>NW_028295764.1:1272724-2545449 GCF_964341445.2 Mesoplodon mirus | reverse complement strand
ACCCAGTTTCATTCCTTTTTATGGCCGAGTAATATTCCATTTTATATACGTACCACATCTTTATCCATTCATCTGTCTGTGGGCATTTAGGTTGCTTCCATTACCTGGCTATTGTAAATAGTGCTGCAACGAATATTGTGGTGAATGTGCCTTTTTGATTTACGGTTTTATCTGGGTATATGCCCAGAAGTGGGATTGCTGGATCAGATAGTAATTCTATTTCTAGTTTTTTTAAGGAAACTCCATACTGTTCTCCATAGTGACTGTATCAATTTACATTCCCACCAATAGTGGAAGAGGGCTCCTTTTGTCCACACCCTCCCCAGAATTGGTTGTTTGTAGATTTTCTGATCATGCCGATTCTAACGGGTGTGAGGTGATACCTCATTGTAGTTTTGATTTGCATTTCTCTAATAATTAGTGCTGTTGAGCAGCTTTTCATGTGCGTCTTGGCCACCTCTGCGTCTCCTTTGAAGAAACGTCTCTTTAGATCTTCTGCCCATTTTTGTATTGGGTTGTTTGTTTTTTTAATATTAAGCTGCATGAGCTGTTTATATATATTGGAGATTAAACCTCTGTCCATTGATTCGTTTGCAACGATTTTCGCCCATTCTGAGGGATGCCTTTTTCCATTCCCGGGTTTTTTAACAAAAAAGGAAAGAAAGGAAAAGAAGCAGAACACTAATGTGCATAAAATATGCCTTTTGAAACGGTCCTTTTGAAATATGGACGTCCTTTGTATTTTTTGGTCGATATGTGACCCCAGGATTTGTTTTCAGGGCAGGTGTCATTTACAGGCCTGCAATGATTTTGAATATCAACTGACCATTAGCGCTGGGATTAAAGCTGCTGTTGTGTGAAACGGCCACAAGGTGGCAGCAGTTCTCCCTTGCCAAATCTGGTTACTAGGGCAAGAGAGCCTCAGTGGAAGTGGTGTTCTAGATTGGAATTTAGAATGGAATGTGCCAGGAGAAAGCCCCTCAAGTTTGTCTCACTACTTCTTGTACGTGTTTTTAATTTAATTTTTTTTTATTTTTTATTACAGCAAGTTTGATTAGAATGTTTGGCTTGTTGTAGGTGTGGAAGATGTGGTTCTTTTACACATATACAGATGTCTGTTCTTCCTTGGATCCTTTTCCCATGTACGTTATGACAGAATGTTGAGTAGTCCTCTCTTGGTATTCTGTAGGTCTTTGGTGATTATATATGTCACCTGTGTTTGTATATGTCTGTTAACCCCGGTATTGTAATGAAACCAATCCTCACACCTTTCCATTGGTGAACCATAAGTTTGTTTAATGAATCTGTGATTGCCCTTCTCCGTGGAAATATCTGCCCTGGTATCCATTTTTAGGTAACACTTATAAGTGATATGATATGATATGTGTCTTTCACTTTCTGACTTACTACAAGTCACGTGATTACTTGTAGACTCATCTACGGTGCTGCAAATGGCATTGTGTCCTTTTTTCCCTTGGCTTCTCTTCTGCCTTAGCGAGGTCCATTTTCAACAATGTAATTCCCTGAGGGTTGTGGATTAGCTGACCTGGGCAGCCTTACACTGCCGGCCCGCCCACCCCAGGTGTGACTCGTTGAGGTCAATATAAACAGCGCTTCAGGCAGCAATAGCCCCTGAAGCTGTGCCTGACTCCATATTCTCTGCCCCGTCAGCAGTCTCGGGGCTGTGCTGGTGGGAGGGAGTGAGGGGCCACAGCTTTGTTGGTGGCCCGGTGTGAGTGGGGCTCTGCTGGCCTTTCTGCAGGAGTTGCCAGGCAGCCGCCTGTAAAGAAGAGGATGTGTCACCCATACCTTCCGCTTGAATATCTCTCTGGACAGAGGTGAGGAAGGAAAAAAGCAGTGGGGGCTGGGACAGGAGGGGTATCTCAGGCAGGGCAATGGAAAGCTTCCGGAAGAGCTCCTGTGGCCAGGACCACTCTGGCTGGCCTGCAGGCACCAAGTTGGCCTCCGTGCTGTCGCTTGTGTGGCTCCACGGCCCTTCCTCTAGGCTTTCAAGCCCTTGTACATATTCAGGTGTTTTACCTGGGAAGGGTGGGAACAGTTCAGCAGCAGCTGGCCTGGGGCTCAGCTCACGTTTACTCACAGATGCCTCGGCACGGTCCCCCAGCTTTGCAATGAGGACGCTCCTTGCGTGGGTGGTGGGTTGCTGGCTGTATGGGAGATAGTTCCCCACCTCTGACCAATTTCAGAATTGTTTACCACTGGAGCAAGTGCCCTGATAGGTTTTTCGTCTGTATAACGCGTGGGTTCACTTTTTTTTCTTTTATGGTTCAAGTTAGATTTTATTCCTCTTTTATGTATTTATAGATATAAGCA
The DNA here is from genome assembly GCF_964341445.2 of Mesoplodon mirus. Classification (NCBI taxonomy): domain Eukaryota; kingdom Metazoa; phylum Chordata; class Mammalia; order Artiodactyla; family Ziphiidae; genus Mesoplodon; species Mesoplodon mirus. The sequence continues at coordinate 2,543,115 of NW_028295764.1, read as the reverse complement.
TGGAAATAATTCATTCCTATAAATACATCTGTGAGACGGGAAGAACTTTTTTCTCTTTTATTTTTAAATTTTCTTTTTTAAAATTTTGAAATTTAATTTTATTTATTTTTTTATACAGCACGTTATTATTAGTTATGTATTTTATGCATATACATGTATTCAGGTCAATCCCAATCTCCCAACTCATCCCACCACCACCACCCCATAGCTTCCCACACTTGGTGTCCATACGTTTGTTCTCTACCTCTGTGTCTCTATTTCTTCCCTGCAAACCAGTTCATCTGTACCATTTTTTAGGCTCCACATATATGCATTAATATACAATATTTGTTTTCCACTTTCTGACTTACTTCATTCTGTATGACAGTCTCTCGATCCATCGATGTCTCTACAAATGACCCAATTGCATTCCTTTTTATGGCCGAGTAATATTCCATTTTATATACGTACCACATCTTTATCCATTCATCTGTCTGTGGGCATTTAGGTTGCTTCCATTACCTGGCTATTGTAAATAGCGCTGCAACGAATATTGTGGTGAATGTGCCTTTTTGATTTACGGTTTTATCTGGGTATATGCCCAGAAGTGGGATTGCTGGATCAGATAGTAATTCTATTTCTAATTTTTTTAAGGAAACTCCATACTGTTCTCCATAGTGACTGTATCAATTTACATTCCCACCAATAGTGGAAGAGGGCTCCTTTTGTCCACACCCTCCCCAGAAATTGTTGTTTGTAGATTTTCTGATGATGCCGATTCTAACAGGTGTGAGGTGATACCTCATTGTAGTTTTGATTTGCATTTCTCTAATAATTAGTGCTGTTGAGCAGCTTTTCATGTGCGTCTTGGCCATCTCTGTGTCTCCTTTGAAGAAACGTCTCTTTAGATCTTCTGCCCATTTTTGTATTGGGTTGTTTGTTTTTTTAATATTAAGCTGCATGAGCTGTTTATATATATTGGAGATTAAACCTCTGTCCATTCATTCGTTTGCAACGATTTTCGCCCATTCTGAGGGATGCCTTTTTCCATTCCCGTTTTTTTTAACAAAAAAGGAAAGAAAGGAAAAGAAGCAGAACACTAATGTGCGTAAAATATGCCTTTTGAAATGGTCGTTTTGAAATATGGACGTGCTTTGAATTTTTTGGTCGATATGTGACCCCAGGATTTGTTTTCAGGGCAGGTGTCATTTACAGGCCTGCAATGATTTTGAATATCAACTGACCATTAGCGCTGGGATTAAAGCTGCTGTTGTGTGAAACGGCCACAAGGTGGCAGCAGTTCTCCCTTACCAAATCTGGTTACTAGGACAAGAGAGCCTCAGTGGAAGTGGTGTTCTAGATTGGAATTTAGAATGAAATGTGCCAGGAGAAAGCCCCTCAAGTTTGTCTCACTACTTCTTGTTCGTGTTTTTAATTTATTTTTTTTTTATTTTTTATTACAGCAAGTTTGATTACAATGTTTGGCTTGTTGTAGGTGTGGAAGATGTGGTTCTTTTACACATATACAGATGTCTGTTCTTCCTGGGATCCTTTTCCCATGTACGTTATGACAGAATGTTGAGTAGTCCACTCTTGGTATTCTGTAGGTCTTTGGTGATTATATATGTCACCTGTGTTTGTATATGTGTGTTAACCCCGGTATCGTAATGAAACCAATCCTCACAACTTTCCATTGGTGAACCATAAGTTTGTTTACTGAATCTGTGATTGCCCTTCTCCGTGGAAATATCTGCCCTGGTATCCATTTTTAGGTAACACCTATAAGTGATATGATATGATATGTGTCTTTCACTTTCTGACTTACTACAAGTCACGTGATTACTTCTAGACTCATCTACGGTTCTGCAAATGGCATTGTGTCCTTTTTTCCCTTGGCTTCTCTTCTGCCTTAGCGAGGTCCATTTTCAACAATGTGATTCCCTGAGGGTTGTGGATTAGCTGACCTGGGCAGCCTTACCCTGCCAGCCCGCCCTCCCCAGATGTGCCTCGTTGAGGTCAATATAAACAGAGCTCCAGGCAGCAATAGCCCCTGAAGCTGTGCCTGACTCCATATTCTCTGCCCCGTCAGCAGTCTCGGGGCTGTGCTGGTGGGAGGGAGTGAGGGGCCACAGCTTTGTGGGTGGCCCGGTGTTAGTGGGGCTCTGCTGGCCTTTCTGCAGGAGTTGCCAGGCTGACACGTGTAAAGAAGAGGATGTGTCACCCATACCTTCAGCTGGAATTTCTCTCCGGACAGAGGTGAGGAAGGAAAAAAGCAGTGGGTGCGGGAGAGGAGGGGTACCTCAGGCAGGGCAATGGAAAGCTTCCGGAAGAGCGTCCAGGGCCAGGACCACCCTCGCTGGCCTGCAGGCACCAAGTTGGCCTGCGTGCTGTCACTGGTGTGGCTCCACGGCCCTTCCTCTAGGCTTTCAAGCCCTTGTACATATTCAGGTGTTTTACCTGGGAAGGGTGGGAACAGTTCAGCAGCAGCTGGCCTGGGGCTCAGCTCACATTTACTCACAGATGCCTCGACACGGTCCCCCAGCTTTGCAATGAGGACGCTCCTTGCGTGGGGGGTGGGTTGCTGGCTGTATGGGAGATGGTTCCCCACCTCTGACCAATTTCAGAATTGTTTACCACTGGAGCAAGTGCCCTGATAGGGTTTTGCTCTGTATAACTCGTGGGTTCAGTTTTTTTTTCTTTTATGGTTCAAGTTAGAATTTATTCCTCTTTTATGTATTTATAGATATAAGCATGGAAATAATTCATTCCTATAAATACATCTGTGAGACGGGAAGAACTTTTTTCTCTTTTATTTTTATATTTTATTTTTTAAAATTTTGAAATTTAATTTTATTTATTTTTTTATACTGCACGTTATTATTAGTTATGTATTTTATGCATATACATGTATTCAGGTCAATCCCAATCTCCCAACTCATCCCACCACCACCACCCCATGGCTTCCAACACTTGGTGTCCATACGTTTGTTCTCTACCTCTATGTCTCTATTTCTTCCCTGCAAACCAGTTCATCTGTACCATTTTTTAGGCTCCACATATATGCATTAATATACAATATTTGTTTTCCACTTTCTGACTTACTTCATTCTGTATGACAGTCTCTCGATCCATCGATGTCTCTACAAATGACCCAGTTTCATTCCTTTTTATGGGCGAGTAATATTCGATTTTATATACGTACCACATCTTTATCCATTCATCTGTCTGTGGGCATTTAGGTTGCTTCCATTACCTGGCTATTGTAAATAGTGCTGCAACGAATATTGTGGTGAATGTGCCTTTTTGATTTACGGTTTTATCTGGGTATATGCCCAGAAGTGGGATTGCTGGATCAGATAGTAATTCTATTTCTAGTTTTTTTAAGGAAACTCCATACTGTTCTCCATAGTGACTGTATCAATTTACATTCCCACCAATAGTGGAAGAGGGCTCCTTTTGTCCACACCCTGCCCAGAATTGGTTGTTTGTAGATTTTCTGATGATGCCGATTCTAACGGGTGTGAGGTGATACCTCATTGTAGTTTTGATTTGCATTTCTCTAATAATTAGTGCTGTTGAGCAGCTTTTCATGTGCGTCTTGGCCATCTCTGTGTCTCCTTTGAAGAAACGTCTCTTTAGATCTTCTGCCCATTTTTGTATTGGGTTGTTTGTTTTTTTAATATTAAGCTGCATGAGCTGTTTATATATATTGGAGATTAAACCTCTGTCCATTGATTCGTTTGCAACGATTTTCACCCATTCTGAGGGATGCCTTTTTCCATTCCCGTTTTTTTTAACAAAAAAGGAAAGAAAGGAAAAGAAGCTTAACACTAATGTGCGTAAAATATGCCTTTTGAAACGGTCGTTTTGAAATATGGACGTGGTTTGAATTTTTTGGTCGATATGTGACCCCAGGATTTGTTTTCAGGGCAGGTGTCATTTACAGGCCTGCAATGATTTTGAATATCAACTGACCATTAGCACTGTGATTAAAGCTGCTGTTGTGTGAAACGGCCACAAAGTGGCAGCAGTTCTCCCTTACCAAATCTGGTTACTAGGGCAAGAGAGCCTCAGTGGAAGTGGTGTTCTAGATTGGAATTTAGAATGAAATGTGCCAGGAGAAAGCCCCTCAAGTTTGTCTCACTACTTCTTGTTCGTGTTTTTAATTTATTTTTTTTTATTTTTTATTACAGCAAGTTTGATTACAATGTTTGGCTTGTTGTAGGTGTGGAAGATGTGGTTCTTTTACACATATACAGATGTCTGTTCTTCCTGGGATCCTTTTCCCATGTACGTTATGACAGAATGTTGAGTAGTCCACTCTTGGTATTTTGTAGGTCTTTGGTGATTATATATGTCACCTGTGTTTGTATATGTGTGTTAACCCCGGTATCGTAATGAAACCAATCCTCACAACTTTCCATTGGTGAACCATAAGTTTGTTTACTGAATCTGTGATTGCCCTTCTCCGTGGAAATATCTGCCCTGGTATCCATTTTTAGGTAACACCTATAAGTGATATGATATGATATGTGTCTTTCACTTTCTGACTTACTACATGTCACGTGATTACTTCTAGACTCATCTACGGTGCTGCAAATGGCATTGTGTCCTTTTTCTCCTTGGCTTGTATTCTGCCTTAGCGAGGTCCATTTTTAACAATGTGATTCCCTGAGGGTTGTGGATTAGCTGACCTGGGCAGCCTTACCCTGCCGGCCCGCCCTCCCCAGGTGTGCCTCGTTGAGGTCAATATAAACAGAGCTCCAGGCAGCAATAGCCCCTGAAGCTGTGCCTGACTCCATATTCTCTGCCCCGTCAGCAGTCTCGGGGCTGTGCTGGTGGGAGGGAGTGAGGGGCCACAGCTTTGTGGGTGGCCCGGTGTGAGTGGGGCTCTGTTGGCCTTTCTGCAGGAGGTGCCAGGCTGACACGTGTAAAGAAGAGGATGTGTCACCCATACCTTCAGCTGGAATTTCTCTCCGGACAGAGGTGAGGAAGGAAAAAAGCAGTGAGTGCCGGGAGAGGAGGGGTATCTCAGGCAGGGCAATGGAAAGCTTCCGGAAGATCGTCCAGGACCAGGACCACCATGGCTGGCCTGCAGGCACCAAGTTGGCCTGCGTGCTGTCGCTGGTGTGGCTCCACGGCCCTTCCTCTAGGCTTTCAAGCCCTTGTACATATTCAGGTGTTTTACCTGGGAAGGGTGGGAACAGTTCAGCAGCAGCTGGCCTGGGGCTCAGCTCACGTTTACTCACAGATGCCTCGGCACGGACCCCAGCTTTGCAATGAGGACGCTCCTTGCATGGGGGGTGGGTTGCTGCCTGTATGGGAGATGGTTCCCCACCTCTGACCAATTTCAGAATTGTTTACCCCTGGAGCAAGTGCCCTGATAGGTTTTTCCTCTGTATAACTCGTGGGTTCAGTTTTTTTTTCTTTTATGGTTCAAGTTTGATTTTATTCCTCTTTTATGTATTTATAGATATAAGGATGGAAATAATTCATTCCTATAAATACATTTGTGAGACGGGAAGAAATTTTTTCTCTTTTATTTTTAAATTTTCTTTTTTATAATTTTGAAATTTAATTTTATTTATTTTTTTATACTGTACGTTATTATTAGTTATGTATTTTATGCATATACATGTATTCAGGTCAATCCCAATCTCCCAACTCATCCCACCACCACCACCCCATGGCTTCCCACACTTGGTGTCCATACGTTTGTTCTCTACCTCTGTGTCTCTATTTATTTCCTGCAAACCAGTTCATCTGTACCATTTTTTAGGCTCCACATATATGCATTAATATACAATATTTGTTTTCCACTTTCTGACTTACTTCATTCTGTATGACAGTCTCTCGATCCATCGATGTCTCTACAAATGACCCAGTTTCATTCCTTTTTATGGCCGAGTAATATTCCATTTTATATACGTACCACATCTTTATCCATTCATCTGTCTGTGGGCATTTAGGTTGCTTCCATTACCTGGCTATTGTAAATAGTGCTGCAACGAATATTGTGGTGAATGTGCCTTTTTGATTTACGGTTTTATCTGGGTATATGCCCAGAAGTGGGATTGCTGGATCAGATAGTAATTCTATTTCTAGTTTTTTTAAGGAAACTCCATACTGTTCTCCATAGTGACTGTATCAATTTACATTCCCACCAATAGTGGAAGAGGGCTCCTTTTGTCCACACCCTCCCCAGAATTGGTTGTTTGTAGATTTTCTGATCATGCCGATTCTAACGGGTGTGAGGTGATACCTCATTGTAGTTTTGATTTGCATTTCTCTAATAATTAGTGCTGTTGAGCAGCTTTTCATGTGCGTCTTGGCCACCTCTGCGTCTCCTTTGAAGAAACGTCTCTTTAGATCTTCTGCCCATTTTTGTATTGGGTTGTTTGTTTTTTTAATATTAAGCTGCATGAGCTGTTTATATATATTGGAGATTAAACCTCTGTCCATTGATTCGTTTGCAACGATTTTCGCCCATTCTGAGGGATGCCTTTTTCCATTCCCGGGTTTTTTAACAAAAAAGGAAAGAAAGGAAAAGAAGCAGAACACTAATGTGCATAAAATATGCCTTTTGAAACGGTCCTTTTGAAATATGGACGTCCTTTGTATTTTTTGGTCGATATGTGACCCCAGGATTTGTTTTCAGGGCAGGTGTCATTTACAGGCCTGCAATGATTTTGAATATCAACTGACCATTAGCGCTGGGATTAAAGCTGCTGTTGTGTGAAACGGCCACAAGGTGGCAGCAGTTCTCCCTTGCCAAATCTGGTTACTAGGGCAAGAGAGCCTCAGTGGAAGTGGTGTTCTAGATTGGAATTTAGAATGGAATGTGCCAGGAGAAAGCCCCTCAAGTTTGTCTCACTACTTCTTGTACGTGTTTTTAATTTAATTTTTTTTTATTTTTTATTACAGCAAGTTTGATTAGAATGTTTGGCTTGTTGTAGGTGTGGAAGATGTGGTTCTTTTACACATATACAGATGTCTGTTCTTCCTTGGATCCTTTTCCCATGTACGTTATGACAGAATGTTGAGTAGTCCTCTCTTGGTATTCTGTAGGTCTTTGGTGATTATATATGTCACCTGTGTTTGTATATGTCTGTTAACCCCGGTATTGTAATGAAACCAATCCTCACACCTTTCCATTGGTGAACCATAAGTTTGTTTAATGAATCTGTGATTGCCCTTCTCCGTGGAAATATCTGCCCTGGTATCCATTTTTAGGTAACACTTATAAGTGATATGATATGATATGTGTCTTTCACTTTCTGACTTACTACAAGTCACGTGATTACTTGTAGACTCATCTACGGTGCTGCAAATGGCATTGTGTCCTTTTTTCCCTTGGCTTCTCTTCTGCCTTAGCGAGGTCCATTTTCAACAATGTAATTCCCTGAGGGTTGTGGATTAGCTGACCTGGGCAGCCTTACACTGCCGGCCCGCCCACCCCAGGTGTGACTCGTTGAGGTCAATATAAACAGCGCTTCAGGCAGCAATAGCCCCTGAAGCTGTGCCTGACTCCATATTCTCTGCCCCGTCAGCAGTCTCGGGGCTGTGCTGGTGGGAGGGAGTGAGGGGCCACAGCTTTGTTGGTGGCCCGGTGTGAGTGGGGCTCTGCTGGCCTTTCTGCAGGAGTTGCCAGGCAGCCGCCTGTAAAGAAGAGGATGTGTCACCCATACCTTCCGCTTGAATATCTCTCTGGACAGAGGTGAGGAAGGAAAAAAGCAGTGGGGGCTGGGACAGGAGGGGTATCTCAGGCAGGGCAATGGAAAGCTTCCGGAAGAGCTCCTGTGGCCAGGACCACTCTGGCTGGCCTGCAGGCACCAAGTTGGCCTCCGTGCTGTCGCTTGTGTGGCTCCACGGCCCTTCCTCTAGGCTTTCAAGCCCTTGTACATATTCAGGTGTTTTACCTGGGAAGGGTGGGAACAGTTCAGCAGCAGCTGGCCTGGGGCTCAGCTCACGTTTACTCACAGATGCCTCGGCACGGTCCCCCAGCTTTGCAATGAGGACGCTCCTTGCGTGGGTGGTGGGTTGCTGGCTGTATGGGAGATAGTTCCCCACCTCTGACCAATTTCAGAATTGTTTACCACTGGAGCAAGTGCCCTGATAGGTTTTTCGTCTGTATAACGCGTGGGTTCACTTTTTTTTCTTTTATGGTTCAAGTTAGATTTTATTCCTCTTTTATGTATTTATAGATATAAGCATGGAAATAATTCATTCCTATAAATACATCTGTGAGACGGGAAGAACTTTTTTCTCTTTTATTTTTAAATTTTCTTTTTTAAAATTTTGAAATTTAATTTTATTTATTTTTTTATACAGCACGTTATTATTAGTTATGTATTTTATGCATATACATGTATTCAGGTCAATCCCAATCTCCCAACTCATCCCACCACCACCACCCCATAGCTTCCCACACTTGGTGTCCATACGTTTGTTCTCTACCTCTGTGTCTCTATTTCTTCCCTGCAAACCAGTTCATCTGTACCATTTTTTAGGCTCCACATATATGCATTAATATACAATATTTGTTTTCCACTTTCTGACTTACTTCATTCTGTATGACAGTCTCTCGATCCATCGATGTCTCTACAAATGACCCAATTGCATTCCTTTTTATGGCCGAGTAATATTCCATTTTATATACGTACCACATCTTTATCCATTCATCTGTCTGTGGGCATTTAGGTTGCTTCCATTACCTGGCTATTGTAAATAGCGCTGCAACGAATATTGTGGTGAATGTGCCTTTTTGATTTACGGTTTTATCTGGGTATATGCCCAGAAGTGGGATTGCTGGATCAGATAGTAATTCTATTTCTAATTTTTTTAAGGAAACTCCATACTGTTCTCCATAGTGACTGTATCAATTTACATTCCCACCAATAGTGGAAGAGGGCTCCTTTTGTCCACACCCTCCCCAGAAATTGTTGTTTGTAGATTTTCTGATGATGCCGATTCTAACAGGTGTGAGGTGATACCTCATTGTAGTTTTGATTTGCATTTCTCTAATAATTAGTGCTGTTGAGCAGCTTTTCATGTGCGTCTTGGCCATCTCTGTGTCTCCTTTGAAGAAACGTCTCTTTAGATCTTCTGCCCATTTTTGTATTGGGTTGTTTGTTTTTTTAATATTAAGCTGCATGAGCTGTTTATATATATTGGAGATTAAACCTCTGTCCATTCATTCGTTTGCAACGATTTTCGCCCATTCTGAGGGATGCCTTTTTCCATTCCCGTTTTTTTTAACAAAAAAGGAAAGAAAGGAAAAGAAGCAGAACACTAATGTGCGTAAAATATGCCTTTTGAAATGGTCGTTTTGAAATATGGACGTGCTTTGAATTTTTTGGTCGATATGTGACCCCAGGATTTGTTTTCAGGGCAGGTGTCATTTACAGGCCTGCAATGATTTTGAATATCAACTGACCATTAGCGCTGGGATTAAAGCTGCTGTTGTGTGAAACGGCCACAAGGTGGCAGCAGTTCTCCCTTACCAAATCTGGTTACTAGGACAAGAGAGCCTCAGTGGAAGTGGTGTTCTAGATTGGAATTTAGAATGAAATGTGCCAGGAGAAAGCCCCTCAAGTTTGTCTCACTACTTCTTGTTCGTGTTTTTAATTTATTTTTTTTTTATTTTTTATTACAGCAAGTTTGATTACAATGTTTGGCTTGTTGTAGGTGTGGAAGATGTGGTTCTTTTACACATATACAGATGTCTGTTCTTCCTGGGATCCTTTTCCCATGTACGTTATGACAGAATGTTGAGTAGTCCACTCTTGGTATTCTGTAGGTCTTTGGTGATTATATATGTCACCTGTGTTTGTATATGTGTGTTAACCCCGGTATCGTAATGAAACCAATCCTCACAACTTTCCATTGGTGAACCATAAGTTTGTTTACTGAATCTGTGATTGCCCTTCTCCGTGGAAATATCTGCCCTGGTATCCATTTTTAGGTAACACCTATAAGTGATATGATATGATATGTGTCTTTCACTTTCTGACTTACTACAAGTCACGTGATTACTTCTAGACTCATCTACGGTTCTGCAAATGGCATTGTGTCCTTTTTTCCCTTGGCTTCTCTTCTGCCTTAGCGAGGTCCATTTTCAACAATGTGATTCCCTGAGGGTTGTGGATTAGCTGACCTGGGCAGCCTTACCCTGCCAGCCCGCCCTCCCCAGATGTGCCTCGTTGAGGTCAATATAAACAGAGCTCCAGGCAGCAATAGCCCCTGAAGCTGTGCCTGACTCCATATTCTCTGCCCCGTCAGCAGTCTCGGGGCTGTGCTGGTGGGAGGGAGTGAGGGGCCACAGCTTTGTGGGTGGCCCGGTGTTAGTGGGGCTCTGCTGGCCTTTCTGCAGGAGTTGCCAGGCTGACACGTGTAAAGAAGAGGATGTGTCACCCATACCTTCAGCTGGAATTTCTCTCCGGACAGAGGTGAGGAAGGAAAAAAGCAGTGGGTGCGGGAGAGGAGGGGTACCTCAGGCAGGGCAATGGAAAGCTTCCGGAAGAGCGTCCAGGGCCAGGACCACCCTCGCTGGCCTGCAGGCACCAAGTTGGCCTGCGTGCTGTCACTGGTGTGGCTCCACGGCCCTTCCTCTAGGCTTTCAAGCCCTTGTACATATTCAGGTGTTTTACCTGGGAAGGGTGGGAACAGTTCAGCAGCAGCTGGCCTGGGGCTCAGCTCACATTTACTCACAGATGCCTCGACACGGTCCCCCAGCTTTGCAATGAGGACGCTCCTTGCGTGGGGGGTGGGTTGCTGGCTGTATGGGAGATGGTTCCCCACCTCTGACCAATTTCAGAATTGTTTACCACTGGAGCAAGTGCCCTGATAGGGTTTTGCTCTGTATAACTCGTGGGTTCAGTTTTTTTTTCTTTTATGGTTCAAGTTAGAATTTATTCCTCTTTTATGTATTTATAGATATAAGCATGGAAATAATTCATTCCTATAAATACATCTGTGAGACGGGAAGAACTTTTTTCTCTTTTATTTTTATATTTTATTTTTTAAAATTTTGAAATTTAATTTTATTTATTTTTTTATACTGCACGTTATTATTAGTTATGTATTTTATGCATATACATGTATTCAGGTCAATCCCAATCTCCCAACTCATCCCACCACCACCACCCCATGGCTTCCAACACTTGGTGTCCATACGTTTGTTCTCTACCTCTATGTCTCTATTTCTTCCCTGCAAACCAGTTCATCTGTACCATTTTTTAGGCTCCACATATATGCATTAATATACAATATTTGTTTTCCACTTTCTGACTTACTTCATTCTGTATGACAGTCTCTCGATCCATCGATGTCTCTACAAATGACCCAGTTTCATTCCTTTTTATGGGCGAGTAATATTCGATTTTATATACGTACCACATCTTTATCCATTCATCTGTCTGTGGGCATTTAGGTTGCTTCCATTACCTGGCTATTGTAAATAGTGCTGCAACGAATATTGTGGTGAATGTGCCTTTTTGATTTACGGTTTTATCTGGGTATATGCCCAGAAGTGGGATTGCTGGATCAGATAGTAATTCTATTTCTAGTTTTTTTAAGGAAACTCCATACTGTTCTCCATAGTGACTGTATCAATTTACATTCCCACCAATAGTGGAAGAGGGCTCCTTTTGTCCACACCCTGCCCAGAATTGGTTGTTTGTAGATTTTCTGATGATGCCGATTCTAACGGGTGTGAGGTGATACCTCATTGTAGTTTTGATTTGCATTTCTCTAATAATTAGTGCTGTTGAGCAGCTTTTCATGTGCGTCTTGGCCATCTCTGTGTCTCCTTTGAAGAAACGTCTCTTTAGATCTTCTGCCCATTTTTGTATTGGGTTGTTTGTTTTTTTAATATTAAGCTGCATGAGCTGTTTATATATATTGGAGATTAAACCTCTGTCCATTGATTCGTTTGCAACGATTTTCACCCATTCTGAGGGATGCCTTTTTCCATTCCCGTTTTTTTTAACAAAAAAGGAAAGAAAGGAAAAGAAGCTTAACACTAATGTGCGTAAAATATGCCTTTTGAAACGGTCGTTTTGAAATATGGACGTGGTTTGAATTTTTTGGTCGATATGTGACCCCAGGATTTGTTTTCAGGGCAGGTGTCATTTACAGGCCTGCAATGATTTTGAATATCAACTGACCATTAGCACTGTGATTAAAGCTGCTGTTGTGTGAAACGGCCACAAAGTGGCAGCAGTTCTCCCTTACCAAATCTGGTTACTAGGGCAAGAGAGCCTCAGTGGAAGTGGTGTTCTAGATTGGAATTTAGAATGAAATGTGCCAGGAGAAAGCCCCTCAAGTTTGTCTCACTACTTCTTGTTCGTGTTTTTAATTTATTTTTTTTTATTTTTTATTACAGCAAGTTTGATTACAATGTTTGGCTTGTTGTAGGTGTGGAAGATGTGGTTCTTTTACACATATACAGATGTCTGTTCTTCCTGGGATCCTTTTCCCATGTACGTTATGACAGAATGTTGAGTAGTCCACTCTTGGTATTTTGTAGGTCTTTGGTGATTATATATGTCACCTGTGTTTGTATATGTGTGTTAACCCCGGTATCGTAATGAAACCAATCCTCACAACTTTCCATTGGTGAACCATAAGTTTGTTTACTGAATCTGTGATTGCCCTTCTCCGTGGAAATATCTGCCCTGGTATCCATTTTTAGGTAACACCTATAAGTGATATGATATGATATGTGTCTTTCACTTTCTGACTTACTACATGTCACGTGATTACTTCTAGACTCATCTACGGTGCTGCAAATGGCATTGTGTCCTTTTTCTCCTTGGCTTGTATTCTGCCTTAGCGAGGTCCATTTTTAACAATGTGATTCCCTGAGGGTTGTGGATTAGCTGACCTGGGCAGCCTTACCCTGCCGGCCCGCCCTCCCCAGGTGTGCCTCGTTGAGGTCAATATAAACAGAGCTCCAGGCAGCAATAGCCCCTGAAGCTGTGCCTGACTCCATATTCTCTGCCCCGTCAGCAGTCTCGGGGCTGTGCTGGTGGGAGGGAGTGAGGGGCCACAGCTTTGTGGGTGGCCCGGTGTGAGTGGGGCTCTGTTGGCCTTTCTGCAGGAGGTGCCAGGCTGACACGTGTAAAGAAGAGGATGTGTCACCCATACCTTCAGCTGGAATTTCTCTCCGGACAGAGGTGAGGAAGGAAAAAAGCAGTGAGTGCCGGGAGAGGTGGGGTATCTCAGGCAGGGCAATGGAAAGCTTCCGGAAGATCGTCCAGGACCAGGACCACCATGGCTGGCCTGCAGGCACCAAGTTGGCCTGCGTGCTGTCGCTGGTGTGGCTCCACGGCCCTTCCTCTAGGCTTTCAAGCCCTTGTACATATTCAGGTGTTTTACCTGGGAAGGGTGGGAACAGTTCAGCAGCAGCTGGCCTGGGGCTCAGCTCACGTTTACTCACAGATGCCTCGGCACGGACCCCAGCTTTGCAATGAGGACGCTCCTTGCATGGGGGGTGGGTTGCTGCCTGTATGGGAGATGGTTCCCCACCTCTGACCAATTTCAGAATTGTTTACCCCTGGAGCAAGTGCCCTGATAGGTTTTTCCTCTGTATAACTCGTGGGTTCAGTTTTTTTTTCTTTTATGGTTCAAGTTTGATTTTATTCCTCTTTTATGTATTTATAGATATAAGGATGGAAATAATTCATTCCTATAAATACATTTGTGAGACGGGAAGAAATTTTTTCTCTTTTATTTTTAAATTTTCTTTTTTATAATTTTGAAATTTAATTTTATTTATTTTTTTATACTGTACGTTATTATTAGTTATGTATTTTATGCATATACATGTATTCAGGTCAATCCCAATCTCCCAACTCATCCCACCACCACCACCCCATGGCTTCCCACACTTGGTGTCCATACGTTTGTTCTCTACCTCTGTGTCTCTATTTATTTCCTGCAAACCAGTTCATCTGTACCATTTTTTAGGCTCCACATATATGCATTAATATACAATATTTGTTTTCCACTTTCTGACTTACTTCATTCTGTATGACAGTCTCTCGATCCATCGATGTCTCTACAAATGACCCAGTTTCATTCCTTTTTATGGCCGAGTAATATTCCATTTTATATACGTACCACATCTTTATCCATTCATCTGTCTGTGGGCATTTAGGTTGCTTCCATTACCTGGCTATTGTAAATAGTGCTGCAACGAATATTGTGGTGAATGTGCCTTTTTGATTTACGGTTTTATCTGGGTATATGCCCAGAAGTGGGATTGCTGGATCAGATAGTAATTCTATTTCTAGTTTTTTTAAGGAAACTCCATACTGTTCTCCATAGTGACTGTATCAATTTACATTCCCACCAATAGTGGAAGAGGGCTCCTTTTGTCCACACCCTCCCCAGAATTGGTTGTTTGTAGATTTTCTGATCATGCCGATTCTAACGGGTGTGAGGTGATACCTCATTGTAGTTTTGATTTGCATTTCTCTAATAATTAGTGCTGTTGAGCAGCTTTTCATGTGCGTCTTGGCCACCTCTGCGTCTCCTTTGAAGAAACGTCTCTTTAGATCTTCTGCCCATTTTTGTATTGGGTTGTTTGTTTTTTTAATATTAAGCTGCATGAGCTGTTTATATATATTGGAGATTAAACCTCTGTCCATTGATTCGTTTGCAACGATTTTCGCCCATTCTGAGGGATGCCTTTTTCCATTCCCGGGTTTTTTAACAAAAAAGGAAAGAAAGGAAAAGAAGCAGAACACTAATGTGCATAAAATATGCCTTTTGAAACGGTCCTTTTGAAATATGGACGTCCTTTGTATTTTTTGGTCGATATGTGACCCCAGGATTTGTTTTCAGGGCAGGTGTCATTTACAGGCCTGCAATGATTTTGAATATCAACTGACCATTAGCGCTGGGATTAAAGCTGCTGTTGTGTGAAACGGCCACAAGGTGGCAGCAGTTCTCCCTTGCCAAATCTGGTTACTAGGGCAAGAGAGCCTCAGTGGAAGTGGTGTTCTAGATTGGAATTTAGAATGGAATGTGCCAGGAGAAAGCCCCTCAAGTTTGTCTCACTACTTCTTGTACGTGTTTTTAATTTAATTTTTTTTTATTTTTTATTACAGCAAGTTTGATTAGAATGTTTGGCTTGTTGTAGGTGTGGAAGATGTGGTTCTTTTACACATATACAGATGTCTGTTCTTCCTTGGATCCTTTTCCCATGTACGTTATGACAGAATGTTGAGTAGTCCTCTCTTGGTATTCTGTAGGTCTTTGGTGATTATATATGTCACCTGTGTTTGTATATGTCTGTTAACCCCGGTATTGTAATGAAACCAATCCTCACACCTTTCCATTGGTGAACCATAAGTTTGTTTAATGAATCTGTGATTGCCCTTCTCCGTGGAAATATCTGCCCTGGTATCCATTTTTAGGTAACACTTATAAGTGATATGATATGATATGTGTCTTTCACTTTCTGACTTACTACAAGTCACGTGATTACTTGTAGACTCATCTACGGTGCTGCAAATGGCATTGTGTCCTTTTTTCCCTTGGCTTCTCTTCTGCCTTAGCGAGGTCCATTTTCAACAATGTAATTCCCTGAGGGTTGTGGATTAGCTGACCTGGGCAGCCTTACACTGCCGGCCCGCCCACCCCAGGTGTGACTCGTTGAGGTCAATATAAACAGCGCTTCAGGCAGCAATAGCCCCTGAAGCTGTGCCTGACTCCATATTCTCTGCCCCGTCAGCAGTCTCGGGGCTGTGCTGGTGGGAGGGAGTGAGGGGCCACAGCTTTGTTGGTGGCCCGGTGTGAGTGGGGCTCTGCTGGCCTTTCTGCAGGAGTTGCCAGGCAGCCGCCTGTAAAGAAGAGGATGTGTCACCCATACCTTCCGCTTGAATATCTCTCTGGACAGAGGTGAGGAAGGAAAAAAGCAGTGGGGGCTGGGACAGGAGGGGTATCTCAGGCAGGGCAATGGAAAGCTTCCGGAAGAGCTCCTGTGGCCAGGACCACTCTGGCTGGCCTGCAGGCACCAAGTTGGCCTCCGTGCTGTCGCTTGTGTGGCTCCACGGCCCTTCCTCTAGGCTTTCAAGCCCTTGTACATATTCAGGTGTTTTACCTGGGAAGGGTGGGAACAGTTCAGCAGCAGCTGGCCTGGGGCTCAGCTCACGTTTACTCACAGATGCCTCGGCACGGTCCCCCAGCTTTGCAATGAGGACGCTCCTTGCGTGGGTGGTGGGTTGCTGGCTGTATGGGAGATAGTTCCCCACCTCTGACCAATTTCAGAATTGTTTACCACTGGAGCAAGTGCCCTGATAGGTTTTTCGTCTGTATAACGCGTGGGTTCACTTTTTTTTCTTTTATGGTTCAAGTTAGATTTTATTCCTCTTTTATGTATTTATAGATATAAGCATGGAAATAATTCATTCCTATAAATACATCTGTGAGACGGGAAGAACTTTTTTCTCTTTTATTTTTAAATTTTCTTTTTTAAAATTTTGAAATTTAATTTTATTTATTTTTTTATACAGCACGTTATTATTAGTTATGTATTTTATGCATATACATGTATTCAGGTCAATCCCAATCTCCCAACTCATCCCACCACCACCACCCCATAGCTTCCCACACTTGGTGTCCATACGTTTGTTCTCTACCTCTGTGTCTCTATTTCTTCCCTGCAAACCAGTTCATCTGTACCATTTTTTAGGCTCCACATATATGCATTAATATACAATATTTGTTTTCCACTTTCTGACTTACTTCATTCTGTATGACAGTCTCTCGATCCATCGATGTCTCTACAAATGACCCAATTGCATTCCTTTTTATGGCCGAGTAATATTCCATTTTATATACGTACCACATCTTTATCCATTCATCTGTCTGTGGGCATTTAGGTTGCTTCCATTACCTGGCTATTGTAAATAGCGCTGCAACGAATATTGTGGTGAATGTGCCTTTTTGATTTACGGTTTTATCTGGGTATATGCCCAGAAGTGGGATTGCTGGATCAGATAGTAATTCTATTTCTAATTTTTTTAAGGAAACTCCATACTGTTCTCCATAGTGACTGTATCAATTTACATTCCCACCAATAGTGGAAGAGGGCTCCTTTTGTCCACACCCTCCCCAGAAATTGTTGTTTGTAGATTTTCTGATGATGCCGATTCTAACAGGTGTGAGGTGATACCTCATTGTAGTTTTGATTTGCATTTCTCTAATAATTAGTGCTGTTGAGCAGCTTTTCATGTGCGTCTTGGCCATCTCTGTGTCTCCTTTGAAGAAACGTCTCTTTAGATCTTCTGCCCATTTTTGTATTGGGTTGTTTGTTTTTTTAATATTAAGCTGCATGAGCTGTTTATATATATTGGAGATTAAACCTCTGTCCATTCATTCGTTTGCAACGATTTTCGCCCATTCTGAGGGATGCCTTTTTCCATTCCCGTTTTTTTTAACAAAAAAGGAAAGAAAGGAAAAGAAGCAGAACACTAATGTGCGTAAAATATGCCTTTTGAAATGGTCGTTTTGAAATATGGACGTGCTTTGAATTTTTTGGTCGATATGTGACCCCAGGATTTGTTTTCAGGGCAGGTGTCATTTACAGGCCTGCAATGATTTTGAATATCAACTGACCATTAGCGCTGGGATTAAAGCTGCTGTTGTGTGAAACGGCCACAAGGTGGCAGCAGTTCTCCCTTACCAAATCTGGTTACTAGGGCAAGAGAGCCTCAGTGGAAGTGGTGTTCTAGATTGGAATTTAGAATGAAATGTGCCAGGAGAAAGCCCCTCAAGTTTGTCTCACTACTTCTTGTTCGTGTTTTTAATTTATTTTTTTTTATTTTTTATTACAGCAAGTTTGATTACAATGTTTGGCTTGTTGTAGGTGTGGAAGATGTGGTTCTTTTACACATATACAGATGTCTGTTCTTCCTGGGATCCTTTTCCCATGTACGTTATGACAGAATGTTGAGTAGTCCACTCTTGGTATTTTGTAGGTCTTTGGTGATTATATATGTCACCTGTGTTTGTATATGTGTGTTAACCCCGGTATCGTAATGAAACCAATCCTCACAACTTTCCATTGGTGAACCATAAGTTTGTTTACTGAATCTGTGATTGCCCTTCTCCGTGGAAATATCTGCCCTGGTATCCATTTTTAGGTAACACCTATAAGTGATATGATATGATATGTGTCTTTCACTTTCTGACTTACTACATGTCACGTGATTACTTCTAGACTCATCTACGGTGCTGAAAATGGCATTGTGTCCTTTTTCTCCTTGGCTTGTATTCTGCCTTAGCGAGGTCCATTTTTAACAATGTGATTCCCTGAGGGTTGTGGATTAGCTGACCTGGGCAGCCTTACCCTGCCGGCCCGCCCTCCCCAGGTGTGCCTCGTTGAGGTCAATATAAACAGAGCTCCAGGCAGCAATAGCCCCTGAAGCTGTGCCTGACTCCATATTCTCTGCCCCGTCAGCAGTCTCGGGGCTGTGCTGGTGGGAGGGAGTGAGGGGCCACAGCTTTGTGGGTGGCCCGGTGTGAGTGGGGCTCTGTTGGCCTTTCTGCAGGAGGTGCCAGGCTGACACGTGTAAAGAAGAGGATGTGTCACCCATACCTTCAGCTGGAATTTCTCTCCGGACAGAGGTGAGGAAGGAAAAAAGCAGTGAGTGCCGGGAGAGGAGGGGTATCTCAGGCAGGGCAATGGAAAGCTTCCGGAAGATCGTCCAGGACCAGGACCACCATGGCTGGCCTGCAGGCACCAAGTTGGCCTGCGTGCTGTCGCTGGTGTGGCTCCACGGCCCTTCCTCTAGGCTTTCAAGCCCTTGTACATATTCAGGTGTTTTACCTGGGAAGGGTGGGAACAGTTCAGCAGCAGCTGGCCTGGGGCTCAGCTCACGTTTACTCACAGATGCCTCGGCACGGACCCCAGCTTTGCAATGAGGACGCTCCTTGCATGGGGGGTGGGTTGCTGCCTGTATGGGAGATGGTTCCCCACCTCTGACCAATTTCAGAATTGTTTACCCCTGGAGCAAGTGCCCTGATAGGTTTTTCCTCTGTATAACTCGTGGGTTCAGTTTTTTTTTCTTTTATGGTTCAAGTTTGATTTTATTCCTCTTTTATGTATTTATAGATATAAGGATGGAAATAATTCATTCCTATAAATACATTTGTGAGACGGGAAGAAATTTTTTCTCTTTTATTTTTAAATTTTCTTTTTTATAATTTTGAAATTTAATTTTATTTATTTTTTTATACTGTACGTTATTATTAGTTATGTATTTTATGCATATACATGTATTCAGGTCAATCCCAATCTCCCAACTCATCCCACCACCACCACCCCATGGCTTCCCACACTTGGTGTCCATACGTTTGTTCTCTACCTCTGTGTCTCTATTTATTTCCTGCAAACCAGTTCATCTGTACCATTTTTTAGGCTCCACATATATGCATTAATATACAATATTTGTTTTCCACTTTCTGACTTACTTCATTCTGTATGACAGTCTCTCGATCCATCGATGTCTCTACAAATGACCCAGTTTCATTCCTTTTTATGGCCGAGTAATATTCCATTTTATATACGTACCACATCTTTATCCATTCATCTGTCTGTGGGCATTTAGGTTGCTTCCATTACCTGGCTATTGTAAATAGTGCTGCAACGAATATTGTGGTGAATGTGCCTTTTTGATTTACGGTTTTATCTGGGTATATGCCCAGAAGTGGGATTGCTGGATCAGATAGTAATTCTACTTCTAATTTTTTTAAGGAAACTCCATACTGTTCTCCATAGTGACTGTATCAATTTACATTCCCACCAATAGTGGAAGAGGGCTCCTTTTGTCCACACCCTCCCCAGAAATTGTTGTTTGTAGATTTTCTGATGATGCCGATTCTAACAGGTGTGAGGTGATACCTCATTGTAGTTTTGATTTGCATTTCTCTAATAATTAGTGCTGTTGAGCAGCTTTTCATGTGCGTCTTGGCCATCTCTGTGTCTCCTTTGAAGAAACGTCTCTTTAGATCTTCTGCCCATTTTTGTATTGGGTTGTTTGTTTTTTTAATATTAAGCTGCATGAGCTGTTTATATATATTGGAGATTAAACCTCTGTCCATTGATTCGTTTGCAACGATTTTCGCCCATTCTGAGGGATGCCTTTTTCCATTCCCGATTTTTTTAACAAAAAAGGAAAGAAAGGAAAAGAAGCAGAACACTAATGTGCGTAAAATATGCCTTTTGAAACGGTCGTTTTGAAATATGGACGTCCTTTGAATTTTTTGGTCGATATGTGACCCCAGGATTTGTTTTCAGGGCAGGTGTCATTTACAGGCCTGCAATGATTTTGTATATCATCTGACCATTAGTGCTGGGATTAAAGCTGCTGTTGTGTGAAACGGCCACAATGTGGCAGCAGTTCTCCCTTGCCAAATCTGGTTACTAGGGCAAGAGAGCCTCAATGGAAATGGTGTTCTAGATTGGAATTTAGAATGGAATGTGCCAGGAGAAAGCCCCTCAAGTTTGTCTCACTACTTCTTGTACGTGTTTTTAATTTAATTTTTTTTTTATTTTTTATTACAGCAAGTTTGATTACAATGTTTGGCTTGTTGTAGGTGTGGAAGATGTGGTTCTTTTACACATATACAGATGTCTGTTCTTCCTGGGATCCTTTTCCCATGTACGTTATGACAGAATGTTGAGTAGTCCTCTCTTGGTATTCTGTAGGTCTTTGGTGATTATATATGTCACTGTGTTTGTATATGTCTGTTAACCCCGATATTGTAATGAAACCAATCCTCACACCTTTCCATTGGTGAACCATAAGTTTGTTTACTGAATCTGTGATTGCCCTTCTCCGTGGAAATATCTGCCCTGGTATCCATTTTTAGGTAACACTTATAAGTGATATGATATGATATGTGTCTTTCACTTTCTGACTTACTACAAGTCACGTGATTATTTGTAGACTCATCTACGGTGCTGCAAATGGCATTGTGTCCTTTTTTCCCTTGGCTTCTCTTCTGCCTTAGCGAGGTCCATTTTCAACAATGTAATTCCCTGAGGGTTGTGGATTAGCTGACCTGGGCAGCCTTACCCTGCCGGCCCGCCCGCCCCAGGTGTGACTCGTTGAGGTCAATATAAACAGCGCTCCAGGCAGCAATAGCCCCTGAAGCTCTGCCTGACTCCATATTCTCTGCCCCGTCAGCAGTCTCGGGGCTGTGCTGGTGGGAGGGAGTGAGGGGCCACAGCTTTGTGGGTTGCCCGGTGTGAGTGGGGCTCTGCTGGCCTTTCTGCAGGAGTTGCCAGGCAGCCGCCTGTAAAGAAGAGGATGTGTCACCCATACCTTCCGCTTGAATATCTCTCTGGACAGAGGTGAGGAAGGAAAAAAGCGGTGGGGGCCGGGACAGGAGGGGTATCTCAGGCATGGCAATGGAAAGCTTCCGGAAGAGCTCCTGTGGCCAGGACCACTCTGGCTGGCCTGCAGGCACCAAGTTGGCCTGCGTGCTGTCGCTGGTGTGGCTCCACGGCCCTTCCTCTAGGCTTTCAAGCCCTTGTACATATTCAGGTGTTTTACCTGGAAAGGGTGGGAACAGTTCAGCAGCAGCTGGCCTGGGGCTCAGCTCACGTTTACTCACAGATGCCTCGGCACGGACCCCAGCTTTGCAATGAGGACGCTCCTTGCGTGGGGGGTGGGTTGCTGCCTGTATGGGAGATGGTTCCCCACCTCTGACCAATTTCAGAATTGTTTACCCCTGGAGCAAGTGCCCTGATAGTTTTTTCCTCTGTATAACTCGTGGGTTCAGTTTTTTTTTTCTTTTATGGTTCAAGTTAGATTTTATTCCTCTTTTATGTATTTATAGATATAAGCATGGAAATAATTCATTCCTATAAATACATTTGTGAGACGGGAAGAAATTTTTTCTCTTTTATTTTTAAATTTTCTTTTTTAAAATTTTGAAATTTAATTTTATTTATTTTTTTGTACTGCACGTTATTATTAGTTATGTATTTTATGCATATACATGTATTCAGGTCAATCCAAATCTCCCAACTCATCCCACCACCACCACCCCATGGCTTCCAACACTTGGTGTCCATACGTTTGTTCTCTACCTCTGTGTCTCTATTTCTTCCCTGCACACCAGTTCATCTGTACCATTTTTTAGGCTCCACATATATGCGTTAATATACAATATTTGTTTTCCACTTTCTGACTTACTTCATTCTGTATGACAGTCTCTCGATCCATCGATGTCTCTACAAATGACCCAGTTTCATTCCTTTTTATGGCCGAGTAATATTCCATTTTATATACGTACCACATCTTTATCCATTCATCTGTCTGTGGGCATTTAGGTTGCTTCCATTACCTGGCTATTGTAAATAGTGCTGCATCGAATATTGTGGTGAATGTGCCTTTTTGATTTACGGTTTTATCTGGGTATATGCCCAGAAGTGGGATTGCTGGATCAGATAGTAATTCTATTTCTAATTTTTTTAAGGAAACTCCATACTGTTCTCCATAGTGACTGTATCAATTTACATTCCCACCAATAGTGGAAGAGGGCTCCTTTTGTCCACACCCTCCCCAGAAATTGTTGTTTGTAGATTTTCTGATGATGCCGATTCTAACAGGTGTGAGGTGATACCTCATTGTAGTTTTGATTTGCATTTCTCTAATAATTAGTGCTGTTGAGCAGCTTTTCATGTGCGTCTTGGCCATCTCTGTGTCTCCTTTGAAGAAACGTCTCTTTAGATCTTCTGCCCATTTTTGTATTGGGTTGTTTGTTTTTTTAATATTAAGCTGCATGAGCTGTTTATATATATTGGAGATTAAACCTCTGTCCATTGATCCGTTTGCAACGATTTTCGCCCATTCTGAGGGATGCCTTTTTCCATTCCCGTTTTTTTTAACAAAAAAGGAAAGAAAGGAAAAGAAGCAGAACACTAATGTGCGTAAAATATGCCTTTTGAAACGGTCGTTTTGAAATATGGACGTCCTTTGAATTTTTTGGTCGATATGTGACCCCAGGATTTGTTTTCAGGGCAGGTGTCATTTACAGGCCTGCAATGATTTTGAATATCAACTGACCATTAGCGCTGGGATTAAAGCTGCTGTTGTGTGAAACGGCCACAAGGTGGCAGCAGTTCTCCCTTACCAAATCTGGTTACTAGGGCAAGAGAGCCTCAGTGGAAGTGGTGTTCTAGATTGGAATTTAGAATGGAATGTGCCAGGAGAAAGCCCCTCAAGTTTGTCTCACTACTTCTTGTTCGTGTTTTTAATTTTTTTTTATTTTTTATTACAGCAAGTTTGATTACAATGTTTGGCTTGTTGTAGGTGTGGAAGATGTGGTTCTTTTACACATATACAGATGTCTGTTCTTCCTGGGATCCTTTTCCCATGTACGTTATGACAGAATGTTGAGTAGTCCTCTCTTGGTATTCTGTAGGTCTTTGGTGATTATATATGTCACTGTGTTTGTATATGTCTGTTAACCCCGATATTGTAATGAAACCAATCCTCACACCTTTCCATTGGTGAACCATAAGTTTGTTTAATGAATCTGTGATTGCCCTTCTCCGTGGAAATATCTGCCCTGGTATCCATTTTTAGGTAACACTTATAAGTGATATGATATGATATGTGTCTTTCACTTTCTGACTTACTACAAGTCACGTGATTACTTGTAGACTTATCTACGGTGCTGCAAATGGCATTGTGTCCTTTTTTCCCTTGGCTTCTCTTCTGCCTTAGCGAGGTCTATTTTCAACAATGTAATTCCCTGAGGGTTGTGGATTAGCTGACCTGGGCAGCCTTACCCTGCCGGCCCGCCTGCCCCAGGTGTGACTCGTTGAGGTCAATATAAACAGCACTCCAGGCAGCAATAGCCCCTGAAGCTCTGCCTGACTCCATATTCTCTGCCCCGTCAGCAGTCTCGGGGCTGTGCTGGTGGGAGGGAGTGAGGGGCCACAGCTTTGTGGGTGGCCCGGTGTGAGTGGGCCTCTGCTGGCCTTTCTGCAGGAGTTGCCAGGCAGCCGCCTGTAAAGAAGAGGATGTGTCACCCATACCTTCCGCTGGAATATCTCTCTGGACAGAGGTGAGGAAGGAAAAAAGCAGTGGGGGCCGGGACAGGAGGGGTATCTCAGGCAGGGCAATGGAAAGCTTCCGGAAGAGCTCCTGTGGCCAGGACCACTCTGGCTGGCCTGCAGGCACCAAGTTGGCCTGCATGCTGTCGCTTGTGTGGCTCCACGGCCCTTCCTCTAGGCTTTCAAGCCCTTGTACATATTCAGGTATTTTACCTGGAAAGGGTGGGAACAGTTCAGCAGCAGCTGGCCTGGGGCTCAGCTCACGTTTACTCACAGATGCCTCGGCACGGTCCCCCAGCTTTGCAATGAGGACGCTCCTTGCGTGGGTGGTGGGTTGCTGGCTGTATGGGAGATGGTTCCCCACCTCTGACCAATTTCAGAATTGTTTACCGCTGGAGCAAGTGCCCTGATAGGTTTTTCGTCTGTATAACTCGTGGGTTCACTTTTTTTTCTTTTATGGTTCAAGTTAGATTTTATTCCTCTTTTATGTATTTATAGATATAAGCATGGAAATAATTCATTCCTATAAATACATCTGTGAGACGGGAAGAACTTTTTTCTGATTTATTTTTAAATTTTCTTTTTTAAAATTTTGAAATTTAATTTTATTTATTTTTTTATACAGCACGTTATTATTAGTTATGTATTTTATGCATATACATGTATTCAGGTCAATCCCAATCTCCCAACTCATCCCACCACCACCACCCCATGGCTTCCAACACTTGGTGTCCATACGTTTGTTCTCTACCTCTGTGTCTCTATTTCTTCCCTGCAAACCAGTTCATCTGTACCATTTTTTAGGCTCCACATATATGCATTAATATACAATATTTGTTTTCCTCTTTCTGACTTACTTCATTCTGTATGACAGTCTCTCGATCCATCGATGTCTCTACAAATGACCCAGTTTCATTCCTTTTTATGGCCGAGTAATATTCCATTTTATATACGTACCACATCTTTATCCATTCATCTGTCTGTGGGCATTTAGGTTGCTTCCATTACCTGGCTATTGTAAATAGTGCTGCAACGAATATTGTGGTGAATGTGCCTTTTTGATTTACGGTTTTATCTGGGTATATGCCCAGAAGTGGGATTGCTGGATCAGATAGTAATTCTATTTCTAATTTTTTTAAGGAAACTCCATACTGTTCTCCATAGTGACTGTATCAATTTACATTCCCACCAATAGTGGAAGAGGGCTCCTTTTGTCCACACCCTCCCCAGAAATTGTTGTTTGTAGATTTTCTGATGATGCCGATTCTAACAGGTGTGAGGTGATACCTCATTGTAGTTTTGATTTGCATTTCTCTAATAATTAGTGCTGTTGAGCAGCTTTTCATGTGCGTCTTGGCCATCTCTGTGTCTCCTTTGAAGAAACGTCTCTTTAGATCTTCTGCCCATTTTTGTATTGGGTTGTTTGTTTTTTTAATATTAAGCTGCATGAGCTGTTTATATATATTGGAGATTAAACCTCTGTCCATTGATTCGTTTGCAACGATTTTCGCCCATTCTGAGGGATGCCTTTTTCCATTCCCGTTTTTTTTAACAAAAAAGGAAAGAAAGGAAAAGAAGCAGAACACTAATGTGCGTAAAATATGCCTTTTGAAACGGTCCTTTTGAAATATGGACGTGCTTTGAATTTTTTGGTCGATATGTGACCCCAGGATTTGTTTTCAGGGCAGGTGTCATTTACAGGCCTGCAATGATTTTGAATATCAACTGACCATTAGCGCTGGGATTAAAGCTGCTGTTGTGTGAAACGGCCACAAGGTGGCAGCAGTTCTCCCTTACCAAATCTGGTTACTAGGGCAAGAGAGCCTCAGTGGAAGTGGTGTTCTAGATTGGAATTTAGAATGGAATGTGCCAGGAGAAAGCCCCTCAAGTTTGTCTCACTACTTCTTGTTCGTGTTTTTAATTTTTTTTTTTATTTTTTGTTACAGCAAGTTTGATTACAATGTTTGGCTTGTTGTAGGTGTGGAAGATGTGGTTCTTTTACACATATACAGATGTCTGTTCTTCCTGGGATCCTTTTCCCATGTACGTTATGACAGAATGTTGAGTAGTCCTCTCTTGGTATTCTGTAGGTCTTTGGTGATTATATATGTCACTGTGTTTGTATATGTCTGTTAACCCCGATATTGTAATGAAACCAATCCTCACACCTTTCCATTGGTGAACCATAAGTTTGTTTAATGAATCTGTGATTGCCCTTCTCCGTGGAAATATCTGCCCTGGTATCCATTTTTAGGTAACACTTATAAGTGATATGATATGATATGTGTCTTTCACTTTCTGACTTACTACAAGTCACGTGATTACTCGTAGACTTATCTACGGTGCTGCAAATGGCATTGTGTCCTTTTTTCCCTTGGCTTCTCTTCTGCCTTAGCGAGGTCCATTTTCAACAATGTAATTCCCTGAGGGTTGTGGATTAGCTGACCTGGGCAGCCTTACCCTGCCGGCCCGCCCGCCCCAGGTGTGACTCGTTGAGGTCAATATAAACAGCGTTCCAGGCAGCAATAGCCCCTGAAGCTCTGCCTGACTCCATATTCTCTGCCCCGTCAGCAGTCTCGGGGCTGTGCTGGTGGGAGGGAGTGAGGGGCCACAGCTTTGTGGGTGGCCCGGTGTGAGTGGGGCTCTGCTGGCCTTTCTGCAGGAGTTGCCAGGCAGCCGCCTGTAAAGAAGAGGATGTGTCACCCATACCTTCCGCTTGAATATCTCTCTGGACAGAGGTGAGGAAGGAAAAAAGCAGTGGGGGCCGGGACAGGAGGGGTATCTCAGGCAGGGTAATGGAAAGCTTCCGGAAGAGCTCCTGTGGCCAGGACCACTCTGGCTGGCCTGCAGGCACCAAGTTGGCCTGCATGCTGTCGCTTGTGTGGCTCCACGGCCCTTCCTCTAGGCTTTCAAGCCCTTGTACATATTCAGGTGTTTTACCTGGAAAGGGTGGGAACAGTTCAGCAGCAGCTGGCCTGGGGCTCAGCTCACGTTTACTCACAGATGCCTCGGCACGGTCCCCCAGCTTTGCAATGAGGACGCTCCTTGCGTGGGGGGTGGGTTGCTGGCTGTATGGGAGATGGTTCCCCACCTCTGACCAATTTCAGAATTGTTTACCGCTGGAGCAAGTGCCCTGATAGGTTTTTCGTCTGTATAACTCGTGGGTTCACTTTTTTTTCTTTTATGGTTCAAGTTAGATTTTATTCCTCTTTTATGTATTTATAGATATAAGCATGGAAATAATTCATTCCTATAAATACATCTGTGAGACGGGAAGAACTTTTTTCTGATTTATTTTTAAATTTTCTTTTTTAAAATTTTGAAATTTAATTTTATTTATTTTTTTATACAGCACGTTATTATTAGTTATGTATTTTATGCATATACATGTATTCAGGTCAATCCCAATCTCCCAACTCATCCCACCACCACCACCCCATGGCTTCCAACACTTGGTGTCCATACGTTTGTTCTCTACCTCTGTGTCTCTATTTCTTCCCTGCAAACCAGTTCATCTGTACCATTTTTTAGGCTCCACATATATGCATTAATATACAATATTTGTTTTCCACTTTCTGACTTACTTCATTCTGTATGACAGTCTCTCGATCCATCGATGTCTCTACAAATGACCCAGTTTCATTCCTTTTTATGGCCGAGTAATATTCCATTTTATATACGTACCACATCTTTATCCATTCATCTGTCTGTGGGCATTTAGGTTGCTTCCATTACCTGGCTATTGTAAATAGCGCTGCAACGAATATTGTGGTGAATGTGCCTTTTTGATTTACGGTTTTATCTGGGTATATGCCCAGAAGTGGGATTGCTGGATCAGATAGTAATTCTATTTCTAATTTTTTTAAGTAAACTCCATACTGTTCTCCATAGTGACTGTATCAATTTACATTCCCACCAATAGTGGAAGAGGGCTCCTTTTGTCCACACCCTCCCCAGAAATTGTTGTTTGTAGATTTTCTGATGATGCCGATTCTAACAGGTGTGAGGTGATACCTCATTGTAGTTTTGATTTGCATTTCTCTAATAATTAGTGCTGTTGAGCAGCTTTTCATGTGCGTCTTGGCCATCTCTGTGTCTCCTTTGAAGAAACGTCTCTTTAGATCTTCTGCCCATTTTTGTATTGGGTTGTTTGTTTTTTTAATATTAAGCTGCATGAGCTGTTTATATATATTGGAGATTAAACCTCTGTCCATTGATTCGTTTGCAACGATTTTCGCCCATTCTGAGGGATGCCTTTTTCCATTCCCGTTTTTTTTAACAAAAAAGGAAAGAAAGGAAAAGAAGCAGAACACTAATGTGCGTAAAATATGCCTTTTGAAACGGTCCTTTTGAAATATGGACGTGCTTTGAATTTTTTGGTCGATATGTGACCCCAGGATTTGTTTTCAGGGCAGGTGTCATTTACAGGCCTGCAATGATTTTGAATATCAACTGACCATTAGCGCTGGGATTAAAGCTGCTGTTGTGTGAAACGGCCACAAGGTGGCAGCAGTTCTCCCTTACCAAATCTGGTTACTAGGGCAAGAGAGCCTCAGTGGAAGTGGTGTTCTAGATTGGAATTTAGAATGGAATGTTTCAGGAGAAAGCCCCTCAAGTTTGTCTCACTACTTCTTGTTCGTGTTTTTAATTTTTTTTTTTTATTTTTTGTTACAGCAAGTTTGATTACAATGTTTGGCTTGTTGTAGGTGTGGAAGATGTGGTTCTTTTACACATATACAGATGTCTGTTCTTCCTGGGATCCTTTTCCCATGTACGTTATGACAGAATGTTGAGTAGTCCTCTCTTGGTATTCTGTAGGTCTTTGGTGATTATATATGTCACTGTGTTTGTATATGTCTGTTAACCCCGATATTGTAATGAAACCAATCCTCACACCTTTCCATTGGTGAACCATAAGTTTGTTTAATGAATCTGTGATTGCCCTTCTCCGTGGAAATATCTGCCCTGGTATCCATTTTTAGGTAACACTTATAAGTGATATGATATGATATGTGTCTTTCACTTTCTGACTTACTACAAGTCACGTGATTACTTGTAGACTTATCTACGGTGCTGCAAATGGCATTGTGTCCTTTTTTCCCTTGGCTTCTCTTCTGCCTTAGCGAGGTCTATTTTCAACAATGTAATTCCCTGAGGGTTGTGGATTAGCTGACCTGGGCAGCCTTACCCTGCCGGCCCGCCTGCCCCAGGTGTGACTCGTTGAGGTCAATATAAACAGCACTCCAGGCAGCAATAGCCCCTGAAGCTCTGCCTGACTCCATATTCTCTGCCCCGTCAGCAGTCTCGGGGCTGTGCTGGTGGGAGGGAGTGAGGGGCCACAGCTTTGTGGGTGGCCCGGTGTGAGTGGGCCTCTGCTGGCCTTTCTGCAGGAGTTGCCAGGCAGCCGCCTGTAAAGAAGAGGATGTGTCACCCATACCTTCCGCTGGAATATCTCTCTGGACAGAGGTGAGGAAGGAAAAAAGCAGTGGGGGCCGGGACAGGAGGGGTATCTCAGGCAGGGCAATGGAAAGCTTCCGGAAGAGCTCCTGTGGCCAGGACCACTCTGGCTGGCCTGCAGGCACCAAGTTGGCCTGCATGCTGTCGCTTGTGTGGCTCCACGGCCCTTCCTCTAGGCTTTCAAGCCCTTGTACATATTCAGGTATTTTACCTGGAAAGGGTGGGAACAGTTCAGCAGCAGCTGGCCTGGGGCTCAGCTCACGTTTACTCACAGATGCCTCGGCACGGTCCCCCAGCTTTGCAATGAGGACGCTCCTTGCGTGGGTGGTGGGTTGCTGGCTGTATGGGAGATGGTTCCCCACCTCTGACCAATTTCAGAATTGTTTACCGCTGGAGCAAGTGCCCTGATAGGTTTTTCGTCTGTATAACTCGTGGGTTCACTTTTTTTTCTTTTATGGTTCAAGTTAGATTTTATTCCTCTTTTATGTATTTATAGATATAAGCATGGAAATAATTCATTCCTATAAATACATCTGTGAGACGGGAAGAACTTTTTTCTGATTTATTTTTAAATTTTCTTTTTTAAAATTTTGAAATTTAATTTTATTTATTTTTTTATACAGCACGTTATTATTAGTTATGTATTTTATGCATATACATGTATTCAGGTCAATCCCAATCTCCCAACTCATCCCACCACCACCACCCCATGGCTTCCAACACTTGGTGTCCATACGTTTGTTCTCTACCTCTGTGTCTCTATTTCTTCCCTGCAAACCAGTTCATCTGTACCATTTTTTAGGCTCCACATATATGCATTAATATACAATATTTGTTTTCCTCTTTCTGACTTACTTCATTCTGTATGACAGTCTCTCGATCCATCGATGTCTCTACAAATGACCCAGTTTCATTCCTTTTTATGGCCGAGTAATATTCCATTTTATATACGTACCACATCTTTATCCATTCATCTGTCTGTGGGCATTTAGGTTGCTTCCATTACCTGGCTATTGTAAATAGTGCTGCAACGAATATTGTGGTGAATGTGCCTTTTTGATTTACGGTTTTATCTGGGTATATGCCCAGAAGTGGGATTGCTGGATCAGATAGTAATTCTATTTCTAATTTTTTTAAGGAAACTCCATACTGTTCTCCATAGTGACTGTATCAATTTACATTCCCACCAATAGTGGAAGAGGGCTCCTTTTGTCCACACCCTCCCCAGAAATTGTTGTTTGTAGATTTTCTGATGATGCCGATTCTAACAGGTGTGAGGTGATACCTCATTGTAGTTTTGATTTGCATTTCTCTAATAATTAGTGCTGTTGAGCAGCTTTTCATGTGCGTCTTGGCCATCTCTGTGTCTCCTTTGAAGAAACGTCTCTTTAGATCTTCTGCCCATTTTTGTATTGGGTTGTTTGTTTTTTTAATATTAAGCTGCATGAGCTGTTTATATATATTGGAGATTAAACCTCTGTCCATTGATTCGTTTGCAACGATTTTCGCCCATTCTGAGGGATGCCTTTTTCCATTCCCGTTTTTTTTAACAAAAAAGGAAAGAAAGGAAAAGAAGCAGAACACTAATGTGCGTAAAATATGCCTTTTGAAACGGTCCTTTTGAAATATGGACGTGCTTTGAATTTTTTGGTCGATATGTGACCCCAGGATTTGTTTTCAGGGCAGGTGTCATTTACAGGCCTGCAATGATTTTGAATATCAACTGACCATTAGCGCTGGGATTAAAGCTGCTGTTGTGTGAAACGGCCACAAGGTGGCAGCAGTTCTCCCTTACCAAATCTGGTTACTAGGGCAAGAGAGCCTCAGTGGAAGTGGTGTTCTAGATTGGAATTTAGAATGGAATGTGCCAGGAGAAAGCCCCTCAAGTTTGTCTCACTACTTCTTGTTCGTGTTTTTAATTTTTTTTTTTATTTTTTGTTACAGCAAGTTTGATTACAATGTTTGGCTTGTTGTAGGTGTGGAAGATGTGGTTCTTTTACACATATACAGATGTCTGTTCTTCCTGGGATCCTTTTCCCATGTACGTTATGACAGAATGTTGAGTAGTCCTCTCTTGGTATTCTGTAGGTCTTTGGTGATTATATATGTCACTGTGTTTGTATATGTCTGTTAACCCCGATATTGTAATGAAACCAATCCTCACACCTTTCCATTGGTGAACCATAAGTTTGTTTAATGAATCTGTGATTGCCCTTCTCCGTGGAAATATCTGCCCTGGTATCCATTTTTAGGTAACACTTATAAGTGATATGATATGATATGTGTCTTTCACTTTCTGACTTACTACAAGTCACGTGATTACTCGTAGACTTATCTACGGTGCTGCAAATGGCATTGTGTCCTTTTTTCCCTTGGCTTCTCTTCTGCCTTAGCGAGGTCCATTTTCAACAATGTAATTCCCTGAGGGTTGTGGATTAGCTGACCTGGGCAGCCTTACCCTGCCGGCCCGCCCGCCCCAGGTGTGACTCGTTGAGGTCAATATAAACAGCGTTCCAGGCAGCAATAGCCCCTGAAGCTCTGCCTGACTCCATATTCTCTGCCCCGTCAGCAGTCTCGGGGCTGTGCTGGTGGGAGGGAGTGAGGGGCCACAGCTTTGTGGGTGGCCCGGTGTGAGTGGGGCTCTGCTGGCCTTTCTGCAGGAGTTGCCAGGCAGCCGCCTGTAAAGAAGAGGATGTGTCACCCATACCTTCCGCTTGAATATCTCTCTGGACAGAGGTGAGGAAGGAAAAAAGCAGTGGGGGCCGGGACAGGAGGGGTATCTCAGGCAGGGTAATGGAAAGCTTCCGGAAGAGCTCCTGTGGCCAGGACCACTCTGGCTGGCCTGCAGGCACCAAGTTGGCCTGCATGCTGTCGCTTGTGTGGCTCCACGGCCCTTCCTCTAGGCTTTCAAGCCCTTGTACATATTCAGGTGTTTTACCTGGAAAGGGTGGGAACAGTTCAGCAGCAGCTGGCCTGGGGCTCAGCTCACGTTTACTCACAGATGCCTCGGCACGGTCCCCCAGCTTTGCAATGAGGACGCTCCTTGCGTGGGGGGTGGGTTGCTGGCTGTATGGGAGATGGTTCCCCACCTCTGACCAATTTCAGAATTGTTTACCGCTGGAGCAAGTGCCCTGATAGGTTTTTCGTCTGTATAACTCGTGGGTTCACTTTTTTTTCTTTTATGGTTCAAGTTAGATTTTATTCCTCTTTTATGTATTTATAGATATAAGCATGGAAATAATTCATTCCTATAAATACATCTGTGAGACGGGAAGAACTTTTTTCTGATTTATTTTTAAATTTTCTTTTTTAAAATTTTGAAATTTAATTTTATTTATTTTTTTATACAGCACGTTATTATTAGTTATGTATTTTATGCATATACATGTATTCAGGTCAATCCCAATCTCCCAACTCATCCCACCACCACCACCCCATGGCTTCCAACACTTGGTGTCCATACGTTTGTTCTCTACCTCTGTGTCTCTATTTCTTCCCTGCAAACCAGTTCATCTGTACCATTTTTTAGGCTCCACATATATGCATTAATATACAATATTTGTTTTCCACTTTCTGACTTACTTCATTCTGTATGACAGTCTCTCGATCCATCGATGTCTCTACAAATGACCCAGTTTCATTCCTTTTTATGGCCGAGTAATATTCCATTTTATATACGTACCACATCTTTATCCATTCATCTGTCTGTGGGCATTTAGGTTGCTTCCATTACCTGGCTATTGTAAATAGCGCTGCAACGAATATTGTGGTGAATGTGCCTTTTTGATTTACGGTTTTATCTGGGTATATGCCCAGAAGTGGGATTGCTGGATCAGATAGTAATTCTATTTCTAATTTTTTTAAGTAAACTCCATACTGTTCTCCATAGTGACTGTATCAATTTACATTCCCACCAATAGTGGAAGAGGGCTCCTTTTGTCCACACCCTCCCCAGAAATTGTTGTTTGTAGATTTTCTGATGATGCCGATTCTAACAGGTGTGAGGTGATACCTCATTGTAGTTTTGATTTGCATTTCTCTAATAATTAGTGCTGTTGAGCAGCTTTTCATGTGCGTCTTGGCCATCTCTGTGTCTCCTTTGAAGAAACGTCTCTTTAGATCTTCTGCCCATTTTTGTATTGGGTTGTTTGTTTTTTTAATATTAAGCTGCATGAGCTGTTTATATATATTGGAGATTAAACCTCTGTCCATTGATTCGTTTGCAACGATTTTCGCCCATTCTGAGGGATGCCTTTTTCCATTCCCGTTTTTTTTAACAAAAAAGGAAAGAAAGGAAAAGAAGCAGAACACTAATGTGCGTAAAATATGCCTTTTGAAACGGTCCTTTTGAAATATGGACGTGCTTTGAATTTTTTGGTCGATATGTGACCCCAGGATTTGTTTTCAGGGCAGGTGTCATTTACAGGCCTGCAATGATTTTGAATATCAACTGACCATTAGCGCTGGGATTAAAGCTGCTGTTGTGTGAAACGGCCACAAGGTGGCAGCAGTTCTCCCTTACCAAATCTGGTTACTAGGGCAAGAGAGCCTCAGTGGAAGTGGTGTTCTAGATTGGAATTTAGAATGGAATGTTTCAGGAGAAAGCCCCTCAAGTTTGTCTCACTACTTCTTGTTCGTGTTTTTAATTTTTTTTTTTATTTTTTGTTACAGCAAGTTTGATTACAATGTTTGGCTTGTTGTAGGTGTGGAAGATGTGGTTCTTTTACACATATACAGATGTCTGTTCTTCCTGGGATCCTTTTCCCATGTACGTTATGACAGAATGTTGAGTAGTCCTCTCTTGGTATTCTGTAGGTCTTTGGTGATTATATATGTCACTGTGTTTGTATATGTCTGTTAACCCCGATATTGTAATGAAACCAATCCTCACACCTTTCCATTGGTGAACCATAAGTTTGTTTAATGAATCTGTGATTGCCCTTCTCCGTGGAAATATCTGCCCTGGTATCCATTTTTAGGTAACACTTATAAGTGATATGATATGATATGTGTCTTTCACTTTCTGACTTACTACAAGTCACGTGATTACTCGTAGACTTATCTACGGTGCTGCAAATGGCATTGTGTCCTTTTTTCCCTTGGCTTCTCTTCTGCCTTAGCGAGGTCCATTTTCAACAATGTAATTCCCTGAGGGTTGTGGATTAGCTGACCTGGGCAGCCTTACCCTGCCGGCCCGCCCGCCCCAGGTGTGACTCGTTGAGGTCAATATAAACAGCGCTCCAGGCAGCAATAGCCCCTGAAGCTCTGCCTGACTCCATATTCTCTGCCCCGTCAGCAGTCTCGGGGCTGTGCTGGTGGGAGGGAGTGAGGGGCCACAGCTTTGTGGGTGGCCCGGTGTGAGTGGGGCTCTGCTGGCCTTTCTGCAGGAGTTGCCAGGCAGCCGCCTGTAAAGAAGAGGATGTGTCACCCATACCTTCCGCTTGAATATCTCTCTGGACAGAGGTGAGGAAGGAAAAAAGCAGTGGGGGCCGGGACAGGAGGGGTATCTCAGGCAGGGCAATGGAAAGCTTCCGGAAGAGCTCCTGTGGCCAGGACCACTCTGGCTGGCCTGCAGGCACCAAGTTGGCCAGCATGCTGTCGCTTGTGTGGCTCCACGGCCCTTCCTCTAGGCTTTCAAGCCCTTGTACATATTCAGGTGTTTTACCTGGAAAGGGTGGGAACAGTTCAGCAGCAGCTGGCCTGGGGCTCAGCTCACGTTTACTCACAGATGCCTCGGCACGGTCCCCCAGCTTTGCAATGAGGACGCTCCTTGCGTGGGGGGTGGGTTGCTGGCTGTATGGGAGATGGTTCCCCACCTCTGACCAATTTCAGAATTGTTTACCGCTGGAGCAAGTGCACTGATAGGTTTTTCGTCTGTATAACTCGTGGGTTCACTTTTTTTTCTTTTATGGTTCAAGTTAGATTTTATTCCTCTTTTATGTATTTATAGATATAAGCATGGAAATAATTCATTCCTATAAATACATCTGTGAGACGGGAAGAACTTTTTTCTGATTTATTTTTAAATTTTCTTTTTTAAAATTTTGAAATTTAATTTTATTTATTTTTTTATACAGCACGTTATTATTAGTTATGTATTTTATGCATATACATGTATTCAGGTCAATCCCAATCTCCCAACTCATCCCACCACCACCACCCCATGGCTTCCAACACTTGGTGTCCATACGTTTGTTCTCTACCTCTGTGTCTCTATTTCTTCCCTGCAAACCAGTTCATCTGTACCATTTTTTAGGCTCCACATATATGCATTAATATACAATATTTGTTTTCCACTTTCTGACTTACTTCATTCTGTATGACAGTCTCTCGATCCATCGATGTCTCTACAAATGACCCAGTTTCATTCCTTTTTATGGCCGAGTAATATTCCATTTTATATACGTACCACATCTTTATCCATTCATCTGTCTGTGGGCATTTAGGTTGCTTCCATTACCTGGCTATTGTAAATAGCGCTGCAACGAATATTGTGGTGAATGTGCCTTTTTGATTTACGGTTTTATCTGGGTATATGCCCAGAAGTGGGATTGCTGGATCAGATAGTAATTCTATTTCTAATTTTTTTAAGTAAACTCCATACTGTTCTCCATAGTGACTGTATCAATTTACATTCCCACCAATAGTGGAAGAGGGCTCCTTTTGTCCACACCCTCCCCAGAAATTGTTGTTTGTAGATTTTCTGATGATGCCGATTCTAACAGGTGTGAGGTGATACCTCATTGTAGTTTTGATTTGCATTTCTCTAATAATTAGTGCTGTTGAGCAACTTTTCATGTGCGTCTTGGCCATCTCTGTGTCTCCTTTGAAGAAACATCTCTTTAGATCTCTTGCGCATTTTTGTATTGGGTTGTTTGTTTTTTTAATATTAAGCTGCATGAGCTGTTTCTATATATTGGAGATTAAACCTCTGTCCATTGATCCGTTTGCAACGATTTTCGCCCATTCTGAGGGATGCCTTTTTCCATTCCCGTTTTTTTTAACAAAAAAGGAAAGAAAGGAAAAGAAGCAGAACACTAATGTGCGTAAAATATGCCTTTTGAAACGGTCGTTTTGAAATATGGACGTGCTTTGAATTTTTTGGTCGATATGTGACCCCAGGATTTGTTTTCAGGGCAGGTGTCATTTACAGGCCTGCAATGATTTTGAATATCAACTGACCATTAGCGCTGGGATTAAAGCTGCTGTTGTGTGAAACGGCCACAAGGTGGCAGCAGTTCTCCCTTACCAAATCTGGTTACTAGGGCAAGAGAGCCTCAGTGGAAGTGGTGTTCTAGATTGGAATTTAGAATGGAATGTTTCAGGAGAAAGCCCCTCAAGTTTGTCTCACTACTTCTTGTTCGTGTTTTTAATTTTTTTTTTTTATTTTTTATTACAGCAAGTTTGATTAGAATGTTTGGCTTGTTGTAGGTGTGGAAGATGTGGTTCTTTTACACATATACAGATGTCTGTTCTTCCTGGGATCCTTTTCCCATGTACGTTATGACAGAATGTTGAGTAGTCCTCTCTTGGTATTCTGTAGGTCTTTGGTGATTATATATGTCACCTGTGTTTGTATATGTGTGTTAACCCCGATATCGTAATGAAACCAATCCTCACAACTTTCCATTGGTGAACCATAAGTTTGTTTAATGAATCTGTGATTGCCTTCTCCGTGGAAATATCTGCCCTGGTATCCATTTTTCGGTAACACCTATAAGTGATATGATATGATATGTGTCTTTCACTTTCTGACTTACTACAAGTCACGTTATTACTTCTAGACTCATCTACGGTTCTGCAAATGGCATTGTGTCCTTTTTTCCCTTGGCTTCTCTTCTGCCTTAGCGAGGTCCATTTTCAACAATGTGATTCCCTGAGGGTTGTGGATTAGCTGACCTGGGCAGCCTTACCCTGCCGGCCCGCCCTCCCCAGATGTGCCTCGTTGAGGTCAATATAAACAGAGCTCCAGGCAGCAATAGCCCCTGAAGCTGTGCCTGACTCCATATTCTCTGCCCCGTCAGCAGTCTCGGGGCTGTGCTGGTGGGAGGGAGTGAGGGGCCACAGCTTTGTGGGTGGCCCGGTGTTTGTGGGGCTCTGCTGGCCTTTCTGCAGGAGTTGCCAGGCTGACACGTGTAAAGAAGAGGATGTGTCACCCATACCTTCAGCTGGAATTTCTCTCCGGACAGAGGTGAGGAAGGAAAAAAGCAGTGAGTGCCGGGAGAGGAGGGGTATCTCAGGCAGGGCAATGGAAAGCTTCCGGAAGAGCGTCCAGTGCCAGGACCACCCTGGCTGGCCTGCAGGCACCAAGTTGGCCTGCGTGCTGTCACTGGTGTGGCTCCACGGCCCTTCCTCTAGGCTTTCAAGCCCTTATACATATTCAGGTGTTTTACCTGGGAAGGGTGGGAACAGTTCAGCAGCAGCTGGCCTGGGCCTCAGCTCACATTTACTCACAGATGCCTCGACACGGTCCCCCAGCTTTGCAATGAGGACGCTCCTTGCGTGGGGGGTGGGTTGCTGTCTGTATGGGAGATGGTTCCCCACCTCTGACCAATTTCAGAATTGTTTACCACTGGAGCAAGTGCCCTGATAGGGTTATCCTCTATATAACTCGTGGGTTCAGTTTTTTTTTCTTTTATGGTTCAAGTTAGAATTTATTCCTCTTTTATGTATTTATAGATATGAGCATGGAAATAATTCATTCCTATAAATACATCTGTGAGACGGGAAGAACTTTTTTCTCTTTTATTTTTAAATTTTATTTTTTAAAATTTTGAAATTTAATTTTATTTATTTTTTTATACTGCACGTTATTATTAGTTATGTATTTTATGCATATACATGTATTCAGGTCAATCCCAATCCCCCAACTCATCCCACCACCACCACCCCATGGCTTCCCACACTTGGTGTCCATACGTTTGTTCTCTACCTCTGTGTCTCTATTTATTTCCTGCAAACCAGTTCATCTGTCCCATTTTTTAGGCTCCACATATATGCATTAATATACAATATTTGTTTTCCACTTTCTGACTTACTTCATTCTGTATGACAGTCTCTCGATCCATCGATGTCTCTACAAATGACCCAGTTTCATTCCTTTTTATGGCCGAGTAATATTCCATTTTATATACGTACCACATCTTTATCCATTCATCTGTCTGTGGGCATTTAGGTTGCTTCCATTACCTGGCTATTGTAAATAGTGCTGCAACGAATATTGTGGTGAATGTGCCTTTTTGATTTACGGTTTTATCTGGGTATATGCCCAGAAGTGGGATTGCTGGATCAGATAGTAATTCTATTTCTAATTTTTTTAAGGAAACTCCATACTGTTCTCCATAGTGACTGTATCAATTTACATTCCCACCAATAGTGGAAGAGGGCTCCTTTTGTCCACACCCTCCCCAGAATTGGTTGTTTGTAGATTTTCTGATGATGCCGATTCTAACGGGTGTGAGGTGATACCTCATTGTAGTTTTGATTTGCATTTCTCTAATAATTAGTGCTGTTGAGCAGCTTTTCATGTGCGTCTTGGCCATCTCTGTGTCTCCTTTGAAGAAACGTCTCTTTAGATCTTCTGCCCATTTTTGTGTTGGGTTTTTTGTTTTTTTAATATTAAGCTGCATGAGCTGTTTATATATATTGGAGATTAAACCTCTGTCCATTGATTCATTTGCAACGATTTTCGCCCATTCTGAGGGATGCCTTTTTCCATTCCCGTTTTTTTTAACAAAAAAGGAAAGAAAGGAAAAGAAGCAGAACACTAATGTGCGTAAAATATGCCTTTTGAAATGGTCGTTTTGAAATATGGACGTGCTTTGAATTTTTTGGTCGATATGTGACCCCAGGATTTGTTTTCAGGGCAGGTGTCATTTACAGGCCTGCAATGATTTTGAATATCAACTGACCATTAGCCCTTGGATTAAAGCTGCTGTTGTGTGAAACGGCCACAAAGTGGCAGCAGTTCTCCCTTACCAAATCTGGTTACTAGGGCAAGAGAGCCTCAGTGGAAGTGGTGTTCTAGATTGGAATTTAGAATGGAATGTGCCAGGAGAAAGCCCCTCAAGTTTGTCTCACTACTTCTTGTTCGTGTTTTTAATTTATTTTTTTTTTATTTTTTATTACAGCAAGTTTGATTACAATGTTTGGCTTGTTGTAGGTGTGGAAGATGTGGTTCTTTTACACATATACAGATGTCTCTTCTTCCTGGGATCCTTTTCCCATGTACGTTATGACAGAATGTTGAGTAGTCCACTCTTGGTATTCTGTAGGTCTTTGGTGATTATATATGTCACCTGTGTTTGTATATGTGTGTTAACCCCGGTATCGTAATGAAACCAATCCTCACAACTTTCCATTGGTGAACCATAAGTTTGTTTACTGAATCTGTGATTGCCCTTCTCCGTGGAAATATCTGCCCTGGTATCCATTTTTAGGTAACACCTATAAGTGATATGATATGATATGTGTCTTTCACTTTCTGACTTACTACAAGTCACGTGATTACTTCTAGACTCATCTACGGTTCTGCAAATGGCATTGTGTCCTTTTTTCCCTTGGCTTCTCTTCTGCCTTAGCGAGGTCCATTTTCAACAATGTGATTCCCTGAGGGTTGTGGATTAGCTGACCTGGGCAGCCTTACCCTGCCGGCACGCCCTCCCCAGATGTGCCTCGTTGAGGTCAATATAAACAGAGCTCCAGGCAGCAATAGCCCCTGAAGCTGTGCCTGACTCCATATTCTCTGCCCCTTCAGCAGTCTCGGGGCTGTGCTGGTGGGAGGGAGTGAGGGGCCACAGCTTTGTGGGTGGCCCGGTGTTAGTGGGGCTCTGCTGGCCTTTCTGCAGGAGTTGCCAGGCTGACACGTGTAAAGAAGAGGATGTGTCACCCGTACCTTCAGCTGGAATTTCTCTCCGGACAGAGGTGAGGAAGGAAAAAAGCAGTGGGTGCGGGAGAGGAGGGGTATCTCAGGCAGGGCAATGGAAAGCTTCCGGAAGAGCGTCCAGGGCCAGGACCACCCTGGCTGGCCTGCAGGCACCAAGTTGGCCTGCGTGCTGTCACTGGTGTGGCTCCACGGCCCTTCCTCTAGGCTTTCAAGCCCTTGTACATATTCAGGTGTTTTACCTGGGAAGGGTGGGAACAGTTCAGCAGCAGCTGGCCTGGGGCTCAGCTCACATTTACTCACAGATGCCTCGACACGGTCCCCCAGCTTTGCAATGAGGACGCTCCTTGCGTGGGGGGTGGGTTGCTGGCTGTATGGGAGATGGTTCCCCACCTCTGACCAATTTCAGAATTGTTTACCACTGGAGCAAGTGCCCTGATATGGTTTTGCTCTGTATAACTCGTGGGTTCAGTTTTTTTTTCTTTTATGGTTCAAGTTAGAATTTATTCCTCTTTTATGTATTTATAGATAGAAGCATGGAAATAATTCATTCCTATAAATACATCTGTGAGACGGGAAGAACTTTTTTCTCTTTTATTTTTAAATTTTATTTTT
Organism: Mesoplodon mirus; assembly: GCF_964341445.2. Taxonomy (NCBI): domain Eukaryota; kingdom Metazoa; phylum Chordata; class Mammalia; order Artiodactyla; family Ziphiidae; genus Mesoplodon; species Mesoplodon mirus. The sequence goes on along the minus strand of NW_028295764.1, from coordinate 2,502,097 downwards.
TAAAATTTTGAAATTTAATTTTATTTATTTTTTTATACTGCACGTTATTATTAGTTATGTATTTTATGCATATACATGTATTCAGGTCAATCCCAATCCCCCAACTCATCCCACCACCACCACCCCATGGCTTCCCACACTTGGTGTCCATACGTTTGTTCTCTACCTCTGTGTCTCTATTTATTTCCTGCAAACCAGTTCATCTGTACCATTTTTTAGGCTCCACATATATGCATTAATATACAATATTTGTTTTCCACTTTCTGACTTACTTCATTCTGTATGACAGTCTCTCGATCCATCGATGTCTCTACAAATGACCCAGTTTCATTCCTTTTTATGGCCGAGTAATATTCCATTTTATATACGTACCACATCTTTATCCATTCATCTGTCTGTGGGCATTTAGGTTGCTTCCATTACCTGGCTATTGTAAATAGTGCTGCAACGAACATTGTGGTGAATGTGCCTTTTTGAAATACGGTTTTCTCTGGGTATATGCCCAGAAGTGGGATTGCTGGATCAGATGGTAATTCTATTTCTAATTTTTTTAAGGAAACTCCATACTGTTCTCCATAGTGACTGTATCAATTTACATTCCCACCAATAGTGGAAGAGGGCTCCTTTTGTCCACACCCTCCCCAGAATTTGTTGTTTGTAGATTTTCTGATGATGCCGATTCTAACGGGTGTGAGGTGATACCTCATTGTAGTTTTGATTTGCATTTCTCTAATAATTAGTGCTGTTGAGCAGCTTTTCATGTGCATCTTGGCCATCTCTGTGTCTCCTTTGAAGAAACGTCTCTTTAGATCTTCTGCCCATTTTTGTATTGGGTTTTTTGTTTTTTTAATATTAAGCTGTATGAGCTGTTTATATATATTGGAGATTAAACCTCTGTCCATTGATTCGTCTGCAACGATTTTCGCCCATTCTGAGGGATGCCTTTTTCCATTCCCGTGTTTTTTAACAAAAAAGGAAAGAAAGGAAAAGAAGCAGAACACTAATGTGCGTAAAATATGCCTTTTGAAACGGTCCTTTTGAAATATGGACGTCCTTTGAATTTTTTGGTCGATATGTGACCCCAGGATTTGTTTTCAGTGCAGGTGTCATTTACAGGCCTGCAATGATTTTGAATATCAACTGACCATTAGCGCTGGGATTAAAGCTGCTGTTGTGTGAAACGGCCACAAGGTGGCAGCAGTTCACCCTTACCAAATCTGGTTACTAGGGCAAGAGAGCCTCAGTGGAAGTGGTGATCTAGATTGGAGTTTAGAATGAAATGTGCCAGGAGAAAGCCCCTCACGTTTGTCTCACTACTTCTTGTTCGTGTTTTAATTTAATTTTTTATTTTTTATTACAGCAAGTTTGATTACAATGTTTGGCTTGTTGTAGGTGTGGAAGATGTGGTTCTTTTACACATATACAGATGACTGTTCTTCCTGGGATCCTTTTCCCATGTACGTTATGACAGAATGTTGAGTAGTCCTCTCTTGGTATTCTGTAGGTCTTTGGTGATTATATATGTCACTGTGTTTGTATATGTCTGTTAACCCCGATATCATAATGAAACCAATCCTCACACCATTCCTTTGGTGAACCATAAGTTTGTTTAATGAATCTGTGATTGCCCTTCTCCGTGGAAATATCTGCCCTGGTATCCATTTTTAGGTAACACTTATAAGTGATATGATATGATATGTGTCTTTCACTTTCTTACTTACTACAAGTCACGTGATTACTTCTAGACTCATCTACGGTGCTGCAAATGGCATTGTGTCCTTTTTTCCCTTGGCTTCTCTTCTGCCTTAGCGAGGTCCATTTTCAACAATGTAATTCCCTGAGGGTTGTGGATTAGCTGACCTGGGCAGCCTTACCCTGCCGGCCCGCCCGCCCCAGGTGTGACTCGTTGAGGTCAATATAAACAGCGCTCCAGGCAGCAATAGCCCCTGAAGCTCTGCCTGACTCCATATTCTCTGCCCCGTCAGCAGTCTCGGGGCTGTGCTGGTTGGAGGGAGTGAGCGGCCACAGCTTTGTGGGTGGCCCGGTGTGAGTGGGGCTCTGCTGGCCTTTCTGCAGGAGTTGCCAGGCAGCCGCCTGTAAAGAAGAGGATGTGTCACCCATACCTTCCGCTTGAATATCTCTCTGGACAGAGGTGAGGAAGGAAAAATGCAGTGGGGACCGGGACAGGAGGGGTATCTCAGGCAGGGCAATGGAAAGCTTCCGGAAGAGCTCCTGTGTACAGGACCACCCTGGCTGGCCTGCAGGCACCAAGTTGGCCTGCGTGCTGTCGCTTGTGTGGCTCCACGGCCCTTCCTCTAGGCTTTCAAGCCCTTGTACATATTCAGGTGTTTTACCTGGAAAGGGTGGGAACAGTTCAGCAGCAGCTGGCCTGGGGCTCAGCTCACGTTTACTCACAGATGCCTTGGCACGGTCCCCCAGCTTTGCAATGAGGACGCTCCTTGCGTGGGGGGTGGGTTGCTGGCTGTATGGGAGATGGTTCCCCACCTCTGACCAATTTCAGAATTGTTTACCGCTGGAGCAAGTGCCCTGATAGGTTTTTCGTCTGTATAACTCGTGGGTTCACTTTTTTTTCTTTTATGGTTCAAGTTAGATTTTATTCCTCTTTTATGTATTTATAGATATAAGCATGGAAATAATTCATTCCTATAAATACATCTGTGAGACGGGAAGAACTTTTTTCTGATTTATTTTTAAATTTTCTTTTTTAAAATTTTGAAATTTAATTTTATTTATTTTTTTATACAGCACGTTATTATTAGTTATGTATTTTATGCATATACATGTATTCAGGTCAATCCCAATCTCCCAACTCATCCCACCACCACCACCCCATGGCTTCCAACACTTGGTGTCCATACGTTTGTTCTCTACCTCTGTGTCTCTATTTCTTCCCTGCAAACCAGTTCATCTGTACCATTTTTTAGGCTCCACATATATGCATTAATATACAATATTTGTTTTCCACTTTCTGACTTACTTCATTCTGTATGACAGTCTCTCGATCCATCGATGTCTCTACAAATGACCCAGTTGCATTCCTTTTTATGGCCGAGTAATATTCCATTTTATATACGTACCACATCTTTATCCATTCATCTGTCTGTGGGCATTTAGGTTGCTTCCATTACCTGGCTATTGTAAATAGTGCTGCAACGAATATTGTGGTGAATGTGCCTTTTTGATTTACGGTTTTATCTGGGTATATGCCCAGAAGTGGGATTGCTGGATCAGATAGTAATTCTATTTCTAATTTTTTAAGGAAACTCCATACTGTTCTCCATAGTGACTGTATCAATTTACATTCCCACCAATAGTGGAAGAGGGCTCCTTTTGTCCACACCCTCCCCAGAAATTGTTGTTTGTAGATTTTCTGATGATGCCGATTCTAACAGGTGTGAGGTGATACCTCATTGTAGTTTTGATTTGCATTTCTCTAATAATTAGTGCTGTTGAGCAGCTTTTCATGTGCGTCTTGGCCATCTCTGTGTCTCCTTTGAAGAAACATCTCTTTAGATCTCTTGCGCATTTTTGTATTGGGTTGTTTGTTTTTTTAATATTAAGCTGCATGAGCTGTTTATATATATTGGAGATTAAACCTCTGTCCATTGATTCGTTTGCAACGATTTTCGCCCATTCTGAGGGATGCCTTTTTCCATTCCCGTTTCTTTTAACAAAAAAGGAAAGAAAGGAAAAGAAGCAGAACACTAATGTGCGTAAAATATGCCTTTTGAAACGGTCGTTTTGAAATATGGACGTGCTTTGAATTTTTTGGTCGATATGTGACCCCAGGATTTGTTTTCAGGGCAGGTGTCATTTACAGGCCTGCAATGATTTTGAATATCAACTGACCATTAGCGCTGGGATTAAAGCTGCTGTTGTGTGAAACGGCCACAAGGTGGCAGCAGTTCTCCCTTACCAAATCTGGTTACTAGGGCAAGAGAGCCTCAGTGGAAGTGGTGTTCTAGATTGGAATTTAGAATGGAATGTTTCAGGAGAAAGCCCCTCAAGTTTGTCTCACTACTTCTTGTTCGTGTTTTTAATTTATTTTTTTTTATTTTTTATTACAGCAAGTTTGATTACAATGTTTGGCTTGTTGTAGGTGTGGAAGATGTGGTTCTTTTACACATATACAGATGTCTGTTCTTCCTGGGATCCTTTTCCCATGTACGTTATGACAGAATGTTGAGTAGTCCACTCTTGGTATTCTGTAGGTCTTTGGTGATTATATATGTCACCTGTGTTTGTATATGTGTGTTAACCCCGGTATCGTAATGAAACCAATCCTCACAACTTTCCATTGGTGAACCATAAGTTTGTTTACTGAATCTGTGATTGCCCTTCTCCGTGGAAATATCTGCCCCGGTATCCATTTTTAGGTAACACTTATAAGTGATATGATATGATATGTGTCTTTCACTTTCTGACTTACTACAAGTCACGTGATTACTTCTAGACTCATCTACGGTTCTGCAAATGGCATTGTGTCCTTTTTTCCCTTGGCTTCTCTTCTGCCTTAGCGAGGTCCATTTTCAACAATGTGATTCCCTGAGGGTTGTGGACTAGCTGACCTGGGCAGCCTTACCCTGCCGGCCCGCCCTCCCCAGATGTGCCTCGTTGAGGTCAATATAAACAGAGCTCCAGGCAGCAATAGCCCCTGAAGCTGTGCCTGACTCCATATTCTCTGCCCCGTCAGCAGTCTCGGGGCTGTGCTGGTGGGAGGGAGTGAGGGGCCACAGCTTTGTGGGTGGCCCGGTGTTAGTGGGGCTCTGCTGGCCTTTCTGCAGGAGTTGCCAGGCTGACACGTGTAAAGAAGAGGATGTGTCACCCATACCTTCAGCTGGAATTTCTCTCCGGACAGAGGTGAGGAAGGAAAAAAGCAGTGGGTGCGGGAGAGGAGGGGTATCTCAGGCAGGGCAATGGAAAGCTTCCGGAAGAGCGTCCAGGGCCAGGACCACCCGGGCTGGCCTGCAGGCACCAGGTTGGCCTGCGTGCTGTCACTGGTGTGGCTCCACGGCCCATCCTCTAGGCTTTCAAGCCCTTGTACATATTCAGGTGTTTTACCTGGGAAGGGTGGGAACAGTTCAGCAGCAGCTGGCCTGGGGCTCAGCTCACATTTACTCACAGATGCCTCGACTCGGTCCCCCAGCTTTGCAATGAGGACGCTCCTTGCGTGGGGGGTGGGTTGCTGGCTGTATGGGAGATGGTTCCCCACCTCTGACCAATTTCAGAATTGTTTACCGCTGGAGCAAGTGCCCTGATAGGTTTTTCGTCTGTATAACTCGTGGGTTCACTTTTTTTTCTTTTATGGTTCAAGTTAGATTTTATTCCTCTTTTATGTATTTATAGATATAAGCATGGAAATAATTCATTCCTATAAATACATCTGTGAGACGGGAAGAACTTTTTTCTGATTTATTTTTAAATTTTCTTTTTTAAAATTTTGAAATTTAATTTTATTTATTTTTTTATACAGCACGTTATTATTAGTTATGTATTTTATGCATATACATGTATTCAGGTCAATCCCAATCTCCCAACTCATCCCACCACCACCACCCCATGGCTTCCAACACTTGGTGTCCATACGTTTGTTCTCTACCTCTGTGTCTCTATTTCTTCCCTGCAAACCAGTTCATCTGTACCATTTTTTAGGCTCCACATATATGCATTAATATACAATATTTGTTTTCCTCTTTCTGACTTACTTCATTCTGTATGACAGTCTCTCGATCCATCGATGTCTCTACAAATGACCCAGTTGCATTCCTTTTTATGGCCGAGTAATATTCCATTTTATATACGTACCACATCTTTATCCATTCATCTGTCTGTGGGCATTTAGGTTTTTCCATTACCTGGCTATTGTAAATAGTGCTGCAACGAATATTGTGGTGAATGTGCCTTTTTGATTTACGGTTTTATCTGGGTATATGCCCAGAAGTGGGATTGCTGGATCAGATAGTAATTCTATTTCTAATTTTTTTAAGGAAACTCCATACTGTTCTCCATAGTGACTGTATCAATTTACATTCCCACCAATAGTGGAAGAGGGCTCCTTTTGTCCACACCCTCCCCAGAAATTGTTGTTTGTAGATTTTCTGATGATGCCGATTCTAACAGGTGTGAGGTGATACCTCATTGTAGTTTTGATTTGCATTTCTCTAATAATTAGTGCTGTTGAGCAGCTTTTCATGTGCGTCTTGGCCATCTCTGTGTCTCCTTTGAAGAAACGTCTCTTTAGATCTTCTGCCCATTTTTGTATTGGGTTGTTTGTTTTTTTAATATTAAGCTGCATGAGCTGTTTATATATATTGGAGATTAAACCTCTGTCCATTGATTCGTTTGCAACGATTTTCGCCCATTCTGAGGGATGCCTTTTTCCATTCCCGATTTTTTTAACAAAAAAGGAAAGAAAGGAAAAGAAGCAGAACACTAATGTGCGTAAAATATGCCTTTTGAAACGGTCCTTTTGAAATATGGACGTCCTTTGAATTTTTTGGTCGATATGTGACCCCAGGATTTGTTTTCAGGGCAGGTGTCATTTACAGGCCTGCAATGATTTTGAATATCAACTGACCATTAGCGCTGGGATTAAAGCTGCTGTTGTGTGAAACGGCCACAAAGTGGCAGCAGTTCTCCCTTACCAAATCTGGTTACTAGGGCAAGAGAGCCTCAGTGGAAGTGGTGTTCTAGATTGGAATTTAGAATGGAATGTTTCAGGAGAAAGCCCCTCAAGTTTGTCTCACTACTTCTTGTACGTGTTTTTAATTTAATTTTTTTTTATTTTTTATTACAGCAAGTTTGATTACAATGTTTGGCTTGTTGTAGGTGTGGAAGATGTGGTTCTTTTACACATATACAGATGTCTGTTCTTCCTGGGATCCTTTTCCCATGTACGTTATGATAGAATGTTGAGTAGTCCTCTCTTGGTATTCTGTAGGTCTTTGGTGATTATATATGTCACTGTGTTTGTATATGTCTGTTAACCCCGATATTGTAATGAAACCAATCCTCACACCTTTCCATTGGTGAACCATAAGTTTGTTTAATGAATCTGTGATTGCCCTTCTCCGTGGAAATATCTGCCCTGGTATCCATTTTTAGGTAACACTTATAAGTGATATGATATGATATGTGTCTTTCACTTTCTGACTTACTACAAGTCACGTGATTACTTCTAGACTCATCTACGGTGCTGCAAATGGCATTGTGTCCTTTTTTCCCTTGGCTTCTCTTCTGCCTTAGCGAGGTCCATTTTCAACAATGTAATTCCCTGAGGGTTGTGGATTAGCTGACCTGGGCAGCCTTACCCTGCCGGCCCGCCCGCCCCAGGTGTGACTCGTTGAGGTCAATATAAACAGCGCTCCAGGCAGCAATAGCCCCTGAAGCTCTGCCTGACTCCATATTCTCTGCCCCGTCAGCAGTCTCGGGGCTGTGCTGGTTGGAGGGAGTGAGCGGCCACAGCTTTGTGGGTGGCCCGGTGTGAGTGGGGCTCTGCTGGCCTTTCTGCAGGAGTTGCCAGGCAGCCGCCTGTAAAGAAGAGGATGTGTCACCCATACCTTCCGCTTGAATATCTCTCTGGACAGAGGTGAGGAAGGAAAAATGCAGTGGGGACCGGGACAGGAGGGGTATCTCAGGCAGGGCAATGGAAAGCTTCCGGAAGAGCTCCTGTGTACAGGACCACCCTGGCTGGCCTGCAGGCACCAAGTTGGCCTGCGTGCTGTCGCTTGTGTGGCTCCACGGCCCTTCCTCTAGGCTTTCAAGCCCTTGTACATATTCAGGTGTTTTACCTGGAAAGGGTGGGAACAGTTCAGCAGCAGCTGGCCTGGGGCTCAGCTCACGTTTACTCACAGATGCCTTGGCACGGTCCCCCAGCTTTGCAATGAGGACGCTCCTTGCGTGGGGGGTGGGTTGCTGGCTGTATGGGAGATGGTTCCCCACCTCTGACCAATTTCAGAATTGTTTACCGCTGGAGCAAGTGCCCTGATAGGTTTTTCGTCTGTATAACTCGTGGGTTCACTTTTTTTTCTTTTATGGTTCAAGTTATATTTTATTCCTCTTTTATGTATTTATAGATATAAGCATGGAAATAATTCATTCCTATAAATACATCTGTGAGACGGGAAGAACTTTTTTCTGATTTATTTTTAAATTTTCTTTTTTAAAATTTTGAAATTTAATTTTATTTATTTTTTTATACAGCACGTTATTATTAGTTATGTATTTTATGCATATACATGTATTCAGGTCAATCCCAATCTCCCAACTCATCCCACCACCACCACCCCATGGCTTCCAACACTTGGTGTCCATACGTTTGTTCTCTACCTCTGTGTCTCTATTTCTTCCCTGCAAACCAGTTCATCTGTACCATTTTTTAGGCTCCACATATATGCATTAATATACAATATTTGTTTTCCACTTTCTGACTTACTTCATTCTGTATGACAGTCTCTCGATCCATCGATGTCTCTACAAATGACCCAGTTGCATTCCTTTTTATGGCCGAGTAATATTCCATTTTATATACGTACCACATCTTTATCCATTCATCTGTCTGTGGGCATTTAGGTTGCTTCCATTACCTGGCTATTGTAAATAGTGCTGCAACGAATATTGTGGTGAATGTGCCTTTTTGATTTACGGTTTTATCTGGGTATATGCCCAGAAGTGGGATTGCTGGATCAGATAGTAATTCTATTTCTAATTTTTTTAAGGAAACTCCATACTGTTCTCCATAGTGACTGTATCAATTTACATTCCCACCAATAGTGGAAGAGGGCTCCTTTTGTCCACACCCTCCCCAGAAATTGTTGTTTGTAGATTTTCTGATGATGCCGATTCTAACAGGTGTGAGGTGATACCTCATTGTAGTTTTGATTTGCATTTCTCTAATAATTAGTGCTGTTGAGCAGCTTTTCATGTGCGTCTTGGCCATCTCTGTGTCTCCTTTGAAGAAACGTCTCTTTAGATCTTCTGCCCATTTTTGTATTGGGTTGTTTGTTTTTTTAATATTAAGCTGCATGAGCTGTTTATATATATTGGAGATTAAACCTCTGTCCATTGATTCGTTTGCAACGATTTTCGCCCATTCTGAGGGATGCCTTTTTCCATTCCCGATTTTTTTAACAAAAAAGGAAAGAAAGGAAAAGAAGCAGAACACTAATGTGCGTAAAATATGCCTTTTGAAACGGTCCTTTTGAAATATGGACGTCCTTTGAATTTTTTGGTCGATATGTGACCCCAGGATTTGTTTTCAGGGCAGGTGTCATTTACAGGCCTGCAATGATTTTGAATATCAACTGACCATTAGCGCTGGGATTAAAGCTGCTGTTGTGTGAAACGGCCACAAAGTGGCAGCAGTTCTCCCTTACCAAATCTGGTTACTAGGGCAAGAGAGCCTCAGTGGAAGTGGTGTTCTAGATTGGAATTTAGAATGGAATGTTTCAGGAGAAAGCCCCTCAAGTTTGTCTCACTACTTCTTGTACGTGTTTTTAATTTAATTTTTTTTTATTTTTTATTACAGCAAGTTTGATTACAATGTTTGGCTTGTTGTAGGTGTGGAAGATGTGGTTCTTTTACACATATACAGATGTCTGTTCTTCCTGGGATCCTTTTCCCATGTACGTTATGATAGAATGTTGAGTAGTCCTCTCTTGGTATTCTGTAGGTCTTTGGTGATTATATATGTCACTGTGTTTGTATATGTCTGTTAACCCCGATATTGTAATGAAACCAATCCTCACACCTTTCCATTGGTGAACCATAAGTTTGTTTAATGAATCTGTGATTGCCCTTCTCCGTGGAAATATCTGCCCTGGTATCCATTTTTAGGTAACACTTATAAGTGATATGATATGATATGTGTCTTTCACTTTCTGACTTACTACAAGTCACGTGATTACTTCTAGACTCATCTACGGTGCTGCAAATGGCATTGTGTCCTTTTTTCCCTTGGCTTCTCTTCTGCCTTAGCGAGGTCCATTTTCAACAATGTAATTCCCTGAGGGTTGTGGATTAGCTGACCTGGGCAGCCTTACCCTGCCGGCCCGCCCGCCCCAGGTGTGACTCGTTGAGGTCAATATAAACAGCGCTCCAGGCAGCAATAGCCCCTGAAGCTCTGCCTGACTCCATATTCTCTGCCCCGTCAGCAGTCTCGGGGCTGTGCTGGTTGGAGGGAGTGAGCGGCCACAGCTTTGTGGGTGGCCCGGTGTGAGTGGGGCTCTGCTGGCCTTTCTGCAGGAGTTGCCAGGCAGCCGCCTGTAAAGAAGAGGATGTGTCACCCATACCTTCCGCTTGAATATCTCTCTGGACAGAGGTGAGGAAGGAAAAATGCAGTGGGGACCGGGACAGGAGGGGTATCTCAGGCAGGGCAATGGAAAGCTTCCGGAAGAGCTCCTGTGTACAGGACCACCCTGGCTGGCCTGCAGGCACCAAGTTGGCCTGCGTGCTGTCGCTTGTGTGGCTCCACGGCCCTTCCTCTAGGCTTTCAAGCCCTTGTACATATTCAGGTGTTTTACCTGGAAAGGGTGGGAACAGTTCAGCAGCAGCTGGCCTGGGGCTCAGCTCACGTTTACTCACAGATGCCTTGGCACGGTCCCCCAGCTTTGCAATGAGGACGCTCCTTGCGTGGGGGGTGGGTTGCTGGCTGTATGGGAGATGGTTCCCCACCTCTGACCAATTTCAGAATTGTTTACCGCTGGAGCAAGTGCCCTGATAGGTTTTTCGTCTGTATAACTCGTGGGTTCACTTTTTTTTCTTTTATGGTTCAAGTTATATTTTATTCCTCTTTTATGTATTTATAGATATAAGCATGGAAATAATTCATTCCTATAAATACATCTGTGAGACGGGAAGAACTTTTTTCTGATTTATTTTTAAATTTTCTTTTTTAAAATTTTGAAATTTAATTTTATTTATTTTTTTATACAGCACGTTATTATTAGTTATGTATTTTATGCATATACATGTATTCAGGTCAATCCCAATCTCCCAACTCATCCCACCACCACCACCCCATGGCTTCCAACACTTGGTGTCCATACGTTTGTTCTCTACCTCTGTGTCTCTATTTCTTCCCTGCAAACCAGTTCATCTGTACCATTTTTTAGGCTCCACATATATGCATTAATATACAATATTTGTTTTCCACTTTCTGACTTACTTCATTCTGTATGACAGTCTCTCGATCCATCGATGTCTCTACAAATGACCCAGTTGCATTCCTTTTTATGGCCGAGTAATATTCCATTTTATATACGTACCACATCTTTATCCATTCATCTGTCTGTGGGCATTTAGGTTGCTTCCATTACCTGGCTATTGTAAATAGTGCTGCAACGAATATTGTGGTGAATGTGCCTTTTTGATTTACGGTTTTATCTGGGTATATGCCCAGAAGTGGGATTGCTGGATCAGATAGTAAATCTATTTCTAATTTTTTAAGGAAACTCCATACTGTTCTCCATAGTGACTGTATCAATTTACATTCCCACCAATAGTGGAAGAGGGCTCCTTTTGTCCACACCCTCCCCAGAAATTGTTGTTTGTAGATTTTCTGATGATGCCGATTCTAACAGGTGTGAGGTGATACCTCATTGTAGTTTTGATTTGCATTTCTCTAATAATTAGTGCTGTTGAGCAGCTTTTCATGTGCGTCTTGGCCATCTCTGTGTCTCCTTTGAAGAAACATCTCTTTAGATCTCTTGCGCATTTTTGTATTGGGTTGTTTGTTTTTTTAATATTAAGCTGCATGAGCTGTTTATATATATTGGAGATTAAACCTCTGTCCATTGATTCGTTTGCAACGATTTTCGCCCATTCTGAGGGATGCCTTTTTCCATTCCCGTTTCTTTTAACAAAAAAGGAAAGAAAGGAAAAGAAGCAGAACACTAATGTGCGTAAAATATGCCTTTTGAAACGGTCGTTTTGAAATATGGACGTGCTTTGAATTTTTTGGTCGATATGTGACCCCAGGATTTGTTTTCAGGGCAGGTGTCATTTACAGGCCTGCAATGATTTTGAATATCAACTGACCATTAGCGCTGGGATTAAAGCTGCTGTTGTGTGAAACGGCCACAAGGTGGCAGCAGTTCTCCCTTACCAAATCTGGTTACTAGGGCAAGAGAGCCTCAGTGGAAGTGGTGTTCTAGATTGGAATTTAGAATGGAATGTTTCAGGAGAAAGCCCCTCAAGTTTGTCTCACTACTTCTTGTTCGTGTTTTTAATTTATTTTTTTTTATTTTTTATTACAGCAAGTTTGATTACAATGTTTGGCTTGTTGTAGGTGTGGAAGATGTGGTTCTTTTACACATATACAGATGTCTGTTCTTCCTGGGATCCTTTTCCCATGTACGTTATGACAGAATGTTGAGTAGTCCACTCTTGGTATTCTGTAGGTCTTTGGTGATTATATATGTCACCTGTGTTTGTATATGTGTGTTAACCCCGGTATCGTAATGAAACCAATCCTCACAACTTTCCATTGGTGAACCATAAGTTTGTTTACTGAATCTGTGATTGCCCTTCTCCGTGGAAATATCTGCCCCGGTATCCATTTTTAGGTAACACTTATAAGTGATATGATATGATATGTGTCTTTCACTTTCTGACTTACTACAAGTCACGTGATTACTTCTAGACTCATCTACGGTTCTGCAAATGGCATTGTGTCCTTTTTTCCCTTGGCTTCTCTTCTGCCTTAGCGAGGTCCATTTTCAACAATGTGATTCCCTGAGGGTTGTGGACTAGCTGACCTGGGCAGCCTTACCCTGCCGGCCCGCCCTCCCCAGATGTGCCTCGTTGAGGTCAATATAAACAGAGCTCCAGGCAGCAATAGCCCCTGAAGCTGTGCCTGACTCCATATTCTCTGCCCCGTCAGCAGTCTCGGGGCTGTGCTGGTGGGAGGGAGTGAGGGGCCACAGCTTTGTGGGTGGCCCGGTGTTAGTGGGGCTCTGCTGGCCTTTCTGCAGGAGTTGCCAGGCTGACACGTGTAAAGAAGAGGATGTGTCACCCATACCTTCAGCTGGAATTTCTCTCCGGACAGAGGTGAGGAAGGAAAAAAGCAGTGGGTGCGGGAGAGGAGGGGTATCTCAGGCAGGGCAATGGAAAGCTTCCGGAAGAGCGTCCAGGTCCAGGACCACCCTGGCTGGCCTGCAGGCACCAGGTTGGCCTGCGTGCTGTCACTGGTGTGGCTCCACGGCCCATCCTCTAGGCTTTCAAGCCCTTGTACATATTCAGGTGTTTTACCTGGGAAGGGTGGGAACAGTTCAGCAGCAGCTGGCCTGGGGCTCAGCTCACATTTACTCACAGATGCCTCGACTCGGTCCCCCAGCTTTGCAATGAGGACGCTCCTTGCGTGGGGGGTGGGTTGCTGGCTGTATGGGAGATGGTTCCCCACCTCTGACCAATTTCAGAATTGTTTACCGCTGGAGCAAGTGCCCTGATAGGTTTTTCGTCTGTATAACTCGTGGGTTCACTTGTTTTTCTTTTATGGTTCAAGTTAGATTTTATTCCTCTTTTATGTATTTATAGATATAAGCATGGAAATAATTCATTCCTATAAATACATCTGTGAGACGGGAAGAACTTTTTTCTGATTTATTTTTAAATTTTCTTTTTTAAAATTTTGAAATTTAATTTTATTTATTTTTTTATACAGCACGTTATTATTAGTTATGTATTTTATGCATATACATGTATTCAGGTCAATCCCAATCTCCCAACTCATCCCACCACCACCACCCCATGGCTTCCAACACTTGGTGTCCATACGTTTGTTCTCTACCTCTGTGTCTCTATTTCTTCCCTGCAAACCAGTTCATCTGTACCATTTTTTAGGCTCCACATATATGCATTAATATACAATATTTGTTTTCCTCTTTCTGACTTACTTCATTCTGTATGACAGTCTCTCGATCCATCGATGTCTCTACAAATGACCCAGTTGCATTCCTTTTTATGGCCGAGTAATATTCCATTTTATATACGTACCACATCTTTATCCATTCATCTGTCTGTGGGCATTTAGGTTGCTTCCATTACCTGGCTATTGTAAATAGTGCTGCAACGAATATTGTGGTGAATGTGCCTTTTTGATTTACGGTTTTATCTGGGTATATGCCCAGAAGTGGGATTGCTGGATCAGATAGTAATTCTATTTCTAATTTTTTTAAGGAAACTCCATACTGTTCTCCATAGTGACTGTATCAATTTACATTCCCACCAATAGTGGAAGAGGGCTCCTTTTGTCCACACCCTCCCCAGAAATTGTTGTTTGTAGATTTTCTGATGATGCCGATTCTAACAGGTGTGAGGTGATACCTCATTGTAGTTTTGATTTGCATTTCTCTAATAATTAGTGCTGTTGAGCAGCTTTTCATGTGCGTCTTGGCCATCTCTGTGTCTCCTTTGAAGAAACGTCTCTTTAGATCTTCTGCCCATTTTTGTATTGGGTTGTTTGTTTTTTTAATATTAAGCTGCATGAGCTGTTTATATATATTGGAGATTAAACCTCTGTCCATTGATTCGTTTGCAACGATTTTCGCCCATTCTGAGGGATGCCTTTTTCCATTCCCGATTTTTTTAACAAAAAAGGAAAGAAAGGAAAAGAAGCAGAACACTAATGTGCGTAAAATATGCCTTTTGAAACGGTCCTTTTGAAATATGGACGTCCTTTGAATTTTTTGGTCGATATGTGACCCCAGGATTTGTTTTCAGGGCAGGTGTCATTTACAGGCCTGCAATGATTTTGTATATCAACTGACCATTAGTGCTGGGATTAAAGCTGCTGTTGTGTGAAACGGCCACAAGGTGGCAGCAGTTCTCCCTTGCCAAATCTGGTTACTAGGGCAAGAGAGCCTCAATGGAAATGGTGTTCTAGATTGGAATTTAGAATGGAATGTGCCAGGAGAAAGCCCCTCAAGTTTGTCTCACTACTTCTTGTACGTGTTTTTAATTTAATTTTTTTTTTATTTTTTATTACAGCAAGTTTGATTAGAATGTTTGGCTTGTTGTAGGTGTGGAAGATGTGGTTCTTTTACACATATACAGATGTCTGTTCTTCCTGGGATCCTTTTCCCATGTACGTTATGATAGAATGTTGAGTAGTCCTCTCTTGGTATTCTGTAGGTCTTTGGTGATTATATATGTCACTGTGTTTGTATATGTCTGTTAACCCCGATATTGTAATGAAACCAATCCTCACACATTTCCATTGGTGAACCATAAGTTTGTTTAATGAATCTGTGATTGCCCTTCTCCGTGGAAATATCTGCCCTGGTATCCATTTTTAGGTAACACTTATAAGTGATATGATATGATATGTGTCTTTCACTTTCTGACTTACTACAAGTCACGTGATTACTTCTAGACTCATCTACGGTTCTGCAAATGGCATTGTGTCCTTTTTTCCCTTGGCTTCTCTTCTGCCTTAGCGAGGTCCATTTTCAACAATGTAATTCCCTGAGGGTTGTGGATTAGCTGACCTGGGCAGCCTTACCCTGCCGGCCCGCCCGCCCCAGTTGTGACTCGTTGAGGTCAATATAAACAGCGCTCCAGGCAGCAATAGCCCCTGAAGCTCTGCCTGACTCCATATTCTCTGCCCCGTCAGCAGTCTCGGGGCTGTGCTGGTTGGAGGGAGTGAGCGGCCACAGCTTTGTGGGTGGCCCGGTGTGAGTGGGGCTCTGCTGGCCTTTCTGCAGGAGTTGCCAGGCAGCCGCCTGTAAAGAAGAAGATGTGTCACCCATACCTTCCGCTTGAATATCTCTCTGGACAGAGGTGAGGAAGGAAAAATGCAGTGGGGACCGGGACAGGAGGGGTATCTCAGGCAGGGCAATGGAAAGCTTCCGGAAGAGCTCCTGTGGACAGGACCACCCTGGCTGGCCTGCAGGCACCAAGTTGGCCTGCGTGCTGTCGCTTGTGTGGCTCCACGGCCCTTCCTCTAGGCTTTCAAGCCCTTGTACATATTCAGGTGTTTTACCTGGAAAGGGTGGGAACAGTTCAGCAGCAGCTGGCCTGGGGCTCAGCTCACGTTTACTCACAGATGCCTTGGCACGGTTCCCCAGCTTTGCAATGAGGACGCTCCTTGCGTGGGGGGTGGGTTGCTGGCTGTATGGGAGATGGTTCCCCACCTCTGACCAATTTCAGAATTGTTTACCGCTGGAGCAAGTGCCCTGATAGGTTTTTCGTCTGTATAACTCGTGGGTTCACTTTTTTTTCTTTTATGGTTCAAGTTATATTTTATTCCTCTTTTATGTATTTATAGATATAAGCATGGAAATAATTCATTCCTATAAATACATCTGTGAGACGGGAAGAACTTTTTTCTGATTTATTTTTAAATTTTCTTTTTTAAAATTTTGAAATTTAATTTTATTTATTTTTTTATACAGCACGTTATTATTAGTTATGTATTTTATGCATATACATGTATTCAGGTCAATCCCAATCTCCCAACTCATCCCACCACCACCACCCCATGGCTTCCAACACTTGGTGTCCATACGTTTGTTCTCTACCTCTGTGTCTCTATTTCTTCCCTGCAAACCAGTTCATCTGTACCATTTTTTAGGCTCCACATATATGCATTAATATACAATATTTGTTTTCCACTTTCTGACTTACTTCATTCTGTATGACAGTCTCTCGATCCATCGATGTCTCTACAAATGACCCAATTGCATTCCTTTTTATGGCCGAGTAATATTCCATTTTATATACGTACCACATCTTTATCCATTCATCTGTCTGTGGGCATTTAGGTTGCTTCCATTACCTGGCTATTGTAAATAGTGCTGCAACGAACATTGTGGTGAATGTGCCTTTTTGAAATACGGTTTTCTCTGGGTATATGCCCAGAAGTGGGATTGCTGGATCAGATGGTAATTCTATTTCTAATTTTTTTAAGGAAACTCCATACTGTTCTCCATAGTGACTGTATCAATTTACATTCCCACCAATAGTGGAAGAGGGCTCCTTTTGTCCACACCCTCCCCAGAATTTGTTGTTTGTAGATTTTCTGATGATGCCGATTCTAACGGGTGTGAGGTGATACCTCATTGTAGTTTTGATTTGCATTTCTCTAATAATTAGTGCTGTTGAGCAGCTTTTCATGTGCATCTTGGCCATCTCTGTGTCTCCTTTGAAGAAACGTCTCTTTAGATCTTCTGCCCATTTTTGTATTGGGTTTTTTGTTTTTTTAATATTAAGCTGTATGAGCTGTTTATATATATTGGAGATTAAACCTCTGTCCATTGATTCGTCTGCAACGATTTTCGCCCATTCTGAGGGATGCCTTTTTCCATTCCCGTGTTTTTTAACAAAAAAGGAAAGAAAGGAAAAGAAGCAGAACACTAATGTGCGTAAAATATGCCTTTTGAAACGGTCCTTTTGAAATATGGACGTCCTTTGAATTTTTTGGTCGATATGTGACCCCAGGATTTGTTTTCAGTGCAGGTGTCATTTACAGGCCTGCAATGATTTTGAATATCAACTGACCATTAGCGCTGGGATTAAAGCTGCTGTTGTGTGAAACGGCCACAAGGTGGCAGCAGTTCACCCTTACCAAATCTGGTTACTAGGGCAAGAGAGCCTCAGTGGAAGTGGTGATCTAGATTGGAGTTTAGAATGAAATGTGCCAGGAGAAAGCCCCTCACGTTTGTCTCACTACTTCTTGTTCGTGTTTTAATTTAATTTTTTATTTTTTATTACAGCAAGTTTGATTACAATGTTTGGCTTGTTGTAGGTGTGGAAGATGTGGTTCTTTTACACATATACAGATGACTGTTCTTCCTGGGATCCTTTTCCCATGTACGTTATGACAGAATGTTGAGTAGTCCTCTCTTGGTATTCTGTAGGTCTTTGGTGATTATATATGTCACTGTGTTTGTATATGTCTGTTAACCCCGATATCATAATGAAACCAATCCTCACACCATTCCTTTGGTGAACCATAAGTTTGTTTAATGAATCTGTGATTGCCCTTCTCCGTGGAAATATCTGCCCTGGTATCCATTTTTAGGTAACACTTATAAGTGATATGATATGATATGTGTCTTTCACTTTCTTACTTACTACAAGTCACGTGATTACTTCTAGACTCATCTACGGTGCTGCAAATGGCATTGTGTCCTTTTTTCCCTTGGCTTCTCTTCTGCCTTAGCGAGGTCCATTTTCAACAATGTAATTCCCTGAGGGTTGTGGATTAGCTGACCTGGGCAGCCTTACCCTGCCGGCCCGCCCGCCCCAGGTGTGACTCGTTGAGGTCAATATAAACAGCGCTCCAGGCAGCAATAGCCCCTGAAGCTCTGCCTGACTCCATATTCTCTGCCCCGTCAGCAGTCTCGGGGCTGTGCTGGTTGGAGGGAGTGAGCGGCCACAGCTTTGTGGGTGGCCCGGTGTGAGTGGGGCTCTGCTGGCCTTTCTGCAGGAGTTGCCAGGCAGCCGCCTGTAAAGAAGAGGATGTGTCACCCATACCTTCCGCTTGAATATCTCTCTGGACAGAGGTGAGGAAGGAAAAATGCAGTGGGGACCGGGACAGGAGGGGTATCTCAGGCAGGGCAATGGAAAGCTTCCGGAAGAGCTCCTGTGTACAGGACCACCCTGGCTGGCCTGCAGGCACCAAGTTGGCCTGCGTGCTGTCGCTTGTGTGGCTCCACGGCCCTTCCTCTAGGCTTTCAAGCCCTTGTACATATTCAGGTGTTTTACCTGGAAAGGGTGGGAACAGTTCAGCAGCAGCTGGCCTGGGGCTCAGCTCACGTTTACTCACAGATGCCTTGGCACGGTCCCCCAGCTTTGCAATGAGGACGCTCCTTGCGTGGGGGGTGGGTTGCTGGCTGTATGGGAGATGGTTCCCCACCTCTGACCAATTTCAGAATTGTTTACCGCTGGAGCAAGTGCCCTGATAGGTTTTTCGTCTGTATAACTCGTGGGTTCACTTTTTTTTCTTTTATGGTTCAAGTTATATTTTATTCCTCTTTTATGTATTTATAGATATAAGCATGGAAATAATTCATTCCTATAAATACATCTGTGAGACGGGAAGAACTTTTTTCTGATTTATTTTTAAATTTTCTTTTTTAAAATTTTGAAATTTAATTTTATTTATTTTTTTATACAGCACGTTATTATTAGTTATGTATTTTATGCATATACATGT
This sequence comes from Mesoplodon mirus, assembly GCF_964341445.2. Classification (NCBI taxonomy): domain Eukaryota; kingdom Metazoa; phylum Chordata; class Mammalia; order Artiodactyla; family Ziphiidae; genus Mesoplodon; species Mesoplodon mirus. The sequence goes on along the minus strand of NW_028295764.1, from coordinate 2,482,920 downwards.
ATTCAGGTCAATCCCAATCTCCCAACTCATCCCACCACCACCACCCCATGGCTTCCAACACTTGGTGTCCATACGTTTGTTCTCTACCTCTGTGTCTCTATTTCTTCCCTGCAAACCAGTTCATCTGTACCATTTTTTAGGCTCCACATATATGCATTAATATACAATATTTGTTTTCCACTTTCTGACTTACTTCATTCTGTATGACAGTCTCTCGATCCATCGATGTCTCTACAAATGACCCAGTTGCATTCCTTTTTATGGCCGAGTAATATTCCATTTTATATACGTACCACATCTTTATCCATTCATCTGTCTGTGGGCATTTAGGTTGCTTCCATTACCTGGCTATTGTAAATAGTGCTGCAACGAATATTGTGGTGAATGTGCCTTTTTGATTTACGGTTTTATCTGGGTATATGCCCAGAAGTGGGATTGCTGGATCAGATAGTAATTCTATTTCTAATTTTTTAAGGAAACTCCATACTGTTCTCCATAGTGACTGTATCAATTTACATTCCCACCAATAGTGGAAGAGGGCTCCTTTTGTCCACACCCTCCCCAGAAATTGTTGTTTGTAGATTTTCTGATGATGCCGATTCTAACAGGTGTGAGGTGATACCTCATTGTAGTTTTGATTTGCATTTCTCTAATAATTAGTGCTGTTGAGCAGCTTTTCATGTGCGTCTTGGCCATCTCTGTGTCTCCTTTGAAGAAACGTCTCTTTAGATCTTCTGCCCATTTTTGTATTGGGTTGTTTGTTTTTTTAATATTAAGCTGCATGAGCTGTTTATATATATTGGAGATTAAACCTCTGTCCATTGATTCGTTTGCAACGATTTTCGCCCATTCTGAGGGATGCCTTTTTCCATTCCCGTTTCTTTTAACAAAAAAGGAAAGAAAGGAAAAGAAGCAGAACACTAATGTGCGTAAAATATGCCTTTTGAAACGGTCGTTTTGAAATATGGACGTGCTTTGAATTTTTTGGTCGATATGTGACCCCAGGATTTGTTTTCAGGGCAGGTGTCATTTACAGGCCTGCAATGATTTTGAATATCAACTGACCATTAGCGCTGGGATTAAAGCTGCTGTTGTGTGAAACGGCCACAAGGTGGCAGCAGTTCTCCCTTACCAAATCTGGTTACTAGGGCAAGAGAGCCTCAGTGGAAGTGGTGTTCTAGATTGGAATTTAGAATGGAATGTTTCAGGAGAAAGCCCCTCAAGTTTGTCTCACTACTTCTTGTTCGTGTTTTTAATTTATTTTTTTTTATTTTTTATTACAGCAAGTTTGATTACAATGTTTGGCTTGTTGTAGGTGTGGAAGATGTGGTTCTTTTACACATATACAGATGTCTGTTCTTCCTGGGATCCTTTTCCCATGTACGTTATGACAGAATGTTGAGTAGTCCACTCTTGGTATTCTGTAGGTCTTTGGTGATTATATATGTCACCTGTGTTTGTATATGTGTGTTAACCCCGGTATCGTAATGAAACCAATCCTCACAACTTTCCATTGGTGAACCATAAGTTTGTTTACTGAATCTGTGATTGCCCTTCTCCGTGGAAATATCTGCCCCGGTATCCATTTTTAGGTAACACTTATAAGTGATATGATATGATATGTGTCTTTCACTTTCTGACTTACTACAAGTCACGTGATTACTTCTAGACTCATCTACGGTTCTGCAAATGGCATTGTGTCCTTTTTTCCCTTGGCTTCTCTTCTGCCTTAGCGAGGTCCATTTTCAACAATGTGATTCCCTGAGGGTTGTGGACTAGCTGACCTGGGCAGCCTTACCCTGCCGGCCCGCCCTCCCCAGATGTGCCTCGTTGAGGTCAATATAAACAGAGCTCCAGGCAGCAATAGCCCCTGAAGCTGTGCCTGACTCCATATTCTCTGCCCCGTCAGCAGTCTCGGGGCTGTGCTGGTGGGAGGGAGTGAGGGGCCACAGCTTTGTGGGTGGCCCGGTGTTAGTGGGGCTCTGCTGGCCTTTCTGCAGGAGTTGCCAGGCTGACACGTGTAAAGAAGAGGATGTGTCACCCATACCTTCAGCTGGAATTTCTCTCCGGACAGAGGTGAGGAAGGAAAAAAGCAGTGGGTGCGGGAGAGGAGGGGTATCTCAGGCAGGGCAATGGAAAGCTTCTGGAAGAGCGTCCAGGGCCAGGACCACCCGGGCTGGCCTGCAGGCACCAGGTTGGCCTGCGTGCTGTCACTGGTGTGGCTCCACGGCCCATCCTCTAGGCTTTCAAGCCCTTGTACATATTCAGGTGTTTTACCTGGGAAGGGTGGGAACAGTTCAGCAGCAGCTGGCCTGGGGCTCAGCTCACATTTACTCACAGATGCCTCGACTCGGTCCCCCAGCTTTGCAATGAGGACGCTCCTTGCGTGGGGGGTGGGTTGCTGGCTGTATGGGAGATGGTTCCCCACCTCTGACCAATTTCAGAATTGTTTACCGCTGGAGCAAGTGCCCTGATAGGTTTTTCGTCTGTATAACTCGTGGGTTCACTTTTTTTTCTTTTATGGTTCAAGTTAGATTTTATTCCTCTTTTATGTATTTATAGATATAAGCATGGAAATAATTCATTCCTATAAATACATCTGTGAGACGGGAAGAACTTTTTTCTGATTTATTTTTAAATTTTCTTTTTTAAAATTTTGAAATTTAATTTTATTTATTTTTTTATACAGCACGTTATTATTAGTTATGTATTTTATGCATATACATGTATTCAGGTCAATCCCAATCTCCCAACTCATCCCACCACCACCACCCCATGGCTTCCAACACTTGGTGTCCATACGTTTGTTCTCTACCTCTGTGTCTCTATTTCTTCCCTGCAAACCAGTTCATCTGTACCATTTTTTAGGCTCCACATATATGCATTAATATACAATATTTGTTTTCCTCTTTCTGACTTACTTCATTCTGTATGACAGTCTCTCGATCCATCGATGTCTCTACAAATGACCCAGTTGCATTCCTTTTTATGGCCGAGTAATATTCCATTTTATATACGTACCACATCTTTATCCATTCATCTGTCTGTGGGCATTTAGGTTTTTCCATTACCTGGCTATTGTAAATAGTGCTGCAACGAATATTGTGGTGAATGTGCCTTTTTGATTTACGGTTTTATCTGGGTATATGCCCAGAAGTGGGATTGCTGGATCAGATAGTAATTCTATTTCTAATTTTTTTAAGGAAACTCCATACTGTTCTCCATAGTGACTGTATCAATTTACATTCCCACCAATAGTGGAAGAGGGCTCCTTTTGTCCACACCCTCCCCAGAAATTGTTGTTTGTAGATTTTCTGATGATGCCGATTCTAACAGGTGTGAGGTGATACCTCATTGTAGTTTTGATTTGCATTTCTCTAATAATTAGTGCTGTTGAGCAGCTTTTCATGTGCGTCTTGGCCATCTCTGTGTCTCCTTTGAAGAAACGTCTCTTTAGATCTTCTGCCCATTTTTGTATTGGGTTGTTTGTTTTTTTAATATTAAGCTGCATGAGCTGTTTATATATATTGGAGATTAAACCTCTGTCCATTGATTCGTTTGCAACGATTTTCGCCCATTCTGAGGGATGCCTTTTTCCATTCCCGATTTTTTTAACAAAAAAGGAAAGAAAGGAAAAGAAGCAGAACACTAATGTGCGTAAAATATGCCTTTTGAAACGGTCCTTTTGAAATATGGACGTCCTTTGAATTTTTTGGTCGATATGTGACCCCAGGATTTGTTTTCAGGGCAGGTGTCATTTACAGGCCTGCAATGATTTTGAATATCAACTGACCATTAGCGCTGGGATTAAAGCTGCTGTTGTGTGAAACGGCCACAAAGTGGCAGCAGTTCTCCCTTACCAAATCTGGTTACTAGGGCAAGAGAGCCTCAGTGGAAGTGGTGTTCTAGATTGGAATTTAGAATGGAATGTTTCAGGAGAAAGCCCCTCAAGTTTGTCTCACTACTTCTTGTACGTGTTTTTAATTTAATTTTTTTTTATTTTTTATTACAGCAAGTTTGATTACAATGTTTGGCTTGTTGTAGGTGTGGAAGATGTGGTTCTTTTACACATATACAGATGTCTGTTCTTCCTGGGATCCTTTTCCCATGTACGTTATGATAGAATGTTGAGTAGTCCTCTCTTGGTATTCTGTAGGTCTTTGGTGATTATATATGTCACTGTGTTTGTATATGTCTGTTAACCCCGATATTGTAATGAAACCAATCCTCACACCTTTCCATTGGTGAACCATAAGTTTGTTTAATGAATCTGTGATTGCCCTTCTCCGTGGAAATATCTGCCCTGGTATCCATTTTTAGGTAACACTTATAAGTGATATGATATGATATGTGTCTTTCACTTTCTGACTTACTACAAGTCACGTGATTACTTCTAGACTCATCTACGGTGCTGCAAATGGCATTGTGTCCTTTTTTCCCTTGGCTTCTCTTCTGCCTTAGCGAGGTCCATTTTCAACAATGTAATTCCCTGAGGGTTGTGGATTAGCTGACCTGGGCAGCCTTACCCTGCCGGCCCGCCCGCCCCAGGTGTGACTCGTTGAGGTCAATATAAACAGCGCTCCAGGCAGCAATAGCCCCTGAAGCTCTGCCTGACTCCATATTCTCTGCCCCGTCAGCAGTCTCGGGGCTGTGCTGGTTGGAGGGAGTGAGCGGCCACAGCTTTGTGGGTGGCCCGGTGTGAGTGGGGCTCTGCTGGCCTTTCTGCAGGAGTTGCCAGGCAGCCGCCTGTAAAGAAGAGGATGTGTCACCCATACCTTCCGCTTGAATATCTCTCTGGACAGAGGTGAGGAAGGAAAAATGCAGTGGGGACCGGGACAGGAGGGGTATCTCAGGCAGGGCAATGGAAAGCTTCCGGAAGAGCTCCTGTGTACAGGACCACCCTGGCTGGCCTGCAGGCACCAAGTTGGCCTGCGTGCTGTCGCTTGTGTGGCTCCACGGCCCTTCCTCTAGGCTTTCAAGCCCTTGTACATATTCAGGTGTTTTACCTGGAAAGGGTGGGAACAGTTCAGCAGCAGCTGGCCTGGGGCTCAGCTCACGTTTACTCACAGATGCCTTGGCACGGTCCCCCAGCTTTGCAATGAGGACGCTCCTTGCGTGGGGGGTGGGTTGCTGGCTGTATGGGAGATGGTTCCCCACCTCTGACCAATTTCAGAATTGTTTACCGCTGGAGCAAGTGCCCTGATAGGTTTTTCGTCTGTATAACTCGTGGGTTCACTTTTTTTTCTTTTATGGTTCAAGTTATATTTTATTCCTCTTTTATGTATTTATAGATATAAGCATGGAAATAATTCATTCCTATAAATACATCTGTGAGACGGGAAGAACTTTTTTCTGATTTATTTTTAAATTTTCTTTTTTAAAATTTTGAAATTTAATTTTATTTATTTTTTTATACAGCACGTTATTATTAGTTATGTATTTTATGCATATACATGTATTCAGGTCAATCCCAATCTCCCAACTCATCCCACCACCACCACCCCATGGCTTCCAACACTTGGTGTCCATACGTTTGTTCTCTACCTCTGTGTCTCTATTTCTTCCCTGCAAACCAGTTCATCTGTACCATTTTTTAGGCTCCACATATATGCATTAATATACAATATTTGTTTTCCACTTTCTGACTTACTTCATTCTGTATGACAGTCTCTCGATCCATCGATGTCTCTACAAATGACCCAGTTGCATTCCTTTTTATGGCCGAGTAATATTCCATTTTATATACGTACCACATCTTTATCCATTCATCTGTCTGTGGGCATTTAGGTTGCTTCCATTACCTGGCTATTGTAAATAGTGCTGCAACGAATATTGTGGTGAATGTGCCTTTTTGATTTACGGTTTTATCTGGGTATATGCCCAGAAGTGGGATTGCTGGATCAGATAGTAATTCTATTTCTAATTTTTTTAAGGAAACTCCATACTGTTCTCCATAGTGACTGTATCAATTTACATTCCCACCAATAGTGGAAGAGGGCTCCTTTTGTCCACACCCTCCCCAGAAATTGTTGTTTGTAGATTTTCTGATGATGCCGATTCTAACAGGTGTGAGGTGATACCTCATTGTAGTTTTGATTTGCATTTCTCTAATAATTAGTGCTGTTGAGCAGCTTTTCATGTGCGTCTTGGCCATCTCTGTGTCTCCTTTGAAGAAACGTCTCTTTAGATCTTCTGCCCATTTTTGTATTGGGTTGTTTGTTTTTTTAATATTAAGCTGCATGAGCTGTTTATATATATTGGAGATTAAACCTCTGTCCATTGATTCGTTTGCAACGATTTTCGCCCATTCTGAGGGATGCCTTTTTCCATTCCCGATTTTTTTAACAAAAAAGGAAAGAAAGGAAAAGAAGCAGAACACTAATGTGCGTAAAATATGCCTTTTGAAACGGTCCTTTTGAAATATGGACGTCCTTTGAATTTTTTGGTCGATATGTGACCCCAGGATTTGTTTTCAGGGCAGGTGTCATTTACAGGCCTGCAATGATTTTGAATATCAACTGACCATTAGCGCTGGGATTAAAGCTGCTGTTGTGTGAAACGGCCACAAAGTGGCAGCAGTTCTCCCTTACCAAATCTGGTTACTAGGGCAAGAGAGCCTCAGTGGAAGTGGTGTTCTAGATTGGAATTTAGAATGGAATGTTTCAGGAGAAAGCCCCTCAAGTTTGTCTCACTACTTCTTGTACGTGTTTTTAATTTAATTTTTTTTTATTTTTTATTACAGCAAGTTTGATTACAATGTTTGGCTTGTTGTAGGTGTGGAAGATGTGGTTCTTTTACACATATACAGATGTCTGTTCTTCCTGGGATCCTTTTCCCATGTACGTTATGATAGAATGTTGAGTAGTCCTCTCTTGGTATTCTGTAGGTCTTTGGTGATTATATATGTCACTGTGTTTGTATATGTCTGTTAACCCCGATATTGTAATGAAACCAATCCTCACACCTTTCCATTGGTGAACCATAAGTTTGTTTAATGAATCTGTGATTGCCCTTCTCCGTGGAAATATCTGCCCTGGTATCCATTTTTAGGTAACACTTATAAGTGATATGATATGATATGTGTCTTTCACTTTCTGACTTACTACAAGTCACGTGATTACTTCTAGACTCATCTACGGTGCTGCAAATGGCATTGTGTCCTTTTTTCCCTTGGCTTCTCTTCTGCCTTAGCGAGGTCCATTTTCAACAATGTAATTCCCTGAGGGTTGTGGATTAGCTGACCTGGGCAGCCTTACCCTGCCGGCCCGCCCGCCCCAGGTGTGACTCGTTGAGGTCAATATAAACAGCGCTCCAGGCAGCAATAGCCCCTGAAGCTCTGCCTGACTCCATATTCTCTGCCCCGTCAGCAGTCTCGGGGCTGTGCTGGTTGGAGGGAGTGAGCGGCCACAGCTTTGTGGGTGGCCCGGTGTGAGTGGGGCTCTGCTGGCCTTTCTGCAGGAGTTGCCAGGCAGCCGCCTGTAAAGAAGAGGATGTGTCACCCATACCTTCCGCTTGAATATCTCTCTGGACAGAGGTGAGGAAGGAAAAATGCAGTGGGGACCGGGACAGGAGGGGTATCTCAGGCAGGGCAATGGAAAGCTTCCGGAAGAGCTCCTGTGGACAGGACCACCCTGGCTGGCCTGCAGGCACCAAGTTGGCCTGCGTGCTGTCGCTTGTGTGGCTCCACGGCCCTTCCTCTAGGCTTTCAAGCCCTTGTACATATTCAGGTGTTTTACCTGGAAAGGGTGGGAACAGTTCAGCAGCAGCTGGCCTGGGGCTCAGCTCACGTTTACTCACAGATGCCTTGGCACGGTCCCCCAGCTTTGCAATGAGGACGCTCCTTGCGTGGGGGGTGGGTTGCTGGCTGTATGGGAGATGGTTCCCCACCTCTGACCAATTTCAGAATTGTTTACCGCTGGAGCAAGTGCCCTGATAGGTTTTTCGTCTGTATAACTCGTGGGTTCACTTTTTTTTCTTTTATGGTTCAAGTTATATTTTATTCCTCTTTTATGTATTTATAGATATAAGCATGGAAATAATTCATTCCTATAAATACATCTGTGAGACGGGAAGAACTTTTTTCTGATTTATTTTTAAATTTTCTTTTTTAAAATTTTGAAATTTAATTTTATTTATTTTTTTATACAGCACGTTATTATTAGTTATGTATTTTATGCATATACATGTATTCAGGTCAATCCCAATCTCCCAACTCATCCCACCACCACCACCCCATGGCTTCCAACACTTGGTGTCCATACGTTTGTTCTCTACCTCTGTGTCTCTATTTCTTCCCTGCAAACCAGTTCATCTGTACCATTTTTTAGGCTCCACATATATGCATTAATATACAATATTTGTTTTCCACTTTCTGACTTACTTCATTCTGTATGACAGTCTCTCGATCCATCGATGTCTCTACAAATGACCCAGTTGCATTCCTTTTTATGGCCGAGTAATATTCCATTTTATATACGTACCACATCTTTATCCATTCATCTGTCTGTGGGCATTTAGGTTGCTTCCATTACCTGGCTATTGTAAATAGTGCTGCAACGAATATTGTGGTGAATGTGCCTTTTTGATTTACGGTTTTATCTGGGTATATGCCCAGAAGTGGGATTGCTGGATCAGATAGTAATTCTATTTCTAATTTTTTAAGGAAACTCCATACTGTTCTCCATAGTGACTGTATCAATTTACATTCCCACCAATAGTGGAAGAGGGCTCCTTTTGTCCACACCCTCCCCAGAAATTGTTGTTTGTAGATTTTCTGATGATGCCGATTCTAACAGGTGTGAGGTGATACCTCATTGTAGTTTTGATTTGCATTTCTCTAATAATTAGTGCTGTTGAGCAGCTTTTCATGTGCGTCTTGGCCATCTCTGTGTCTCCTTTGAAGAAACATCTCTTTAGATCTCTTGCGCATTTTTGTATTGGGTTGTTTGTTTTTTTAATATTAAGCTGCATGAGCTGTTTATATATATTGGAGATTAAACCTCTGTCCATTGATTCGTTTGCAACGATTTTCGCCCATTCTGAGGGATGCCTTTTTCCATTCCCGTTTCTTTTAACAAAAAAGGAAAGAAAGGAAAAGAAGCAGAACACTAATGTGCGTAAAATATGCCTTTTGAAACGGTCGTTTTGAAATATGGACGTGCTTTGAATTTTTTGGTCGATATGTGACCCCAGGATTTGTTTTCAGGGCAGGTGTCATTTACAGGCCTGCAATGATTTTGAATATCAACTGACCATTAGCGCTGGGATTAAAGCTGCTGTTGTGTGAAACGGCCACAAGGTGGCAGCAGTTCTCCCTTACCAAATCTGGTTACTAGGGCAAGAGAGCCTCAGTGGAAGTGGTGTTCTAGATTGGAATTTAGAATGGAATGTTTCAGGAGAAAGCCCCTCAAGTTTGTCTCACTACTTCTTGTTCGTGTTTTTAATTTATTTTTTTTTATTTTTTATTACAGCAAGTTTGATTACAATGTTTGGCTTGTTGTAGGTGTGGAAGATGTGGTTCTTTTACACATATACAGATGTCTGTTCTTCCTGGGATCCTTTTCCCATGTACGTTATGACAGAATGTTGAGTAGTCCACTCTTGGTATTCTGTAGGTCTTTGGTGATTATATATGTCACCTGTGTTTGTATATGTGTGTTAACCCCGGTATCGTAATGAAACCAATCCTCACAACTTTCCATTGGTGAACCATAAGTTTGTTTACTGAATCTGTGATTGCCCTTCTCCGTGGAAATATCTGCCCCGGTATCCATTTTTAGGTAACACTTATAAGTGATATGATATGATATGTGTCTTTCACTTTCTGACTTACTACAAGTCACGTGATTACTTCTAGACTCATCTACGGTTCTGCAAATGGCATTGTGTCCTTTTTTCCCTTGGCTTCTCTTCTGCCTTAGCGAGGTCCATTTTCAACAATGTGATTCCCTGAGGGTTGTGGACTAGCTGACCTGGGCAGCCTTACCCTGCCGGCCCGCCCTCCCCAGATGTGCCTCGTTGAGGTCAATATAAACAGAGCTCCAGGCAGCAATAGCCCCTGAAGCTGTGCCTGACTCCATATTCTCTGCCCCGTCAGCAGTCTCGGGGCTGTGCTGGTGGGAGGGAGTGAGGGGCCACAGCTTTGTGGGTGGCCCGGTGTTAGTGGGGCTCTGCTGGCCTTTCTGCAGGAGTTGCCAGGCTGACACGTGTAAAGAAGAGGATGTGTCACCCATACCTTCAGCTGGAATTTCTCTCCGGACAGAGGTGAGGAAGGAAAAAAGCAGTGGGTGCGGGAGAGGAGGGGTATCTCAGGCAGGGCAATGGAAAGCTTCCGGAAGAGCGTCCAGGTCCAGGACCACCCTGGCTGGCCTGCAGGCACCAGGTTGGCCTGCGTGCTGTCACTGGTGTGGCTCCACGGCCCATCCTCTAGGCTTTCAAGCCCTTGTACATATTCAGGTGTTTTACCTGGGAAGGGTGGGAACAGTTCAGCAGCAGCTGGCCTGGGGCTCAGCTCACATTTACTCACAGATGCCTCGACTCGGTCCCCCAGCTTTGCAATGAGGACGCTCCTTGCGTGGGGGGTGGGTTGCTGGCTGTATGGGAGATGGTTCCCCACCTCTGACCAATTTCAGAATTGTTTACCGCTGGAGCAAGTGCCCTGATAGGTTTTTCGTCTGTATAACTCGTGGGTTCACTTTTTTTTCTTTTATGGTTCAAGTTAGATTTTATTCCTCTTTTATGTATTTATAGATATAAGCATGGAAATAATTCATTCCTATAAATACATCTGTGAGACGGGAAGAACTTTTTTCTGATTTATTTTTAAATTTTCTTTTTTAAAATTTTGAAATTTAATTTTATTTATTTTTTTATACAGCACGTTATTATTAGTTATGTATTTTATGCATATACATGTATTCAGGTCAATCCCAATCTCCCAACTCATCCCACCACCACCACCCCATGGCTTCCAACACTTGGTGTCCATACGTTTGTTCTCTACCTCTGTGTCTCTATTTCTTCCCTGCAAACCAGTTCATCTGTACCATTTTTTAGGCTCCACATATATGCATTAATATACAATATTTGTTTTCCTCTTTCTGACTTACTTCATTCTGTATGACAGTCTCTCGATCCATCGATGTCTCTACAAATGACCCAGTTGCATTCCTTTTTATGGCCGAGTAATATTCCATTTTATATACGTACCACATCTTTATCCATTCATCTGTCTGTGGGCATTTAGGTTGCTTCCATTACCTGGCTATTGTAAATAGTGCTGCAACGAATATTGTGGTGAATGTGCCTTTTTGATTTACGGTTTTATCTGGGTATATGCCCAGAAGTGGGATTGCTGGATCAGATAGTAATTCTATTTCTAATTTTTTTAAGGAAACTCCATACTGTTCTCCATAGTGACTGTATCAATTTACATTCCCACCAATAGTGGAAGAGGGCTCCTTTTGTCCACACCCTCCCCAGAAATTGTTGTTTGTAGATTTTCTGATGATGCCGATTCTAACAGGTGTGAGGTGATACCTCATTGTAGTTTTGATTTGCATTTCTCTAATAATTAGTGCTGTTGAGCAGCTTTTCATGTGCGTCTTGGCCATCTCTGTGTCTCCTTTGAAGAAACGTCTCTTTAGATCTTCTGCCCATTTTTGTATTGGGTTGTTTGTTTTTTTAATATTAAGCTGCATGAGCTGTTTATATATATTGGAGATTAAACCTCTGTCCATTGATTCGTTTGCAACGATTTTCGCCCATTCTGAGGGATGCCTTTTTCCATTCCCGATTTTTTTAACAAAAAAGGAAAGAAAGGAAAAGAAGCAGAACACTAATGTGCGTAAAATATGCCTTTTGAAACGGTCCTTTTGAAATATGGACGTCCTTTGAATTTTTTGGTCGATATGTGACCCCAGGATTTGTTTTCAGGGCAGGTGTCATTTACAGGCCTGCAATGATTTTGTATATCAACTGACCATTAGTGCTGGGATTAAAGCTGCTGTTGTGTGAAACGGCCACAAGGTGGCAGCAGTTCTCCCTTGCCAAATCTGGTTACTAGGGCAAGAGAGCCTCAATGGAAATGGTGTTCTAGATTGGAATTTAGAATGGAATGTGCCAGGAGAAAGCCCCTCAAGTTTGTCTCACTACTTCTTGTACGTGTTTTTAATTTAATTTTTTTTTTATTTTTTATTACAGCAAGTTTGATTAGAATGTTTGGCTTGTTGTAGGTGTGGAAGATGTGGTTCTTTTACACATATACAGATGTCTGTTCTTCCTGGGATCCTTTTCCCATGTACGTTATGATAGAATGTTGAGTAGTCCTCTCTTGGTATTCTGTAGGTCTTTGGTGATTATATATGTCACTGTGTTTGTATATGTCTGTTAACCCCGATATTGTAATGAAACCAATCCTCACACATTTCCATTGGTGAACCATAAGTTTGTTTAATGAATCTGTGATTGCCCTTCTCCGTGGAAATATCTGCCCTGGTATCCATTTTTAGGTAACACTTATAAGTGATATGATATGATATGTGTCTTTCACTTTCTGACTTACTACAAGTCACGTGATTACTTCTAGACTCATCTACGGTTCTGCAAATGGCATTGTGTCCTTTTTTCCCTTGGCTTCTCTTCTGCCTTAGCGAGGTCCATTTTCAACAATGTAATTCCCTGAGGGTTGTGGATTAGCTGACCTGGGCAGCCTTACCCTGCCGGCCCGCCCGCCCCAGTTGTGACTCGTTGAGGTCAATATAAACAGCGCTCCAGGCAGCAATAGCCCCTGAAGCTCTGCCTGACTCCATATTCTCTGCCCCGTCAGCAGTCTCGGGGCTGTGCTGGTTGGAGGGAGTGAGCGGCCACAGCTTTGTGGGTGGCCCGGTGTGAGTGGGGCTCTGCTGGCCTTTCTGCAGGAGTTGCCAGGCAGCCGCCTGTAAAGAAGAAGATGTGTCACCCATACCTTCCGCTTGAATATCTCTCTGGACAGAGGTGAGGAAGGAAAAATGCAGTGGGGACCGGGACAGGAGGGGTATCTCAGGCAGGGCAATGGAAAGCTTCCGGAAGAGCTCCTGTGGACAGGACCACCCTGGCTGGCCTGCAGGCACCAAGTTGGCCTGCGTGCTGTCGCTTGTGTGGCTCCACGGCCCTTCCTCTAGGCTTTCAAGCCCTTGTACATATTCAGGTGTTTTACCTGGAAAGGGTGGGAACAGTTCAGCAGCAGCTGGCCTGGGGCTCAGCTCACGTTTACTCACAGATGCCTTGGCACGGTCCCCCAGCTTTGCAATGAGGACGCTCCTTGCGTGGGGGGTGGGTTGCTGGCTGTATGGGAGATGGTTCCCCACCTCTGACCAATTTCAGAATTGTTTACCGCTGGAGCAAGTGCCCTGATAGGTTTTTCGTCTGTATAACTCGTGGGTTCACTTTTTTTTCTTTTATGGTTCAAGTTATATTTTATTCCTCTTTTATGTATTTATAGATATAAGCATGGAAATAATTCATTCCTATAAATACATCTGTGAGACGGGAAGAACTTTTTTCTGATTTATTTTTAAATTTTCTTTTTTAAAATTTTGAAATTTAATTTTATTTATTTTTTTATACAGCACGTTATTATTAGTTATGTATTTTATGCATATACATGTATTCAGGTCAATCCCAATCTCCCAACTCATCCCACCACCACCACCCCATGGCTTCCAACACTTGGTGTCCATACGTTTGTTCTCTACCTCTGTGTCTCTATTTCTTCCCTGCAAACCAGTTCATCTGTACCATTTTTTAGGCTCCACATATATGCATTAATATACAATATTTGTTTTCCACTTTCTGACTTACTTCATTCTGTATGACAGTCTCTCGATCCATCGATGTCTCTACAAATGACCCAATTGCATTCCTTTTTATGGCCGAGTAATATTCCATTTTATATACGTACCACATCTTTATCCATTCATCTGTCTGTGGGCATTTAGGTTGCTTCCATTACCTGGCTATTGTAAATAGTGCTGCAACGAATATTGTGGTGAATGTGCCTTTTTGATTTACGGTTTTATCTGGGTATATGCCCAGAAGTGGGATTGCTGGATCAGATAGTAATTCTATTTCTAATTTTTTTAAGGAAACTCCATACTGTTCTCCATAGTGACTGTATCAATTTACATTCCCACCAATAGTGGAAGAGGGCTTCTTTTGTCCACACCCTCCCCAGAAATTGTTGTTTGTAGATTTTCTGATGATGCCGATTCTAACAGGTGTGAGGTGATACCTCATTGTAGTTTTGATTTGCATTTCTCTAATAATTAGTGCTGTTGAGCAGCTTTTCATGTGCGTCTTGGCCATATCTGTGTCTCCTTTGAAGAAACATCTCTTTAGATCTCTTGCACATTTTTGTATTGGGTTGTTTGTTTTTTTTAATATTAAGCTGCATGAGCTGTTTATATATATTGGAGATTAAACCTCTGTCCATTGATTCGTTTGCAACGATTTTCGCCCATTCTGAGGGATGCCTTTTTCTATTCCCGTTTCTTTTAACAAAAAAGGAAAGAAAGGAAAAGAAGCAGAACACTAATGTGCGTAAAATATGCCTTTTGAAACGGTCGTTTTGAAATATGGACGTGCTTTGAATTTTTTGGTCGATATGTGACCCCAGGATTTGTTTTCAGGGCAGGTGTCATTTACAGGCCTGCAATGATTTTGAATATCAACTGACCATTAGCGCTGGGATTAAAGCTGCTGTTGTGTGAAACGGCCACAAGGTGGCAGCAGTTCTCCCTTACCAAATCTGGTTACTAGGGCAAGAGAGCCTCAGTGGAAGTGGTGTTCTAGATTGGAATTTAGAATGGAATGTTTCAGGAGAAAGCCCCTCAAGTTTGTCTCACTACTTCTTGTTCGTGTTTTTAATTTATTTTTTTTTATTTTTTATTACAGCAAGTTTGATTACAATGTTTGGCTTGTTGTAGGTGTGGAAGATGTGGTTCTTTTACACATATACAGATGTCTGTTCTTCCTGGGATCCTTTTCCCATGTACGTTATGACAGAATGTTGAGTAGTCCACTCTTGGTATTCTGTAGGTCTTTGGTGATTATATATGTCACCTGTGTTTGTATATGTGTGTTAACCCCGGTATCGTAATGAAACCAATCCTCACAACTTTCCATTGGTGAACCATAAGTTTGTTTACTGAATCTGTGATTGCCCTTCTCCGTGGAAATATCTGCCCCGGTATCCATTTTTAGGTAACACTTATAAGTGATATGATATGATATGTGTCTTTCACTTTCTGACTTACTACAAGTCACGTGATTACTTCTAGACTCATCTACGGTTCTGCAAATGGCATTGTGTCCTTTTTTCCCTTGGCTTCTCTTCGGCCTTAGCGAGGTCCATTTTCAACAATGTGATTCCCTGAGGGTTGTGGACTAGCTGACCTGGGCAGCCTTATCCTGCCGGCCCGCCCTCCCCAGATGTGCCTCGTTGAGGTCAATATAAACAGAGCTCCAGGCAGCAATAGCCCCTGAAGCTGTGCCTGACTCCATATTCTCTGCCCCGTCAGCAGTCTCGGGGCTGTGCTGGTGGGAGGGAGTGAGGGGCCACAGCTTTGTGGGTGGCCCGGTGTTAGTGGGGCTCTGCTGGCCTTTCTGCAGGAGTTGCCAGGCTGACACGTGTAAAGAAGAGGATGTGTCACCCATACCTTCAGCTGGAATTTCTCTCCGGACAGAGGTGAGGAAGGAAAAAAGCAGTGGGTGCGGGAGAGGAGGGGTATCTCAGGCAGGGCAATGGAAAGCTTCCGGAAGAGCGTCCAGGGCCAGGACCACCCTGGCTGGCCTGCAGGCACCAAGTTGTCCTGCGTGCTGTCACTGGTGTGGCTCCACGGCCCATCCTCTAGGCTTTCAAGCCCTTGTACATATTCAGGTGTTTTACCTGGGAAGGGTGGGAACAGTTCAGCAGCAGCTGGCCTGGGGCTCAGCTCACATTTACTCACAGATGCCTCGACACGGTCCCCCAGCTTTGCAATGAGGACGCTCCTTGCGTGGGGGGTGGGTTGCTGGCTGTATGGGAGATGGTTCCCCACCTCGGACCAATTTCAGAATTGTTTACCACTGGAGCAAGTGCCCTGATATGGTTTTGCTCTGTATAACTCGTGGGTTCAGTTTTTTTTTCTTTTATGGTTCAAGTTAGAATTTATTCCTCTTTTATGTATTTATAGATATAAGCATGGAAATAATTCATTCCTATAAATACATCTGTGAGACGGGAAGAACTTTTTTCTGATTTATTTTTAAATTTTCTTTTTTAAAATTTTGAAATTTAATTTTATTGATTTTTTTATACTGCACGTTATTATTAGTTATGTATTTTATGCATATACATGTATTCAGGTCAATCCCAATCCCCCAACTCATCCCACCACCACCACCCCATGGCTTCCCACACTTGGTGTCCATACGTTTGTTCTCTACCTCTGTGTCTCTATTTATTTCCTGCAAACCAGTTCATCTGTACCATTTTTTAGGCTCCACATATATGCATTAATATACAATATTTGTTTTCCACTTTCTGACTTACTTCATTCTGTATGACAGTCTCTCGATCCATCGATGTCTCTACAAATGACCCAGTTTCATTCCTTTTTATGGGCGAGTAATATTCCATTTTATATACGTACCACATCTTTATCCATTCATCTGTCTGTGGGCATTTAGGTTGCTTCCATTACCTGGCTATTGTAAATAGTGCTGCAACGAATATTGTGGTGAATGTGCCTTTTTGATTTACGGTTTTATCTGGGTATATGCCCAGAAGTGGGATTGCTGGATCAGATAGTAATTCTATTTCTACTTTTTTTAAGGAAAATCCATACTGTTCTCCATAGTGACTGTATCAATTTACATTCCCACCAATAGTGTAAGAGGGCTCCTTTTGTCCACACCCTCCCCAGAATTGGTTGTTTGTAGATTTTCTGATGATGCCGATTCTAACGGGTGTGAGGTGATACCTCATTGTAGTTTTGATTTGCATTTCTCTAATAATTAGTGCTGTTGAGCAGCTTTTCATGTGCATCTTGGCCATCTCTGTGTCTCCTTTGAAGAAACGTCTCTTTAGATCTTCTGCCCATTTTTGTATTGGGTTTTTTGTTTTTTTAATATTAAGCTGCATGAGCTGTTTATATATATTGGAGATTAAACCTCTGTCCATTGATTCGTTTGCAACGATTTTCGCCCATTCTGAGGGATGCCTTTTTCCATTCCCGTTTTTTTTAACAAAAAAGGAAAGAAAGGAAAAGAAGCAGAACACTAATGTGCGTAAAATATGCCTTTTGAAACGGTCGTTTTGAAATATGGACGTGCTTTGAATTTTTTGGTCGATATGTGACCCCAGGATTTGTTTTCAGGGCAGGTGTCATTTACAGGCCTGCAATGATTTTGAATATCAACTGACCATTAGCGCTGGGATTAAAGCTGCTGTTGTGTGAAACGGCCACAAAGTGGCAGCAGTTCTCCCTTACCAAATCTGGTTACTAGGGCAAGAGAGCCTCAGTGGAAGTGGTGTTCTAGATTGGAATTTAGAATGGAATGTGCCAGGAGAAAGCCCCTCAAGTTTGTCTCACTACTTCTTGTTCGTGTTTTTAATTTATTTTTTTTTATTTTTTATTACAGCAAGTTTGATTACAATGTTTGGCTTGTTGTAGGTGTGGAAGATGTGGTTCTTTTACACATATACAGATGTCTGTTCTTCCTGGGATCCTTTTCCCATGTACGTTATGACAGAATGTTGAGTAGTCCACTCTTGGTATTCTGTAGGTCTTTGGTGATTATATATGTCACCTGTGTTTGTATATGTGTGTTAACCCCGGTATCGTAATGAAACCAATCCTCACAACATTCCATTGGTGAACCATAAGTTTGTTTACTGAATCTGTGATTGCCCTTCTCCGTGGAAATATCTGCCCTGGTATCCATTTTTAGGTAACACCTATAAGTGATATGATATGATATGTGTCTTTCACTTTCTGACTTACTACATGTCACGTGATTACTTCTAGACTCATCTACGGTGCTGCAAATGGCATTGTGTCCTTTTTCTCCTTGGCTTCTATTCTGCCTTAGCGAGGTCCATTTTTAACAATGTGATTCCCTGAGGGTTGTGGATTAGCTGACCTGGGCAGCCTTACCCTGCCGGCCCGCCCTCCCCAGGTGTGCCTCGTTGAGGTCAATATAAACAGAGCTCCAGGCAGCAATAGCCCCTGAAGCTGTGCCTGACTCCATATTCTCTGCCCCGTCAGCAGTCTCGGGGCTGTGCTGGTGGGAGGGAGTGAGGGGCCACAGCTTTGTGTGTGGCCCGGTGTGAGTGGGGCTCTGCTGGCCTTTCTGCAGGAGTTGCCAGGCTGACACGTGTAAAGAAGAGGATGTGTCACCCATACCTTCAGCTGGAATTTCTCTCCGGACAGAGGTGAGGAAGGAAAAAAGCAGTGAGTGCCGGGAGAGGAAGGGTATCTCAGGCAGGGCAATGGAAAGCTTCCGGAAGAGCGTCCAGGACCAGGACCACCCTGGCTGGCCTGCAGGCACCAAGTTGGCCTGCGTGCTGTCGCTGGTGTGGCTCCACGGCCCTTCCTCTAGGCTTTCAAGTCCTTGTACATATTCAGGTGTTTTACCTGGGAAGGGTGGGAACAGTTCAGCAGCAGCTGGCCTGTGGCTCAGCTCACGTTTACTCACAGATGCCTCGGCACGGACCCCAGCTTTGCAATGAGGATGCTCCTTGCGTGGGAGGTGGGTTGCTGGCTGTATGGGAGATGGTTCCCCACCTCTGACCAATTTCAGAATTGTTTAGCCCTGGAGCAAGTGCCCTGATAGGTTTTTCCTCTGTATAACTCGTGGGTTCAGTTTTTTTTTCTTTTATGGTTCAAGTTAGAATTTATTCCTCTTTTATGTATTTATAGATATAAGCATGGAAATAATTCATTCCTATAAATACATCTGTGAGACGGGAAGAACTTTTTTCTGATTTATTTTTAAATTTTCTTTTTTAAAATTTTGAAATTTAATTTTATTTATTTTTTTATACTGCACGTTATTATTATTTATGTATTTTATGCATATACATGTATTCAGGTCAATCCCAATCTCCCAACTCATCCCACCACCACCACCCCATGGCTTCCCACACTTGGTGTCCATACGTTTGTTCTCTACCTCTGTGTCTCTATTTATTTCCTGCAAACCAGTTCATCTGGACCATTTTTTAGGCTCCACATATATGCATTAATATACAATATTTGTTTTCCTCTTTCTGACTTACTTCATTCTGTATGACAGTCTCTCGATCCATCGATGTCTCTACAAATGACCCAGTTGCATTCCTTTTTATGGCCGAGTAATATTCCATTTTATATACGTACCACATCTTTATCCATTCATCTGTCTGTGGGCATTTAGGTTGCTTCCATTACCTGGCTATTGTAAATAGTGCTGCAACGAATATTGTGGTGAATGTGCCTTTTTGATTTACGGTTTTATCTGGGTATATGCCCAGAAGTGGGATTGCTGGATCAGATAGTAATTCTATTTCTAATTTTTTTAAGGAAACTCCATACTGTTCTCCATAGTGACTGTATCAATTTACATTCCCACCAATAGTGGAAGAGGGCTCCTTTTGTCCACACCCTCCCCAGAAATTGTTGTTTGTAGATTTTCTGATGATGCCGATTCTAACAGGTGTGAGGTGATACCTCATTGTAGTTTTGATTTGCATTTCTCTAATAATTAGTGCTGTTGAGCAGCTTTTCATGTGCGTCTTGGCCATCTCTGTGTCTCCTTTGAAGAATCGTCTCTTTAGATCTTCTGCCCATTTTTGTATTGGGTTGTTTGTTTTTTTAATATTAAGCTGCATGAGCTGTTTATATATATTGGAGATTAAACCTCTGTCCATTCATTCGTTTGCAACGATTTTCGCCCATTCTGAGGGATGCCTTTTTCCATTCCCGATTTTTTTAACAAAAAAGGAAAGAAAGGAAAAGAAGCAGAACACTAATGTGCGTAAAATATGCCTTTTGAAACGGTCGTTTTGAAATATGGACGTCCTTTGAATATTTTGGTCGATATGTGACCCCAGGATTTGTTTTCAGGGCAGGTGTCATTTACAGGCCTGCAATGATTTTGTATATCAACTGACCATTAGTGCTGGGATTAAAGCTGCTGTTGTGTGAAACGGCCACAAGGTGGCAGCAGTTCTCCCTTGCCAAATCTGGTTACTAGGGCAAGAGAGCCTCAATGGAAATGGTGTTCTAGATTGGAATTTAGAATGGAATGTGCCAGGAGAAAGCCACTCAAGTTTGTCTCACTACTTCTTGTACGTGTTTTAAATTTAATTTTTTTTTTATTTTTTATTACAGCAAGTTTGATTACAATGTTTGGCTTGTTGTAGGTGTGGAAGATGTGGTTCTTTTACACATATACAGATGTCTGTTCTTCCTGGGATCCTTTTCCCATGTACGTTATGACAGAATGTTGAGTAGTCCTCTCTTGGTATACTGTAGGTCTTTGGTGATTATATATGTCACTGTGTTTGTATATGTCTGTTAACCCCGATATTGTAATGAAACCAATCCTCACACCTTTCCATTGGTGAACCATAAGTTTGTTTACTGAATCTGTGATTGCCCTTCTCCGTGGAAATATCTGCCCTGGTATCCATTTTTAGGTAACACTTATAAGTGATATGATATGATATGTGTCTTTCACTTTCTGACTTACTACAAGTCACGTGATTACTTCTAGACTCATCTACGATTCTGCAAATGGCATTGTGTCCTTTTTTCCCTTGGCTTCTCTTCTGCCTTAGCGAGGTCCATTTTCAACAATGTGATTCCCTGAGGGTTGTGGATTAGCTGACCTGGGCAGCCTTACCCTGCCGGCCCGCCCTCTCCAGATGTGCCTCGTTGAGGTCAATATAAACAGAGCTCCAGGCAGCAATAGCCCCTGAAGCTGTGCCTGACTCCATATTCTCTGCCCCGTCAGCAGTCTCGGGGCTGTGCTGGTGGGAGGGAGTGAGGGGCCACAGCTTTGTGGGTGGCCCGGTGTTAGTGGGGCTCTGCTGGCCTTTCTGCAGGAGTTGCCAGGCTGACACGTGTAAAGAAGAGGATGTGTCACCCATACCTTCAGCTGGAATTTCTCTCCGGACAGAGGTGAGGAAGGAAAAAAGCAGTGGGTGCGGGAGAGGAGGGGTATCTCAGGCAGGGCAATGGAAAGCTTCCGGAAGAGCGTCCAGGGCCAGGACCACCCTGGCTGGCCTGCAGGCACCAAGTTGGCCTGCGTGCTGTCGCTGGTGTGGCTCCACGGCCCTTCCTCTAGGCTTTCAAGCCCTTGTACATATTCAGGTGTTTTACCTGGGAAGGGTGGGAACAGTTCAGCAGCAGCTGGCCTGGGGCTCAGCTCACATTTACTCACAGATGCCTCGACACGGTCCCCCAGCTTTGCAATGAGGACGCTCCTTGCGTGGGGTGTGGGTTGCTGGCTGTATGGGAGATGGTTCCCCACCTCTGACCAATTTCAGAATTGTTTACCACTGGAGCAAGTGCCCTGATAGGGTTTTGCTCTGTATAACTCGTGGGTTCAGTTTTTTTTTCTTTTATGGTTCAAGTTAGAATTTATTCCTCTTTTATGTATTTATAGATATAAGCATGGAAATAATTCATTCCTATAAATACATCTGTGAGACGGGAAGAACTTTTTTCTGATTTATTTTTAAATTTTCTTTTTTAAAATTTTGAAATTTAATTTTATTGATTTTTTTATACTGCACGTTATTATTAGTTATGTATTTTATGCATATACATGTATTCAGGTCAATCCCAATCCCCCAACTCATCCCACCACCACCACCCCATGGCTTCCCACACTTGGTGTCCATACGTTTGTTCTCTACCTCTGTGTCTCTATTTATTTCCTGCAAACCAGTTCATCTGTACCATTTTTTAGGCTCCACATATATGCATTAATATACAATATTTGTTTTCCACTTTCTGACTTACTTCATTCTGTATGACAGTCTCTCGATCCATCGATGTCTCTACAAATGACCCAGTTTCATTCCTTTTTATGGGCGAGTAATATTCCATTTTATATACGTACCACATCTTTATCCATTCATCTGTCTGTGGGCATTTAGGTTGCTTCCATTACCTGGCTATTGTAAATAGTGCTGCAACGAATATTGTGGTGAATGTGCCTTTTTGATTTACGGTTTTATCTTGGTATATGCCCAGAAGTGGGATTGCTGGATCAGATAGTAATTCTATTTCTAGTTTTTTTAAGGAAACTCCATACTGTTCTCCATAGTGACTGTATCAATTTACATTCCCACCAATAGTGGAAGAGGGCTCCTTTTGTCCACACCCTCCCCAGAATTGGTTGTTTGTAGATTTTCTGATGATGCCGATTCTAACGGGTGTGAGGTGATACCTCATTGTAGTTTTGATTTGCATTTCTCTAATAATTAGTGCTGTTGAGCAGCTTTTCATGTGAGTCTTGGCCATCTCTGTGTCTCCTTTGAAGAAACGTCTCTTTAGATCTTCTGCCCATTTTTGTATTGGGTTGTTTGTTTTTTTAATATTAAGCTGCATGAGCTGTTTATATATATTGGAGATTAAACCTCTGTCCATTGATTCGTTTGCAATGATTTTCGCCCATTCTGAGGGATGCCTTTTTCCATTCCCGATTTTTTTAACAAAAAAGGAAAGAAAGGAAAAGAAGCAGAACACTAATGTGTGTAAAATATGCCTTTTGAAACGGTCGTTTTGAAATATGGACGTCCTTTGAATTTTTTGGTCGATATGTGACCCCAGGATTTGTTTTCAGGGCAGGTGTCATTTACAGGCCTGCAATGATTTTGTATATCAACTGACCATTAGTGCTGGGATTAAAGCTGCTGTTGTGTGAAACGGCCACAAGGTGGCAGCAGTTCTCCCTTGCCAAATCTGGTTACTAGGGCAAGAGAGCCTCAATGGAAATGGTGTTCTAGATTGGAATTTAGAATGGAATGTGCCAGGAGAAAGCCCCTCAAGTTTGTCTCACTACTTCTTGTACGTGTTTTTAATTTAATTTTTTTTTTATTTTTTATTACAGCAAGTTTGATTACAATGTTTGGCTTGTTGTAGGTGTGGAAGATGTGGTTCTTTTACACATATACAGATGTCTGTTCTTCCTGGGATCCTTTTCCCATGTACGTTATGACAGAATGTTGAGTAGTCCTCTCTTGGTATTCTGTAGGTCTTTGGTGATTATATAGGTCACTGTGTTTGTATATGTCTGTTAACCCCGATATTGTAATGAAACCAATCCTCACACCTTTCCATTGGTGAACCATAAGTTTGTTTACTGAATCTGTGATTGCCCTTCTCCGTGGAAATATCTGCCCTGGTATCCATTTTTAGGTAACACTTATAAGTGATATGATATGATATGTGTCTTTCACTTTCTGACTTACTACAAGTCACGTGATTACTTCTAGACTCATCTAAGGTTCTGCAAATGGCATTGTGTCCTTTTTTCCCTTGGCTTCTCTTCTGCCTTAGCGAGGTCCATTTTCAACAATGTGATTCCCTGAGGGTTGTGGATTAGCTGACCTGGGCAGCCTTACCCTGCCGGCCCGCCCTCTCCAGATGTGCCTCGTTGAGGTCAATATAAACAGAGCTCCAGGCAGCAATAGCCCCTGAAGCTGTGCCTGACTCCATATTCTCTGCCACGTCAGCAGTCTCGGGGCTGTGCTGGTGGGAGGGAGTGAGGGGCCACAGCTTTGTGGGTGGCCCGGTGTTAGTGGGGCTCTGCTGGTCTTTCTGCAGGAGTTGCCAGGCTGACACGTGTAAAGAAGAGGATGTGTCACCCATACCTTCAGCTGGAATTTCTCTCCGGACAGAGGTGAGGAAGGAAAAAAGCAGTGGGTGCGGGAGAGGAGGGTTATCTCAGGCAGGGCAATGGAAAGCTTCCAGAAGAGCGTCCAGGGCCAGGACCACCCTGGCTGGCCTGCAGGCACCAAGTTGGCCTGCGTGCTGTCGCTGGTGTGGCTCCATGGCCCTTCCTCTAGGCTTTCAAGCCCTTGTACATATTCAGGTGTTTTACCTGGGAAGGGTGGGAACAGTTCAGCAGCAGCTGGCCTTGGGCTCAGCTCACATTTACTCACAGATGCCTCGACACGGTCCCCCAGCTTTGCAATGAGGACGCTCCTTGCGTGGGGTGTGGGTTGCTGGCTGTATGGGAGATGGTTCCCCACCTCTGACCAATTTCAGAATTGTTTACCACTGGAGCAAGTGCCCTGATAGGGTTTTGCTCTGTATAACTCGTGGGTTCAGTTTTTTTTTCTTTTATGGTTCAAGTTAGAATTTATTCCTCTTTTATGTATTTATAGATATAAGCATGGAAATAATTCATTCCTATAAATACATCTGTGAGACGGGAAGAACTTTTTTCTGATTTATTTATAAATTTTCTTTTTTAAAATTTTGAAATTTAATTTTATTTATTTTTTTATACTGCACGTTATTATTAGTTATGTATTTTATGCATATACATGTATTCAGGTCAATCCCAATCCCCCAACTCATCCCACCACCACCACCCCATGGCTTCCCACACTTGGTGTCCATACGTTTGTTCTCTACCTCTGTGTCTCTATTTATTTCCTGCAAACCAGTTCATCTGTACCATTTTTTAGGCTCCACATATATGCATTAATATACAATATTTGTTTTCCACTTTCTGACTTACTTCATTCTGTATGACAGTCTCTCGATCCATCGATGTCTCTACAAATGACCCAGTTTCATTCCTTTTTATGGGCGAGTAATATTCGATTTTATATACGTACCACATCTTTATCCATTCATCTGTCTGTGGGCATTTAGGTTGCTTCCATTACCTGGCTATTGTAAATAGTGCTGCAACGAATATTGTGGTGAATGTGCATTTTTGATTTACGGTTTTATATGGGTATATGCCCAGAAGTGGGATTGCTGGATCAGATAGTAATTCTATTTCTAGTTTTTTTAAGGAAACTCCATACTGTTCTCCATAGTGACTGTATCAATTTACATTCCCACCAATAGTGGAAGAGGGCTCCTTTTGTCCACACCCTCCCCAGAATTGGTTGTTTGTAGATTTTCTGATGATGCCGATTCTAACGGGTGTGAGGTGATACCTCATTGTAGTTTTGATTTGCATTTCTCTAATAATTAGTGCTGTTGAGCAGCTTTTCATGTGAGTCTTGGCCATCTCTGTGTCTCCTTTGAAGAAACGTCTCTTTAGATCTTCTGCCCATTTTTGTATTGGGTTGTTTGTTTTTTTAATATTAAGCTGCATGAGCTGTTTATATATATTGGAGATTAAACCTCTGTCCATTGATTCGTTTGCAACGATTTTCGCCCATTCTGAGGGATGCCTTTTTCCATTCCCGTTTTTTTTTAACAAAAAAGGAAAGAAAGGAAAAGAAGCAGAACACTAATGTGCGTAATATATGCCTTTTGAAACGGTCGTTTTGAAATATGGACGTGCTTTGAATTTTTTGGTCGATATGTGACCCCAGGATTTGTTTTCAGGGCAGGTGTCATTTACAGGCCTGCAATGATTTTGAATATCAACTGACCATTAGCGCTGGGATTAAAGCTGCTGTTGTGTGAAACGGCCACAAAGTGGCAGCAGTTCTCCCTTACCAAATCTGGTTACTAGGGCAAGAGAGCCTCAGTGGAAGTGGTGTTCTAGATTGGAATTTAGAATGGAATGTGCCAGGAGAAAGCCCCTCAAGTTTGTCTCACTACTTCTTGTTCGTGTTTTTAATTTATTTTTTTTTTATTTTTTATTACAGCAAGTTTGATTACAATGTTTGGCTTGTTGTAGGTGTGGAAGATGTGGTTCTTTTACACATATACAGATGTCTGTTCTTCCTGGGATCCTTTTCCCATGTACGTTATGACAGAATGTTGAGTAGTCCACTCTTGGTATTCTGTAGGTCTTTGGTGATTATATATGTCACCTGTGTTTGTATATGTGTGTTAACCCCGGTATCGTAATGAAACCAATCCTCACAACTTTCCATTGGTGAACCATAAGTTTGTTTACTGAATCTGTGATTGCCCTTCTCCGTGGAAATATCTGCCCTGGTATCCATTTTTAGGTAACACCTATAAGTGATATGATATGATATGTGTCTTTCACTTTCTGACTTACTACAAGTCACGTGATTACTTCTAGACTCATCTACGGTTCTGCAAATGGCATTGTGTCCTTTTTTCCCTTGGCTTCTCTTCGGCCTTAGCGAGGTCCATTTTCAACAATGTGATTCCCTGAGGGTTGTGGATTAGCTGACCTGGGCAGCCTTACCCTGCCGGCCCGCCCTCCCCAGATGTGCCTCGTTGAGGTCAATAAAAACAGCGCTCCAGGCAGCAATAGCCCCTGAAGCTGTGCCTGACTCCATATTCTCTGCCCCGTCAGCAGTCTCGGGGCTGTGCTGGTGGGAGGGAATGAGGGGCCACAGCTTTGTGTGTGGCCCGGTGTGAGTGGGGCTCTGCTGGCCTTTCTGCAGGAGGTGCCAGGCTGACACGTGTAAAGAAGAGGATGTGTCACCCATACCTTCAGCTGGAATTTCTCTCCGGACAGAGGTGAGGAAGGAAAAAAGCAGTGAGTGCCGGGAGAGGAGGGGTATATCAGGCAGGGCAATGGAAAGCTTCCGGAAGAGCGTCCAGGACCAGGACCAACCTGGCTGGCCTGCAGGCACCAAGTTGGCCTGCGTGCTGTCGCTGGTGTGGCTCCACGGCCCTTCCTCTAGGCTTTCAAGCCCTTGTACATATTCAGGTGTTTTACCTGGGAAGAGTGGGAACAGTTCAGCAGCAGCTGGCCTGGGGCTCAGCTCACGTTTACTCACAGATGCCTCGGCACGGACCCCAGCTTTGCAATGAGGACGCTCCTTGCGTGGTGGGTGGGTTGCTGGCTGTATGGGAGATGGTTCCCCACCTCTGACCAATTTCAGAATTGTTTACCCCTGGAGCAAGTGCCCTGATAGGTTTTTCCTCTGTATAACTCGTGGGTTCAGTTTTTTTTTCTTTTATGGTTCAAGTTAGATTTTATTCCTCTTTTATGTATTTATAGATATAAGCATGGAAATAATTCATTCCTATAAATACATTTGTGAGACGGGAAGAAATTTTTTCTCTTTTATTTTTAAATTTTGTTTTTTAAAATTTTGAAATTTAATTTTATTTATTTTTTTATACTGCACGTTATTATTAGTTATGTATTTTATGCATATACATGTATTCAGGTCAATCCCAATCTCCCAACTCATCCCACCACCACCACCCCATGGCTTCCCACACTTGGTGTCCATACGTTTGTTCTCTACCTCTGTGTCTCTATTTATTTCCTGCAAACCAGTTCATCTGTACCATTTTTTAGGCTCCACATATATGCATTAATATACAATATTTGTTTTCCACTTTCTGACTTACTTCATTCTGTATGACAGTCTCTCGATCCATCGATGTCTCTACAAATGACCCAGTTTCATTCCTTTTTATGGCCGAGTAATATTCCATTTTATATACGTACCACATCTTTATCCATTCATCTGTCTGTGGGCATTTAGGTTGCTTCCATTACCTGGCTATTGTAAATAGTGCTGCAACGAATATTGTGGTGAATGTGCCTTTTTGATTTACGGTTTTATCTGGGTATATGCCCAGAAGTGGGATTGCTGGATCAGATAGTAATTCTATTTCTAGTTTTTTTAAGGAAACTCCATACTGTTCTCCATAGTGACTGTATCAATTTACATTCCCACCAATAGTGGAAGAGGGCTCCTTTTGTCCACACCCTCCCCAGAATTGGTTGTTTGTAGATTTTCTGATGATGCCGATTCTAACGGGTGTGAGGTGATACCTCATTGTAGTTTTGATTTGCATTTCTCTAATAATTAGTGCTGTTGAGCAGCTTTTCATGTGAGTCTTGGCCATCTCTGTGTCTCCTTTGAAGAAACGTCTCTTTAGATCTTCTGCCCATTTTTGTATTGGGTTGTTTGTTTTTTTAATATTAAGCTGCATGAACTGTTTATATATATTGGAGATTAAACCTCTGTCCATTGATTCGTTTGCAACGATTTTCGCCCATTCTGAGGGATGCCTTTTTCCATTCCCGATTTTTTTAACAAAAAAGGAAAGAAAGGAAAAGAAGCAGAACACTAATGTGTGTAAAATATGCCTTTTGAAACGGTCGTTTTGAAATATGGACGTCCTTTGAATTTTTTGGTCGATATGTGACCCCAGGATTTGTTTTCAGGGCAGGTGTCATTTACAGGCCTGCAATGATTTTGTATATCAACTGACCATTAGTGCTGGGATTAAAGCTGCTGTTGTGTGAAACGGCCACAAGGTGGCAGCAGTTCTCCCTTGCCAAATCTGGTTACTAGGGCAAGAGAGCCTCAATGGAAATGGTGTTCTAGATTGGAATTTAGAATGGAATGTGCCAGGAGAAAGCCCCTCAAGTTTGTCTCACTACTTCTTGTACGTGTTTTTAATTTAATTTTTTTTTATTTTTTATTACAGCAAGTTTGATTACAATGTTTGGCTTGTTGTAGGTGTGGAAGATGTGGTTCTTTTACACATATACAGATGTCTGTTCTTCCTGGGATCCTTTTCCCATGCACGTTATGACAGAATGTTGAGTAGTCCTCTGTTGGTATTCTGTAGGTCTTTGGTGATTATATAGGTCACTGTGTTTGTATATGTCTGTTAACCCCAATATTGTAATGAAACCAATCCTCACACCTTTCCATTGGTGAACCATAAGTTTGTTTACTGAATCTGTGATTGCCCTTCTCCGTGGAAATATCTGCCCTGGTATCCATTTTTAGGTAACACTTATAAGTGATATGATATGATATGTGTCTTTCACTTTCTGACTTACTACAAGTCACGTGATTACTTCTAGACTCATCTACGGTTCTGCAAATGGCATTGTGTCCTTTTTTCCCTTGGCTTCTCTTCTGCCTTAGCGAGGTCCATTTTCAACAATGTGATTCCCTGAGGGTTGTGGATTAGCTGACCTGGGCAGCCTTACCCTGCCGGCCCGCCCTCTCCAGATGTGCCTCGTTGAGGTCAATATAAACAGAGCTCCAGGCAGCAATAGCCCCTGAAGCTGTGCCTGACTCCATATTCTCTGCCCCGTCAGCAGTCTCGGGGCTGTGCTGGTGGGAGGGAGTGAAGGGCCACAGCTTTGTGGGTGGCCCGGTGTTAGTGGGGCTCTGCTGGCCTTTCTGCAGGAGTTGCCAGGCTGACACGTGTAAAGAAGAGGATGTGTCACCCATACCTTCAGCTGGAATTTCTCTCCGGACAGAGGTGAGGAAGGAAAAAAGCAGTGGGTGCGGGAGAGGAGGGTTATCTCAGGCAGGGCAATGGAAAGCTTCCGGAAGAGCGTCCAGGGCCAGGACCACCCTGGCTGGCCTGCAGGCACCAAGTTGGCCTGCGTGCTGTCGCTGGTGTGGCTCCACGGCCCTTCCTCTAGGCTTTCAAGCCCTTGTACATATTCAGGTGTTTTACCTGGGAAGGGTGGGAACAGTTCAGCAGCAGCTGGCTTGGGGCTCAGCTCACATTTACTCACAGATGCCTCGACACGGTCCCCCAGCTTTGCAATGAGGACGCTCCTTGCGTGGGGTGTGGGTTGCTGGCTGTATGGGAGATGGTTCCCCACCTCTGACCAATTTCAGAATTGTTTACCACTGGAGCAAGTGCCCTGATAGGGTTTTGCTCTGTATAACTCGTGGGTTCAGTTTTTTTTTCTTTTATGGTTCAAGTTAGAATTTATTCCTCTTTTATGTATTTATAGATATAAGCATGGAAATAATTCATTCCTATAAATACATCTGTGAGACGGGAAGAACTTTTTTCTGATTTATTTATAAATTTTCTTTTTTAAAATTTTGAAATTTAATTTTATTTATTTTTTTATACTGCACGTTATTATTAGTTATGTATTTTATGCATATACATGTATTCAGGTCAATCCCAATCCCCCAACTCATCCCACCACCACCACCCCATGGCTTCCCACACTTGGTGTCCATACGTTTGTTCTCTACCTCTGTGTCTCTATTTATTTCCTGCAAACCAGTTCATCTGTACCATTTTTTAGGCTCCACATATATGCATTAATATACAATATTTGTTTTCCACTTTCTGACTTACTTCATTCTGTATGACAGTCTCTCGATCCATCGATGTCTCTACAAATGACCCAGTTTCATTCCTTTTTATGGGCGAGTAATATTCGATTTTATATACGTACCACATCTTTATCCATTCATCTGTCTGTGGGCATTTAGGTTGCTTCCATTACCTGGCTATTGTAAATAGTGCTGCAACGAATATTGTGGTGAATGTGCCTTTTTGATTTACGGTTTTATCTGGGTATATGCCCAGAAGTGGGATTGCTGGATCAGATAGTAATTCTATTTCTAGTTTTTTTAAGGAAACACCATACTGTTCTCCATAGTGACTGTATCAATTTACATTCCCACCAATAGTGGAAGAGGGCTCCTTTTGTCCACACCCTCCCCAGAATTGGTTGTTTGTAGATTTTCTGATGATGCCGATTCTAACGGGTGTGAGGTGATACCTCATTGTAGTTTTGATTTGCATTTCTCTAATAATTAGTGCTGTTGAGCAGCTTTTCATGTGAGTCTTGGCCATCTCTGTGTCTCCTTTGAAGAAACGTCTCTTTAGATCTTCTGCCCATTTTTGTATTGGGTTGTTTGTTTTTTTAATATTAAGCTGCATGAGCTGTTTATATATATTGGAGATTAAACCTCTGTCCATTGATTCGTTTGCAACGATTTTCGCCCATTCTGAGGGATGCCTTTTTCCATTCCCGTTTTTTTTTAACAAAAAAGGAAAGAAAGGAAAAGAAGCAGAACACTAATGTGCGTAATATATGCCTTTTGAAACGGTCGTTTTGAAATATGGACGTGCTTTGAATTTTTTGGTCGATATGTGACCCCAGGATTTGTTTTCAGGGCAGGTGTCATTTACAGGCCTGCAATGATTTTGAATATCAACTGACCATTAGCGCTGGGATTAAAGCTGCTGTTGTGTGAAACGGCCACAAAGTGGCAGCAGTTCTCCCTTACCAAATCTGGTTACTAGGGCAAGAGAGCCTCAGTGGAAGTGGTGTTCTAGATTGGAATTTAGAATGGAATGTGCCAGGAGAAAGCCCCTCAAGTTTGTCTCACTACTTCTTGTTCGTGTTTTTAATTTATTTTTTTTTTATTTTTTATTACAGCAAGTTTGATTACAATGTTTGGCTTGTTGTAGGTGTGGAAGATGTGGTTCTTTTACACATATACAGATGTCTGTTCTTCCTGGGATCCTTTTCCCATGTACGTTATGACAGAATGTTGAGTAGTCCACTCTTGGTATTCTGTAGGTCTTTGGTGATTATATATGTCACCTGTGTTTGTATATGTGTGTTAACCCCGGTATCGTAATGAAACCAATCCTCACAACTTTCCATTGGTGAACCATAAGTTTGTTTACTGAATCTGTGATTGCCCTTCTCCGTGGAAATATCTGCCCTGGTATCCATTTTTAGGTAACACCTATAAGTGATATGATATGATATGTGTCTTTCACTTTCTGACTTACTACAAGTCACGTGATTACTTCTAGACTCATCTACGGTTCTGCAAATGGCATTGTGTCCTTTTTTCCCTTGGCTTCTCTTCGGCCTTAGCGAGGTCCATTTTCAACAATGTGATTCCCTGAGGGTTGTGGATTAGCTGACCTGGGCAGCCTTACCCTGCCGGCCCGCCCTCCCCAGATGTGCCTCGTTGAGGTCAATAAAAACAGCGCTCCAGGCAGCAATAGCCCCTGAAGCTGTGCCTGACTCCATATTCTCTGCCCCGTCAGCAGTCTCGGGGCTGTGCTGGTGGGAGGGAATGAGGGGCCACAGCTTTGTGTGTGGCCCGGTGTGAGTGGGGCTCTGCTGGCCTTTCTGCAGGAGGTGCCAGGCTGACACGTGTAAAGAAGAGGATGTGTCACCCATACCTTCAGCTGGAATTTCTCTCCGGACAGAGGTGAGGAAGGAAAAAAGCAGTGAGTGCCGGGAGAAGAGGGGTATCTCAGGCAGAGCAATGGAAAGCTTCCGGAAGAGCGTCCAGGACCAGGACCACCCTGGCTGGCCTGCAGGCACCAAGTTGGCCTGCGTGCTGTCGCTGGTGTGGCTCCACGGCCCTTCCTCTAGGCTTTCAAGCCCTTGTACATATTCAGGTGTTTTACCTGGGAAGAGTGGGAACAGTTCAGCAGCAGCTGGCCTGGGGCTCAGCTCACGTTTACTCACAGATGCCTCGGCACGGACCCCAGCTTTGCAATGAGGACGCTCCTTGCGTGGGGGGTGGGTTGCTGGCTGTATGGGAGATGGTTCCCCACCTCTGACCAATTTCAGAATTGTTTACCCCTGGAGCAAGTGCCCTGATAGGTTTTTCCTCTGTATAACTCGTGGGTTCAGTTTTTTTTTCTTTTATGGTTCAAGTTAGATTTTATTCCTCTTTTATGTATTTATAGATATAAGCATGGAAATAATTCATTCCTATAAATACATTTGTGAGATGGGAAGAAATTTTTTCTCTTTTATATTTAAATTTTGTTTTTTAAAATTTTGAAATTTAATTTTATTTATTTTTTTATACTGCACGTTATTATTAGTTATGTATTTTATGCATATACATGTATTCAGGTCAATCCCAATCTCCCAACTCATCCCACCACCACCACCCCATGGCTTCCCACACTTGGTGTCCATACGTTTGTTCTCTACCTCTGTGTCTCTATTTATTTCCTGCAAACCAGTTCATCTGTCCCATTTTTTAGGCTCCACATATATGCATTAATATACAATATTTGTTTTCCACTTTCTGACTTACTTCATTCTGTATGACAGTCTCTCGATCCATCGATGTCTCTACAAATGACCCAGTTTCATTCCTTTTTATGGCCGAGTAATATTCCATTTTATATACGTACCACATCTTTATCCATTCATCTGTCTGTGGGCATTTAGGTTGCTTCCATTACCTGGCTATTGTAAATAGTGCTGCAACGAATATTGTGGTGAATGTGCCTTTTTGATTTACGGTTTTATCTGGGTATATGCCCAGAAGTGGGATTGCTGGATCAGATAGTAATTCTATTTCTAATTTTTTTAAGGAAACTCCATACTGTTCTCCATAGTGACTGTATCAATTTACATTCCCACCAATAGTGGAAGAGGGCTCCTTTTGTCCACACCCTCCCCAGAAATTGTTGTTTGTAGATTTTCTGATGATGCCAATTCTAACAGGTGTGAGGTGATACCTCATTGTAGTTTTGATTTGCATTTCTCTAATAATTAGTGCTGTTGAGCAGCTTTTCATGTGCGTCTTGGCCATCTCTGTGTCTCCTTTGAAGAAACGTCTCTTTAGATCTTCTGCCCATTTTTGTATTGGGTTGTTTGTTTTTTTAATATTAAGCTGCATGAGCTGTTTATATATATTGGAGATTAAACCTCTGTCCATTGATTCGTTTGCAACGATTTTCGCCCATTCTGAGGGATGCCTTTTTCCATTCCCGATTTTTTTAACAAAAAAGGAAAGAAAGGAAAAGAAGCAGAACACTAATGTGCGTAAAATATGCCTTTTGAAACGGTCGTTTTGAAATATGGACGTCCTTTGAATTTTTTGGTCGATATGTGACCCCAGGATTTGTTTTCAGGGCAGGTGTCATTTACAGGCCTGCAATGATTTTGTATATCAACTGACCATTAGTGCTGGGATTAAAGCTGCTGTTGTGTGAAACGGCCACAATGTGGCAGCAGTTCTCCCTTGCCAAATCTGGTTACTAGGGCAAGAGAGCCTCAGTGGAAGTGGTGTTCTAGATTGGAATTTAGAATGGAATGTGCCAGGAGAAAGCCCCTCAAGTTTGTCTCACTACTTCTTGTTCGTGTTTTTAATTTATTTTTTTTTTTATTTTTTATTACAGCAAGTTTGATTACAATGTTTGGCTTGTTGTAGGTGTGGAAGATGTGGTTCTTTTACACATATACAGATGTCTGTTCTTCCTGGGATCCTTTTCCCATGTACGTTATGACAGAATGTTGAGTAGTCCACTCTTGGTATTCTGTAGGTCTTTGGTGATTATATATGTCACCTGTGTTTGTATATGTGTGTTAACCCCGGTATCGTAATGAAACCAATCCTCACAACTTTCCATTGGTGAACCATAAGTTTGTTTACTGAATCTGTGATTGCCCTTCTCCGTGGAAATATCTGCCCTGGTATCCATTTTTAGGTAACACCTATAAGTGATATGATATGATATGTGTCTTTCACTTTCTGACTTACTACAAGTCATGTGATTACTCTAGACTCATCTACGGTTCTGCAAATGGCATTGTGTCCTTTTTTCCCTTGGCTTCTCTTCGGCCTTAGCGAGGTCCATTTTCAACAATGTGATTCCCTGAGGGTTGTGGATTAGCTGACCTGGGCAGCCTTACCCTGCCGGCCCGCCCGCCCCAGATGTGCCTCGTTGAGGTCAATAAAAACAGCGCTCCAGGCAGCAATAGCCCCTGAAGCTGTGCCTGACTCCATATTCTCTGCCCCGTCAGCAGTCTCGGGGCTGTGCTGGTGGGAGGGAATGAGGGGCCACAGCTTTGTGTGTGGCCCGGTGTGAGTGGGGCTCTGCTGGCCTTTCTGCAGGAGGTGCCAGGCTGACACGTGTAAAGAAGAGGATGTGTCACCCATACCTTCAGCTGGAATTTCTCTCCGGACAGAGGTGAGGAAGGAAAAAAGCAGTGAGTGCCGGGAGAGGAGGGTTATCTCAGGCAGGGCAATGGAAAGCTTCCGGAAGAGCGTCCAGGACCAGGACCACCCTGGCTGGCCTGCAGGCACCAAGTTGGCCTGCGTGCTGTCGCTGGTGTGGCTCCACGGCCCTTCCTCTAGGCTTTCAAGCCCTTGTACATATTCAGGTGTTTTACCTGGGAAGAGTGGGAACAGTTCAGCAGCAGCTGGCCTGGGGCTCAGCTCACGTTTACTCACAGATGCCTCGGCACGGACCCCAGCTTTGCAATGAGGAAGCTCCTTGCGTGGGGGGTGGGTTGCTGGCTGTATGGGAGATGGTTCCCCACCTCTGACCAATTTCAGAATTGTTTACCCCTGGAGCAAGTGCCCTGATAGGTTTTTCCTCTGTATAACTCGTGGGTTCAGTTTTTTTTTCTTTTATGGTTCAAGTTAGATTTTATTCCTCTTTTATGTATTTATAGATATAAGCATGGAAATAATTCATTCCTATAAATACATTTGTGAGACGGGAAGAAATTTTTTCTCTTTTATTTTTAAATTTTGTTTTTTAAAATTTTGAAATTTAATTTTATTTATTTTTTTATACTGCACGTTATTATTAGTTATGTATTTTATGCATATACATGTATTCAGGTCAATCCCAATCTCCCAACTCATCCCACCACCACCACCCCATGGCTTCCCACACTTGGTGTCCATACGTTTGTTCTCTACCTCTGTGTCTCTATTTATTTCCTGCAAACCAGTTCATCTGTCCCATTTTTTAGGCTCCACATATATGCATTAATATACAATATTTGTTTTCCACTTTCTGACTTACTTCATTCTGTATGACAGTCTCTCGATCCATCGATGTCTCTACAAATGACCCAGTTTCATTCCTTTTTATGGCCGAGTAATATTCCATTTTATATACGTACCACATCTTTATCCATTCATCTGTCTGTGGGCATTTAGGTTGCTTCCATTACCTGGCTATTGTAAATAGTGCTGCAACGAATATTGTGGTGAATGTGTCTTTTTGATTTACGGTTTTATCTGGGTATATGCCCAGAAGTGGGATTGCTGGATCAGATAGTAATTCTATTTCTAATTTTTTTATGGAAACTCCATACTGTTCTCCATAGTGACTGTATCAATTTACATTCCCACCAATAGTGGAAGAGGGCTCCTTTTGTCCACACCCTCCCCAGAAATTGTTGTTTGTAGATTTTCTGATGATGCCAATTCTAACAGGTGTGAGGTGATACCTCATTGTAGTTTTGATTTGCATTTCTCTAATAATTAGTGCTGTTGAGCAGCTTTTCATGTGCGTCTTGGCCATCTCTGTGTCTCCTTTGAAGAAACGTCTCTTTAGATCTTCTGCCCATTTTTGTATTGGGTTGTTTGTTTTTTTAATATTAAGCTGCATGAGCTGTTTATATATATTGGAGATTAAACCTCTGTCCATTGATTCGTTTGCAACGATTTTCGCCCATTCTGAGGGATGCCTTTTTCCATTCCCGATTTTTTTAACAAAAAAGGAAAGAAAGGAAAAGAAGCAGAACACTAATGTGCGTAAAATATGCCTTTTGAAACGGTCGTTTTGAAATATGGACGTCCTTTGAATTTTTTGGTCGATATGTGACCCCAGGATTTGTTTTCAGGGCAGGTGTCATTTACAGGCCTGCAATGATTTTGTATATCAACTGACCATTAGTGCTGGGATTAAAGCTGCTGTTGTGTGAAACGGCCTCAATGTGGCAGCAGTTCTCCCTTGCCAAATCTGGTTACTAGGGCAAGAGAGCCTCAATGGAAATGGTGTTCTAGATTGGAATTTAGAATGGAATGTGCCAGGAGAAAGCCCCTCAAGTTTGTCTCACTACTTCTTGTACGTGTTTTTAATTTAATTTTTTTTTTATTTTTTATTACAGCAAGTTTGATTACAATGTTTGGCTTGTTGTAGGTGTGGAAGATGTGGTTCTTTTACACATATACAGATGTCTGTTCTTCCTGGGATCCTTTTCCCATGTACGTTATGACAGAATGTTGAGTAGTCCTCTCTTGGTATTCTGTAGGTCTTTGGTGATTATATATGTCACTGTGTTTGTATATGTCTGTTAACCCCGATATTGTAATGAAACCAATTCTCACACCTTTCCATTGGTGAACCATAAGTTTGTTTACTGAATCTGTGATTGCCCTTCTCCGT
Source organism: Mesoplodon mirus (assembly GCF_964341445.2). NCBI lineage: Eukaryota > Metazoa > Chordata > Mammalia > Artiodactyla > Ziphiidae > Mesoplodon > Mesoplodon mirus. The sequence continues at coordinate 2,445,862 of NW_028295764.1, read as the reverse complement.
GGAAATATCTGCCCTGGTATCCATTTTTAGGTAACACTTATAAGTGATATGATATGATATGTGTCTTTCACTTTCTGACTTACTACAAGTCACGTGATTACTTGTAGACTCATCTACGGTGCTGCAAATGGCATTGTGTCCTTTTTTCCCTTGGCTTCTCTTCTACCTTAGCGAGGTCCATTTTCAACAATGTAATTCCCTGAGGGTTGTGGATTAGCTGACCTGGGCAGCCTTACCCTGCCGGCCCGCCCGCCCCAGGTGTGACTCGTTGAGGTCAATATAAACAGCGCTCCAGGCAGCAATAGCCCCTGGAGCTCTGCCTGACTCCATATTCTCTGCCCCGTCAGCAGTCTCGGGGCTGTGCTGGTGGGAGGGAGTGAGGGGCCACAGCTTTGTGGGTGGCCCGGTGTTAGTGGGGCTCTGCTGGCCTTTCTGCAGGAGTTGCCAGGCAGCCGCCTGTAAAGAAGAGGATGTGTCACCCATACCTTCAGCTGGAATTTCTCTCCGGACAGAGGTGAGGAAGGAAAAAAGCAGTGGGTGCGGGAGAGGAGGGGTATCTCAGGCAGGGCAATGGAAAGCTTCCGGAAGAGCGTCCAGGGCCAGGACCACCCTGGCTGGCCTGCAGGCACCAAGTTGGCCTGCGTGCTGTCACTGGTGTGGCTCCACGGCCCTTCCTCTAGGCTTTCAAGCCCTTGTACATATTCAGGTGTTTTACCTGGGAAGGGTGGGAACAGTTCAGCAGCAGCTGGCCTGGGGCTCAGCTCACATTTACTCACAGATGCCTCGGCACGGTCCCCCAGCTTTGCAATGAGGACGCTCCTTGCGTGGGGGTTGGGTTGCTGGCTGTATGGGAGATGGTTCCCCACCTCTGACCAATTTCAGAATTGTTTACCATTGAAGCAAGTGCCCTGATAGGGTTTTGCTCTGTATAACTCGTGGGTTCAGTTTTTTTTTCTTTTATGGTTCAAGTTAGAATTTATTCCACTTTTATGTATTTATAGATATAAGCATGGAAATAATTCATTCCTATAAATACATCTGTGAGATGGGAAGAACTTTTTTCTCTTTTATTTTTAAATTTTCTTTTTTAAAATTTTGAAATTTAATTTTATTTATTTTTTTATACTGCACGTTATTATTAGTTATGTATTTTATGCATATACATGTATTCAGGTCAATCCCAATCTCCCAAATCATCCCACCACCACCACCCCATGGCTTCCCACACTTGGTGTCCATACGTTTGTTCTCTACCTCTGTGTCTCTATTTATTTCCTGCAAACCAGTTCATCTGTACCATTTTTTAGGCTCCACATATATGCATTAATATACAATATTTGTTTTCCACTTTCTGACTTACTTCATTCTGTATGACAGTCTCTTGATCCATCGATGTCTCTACAAATGACCCAGTTTCATTACTTTTTATGGCCGAGTAATATTCCATTTTATATACGTACCACATCTTTATCCATAAATCTGTCTGTGGGCATTTAGGTTGCTTCCATTACCTGGCTATGGTAAATAGTGCTGCAACGAATATTGTGGTGAATGTGCCTTTTTGATTTACGGTTTTATCTGGGTATATGCCCAGAAGTGGGATTGCTGGATCAGATAGTAATTCTATTTCTAGTTTTTTTAAGGAAACTCCATACTGTTCTCCATAGTGACTGTATCAATTTACATTCCCACCAATAGTGGAAGAGGGCTCCTTTTGTCCACACCCTCACCAGAATTGGTTGTTTGTAGATTTTCTGATGATGCCGATTCTAACGGGTGTGAGGTGATACCTCATGGTAGTTTTGATTTGCATTTCTCTAATAATTAGTGCTGTTGAGCAGCTTTTCATGTGCGTCTTGGCCATCTCTGTGTCTCCTTTGAAGAAACGTCTCTTTAGATCTTCTGCCCATTTTTGTATTGGGTTGTTTGTTTTTTTAATATTAAGCTGCATGAGCTGTTTATATATATTGGAGATTAAACCTCTGTCCATTGATTCGTTTGCAACGATTTTCGCCCATTCTGAGGGATGCCTTTTTCCATTCCCGATTTTTTTAACAAAAAAGGAAAGAAAGGAAAAGAAGCAGAACACTAATGTGCGTAAAATATGCCTTTTGAAACGGTCGTTTTGAAATATGGACGTCCTTTGAATTTTTTGGTCGATATGTGACCCCAGGATTTGTTTTCAGGGCAGGTGTCATTTACAGGCCTGCAATGATTTTGTATATCAACTGACCATTAGTGCTGGGATTAAAGCTGCTGTTGTGTGAAACGGCCACAATGTGGCAGCAGTTCTCCCTTGCCAAATCTGGTTACTAGGGCAAGAGAGCCTCAGTGGAAGTGGTGTTCTAGATTGGAATTTAGAATGGAATGTGCCAGGAGAAAGCCCCTCAAGTTTGTCTCACTACTTCTTGTTCGTGTTTTTAATTTATTTTTTTTTTTATTTTTTATTACAGCAAGTTTGATTACAATGTTTGGCTTGTTGTAGGTGTGGAAGATGTGGTTCTTTTACACATATACAGATGTCTGTTCTTCCTGGGATCCTTTTCCCATGTACGTTATGACAGAATGTTGAGTAGTCCACTCTTGGTATTCTGTAGGTCTTTGGTGATTATATATGTCACCTGTGTTTGTATATGTGTGTTAACCCCGGTATCGTAATGAAACCAATCCTCACAACTTTCCATTGGTGAACCATAAGTTTGTTTACTGAATCTGTGATTGCCCTTCTCCGTGGAAATATCTGCCCTGGTATCCATTTTTAGGTAACACCTATAAGTGATATGATATGATATGTGTCTTTCACTTTCTGACTTACTACAAGTCACGTGATTACTCTAGACTCATCTACGGTTCTGCAAATGGCATTGTGTCCTTTTTTCCCTTGGCTTCTCTTCGGCCTTAGCGAGGTCCATTTTCAACAATGTGATTCCCTGAGGGTTGTGGATTAGCTGACCTGGGCAGCCTTACCCTGCCGGCCCGCCCTCCCCAGATGTGCCTCGTTGAGGTCAATAAAAACAGCGCTCCAGGCAGCAATAGCCCCTGAAGCTGTGCCTGACTCCATATTCTCTGCCCCGTCAGCAGTCTCGGGGCTGTGCTGGTGGGAGGGAATGAGGGGCCACAGCTTTGTGTGTGGCCCGGTGTGAGTGGGGCTCTGCTGGCCTTTCTGCAGGAGGTGCCAGGCTGACACGTGTAAAGAAGAGGATGTGTCACCCATACCTTCAGCTGGAATTTCTCTCCGGACAGAGGTGAGGAAGGAAAAAAGCAGTGAGTGCCGGGAGAGGAGGGGTATCTCAGGCAGGGCAATGGAAAGCTTCCGGAAGAGCGTCCAGGACCAGGACCACCCTGGCTGGCCTGCAGGCACCAAGTTGGCCTGCGTGCTGTCGCTGGTGTGGCTCCACGGCCCTTCCTCTAGGCTTTCAAGCCCTTGTACATATTCAGGTGTTTTACCTGGGAAGAGTGGGAACAGTTCAGCAGCAGCTGGCCTGGGGCTCAGCTCACGTTTACTCACAGATGCCTCGGCACGGACCCCAGCTTTGCAATGAGGAAGCTCCTTGCGTGGGGGGTGGGTTGCTGGCTGTATGGGAGATGGTTCCCCACCTCTGACCAATTTCAGAATTGTTTACCCCTGGAGCAAGTGCCCTGATAGGTTTTTCCTCTGTATAACTCGTGGGTTCAGTTTTTTTTTCTTTTATGGTTCAAGTTAGATTTTATTCCTCTTTTATGTATTTATAGATATAAGCATGGAAATAATTCATTCCTATAAATACATTTGTGAGACGGGAAGAAATTTTTTCTCTTTTATTTTTAAATTTTGTTTTTTAAAATTTTGAAATTTAATTTTATTTATTTTTTTATACTGCACGTTATTATTAGTTATGTATTTTATGCATATACATGTATTCAGGTCAATCCCAATCTCCCAACTCATCCCACCACCACCACCCCATGGCTTCCCACACTTGGTGTCCATACGTTTGTTCTCTACCTCTGTGTCTCTATTTATTTCCTGCAAACCAGTTCATCTGTCCCATTTTTTAGGCTCCACATATATGCATTAATATACAATATTTGTTTTCCACTTTCTGTCTTACTTCATTCTGTATGACAGTCTCTCGATCCATCGATGTCTCTACAAATGACCCAGTTTCATTCCTTTTTATGGCCGAGTAATATTCCATTTTATATACGTACCACATCTTTATCCATTCATCTGTCTGTGGGCATTTAGGTTGCTTCCATTACCTGGCTATTGTAAATAGTGCTGCAACGAATATTGTGGTGAATGTGCCTTTTTGATTTACGGTTTTATCTGGGTATATGCCCAGAAGTGGGATTGCTGGATCAGATAATAATTCTATTTCTAATTTTTTTAAGGAAACTCCATACTGTTCTCCATAATGACTGTATCAATTTACATTCCCACCAATAGTGGAAGAGGGCTCCTTTTGTCCACACCCTCCCCAGAAATTGTTGTTTGTAGATTTTCTGATGATGCCAATTCTAACAGGTGTGAGGTGATACCTCATTGTAGTTTTGATTTGCATTTCTCTAATAATTAGTGCTGTTGAGCAGCTTTTCATGTGCGTCTTGGCCATCTCTGTGTCTCCTTTGAAGAAACGTCTCTTTAGATCTTCTGCCCATTTTTGTATTGGGTTGTTTGTTTTTTTAATATTAAGCTGCATGAGCTGTTTATATATATTGGAGATTAAACCTCTGTCCATTGATTCGTTTGCAACGATTTTCGCCCATTCTGAGGGATGCCTTTTTCCATTCCCGATTTTTTTAACAAAAAAGGAAAGAAAGGAAAAGAAGCAGAACACTAATGTGCGTAAAATATGCCTTTTGAAACGGTCGTTTTGAAATATGGACGTCCTTTGAATTTTTTGGTCGATATGTGACCCCAGGATTTGTTTTCAGGGCAGGTGTCATTTACAGGCCTGCAATGATTTTGTATATCAACTGACCATTAGTGCTGGGATTAAAGCTGCTGTTGTGTGAAACGGCCACAATGTGGCAGCAGTTCTCCCTTGCCAAATCTGGTTACTAGGGCAAGAGAGCCTCAATGGAAATGGTGTTCTAGATTGGAATTTAGAATGGAATGTGCCAGGAGAAAGCCCCTCAAGTTTGTCTCACTACTTCTTGTACGTGTTTTTAATTTAATTTTTTTTTTATTTTTTATTACAGCAAGTTTGATTACAATGTTTGGCTTGTTGTAGGTGTGGAAGATGTGGTTCTTTTACACATATACAGATGTCTGTTCTTCCTGGGATCCTTTTCCCATGTACGTTATGACAGAATGTTGAGTAGTCCTCTCTTGGTATTCTGTAGGTCTTTGGTGATTATATATGTCACTGTGTTTGTATATGTCTGTTAACCCCGATATTGTAATGAAACCAATCCTCACACCTTTCCATTGGTGAACCATAAGTTTGTTTAATGAATCTGTGATTGCCCTTCTCCGTGGAAATATCTGCCCTGGTATCCATTTTTAGGTAACACTTATAAGTGATATGATATGATATGTGTCTTTCACTTTCTGACTTACTACAAGTCACGTGATTACTTGTAGACTCATCTACGGTGCTGCAAATGGCATTGTGTCCTTTTTTCCCTTGGCTTCTCTTCTACCTTAGCGAGGTCCATTTTCAACAATGTAATTCCCTGAGGGTTGTGGATTAGCTGACCTGGGCAGCCTTACCCTGCCGGCCCGCCCGCCCCAGGTGTGACTCGTTGAGGTCAATATAAACAGCGCTCCAGGCAGCAATAGCCCCTGAAGCTCTGCCTGACTCCATATTCTCTGCCCCGTCAGCAGTCTCGGGGCTGTGCTGGTGGGAGGGAGTGAGGGGCCACAGCTTTGTGGGTGGCCCGGTGTTAGTGGGGCTCTGCTGGCCTTTCTGCAGGAGTTGCCAGGCAGCCGCCTGTAAAGAAGAGGATGTGTCACCCATACCTTCAGCTGGAATTTCTCTCCGGACAGAGGTGAGGAAGGAAAAAAGCAGTGGGTGCGGGAGAGGAGGGGTATCTCAGGCAGGGCAATGGAAAGCTTCCGGAAGAGCGTCCAGGGCCAGGACCACCCTGGCTGGCCTGCAGGCACCAAGTTGGCCTGCGTGCTGTCACTGGTGTGGCTCCACGGCCCTTCCTCTAGGCTTTCAAGCCCTTGTACATATTCAGGTGTTTTACCTGGGAAGGGTGGGAACAGTTCAGCAGCAGCTGGCCTGGGGCTCAGCTCACATTTACTCACAGATGCCTCGGCACGGTCCCCCAGCTTTGCAATGAGGACGCTCCTTGCGTGTGGGTTGGGTTGCTGGCTGTATGGGAGATGGTTCCCCACCTCTGACCAATTTCAGAATTGTTTACCACTGGAGCAAGTGCCCTGATAGGGTTTTGCTCTGTATAACTCGTGGGTTCAGTTTTTTTTTCTTTTATGGTTCAAGTTAGAATTTATTCCACTTTTATGTATTTATAGATATAAGCATGGAAATAATTCATTCCTATAAATACATCTGTGAGATGGGAAGAACTTTTTTCTCTTTTATTTTTAAATTTTCTTTTTTAAAATTTTGAAATTTAATTTTATTTATTTTTTTATACTGCACGTTATTATTAGTTATGTATTTTATGCATATACATGTATTCAGGTCAATCCCAATCTCCCAAATCATCCCACCACCACCACCCCATGGCTTCCCACACTTGGTGTCCATACGTTTGTTCTCTACCTCTGTGTCTCTATTTATTTCCTGCAAACCAGTTCATCTGTACCATTTTTTAGGCTCCACATATATGCATTAATATACAATATTTGTTTTCCACTTTCTGACTTACTTCATTCTGTATGACAGTCTCTTGATCCATCGATGTCTCTACAAATGACCCAGTTTCATTACTTTTTATGGCCGAGTAATATTCCATTTTATATACGTACCACATCTTTATCCATAAATCTGTCTGTGGGCATTTAGGTTGCTTCCATTACCTGGCTATGGTAAATAGTGCTGCAACGAATATTGTGGTGAATGTGCCTTTTTGATTTACGGTTTTATCTGGGTATATGCCCAGAAGTGGGATTGCTGGATCAGATAGTAATTCTATTTCTAGTTTTTTTAAGGAAACTCCATACTGTTCTCCATAGTGACTGTATCAATTTACATTCCCACCAATAGTGGAAGAGGGCTCCTTTTGTCCACACCCTCCCCAGAATTGGTTGTTTGTAGATTTTCTGATGATGCCGATTCTAACGGGTGTGAGGTGATACCTCATGGTAGTTTTGATTTGCATTTCTCTAATAATTAGTGCTGTTGAGCAGCTTTTCATGTGCGTCTTGGCCATCTCTGTGTCTCCTTTGAAGAAACGTCTCTTTAGATCTTCTGCCCATTTTTGTATTGGGTTGTTTGTTTTTTTAATATTAAGCTGCATGAGCAGTTTATATATATTGGAGATTAAACCTCTGTCCATTGATTCGTTTGCAATGATTTTCGCCCATTCTGAGGGATGCCTTTTTCCATTCCCGTTTTTTTTAACAAAAAAGGAAAGAAAGGAAAAGAAGCAGAACACTAATGTGCGTAAAGTATGCCTTTTGAAACGGTCGTTTTGAAATATGGACGTGCTTTGAATTTTTTGGTCGATATGTGATCCCAGGATTTGTTTTCAGGGCAGGTGTCATTTACAGGCCTGCAATGATTTTGAATATCAACTGACCATTAGCGCTGGGATTAAAGCTGCTGTTGTGTGAAACGGCCACAAAGTGGCAGCAGTTCTCCCTTACCAAATCTGGTTACTAGGGCAAGAGAGCCTCAGTGGAAGTGGTGTTCTAGATTGGAATTTAGAATGCAATGTGCCAGGAGAAAGCCCCTCAAGTTTGTCTCACTACTTCTTGTTCGTGTTTTTAATTTATTTTTTTTTTATTTTTTATTACAGCAAGTTTGATTACAATGTTTGGCTTGTAGTAGGTGTGGAAGATGTGGTTCTTTTACACATATACAGATGTCTGTTCTTCCTGGGATCCTTTTCCCATGTACGTTATGACAGAATGTTGAGTAGTCCACTCTTGGTATTCTGTAGGTCTTTGGTGATTATATATGTCACCTGTGTTTGTATATGTGTGTTAACCCCGGTATCGTAATGAAACCAATCCTCACAACTTTCCATTGGTGAACCATAAGTTTGTTTACTGAATCTGTGATTGCCCTTCTCCGTGGAAATATCTGCCCTGGTATCCATTTTTAGGTAACACCTATAAGTGATATGATATGTGTCTTTCACTTTCTGACTTACTACAAGTCACGTGATTACTTCTAGACTCATCTACGGTGCTGCAAATGGCATTGTGTCCTTTTTTCCCTTGGCTTCTCTTCTGCCTTAGCGGGGTCCATTTTCAACAATGTGATTCCCTGAGGGTTGTGGATTAGCTGACCTGGACAGACTTACCCTGCCGGCCCGCCCTCCCCAGGTGTGCCTCGTTGAGGTCAATATAAACAGAGCTCCAGGCAGCAATAGCCCCTGAAGCAGTGCCTGACTCCATATTCTCTGCCCCGTCAGCAGTCTCGGGGCTGTGCTGGTGGGAGGGAGTGAGGGGCCACAGCTTTGTGGGTGGCCCGGTGTGAGTGGGGTTCTGCTGGCCTTTCTGCAGGAGTTGCCAGGCTGCCGCCTGTAAAGAAGAGGATGTGTCACCCATACCTTCAGCTGGAATTTCTCTCCGGACAGAGGTGAGGAAGGAAAAAAGCAGTGGGGGCCGGGACAGGAGGGGTATCTCAGGCAGGGCAATGTAAATCTTCTGCAAGAGCGCCCGGGGCCAGGACCACCCTGGCTGGCCTGCAGGCACCAAGTTGGCCTGTGTGCTGTCGCTGGTGTGGCTCCACGGTCCTTCCTCTAGGCTTTCAAGCCCTTGTACATATTCAGGTGTTTTACCTGGGAAGGGTGGGAACAGTTCAGCAGCAGCTGGCCTGGGGCTCAGCTCACGTTTACTCACAGATGCCTCGGCACAGTCCCCCAGCTTTGCAATGAGGACGCTCCTTGTGTGGGGGGTGGGTTGCTGGCTGTATGGGAGATGGTTCCCCACCTCTGACCAATTTCAGAATTGTTTACCACTGGAGCAAGTGCCCTGATAGTGTTTTCCTCTGTATAACTCGTGGGTTCAGGTTTTTTTTTTCTTTTATGGTTCAAGTTAGATTTTATTCCTCTTTTATGTATTTATAGATATAAGCATGGAAATAATTCATTCCTATAAATACATCTGTGTGACGGGAAGAACTTTTTTCTGCTTTATTTTTAAATTTTATTTTTTAAAATTTTGAAATTTAATTTTATTTATTTTTTTATACAGCACGTTATTATTAGTTATGTATTTTATGCATATACATGTATACAGGTCTATCCCAAACTCCCAACTCATCCCACCACCACCACCCCATGGCTTCCCACACTTGGTGTCCATACGTTTGTTCTCTACCTCTGTGTCTCTATTTCTTCCCTGCAAACCATTTCATCTGTACCATTTTTTTAGGTTCCACATATATGCATTAATATACAATATTTGTTTTCCTCTTTCTGACTTACTTCATTCTGTATGACAGTCTCTCGATCCATCGATGTCTCTACAAATGACCCAGTTTCATTCCTTTTTATGGCCGAGTAATATTCCATTTTATATATGTACCACATCTTTATCCATTCATCTGTCTGTGGGCATTTAGGTTGCTTCCATTACCTGGCTATTGTAAATAGTGCTGCAACGAACATTGTGGTGAATGTGCCTTTTTGAAATACGGTTTTCTCTGGGTATATGCCCAGAAGTGGGATTGCTGGATCAGATGGTAATTCTATTTCTAGTTTTTTTAAGGAAACTCCATACTGTTCTCCATAGTGACTGTATCAATTTACATTCCCACCAATAGTGGAAGAGGGCTCCTTTTGTCCACACCCTCCCCAGAATTGGTTGTTTGTAGATTTTCTGATGATGCCGATTCTAACAGGTGTGAGGTGATACCTCATTGTAGTTTTGATTTGCATTTCTCTAATAATTAGTGCTGTTGAGCAGCTTTTCATGTGCGTCTTGGCCATCTCTGTGTCTCCTTTGAAGAAACGTCTCTTTAGATCTTCTGCCCATTTTTGTATTGGGTTGTTTGTTTTTTTAATATTAAGCTGCATGAGCTGTTTATATATATTGGAGATTAAACCTCTGTCCATTGATTCGTCTGCAACGATTTTCGCCCATTCTGAGGGATGCCTTTTTCCATTCCCGTTTTTTTTAACAAAAAAGGAAAGAAAGGAAAAGAAGCAGAACACTAATGTGCGTAAAATATGCCTTTTGAAACGGTCTTTTTGAAATATGGACGTTCTTTGAATTTTTTGGTCGATATGTGACCCCAGGATTTGTTTTCAGGGCAGGTGTCATTTACAGGCCTGCAATGATTTTGAATATCAACTGACCATTAGCACTGGGATTAAAGCTGCTGTTGTGTGAAACGGCCACAAGGTGGCAGCAGTTCTCCCTTTCCAAATCTGGTTACTAGGGCAAGAGAGCCTCAGTGGAAGTGGTGTTCTAGATTCGAATTTAGAATGGAATGTGCCAGGAGAAAGCCCCTCAAGTTTGTCTCACTACTTCTTGTTCGTGTTTGTAAATTAATTTTTTATATTTTTTATTACAGCAAGTTTGATTACAATGTTTGGCTTGTTGTAGGTGTGGAAGATGTGGTTCTTTTACACATATACAGATGTCTGTTCTTCCTGGGATCCTTTTCCCATGTACGTTATGACAGAGTTGAGTAGTCCTCTCTTGGTATTCTGTAGGTCTTTGGTGATTATATATGTCACCTATGTTTGTATATGTGTGTTAACCCTGATATCGTAATGAAACCAATCCTCACACCTTTCCATTGGTGAACCATAAGTTTCTTTAATGAATCTGTGATTGCCCTTCTCCGTGGAAATATCTGCCCTGGTATCCATTTTTAGGTAACACCTATAAGTGATATGATATGATATGTGTCTTTCACTTTCTGACTTACTGCAAGTCACGTGATTATTTCTAGACTCACGTACGGTGCTGCAAATGGCATTGTGTCCTTTTTTCCCTTGGCTTCTCTTCTGCCTTAGCGAGGTCCATTTTCAACAATGTGATTCCCTGAGGGTTGTGGATTAGCTGACCTGGGCAGCCTTACCCTGCCGGCCCGCCCTCCCCAGGTGTGCCTCGTTGAGGTCAATATAAACAGAGGTCCAGGCAGCAATAGCCCCTGAAGCTGTGCCTGACTCCATATTTTCTGCCCCGTCAGCAGTCTCGGGGCTGTGCTGGTGGGAGGGAGTGAGGGGCCACAGCTTTGTGGGTGGCATGGTGTGAGTGGGGCTCTGCTGGCCTTTCTGCAGGAGTTGCCAGGCTGCCGCCTGTAAAGAAAAGGATGTGTCACCCATACCTTCCGCTGGAATTTCTCTCCTGACAGAGGTGAGGAAGGAAAAAAGCAGTGGGGGCCGGGACAGGAGGGGTATCTAAGGCAGGGCAATGGAAAGCTTCTGGAAGAGCACCCGGGGCCAAGACCACCCTGGCTGGCCTGCAGGCAGCAAGTTGTCCTGCGTGCTGTCGCTGGTTTGGCTCCACGGCCCTTCCTCTAGGCTTTCAAGCCCTTGTACATATTCAGGTGTTTTACCTGGGAATGGTGGGAACAGTTCAGCAGCAGCTGGCCTGGGGTTCAGCTCATGTTTACTCACAGATGCCTCGGCACGGTCCCCCAGCTTTGCAATGAGGACGCTCCTTGCATGGTGGGTGGGTTGCTGGCTGTATGGGAGATGGTTCCCCACCTCTGACCAATTTCAGAATTGTTTACCGCTGGAGCAAGGGCCCAGATAGGGTTTTCCTCTGTAAAACTCGTGAGTTCAGGTTTTTTTTTTCTTTTATGGTTCAAGTTAGATTTTATTCCTCTTTTATGTATTTATAGATATAAGCATGGAAATAATTCATTCCTATATATACATCTGTGTGACGGGAAGAACTTTTTTCTGTTTTATTTTTAAATTTTATTTTTTTCAATTTTGAAATAAAATTTTATTTAAGTTTCTATACAGCAGGTTTTTATTAGTTATGTATTTTATGCATATACATGTATACAGGTAAATCCCAATCTCCCAACTCATCCCACCAGCACCACCCCATGGCTTCTCACACTTGGTGTCCATACGTTTGTTCTCTACCTCTGTGTCTCTATTTCTTCCCTGCAAACCAGTTCATCTGTACCGTTTTTTAGGCTCCACATATATGCATTAATATACAATATTTGTTTTCCTCTTTCTGACTTACTTCATTCTGTATGACAGTCTCTCCATCCATCGATGTCTCTACAAATGACTCAGTTTCATTCCTTTTTATGGCCGAGTAATATTCCATTTTATATATGTACCACATCTTTATCCATTCATCTGTCTGTGGGCATTTAGGTGCTTCCATTACCTGGCTATTGTAAATAGTGCTGCAATTAAAAATTGTGGTGAATGTGCATTTTAGATTTACGGTTTTCTCTGGGTATATGCCCAGAAGTGGGATTGCTGGATCAGATGGTAATTCTATTTCTATTTTTCTTAAGGAAACTCCATACTGTTCTCCATAGTGACTGTATCAATTGACATTCCCACCAATAGTGGATAAGGGCTCCTTTTTTCCACACCCTCCCCAGAATTTGTTGTTTGTAGATTTTCTGATGATGCCGATTCTAACAGGTGCGAGGTGATACCTCATTGTAGTTTTGATTTGCATTTCTCTAATAATTAGTGCTGTTGAGCAGCTTTTCATGTGCGTCTTGGCCATCTCTGTGTCTCCTTTGAAGAAACGTCTCTTTAGATCTTCTGCCCATTTTTGTATTGGGTTGTTTGTTTTTTTAATATTAAGCTGCATAAGCTGTTTATATATATTGGAGATTAAACCTCTGTCCATTGATTCGTTTGCAACGATTTTCGCCCATTCTGAGGGATGCCTTTTTCCATTCCCGTTTTTTTTAACAAAAAAGGAAAGAAAGGAAAAGAAGCAGAACACTACTGTGCGTAAAATATGCCTTTTGAAATGGTCGTTTTGAAATATGGACGTCCTTTGAATTTTTTAGTCTATATGTGACCCCAGGATTTGTTTTCAGGGCAGGTGTCATTTACAGGCCTGCAATGATTTTGAATATCAACTGACCATTAGTGCTGGGATTAAAGCTGCTGTTGTGTGAAACGGCCACAAGGTGGCAGCAGTTCTCCCTTACCAAATCTGGTTACTAGGGCAAGAGAGCCTCAGTGGAAGTGGTGTTCTAGATTGGAATTTAGAATGGAATGTGCCAGGAGAAAGCCCCTCACGTTTGTCTCACTACTTCTTGTTCGTGTTTTTAATTTAATTTTTAATTTTTTATTACAGCAAGTTTGATTACAATGTTTGGCTTGTTGTAGCTGTGGAAGATGTGGTTCTTTTACACATATACAGATGACTGTTCTTCCTGGGATCCTTTTCCCATGTACGTTATGACAGAATGTTGAGTAGTCCTCTCTTGGTATTCTGTAGGTCTTTGGTGATTATATATATCACCTGTGTTTGTATATGTCTGTTAACACCGATATCGTAATGAAACCAATCCTCACACCTTTCCATTGGTGAACCATAAGTTTGTTTAATGTATCTCTGATTGCCCTTCTCCGTGGAAATATCTGCCCGGGTATCCATTTTTAGGTAACACCTATAAGTGATATGATATGATATGTGTCTTTCACTTTCTGACTTACTACAAGTCACGTGATTACTTCTAGACTCATCTACGGGGCTGCAAATGGCATTGTGTCCTTTATTTCCTTGGCTCCTCTTCTGCCTTAGCGAGGTCCATTTTCAACAATGTGATTCCCTGAGGGTTGTGGATTAGCTGACCTGGGCAGCCTTACCCTGCCGTCCCGCCCTCCCCTGGTGTGACTCGTCAGGCTATATGCTGACACACCGGTCAGTGCCAGTGTATGGGCCAGGAGTAGGCTATGGCTTGGGGTAAGCTGTATGGCTGGTGGTTGGTTTCCGTTCCGGACTAGGGTTAGGGTTAGGGAACGGCAAGGCTTAGGGCACAGGTGAGTGTACGGAAACGTGTGAGGGTCCGGCTACGTGCTGACGCACGGGTCAGTGCCAGCGTATGGGCCAGGAGAAGGCTACGGCATAGGGTAATGTGTAGGGCTGGTGGTGGGTTTCCGTGACGGGCTAGGGTTAGGGTTAGGGAACGGTAAGGATTAGGGCACACGTGATGGTACGGAAACGTGGGAGGGTCAGGCTACGTGCTGACGCACGGCTCAGTGCCAGCGTATGGGCCAGGAGTAGGCTACAGCGTAGGGTAGAGTGTAGGGCTGGTGGTGGGTTTCCGTACGGGGCTATGGTTAGGATTAGGGAACGGCAAGGCTTAGGGCACAGGTGAGGGTAGAGTAATATGGGAGGGTCAGGCTATGTGCTGAAGCACAGGTCAGTGCCCGCGTACAGGCCAGGAGTAGGCTATGGCGTAGGGTAAGGTGTAGGGCTGGTGGTGGGTTTCCGTTCCGGGCTAGGGTTAGTGTTAGGTAAGGGCAAGGCTTAGGGCACAGGTGAGGGTACGGAAACGTGTGAGGGTCAGTGTACGTGTTGACGCACGGGTCAGTGCCAGCGTACGGGCCAGGAGTAGGCTACGGCATAGGGTAAGGTGTAGGGCTGGTGGTGGGTATCCGTTCCGGGTTAGGGATAGGGTGAGGGTACCCCAAGGCTTAGGGCACAGGTGAGTGTACTGAAACGTGGGATGGTCAGGCAACGTGCTGACGCACGGGTCAGTGCCAGCGTACCAGCCAGGAGTAGGCTACGCCTTGGGGGTTAGTTGTAGGGCTGGTGGTGGGTTTCCGTTCCGGGCTAGGGTTAGTGTTAGGGAACGGCAAGGCTTGCGGCACTGGTGAGGGTACAGAAACATGGGAGGGTCAGGCTACGTGCTGATGCATGGGTCAGTGCCAGCGTACCAGCCAGGAGTAGGCTACGCCTTGGGGGTTAGTTGTAGGGCTGGTGGTGGGTTTCCGTTCCGGGCTAGGGTTAGTGTTAGGGTACGGCAAGTCTTAGGGCACTGCTGAGGGTACAGAAACGTGGGAGGGTCAGGCTACGTGCTGACGCACGCGTCAGTGCCAGCGTACGGGCCAGGAGTAGGCTGTGGTTTGGGAAGTTTAGGTGTAGGGCTGGTTGTGGGTTTCCGTTCCGTACTAGGTTTAGTATTAGCGAACGGCAAGGCTTAGGGCACAGGTGAGGGTACGGAAACGTGGGAGGATCAGGCTACGTGCTGATGAAAGTGTCAGTGCCTGCGTACGAGCCAGGAATAGGCTACGGCGTAGGGAAAGGTGTAGGCCTGGTGGTGGGTTTCCTTTCCGGGCTAGGGTTAGGGTTAGGGAACGGCAAGGCTTAGGGCACAGGTGAGGGTCCGCAAACTTGGGAGGGTCAGGCTACGTGGTGAAGCACAGGTCAGTGCCCGCGTATGGGCCAGGTGTAGGCTACGGCATAGGGTAAGGTGTAGGGCTGGTGGTGGGTTTCTGTTCCGGACTAGGGTTAGGATAAGGGAACAGCATGCCTTAGGGCACAGGTGAGGGTACGGAAACGTGGGAGGGTCAGGCTACGTGCTGACGCACGGGTCAGTGCCAGCGTACCGGC
Source organism: Mesoplodon mirus (assembly GCF_964341445.2). Lineage (NCBI taxonomy): Eukaryota > Metazoa > Chordata > Mammalia > Artiodactyla > Ziphiidae > Mesoplodon > Mesoplodon mirus. The sequence goes on along the minus strand of NW_028295764.1, from coordinate 2,430,225 downwards.
CAGGAGAAGGCTACGGCTTGCTGGTTAGGTGTAGGGCTGATGGTGTGTTTCCGTTCCAGGCTAGGGATAGTGTTAGGGAACAGCAAGTCTTAATGCACAGGAGAGGGTACGGAAACGTGGGAGGGTCAGGCTACGTGCTGACGCACTGGTCAGTGCCAGCGTACGGGCCAGGAGTAGGCTACGGCTTAGGGGTTAGGTGTAGGGCTTGTGGTGTGTTTCCGTTCCGTACTAGGGTTAGGGTTAGGGAACGGCAAGGCTTAGGGCACAGGTTAGGGTACGGTAATGTGGGAAGTTCAGGCTATGTGCTGACGCACAGTTCATTGCCAGCGTATGGACCAGGAGTAGGCTACGGCTTGGGGGTAAGGTTTAGGGCTGGTGGTGGGTTTCCGTTCCGGGCTAGGGTTAGGGTTAGGGAACGGCAAGGCTTAGGGCACAGGTGAGGGTACGGAATCGTGGGAGTGTCAGGCTACGTGCTGATGCAAGGGTCAGTGCCAGCGTACAGGCCAGTAGTAGCCTTCGTCGTAGCTTTAGGTGTATGGCTAGTGGTGGGTTTCTGTTCCGGGCTAGGGTTAGGCATAGGGAACGGCAAGGCTTAGGGCACTTGTGAGGGTACGGAAACGAGGGAGGGTCAGGCTACGTGCTGACGCACGGTTCAGTGCCAGCGTACGGGCCAGGATTAGGCTACGGCTTGTGGTTTAGGTGTAGGGCTGGTGTTGGGTTTAGGTTCCGGGCTAGGGTTAGGGTTAGGGAACGGCAAGGCTTAGGGCACAGGTGAGGGTACGGAAACGTGGGAGGGTCAGGCTACGTGCTGATGCACGGGTCAGTGCCAGCGTACCGGCCAAGAGTAGGCTACGGCTAGGGGGTTAGGTGTAGGGCTGGTAGTGGGTTTCCGTTCCGGGCTAGGGTTAGGGTTCGGGAACGGCAAGGCTTAGGGCACAGGTGAGGGTACGGAAACGTGGGACGGTCAGGCTACATGCTGATGCACTGGTCAGTGCCAGCGTACCGGCCAGGAGGAGGCTATGGTTTGGGGGTAAGCTGTAGGGCTGGTGGTGTGTTTCCGTTCCGGGCTAGGGTTAGGGTTAGGGAACGGCAAGGCTTAGGTCACAGGTGAGGGTACGGAAACTTGTGAGGGTCAGGCTACGTGCTGACGCACGGATCAGTGCCAGCGTACGGGCCAGGAGTACGCTACAAGGTAGGGTAAGGTGTAGGGCTGGTGGTGGGTTTCCGTTCCTGGCTAGGGTTAGATTGAGGGAACGGCAAGGGTTAGGTCACAGGTGATGGTACGGAAACGTGTGACGGTCAGGCTACGTGCTGACTCATGGGTCAGTGCCAGGGTACGGGCCAGGAGTAGGCTATGGCTTGGGGGTAAGCTGTAGGGCTGGTGGTGGGTTTCCGTTCCGGGCTAGGGTTAGGGTTAGGGAACGGCAAGGCTTAGGGCACAGGTGACCTTACGGTAACGTGGGAAGGTCAGGCTACGTGCTGACGCACAGGTCAGTGCCAGCGTACAAGGCAGGAGTAGGCTACGGCTTGGTGGTTAGGTGTAGGGCTGGGGTGGGTTTCCGTTCCGGGCTAGGGTTAGTGTTATGGAACGGCAAGGCTTAGGGCACAGGTGACTTTACGGTAACGTGGGAAGGTCAGACTACGTGCTGACGCACAGGTCAGTGCCAGCGTACGGGCCAGGAGTAGGCTACGGCTTGGTGGTAAGGTGTAGGGCTGGTGGTGGGTTTCCGTTCCGGGCTAGGGTTAGGGTTAGGGAACGGCAAGGCTTAGGGCACAGGTGAGGGTACGGAAACTTCGGAGGGTCAGGCTACGTGCTGACGCACGTGTCAGTGCCAGCGTACGGGCAAGGAGTACGCTATGGCATAGGGTAAGGTGTACGGCTGGTGGTGGGTTTCAGTTCCGGCCTAGGGTTAGGGTTAGGGAACGGCAAGGCTTAGGGCACAGGTGAGGGTACGGAAACGTGGGAGAGTCTTGCTACGTGCTGACGCACGGGTCAGTGCCAGCGTACGGACCAGGATTAGGCTATGGCTTGGGGTAAGGTGTAGGGCTGGTGGTGGGTTTCCGTTCAGGGCTAGGGTTAGGGTTAGGGAACTGCAAGTGTTAGGGCACAGGTGAGGGTACGGAAACGTCGGAGGGTCAGGCTATGTGCTGACGCAAGTGTCAGTGCCAGCGTACGGGCAATGAGTAGGCTACGGCATAGGGTAAGGTGTACGGCTGGTGGTGGGTTTCAGTTCCAGGCTAGGGTTAGGGTTAGGGAACGGCAAGGCTTAGGGCACAGGTGAGGGTATGGAAACGTGGGTGGGTCAGGCTACGTGCTGATGCACGGGTCAGTGCCAGCATACGGGCCAGGAGTAGGCTACGGCGTAGGTTTATGTGTAGGGCTGGGGGTGGGTTTCTGTTCAGGGCTAGGGTTAGGGTTAGGGAACGGCAAGGCTTAGGGCACAGGTGAGGGTACGGAAACGTGGGAATGTAAGGCTACGTGCTGACGCACAGGTCAGTGCCAGCGTACGGGCCAGGAGTAGGCTACGGCGTAGGGTAAGGTGTAGGGCTTGTGGTGGGTTTCCGTTCCGGGCTAGGGTTAGGGTGAGGGAACTGCAAGGCTTAGGGCATAGGTGAGGGTACGGAAATGTGGGAGGGTCAGGCTACGTGCTGATTCACAGGTCAGTGCCAGCGTACGGGCCAGCATTATGCTACGGCGTACGGTATGGTGTAGGGCTGGTGGTGGGTTTCCGTTCCGGGCTAGGGTTAGGGTTACGGAACGGCAAGGCTTAGGGCACAGGTGAGGGTACGGAAACGTGGGAGGGTCAGGCTACGTGCTGACGCACGTGTCAGTGCCAGCGTACGGGCAAGGAGTAGGCTACGGCATAGGGTAAGGTGTACGGCTGGTGGTGGGTTTCAGTTCAGGGCTAGGGTTAGGGATAGGGAATGGCAAGGCTTAGGGCACAGGTGAGGGTATGGAAACGTGGGAGGGTCAGGCTACGTGCTGACGCATGGGTCAGTGCCAGCGTACGGGCCAGGAGTAGGCTACGGTGTAGGGTATGGTGTAGGGCTGGTGGTGGGTTTCCGTTCAGGGCTAGGGTTAGGGTTAGGGAAGAGCGAGGCTTAGGGCACAGGTGAGGGAACGGAAACGTGGGAGGGTCAGGCTACGTGCTAACGCACGGGTCAGTGCCAGCGTATGGGCCAGGAGTAGGCTACGGCTTGTGGGTTAGGTTTAGGCCTGGTGGTGTGTTTCCTTTCCGGGCTAGGGATAGAGTAAGGGAACGGCAAGGCTTAGGGCACAAGTGAGGGTATGGTAACATGGGAGGTTCAGGCTACGTGCTGAAGCACAGGTCAGTGCCCACGTACGGGCCAGGTCTAGGCTACGGCATAGGGTAAGGTGTAGGGCTGGAGGTGGGTTTCGGTTCCGGGCTAGGGTTAGGGTTAGGGAACGGCAAGGCTTAGGGCACAAGTGAGGGTCCACAAACGTGGGAGGGTCAGGCTACGTGCTGACGCACAGGTCAGTGCCAGCGTACGGGCCAGGAGTAGGCTACGGCTTGGGGGTAAGTTGTAGGGCAGGTGGTGGGTTTCCGTTCAGGGCGAGGGTTAGTGTTAGGGAACGGCAAGGCTGAGGGCACAGGTGAGGTTACGGAAACGTGGGAGGGTCAGGCGACGTGCTGACGCACGGATCAGTGCCAGCATATGGGCCAGGAGTAGGCGACAGCGTGGTAGTAAGGTGTAGGGCTGGTGGTGGGTTTTTGTTCCGGGCTAGGGTTAGGGTTAGGGAACGTCTAGGCTTAGGGCACAGGTGAGGATACGGAAACGTGGGAGGGTCAGGCTATGTGCTGACGCACGGCTCAGTGCCAGCGTACGGGCCAGGAATAGGCTATGGCGTAGGGTAAAGTGTAGGTGTGGTGGTGGGTTTCTGTTCCGGGCTAGGGTGAGGGTTAGGAAACGGCAAGGCTTAGGGCACAGGTGAGGGTACAGATACGTGTGAGGGTCAGGCTACGTGCTGACGCACGGGTCAGTGCCAGCGTATGGGCCAGGAGTACGCTACGGCTTGGGGGTAAGTTGTAGTGCTGGTGGTGTGTTTCCGTTCCGGGCTAGGGTTAGGGTTAGTGAACGGCAAGGCTTAGGGCACAGGTGAGGGTACGGAAACGTGGGAGGGTCAGGCTACGTGCTGATGAAAGTGTCAGTGCCTGCGTACGAGCCAGGAATAGGCTACGGCGTAGGGAAAGGTGTAGGCCTGGTGGTGGGTTTCCGTTCCAGGCTAGGGTTAGGGTTAGGGAACGGCAAGGCTTAGGGCACAGGTGATGGTCCGCAAACTTGGGAGGGTCAGGCTACGTGGTGAAGCACAGGTCAGTGCCCGCGTACGGGCCAGGTGTAGGCTACGGCATAGGGTAAGGTGTAGGGCTGGTGGTTGGTTTCCGTTCCGGACTAGGGTTAGGATAAGGGAACAGCATGCCTTAGGGCACAGGTGAGGGTACGGAAACGTGGGAGGGTCAGGCTACGTGCTGACGCACGGGTCAGTGCCAGCGTACCGGCCAGGAGAAGGCTACGGCTTGGTGGTTAGGTGTAGGGCTGATGGTGTGTTTCCGTTCCAGGCTAGGGATAGTGTTAGGGAACAGCAAGTCTTAATGCACAGGAGAGGGTACGGAAACGTGGGAGGGTCAGGCTACGTGCTGACGCACTGGTCAGTGCCAGCGTACGGGCCAGGAGTAGGCTACGGCTTAGGGGTTAGGTGTAGGGCTTGTGGTGTGTTTCCGTTCCGTACTAGGGTTAGGGTTAGGGAACGGCAAGGCTTAGGGCACAGGTTAGGGTACGGTAATGTGGGAAGTTCAGGCTATGTGCTGACGCACAGTTCATTGCCAGCGTATGGACCAGGAGTAGGCTACGGCTTGGGGGTAAGGTTTAGGGCTGGTGGTGGGTTTCCGTTCCGGGCTAGGGTTAGGGTTAGGGAACGGCAAGGCTTAGGGCACAGGTGAGGGTACGGAAACGTGGGAGTGTCAGGCTACGTGCTTATGAAAGGGTCAGTGCAGGCGTACGGACCAGGAATAGGCTATTGCGTAGGGAAAGGTGTAGGGCTGGTGGTGGGTTTCCGTTCCGGGCTAGGGTTAGGGTTAGGGAATGGGAAGGCTTAGGGCACAGGTGAGGGTCCGCAAACGTGGGAGGGTCAGGCTACGTGATGATGCACGGGTCAGTGCCAGCATAATGTCCAGGAATAGGCTACGGCTTTGGGGTAAGTTGTAGGGCTGGTGGTGTGTTTCCGTTCCCGAATAGGGTTAGGGTTAGGAAACGACAAGGCTTAGGGCACAGGTGAGGGTACGGAAACGTGTGAGTGTCAGGCTACGTGCTGAGGCACGGGTCAGTGCCAGTGTACGGGCCAGGAGTAGGCTATGGTATAGGGTAAGGTTTAGGGCTGCTGGTGGGTTTCCGTTCTTGGCTAGGGTTAGGGTGAGGGAACAGCAAGGCTTAGGGCACAGGTGAGGGTACAGAAACGTGGGAGGGTCAGTCTACGTGCTGACTCACGTGTCAGTGCCAGCGTACGGGCCAGGAGTAGGCTACGGCGTATGGTAAGGTGTAGGGATTGTGGTGGGTTTCCGTTCCGGGCTAGGGTTAGGGTTAGGGAACGGCAAGGCTTAGAAAACAGGTGAGGGTACGGAAACGTGGGAGGGTCAGGCTACATGCTGACGCACGGGTCAGTGCCAACGTACGGGCCAGGACTAGGCTACGGCATACGATAATGTGTAGGGCTGGTGATGGGATTCCGTGCCGGGCTCGTGTTAGTGTTAGGGAACGGCAAGGCTTAGGGCACAGGTGAGGGTACAGAAACGTGGAAGGGTCAGGCTACGTGCTGACGCACGGGTCAGTGCCAGCGTACAGGCCAGGAGTAGGCTACGGCTTGTGGGTAAGTTTTAGGGCTGGTGGTGGGTTTCAGTTCTGGGCTAGGGTTAGGGTTAGGGAACGGCAAGGCTTAGGGCACAGTTGAGGGTACGGTAACATGGGAGGGTCAGGCTACGTGCTGAAGGACAGGTCAGTGCCCGTGTACGGGCCAGGTGTAGGCTACGGCATAGGGTATGGTGTAGGGCTGGTGGTGGGTTTTCCTTCAGGGCTAGGGTTAAGATTAGGAAACGGCAAGGCTTATGGCACAGGTGAGGTTACGGAAACGTGGGAGGGACAGGCTACTTGCTGACGCACGGGTCAGTGCCAGCATATGGGCCAGGAGTAGGCTACGGCGTGGTGGTAATTTGTAGGGATGGTGGTGGTTTTCTGTTCCGGGCTAGGGTTAGGGTTAGGGAACGTCAAGGCTTAGGTCACAGGTGAGTGTACGGAAACGTGGGAGGGTCAGTCTACGTGCTGACACATGGCTCAGTGCCAGCGTACGGGTCAGGAATAAGCTATGGCGTAGGGTAGAGTGTAGGGCTGGTGGTGGGTTTCTGTTCCGGGCTAGGGTTACGGTTAGGAAACGGCAAGGCTTAGGGCACAGGTGAGGGTACGGAAATGTGTGAGGGTCAGGCTACGTGCTGACGCACGTGTCAGTGCCAGCGTACCGGCCAGGAGTAGGCTACGGCTTGGGGGTAAGTTGTAGGGATGGTGGTGGGTTTCCGTTACGGGCTAGGGTTAGGGTTAGTGAACGGCAAGGCTTAGGGCACAGGTGAGGGTACAGAAACTTGGGAGGGTGAGGCTAAGTGCTGATGAAAGTGTCAGTGCCTGCGTACGAGCCAGGAATAGGCTACGGCGTAGGGAAAGGTGTAGGGCTGGTGGTGGGTTTCCGTTCCGGGCTAGGGTTAGGGTTAGGGAACGGCAAGTCTTAGGGCACAGGTGAGGGTCCGCAAACGTGGGAGGGTCAGGCTACGTGCTGAAGCACAGGTCAGTGCCCGCGTATGGGCCAGGTGTAGGCTACGGCATAGGGTAAGGTGTAGGGCTGGTGATGGGTTTCCGTTCCGGGCTAAGGTTAGTGTTAGGGAATGGCAAGGTTTAGGGCCCAGGTGAGGGTACGGAAACGTGGGAGGGTCAAACTACCTGCTGACGAACGGGTCAGTGCCAGCCTACGAGCGAGGAGTAGGCTACCCAGTAGGGAAAGGTTTAGGGATGGTGGTGGGTTTCCGTACCGGGTTAGGGTTAGGGTTAGGGAACGGCGAGGCTTAGGGCACTGGTGATGGTACGGAAACGTGGGAGGGTCAGGCTACGTGCTGACGCACGGGTCAGTGCCAGCGTACGGGCCAGGAGTAGGCTACGGCGTAGTGTAAGGTGTAGGGCTGTTGGTGGGTTTTCGTTCTGGGCTACAGTTAGGTTTAGGGAACGGCAAGGCTTAGGGCACATGTGAGTGTATGGAAACGTGGGAGTGTATGGCTACGTGCTGAAGCACGGGTCAGTGCCAGGGTACGGGCAAGGAGTAGGCTACGGCATAGGGTAAGGTTTAGGGCGGGTGGTGGGTTTCCGTTCCGGGCTAGTGTTAGGTTAAGGGAACGGCAAGGCTTAGGGCACAGGTGAGGGTACGGAAAAGTGGGAGGGTCAGGCTACGTGATGACGCACGCGTCAGTGCCAGCGTACGGGCCAGGAGTAGGCTATGGCATAGGGAAAGGTGTAGGGCTGGTGGTGGGTTTGCGTTCCGGGCTAGGGTTAGGGATAGGGAATGTTAAGGCTTAGGGCACATGTGAGGGTACGGAAACGTGAGAGGGTCAGGCTACATGATGACGCACGGCTCAGTGCCAGCGTACGGGCCAGGAGTAGGCTACGGTGTAGCGTATGGTGTAGGGCTGGTGGTGGGTTTCCGTTACGGACTAGGGTTAGGGTTAGGGAACAAGAAGGCTTAGTGCACAGGTGAGGGTACGGAAAAGTGTGAGGGTCAGGCTATGTGCTGACGCACTGGTCAGTGCCAGCGTACGGGCCAGGAGTAGGATACGGCGTAGGGTAAGGTGTAGGGCTGGTGGTGGGTTTCCGTTCCGGGCTAGGGTTAGGGTTAGGAACGGCAAGGCTTAGGGCACAGGTGAGGGTACGGAAACGTGGGAGGGTCAGGCTACTTGCTGACGCACGGGTCAGTGCCAGCGTATGGGCCAGAAGTAGGCTACGGCTTGGGTGTAAGTTGTAGGCCTGGTGGTCGGTTTCCATTCCGGGCGAGGGTTAGGGTTAGGGAACGGCAAGGCTTAGGGCAGAGGTGAGGTTATGGAAACTTGGGAGGTTCAGGCTACGTGCTGATGCAGAAGTCAGTGCCAGCGTACCGGCCAGGAGTAGGCTACGGCTTGGGGGTTAGGTGTAGGGCTGGTGGTGTGTTTCCGTTCCGGGCTAGGGTTAGTGTTAGGGAACAGGAGGGCTTAGGGCATAGGTGAGGGTACAGAAACCTGGGCGGGTCAGGCTACGTGCTGACGCACGGTTCAGTGCCAGTGTACGGGCCAGGAGTATGCTATGGCTTGGGGGTTAGGTGTAGGGCTTGTGGTGTGTTTCCGTCCCTTACTAGGGTTAGGGTTAGGGAACGGCAAGGCTTAGGGTACAGGTGACGTTACGGTAACGTGGGAAGGTCAGGATACGGGCTGACGCACAGGTCAGTGCCAGCGTACAGGCCAGGAGTAGGCTACGGCTTGGTGGTTAGGTGTAGGGCTGGTGGTGGGTTTCCGTTCCGGGCTAGGTTTAGGGTTAGGGAACGGAAAGGCTTAGGGCACAGGTGAGGGTACGGAAACGTGGGAGGTTCAGGATACGTGCTGACGCACGGGTCAGTGCCAGCGTACGGGCCAGGAGTAGGATACGGCGTAGGGTAAGGTCTAGGGCTGGTGGTGGGTTTCTGTTCCAGGCTAGGGTTAGGGTTAGCGAACGTCAAGGCTTAGGGCATAGGTGAGGGTACGGAAAGTTGGGAGTTTCAGGCTACGTGCTGACGCAAGGATCAGTGCCAGCGTATGGGCCAGGAATATGCTACGGCGTAGGGTAGAGTGTAGGGCTGGTGGTTGGATTCTGTTCCGGGCTAGGGTTAGGGTTAGGGAACGGCAAAGCTTAGGGCACAGGTGAGGGTACGGAAACGTGGGAGGGTCAGGGTACGTGCTGATGCACGTGTCAGTGCCAGCGTACCGGCCAGGAGTAGGCTACGGCTTGGGGGTTAGATGTAGGGCTTGTGGCGGGTTTCCATTCAAGGCTAGGGTTATGGTTAGGGAACGGCAAGGCTTAGGGTACAGGTGAGGGTACGGAAACGCGCGAGGGTCAGGCTACATGGTGACGCACGGGTCAGTGCCAGCGTACGGTGCAGGAGTAGGCTATTGTTTGGGCGTTAGATTTAGGGCTGGTGGTGGGTTTCCGTTCTGTACTAGGGTTAGGTTTAGGGAACGGCAAGCCTTAGGTCACAGGTGAGGGTACGGAAATTTGGTAAGTTCAGGCTAAGTGCTGACGCACATGTCAGTGCCAGTGTACGGTCCAGGAGTAGGCTAAGGCATCGGGTAAGGTGTAGGGCTGGTGGTGGGTTTCCATTCCGGGCTAGGGTTAGTGTTAGGGAACGGCAATGCTTAGGGCCCAGGTGAGGGTACGGAAACGTGGGAGGTTCAGGCTACGTGCTGACGCACGGGTCAGTGCCAGCGTACGGGCCAGGAGTAGGCTACAGCGTAGGGTAAGGTTTAGGGCTGGTGGTGGGTTTCCGTTCCGGGCTAGGGTTAGGGTTAGGGAATGGCAAGTTTTAGGGCACAGGTGAGGGTACAGCAACGTGGCAGGTTCAGGATAACTTCTGACGCACGGGTCAGTGCCAGCGTATGGACAAGGAGTAGGCTACAGCTTGGGGGTAAGGTGTAGGGCTGTTGGTGGGTTTCCGTTCCGGGCTACAGTTAGGGTTAGGGAACGGCAAAGCTTAGGGCACATGTGAGGGTACGGAAACGTGGGAGGTTCAGGCTACGTGATGACGCACGTTTCAGTGACAGCGTACCGGCCAGGAGTAGGCTACGGTTTGGTTGTTAGGTGTAGGGCTGGTGGTGGGTTTCCATTCCAGGATATGGTTAGTGTTAGGGAACAGCAAGGCTTAGGGCACAGGTGAGGGTACGGAAACGTGGGAGGTTCAGGCTACATGCTGACGCATGTGTCAGTGCCAGTGTACGGGCCAGGAGTAGGCTACGACGTAGGGTTAGGTGTAGGGCTGCTGGTGGGTTTCCGTTCATGGCTAGGGTTAGGGTGAGGGAACGGCAAGGCTTAGGGCACATTTGAGGTTATGGAAACGTGGGAGGGTGGGGCTACGTGCAGACTCACGGGTCAGTGCCAGCGTACGGGCCAGGAGAACGCTACGGCGTATGGTAAGGTGTAGGGCTTGTGGTGGGTTTCCGTTCCGGGCTAGGGTTAGGGTTAGGGAACGGCAAGGCTTAGGGCCCAGGTGAGGGTACGGAAACGTGGGAGGGTCAGGCTACATGCTGACGCACGTGTCTGTGCCAGCGTACGGGCCAGGACTAGGCTACGGCATACGATAAGGTGTAGGGCTGGTGGTGGGTTTCCATTCAAGGCTAGGGTTATTGTTAGGGAACGGCAAGGCTTAGGGCACAGGTGAGGGTACGGAAACGTGGGAGGGTCAGGCTACGTGATGACGCACGGGTCAGTGCCAGCGTACGGGCCAGGAGTAGGCTATGGTTTGGGCGTTAGGTGTAGGGCTGGTGGTGGGTTTCCGTTCCGTACTAGGTTTAGGGTTAGGGAACGGCAAGGCTTAGGGCGCAGTTGAGGGTACGGAAATGTGGGAAGATCAGGCTATGTGCTGACGCACAGGTCAGTGCCAGAGTACGGGCCAGGAGTAGGCTACGGCGTAGGGTATGTTGTTGGGCTGGTGGTGGGTTTCCGTTCAGGGCTAGGGTTAGGGCTAGGGAACTGCAAGGCTTAGGGCACAGTTGAGGGTACGGAAACGTGGGAGGGTCAGGCTACGTGCTGACGCACGTGTCAGGGCCAGCGTTCGGGCCAGGAGTAGGCTACGGCGTAGGGTAAGGTGTAGGGCTTGTGGTGGGTTTCCGTTCCGGGCTACGGTTAGTGTTAAGGAACGGCAAGGCTTAGGGCCCAGGTGAGGGTACAGAAACGTGGGAGTGTCAAACTAAATGCTGACGCACGGGTTAGTGCGAGCGTACGGGCGAGGAGTAGGCTACGGAGTAGGGAAAGGTTTAGGGCTGGTGGTGGGTTTCCGTTCCGGGCTAGGGTTAGGGTTAGGGAATGGCAAGGCTTAGGGCACAGGTGAGGGTACGGAAACGTGGGCGGGTCAGGCTACGTGATGACATACGGGTCACTGCCAGCGTATGGACCAGGAGTAGGCTACGGCGTAGGGTAAGGTGTAAGGCTGGTGGTGGGTTTTCGTTCCGGGCTATGATTAGGGTTAGGGAACGGCAAGGCTTAGGGCACAGGTGAGGGTACGGAAACGTGGGAGGGTCAGGCTACGTGCTGACGCACGGGTCAGTGCCAGCGTACGGGCCAGGAGTAGGCTACGGCTTGTGGGTAAGTTTTAGGGCTGGTGGTGTGTTTCCGTTCCGGGCTAGGGTTAGGGATAGGGAACGGCAAGGCTTAGGGCACAGGTGAGTGTACGGTAACATGGGAGGGTTAGGCTACGTGCTGAAGCAAGGGTCATTACCCGCGTACGGGCCTGGTGTAGGCTACGGCATAGGGTAAGGTGTAGGGCTGGTGGTGGGTTTTCGTTCCGGGCTAGGGTTAGGGTTAGGGTACGGCAAGGCTTAGGGCACAGGTGATGTTACGGAAACGTGGGAGGGTCAGGCTACGTGCTGACGCACGGGTCAGTGCCAGCATATGGGCCAGGAGTAGGCTACGGCGTGGTGGTAAGTTGTAGGGCTGGTGGTGGGTTTTTGTTCCGGGCTAGGGTTAGGGTTAGCGAACGTCAATGCTTAGGGCACAGGTGAGGGTACGGAAACGTTGGAGGGTCAGGCTACGTGCTGACGCACGGGTCAGTGCCAGCGTACGGGCCAGGTATAGGCTACGGCGTAGGATAGAGTGTAGGGCTGGTGGTGGGTTTCCGTTCCGGCCTAGGGTTAGGGTTAGGGAACGGCAAGGCTTAGGGCACACGTGTGGGTACGGAAACGTGGGAGGGTCAGGCTACGTGCTGACGCACGGGTCAGTGCCAGCGTACGGGCCAGGAGTAGGCTACGGCGTAGGGTAAGGTTTAGTGCTGGTGGTGGGTTTCCGTTCCGGGCTAGGGTTAGGGTTAGGGAACGGCAACGCTTAGGGCACAGGTGATGATACGGAAACGTGGGAGGGTCAGGCTACGTGCTGACGCACGGGTCAGTGCCAGCGTACGGGCCAGGAGTAGGCTACGGCTTGTGGGTAAGTTTTAGGGCTGGTGGTGGGTTTCCGTTCCGGGCTAGTGTTAGGGTAAGGGAACGGCAAGGCTTAGAGCAAAGGTGAGGGTACGGTAACATGATAGGGTCAGGCTACGTGCTGAAGCACAGGCTATTACCCACGTACGGGCCAGGTATAGGCTACGTCATAGGGTAATGTGTAGGGCTGGTGGTGGGTTTCCGTTCCGGGCTAGGGTTAGGGTTAGGGAACGGCAAGGCTTAGGGCACAGGTGAGGGTACGGAAACGTGGGAGGATCAGGCTACGTGCTGACGCATGGGTCAGTGCCAGCATATGGGCCAGGAGTAGACTACGGCGTGGAGGTAAGGTGTAGGGCTGGTGGTGGGTTTCTGTTCCAGGCTAGGGTTAGGGTTAGCGAACGTCAAGGCTTAGGGCATAGGTGAGGGTATGGAAACTTGGGAGGGTCAGGCTACGTGCTGACGCAAGGATCAGTGCCAGCGTATGGGCCAGGAGTAGGCTACGGCGTAGGGTAGAGTGTAGGGCTGGTGGTTGGATTCTGTTCCGGGCTAGGTTTAGGGTTAGGGAACGGCAAAGCTTAGGGCACAGGTGAGGGTACGGAAACGTGGGAGCGTCAGGGTACGTGCTGATGCACGTGTCAGTGCCAGCGTACCGGCCAGGAGTAGGCTACGGCTTGGGGGTTAGATGTAGGGCTTGTGGCGGGTTTCCATTCAAGGCTAGGGTTATGGTTAGGGAACGGCAAGGCTTAGGGCACAGGTGAGGGAACGGAAACGCGCGAGGGTCAGGCTACATGGTGACGCACGGGTCAGTGCCAGCGTACGGTGCAGGAGTAGGCTATGGTTTGGGCGTTAGATTTAGGGCTGGTGGTGGGTTTCCGTTTCGCACTAGGGTTAGGGATAGGGAACGGCAAGCCTTAGGTCACAGGTGAGGGTACGGAAATGTGGGAAGATCAGGCTACGTGCTGACGCACATGTCAGTGCCAGTGTACGGGCCAGGAGTAGGCGAGGGCGTAGGGTAAGGTGTAGGGCTGGTGGTGGGTTTCCGTTGCGGTCTAGGGTTAGGGTTAGGGAACGGCAAGGGTTAGGGCACAGGTGAGGGTACGGAAACGTGGGAGGGTCAGGCTATGTGCTGACGCATGGGTCAGTGCCAGAGTTCGGGCCAGGAGTAGGCTACGGCGTAGGGTAAGGTGTAGGGCTGGTGGTGGGTTTCCATTCCGGGCTAGGGTTAGTGTTAGGGAACGGCAATGCTTAGGGCCCTGGTGAGGGTACAGAAACGTGGGAGGTTCAGGCTACGTGCTGACGCATGGGTCAGTGCCAGCGTACGGGCCAGGAGTAGGCTACAGCGTAGGGTAAGGTTTAGGGCTGGTGGTGGGTTTCCGTTCCGGGCTAGGGTTAGGGTTAGGGAATGGCAAGGTTTAGGGCACAGGTGAGGGTACAGCAACGTGGCAGGTTCAGGATACGTTCTGACGCTCGGGTCAGTGCCAGCGTATGGACCAGGAGTAGGCTACAGCTTGGCGGTAAGTTGTAGGGCTGTTGGTGGGTTTCCGTTCCGGGCTACTGTTAGGGTTAGGGAATGGCAAAGCTTAGGGCACATGTGAGGGTACGGAAACGTGGGAGGTTCAGGCTATGTGATGACGCACGTGTCAGTGCCAGCGTACCGGCCAGGAGTAGGCTACGGTTTGGTGGTTAGGTGTAGGGCTGGTGGTGGGTTTCCATTCCAGGCTAGGGTTAGTGTTAGGAAACAGCAAGGCTTAGGGCACAGGTGAGGGTACGGAAACGTGGGGGGTTCAGGCTACATGCTGACGCATGTGTCAGTGCCAGCGTACGTGCCAGGAGTAGGCTACAGCGTAGGGTAAGGTGTAGGGCTGCTGGTGGGTTTCTATTCCTGGCTAGGGTGAGGGTGAGGGAACGGCAAGGCTTAGGGCACAGGTGATGGTACAGAAACGTGGGAGGGTCAGGCTACGTGCTGACACACGTGTCAGTGCCAGCGTACGGGCCAGGAGTAGGCTACGGCTTGTGGGTAAGTTTTAGGGCTGGTGGTGGGTTTCCGTTCCGGGCTAGGGTTAGGGTTAGGGAACGGCAAGTCTTAGGGCACAGGTGAGGGTAAGGTAACATGGGAGGGTCAGGCTACGTGCTGAAGCACAGGTCAGTGCCCGTGTACGGGCCAGGTGTAGGCTACGGCATAGGGTAAGGTGTAGGGCTGGTGGTGGGTTTCCGTTCCGTGCTAGGGTTAAGTTTAGGGAACGGCAAGGCTTAGGGCACAGCTGAGTTTACGGAAACGTGGGAGGGTCAGGCTACGTGCTGACGCATGGGTCAGTGCCAGCATATGGGCCAGGAGTAGGCTACGCCGTGGTGGTAAGTTGTAGGGCTGGTGGTGGGTTTCTGTTCGGGGCTAGGGTTAGGGTTACGGAACGTCAAGGCTGAGGGCACAGGTGAGGGTATGGAAACGTGGGAGGGTCAGGCTACGTGCTGACGCACGTGTCAGTGCCAGCGTACCGGCCAGGAGTAGGCTATGGCTTGGGGGTAAGGTGTAGGGTTGCTGGTGGGTTTCCGTTCCGGGCTAGGGTTAGGGTTAGTGAACGGCAAGGCTTAGGGCACAGGTGAGGGTACAGAAACGTGGGAGGGTCAGGCTACGTGCTGATGAAAGTGTCAGTGCCTGCGTACGAGCCAGGAATAGGCTACGGCATAGGGAAAGGTGTAGGGCTGGTAGTGGGATTCCGTTCCGGGCTAGGGTTAGGGTTACGGAACGGCAAGGCTTAGGGCACAGGTGAGGGTACGGAAACGTGTGAGGGTCAAGCTACGTGCTGACGCACGGGTCAGTGACAGCGTACAGGCCAGGAGTAGGATACGGCGTAGGGTAAGGTTTAGGGCTGGTGGTGGGTTTCCTTTCCGGGTTAGCGTTAGGGTGAGGGAACGGCAAGGCTTAGGGCACAGGTGAGGGTACGGAAAAGTGGGATGGTCAGGCTACGTGCTGACGCACGGGTCAGTGCCAGCGTACGGGCCAGGAATAGGCTATGGCTTGGGGGTAAGGTGTAGGGCTGGTGGTGGTTTTCCGTTCCGGTTTAGGGTTAGTGTTAGGGAACGTCAAGACTTAGGGCACAGGTGAGAGTACGGAAACGTGGGAGTGTCAGTCTACGTCATGACGCACGGGTCAGTGCCAGCATACGGGCCAGGAGTAGGCTTCTGCGTAGGGTAAGGTGTAGGGCTGGTGGTGGCTTTCCCTCTCGGGCTAGGGTTAGGGATAGGGAACGGCAAGGCTTAGGGCACAGGTGAGTGTACAGAAACGTGGTAAGGTCAGGCTACATACTGACGCACGTGTCAGTGCCAGCGTACGGGCCAGGAGTAGGCTATGGCATACAGTAAGGTGTAGGGCTGGTGGTGGGTTTCCGTTCTGGGCTAGGGTTAGGGTTAGGGAACAGCAAGGCTTAGGGCACAGGTGAGGGTACGAAACGTGGGAGGGTCAGCCTTCGTGCTGACGCAAGGGTCAGTGTCAGCGTATGGACCAGGAGTAGGATACGGCGTAGGGTATGGTTTAGGGCTGGTGGTGGGTTTCCATTTCGGGCTAGGGTTAGGGTTAGGTAACGGCAAGGCTTAGGGCACAGGTGAGGGTACAGAAACGTTGGAGGGTCTGGCTACGTGCAGTCGCACGGGTCAGTGCCAGCGTATGGGCCAGGACTAGGCTATGGCGTAGGGTAAGGTGTAGGGCTGGTGGTGGGTTTCCCTTCCGGGCTAGGGTTAGGGTTAGTTAACGGCAAGGCTTACGGCACAGGTGAGGGTACGGAAACGTGGGAGGGTCAGGCTACGTGCTGACTCACGGGTAAGTGCCAGCGTAAGGGCCAGGAGTAGGCTACGGCGTAGGGTATGGTGTAGGGCTTGTGGTGGTTTTCCATTCCGGGCTAGGGTTAGGGTTAGGGAACTGCAAGGCTTAGGGCACAGGTGAGGGTACGGAATCGTGGGAGGGTCAGGCTACGTGCTGATGCAAGGGTCAGTGCCAGCGTACAGGCCAGTAGTAGCCTTCGTCGTAGGGTAAGGTGTATGGCTAGTGGTGGGTTTCTGTTCCGGTCTAGGGTTAGGCATAGGGAACGGCAAGGCTTAGGGCACTTGTGATGGTACGGAAACGAGGGAGGGTCAGGCTACGTGCTGACGCACGGTTCAGTGCCAGCGTACGGGCCAGGATTAGGCTACGGCTTGTGGTTTAGGTGTAGGGCTGGTGGTGGGTTTAGGTTCCGGGCTAGGGTTAGGGTTAGGGAACGGCAAGGCTTAGGGCACAGGTGAGGGTACAGAAACGTGGGAGGGTCAGGCTACGTGCTGATGCACGGGTCAGCGCCAGCGTACCGGCCAAGAGTAGGCTACGGCTAGGGGGTTAGGTGTAGGGCTGGTAGTGGGTTTCCGTTCCGGGCTAGGGTTAGGGTTCGGGAACGGCAAGGCTTAGGGCACAGGTGAGGGTACGGAAACGTGGGACGGTCAGGCTACATGCTGACGCACGGGTCAGTGCCAGCGTACCTGCCAGGAGTAGGCTATGGTTTGGGGGTAAGCTGTAGGGCTGGTGGTGTGTTTCCGTTCCGGGCTAGGGTTAGGGTTAGGGAACGGCAAGGCTTAGGTCACAGGTGAGGGTACGGAAACTTGTGAGGGTCAGGCTACGTGCTGACGCACGGGTCAGTGCCAGCGTACGGGCCAGGAGTACGCTACAAGGTAGGGTAAGGTGTAGGGCTGGTGGTGGGTTTCCGTTCCTGGCTAGGGTTAGATTGAGGGAACGGCAAGGCTTAGGTCACAGGTGATGGTACGGAAACGTGTGACGGTCAGTCTACGTGCTGACTCATGGGTCAGTGCCAGGGTACGGGCCAGGAGTAGGCTATGGCTTGGGGGTAAGCTGTAGGGCTGGTGGTGGGTTTCCGTTCCGGGCTAGGGTTAGGGTTAGGGAACGGCAAAGTTTAGGGCAGAGGTGAGGTTACGGAAACGTAGGAGGGTCAGGCTACGTGCTGACGCACAAGTCAGTGCCAGCGTACCGGCCAGGAGTAGGCTAAGGCTTGGGGGTTAGGTGTAGGGCTGGTGGTGGGTTTCCGTTCCGGGCTAGGGTTAGTGTTAGGGAAAAGGAAGGCTTAGGGCATAGGTGAGGGTACGGAAACCTGGGAGGGTCAGGCTACGTGCTGACGCACGGTTAAGTGCCAGTGTACGGGCCAGGAGTATGCTATGGCTTGGGGGTTAGGTGTAGGGCTTGTGGTGTGTTTCCGTCCCGTACTAGGGTTAGGGTTAGGGAACGGCAAGGCTTAGGGCACAGGTGACGTTACGGTAACGTGGGAAGGTCAGGCTACGTGCTGACGCACAGGTCAGTGCCCGCGTACGGACCAGGAGTAGGCTACGGCTTGGTGGTTAGGTGTAGGGCTGGTGGTGGGTTTCCGTTCAGGGCTAGGGTTAGGGTTATGGAACGGCAAGGCTTAGGGCACAGGTGACGTTACAGTAACGTGGGAAGGTCAGGCTACGTGCTGACGCACAGGTCAGTGCCAGCGTACGGGCCAGGAATAGGCTACGGCTTGGTGGTAAGGTGTAGGGCTGGTGGTGGGTTTCCGTTCCGGGCTAGGGTTAGGGTTAGGGAACGGCAAGGCTTAGGGCACAGGTGAGGGTACGGAAACGTCGGAGGGTCAGGCTACGTGCTGACGCACGTGTCAGTGCCAGCGTATGGGCAAGGAGTAAGCTACGGCATAGGGTAAGGTGTACGGCTGGTGGTGGGTTTCAGTTTCGGCCTAGGGTTAGGGTTAGGGAACGGCAAGGCTTAGGGCACAGGTGAGGGTACGGAAACGTGGGAAGTTCAGGATACGTGCTGACGCACTGGTCAGTGCCAGCGTACGGGCCAGGAGTAGGCTATGGCTTGGGGTTTAGTTGTAGGGCTGGTGGTGGGTTTCCGTTCCGTACTAGGTTTAGGGTTAGGGAACGGCAAGGCTTAGGGCACAGGTGAGGGTACGGACATGTGGGAAGGACAGGCTACGTGCTGACGCACAGGTCAGTGCCAGCGTACGGGCCAGGAGTAGGCTACGGCGTGGGGTAAGTTGTAGGGCTGGTGGTGGGTTTCCGTTCCGGGCTAGGGTTAGGGTGAGGGAACTGCAAGGCTTAGGGCACAGGTGAGAGTACGGAAACGTGGGAGGGTCAGGCTACGTGCTGATTCACGGGTCAGTGCCAGCGTACGGGCCAGGATTAGGCTACGGCGTAGGGTATGGTGTAGGGCTGGTGGTAGTTTTCCGTTCCAGGCTAGGGTTAGGGTTAGGGAACGGAAAGGCTGAGGGCACAGGTGAGGGTACGGAAACGTGGGAGAGTCAGGCTACGTGCTGACGCACGGGTCAGTGCCAACGTACGGACCAGGATTAGGCTATGGCTTGGGGTAAGGTGTAGGGCTGGTGGTGGGTTTCCGTTCAGGGCTAGGGTTAGGGTTAGGGAACTGCAAGGCTTAGGGCACAGGTGAGGGTACGGAAACGAGGGAGGGTCAGGCTATGTGCTGACGCACGTGTCAGTGCCAGCGTACGGGCAAGGAGTAGGCTACGGCATAGGGTAAGGTGTACGGCTGGTGGTGGGTTTCAGTTCCAGGCTAGGGTTAGGGTTAGGGAACGGAAAGGCTGAGGGCACAGGTGAGGTTACGGAAACTTGGGAGGTTCAGGATACGTGCTGACGCACGGGTCATTGCCAGCGTACGGGCCAGGAGTAGGCTACGGCGTAGGGTAAGGTTTAGGGCTGGTGGTGGGTTTCCCTTCCGGGCTAGGGTTAGGGTTAGGGAACGGCAAGGCTTAGGGCACAGGTGAGGGTATGGAAACGTGGGTGGGTCAGGCTACGTGCTGATGCACGGGTCAGTGCCAGCATACGGGCCAGGAGTAGGCTACGGCGTAGGGTTATGTGTAGGGCTGGGGGTGGGTTTCTGTTCAGGGCTATGGTTAGGGTTAGGGAACGGCAAGGCTTAGGGCACAGGTGAGGGTACGGAAACGTGGGAATGTAAGGCTACGTGCTGACGCACAGGTCAGTGCCAGCGTACGGGCCAGGAGTAGGCTACGGCGTAGGGTAAGGTGTAGGGCTTGTGGTGGGTTTCCGTTCCGGCTAGGGTTAGGGTGAGGGAACTGCAAGGCTTAGGGCATAGGTGAGGGTACGGAAATGTGGGAGGGTCAGGCTACGTGCTGATTCACGGGTCACTGCCAGCGTACGGGCCAGCATTATGCTACGGCGTAGGGTATGGTGTAGGGCTGGTGGTGGGTTTCCGTTCGGTTCTAGGGTTAGGGTTAGGGAACGGCAAGGCTTAGGGCACAGGTGAGTGTACGGAAACGTGGGAAGGTCAGCGTACATGCTGACGCAAGGGTCAGTGCCACCGTACAGCCCAGGAGTAGGCTACGGCGTATGTTAAGGTGTAGGGCTGGTGGTGGGTTTCCGTTCCGGGCTACGGTTAGGGTTAGGGAACGGCAAGGCTTAGGGCACAGGTGAGGGCACGGAAACGTGGGAGGGTCTGGCTACATGCTGACGCACGGGTCAGTGCCTGCATACGGGCCAGGAGTAGGCTACGGCGTAGGGTAAGGTGGAGGGCTGGTGGTGGGTTTCCGTTCCGGGCTAGGGTAAGGGTTAGGGAACGGCAAGGGTTACAGCACAGGTGAGGGTACGGAAACGTGAGAGGGTCAGGCTACGTGCTGACGCACGTGTCAGTGCCAGCGTACCGGCCAGGAGTAGGCTACGGCTTGGGGGTAAGTTGTAGGGCTGGTGGTGGGTTTCCGTTACGGGCGAGGGTTAGGGTTAGTGAACGGCAAGGCTTAGGGCACAGGTGAGGGTACAGAAACTTGGGAGGGTCAGGCTAAGTGCTGATGAAAGTGTCAGTGCCTGCGTACGAGCCAGGAATAGGCTACGGCGTAGGGAAAGGTGTAGGGCTGGTGGTGGGTTTCCGTTCCGGGCTAGGGTTAGGGTTAGGGAACGGCAAGTCTTAGGGCACAGGTGAGGGTCCGCAAACGTGGGAGGGTCAGGCTACGTGCTGGAGCACAGGTCAGTGCCCGCGTATGGGCCAGGTGTAGGCTACGGCATAGGGTAAGGTGTAGGGCTGGTGATGGGTTTCCGTTCCGGGCTAAGGTTAGTGTTAGGGAATGGCAAGGTTTAGGGCCCAGGTGAGGGTACGGAAACGTGGGAGGGTCAAACTACATGCTGACGCACGTGTCAGTGCGATCGTACGAGCGAGGAGTAGGCTACCCAGTAGGGAAAGGTTTAGGGATGGTGGTGGGTTTCCGTACCGGGTTAGGGTTAGGGTTAGGGAACGGCGAGGCTTAGGGCACTGGTGATGGTACGGAAACGTGGGAGGGTCAGGCTACGTGCTGACGCACGGGTCAGTGCCAGCGTACGGGCCAGGAGTAGGCTACGGCGTAGTGTAAGGTGTAGGGCTGTTGGTGGGTTTTCGTTCTGGGCTACAGTTAGGGTTAGGGAACGGCAAGGCTTAGGGCACATGTGAGTGTACGGAAACGTGGGAGGGTATGGCTACGTGCTGAAGCACGGGTCAGTGCCAGGGTACGGGCAAGGAGTAGGCTACGGCATAGGGTAAGGTTTAGGGCGGGTGGTGGGTTTCCGTTCCGGGCTAGGGTTAGGTTAAGGGAACGGCAAGGCTTAGGGCACAGGTGAGGGTACGGAAAAGTGGGAGGGTCAGGCTACGTGATGACGCACGCGTCAGTGCCAGCGTACGGGCCAGGAGTAGGCTATGGCATAGGGAAAGGTGTAGGGCTGGTGGTGGGTTTGCGTTCCGGGCTAGGGTTAGGGATAGGGAATGTTAAGGCTTAGGGCACATGTGAGGGTACGGAAACGTGAGAGGGTCAGGCTACATGATGACGCACGGGTCAGTGCCAGCGTACGGGCCAGGAGTAGGCTACGGTGTAGTGTATGGTGTAGGGCTGGTGGTGAGTTTCCGTTACGGACTAGGGTTAGGGTTAGGGAACAAGAAGGCTTAGTGCACAGGTGAGGGTACGGAAAAGTGTGAGGGTCAGGCTACGTGCTGACGCACTGGTCAGTGCCAGCGTACGGGCCAGGAGTAGGATACGGCGTAGGGTAAGGTGTAGGGCTGGTGGTGGGTTTCCGTTCCGGACTAGGGTTAGGGTTAGGGAACGGCAAGGCTTAGGGCACAGGTGAGGGTACGGAAACGTGGGAGGGTCAGGCTACTTGCTGACGCACGGGTCAGTGCCAGCGTATGGGCCAGGAGCAGGCTACGGCTTTGGTGTAAGTTGTAGGCCTGGTGGTGGGTTTCCATTCCGGGCGAGGGTTAGGGTTAGGGAACGGCAAGGCTTAGGGCAGAGGTGAGGTTACGGAAACGTGGGAGGTTCAGGCTACGTGCTGATGCACAAGCCAGTGCCAGCGTACCGGCCAGGAGTAGGCTACGGCTTGGGGGTTAGGTGTAGGGCTGGTGGTGGGTTTCCGTTCCGGGCTAGGGTTAGTGTTAGGGAACAGGAGGGCTTAGGGCATAGGTGAGGGTACGGAAACCTGGGAGGGTCAGGCTACGTGCTGACGCACGGTTCAGTGCCAGTGTACGGGCCAGGAGTATGCTATGGCTTGGGGGTTAGGTGTAGGGCTTGTGGTGTGTTTCCGTCCCGTACTAGGGTTAGGGTTAGGGAACGGCAAGGCTTAGGGCACAGGTGACGTTACGGTAACGTGGGAAGGTCAGGCTACGTGCTGACGCACAGGTCAGTGCCAGCGTACGGGCCAGGAGTAGGCTACGGCTTGGTGGTTAGGTGTAGGGCTGTTGGTGGGTTTCCGTTCCGGGCTAGGGTTAGAGTTAGGGAACGGCAAGGCTTAGGGCACAGGTGAGGGTACGGAATCGTGGGAGGGTCAGGCTACTTGCTGACGCACGGGTCATTGCCAGCGTACGGGCCAGGAGTAGGCTATGGCTTGGGGGTTAGGTTTAGGGCTGGTGGTGTGTTTCCGTTCCGTACTAGGTTTAGGGTTAGGGAATGGCAAGGCTTAGGGCACAGGTGAGGGTACGGAATCGTGGGAGGGTCAGGCTACGTGCTGATGCAAGGGTCAGTGCCAGCGTACAGGCCAGTAGTAGCCTTCGTCGTAGGGTAAGGTGTATGGCTAGTGGTGGGTTTCTGTTCCGGGCTAGGGTTAGGCATAGGGAACGGCAAGGCTTAGGGCACTTGTGAGGGTACGGAAACTTGGGAGTGTCAGGCTACGTGCTGATGCACGGGTCAGCGCCAGCGTACCGGCCAAGAGTAGGCTACGGCTAGGGGTTTAGGTGTAGGGCTGGTAGTGGGTTTCCGTTCGGGACTAGGGTTAGGGTTCGGGAACGGCAAGGCTTAGGGCACAGGTGAGGGTACGGAAACGTGGGACGGTCAGGCTACATGCTGACGCACGGGTCAGTGCCAGCGTACCTGCCAGGAGTAGGCTATGGCTTGGGGGTAAGCTGTAGGGCTGGTGGTGGGTTTCCGTTCCGGGCTAGGGTTAGGGTTAGGGAACGGCAAGGCTTAGGTCACAGTTGAGGGTACGGAAACTTGTGAGGGTCAGGCTACGTGCTGACGCACGGGTCAATGCCAGCGTACGGGCCAGGAGTACGCTACAAGGTAGGGTAAGGTGTAGGGCTGGTGGTGGGTTTCCGTTCCTGGCTAGGGTTAGATTGAGGGAACGGCAAGGCTTAGGTCACAGGTGATGGTACGGAAACGTGTGACGGTCAGGCTACGTGCTGACTCATGGGTCAGTGCCAGGGTATGGGCCAGGAGTAGGCTATGGCTTGGGGGTAAGCTGTAGGGCTGGTGGTGGGTTTCCGTTCCGGGCTAGGGTTAGGGTTAGGGAACGGCAACGCTTAGCTCACAGGTGATGGTACGGAAACGTGTGACGGTCAGGCTACGTGCTGACTCATGGGTCAGTGCCAGGGTACGGGCCAGGAGTAGGCTATGGCGTAGGGTAAAGTGTAGGGCTGGTGGTGGGTTTCCGTTCGGGACTAGGGTTACGGTTAGGGAACGGCAAGGCGTAGGGCACAGGTGAGGGTACTGAAACGTGGGAGGGTCAGGCTACGTGCTGACGCACGGGTCAGTGCCAGCACACGGGCCAGGATTAGGGTACGGCTTGGGGTTTAGGTGTAGGTCTGTTGGTGGGTTTAGGTTCCGGGCTAGGGTTAGGGTTAGGGAACGGCAAGGCTTAGGGCACATGTGAGGGTACAGAAACGTGGGAGGGTCAGCCTACGTGCTGACACACTGGTCAGTGCCAGCGTACCGGCCAGGAGTAGGCTACGGCTTGTGGGTTAGGTGTAGGGCTAGTGGTGGGTTTCCGTTCCGAGCTAGGGTTAGTGATAGGGAACGGCACGGCTTAGGGCACTGGTGAGGGTACGGAAACGTGGGAGGGTCAGGCTACGTGCTGACACACGTGTCAGTGCCAGCGTACGGGCTAGGAGTAGGCTACGGCGTAGGGTAAGGTGTAGAGCTGGTGGTGGGTTTCCGTTCCGGGCTACGGTTAGGGTTAGGGAACGGCAAAGCATAGGGCACAGGTGAGGGTACGGAAACGTGGGAGGGACACGCTACGTGCTGACGCACGGGTCAGTGCCAGCGTACCGGCCAGGAGTAGGCTACGGCTTGGGGTTTAGGTGTAGGGCTGGTGCTGGGTTTCCGTTCCGGGCTAGGGTTAGTGTTAGGGAATGGCAAGGCTTTGGGCACATGTGAGGGTACGGAAAATTGGGAGGTTCAGGCTACGTGCTGACGCACGGGTCAGTGCCAGCGTACGGGCCAGGAGTAGGCTATGGCTTGGTCGTTAGGTGTAGGGCTGTTGGTGGGTTTCCGTTCCGGGCTAGGGTTAGAGTTAGGGAACGGCAAGGCTTAGGGCACAGGTGAGGGTACGGAATCGTGGGAGGGTCAGGCTACTTGCTGACGCACGGGTCAGTGTCAGCGTACGGGCCAGGAGTAGGCTATGGCTTGGGGGTTAGGTTTAGGGCTGGTGGTGTGTTTCCGTTCCGTACTAGGTTTAGGGTTAGGGAATGGCAAGGCTTAGGGCACAGGTGAGGGTACGGAATCGTGGGAGGGTCAGGCTACGTGCTGATGCAAGGGTCAGTGCCAGCGTACAGGCCAGTAGTAGCCTTCGTCGTAGGGTAAGGTGTATGGCTAGTGGTGGGTTTCTGTTCCGGTCTAGGGTTAGGCATAGGGAACGGCAAGGCTTAGGGCACTTGTGAGGGTACGGAAACGAGGAAGGGTCAGGCTACGTGCTGACGCACGGTGCAGTGCCAGCGTACGGGCCAGGATTAGGCTACGGCTTGTGGTTTAGGTGTAGTGCTGGTGGTGGGTTTAGGTTCCGGGCTAGGGTTAGGGTTAGGGAACGGCAAGGCTTAGGGCACATGTGAGGGTACAGAAACGTGGGAGGGTCAGCCTACGTGCTGACGCACCGGTCAGTGCCAGCGTACCGGCCAGGAGTAGGCTACGGCTTGTGGGTTAGGTGTAGGGCTAGTGGTGGGTTTCCGTTCCGAGCTAGGGTTAGTGATAGGGAACGGCACGGCTTAGGGCACTGGTGAGGGTACGGAAACGTGGGAGGGTCAGGCTACGTGCTGACACACGTGTCAGTGCCAGCGTACGGGCTAGGAGTAGGCTACGGCGTAGGGTAAGGTGTAGAGCTGGTGGTGGGTTTCCGTTCCGGGCTACGGTTAGGGTTAGGGAACGGCAAAGCATAGGGCACAGGTGAGGGTACGGAAACGTGGGAGGGACACGCTACGTGCTGACGCACGGGTCAGTGCCAGCGTACCGGCCAGGAGTAGGCTACGGCTTGGGGTTTAGGTGTAGGGCTGGTGCTGGGTTTCCGTTCCGGGCTAGGGTTAGTGTTAGGGAATGGCAAGGCTTTGGGCACATGTGAGGGTACGGAAAATTGGGAGGTTCAGGCTACGTGCTGACGCACGGGTCAGTGCCAGCGTACGGGCCAGGAGTAGGCTATGGCTTGGTGGTTAGGTGTAGGGCTGTTGGTGGGTTTCCGTTCCGGGCTAGGGTTAGAGTTAGGGAACGGCAAGGCTTAGGGCACAGGTGAGGGTACGGAATCGTGGGAGGGTCAGGCTACTTGCTGACGCACGGGTCAGTGCCAGCGTACGGGCCAGGAGTAGGCTATGGCTTGGGGGTTAGGTTTAGGGCTGGTGGTGTGTTTCCGTTCCGTACTAGGTTTAGGGTTAGGGAATGGCAAGGCTTAGGGCACAGGTGAGGGTACGGAATCGTGGGAGGGTCAGGCTACGTGCTGATGCAAGCGTCAGTGCCAGCGTACAGGCCAGTAGTAGCCTTCGTCGTAGGGTAAGGTGTATGGCTAGTGGTGGGTTTCTGTTCCGGTCTAGGGTTAGGCATAGGGAACGGCAAGGCTTAGGGCACTTGTGAGGGTACGGAAACGAGGGAGGGTCAGGCTACGTGCTGACGCACGGTGCAGTGCCAGCGTACGGGCCAGGATTAGGCTACGGCTTGTGGTTTAGGTGTAGTGCTGGTGGTGGGTTTAGGTTCCGGGCTAGGGTTAGGGTTAGGGAACGGCAAGGCTTAGGGCACAGGTGAGGGTACGGAAACGTGGGAGGGTCAGGCTACGTGCTGATGCACGGGTCAGCGCCAGCGTACCGGCCAAGAGTAGGCTACGGCTAGGGGTTTAGGTGTAGGGCTGGTAGTGGGTTTCCGTTCCGGGCTAGGGTTAGGGTTCGGGAACGGCAAGGCTTAGGGCACAGGTGAGGGTACGGAAACGTGGGACGGTCAGGCTACATGCTGACGCACGGGTCAGTGCCAGCGTACCTGCCAGGAGTAGGCTATGGCTTGGGGGTAAGCTGTAGGGCTGGTGGTGGGTTTCCGTTCCGGGCTAGGGTTAGGGTTAGGGAACGGCAAGTCTTAGGGCACAGGTGAGGGTCCGCAAACGTGGGAGGGTCAGGCTACGTGCTGGAGCACAGGTCAGTGCCCGCGTATGGGCCAGGTGTAGGCTACGGCATAGGGTAAGGTGTAGGGCTGGTGATGGGTTTCCGTTCCGGGCTAAGGTTAGTGTTAGGGAATGGCAAGGTTTAGGGCCCAGGTGAGGGTACGGAAACGTGGGAGGGTCAAACTACATGCTGACGCACGTGTCAGTGCGATCGTACGAGCGAGGAGTAGGCTACCCAGTAGGGAAAGGTTTAGGGATGGTGGTGGGTTTCCGTACCGGGTTAGGGTTAGGGTTAGGGAACGGCGAGGCTTAGGGCACTGGTGATGGTACGGAAACGTGGGAGGGTCAGGCTACGTGCTGACGCACGGGTCAGTGCCAGCGTACGGGCCAGGAGTAGGCTACGGCGTAGTGTAAGGTGTAGGGCTGTTGGTGGGTTTTCGTTCTGGGCTACAGTTAGGGTTAGGGAACGGCAAGGCTTAGGGCACATGTGAGTGTACGGAAACGTGGGAGGGTATGGCTACGTGCTGAAGCACGGGTCAGTGCCAGGGTACGGGCAAGGAGTAGGCTACGGCATAGGGTAAGGTTTAGGGCGGGTGGTGGGTTTCCGTTCCGGGCTAGGGTTAGGTTAAGGGAACGGCAAGGCTTAGGGCACAGGTGAGGGTACGGAAAAGTGGGAGGGTCAGGCTACGTGATGACGCACGCGTCAGTGCCAGCGTACGGGCCAGGAGTAGGCTATGGCATAGGGAAAGGTGTAGGGCTGGTGGTGGGTTTGCGTTCCGGGCTAGGGTTAGGGATAGGGAATGTTAAGGCTTAGGGCACATGTGAGGGTACGGAAACGTGAGAGGGTCAGGCTACATGATGACGCACGGGTCAGTGCCAGCGTACGGGCCAGGAGTAGGCTACGGTGTAGTGTATGGTGTAGGGCTGGTGGTGAGTTTCCGTTACGGACTAGGGTTAGGGTTAGGGAACAAGAAGGCTTAGTGCACAGGTGAGGGTACGGAAAAGTGTGAGGGTCAGGCTACGTGCTGACGCACTGGTCAGTGCCAGCGTACGGGCCAGGAGTAGGATACGGCGTAGGGTAAGGTGTAGGGCTGGTGGTGGGTTTCCGTTCCGGACTAGGGTTAGGGTTAGGGAACGGCAAGGCTTAGGGCACAGGTGAGGGTACGGAAACGTGGGAGGGTCAGGCTACTTGCTGACGCACGGGTCAGTGCCAGCGTATGGGCCAGGAGCAGGCTACGGCTTTGGTGTAAGTTGTAGGCCTGGTGGTGGGTTTCCATTCCGGGCGAGGGTTAGGGTTAGGGAACGGCAAGGCTTAGGGCAGAGGTGAGGTTACGGAAACGTGGGAGGTTCAGGCTACGTGCTGATGCACAAGCCAGTGCCAGCGTACCGGCCAGGAGTAGGCTACGGCTTGGGGGTTAGGTGTAGGGCTGGTGGTGGGTTTCCGTTCCGGGCTAGGGTTAGTGTTAGGGAACAGGAGGGCTTAGGGCATAGGTGAGGGTACGGAAACCTGGGAGGGTCAGGCTACGTGCTGACGCACGGTTCAGTGCCAGTGTACGGGCCAGGAGTATGCTATGGCTTGGGGGTTAGGTGTAGGGCTTGTGGTGTGTTTCCGTCCCGTACTAGGGTTAGGGTTAGGGAACGGCAAGGCTTAGGGCACAGGTGACGTTACGGTAACGTGGGAAGGTCAGGCTACGTGCTGACGCACAGGTCAGTGCCAGCGTACGGGCCAGGAGTAGGCTACGGCTTGGTGGTTAGGTGTAGGGCTGTTGGTGGGTTTCCGTTCCGGGCTAGGGTTAGAGTTAGGGAACGGCAAGGCTTAGGGCACAGGTGAGGGTACGGAATCGTGGGAGGGTCAGGCTACTTGCTGACGCACGGGTCATTGCCAGCGTACGGGCCAGGAGTAGGCTATGGCTTGGGGGTTAGGTTTAGGGCTGGTGGTGTGTTTCCGTTCCGTACTAGGTTTAGGGTTAGGGAATGGCAAGGCTTAGGGCACAGGTGAGGGTACGGAATCGTGGGAGGGTCAGGCTACGTGCTGATGCAAGGGTCAGTGCCAGCGTACAGGCCAGTAGTAGCCTTCGTCGTAGGGTAAGGTGTATGGCTAGTGGTGGGTTTCTGTTCCGGGCTAGGGTTAGGCATAGGGAACGGCAAGGCTTAGGGCACTTGTGAGGGTACGGAAACTTGGGAGTGTCAGGCTACGTGCTGATGCACGGGTCAGCGCCAGCGTACCGGCCAAGAGTAGGCTACGGCTAGGGGTTTAGGTGTAGGGCTGGTAGTGGGTTTCCGTTCGGGACTAGGGTTAGGGTTCGGGAACGGCAAGGCTTAGGGCACAGGTGAGGGTACGGAAACGTGGGACGGTCAGGCTACGTGCTGACACACGTGTCAGTGCCAGCGTACGGGCTAGGAGTAGGCTACGGCGTAGGGTAAGGTGTAGAGCTGGTGGTGGGTTTCCGTTCCGGGCTAGGGTTAGGGTTAGGGAACGGCAAGGCTTAGGTCACAGTTGAGGGTACGGAAACTTGTGAGGGTCAGGCTACGTGCTGACGCACGGGTCAATGCCAGCGTACGGGCCAGGAGTACGCTACAAGGTAGGGTAAGGTGTAGGGCTGGTGGTGGGTTTCCGTTCCTGGCTAGGGTTAGATTGAGGGAACGGCAAGGCTTAGGTCACAGGTGATGGTACGGAAACGTGTGACGGTCAGGCTACGTGCTGACTCATGGGTCAGTGCCAGGGTATGGGCCAGGAGTAGGCTATGGCTTGGGGGTAAGCTGTAGGGCTGGTGGTGGGTTTCCGTTCCGGGCTAGGGTTAGGGTTAGGGAACGGCAACGCTTAGCTCACAGGTGATGGTACGGAAACGTGTGACGGTCAGGCTACGTGCTGACTCATGGGTCAGTGCCAGGGTACGGGCCAGGAGTAGGCTATGGCGTAGGGTAAAGTGTAGGGCTGGTGGTGGGTTTCCGTTCGGGACTAGGGTTACGGTTAGGGAACGGCAAGGCGTAGGGCACAGGTGAGGGTACTGAAACGTGGGAGGGTCAGGCTACGTGCTGACGCACGGGTCAGTGCCAGCACACGGGCCAGGATTAGGGTACGGCTTGGGGTTTAGGTGTAGGTCTGTTGGTGGGTTTAGGTTCCGGGCTAGGGTTAGGGTTAGGGAACGGCAAGGCTTAGGGCACATGTGAGGGTACAGAAACGTGGGAGGGTCAGCCTACGTGCTGACACACTGGTCAGTGCCAGCGTACCGGCCAGGAGTAGGCTACGGCTTGTGGGTTAGGTGTAGGGCTAGTGGTGGGTTTCCGTTCCGAGCTAGGGTTAGTGATAGGGAACGGCACGGCTTAGGGCACTGGTGAGGGTACGGAAACGTGGGAGGGTCAGGCTACGTGCTGACACACGTGTCAGTGCCAGCGTACGGGCTAGGAGTAGGCTACGGCGTAGGGTAAGGTGTAGAGCTGGTGGTGGGTTTCCGTTCCGGGCTACGGTTAGGGTTAGGGAACGGCAAAGCATAGGGCACAGGTGAGGGTACGGAAACGTGGGAGGGACACGCTACGTGCTGACGCACGGGTCAGTGCCAGCGTACCGGCCAGGAGTAGGCTACGGCTTGGGGTTTAGGTGTAGGGCTGGTGCTGGGTTTCCGTTCCGGGCTAGGGTTAGTGTTAGGGAATGGCAAGGCTTTGGGCACATGTGAGGGTACGGAAAATTGGGAGGTTCAGGCTACGTGCTGACGCACGGGTCAGTGCCAGCGTACGGGCCAGGAGTAGGCTATGGCTTGGTCGTTAGGTGTAGGGCTGTTGGTGGGTTTCCGTTCCGGGCTAGGGTTAGAGTTAGGGAACGGCAAGGCTTAGGGCACAGGTGAGGGTACGGAATCGTGGGAGGGTCAGGCTACTTGCTGACGCACGGGTCAGTGTCAGCGTACGGGCCAGGAGTAGGCTATGGCTTGGGGGTTAGGTTTAGGGCTGGTGGTGTGTTTCCGTTCCGTACTAGGTTTAGGGTTAGGGAATGGCAAGGCTTAGGGCACAGGTGAGGGTACGGAATCGTGGGAGGGTCAGGCTACGTGCTGATGCAAGGGTCAGTGCCAGCGTACAGGCCAGTAGTAGCCTTCGTCGTAGGGTAAGGTGTATGGCTAGTGGTGGGTTTCTGTTCCGGTCTAGGGTTAGGCATAGGGAACGGCAAGGCTTAGGGCACTTGTGAGGGTACGGAAACGAGGAAGGGTCAGGCTACGTGCTGACGCACGGTGCAGTGCCAGCGTACGGGCCAGGATTAGGCTACGGCTTGTGGTTTAGGTGTAGTGCTGGTGGTGGGTTTAGGTTCCGGGCTAGGGTTAGGGTTAGGGAACGGCAAGGCTTAGGGCACATGTGAGGGTACAGAAACGTGGGAGGGTCAGCCTACGTGCTGACGCACCGGTCAGTGCCAGCGTACCGGCCAGGAGTAGGCTACGGCTTGTGGGTTAGGTGTAGGGCTAGTGGTGGGTTTCCGTTCCGAGCTAGGGTTAGTGATAGGGAACGGCACGGCTTAGGGCACTGGTGAGGGTACGGAAACGTGGGAGGGTCAGGCTACGTGCTGACACACGTGTCAGTGCCAGCGTACGGGCTAGGAGTAGGCTACGGCGTAGGGTAAGGTGTAGAGCTGGTGGTGGGTTTCCGTTCCGGGCTACGGTTAGGGTTAGGGAACGGCAAAGCATAGGGCACAGGTGAGGGTACGGAAACGTGGGAGGGACACGCTACGTGCTGACGCACGGGTCAGTGCCAGCGTACCGGCCAGGAGTAGGCTACGGCTTGGGGTTTAGGTGTAGGGCTGGTGCTGGGTTTCCGTTCCGGGCTAGGGTTAGTGTTAGGGAATGGCAAGGCTTTGGGCACATGTGAGGGTACGGAAAATTGGGAGGTTCAGGCTACGTGCTGACGCACGGGTCAGTGCCAGCGTACGGGCCAGGAGTAGGCTATGGCTTGGTGGTTAGGTGTAGGGCTGTTGGTGGGTTTCCGTTCCGGGCTAGGGTTAGAGTTAGGGAACGGCAAGGCTTAGGGCACAGGTGAGGGTACGGAATCGTGGGAGGGTCAGGCTACTTGCTGACGCACGGGTCAGTGCCAGCGTACGGGCCAGGAGTAGGCTATGGCTTGGGGGTTAGGTTTAGGGCTGGTGGTGTGTTTCCGTTCCGTACTAGGTTTAGGGTTAGGGAATGGCAAGGCTTAGGGCACAGGTGAGGGTACGGAATCGTGGGAGGGTCAGGCTACGTGCTGATGCAAGCGTCAGTGCCAGCGTACAGGCCAGTAGTAGCCTTCGTCGTAGGGTAAGGTGTATGGCTAGTGGTGGGTTTCTGTTCCGGTCTAGGGTTAGGCATAGGGAACGGCAAGGCTTAGGGCACTTGTGAGGGTACGGAAACGAGGGAGGGTCAGGCTACGTGCTGACGCACGGTGC
Source organism: Mesoplodon mirus (assembly GCF_964341445.2). Classification (NCBI taxonomy): domain Eukaryota; kingdom Metazoa; phylum Chordata; class Mammalia; order Artiodactyla; family Ziphiidae; genus Mesoplodon; species Mesoplodon mirus. The sequence continues at coordinate 2,398,761 of NW_028295764.1, read as the reverse complement.
AGTGCCAGCGTACGGGCCAGGATTAGGCTACGGCTTGTGGTTTAGGTGTAGTGCTGGTGGTGGGTTTAGGTTCCGGGCTAGGGTTAGGGTTAGGGAACGGCAAGGCTTAGGGCACAGGTGAGGGTACGGAAACGTGGGAGGGTCAGGCTACGTGCTGATGCACGGGTCAGCGCCAGCGTACCGGCCAAGAGTAGGCTACGGCTAGGGGTTTAGGTGTAGGGCTGGTAGTGGGTTTCCGTTCCGGGCTAGGGTTAGGGTTCGGGAACGGCAAGGCTTAGGGCACAGGTGAGGGTACGGAAACGTGGGACGGTCAGGCTACATGCTGACGCACGGGTCAGTGCCAGCGTACCTGCCAGGAGTAGGCTATGGCTTGGGGGTAAGCTGTAGGGCTGGTGGTGGGTTTCCGTTCCGGGCTAGGGTTAGGGTTAGGGAACGGCAAGGCTTAGGTCACAGGTGAGGGTACGGAAACTTGTGAGGGTCAGGCTACGTGCTGACGCACGGGTCAGTGCCAGCGTACGGGCCAGGAATACGCTACAAGGTAGGGTAAGGTGTAGGGCTGGTGGTGGGTTTCCGTTCCTGGCTAGGGTTAGGTTGAGGGAACGGCAAGGCTTAGGTCACAGGTGATGGTACGGAAACGTGTGATGGTCAGGCTACGTGCTGACTCATGGGTCAGTGCCAGGGTACGGGCCAGGAGTAGGCTATGGCTTGGGGGTAAGCTGTAGGGCTGGTGGTGGGTTTCCGTTCCGGGCTAGGGTTAGGGTTAGGGAACGGCAACGCTTAGGTCACAGGTGATGGTACGGAAACGTGTGACGGTCAGGCTACGTGCTGACTCATGGGTCAGTGCCAGGGTACGGGCCAGGAGTAGGCTATGGCGTAGGGTAAAGTGTAGGGCTGGTGGTGGGTTTCCGTTCGGGGCTAGGGTTACGGTTAGGGAACGGCAAGGCGTAGGGCACAGGTGAGGGTACTGAAACGTGGGAGGGTCAGGCTACGTGCTGAGGCACGGGTCAGTGCCAGCACACGGGCCAGGATTAGGGTACGGCTTGGTGTTAAGGTGTAGGTCTGTTGGTGGGTTTAGGTTCCGGGCTAGGGTTAGGGTTAGGGAACGGCAAGGCTTAGGGCACATGTGAGGGTACAGAAACGTGGGAGTGTCAGCCTACGTGCTGACGCACCGGTCAGTGCCAGCGTACCGGCCAGGAGTAGGCTACGGCTTGTGGGTTAGGTGTAGGGCTAGTGGTGGGTTTCCGTTCCGAGCTAGGGTTAGTGATAGGGAACGGCACGGCTTAGGGCACTGGTGAGGGTACGGAAACGTGGGAGGGTCAGGCTACGTGCTGACACACGTGTCAGTGCCAGCGTACGGGCTAGGAGTAGGCTACGGCGTAGGGTAAGGTGTAGAGCTGGTGGTGGGTTTCCGTTCCGGGCTACGGTTAGGGTTAGGGAACGGCAAAGCATAGGGCACAGGTGAGGGTACGGAAACGTGGGAGGGACACGCTACGTGCTGACGCACGGGTCAGTGCCAGCGTACCGGCCAGGAGTAGGCTACGGCTTGGGGTTTAGCTGTAGGGCTGGTGCTGGGTTTCCGTTCCGGGCTAGGGTTAGTGTTAGGGAATGGCAAGGCTTTGGGCACATGTGAGGGTACGGAAAATTGGGAGGTTCAGGCTACGTGCTGACGCACGGGTCAGTGCCAGCGTACGGGCCAGGAGTAGTCTATGGCTTGGTGGTTAGGTGTAGGTCTGTTGGTGTGTTTCCGTTTTGTACTAGGTTTAGGGTTAGGGAACGGCAAGGCTTAGGGCACAGGTGGGGGTACGGAAACGTGGGACGGTCAGGCTACATGCTGACGCACGGGTCAGTGCCAGCGTACCGCCCAGGAGTAGGCTATGGCTTTGGGGTAAGCTGTAGGGCTGGTGGTGGGTTTCCGTTCCGGACTAGGGTTCGGGATAGGGAACGGCAAGGCTTAGGGCACAGGTGAGTGTACGGAAACGTGTGAGGTTCAGGCTACGTGCTGACGCACGTGTCAGTGCCAGCGTACGGGCGAGGAGAAGGCTACGTCGTAGGGTAAATTGTAGAGCTGGTGGTGGGTTTCTGTTCCTGGCTAGGATTAGGGTGAGGGAACGGCAAGGCTTAGGGCACAGGTGAGGGTACGGAAACTTGGGATTGTCAGGCTACGTGCTGAATCATGGGTCAGTGCCAGCGTACGGGCCAGGACTAGGCTACGGTGTAGGGTAAGGTGTAGGGCTGGCGGTGGGTTTCTGTTCCAGGCTAGGGTTAATGGTTAGGGAACGGCAAGTCTTAGGGCACAGGTGAGTGTAGGGAAACGTGGGAGGGTCAGGCTACATGCTGACGCACGTGTCAGTGCCAGCGTACGAGCCAGGAGTAGGCTACGGCGTAGGGTATGGTGTAGGGCTGGTGGTGGTGTTCCAATCCGGGCTAGGGTTAGGGTTAGGGAATGGCAAGGCTTAGGGCACAGTTGAGGGTACGGAAACGAGGGAGGGTCAGGCTACGTGCTTACGCATGGGTCAGTGCCAGCAGTACGCTACAGCGCAGGGTAAGGTATAGGGCTGGAGGTGGGTTTCCGTTCTGTTCTAGGGTTAGGGTTAGGGAACGGCAAGGCTTAGGGCACAGGTGAGGGTACGGAAACGTGGGAGGGTCAGGCTACGTGCTTACGCACGGGTCAATGCCAGCGTTCGGGCCAGGAGTAGGCTACGGCGTAAGGTAATGTGTAGGGCTGGTGGTGGGTTTACGTTCAGGGCTTGGGTTAGTGTTAGGGAACGGCAAGGCTTAGGGCCCAGATGAGGGTATGGAAACGTGGGGGGGTCAGTGTACATGCTGACGCACGGGTCAGTGCCAGCGTACGGGCCAGGAGTAGGCTACGTCATAGGGAAATGTGTAGGGCTGGTGGTGGGTTTCCGTTCCAGGCTAGGGTTAGGGCTAGGGAACGTCAAGGCTTAGGGCACAGGTGATTGTACGGAAACGTGGGAGGGTCTGGCTACGTGCTGACGCACGGGTCATTGCCAGCATACCGGCCAGGAGTAGGCTACGGGGTGGTGGTAAGGTCTAGGGCTGGTGGTGGGTTTCTATTCCGGGCTAGGGTTAGGTTTAGCGAACGTCAAGGCTTAGGGCACAGGTGAGGGTACGGAAACGTGGGAGGGTCAGGCTACGTGCTGACGCACTGGTCAGTGCCAGCGTACGGGCCAGGAATAGGCTACGGCGTAGGGTATGGTGTAGGGCTGGTGGTGGTGTTCCATTCCGGGCTAGGGTTAGGGTTAGGGAATGGCAAGGCTTAGGGCACAGTTGAGGGTACGGAATCGAGGGAGGGTCAGGCTACGTGCTTACGCATGGGTCAGTGCCAGCAGTACGCTACAGCGCAGGGTAAGGTATAGGGCTGGAGGTGGGTTTCCGTTCTGTGCTAGGGTTAGGGTTAGGGAACGGCAAGGCTTAGGGCACAGGTGAGGGTACGGAAACGTGGGAGGGTCAGGCTACGTGCTTACGCACGGGTCAATGCCAGAGTTTGGGCCAGGAGTAGGCTACGGCGTAAGGTAATGTGTAGGGCTGGTGGTGGGTTTACGTTCAGGGCTTGGGTTAGTGTTAGGGAACGGCAAGGCTTAGGGCCCAGATGAGGGTATGGAAACGTGGGGGGGTCAGTGTACATGCTGACGCACGGGTCAGTGCCAGCGTACGGGCCAGGAGTAGGCTACGTCATAGGGAAATGTGTAGGGCTGGTGGTGGGTTTCCGTTCCGGGCTAGGGTTAGAGCTAGGGAACGTCAAGGCTTAGGGCACAGGTGATTGTACGGAAACGTGGGAGGGTCTGGCTACGTGCTGACGCACGGGTCATTGCCAGCATACCGGCCAGGAGTAGGCTACGGGGTGGTGGTAAGGTCTAGGGCTGGTGGTGGGTTTCTATTCCGGGCTAGGGTTAGGTTTAGCGAACGTCAAGGCTTAGGGCACAGGTGAGGGTACGGAAACGTGGGAGGGTCAGGCTACGTGCTGACGCACTGGTCAGTGCCAGCGTACGGGCCAGGAATAGGCTACGGCGTAGGGTAGAGTGTAGGGCTGGTGCTGGGATTCTGTTCCGGGCTAGGGTTAGGGTTAGGGAACGGCAAAGCTTAGGGCACAGGTGAGGGTACGGAAAAGTGGGAGGGTCAGGCTACGTGATGACGCACGTGTCTGTGCCAGCGTACCGGCCAGGAGTAGGCTACGGCTTGGGGGTTAGATGTAGGGCTGGTTGTGGGTTTCCATTCCAGGCTAGGGTTAGGGTTAGGGAACAGCAAGGCTTAGGGCACAGGTGATGGTACGGAAACGTGGGAGGGTCAGGCTACATGCTGACGCAGGGATCAGTGCCAGTGTATGGGCAAGGAGTAGGCTACGGGGTAGGGTAAGGTGTAGGGCTGGTGGTGGGTTTCCGTTCCGGGCTAGGGTTAGTGTTAGGGAACGGCAAGGCTTAGGGCACAGGTGAGGGTACAGAAAATTTGGAGGTTCAGGCTACGTGCTAATGCACGGGTCAGTGCCAGCGTACGGGCCAGGAGTAGGCTACGTCGTAGAGAAAGGTGTATGGCTGGTGGTGGGTTTCCGTTCCGGGCTAGGGTTAGTGTTAGGGAACGGCAAGGCTTAGGGCACAGGTGAGGGTACGGAAACGTGGGAGGGTCAGGCTACGTGCTGACGCATGGGTCAGTGCCAGCGTATGGGACAGGAGTAGGCTATCGTTTGGGCGTTAGGTGTAGGGCTGGTGGTGTGTTTCCGTTCCGTACTAGGGTTAGGGTTAGGGAACGGCAAGCCTTAGGGCACAGGTGAGGGTACGGAAATGTGGGAAGGTCAGGCTACGTGCTGACGCACGTGTCAGGGCCAGTGTACGGGCCAGGAGTAGGCGACCGCGGAGGGTAAGGTGTAGGGCTGGTGGTGGGTTTCCGTTCCGGGCTAGGGTTAGTGTTAGGGAACGGCAAGGCTTAGGGCATAGGTGAGGGTACGGAAACGTGGGAGGTCCAGGCTACGTGCTGACGCACGGGTCTATGCCAGCGTTCGGGCCAGGAGTAGGCTACGGCGTATGGTATGGTGTGGGCTGGTGGTGGGTTTCCATTCCGGGCTAGCGTTAGTGTTAGGGAACGGCAAGGCTTAGGGCCCAGGTGAGGGTACGGAAACGTGGGAGGGTCAGGCTACGTGCTGACGCACGGGTCACTTCCAGCGTACGGGCCAGGAGTAGGCTACGGCTTGGGGGTAAGGTGTAGGGCTGGTGGTGGTTTTCCGTTCCGGGCTAGGGATAGGGTTAGGGAACGGCAAGGCTTAGGGCACAGGTGAGGGTACGGAAACGTGGGAGGGTCAGGCTACGTGCTGACATACGGTTCACTGCCAGCGTATGGGCCAGGAGTAGGCTACGGCGTAGGGTAAGGTGTAAGGCTGGTGGTGGGTTTTTGCTCTGGGCTAGGGTTAGGGTTAGGGAACGGCAAGGCTTAGGGCACAGTTGAGGTTACGGAAACGTGGGAGGGTCAGGCTACGTGCTGACGCATGGGTCAGTGCCAGCATATGGGCCAGGAGTAGGCTACGGCGTGGTGGTAAGTTGTAGGGCTGGTGGTGGGTTTCTGTTCCGGGCTAGGGTTAGGGTTAGCGAACGTCAATGCTTAGGGCACAGGTGAGGGTACGGAAACGTGGGAGGGTCAGGCTACGTGCTGACGCACGGGTCAGTGCCAGCGTACGGGCCAGGAATAGGCTACGGTGTAGGATAGAGTGTAGGACTGGTGGTGGGTTTCCGTTCCGGGCTAGGGTTAGGGTTAGGGAACGGCAAGGCCTAGGGCACAGGTGAGGGTACGGAAATGTGGGAGGGTCAGGCTACGTGCTGACGCACGGGTCAGTGCCAGCGTACGGGCAAGGAGTAGGCTACGGCGTAGCGTAAGGTGTAGGGCTGGTGGTGGGTTTCCGTTCTGGGCTAGGGTTAGGGTTAGGGAACGGCAAGGCTTAGGGCACAGGTGATGGTACGTTAACGTGGGAGGGTCAGGCTACGTGCTGACGCACGGGTCAGTGCCAGCGTACGGGCCAGGAGTAGGCTATGGCTAGTGGGTAAGATTTAGGGCTGGTGGTGGGTTTCTGTTCCGGGCTAGGGTTAGGGTAAGGGAACGGCAAGGCTTAGGACACAGGTGAGGGTACATTAACATGGGAGGGTCAGGCTACGTGCTGAAGCACAGGTCATTACCCGCGTACGGGCCAGGTGTAGGCTACGGCATAGGGTAAGGTGTAGGGCTGTTGGTGGGTTTCCGTTCCGGGCTAGGGTTACGGTTAGGGAACGGCAAGGCTTAGGGCACAGGTGAGGTTATGGAAACGTGGGAGGGTCAGGCTACGTGCTGACGCACATGTCAGTGCCAGCGTACCGGCCTGGAGTAGGCTACGGCTTGAGGGTTAGATGTAGGGCTGGTGGTGGGTTTCCATTCCAGGCTAGGGTTAGGGTTAGGGAACGGCAAGGCTTAGGGCACAGGTGAGGGTACGGAAACGTGGGAGGGTCAGGCTACATGCTGACGCACGGGTCAGTGCCAGCGTACGGGCCAGGAGTAGGCTACGGTTTGGGCGTTAGGTTTAGGGCTGGTGGTGGTTTTCTGTTCCGTACTTGGGTTAGGGTTAGTGAACGGCAAGCCTCAGGGCACAGGTGAGGGTACGGAAATGTGGGAAGATCAGGCTACGTGCTGACGCACGGGTCAGTGCCAGAGTTCGGGCCATGAGTAGGCTACGGCGTAGGGTAAGGTGTAGGGCTGGTGGTGGGTTTCCATTCCGGGCTAGGGTTAGTGTTAGGGAAAGGCAATGCTTAGGGCCCAGGTGAGGGTACGGAAACGTGGGAGTGTTAAACTACATGCTGACGAACGGTTCAGTGCGAGCGTACGGGCGAGGAGTAGGCTACCCAGAAGGGATTGGTTTAGGGCTGGTGGTGGTTTTCCGTTCCGGGCTAGGGTTAGGGTTAGGGAACGGCAAGGCTTAGGGCACAGGTGAGGGTACGGAAACGTGGGAGGTTCAGGCTACGTGCTGACGCACGGGTCAGTGCGAGCGTACGGGCGAGGAGTAGGCAACCCAGTAGGGAAAGGTTTAGGGCTGCTGGTGGGTTTCTGTTCCGGGCTAGGTTTAGGGTTAGGGAACGTCAAGGCTTAGGGCACAGGTGAGGGTACGGAAACGTGGGAGGGTCAGACAACGTGCTGACGCACGGGTCAGTGCCAGCGTACGGGCCAGGAGTAGGCTACGGCGTAGGGTAAAGTGTAGGGCTGGTGGTGGGTTTCCATTCCAGGCTAGGGTTAGGGTTACGGAACGGCAAGGCTTAGTCCTCAGGTGAGGGTACGGAAAAGTGGGAGGGTCTCGCTACGTGCTGACGCACGGGTCAGTGCCAGCGTACAGGCCAGGAGTAGGCTACGGCGTAGGGTAAGGTGTAGGGCTGCTGGTGGGTTTCCGTTACGGGCTAGGGTTAGGGTTATGGAACGGCAAGGCTTAGGGCACAGGTGAGGGTACAGAAACGTGCGAGGGTCAGGTTACGTGCTGACGCACGGGTCAGTGCCAGCGTACCGGCCAGGAGTAGGCTACGGCTTCGGGCTTAGGTGTAGGGCTGGTGGTGGGTTTCCGTTCCGGGCTAGGGTTAGGGTTAGGGAACGGCAAGTCTTAGGGCACAGGTGATGGTACGGAAACGTGGGAGCGTCAGGCTACGTGCTGACGGATGGGCCAGTGCCAGCGTACAGGCCAGGAGTAGGCTATGTCGTAGGGTATGGTCTAGGGCTGGTGGTGGGTTTCCGTTCCGGGCTAGGGTTAGGGTTAGGGAACGGCAAGGCTTTGGGCACAGGTGAGGTTACGGAAACGTGGGAGGGTCAGGCTACGTGCTGACACACGGGTCCGTGCCAGCGTACTGGCCAGGAGTAGGCCACGGGTTGGGGGTTAGGTGTAGGGCTGGTGGTGGGTTTCCGTTCCCGGGCTAGGGTTAGTGTTAGGGAACAGCAAGGCTTAGGGCACAGGTGAGGGTACGGAAACTTGGGAGGGTCAGGCTACGTGCTGACGCACGGGTCAGTGCCAGCGTTCTGGCCAGGAGTAGGCTATGGCTTGGGGGTTAGGTGTAGGGCTTGTGGTCTGTTTCCATTCCGTACTATGGTTAGGGTTAGGGAACGGCAAGGCTTAGGGCACAGGTGACGTTACGGTAATGTGGGAAGGTCAGGCTACGTGCTGACGCACAAATCAGTGCCCGCGTATGGACCATGAGTAGGCTACGGCTTGGGGTTAAGGTGTAGGGCTTGTGGTGGGTTTCCGTTCCGGGCTAGGGTTAGGGTTAGTGAACGGCAAGGCTTAGGGCACAGGTGAGGCTACGGCAAAATGGCAGGGTCAGGATACGTGCTGATGAAAGTTTCAGTGCCTGCGTACGGGCCAGGAATAGGCTACGGCGTAGGGAAAGGTATAGGGCTGGTGTTGGGTTTCCGTTCCGGGCTAGGGTTAGGGTTAGGGAACGGTAAGGCTTAGGAGTTGCCAGGCTGCCACCTGTAAAGAAGAGGATGCGTCACCCATAACGTCTGCTGAAATTTCTCTCCGGGCTGAGGTGAGGAAGGAAAAAAAGGAGTGTGGGCCTGGACAGGAGGGGTATCTCAGGCAGGAAAATGGAAAGCTTCCAGAAGAGCGCCTGTGGCCAGGACCATCCTGGCTGGCCTGCAGGCACCAAGTGGGCCTGTGTGCTGTCGCTGGTGTGGCTCCACTGCCCTTCCTCTAGGCTTTCAAGCCCTTGTACATATTCAGGTGTTTTACCTGGGAAGGGTGGGAACAGTTCAGCAGCAGCTGGCCTGGGGCTCAGCTCACGTTTACTCACAGACGCCTCGGCACGGTCCCGCAGCTTGGCAATGAGGACCCTCCTTGCGTGGGGTGGGGCTGCTGGCTGTATGGGAGATGATTATCCACATCTGACCAATTTCAGAATTGTTTACCGCTTGAGTAAGTGCCTTGATAGGGTTTTCCTCTGTATAACTGTTGGGTTCAGGTTTTTTTTTTCTCCATTGTTTCAAGTTAAATTTTATTCCTCTTTTATGTATTTATAGATATAAGCATGGAAATAAGTCATTCATATAAATACATCTGTGTGAATGGAAGAACATTTTTGTTTCATTTTTAAAAATTTTGAAATTTAAATTTATTTTCTTATACAGCAGGTTATTATTAGTTATGTATTTTATGCATTTACATGTATACAGGTCAATCCCAATCTCCCAAATCATCCCACCACCACCACCACCCCATGGCTTCCCCCTCTTTGTGTCCATACGTTTGTTCTCTACCTGTGTGTCTCTATTTCTGCCCTGCAAACAAGTTCATCTGTACCACTTTTCTAGGTACCAAATATAGGCATTAATATACAATAATTGTTTTGCTGTTTCTGACTTACTCCACTCTGTATGACAGTCTCTAGATACATCGAGTTCTCTAAAAATGACCCAGTTTCATTCCTTTATATGGTTGAGTAATACTCCATTTTATATATGTACCACATCTTTATCCGTTCTTCTGTCTGTGGGCATTTAGGTTGCTTCCATTACCTGGCTATTGTAAATAGTGCTGCAATGAACATTGTGGTGAATGTGTCTCTTTGATTTATGGTTTTCTCTGGGTATATGCTCAGAAGTGGGATTGCTGGATCAGATGGTACTCCTCTTTTTAGTTTTTTAAAGGAACCTCCATACTGTTCTCCATAGTGACTGTATCAATTTACATTCCCACCAATAGTGGAAGAGGGTTCCTTTTGTCCACACCCTCCCCAGAATTTTTGTTTGTAGATTTTCTGATGATGCCGACTCTAATGGGTGTGACGTCATACCTTATTGTAGTTTTGATTTGCATTTCTCTAACAATTAGTGATATTGAGCAGCTTTTCATGTGCGTCTTGGCCATCTCTGTGTCTTTTTTGAAGAAACGTCTATTTAGATCTTCTGCCCATTTTTGTATTGGGTTGTTTGTTTTTTTAATATTAAGCTGCATGAGCTATTTATATATATTGGAGATTAAACCTCTGTCCATTGATTCGTTTGCAACGATTTTCGCCCATTCTGAGGGATGCCATTTTCAATTCCCGTTTTTTTAACAAAAAAGGAATGAAAGGAAAAGAAGCAGAACACTAATGTGCGTAAAATATGCCTGTTGAAACGGTCGTTTTGAAATATGGACGTCCTTTGAATTTTTTGGTCGATATGTGACCCCAGGATTTGTTTTCAGGGCAGGTGTCATTTACAGGCCTGCAATGATTTTGAATATTAATCGACCATTAGCGCTGGGATTAAAGCTGCTGTTGTGTGAAACGGCCACAAGGTGGCAGCAGTTCTCCCTTACCAAATCTGGTTAGTAGGGCAACAGAGCCTCAATGGAAGACGCGTACTAGATTGTAATTTAGAATGGAATGTGCCAGGAGAAATCCCCTCAAGTTTGTCTCACTACTTCTTGTTCGTATTTTTATTTTAATATTTTTTATTTTTTATTACAGCAAGTTTGATTACAATGTTTGGCTTGTTGTAGGTGTGGAAGATATGGTTCTTTTACACATATACAGCTGTCTGTTCTTCCTGGGATCCTGTTCCCATGTACGTTATGACAGAATGTTGAGTAGTCCTCTCTTGGTATTCTGTAGGTCTTTGGTGATTATATATGTCACCTGTGTTTGTATATGCCTGTTAACCCCGATATCGTAATGAAACCAATCCTCACACCTTTCCATTGGTGAACCATAAGTTTGTTTAATGAATCTGTGATTGCCCTTCTCCGTGGAAATATCTGCCCTGGTATCCATTTTTAGGCAACACCTATAAGTGATATGATATGATATGTGTCTTTCACTTTCTGACTTACTACATGTCACGTGATTACTTCTAGACTCATCTACGGTGCTGCAAATGGCATTGTGTCCTTTTTTTCCTTGGCTTCTATTCTGCCTTAGTGAGGTCCATTTTCAACAATGTGATTCCTTGAGGGTTGTGGATTAGCTGACCTGGGCAGCCTTACCCTGCCGGCCTGCCCTCCCCAGGTGTGCCTCGTTGAGGTCAATATAAACAGCGCTCCAGGCAGCAATAGCCCCTGAAGCTGTGCCTGACTCCATATTCTCTGCCCCGTCAGCAGTCTCGTGGCTGTGCTGGTGGGAGGGAGTGAGGGGCCAAAGCTTTGTGAGTGGCCCGGTGTGAGTGGGACTCTGCTGGCCTTTCTGCAGGAGTTGCCAGGCTGCCACCTGTAAAGAAGAGGATGTGTCACCCATACTTCCGCTGGAATTTCGCTCCGGACAGAGGTGAGGAAGGAAAAAAGCAGTGGGGGCCGGGACAGGAGGGGTATCTCAGGCAGGGCAATGGAAAGCTTCCGGAAGAGCGCCCGGGGCAAAGACCACCCTGGCTGGCCTGCAGGCACCAAGTTGGCCTGCGTGCTGTCGCTGGTGTGGCTCTACGGCCCTTCCTCTAGGCTTTCAAGCCCTTGTACATATTCAGGTGTTTTACCTGGGAATGGTGGGAACAGTTCAGCAGCAGCTGGCCTGGGGCTCAGCTCACGTTTACTCACAGATGCCTCGGCACGGTCCCCCAGCTTTGCAATGAGGACTCTCCTTGCGTTGGGGGTGGGTTGCTGGCTGTATGGGAGATGGTTTCCCACCTCTGACCAATTTCAGAATTGTTTACCGCTGGAGCAAGTGCGCTGATAGGGTTTTCCTCTGTATAACTCATGGGTTCAGGTGTTTTTTTCTTTTATGGTTCAAGTTAGATTTTATTCCTCTTTTATATATTTATAGATATAAGCATGGAAATAATTCATTCCTATAAATACATCTGTGTGACGGGAAGAACTTTTTTCTGTTTTATTTTTAAATTTTATTTTTTAAAATTTTGAAATTTAATTTTATTTTTTTTATACAGCACGTTATTATTAGATATGTATTTTATGCATATACATGTATACAGGTCAATCCCAATCTCCCAACTCATCCCACCACCACCACCCCATGGCTTCCCACCCTTGGTGTCCATACGTTTGTTCTCTACCTCTGTGTCTCTATTTCTTCCCTGCAAACCATTTCATCTGTACCATTTTTTAGGTTCCACATATATGCATTAATATACAATATTTGGTTTCCTCTTTCTGACTTACTTCATTCTGTATGACAGTCTCTCGATCCATCGATGTCTCTACAAATGACCCAGTTTCATTCCTGTTTATGGCCGAGTAATATTTCATTTTATATATGTACCACATCTTTATCCATTCATCTGTCTGTGGGCATTTAGGTTGCTTCCATTACCTGGCTATTGTAAATAGTGCTGCAACGAACATTGTGGTGAATGTGCCTTTTTGATTTACGGTTTTCTCTAGGTATATGCCCAGAAGTGGGATTGCTGGATCAGATGGTAATTCTATTTCTAGTTTTTTTAAGGAAACTCCATACTGTTCTCCATAGTGACTGTATCAATTTACATTCCCACCAATAGTGGAAGAGGGCTCCTTTTGTCCATGCCATACCCAAAATTTGTCGTTTGTAGATTTTCTGATGATGCCGATTCTAACAGGTGTGAGGTGATACCTCATTGTAGTTTTGATTTGCATTTCTCTAATAATTAGTGCTGTTGAGCAGCTTTTCATGTGCGTCTTGGCCATCTCTGTGTCTTCTTTGAAGAAACGTCTCTTTAGATCTTCTGCCCATTTTTGTATTGGGTTGTTTGTTTTTTTAATATTAAGCTGCATGAGCTGTTTATATATATTGGAGATTAAACCTCTGTCCATTGATTCGTTTGCAACGATTTTTGCCCATTCTGAGGGATGCCTTTTTCCATTCCCGTTTTTTCTAACAAAAAAGGAAAGAAAGGAAAAGAAGCAGAACACTAATGTGCGTAAAATATGCCTTTTGAAACGGTCGTTTTGAAATATGGACGTCCTTTGAATTTTTTGGTTGATATGTGACCCCAGGATTTGTTTTCAGGGCAGGTGTCATTTACAGGCCTGCAATGATTTTGAATATCAACTGACCATTAGCGCTGGGATTAAAGCTGCTGTTGTGTGAAACGGCCACAAGGTGGCAGCAGTTCACCCTTACCAAATCTGGTTACTAGGGCAAGAGAGCCTCAGTGGAAGTGGTGTTCTAGATTGGAATTTAGAATGGAATGTGCCAGGAGAATACCCCTCAAGTTTGTCTCACTACTTCTTCTTCGTGTTTTTAATTTAATTTTTTTATTTTTTAATACAGCAAGTTTGATTACAATGTTTGGCTTGTTGTAGGTGTGGAAAATGTGGTTCTTTTACACATATACAGATGTCTTTTCTTCCTGGGATCCTTTTCCCATGTACGTTATGACAGAATGTTGAGTAGTCCTCTCTTGGTATTCTGTAGGTCTTTGGTGATTATATATGTCACGTGTGTTTGTATATGTCTGTTAACCCCGATATTGTAATGAAACCAATCCTCACACCATTCCATTGGTGAACCATAAGTTTGTTTAATGAATCTGTGATTGCCCTTCTCCGTGGAAATATCTGCCCTGGTATCCATTTTTAGGTAACACCTATAAGTGATATGATATGATATGTGTCTTTCACTTTCTGACTTACTACAAGTCACGTGATTACTTCTAGACTCATTTACGGTGCTGCAAATGGCATTGTGTCCTTTTCTTCCTTGGCTTCTCTTCTGCCTTAGCGAGGTCCATTTTCACCAATGTGATTCCCTGAGGGTTGTGGATTAGCTGACCTGGGCAGCCTTACCCTGCCGGCCCGCCCTCCCCAGGTGTGCCTCATTGAGGTCAATATAAACAGCGCTCCAGGCAGCAATAGCCCCTGAAGCTGTGCCTGACTCCATATTCTCTGCCCCGTCAGCAGTCTCGGGGCTGTGCTGGGGGGAGGGAGTGAGGGGCCACAGCTTTGTGGGTGGCCCGGTGTGAGTGGGACTCTGCTGGCCTTTCTGCAGGAGTTGCCAGGCTGCCACCTGTAAAGAAGAGAATGTGTCACCCATACCTTCCGCTGGAATTTCTCTCCGGACAGAGGTGAGGAAGGAAAAAAGCAGTGGGGGCCGGGACAGGAGGGGTATCTCAGACAGGGCAATGGAAAGCTTCCGGAAGAGCGCCCAGGGCCAAGGCCAACCTGGCTGGCCTGCAGGCACCAAGTTGGCCTGCGTGTTGTCGCTGGTGTGGCTCGACAGCCCTTCCTCTAGGCTTTCAAGCCCTTGTACATATTCAGGTGTTTTACCTGGGAAGGGTGGGAACAGTTCAGCAGCAGCTGGCCTGGGGCTCAGCTCACGTTTACTCACAGATGCCTCGGCACGGTCCCCCAGCTTTGCAATGAGGACGCTCCTTGCATGGGGGGTGGGTTGCTGGCTGTATGGGAGATGGTTTCCCACCTCTGACCAATTTCAGAATTGTTTACCGCTGGAGCAAGTGCCCTGATAGGGTTTTCCTCTGTATAACTCGTGGGTTCAGGGTTTTTTTTTCTTTTATGGTTCAAGTTAGATTTTATTCCTCTTTTATATATTTATAGATATAAGCATGGAAATAATTCATTCCTATAAATACATCTGTGTGACGGGAAGAACTTTTTTCTGTTTTATTTTTAAATTTTATTTTTTAAAATTTTGAAATTCAATTTTATTTTTTTTATACAACACGTTATTATTAGTTATGTATTTTATGAGTATACATGTATACAGGTCAATCCCAATCTCCCAACTCATCCCACCACCACCACCCCATGGCTTCCCACACTTGGTGTCCATACGTTTGTTCTCTACCTCTGTGTCTCTATTTCTTCCCTGCAAACCAGTTCATCTGTACCATTTTTTAGGTTCCACATATATGCATTAATATACAGTATTTGGTTTCCTCTTTCTGACTTACTTCATTCTGTATGACAGTCTCTCGATCCATCGATGTCTCTACAAATGACCCAGTTTCATTCCTGTTTATGGCCGAGTAATATTTCATTTTATATATGTACCACATCTTTATCCATTCTTCTGTCTGTGGGCATTTAGGTTGCTTCCATTACCTGGCTTTTGTAAATAGTGCTGCAACGAACATTGTGGTGAATGTGCCTTTTTGATTTACGGTTTTCTCTGGGTATATGCTCAGAAGTGGGATTGCTGGATCAGATGGTAATTCTATTTCTAGTTTTTTTAAGGAAACTCCATACTGTTCTCCATAGTGACTGTATCAATTTACATTCCCACCAATAGTGGAAGAGGGCTCCTTTTGTCCACACCCTCCGCAGAATTGGTTGTTTGTAGATTTTCTGATGATGCCGATTCTAACAGGTGTGAGGTGATACCTCATTGTAGTTTTGATTTGCATTTCTCTAATAATTAGTGCTGTTGAGCAGCTTTTCATGTGCGTCTTGGCCATCTCTGTCTTCTTTGAAGAAACGTCTCTTTAGATCTTCTGCCCATTTTTGTATTGGGTTGTTTGTTTTTTTAATATTAAGCTGCATGAGCTGTTTATATATATTGGAGATTAAACCTCTGTCCATTGATTCGTTTGCAACGATTTTTGCCCATTCTGAGGGATGCCTTTTTCCATTCCCGTTTTTTCTAACAAAAAAGGAAAGAAAGGAAAAGAAGCAGAACACTAATGTGCGTAAAATATGCCTTTTGAAACGGTCGTTTTGAAATATGGACGTCCTTTGAATTTTTTGGTTGATATGTGACCCCAGGATTTGTTTTCAGGGCAGGTGTCATTTACAGGCCTGCAATGATTTTGAATATCAACTGACCATTAGCGCTGGGATTAAAGCTGCTGTTGTGTGAAACGGCCACAAGGTGGCAGCAGTTCACCCTTACCAAATCTGGTTACTAGGGCAAGAGAGCCTCAGTGGAAGTGGTGTTCTAGATTGGAATTTAGAATGGAATGTGCCAGGAGAATGCCCCTCAAGTTTGTCTCACTACTTCTTGTTCGTGTTTTTAATTTAATTTTTTTATTTTTTATTACAGTAAGTTTGATTACAATGTTTGGCTTGTTGTAGGTGTGGAAGATGTGGTTCTTTTACACATATACAGATGTCTGTTCTTCCTGGGATCCTTTTCCCATGTACGTTATGACAGAATGTTGAGTAGTCCTCTCTTGGTATTCTGTAGGTCTTTGGTGATTATATATGTCACCTGTGTTTGTATATGTCTGTTAACCCCGATATTGTAATGAAACCAATCCTCACACCATTCCATTGGTGAACCATAAGTTTGTTTAATGAATCTGTGATTGCCTTTCTCCGTGGAAATATCTGCCCTGGTATCCATTTTTAGGTAACACCTATAAGTGATATGATATGATATGTGTCTTTCACTTTCTGACTTACTACAAGTCACGTGATTACTTCTAGACTCATTTACGGTGCTGCAAATGGCATTGTGTCCTTTTCTTCCTTGGCTTCTCTTCTGCCTTAGCGAGGTCCATTTTGACCAATGTGATTCCCTGAGGGTTGTGGATTAGCTGACCTGGGCAGCCTTACCCTGCCGGCCCGCCCTCCCCAGGTGTGCCTCGTTGAGGTCAATATAAACAGCGCTCCAGGCAGCAATAGCCCCTGAAGCTGTGCCT
This sequence comes from Mesoplodon mirus, assembly GCF_964341445.2. Taxonomy (NCBI): domain Eukaryota; kingdom Metazoa; phylum Chordata; class Mammalia; order Artiodactyla; family Ziphiidae; genus Mesoplodon; species Mesoplodon mirus. The sequence continues at coordinate 2,382,249 of NW_028295764.1, read as the reverse complement.
GACTCCATATTCTCTGCCCCGTCAGCAGTCTCGGGGTTGTGCTGGTGGGAGGGAGTGAGGGGCCACAGCTTTGTGGGTGGCCCGGTGTGAGTGGGACTCTGCTGGCCTTTCTGCAGGAGTTGCCAGGCTGCCACCTCTAAAGAAGAGAATGTGTCACCCATACCTTCCGCTGGAATTTCTCTCCGGACAGAGGTGAGGAAGGAAAAAAGCAGTGGGGTCCGGGACAGGAGGGGTATCTCAGACAGGGCAATGGAAAGCTTCTGGAAGAGCGCCCAGGGCCAAGACCAACCTGGCTGGCCTGCAGGCACCAAGTTGGCCTGCGTGTTGTCGCTGGTGTGGCTCGACGGCCCTTCCTCTAGGCTTTCAAGCCCTTGTACATATTCAGGTGTTTTACCTGGGAAGGGTGGGAACAGTTCAGCAGCAGCTGGCCTGGGGCTCAGCTCACGTTTACTCACAGATGCCTCGGCACGGTCCCCCAGCTTTGCAATGAGGACTCTCCTTGCGTGGGGGGTGGGTTGCTGGCTGTATGGGAGATGGTTTCCCACCTCTGACCAATTTCAGAATTGTTTACCGCTGGAGCAAGTGCCCTGATAGGGTTTTCCTCTGTATAACTCGTGGGTTCAGGTTTTTTTTTCTTTTATGGTTCAAGTTAGATTTTATTCCTCTTTTATATATTTATAGATAAAAGCATGGAAATAATTCATTCCTATAAATACATCTGTGTGACGGGAAGAACTTTTTTCTGTTTTATTTTTAAATTTTATTTTTTAAAATTTTGAAATTCAATTTTATTTTTTTTATACAACACGTTATTATTAGTTATGTATTTTATGAGTATACATGTATACAGGTCAATCCCAATCTCCCAACTCATCCCACCACCACCACCCCATGGCTTCCCACACTTGGTGTCCATACGTTTGTTCTCTACCTCTGTGTCTCTATTTCTTCCCTGCAAACCAGTTCATCTGTACCATTTTTTAGGTTCCACATATATGCATTAATATACAGTATTTGGTTTCCTCTTTCTGACTTACTTCATTCTGTATGACAGTCTCTCGATCCATCGATGTCTCTACAAATGACCCAGTTTCATTCCTGTTTATGGCCGAGTAATATTTCATTTTATATATGTACCACATCTTTATCCATTCTTCTGTCTGTGGGCATTTAGGTTGCTTCCATTACCTGGCTTTTGTAAATAGTGCTGCAACGAACATTGTGGTGAATGTGCCTTTTTGATTTACGGTTTTCTCTGGGTATATGCTCAGAAGTGGGATTGCTGGATCAGATGGTAATTCTATTTCTAGTTTTTTTAAGGAAACTCCATACTGTTCTCCATAGTGACTGTATCAATTTACATTCCCACCAATAGTGGAAGAGGGCTCCTTTTGTCCACACCCTCCGCAGAATTGGTTGTTTGTAGATTTTCTGATGATGCCGATTCTAACAGGTGTGAGGTGATACCTCATTGTAGTTTTGATTTGCATTTCTCTAATAATTAGTGCTGTTGAGCAGCTTTTCATGTGCGTCTTGGCCATCTCTGTCTTCTTTGAAGAAACGTCTCTTTAGATCTTCTGCCCATTTTTGTATTGGGTTGTTTGTTTTTTTAATATTAAGCTGCATGAGCTGTTTATATATATTGGAGATTAAACCTCTGTCCATTGATTCGTTTGCAACGATTTTTGCCCATTCTGAGGGATGCCTTTTTCCATTCCCGTTTTTTCTAACAAAAAAGGAAAGAAAGGAAAAGAAGCAGAACACTAATGTGCGTAAAATATGCCTTTTGAAACGGTCGTTTTGAAATATGGACGTCCTTTGAATTTTTTGGTTGATATGTGACCCCAGGATTTGTTTTCAGGGCAGGTGTCATTTACAGGCCTGCAATGATTTTGAATATCAACTGACCATTAGCGCTGGGATTAAAGCTGCTGTTGTGTGAAACGGCCACAAGGTGGCAGCAGTTCACCCTTACCAAATCTGGTTACTAGGGCAAGAGAGCCTCAGTGGAAGTGGTGTTCTAGATTGGAATTTAGAATGGAATGTGCCAGGAGAATGCCCCTCAAGTTTGTCTCACTACTTCTTGTTCGTGTTTTTAATTTAATTTTTTTATTTTTTATTACAGTAAGTTTGATTACAATGTTTGGCTTGTTGTAGGTGTGGAAGATGTGGTTCTTTTACACATATACAGATGTCTGTTCTTCCTGGGATCCTTTTCCCATGTACGTTATGACAGAATGTTGAGTAGTCCTCTCTTGGTATTCTGTAGGTCTTTGGTGATTATATATGTCACCTGTGTTTGTATATGTCTGTTAACCCCGATATTGTAATGAAACCAATCCTCACACCATTCCATTGGTGAACCATAAGTTTGTTTAATGAATCTGTGATTGCCTTTCTCCGTGGAAATATCTGCCCTGGTATCCATTTTTAGGTAACACCTATAAGTGATATGATATGATATGTGTCTTTCACTTTCTGACTTACTACAAGTCACGTGATTACTTCTAGACTCATTTACGGTGCTGCAAATGGCATTGTGTCCTTTTCTTCCTTGGCTTCTCTTCTGCCTTAGCGAGGTCCATTTTGACCAATGTGATTCCCTGAGGGTTGTGGATTAGCTGACCTGGGCAGCCTTACCCTGCCGGCCCGCCCTCCCCAGGTGTGCCTCGTTGAGGTCAATATAAACAGCGCTCCAGGCAGCAATAGCCCCTGAAGCTGTGCCTGACTCCATATTCTCTGCCCCGTCAGCAGTCTCGGGGTTGTGCTGGTGGGAGGGAGTGAGGGGCCACAGCTTTGTGGGTGGCCCGGTGTGAGTGGGACTCTGCTGGCCTTTCTGCAGGAGTTGCCAGGCTGCCACCTCTAAAGAAGAGAATGTGTCACCCATACCTTCCGCTGGAATTTCTCTCCGGACAGAGGTGAGGAAGGAAAAAAGCAGTGGGGTCCGGGACAGGAGGGGTATCTCAGACAGGGCAATGGAAAGCTTCTGGAAGAGCGCCCAGGGCCAAGACCAACCTGGCTGGCCTGCAGGCACCAAGTTGGCCTGCGTGTTGTCGCTGGTGTGGCTCGACGGCCCTTCCTCTAGGCTTTCAAGCCCTTGTACATATTCAGGTGTTTTACCTGGGAAGGGTGGGAACAGTTCAGCAGCAGCTGGCCTGGGGCTCAGCTCACGTTTACTCACAGATGCCTCTGCACGGTCCCCCAGCTTTGCAATGAGGACTCTCCTTGCGTGGGGGGTGGGTTGCTGGCTGTATGGGAGATGGTTTCCCACCTCTGACCAATTTCAGAATTGTTTACCGCTGGAGCAAGTGCCCTGATAGGGTTTTCCTCTGTATAACTCGTGGGTTCAGGTTTTTTTTTCTTTTATGGTTCAAGTTAGATTTTATTCCTCTTTTATATATTTATAGATAAAAGCATGGAAATAATTCATTCCTATAAATACATCTGTGTGACGGGAAGAACTTTTTTCTGTTTTATTTTTAAATTTTATTTTTTAAAATTTTGAAATTCAATTTTATTTTTTTTATACAACACGTTATTATTAGTTATGTATTTTATGAGTATACATGTATACAGGTCAATCCCAATCTCCCAACTCATCCCACCACCACCACCCCATGGCTTCCCACACTTGGTGTCCATACGTTTGTTCTCTACCTCTGTGTCTCTATTTCTTCCCTGCAAACCAGTTCATCTGTACCATTTTTTAGGTTCCACATATATGCATTAATATACAGTATTTGGTTTCCTCTTTCTGACTTACTTCATTCTGTATGACAGTCTCTCGATCCATCGATGTCTCTACAAATGACCCAGTTTCATTCCTGTTTATGGCCGAGTAATATTTCATTTTATATATGTACCACATCTTTATCCATTCTTCTGTCTGTGGGCATTTAGGTTGCTTCCATTACCTGGCTTTTGTAAATAGTGCTGCAACGAACATTGTGGTGAATGTGCCTTTTTGATTTACGGTTTTCTCTGGGTATATGCTCAGAAGTGGGATTGCTGGATCAGATGGTAATTCTATTTCTAGTTTTTTTAAGGAAACTCCATACTGTTCTCCATAGTGACTGTATCAATTTACATTCCCACCAATAGTGGAAGAGGGCTCCTTTTGTCCACACCCTCCGCAGAATTGGTTGTTTGTAGATTTTCTGATGATGCCGATTCTAACAGGTGTGAGGTGATACCTCATTGTAGTTTTGATTTGCATTTCTCTAATAATTAGTGCTGTTGAGCAGCTTTTCATGTGCGTCTTGGCCATCTCTGTCTTCTTTGAAGAAACGTCTCTTTAGATCTTCTGCCCATTTTTGTATTGGGTTGTTTGTTTTTTTAATATTAAGCTGCATGAGCTGTTTATATATATTGGAGATTAAACCTCTGTCCATTGATTCGTTTGCAACGATTTTTGCCCATTCTGAGGGATGCCTTTTTCCATTCCCGTTTTTTCTAACAAAAAAGGAAAGAAAGGAAAAGAAGCAGAACACTAATGTGCGTAAAATATGCCTTTTGAAACGGTCGTTTTGAAATATGGACGTCCTTTGAATTTTTTGGTTGATATGTGACCCCAGGATTTGTTTTCAGGGCAGGTGTCATTTACAGGCCTGCAATGATTTTGAATATCAACTGACCATTAGCGCTGGGATTAAAGCTGCTGTTGTGTGAAACGGCCACAAGGTGGCAGCAGTTCACCCTTACCAAATCTGGTTACTAGGGCAAGAGAGCCTCAGTGGAAGTGGTGTTCTAGATTGGAATTTAGAATGGAATGTGCCAGGAGAATGCCCCTCAAGTTTGTCTCACTACTTCTTGTTCGTGTTTTTAATTTAATTTTTTTATTTTTTATTACAGTAAGTTTGATTACAATGTTTGGCTTGTTGTAGGTGTGGAAGATGTGGTTCTTTTACACATATACAGATGTCTGTTCTTCCTGGGATCCTTTTCCCATGTACGTTATGACAGAATGTTGAGTAGTCCTCTCTTGGTATTCTGTAGGTCTTTGGTGATTATATATGTCACCTGTGTTTGTATATGTCTGTTAACCCCGATATTGTAATGAAACCAATCCTCACACCATTCCATTGGTGAACCATAAGTTTGTTTAATGAATCTGTGATTGCCTTTCTCCGTGGAAATATCTGCCCTGGTATCCATTTTTAGGTAACACCTATAAGTGATATGATATGATATGTGTCTTTCACTTTCTGACTTACTACAAGTCACGTGATTACTTCTAGACTCATTTACGGTGCTGCAAATGGCATTGTGTCCTTTTCTTCCTTGGCTTCTCTTCTGCCTTAGCGAGGTCCATTTTGACCAATGTGATTCCCTGAGGGTTGTGGATTAGCTGACCTGGGCAGCCTTACCCTGCCGGCCCGCCCTCCCCAGGTGTGCCTCGTTGAGGTCAATATAAACAGCGCTCCAGGCAGCAATAGCCCCTGAAGCTGTGCCTGACTCCATATTCTCTGCCCCGTCAGCAGTCTCGGGGTTGTGCTGGTGGGAGGGAGTGAGGGGCCACAGCTTTGTGGGTGGCCCGGTGTGAGTGGGACTCTGCTGGCCTTTCTGCAGGAGTTGCCAGGCTGCCACCTCTAAAGAAGAGAATGTGTCACCCATACCTTCCGCTGGAATTTCTCTCCGGACAGAGGTGAGGAAGGAAAAAAGCAGTGGGGTCCGGGACAGGAGGGGTATCTCAGACAGGGCAATGGAAAGATTCTGGAAGAGCGCCCAGGGCCAAGACCAACCTGGCTGGCCTGCAGGCACCAAGTTGGCCTGCGTGTTGTCGCTGGTGTGGCTCGACGGCCCTTCCTCTAGGCTTTCAAGCCCTTGTACATATTCAGGTGTTTTACCTGGGAAGGGTGGGAACAGTTCAGCAGCAGCTGGCCTGGGGCTCAGCTCACGTTTACTCACAGATGCCTCGGCACGGTCCCCCAGCTTTGCAATGAGGACTCTCCTTGCGTGGGGGGTGGGTTGCTGGCTGTATGGGAGATGGTTTCCCACCTCTGACCAATTTCAGAATTGTTTACCGCTGGAGCAAGTGCCCTGATAGGGTTTTCCTCTGTATAACTCGTGGGTTCAGGTTTTTTTTTCTTTTATGGTTCAAGTTAGATTTTATTCCTCTTTTATATATTTATAGATAAAAGCATGGAAATAATTCATTCCTATAAATACATCTGTGTGACGGGAAGAAATTTTTTCTCTTTTATTTTTAAATTTTATTTTTTAAAATTTTGAAATTCAATTTTATTTTTTTTATACAGCACGTTATTATTAGTTATGTATTTTATGCGTATACATGTATACAGGTCAATCCCAATCTCCCAACTCATCCCACCACCACCACCCCATGGCTTCCCACACTTGGTGTCCATACGTTTGTTCTCTACCTCTGTGTCTCTATTTCTTCCCTGCAAACCAGTTCATCTGCACCATTTTTTAGGTTCCACATATATGCATTAATATACAGTATTTGTTTTCCTCTTTCTGACTTACTTCATTCTGTATGACAGTCTCTCGATCCATCGATGTCTCTACAAATGACCCAGTTTCATTCCTGTTTATGGCCGAGTAATATTTCATTTTATATATGTACCACATCTTTATCCATTCATCTGTCTGTGGGCATTTAGGTTGCTTCCATTACCTGGCTATTGTAAATAGTGCTGCAACGAACATTGTGGTGAATGTGCCTTTTTGATTTACGGTTTTCTCTGGGTATATGCCCAGAAGTGGGATTGCTGGATCAGATGGTAATTCTATTTCTAGTTTTTTTAAGGAAACTCCATACTGTTCTCCATAGTGTCTGTATCAATTTACATACCCACCAATAGTGGAAGAGGGCTCCTTTTGTCCACACCCTCCCCAGAATTGGTTGTTTGTAGATTTTCTGATGATGCCGATTCTAACAGGTGTGAGGTGATACCTCATTGTAGTTTTTTTTTTTTTTTTTTTTTTTTGCTGTAGGCATGCCTCTCACTGCTGTGGCCTCCCCCTCTGCGGAGCACAGGTTCCGGACGCGCAGGCCCAGTGGCCATGGCTCACGGGCCCAGCCGCTCCGCGGCATGTGGGATCCTCCCAGACCGGGGCACGAACCCATGTCCCCTGCATCGGCAGGCGGACTCTCAACCACTGCGCCACCAGGGAAGCCCCTCATTGTAGTTTTGATTTGCATTTCTCTAATAATTAGTGCTCTTGATCAGCTTTTCATGTGCGTCTTGGCCATCTCTGTGTCTTCTTTGAAGAAACGTCTCTTTAGATCTTCTGCCCATTTTTGTATTGGGTTGTTTGTTTTTTTAATATTAAGCTGCATGAGCTGTTTATATATATTGGAGATTAAACCTCTGTCCATTGATTCATTTGCAACGATTTTTGCCCATTCTGAGGGATGCCTTTTTCCATTCCCGTTTTTTCTAACAAAAAAGAAAGAAAGGAAAAGAAGCAGAACACTAATGTGCGTAAAATATGCCTTTTGAAACGGTCGTTTTGAAATATGGACGTCCTTTGAATTTTTTGGTCGATATGTGACCCCAGGATTTGTTTTCAGGGCAGGTGTCATTTACAGGCCTGCAATGATTTTGAATATCAACTGACCATTAGCGCTGGGATTAAAGCTGCTGTTGTGTGAAACGGCCACAAGGTGGCAGCAGTTCACCCTTACCAAATCTGGTTACTAGGGCAAGAGAGCCTCAGTGGAAGTGGTGTTCTAGATTGGAATTTAGAATGGAATGTGCCAGGAGAATGCCCCTCAAGTTTGTCTCAGTACTTCTTGTTCGTGTTTTTAATTTAATTTTTTTATTTTTTATTACAGCAAGTTTGATTACAATGTTTGGCTTGTTGTAGGTGTGGAAGATGTGGTTCTTTTACACATATACAGATGTCTGTTCTTCCTGGGATCCTTTTCCCATGTACGTTATGACAGAATGTTGAGTAGTCCTCTCTTGGTATTCTGTAGGTCTTTGGTGATTATATATGTCACCTGTGTTTGTATATGTCTGTTAACCCCGATATTGTAATGAAACCAATCCTCACACCATTCCATTGGTGAACCATAAGTTTGTTTAATGAATCTGTGATTGCCTTTCTCCGTGGAAATATCTGCCCTGGTATCCATTTTTAGGTAACACCTATAAGTGATATGATATGATATGTGTCTTTCACTTTCTGACTTACTACAAGTCACGTGATTATTTGTAGACTCATTTACGGTGCTGCAAATGGCATTGTGTCCTTTTCTTCCTTGGCTTCTCTTCTGCCTTAGCGAGGTCCATTTTGACCAATGTGATTCCCTGAGGGTTGTGGATTAGCTGACCTGGGCAGCCTTACCCTGCCGGCCCACCCTCCCCAGGTGTGCCTCGTTGAGGTCAATATAAACAGTGCTCCAGGCAGCAATAGCCCCTGAAGCTGTGCCTGACTCCATATTCTCTGCCCCGTCAGCAGTCTCGGGGTTGTGCTGGTGGGAGGGAGTGAGGGGCCACAGCTTTGTGGGTGGCCCGGTGTGAGTGGGACTCTGCTGGCCTTTCTGCAGGAGTTGCCAGGCTGCCACCTCTAAAGAAGAGAATGTGTCACCCATACCTTCCGCTGGAATTTCTCTCCGGACAGAGGTGAGGAAGGAAAAAAGCAGTGGGGTCCGGGACAGGAGGGGTATCTCAGACAGGGCAATGGAAAGCTTCTGGAAGAGCGCCCAGGGCCAAGACCAACCTGGCTGGCCTGCAGGCACCAAGTTGGCCTGCGTGTTGTCGCTGGTGTGGCTCGACGGCCCTTCCTCTAGGCTTTCAAGCCCTTGTACATATTCAGGTGTTTTACCTGGGAAGGGTGGGAACAGTTCAGCAGCAGCTGGCCTGGGGCTCAGCTCACGTTTACTCACAGATGCCTCGGCACGGTCCCCCAGCTTTGCAATGAGGACTCTCCTTGCGTGGGGGGTGGGTTGCTGGCTGTATGGGAGATGGTTTCCCACCTCTGACCAATTTCAGAATTGTTTACCGCTGGAGCAAGTGCCCTGATAGGGTTTTCCTCTGTATAACTCGTGGGTTCAGGTTTTTTTTTCTTTTATGGTTCAAGTTAGATTTTATTCCTCTTTTATATATTTATAGATAAAAGCATGGAAATAATTCATTCCTATAAATACATCTGTGTGACGGGAAGAACTTTTTTCTCTTTTATTTTTAAATTTTATTTTTTAAAATTTTGAAATTCAATTTTATTTTTTTTATACAGCACGTTATTATTAGTTATGTATTTTATGCGTATACATGTATACAGGTCAATCCCAATCTCCCAACTCATCCCACCACCACCACCCCATGGCTTCCCACACTTGGTGTCCATACGTTTGTTCTCTACCTCTGTGTCTCTATTTCTTCCCTGCAAACCAGTTCATCTGTACCATTTTTTACGCTCCACATATATGCATTAATATACAGTATTTGTTTTCCTCTTTCTGACTTACTTCATTCTGTATGACAGTCTCTCGATCCATCGATGTCTCTACAAATGACCCAGTTTCATTCCTGTTTATGGCCGAGTAATATTCCATTTTATATATGTACCACATCTTTATCCATTCATCTGTCTGTGGGCATTTAGGTTGCTTCCATTACCTGGCTATTGTAAATAGTGCTGCAACGAACATTGTGGTGAATGTGCCTTTTTGATTTACGGTTTTCTCTGGGTATATGCCCAGAAGTGGGATTGCTGGATCAGATGGTAATTCTATTTCTAGTTTTTTTAAGGAAACTCCATACTGTTCTCCATAGTGACTGTATCAATTTACATTCCCACCAATAGTGGAAGAGGGCTCCTTTTGTCCACACCCTCCGCAGAATTGGTTGTTTGTAGATTTTCTGATGATGCCGATTCTAACAGGTGTGAGGTGATACCTCATTGTAGTTTTGATTTGCATTTCTCTAATAATTAGTGCTGTTGAGCAGCTTTTCATGTGCGTCTTGGCCATCTCTGTCTTCTTTGAAGAAACGTCTCTTTAGATCTTCTGCCCATTTTTGTATTGGGTTGTTTGTTTTTTTAATATTAAGCTGCATGAGCTGTTTATATATATTGGAGATTAAACCTCTGTCCATTGATTCGTTTGCAACGATTTTTGCCCATTCTGAGGGATGCCTTTTTCCATTCCCGTTTTTTCTAACAAAAAAGGAAAGAAAGGAAAAGAAGCAGAACACTAATGTGCGTAAAATATGCCTTTTGAAACGGTCGTTTTGAAATATGGACGTCCTTTGAATTTTTTGGTTGATATGTGACCCCAGGATTTGTTTTCAGGGCAGGTGTCATTTACAGGCCTGCAATGATTTTGAATATCAACTGACCATTAGCGCTGGGATTAAAGCTGCTGTTGTGTGAAACGGCCACAAGGTGGCAGCAGTTCACCCTTACCAAATCTGGTTACTAGGGCAAGAGAGCCTCAGTGGAAGTGGTGTTCTAGATTGGAATTTAGAATGGAATGTGCCAGGAGAATGCCCCTCAAGTTTGTCTCACTACTTCTTGTTCGTGTTTTTAATTTAATTTTTTTATTTTTTATTACAGTAAGTTTGATTACAATGTTTGGCTTGTTGTAGGTGTGGAAGATGTGGTTCTTTTACACATATACAGATGTCTGTTCTTCCTGGGATCCTTTTCCCATGTACGTTATGACAGAATGTTGAGTAGTCCTCTCTTGGTATTCTGTAGGTCTTTGGTGATTATATATGTCACCTGTGTTTGTATATGTCTGTTAACCCCGATATTGTAATGAAACCAATCCTCACACCATTCCATTGGTGAACCATAAGTTTGTTTAATGAATCTGTGATTGCCTTTCTCCGTGGAAATATCTGCCCTGGTATCCATTTTTAGGTAACACCTATAAGTGATATGATATGATATGTGTCTTTCACTTTCTGACTTACTACAAGTCACGTGATTACTTCTAGACTCATTTACGGTGCTGCAAATGGCATTGTGTCCTTTTCTTCCTTGGCTTCTCTTCTGCCTTAGCGAGGTCCATTTTGACCAATGTGATTCCCTGAGGGTTGTGGATTAGCTGACCTGGGCAGCCTTACCCTGCCGGCCCGCCCTCCCCAGGTGTGCCTCGTTGAGGTCAATATAAACAGCGCTCCAGGCAGCAATAGCCCCTGAAGCTGTGCCTGACTCCATATTCTCTGCCCCGTCAGCAGTCTCGGGGTTGTGCTGGTGGGAGGGAGTGAGGGGCCACAGCTTTGTGGGTGGCCCGGTGTGAGTGGGACTCTGCTGGCCTTTCTGCAGGAGTTGCCAGGCTGCCACCTCTAAAGAAGAGAATGTGTCACCCATACCTTCCGCTGGAATTTCTCTCCGGACAGAGGTGAGGAAGGAAAAAAGCAGTGGGGTCCGGGACAGGAGGGGTATCTCAGACAGGGCAATGGAAAGATTCTGGAAGAGCGCCCAGGGCCAAGACCAACCTGGCTGGCCTGCAGGCACCAAGTTGGCCTGCGTGTTGTCGCTGGTGTGGCTCGACGGCCCTTCCTCTAGGCTTTCAAGCCCTTGTACATATTCAGGTGTTTTACCTGGGAAGGGTGGGAACAGTTCAGCAGCAGCTGGCCTGGGGCTCAGCTCACGTTTACTCACAGATGCCTCGGCACGGTCCCCCAGCTTTGCAATGAGGACTCTCCTTGCGTGGGGGGTGGGTTGCTGGCTGTATGGGAGATGGTTTCCCACCTCTGACCAATTTCAGAATTGTTTACCGCTGGAGCAAGTGCCCTGATAGGGTTTTCCTCTGTATAACTCGTGGGTTCAGGTTTTTTTTTCTTTTATGGTTCAAGTTAGATTTTATTCCTCTTTTATATATTTATAGATAAAAGCATGGAAATAATTCATTCCTATAAATACATCTGTGTGACGGGAAGAAATTTTTTCTCTTTTATTTTTAAATTTTATTTTTTAAAATTTTGAAATTCAATTTTATTTTTTTTATACAGCACGTTATTATTAGTTATGTATTTTATGCGTATACATGTATACAGGTCAATCCCAATCTCCCAACTCATCCCACCACCACCACCCCATGGCTTCCCACACTTGGTGTCCATACGTTTGTTCTCTACCTCTGTGTCTCTATTTCTTCCCTGCAAACCAGTTCATCTGTACCATTTTTTAGGTTCCACATATATGCATTAATATACAGTATTTGGTTTCCTCTTTCTGACTTACTTCATTCTGTATGACAGTCTCTCGATCCATCGATGTCTCTACAAATGACCCAGTTTCATTCCTGTTTATGGCCGAGTAATATTTCATTTTATATATGTACCACATCTTTATCCATTCATCTGTCTGTGGGCATTTAGGTTGCTTCCATTACCTGGCTATTGTAAATAGTGCTGCAACGAACATTGTGGTGAATGTGCCTTTTTGATTTACGGTTTTCTCTGGGTATATGCCCAGAAGTGGGATTGCTGGATCAGATGGTAATTCTATTTCTAGTTTTTTTAAAGAAACTCCATACTGTTCTCCATAGTGACTGTATCAATTTACATTCCCACCAATAGTGGAAGAGGGCTCCTTTTGTCCACACCCTCCGCAGAATTGGTTGTTTGTAGATTTTCTGATGATGCCGATTCTAACAGGTGTGAGGTGATACCTCATTGTAGTTTTGATTTGCATTTCTCTAATAATTAGTGCTGTTGAGCAGCTTTTCATGTGCGTCTTGGCCATCTCTGTCTTCTTTGAAGAAACGTCTCTTTAGATCTTCTGCCCATTTTTGTATTGGGTTGTTTGTTTTTTTAATATTAAGCTGCATGAGCTGTTTATATATATTGGAGATTAAACCTCTGTCCATTGATTCGTTTGCAACGATTTTTGCCCATTCTGAGGGATGCCTTTTTCCATTCCCGTTTTTTCTAACAAAAAAGGAAAGAAAGGAAAAGAAGCAGAACACTAATGTGCGTAAAATATGCCTTTTGAAACGGTCGTTTTGAAATATGGACGTCCTTTGAATTTTTTGGTTGATATGTGACCCCAGGATTTGTTTTCAGGGCAGGTGTCATTTACAGGCCTGCAATGATTTTGAATATCAACTGACCATTAGCGCTGGGATTAAAGCTGCTGTTGTGTGAAACGGCCACAAGGTGGCAGCAGTTCACCCTTACCAAATCTGGTTACTAGGGCAAGAGAGCCTCAGTGGAAGTGGTGTTCTAGATTGGAATTTAGAATGGAATGTGCCAGGAGAATGCCCCTCAAGTTTGTCTCAGTACTTCTTGTTCGTGTTTTTAATTTAATTTTTTTATTTTTTATTACAGCAAGTTTGATTACAATGTTTGGCTTGTTGTAGGTGTGGAAGATGTGGTTCTTTTACACATATACAGATGTCTGTTCTTCCTGGGATCCTTTTCCCATGTACGTTATGACAGAATGTTGAGTAGTCCTCTCTTGGTATTCTGTAGGTCTTTGGTGATTATATATGTCACCTGTGTTTGTATATGTCTGTTAACCCCGATATTGTAATGAAACCAATCCTCACACCATTCCATTGGTGAACCATAAGTTTGTTTAATGAATCTGTGATTGCCTTTCTCCGTGGAAATATCTGCCCTGGTATCCATTTTTAGGTAACACCTATAAGTGATATGATATGATATGTGTCTTTCACTTTCTGACTTACTACAAGTCACGTGATTACTTCTAGACTCATTTACGGTGCTGCAAATGGCATTGTGTCCTTTTCTTCCTTGGCTTCTCTTCTGCCTTAGCGAGGTCCATTTTGACCAATGTGATTCCCTGAGGGTTGTGGATTAGCTGACCTGGGCAGCCTTACCCTGCCGGCCCGCCCTCCCCAGGTGTGCCTCGTTGAGGTCAATATAAACAGTGCTCCAGGCAGCAATAGCCCCTGAAGCTGTGCCTGACTCCATATTCTCTGCCCCGTCAGCAGTCTCGGGGTTGTGCTGGTGGGAGGGAGTGAGGGGCCACAGCTTTGTGGGTGGCCCGGTGTGAGTGGGACTCTGCTGGCCTTTCTGCAGGAGTTGCCAGGCTGCCACCTCTAAAGAAGAGAATGTGTCACCCATACCTTCCGCTGGAATTTCTCTCCGGACAGAGGTGAGGAAGGAAAAAAGCAGTGGGGTCCGGGACAGGAGGGGTATCTCAGACAGGGCAATGGAAAGCTTCTGGAAGAGCGCCCAGGGCCAAGACCAACCTGGCTGGCCTGCAGGCACCAAGTTGGCCTGCGTGTTGTCGCTGGTGTGGCTCGACGGCCCTTCCTCTAGGCTTTCAAGCCCTTGTACATATTCAGGTGTTTTACCTGGGAAGGGTGGGAACAGTTCAGCAGCAGCTGGCCTGGGGCTCAGCTCACGTTTACTCACAGATGCCTCGGCACGGTCCCCCAGCTTTGCAATGAGGACTCTCCTTGCGTGGGGGGTGGGTTGCTGGCTGTATGGGAGATGGTTTCCCACCTCTGACCAATTTCAGAATTGTTTACCGCTGGAGCAAGTGCCCTGATAGGGTTTTCCTCTGTATAACTCGTGGGTTCAGGTTTTTTTTTCTTTTATGGTTCAAGTTAGATTTTATTCCTCTTTTATATATTTATAGATAAAAGCATGGAAATAATTCATTCCTATAAATACATCTGTGTGACGGGAAGAACTTTTTTCTCTTTTATTTTTAAATTTTATTTTTTAAAATTTTGAAATTCAATTTTATTTTTTTTATACAGCACGTTATTATTAGTTATGTATTTTATGCGTATACATGTATACAGGTCAATCCCAATCTCCCAACTCATCCCACCACCACCACCCCATGGCTTCCCACACTTGGTGTCCATACGTTTGTTCTCTACCTCTGTGTCTCTATTTCTTCCCTGCAAACCAGTTCATCTGTACCATTTTTTACGCTCCACATATATGCATTAATATACAGTATTTGTTTTCCTCTTTCTGACTTACTTCATTCTGTATGACAGTCTCTCGATCCATCGATGTCTCTACAAATGACCCAGTTTCATTCCTGTTTATGGCCGAGTAATATTCCATTTTATATATGTACCACATCTTTATCCATTCATCTGTCTGTGGGCATTTAGGTTGCTTCCATTACCTGGCTATTGTAAATAGTGCTGCAACGAACATTGTGGTGAATGTGCCTTTTTGATTTACGGTTTTCTCTGGGTATATGCCCAGAAGTGGGATTGCTGGATCAGATGGTAATTCTATTTCTAGTTTTTTTAAGGAAACTCCATACTGTTCTCCATAGTGACTGTATCAATTTACATTCCCACCAATAGTGGAAGAGGGCTCCTTTTGTCCACACCCTCCGCAGAATTGGTTGTTTGTAGATTTTCTGATGATGCCGATTCTAACAGGTGTGAGGTGATACCTCATTGTAGTTTTGATTTGCATTTCTCTAATAATTAGTGCTGTTGAGCAGCTTTTCATGTGCGTCTTGGCCATCTCTGTCTTCTTTGAAGAAACGTCTCTTTAGATCTTCTGCCCATTTTTGTATTGGGTTGTTTGTTTTTTTAATATTAAGCTGCATGAGCTGTTTATATATATTGGAGATTAAACCTCTGTCCATTGATTCGTTTGCAACGATTTTTGCCCATTCTGAGGGATGCCTTTTTCCATTCCCGTTTTTTCTAACAAAAAAGGAAAGAAAGGAAAAGAAGCAGAACACTAATGTGCGTAAAATATGCCTTTTGAAACGGTACTTTTGAAATATGGACGTCCTTTGAATTTTTTGGTTGATATGTGACCCCAGGATTTGTTTTCAGGGCAGGTGTCATTTACAGGCCTGCAATGATTTTGAATATCAACTGACCATTAGCGCTGGGATTAAAGCTGCTGTTGTGTGAAACGGCCACAAGGTGGCAGCAGTTCACCCTTACCAAATCTGGTTACTAGGGCAAGAGAGCCTCAGTGGAAGTGGTGTTCTAGATTGGAATTTAGAATGGAATGTGCCAGGAGAATGCCCCTCAAGTTTGTCTCAGTACTTCTTGTTCGTGTTTTTAATTTAATTTTTTTATTTTTTATTACAGCAAGTTTGATTACAATGTTTGGCTTGTTGTAGGTGTGGAAGATGTGGTTCTTTTACACATATACAGATGTCTTTTCTTCCTGGGATCCTTTTCCCATGTACGTTATGACAGAATGTTGAGTAGTCCTCTCTTGGTATTCTGTAGGTCTTTGGTGATTATATATGTCACCTGTGTTTGTATATGTCTGTTAACCCCGATATTGTAATGAAACCAATCCTCACACCATTCCATTGGTGAACCATAAGTTTGTTTAATGAATCTGTGATTGCCTTTCTCCGTGGAAATATCTGCCCTGGTATCCATTTTTAGGTAACACCTATAAGTGATATGATATGATATGTGTCTTTCACTTTCTGACTTACTACAAGTCACGTGATTACTTCTAGACTCATTTACGGTGCTGCAAATGGCATTGTGTCCTTTTCTTCCTTGGCTTCTCTTCTGCCTTAGCGAGGTCCATTTTGACCAATGTGATTCCCTGAGGGTTGTGGATTAGCTGACCTGGGCAGCCTTACCCTGCCGGCCCGCCCTCCCCAGGTGTGCCTCGTTGAGGTCAATATAAACAGCGCTCCAGGCAGCAATAGCCCCTGAAGCTGTGCCTGACTCCATATTCTCTGCCCCGTCAGCAGTCTCGGGGTTGTGCTGGTGGGAGGGAGTGAGGGGCCACAGCTTTGTGGGTGGCCCGGTGTGAGTGGGACTCTGCTGGCCTTTCTGCAGGAGTTGCCAGGCTGCCACCTCTAAAGAAGAGAATGTGTCACCCATACCTTCCGCTGGAATTTCTCTCCGGACAGAGGTGAGGAAGGAAAAAAGCAGTGGGGTCCGGGACAGGAGGGGTATCTCAGACAGGGCAATGGAAAGCTTCTGGAAGAGCGCCCAGGGCCAAGACCAACCTGGCTGGCCTGCAGGCACCAAGTTGGCCTGCGTGTTGTCGCTGGTGTGGCTCGACGGCCCTTCCTCTAGGCTTTCAAGCCCTTGTACATATTCAGGTGTTTTACCTGGGAAGGGTGGGAACAGTTCAGCAGCAGCTGGCCTGGGGCTCAGCTCACGTTTACTCACAGATGCCTCGGCACGGTCCCCCAGCTTTGCAATGAGGACTCTCCTTGCGTGGGGGGTGGGTTGCTGGCTGTATGGGAGATGGTTTCCCACCTCTGACCAATTTCAGAATTGTTTACCGCTGGAGCAAGTGCCCTGATAGGGTTTTCCTCTGTATAACTCGTGGGTTCAGGTTTTTTTTTCTTTTATGGTTCAAGTTAGATTTTATTCCTCTTTTATATATTTATAGATAAAAGCATGGAAATAATTCATTCCTATAAATACATCTGTGTGACGGGAAGAACTTTTTTCTCTTTTATTTTTAAATTTTATTTTTTAAAATTTTGAAATTCAATTTTATTTTTTTTATACAGCACGTTATTATTAGTTATGTATTTTATGCGTATACATGTATACAGGTCAATCCCAATCTCCCAACTCATCCCACCACCACCACCCCATGGCTTCCCACACTTGGTGTCCATACGTTTGTTCTCTACCTCTGTGTCTCTATTTCTTCCCTGCAAACCAGTTCATCTGTACCATTTTTTACGCTCCACATATATGCATTAATATACAGTATTTGTTTTCCTCTTTCTGACTTACTTCATTCTGTATGACAGTCTCTCGATCCATCGATGTCTCTACAAATGACCCAGTTTCATTCCTGTTTATGGCCGAGTAATATTCCATTTTATATATGTACCACATCTTTATCCATTCATCTGTCTGTGGGCATTTAGGTTGCTTCCATTACCTGGCTATTGTAAATAGTGCTGCAACGAACATTGTGGTGAATGTGCCTTTTTGATTTACGGTTTTCTCTGGGTATATGCCCAGAAGTGGGATTGCTGGATCAGATGGTAATTCTATTTCTAGTTTTTTTAAGGAAACTCCATACTGTTCTCCATAGTGACTGTATCAATTTACATTCCCACCAATAGTGGAAGAGGGCTCCTTTTGTCCACACCCTCCCCAGAATTTGTTGTTTGTAGATTTTCTGATGATGCCGATTCTAACAGGTGTGAGGTGATACCTCATTGTAGTTTTGATTTGCATTTCTCTAATAATTAGTGCTGTTGAGCAGCTTTTCATGTGCGTCTTGGCCATCTCTGTGTCTTCTTTGAAGAAACGTCTCTTTAGATCTTCTGCCCATTTTTGTATTGGGTTGTTTGTTTTTTTAATATTAAGCTGCATGAGCTGTTTATATATATTGGAGATTAAACCTCTGTCCATTGATTCGTTTGCAACGATTTTTGCCCATTCTGAGGGATACCTTTTTCCATTCCCGTTTTTTTTAACAAAAAAGGAAAGAAAGGAAAAGAAGCAGAACACTAATGTGTGTAAAATATGCCTTTTGAAACGGTCGTTTTGAAATATGGACGTCCTTTGAATTTTTTGGTCGATATGTGACCCCAGGATTTGTTTTCAGGGCAGGTGTCATTTACAGGCCTGCAATGATTTTGAATATCAACTGACCATTAGCGCTGGGATTAAAGCTGCTGTTGTGTGAAACGGCCACAAGGTGGCAGCAGTTCACCCTTACCAAATCTGGTTACTAGGGCAAGAGAGCCTCAGTGGTAGTGGTGTTCTAGATTGGACTTTAGAATGGAATGTGCCAGGAGAATGCCCCTCAAGTTTGTCTCACTACTTCTTGTTCGTGTTTTTAATTTAATTTTTTTATTTTTTATTACAGCAAGTTTGATTACAATGTTTGGCTTGTTGTAGGTGTGGAAGATGTGGTTCTTTTACACATATACAGATGTCTGTTCTTCCTGGGATCCTTTTCCCATGTACGTTATGACAGAATGTTGAGTAGTCCTCTCTTGGTATTCTGTAGGTCTTTGGTGATTATATATGTCACCTGTGTTTGTATATGTCTGTTAACCCCGATATCGTAATGAAACCAATCCTCACACATTTCCATTGGTGAACGATAAGTTTGTTTAATGAATCTGTGATTGCACTTCTCCGTGGAAATATGTGCCCTGGTATCCATTTTTAGGTAACACCTATAAGTGATATGATATGATATGTGTCTTTCACTTTCTGACTTCCTACATGTCACGTGATTACTTCTAGACTCATCTACGGTGCTGCAAATGGCATTGTGTCCTTTTTTTCCTTGGCTTCTATTCTGCCTTAGTGAGGTCCATTTTCAACAATGTGATTCCCTGAGGGTTGTGGATTAGCTGACCTGGGCAGCCTTACCCTGCCGGCCCGCCCTCCCCAGGTGTGCCTCGTTGAGGTCAATATAAACAGCGCTCCAGGCAGCAATAGCCCCTGAAGCTGTGCCTGACTCCATATTCTCTGCCCCGTCAGCAGTCTCGGGGTTGTGCTGGTGGGAGGGAGTGAGGGGCCACAGCTTTGTGAGTGGCCCGGTGTGAGTGGGACTCTGCTGGCCTTTCTGCAGGAGTTGCCAGGCTGCCAACTGTAAAGAAGAGGATGTGTCACCCATACTTCCGCTGGAATTTCTCTCCGGACAGAGGTGAGGAAGGAAAAAAGCAGTGGGGGCCGGGACAGGAGGGGTATCTCAGGCAGGGCAATGGAAAGCTTCCGGAAGAGCGCCCGGGGCCAAGACCACCCTGGCTGGCCTGCAGGCACCAAGTTGGCCTGCGTGCTGTCGCTGGTGTGGCTCGACGGCCCTTCCTCTAGGCTTTCAAGCCCTTGTACATATTCAGGTGTTTTACCTGGGAAGGGTGGGAACAGTTTAGCAGCAGCTGGCCTGGGGCTCAGCTCACGTTTACTCACAGATGCCTCGGCACGGTCCCCCAGCTTTGCAATGAGGACGCTCCTTGCGTGGGGGGTGGGTTGCTGGCTGTATGGGAGATGGTTTCCCACCTCTGACCAATTTCAGAATTGTTTACCGCTGGAGCAAGTGCGCTGATAGGGTTTTCCTCTGTATAACTCATGGGTTCAGGTGGTTTTTTCTTTTATGGTTCAAGTTAGATTTTATTCCTCTTTTATATATTTATAGATATAAGCATGGAAATAATTCATTCCTATAAATACATCTCTGTGACGGGAAGAAGTTTTTTCTCTTTTATTTTTAAATTTTATTTTTTAAAATTTTGAAATTTAATTTTATTTTTTTTATATAGCACGTTATTATTAGTTATGTATTTTATGCATATACATGTATACAGGTCAATCCCAATCTCCCAACTCATCCCACCACCACCACCCCATGGCTTCCCACCCTTGGTGTCCATACGTTTGTTCTCTACCTCTGTGTCTCTATTTCTTCCCTGCAAACCAGTTCATCTGTACCATTTTTTAGGCTCCACATATATGCATTAATATACAGTATTTGGTTTCCTCTTTCTGACTTACTTCATTCTGTATGACAGTCTCTCGATCCATCGATGTCTCTACAAATGACCCAGTTTCATTCCTTTTTATGGCCGAGTAATATTTCATTTTATATATGTACCACATCTTTATCCATTCATCTGTCTGTGGGCATTTAGGTTGCTTCCATTACCTGGCTATTGTAAATAGTGCTGCAACGAACATTGTGGTGAATGTGCTTTTTTGATTTACGGTTTTCTCTGGGTATATGCCCAGAAGTGGGATTGCTGGATCAGATGGTAATTCTATTTCTAGTTTTTTTAAGGAAACTCCATACTGTTCTCCATAGTGACTGTATCAATTTACATTCCCACCAATAGTGGAAGAGGGCTCCTTTTGTCCACACCCTCCCCAGAATTGGTTGTTTGTAGATTTTCTGATGATGCCGATTCTAACAGGTGTGAGGTGATACCTCATTGTAGTTTTGATTTGCATTTCTCTAATAATTAGTGCTGTTGAGCAGCTTTTCATGTGCGTCTTGGCCATCTCTGTGTCTTCTTTGAAGAAACGTCTCTTTAGATCTTCTGCCCATTTTTGTATTGGGTTGTTTGTTTTTTTAATATTAAGCTGCATGAGCTGTTTATATATATTGGAGATTAAACCTCTGTCCATTGATTCGTTTGCAACGATTTTTGCCCATTCTGAGGGATGCCTTTTTCCATTCCCGTTTTTTCTAACAAAAAAGGAAAGAAAGGAAAAGAAGCAGAACCCTAATGTGCGTAAAATATGCCTTTTGAAACGGTCGTTTTGAAATATGGACGTCCTTTGAATTTTTTGGTCGATATGTGACCCCAGGATTTGTTTTCAGGGCAGGTGTCATTTACAGGCCTGCAATGATTTTGAATATCAACTGACCATTAGCGCTGGGATTAAAGCTGCTGTTGTGTGAAACGGCCACAAGGTGGCAGCAGTTCACCCTTACCAAATCTGGTTACTAGGGCAAGAGAGCCTCAGTGGAAGTGGTGTTCTAGATTGGAATTTAGAATGGAGTGTGCCAGGAGAATGCCCCTCAAGTTTGTCTCACTACTTCTTCTTCGTGTTTTTAATTTAATTTTTTTATTTTTTATTACAGCAAGTTTGATTACAATGTTTGGCTTGTTGTAGGTGTGGAAGATGTGGTTCTTTTACACATATACAGATGTCTTTTCTTCCTGGGATCCTTTTCCCATGTACGTTATGACAGAATGTTGAGTAGTCCTGTCTTGGTATTCTGTAGGTCTTTGGTGATTATATATGTCACCTGTGTTTGTATATGTCTGTTAACCCCAATATCGTAATGAAACCAATCCTCACACCTTTCCATTGGTGAACCATAAGTTTGTTTACTGAATCTGTGATTGCCCTTCTCCGTGGAAATATCTGCCCTGGTATCCATTTTTAGGTAACACCTATAAGTGATATGATATGATATGTGTCTTTCACTTTCTGACTTACTACAAGTCACGTGATTACTTCTAGACTCATTTACGGTGCTGCAAATGGCATTGTGTCCTTTTTTTCCTTGGCTTCTATTCTGCCTTAGTGAGGTCCATTTTCACTAATGTGATTCCCTGAGGGTTGTGGATTAGCTGACCTGGGCAGCCTTACCCTGCCGGCCCGCCCTCCCCAGGTGTGCCTCGTTGAGGTCAATATAGACAGTGCTCCAGGCAGCAATAGCCCCTGAAGCTGTGCCTGACTCCATATTCTCTGCCCCGTCAGCAGTCTCGGGTCTGTGCTGGTGGGAGGGAGTGAGGGGCCACAGCTTTGTGGGTGGCCCGGTGTGATTGGGACTCTGCTGGCCTTTCTGCAGGAGTTGCCAGGCTGCCACCTGTAAAGAAGAGAATGTGTCACCCATACCTTCCGCTGGAATTTCTCTCCGGACAGAGGTGAGGAAGGAAAAAAGCAGTGGGGGCCGGGACAGGAGGGGTATCTCAGACAGGGCAATGGAAAGCTTCCAGAAGATCGCCCGGGGCCAAGACCAACCTGGCTGGCCTGCAGGCACCAAGTTGGCCTGCGTGTTGTCGCTGGTGTGGCTCGACGGCCCTTCCTCTAGGCTTTCAAGCCCTTGTACATATTCAGGTGTTTTACCTGGGAAGGGTGGGAACAGTTCAGCAGCAGCTGGCCTGGGGCTCAGCTCACGTTTACTCACAGATGCCTCGGCACTGTCCCCCAGCTTTGCAATGAGGACGCTCCTTGCATGGGGCGTGGGTTGCTGGCTGTATGGGAGATGGTTTCCCACCTCTGACCAATTTCAGAATTGTTTACCGCTGGAGCAAGTGCGCTGATAGGCTTTTCCTCTGTATAACTCATGGGTTCAGGTGTTTTTTTCTTTTATGTTTCAAGTTAGATTTTATTCCTCTTTTATATATTTATAGATATAAGCATGGAAATAATTCATTCCTATAAATACATCTGTGTGACGGGAAGAACGTTTTTCTGTTTTATTTTTAAATTTTATTTTTTAAATTTTGAAATTCAATTTTATTTTTTTTATACAGCACGTTATTATTAGTTATGTATTTTATGCATATACATGTATACAGGTCAATCCCAATCTCCCAACTCATCCCACCACCACCACCCCATGGCTTCCCACACTTGGTGTCCATACGTTTGTTCTCTACCTCTGTGTCTCTATTTCTTCCCTGCAAACCAGTTCATCTGCACCATTTTTTAGGTTCCACATATATGCATTAATATACAGTATTTGTTTTCCTCTTTCTGACTTACTTCATTCTGTATGACAGTCTCTCGATCCATCGATGTCTCTACAAATGACCCAGTTTCATTCCTGTTTATGGCCGAGTAATATTTCATTTTATATATGTACCACATCTTTATCCATTCATCTGTCTGTGGGCATTTAGGTTGCTTCCATTACCTGGCTATTGTAAATAGTGCTGCAACGAACATTGTGGTGAATGTGCCTTTTTGATTTACGGTTTTCTCTGGGTATATGCCCAGAAGTGGGATTGCTGGATCAGATGGTAATTCTATTTCTAGTTTTTTTAAGGAAACTCCATACTGTTCTCCATAGTGTCTGTATCAATTTACATACCCACCAATAGTGGAAGAGGGCTCCTTTTGTCCACACCCTCCCCAGAATTGGTTGTTTGTAGATTTTCTGATGATGCCGATTCTAACAGGTGTGAGGTGATACCTCATTGTAGTTTTTTTTTTTTTTTTTTTTTTGCTGTAGGCATGCCTCTCACTGCTGTGGCCTCCCCCTCTGCGGAGCACAGGTTCCGGACGCGCAGGCCCAGTGGCCATGGCTCACGGGCCCAGCCGCTCCGCGGCATGTGGGATCCTCCCAGACCGGGGCACGAACCCATGTCCCCTGCATCGGCAGGCGGACTCTCAACCACTGCGCCACCAGGGAAGCCCCTCATTGTAGTTTTGATTTGCATTTCTCTAATAATTAGTGCTCTTGATCAGCTTTTCATGTGCGTCTTGGCCATCTCTGTGTCTTCTTTGAAGAAACGTCTCTTTAGATCTTCTGCCCATTTTTGTATTGGGTTGTTTGTTTTTTTAATATTAAGCTGCATGAGCTGTTTATATATATTGGAGATTAAACCTCTGTCCATTGATTCATTTGCAACGATTTTTGCCCATTCTGAGGGATGCCTTTTTCCATTCCCGTTTTTTCTAACAAAAAAGAAAGGAAAAGAAGCAGAACACTAATGTGCGTAAAATATGCCTTTTGAAACGGTCGTTTTGAAATATGGACGTCCTTTGAATTTTTTGGTCGATATGTGACCCCAGGATTTGTTTTCAGGGCAGGTGTCATTTACAGGCCTGCAATGATTTTGAATATCAACTGACCATTAGCGCTGGGATTAAAGCTGCTGTTGTGTGAAACGGCCACAAGGTGGCAGCAGTTCACCCTTACCAAATCTGGTTACTAGGGCAAGAGAGCCTCACTGGAAGTGGTGTTCTAGATTGGAATTTAGAATGGAATGTGCCAGGAGAATGCCCCTCAAGTTTGTCTCACTACTTTTTCTTCGTGTTTTTAATTTAATTTTTTTATTTTTTATTACAGCAAGTTTGATTACAATGTTTGGCTTGTTGTAGGTGTGGAAGATGTGGTTCTTTTACACATATACAGATGTCTGTTCTTCCTGGGATCCTTTTCCCATGTACGTTATGACAGAATGTTGAGTAGTCCTCTCTTGGTATTCTGTAGGTCTTTGGTGATTATATATGTCACCTGTGTTTGTATATGTCTGTTAACCTCGATATCGTAATGAAACCAATCCTCACACCTTTCCATTGGTGAACGATAAGTTTGTTTAATGAATCTGTGATTGCCCTTCTCCGTGGAAATATCTGCCCTGGTATCCATTTTTAGGTAACACCTATACGTGATATGATATGATATGTGTCTTTCACTTTCTGACTTACTACAAGTCACGTGATTACTTGTAGACTCATCTACGGTGCTGCAAATGGCATTGTGTCCTTTATTTCCTTGGCTTCTATTCTGCCTTAGTGAGGTCCATTTTCAACAATGTGATTCCCTGAGGGTTGTGGATTAGCTGACCTGGGCAGCCTTACCCTGCCGGCCTGCCCTCCCCAGGTGTGCCTCGTTGAGGTCAATATAAAGAGTGCTCCAGGCAGCAATAGCCCCTGAAGCTGTGCCTGACTCCATATTCTCTGCCCCGTCAGCAGTCTCGGGTCTGTGCTGGTGGGAGGGAGTGAGGGGCCACAGCTTTGTGGGTGGCATGGTGTGAGTGGGGCTCTGCTGGCCTTTCTGCAGGAGTTGCCAGGCTGCCGCCTGTAAAGAAAAGGATGTGTCACCCATACCTTCCGCTGGAATTTCTCTCCTGACAGAGGTGAGGAAGGAAAAAAGCAGTGGGGGCCGGGACAGGAGGGGTATCTAAGGCAGGGCAATGGAAAGCTTCTGGAAGAGCGCCCGGGGCCAAGACCACCCTGGCTGGCCTGCAGGCACCAAGTTGGCCTGCGTGCTGTCCCTGGTGTGGCTCGACGGCCCTTCCTCTACGTTTCAAGCCCTTGTACATATTCAGGTGTTTTACCTGGGAAGGGTGGGAACAGTTCAGCAGCAGCTGGCCTGGGGCTCAGCTCACGTTTACTCACAGATGCCTCGGCACGGTCCCCCAGCTTTGCAATGAGGACGCTCCTTGTGTGGGGCGTGGGTTGCTGGCTGTATGGGAGATGGTTTCCCACCTCTGACCAATTTCAGAATTGTTTACCGCTGGAGCAAGTGCGCTGATAGGGTTTTCCTCTGTATAACTCATGGGTTCAGGTGTTTTTTTCTTTTATGGTTCAAGTTAGATTTTATTCCTCTTTTATATATTTATAGATATAAGCATGGAAATAATTCATTCCTATAAATACATCTGTGTGACGGAAAGAACTTTTTTCTCTTTTATTTTTAAATTTTATTTTTTAAAATTTTGAAATTCAATTTTATTTTTTTTATACAGCACGTTATTATTAGTTATGTATTTTATGCATATATATGTATACAGGTCAATCCCAATCTCCCAACTCATCCCACCACCACCACCCCATGGCTTCCCACACTTGGTGTCCATAAGTTTGTTCTTTACCTCTGTGTCTCTATTTCTTCCCTGCAAACCAGTTCATCTGCACCATTTTTTAGGTTCCACATATATGCATTAATATACAGTATTTGTTTTCCTCTTTCTGACTTACTTCATTCTGTATGACAGTCTCTCGATCCATCGATGTCTCTACAAATGACCCAGTTTCATTCCTGTTTATGGCCGAGTAATATTTCATTTTATATATGTACCACATCTTTATCCATTCATCTGTCTGTGGGCATTTAGGTTGCTTCCATTACCTGGCTATTGTAAATAGTGCTGCAACGAACATTGTGGTGAATGTGCCTTTTTGATTTACGGTTTTCTCTGGGTGTATGCCCAGAAGTGGGATTGCTGTATCAGATGGTAATTCTATTTCTAGTTTTTTTAAGGAAACTCCATACTGTTCTCCATAGTGACTGTATCAATTTACATTCCCACCAATAGTGGAAGAGGGCTCCTTTTGTCCACACCCTCCCCAGAATTGGTTGTTTGTAGATTTTCTGATGATGCCGATTCTAACAGGTGTGAGGTGATACCTCATTGTAGTTTTGATTTGCATTTCTCTAATAATTAGTGCTGTTGAGCAGGTTTTCATGTGCGTCTTGGCCATCTCTGTGTCTTCTTTGAAGAAACGTCTCTTTAGATCTTCTGCCCATTTTTGTATTGGGTTGTTTGTTTTTTTAATATTAAGCTGCATGAGCTGTTTATATATATTGGAGATTAAACCTCTGTCCATTGATTCGTTTGCAACGATTTTTGCCCATTCTGAGGGATGCCTTTTTCCATTCCCGTTTTTTCTAACAAAAAAGGAAAGAAAGGAAAAGAAGCAGAACACTAATGTGCGTAAAATATGCCTTTTGAAACGGTCGTTTTGAAATATGGACGTCCTTTGAATTTTTTGGTCGATATGTGACCCCAGGATTTGTTTTCAGGGCAGGTGTCATTTACAGGCCTGCAATGATTTTGAATATCAACTGACCATTAGCGCTGGGATTAAAGCTGCTGTTGTGTGAAACGGCCACAAGGTGGCAGCAGTTCACCCTTACCAAATCTGGTTACTAGGGCAAGAGAGCCTCAGTGGAAGTGGTGCTCTAGATTGGAATTTAGAATGGAATGTGCCAGGAGAATGCCCCTCAAGTTTTTCTCACTACTTCTTCTTCGTGTTTTTAATTTAATTTTTTTATTTTTTATTACAGCAAGTTTGATTACAATGTTTGGCTTGTTGTAGGTGTGGAAGATGTGGTTCTTTTACACATATACAGATGTCTGTTCTTCCTGGGATCCTTTTCCCATGTACGTTATGACAGAATGTTGAGTAGTCCTCTCTTGGTATTTTGTAGGTCTTTGGTGATTATATATGTCACCTGTGTTTGTATATGTCTGTTAACCCCGATATCGTAATGAAACCAATCCTCACACCATTCCATTGGTGAACCATAAGTTTGTTTAATGAATCTGTGATTGCCCTTCTCCATGGAAATATCTGCCCTGGTATCCATTTTTAGGTAACACCTATAAGTGATATGATATGATATGTGTCTTTCACTTTCTGACTTACTACAAGTCACGTGATTACTTCTAGACTCATTTACGGTGCTGCAAATGGCATTGTGTCCTTTTTTTCCTTGGCTTCTCTTCTGCCTTAGCGATGTCCATTTTGACCAATGTGATTCCCTGAGGGCTGTGGATTAGCTGACCTGGGCAGCCTTACCCTGCCGGCCCGCCCTCCCCAGGTGTGCCTCGTTGAGGTCAATATAAACAGCGCTCCAGGCAGCAATAGCCCCTGAAGCTGTACCTGACTCCATATTCTCTGCCCCGTCAGCAGTCTCGGGTCTGTGCTGGTGGGAGGGAGTGAGGGGCCACAGCTTTGTGGGTGGCCCGGTGTGAGTGGGACTCTGCTGGCCTTTCTGCAGGAGTTGCCAGGCTGCCACCTGTAAAGAAGAGAATGTGTCACCCATACCTTCCGCTGGAATTTCTCTCCGGACAGAGGTGAGGAAGGAAAAAAGCAGTGGGGGCCGGGACAGGAGGGGTATCTCAGACAGGGCAATGGAAAGCTTCCGGAAGAGCGCCCGGGGCCAAGACCAACCTGGCTGGCTTGCAGGCACCAAGTTGGCCTGCGTGTTGTCACTGGTGTGGCTCGACGGCCCTTCCTCTAGGCTTTCAAGCCCTTGTACATATTCAGGTGTTTTACCTGGGAAGGGTGGGAACAGTTCAGCAGCAGCTGGCCTGGGGCTCAGCTCACGTTTACTCACAGATGCCTCGGGACGGTCCCCCAGCTTTGCAATGAGGACGCTCCTTGCGTGGGGGGTGGGTTGCTGGCTGTATGGGAGATGGTTTCCCACCTCTGACCAATTTCAGAATTGTTTACCGCTGGAGCAAGTGCCCTGATAGGGTTTTCCTCTGTATAACTCGTGGGTTCAGGTTTTTTTTTCTTTTATGGTTCAAGTTAGATTTTATTCCTCTTTTATATATTTATAGATATAAGCATGGAAATAATTCATTCCTATAAATACATCTGTGTGACGGGAAGAACTTTTTTCTCTTTTATTTTTAAATTTTATTTTTTAAAATTTTGAAATTTAATTTTATTTTTTTTATACAGCACGTTATTATTAGTTATGTATTTTATGCATATACATGTATACAGGTCAATCCCAATCTCCTAACTCATCCCACCACCACCTCCCCATTGCTTCCCACACTTGGTGTCCATACGTTTGTTCTCTACCTCTGTGTCTCTATTTCTTCCCTGCAAACCAGTCCATCTGTATCGTTTTTTAGGCTCCACATATATGCATTAATATACAATATTTGTTTTCCTCTTTCTGACTTACTTCATTCTGTATGACAGTCTCTCGATCCATCGATGTCTCTACAAATGACCCAGTTTCATTCCTTTTTATGGCCGAGTAATATTCCATTTTATATATGTACCACATCTTTATCCATTCATCTGTCTGTGGGCATTTAGGTTGCTTCCATTACCTGGCTATTGTAAATAGTGCTGCAACGAACATTGTGGTGAATGTGCCTTTTTGATTTACGGTTTTCTCTGGGTATATGCCCAGAAGTGGGATTGCTGGATCAGATGGTAATTCTATTTCTAGTTTTTTTAAGGAAACTCC
This sequence comes from Mesoplodon mirus, assembly GCF_964341445.2. Classification (NCBI taxonomy): domain Eukaryota; kingdom Metazoa; phylum Chordata; class Mammalia; order Artiodactyla; family Ziphiidae; genus Mesoplodon; species Mesoplodon mirus. Next base: position 2,353,210 of record NW_028295764.1, on the reverse strand, counting down.
ATACTGTTCTCCATAGTGACTGTATCAATTTACATTCCCACCAATAGTGGAAGAGGGATCCTTTTGTCCACACCCTCCCCAGAATTGGTTGTTTGTAGATTTTCTGATGATGCCGATTCTAACAGGTGTGAGGTGATACCTCATTGTAGTTTTGATTTGCATTTCTCTAATAATTAGTGCTGTTGAGCAGGTTTTCATGTGCGTCTTGGCCATCTCTGTGTCTTCTTTGAAGAAACGTCTCTTTAGATCTTCTGCCCATTTTTGTATTGGGTTGTTTGTTTTTTTAATATTAAGCTGCATGAGCTGTTTATATATATTGGAGATTAAACCTCTGTCCATTGATTCGTTTGCAACGATTTTTGCCCATTCTGAGGGATGCCTTTTTCCATTCCCGTTTTTTCTAACAAAAAAGGAAAGAAAGGAAAAGAAGCAGAACACTAATGTGCGTAAAATATGCCTTTTGAAACGGTCGTTTTGAAATATGGACGTCCTTTGAATTTTTTGGTCGATATGTGACCCCAGGATTTGTTTTCAGGGCAGGTGTCATTTACAGGCCTGCAATGATTTTGAATATCAACTGACCATTAGCGCTGGGATTAAAGCTGCTGTTGTGTGAAACGGCCACAAGGTGGCAGCAGTTCACCCTTACCAAATCTGGTTACTAGGGCAAGAGAGCCTCAGTGGAAGTGGTGTTTTAGATTGGAATTTAGAATGGAATGTGCCTGGAGAATGCCCCTCAAGTTTGTCTCACTACTTCTTCTTCGTGTTTTTAATTTAATTTTTTTATTTTTTATTGCAGCAAGTTTGATTACAATGTTTGGCTTGTTGTAGGTGTGGAAGATGTGGTTCTTTTACACATATACAGATGTCTGTTCTTCCTGGGATCCTTTTCCCATGTACGTTATGACAGAATGTTGAGTAGTCCTCTCTTGGTATTCTGTAGGTCTTTGGTGATTATATATGTCACCTGTGTTTGTATATGTCTGTTAACCCCGATATTGTAATGAAACCAATCCTCACACCATTCCATTGGTGAACCATAAGTTTGTTCAATGAATCTGTGATTGCCCTTCTCCGTGGAAATATCTGCCCTGGTATCCATTTTTAGGTAACACCTATAAGTGATATGATATGATATGTGTCTTTCACTTTCTGACTTACTACAAGTCACATGATTACTTCTAGACTCATTTACGGTGCTGCAAATGGCATTGTGTCCTTTTTTTCCTTGGCTTCTCTTCTGCCTTAGCGAGGTCCATTTTCACCAATGTGATTCCCTGAGGGTTGTGGATTAGCTGACCTGGGCAGCCTTACCCTGCCGGCCCGCCCTCCCCAGGTGTGCCTCGTTGAGGTCAATATAAACAGCGCTCCAGGCAGCAATAGCCCCTGAAGCTGTGCCTGACTCCATATTCTCTGCCCCGTCAGCAGTCTCGGGGCTGTGCTGGTGGGAGGGAGTGAGGGGCCACAGCTTTGTGCGTGGCCCGGTGTGAGTGGGACTCTGCTGGCCTTTCTGCAGGAGTTGCCAGGCTGCCACCTGTAAAGAAGAGGATGTGTCACCCATACCTTCCGCTGGAATTTCTCTCCGGACAGAAGTGAGGAAGGAAAAAAGCAGTGGGGGCCGGGACAGGAGGTGTATCTCAGGCAGGGCAATGGAAAGCTTCTGGAAGAGCGCCCGGGGCCAAGACCACCCTGGCTGGCCTGCAGGCACCAAGTTGGCCTGCGTGCTGTCCCTGGTGTGGCTCGACGGCCCTTCCTCTAGGCTTTCAAGCCCTTGTACATATTCAGGTGTTTTACCTGGGAAGGGTGGGAACAGTTCAGCAGCAGCTGGCCTGGGGCTCAGCTCACGTTTACTCACAGATGCCTCTGCACGGTCCCCCAGCTTTGCAATGAGGACGCTCCTTGCGTGGGGCGTGGGTTCCTGGCTGTATGGGAGATGGTTCCCCACCTCTGACCAATTTCAGAATTGTTTACCGCTGGAGCAAGTGCGCTGATAGGGTTTTCCTCTGTATAACTCATGGGTTCAGGTGTTTTTTTCTTTTATGGTTCAAGTTAGATTTTATTCCTCTTTTATATATTTATAGATATAAGCATGGAAATAATTCATTCCTATAAATACATCTGTGTGACGGGAAGAACTTTTTTCTCTTTTATTTTTAAATTTTATTTTTTAAAATTTTGAAATTTAATTTTATTTTTTTTATACAGCACGTTATTATTAGTTATGTATTTTATGCATATACATGTATACAGGTCAATCCCAATCTCCTAACTCATCCCACCACCACCACCCCATAGCTTCCCACACTTGGTGTCCATACGTTTGTTCTCTACCTCTATGTCTCTATTTCTTCCCTGCAAATCAGTTCATCTGTACCATTTTTAGGCTCCACATATATGCATTAATATACAATATTTGTTTTCCGCTTTCTGACTTACTTCATTCTGTATGACAGTCTCTCGATCCATCGATGTCTCTACAAATGACCCAGTTTCATTCCTTTTTATGGCCGAGTCATATTCCATTTTATATATGTACCACATCTTTATCCATTCATCTGTCTGTGGGCATTTAGGTTGCTTCCATTACCTGGCTATTGTAAATAGTGCTGCAACGAACATTGTGGTGAATGTGCCTTTTTGAAATACGGTTTTCTCTGGGTATATGCCCAGAAGTGGGATTGCTGGATCAGATGGTAATTCTATTTCTAGTTTTTTTAAGGAAACTCCATACTGTTCTCCATAGTGACTGTATCAATTTACATTCCCACCAATAGTGGAAGAGGGCTCCTTTTGTCCACACCCTCCACAGAATTGGTTGTTTGTAGATTTTCTGATGATGCCGATTCTAACAGGTGTGAGGTGATACCTCATTGTAGTTTTGATTTGCATTTCTCTAATAATTAGTGCTGTTGAGCAGCTTTTCATGTGCGTCTTGGCCATCTCTGTGTCTTCTTTGAAGAAACGTCTCTTTAGATCTTCTGCCCATTTTTGTATTGGGTTGTTTGTTTTTTTAATATTAAGCTGCATGAGCTGTTTATATATATTGGAGATTAAACCTCGGTCCATTGATTCGTTTGCAACGATTTTCGCCCATTCTGAGGGATGCCTTTTTCCATTCCCGTTTTTTTAAACAAAAAAGGAAAGAAAGGAAAAGAAGCAGAACACTAATGTGCGTAAAATATGCCTTTTGAAACGGTCGTTTTGAAATATGGACGTCCTTTGAATTTTTTGGTCGATATGTGACCCCAGGATTTGTGTTCAGGGCAGGTGTCATTTACAGGCCTGCAATGATTTTGAATATCAACTGACCATTAGCGCTGGGATTAAAGCTGCTGTTGTGTGAAACGGCCACAAGGTGGCAGCAGTTCACCCTTACCAAATCTGGTTACTAGGGCAAGAGAGCCTCAGTGGATGTGGTGTTCTAGATTGGAATTTAGAATGGAATGTGCCAGGAGAAAGCCCCTCAAGTTTGTCTCACTACTTCTTGTTCGTGTTTTTAATTTAATTTTTTTATTTTTTATTACAGCAAGTTTGATTACAATGTTTGGCTTGTTGTAGGTGTGGAAGATGTGGTTCTTTTACACATATACAGATGTCTGTTCTTCCTGGGATCCTTTTCCCATGTACGTTATGACAGAATGTTGAGTAGTCCTCTCTTGGTATTCTGTAGGTCTTTGGTGATTATATATGTCACCTGTGTTTGTATATGTCTGTTATCCCCTATATCGTAATGAAACCAATCCTCACACCTTTCCATTCGTGAACCATAAGTTTGTTTAATGAATCTGTGATTGCCCTTCTCCGTGGAAATATCTGCCCTGGTATCCATTTTTAGGTAACACCTATAAGTGATATGATATGGTATGTGTCTTTCACTTTCTGACTTACTACAAGTCACGTGATTATTTGTAGACTCATTTACGGTGCTGCAAATGGCATTTTGTCCTTTTTTTCCTTGGCTTCTCTTCTGCCTTAGCGAGGTCCATTTTCAACAATGTGATTCCCTGAGGGTTGTGGATTAGCTGACCTGGGCAGCCTTACCCTGCCGGCCCGCCCTCCCCTGTTGTGGCTCGTCAGGCTATATGCTGACACACCGGTCAGTGCCAGCGTATGGGCCAGGAGTAGGCTATCGCTTGGGGGTAAGCTGTAGGGCTGGTGGTGGGTTTCCGTTCAGGACTAGGGTTAGGGTTAGGGAACGGCAAGGCTTAGGGCACAGGTGAGGGTACGGAAACGTGTGAGGTTCCGGCTACGTGCTGACGCACGGGTCAGTGCCAGCGTATGGGCCAGGTTTAGGCTACGGCGTAGGGTATGGTGTAGGGCTGCTGGTGGGTTTCCGTGATGGGCTAGGGTTAGGGTTAGGGAACGGCAAGGCTTAGGGCACAGGTGATGGTACGGAAACGTGGGAGGGTCAGGCTACGTGCTGACGCACGGCTCAGTGCCAGCGTACGGGACAGGAGTAGGCTACAGCATAGGGTAGAGTGTAGGGGTGGTGGTGTGTTTCCGTACGGGGCTAGGGTTAGGATTAGGGAACGGCAAGGCTTAGGGCACAGGTGAGGGTAGAGTAACATGGGAGGGTCAGGCTATGTGCTGAAGCACAGGTCAGTGCCCGCGTACGGGCCAGGAGTAGGCTATGGCGTAGGGTAAGGTGTAGGGCTGGTGGTGGGTTTCCGTTCCGTGTTAGGGTTAGGGTGAGGGTACCCCAAGGCTTAGGGCACAGGTGAGTGTACTGAAACGTGGGATGGTCAGGCAACGTGCTGACGCACCGGTCAGTGCCAGCCTACGGGCCAGGAGTAGGCTACTGCTTGGGGGTAAGATGTAGCGTTGGTGGTGGCTTTCCATTCAGGGCTAGGGTTAGTGCTAGGGAACGGCAAGGCTTAGGGCAGAGGTGAGGGTACGGAAACGTGGGAGGGTCAGGCTACGTGCTGACGCACTGGTCATTGCCAGCGTACCGGCCAGGAGTAGGCTAAGGCTTGGGGGTAAGCTGTAGGGCTGGTGGTGGGTTTCCTTTCCGGACTAGGGTTAGGGTTAGGGAACGGCAAGGCGTAGGACACTGGTGAGGGTACGAAACGTGGGAGGGTCAGGCTTCGTGCTGACGCAAGTGTCAGTGTCAGCGTATGGACCAGGAGTAGGATAGAGCGTAGTGTATGGTTTAGGGCTGGTGGTGGGTTTCCATTCCGGGCTAGGGTTAGGGTTAGGGAACGGCAAGGCTTAGGGCACAGGTGATGGTATGGAAACGTGTGAGGGTCAGGGTACGTGTTGACGCACGGGTCAGTGCTAGCGTACGGGCCAGGAGTAGGCTACGGCGTAGGGTAAGGTGTAGTGCTGGTGGTGAGTTTCCGTTCTGGGCTAGGGTTAGGGTGAGGGAACGGCAAGTCTTAGGGCAGAGGTGAGTGTACGGAAACGTGGGAGGGTTATGCTACATGCTGACGCACGTGTCAGTGCCAGCGTACGGGGCAAGAGTAGGCTATGGCTTGGGAAATTTAGGTGTAGGTCTGGTGGTGGGTTTCCATTCCGTACTAGGTTTAGGGTTAGGGAACGGCAAGGCTTAGGGCACAGGTGAGTGTACGGAAATGTGGAAAGGTCAGGCTACGTGCTGACGCACAGGTCCGTGCCAATAACGGGCCAGGAGTAGGCTACGGCATAGGGTAAGGTGTAGGGCTGATGGTGGGTTTCCGTTCCGGTCTAGGGTTAGGGTTATGGAACTGCAAGGCTTAGGGCCCACGTGAGGGTACAGAAACGTGGGAGGGTCAGGCTACGTGCTGACGCACGGGTCAGTGCCAGCGTACGGGCCAGGAGTAGGCTACGGCGTAGGGTATGGTGTAGGGCTGGTGGTGGTTTTCCTTTCTGGGCTAGGGTTAGGGTTAGGGAACGGCAAGGCTTACGGCACAGGTGAGGGTACGGAAACGTGGGAGGGTCAGGCTACGTGCTGTCGCACGTGTCAGTGCCAGCGTACGGGCCAGGAGTAGGCTACGGCGTAGGGTAAGGTATAGGGCTGGTGGTGGGTTTCCGTTCCGGGCTAGGGTTAGGGTTAGGGAACCGCAAGGCTTAGGGCACAGGTGAGGGTACGGAAACGTGGGAGGGTCAGGCTTCGTGCTGACGCACGTGTCAGTGCCAGCGTACGGGCTAGGAGTAGGCTACGGCGTAGGGTAAGGTGTAGAGCTGGTGGTGGGTTTCCGTTCCGGGCTACAGTTAGGGTTAGGGAGCGGCAAAGCATAGGGCACAGGTGAGGGTACGGAAATGTTGGAGGGACACGCTACGTGCTGACGCAAGGGTCAGTGCCAGCGTACCGGCCAGGAGTAGGCTACGGCTTGGGGTTTAGGTGTAGGGCTGGTGCTGGTTTTCCGTTCCGGGCTAGGGTTAGTGTTAGGGAATTGCAAGGCTTTGGGCACATGTGAGGGTACTGAAAGTTGGGAGGTTCAGGCTACGTGCTGACGCACGGGTCAGTGCCAGCGTACGGGCCAGGAGTAGGCTATGGCTTGGGGGTTAGGTGTAGGGCTGTTGGTGTGTTTCCTTCTGTACTAGGTTTAGGGTTAGGGAACGGCAAGGCTTAGGGCACAGGTGAGGGTACGGAAACGTGGGACGGGCAGGCTACATGCTGACGCACGGGTATGTGCCAGCGTACCGCCCAGGAGTAGGCTATGGCTTTGGGGTAAGCTGTACGGCTGGTGGTGGGTTTCCATTCCGGGCTAGGGTTAGGGTTATGGAACGGCAAGGCTTAGGGCACGGGTGAGGGTACAGAAACGTGGGAGGGTCAGGCTACTTGCTGATGCTAGGGTTAGTGCCACCGAACGGGCCAGGAATAGGCTACAGCTTGGGGGTAAGTTGTAGGGCTTGTGGTGGGTTTCCATTCCGGGCTAGGGTTAGGGTTAGGGAACGGCAAGGCGTAGGGCACAGGTGAGGTTACGGAAACGTGGGAGGGTCAGGCTACATGCTGACGCACGGGTTAGTTGCAGCGTACAGGCCAGGACTAGGCTACGGCATACGATAAGTTGTAGAGCTGGTTGTGGGATTCCGTGCCGGGCTAGGGTTAGGGTTAGGGAACGGCAAGGCTTAGGGCACAGGTGATGGTACGGAAACGTGGGAGGGTCAGGCTACGTGCTGACGCACGGGTCAGTGCCAGCCTACGGGCCAGGAGTAGGCTACGGCGTAGTGTAAGGTGTAGGGCTGGTGGTGGGTTTTCGTTCCGGGCTACGGTTAGGGTTAGGGAAAGGCAAGGCTTAGGGCACATGTGAGGGTACGGAAACGTGGGAAGGTATTGCTACGTGCTGAAGCATGGGTCAGTGCCAGGGTACGGGCAAGGAGTAGGCTACGGCATAGGGTAAGGTGTAGGGCGGGTGGTGGGTTTCCGTTCCGGGCTAGGGTTAGGGTAAGGGAACGGCAAGGCTTAGGGCACAGGTGAGGGTAAGGAAAAGTGGGAGGGTCAGGCTACGTGATGACACACGGGTCAGTGCCAGCGTACGGGCCAGGAGTAGGCTACGGCATAGGGAAAGGTGTAGGGCTGGTGGTGGGTTTGCGTTCTGGGCTAGGGATAGGGATAGGGAATGTCAAGGCTTAGGGCACATGTGAGGGTACGTAAACGTGAGAGGGTCAGGCTACATGCTGTCGCACGGGTCAGTGCCAGCGTACGGGCCAGGAATAGGCTACGGTGTAGCGTATGGTGTAGGGCTGTTGGTGGGTTTCCGTTCCGGGATAGGGTTAGGGTTAGGGAACGGCAAGGCTTAGGGCACAGGTGAGGGTACGGAAAAGTGGGAGGGTCAGGCTACGTGCTGACGCACGGGTCAGTGCCAGCTTACGGGCCAGGATTAGGCTATGGCTTGTGGCTAAGTTTTAGGGCTGGTGGTGGCTTTCCATTCCGGGCTAGGGTTAGGGTTAGAGAACGGCAAGGCTTAGGGCACAGGTGAGGGTACGGAAACGTGGGAGGGTCAGGCTACGTGCTGACGCACGGGTCAGTGCCCGCGTATGGTCCAGGTGTAGGCTACAGCATAGGGTAAGGTGTAGTGCTGGTGGTGGGTTTCCGTTCTGGGCTAGGGTTAGGGTTAGGGAACGGCAAGGCTTAGGGCACAGGTGAGGGTACGGAAAAGTGGGAGGGTCAGGCTACGTGCTGACTCACTGGTCAGCGCCAGCGTACGGGCCAGAAGTAGGCTACGGCTTCGGGGTAAGGTGTAGGGCTGGTGGTGGGTTTCCGTGCCGGGCTCGGGTTAGGGTTAGGGAACGGCAAGGCTTAGGGCACAGGTGAGGATACAGTAACATGGGAGGTTCAGGCTACGTGCTGAAGCACAGGTCAGTGCCTGCGTACGGGCCAGGTGTAGTCTACAGCATAGAGTAAGGTGTAGGGCTGGTGGTGGTTTTCCATTCTCGGCTAGGGTTAGGGTTAGGGAATGGCAAGGCTTCGGGCACATGTGAGGTTACGGAAACGTGGGAGGGTCAGGCTACGTGCTGACGCACGTGTCAGTGCCAGCATATGGGCCAGGAGTAGGCTACGGCATTGTGGTAAGTTGTAGGGCTGTTGGTGGGTTTCTGTTCCGGGCTAGGGTTGGGGTTAGGGAACGTCAAGGCTTAGGGCACAGGTGAGGGTACGGAAACGTGGGAGGGACAGGCTACGTTCTGACACATGGGTCAGTGCCAACGTACGGGCCAGGAATAGGCTATGGCGTAGGGTAGAGTGTAGGGCTGGTGGTGGGTTTCTGTTCTGGGCTAAGGTTAGGGATACGGAACGGCAAGGCTTAGGGCACGGGTGAGGGTACAGAAACGTGGGAGGTTCAGCCTACTTGCTGATGCTCGGGTTAGTGCCACCGAACGGGCCAGGTGTAGGCTACGGCTTGGGGGTAAGTTGTAGGGCTGGTGGTGGGTTTCCGTTCCGGGCTAGGGTTAGGGTTACGGAACGGCAAGGCTTAGGGCACAGGTGAGGGTACGGAAACGTGGGAGGGTCAGGCTACGTGCTGACGCAAGGGTCAGTGCCCGCGTACGGGCCAGGTGTAGGCTAAAGCATAGGGTAAGGTGTAGGGCTGGTGTTGGGTTTCCGTTCCGGGCTAGGGTTAGGGTTAGGGAACGGCAAGGCTTAGGGCACAGGTGAGGGTACGGAAACGTGGGAGGGTCACGCTACGTGCTGACGCAAGGGTCAGTGCCAGCATATGGGTCAGGAGTAGGCTACGGCTTGGGGGTAAGTTGTAGGGCTGGTGGTGGGTTTCCGTTCCGGGCTAGGGTTAGGGTTATGGAACGGCAAGGCTTAGGGCACAGGTGAGGGTACGGAAACGTGGGAGGGTCAGGCTACATGCTGACGCAAGGGTCAGTGCCACCGTACAGGCCAGGAGTAGGCTACGGAGTAGGTTAAGGTGTAGGGCTGGTGGTGGGTTTCCGTTCCGGGCTCGGGTTAGGGTTAGGGAACGGCAAGGCTTAGGGCACAGATGAGGGTACGGAAACGTGGGAGGGTCAGGCTACGTGCTGATGAAAGGGTCAGTGCCTGCGTACGGGCCAGGAATAGGCTACAGCTTGGGGTAAGGTGTAGGGCTGGTGGTGGGTTTCCGTTCCGGGCTCGGGTTAGGGTTATGGAACGGCAAGGTGTAGGGCACATGTGAGGGTACGGAAACATGGGAGGGTCAGGCTACATGCTGACGCAAGTGTCAGTGCCACCGTACAGGCCAGGAGTAGGCTACGGCTTGGGGGTAAGTTGTAGAGCTGGTGGTGGGTTTCCGTTCCGGTGTAGAGATAGGGTTAGGGAACGGCAAGGCGTAGGGCACAGCTGAGGGTACTGGAACGTGGGAGGGTCAGGCTACGTGCTGTTGCACGGCTCAGTGGCAGCGTACCGGGCAGGAGTAGGCTACGGCATATGGTAAGGTGTAGGGCTGGTGGTGGGATTCTGTTCCGGTATAGGGTTACGGTTAGGGAACGGCAAGGCTTAGGGCTCAGGTAAGGGTACAGAAAAGTGGGAAGGTCAGGCTACGTGCTGACGCACGGGTCAGTGCCAGTGTACGGGCCAGGAGTAGGCTACGGCTTGTGGGTAAGTTATAGGGCTGGTGGTGGGTTTCCGTTCCGGGCTAGGGTAAGGGTTAGGGAACGGCAAGGCTTAGGGCACAGGTGAGGGTACGGAAACGTGGGAGGGTCAGGCTACGTGCTGATGAAAGGGTCAGTGCCTGTGTACGGGCCAGGAATAGGATACGGCGTAGGGAAAGGTACAGGGCTGGTGGTGGTTTTCTGTTCCGGGCTAGGGTTAGGGTTAGGGAACGGCAAGGCTTAGGGCACAGGTGAGGGTACGGAAACGTGTGAGGGTCAGGCTACGTGCTGACGCACGGGTCAGTGCCAGCGTACGGGCCAGGACTAGGCTACGGCATACGATAAGGTATAGGGCTGGTGGTGGGATTCCGTGCCGGGCTCGGGTTAGGGTTAGGGAATGGCAAGGTTAGGGCACATGTGAGGTTACAGAAACGTGGGAGGGTCAGGCTACGTGCTGACGAACGGGTCAGTGCCAGCATATGGACCAGGAGTAGGCTACGGCGTTGTGGTAAGTTGTTGGGCTGTTGGTGGGTTTCTGTTCCGGGCTAGGGTTAGGGTTCGGGAACGTCAAGGCTTAGGGCACAGGTGAGGGTACGGAAACGTGGGAGGGTCAGGCTACGTGCTGACGCACGGGTCAGTGCCAGCGTACGGGCCAGGAATAGGCTATGGCGTAGGGTAGAGTGTAGGGCTGGTGGTGGGTTTCCGTTCCGGGCTAAGGTTAGGGTTAGGGAACGGCAAGGCTTAGGGCACAGGTGAGGGTACGGAAACGTGTGAGGGTCAGGCTATGTGCTGACGCACGTGTCAGTGCCAGCGTACCGGCCAGGAGTAGGCTACGGCGTAGGTTAAGGTGTAGGGCTGGTGGTGGGTTTCCGTTCCGGGCTAGGGTTAGTGTTAGTGAACGGCAAGGCTTAGGGCACAGGTGAGGGTACGGAAACGTGGGAGGGTCAAGCTACGTTCTGATGAAAGGGTCAGTGCCTGCGTACGAGCCAGGAATAGGCTACGGCGTAGGGAAAGGTGTAGGTATTGTGGTGGGTTTCCGTTCCGGGCGAGGGTTAGGGTTAGGGAACGGCAAGGCTTAGGGCACAGGTGATGGTCCGCAAACGTGGGAGGGTCAGGCTACGTGCTGACGCACGGGTCAGTGACAACGTACGGGCCAGGAGTAGGCTACGGCTTGGGGTTAAGTTGTAGGGCTGGTGGTGGGTTTCCGTTCCGGGCTAGGGTTAGGGTTAGGGAACGGCAAGGCTTAGGGCCCAGGTGAGGGTACGGAAACGTGGGAGCGTCAGGGTACGTGATGATGCACGGGTCAGTGCCAGCATACTGGCCAGGAGTAGGCTACGCCTTGGGGGTTAGGTGTAGGGCTGGTGGTGGGTTTCCGTTCCGGGCTAGGATTAGGGTTAGGGAACGGCAAGGCTTAGGGCATAGGTGAGGGTACGGAAACGTGGGAGAGTCAGGCTACATGCTGACGCACGGGTCAGTGCCAGCGTATGGGCCAGGAATAGGCTATGGCTTGGGGGTAAGCTGTAGGGCTGGTGGTGGGTTTCCGTTCCGGACTAAGGTTAGGGTTAGGGAATGGCAAGGCTTAGGGCACAGGTGAGGGTACGGAAACGTGTGAGGATCAGGCTACATGCTGACGCACGTGTCAGTGCCAGCGTACGTGCCAGGAGTAGGCTACGGCGTTGGGTAAGGTGTATGTCTGCTGGTGGGTTTCCGTTCATGGCTAGGGTGAGGGTGAGGGAACGGCAAGGCTTAGGGCACAGGTGATGGTAGAGAAACGTGGGAGGGTCAGGCTACGTGCTGACGCACGGGCCAGTGCCAGCGTACGGGTCAGAAGTAGGCTACGGCGTAGGGTAAGGTGTAGGGCTGGTGGTGGGTTTCCATTCCGCGCTAGGGTTAAGGTTAGGGAACGGCAAGGCTTAGGGCACAGGTGAGGGTACGGAAACGTGGGAGGGTTAGGCTACGTGCTGATGCACGGATCTGTGCCAGCGTACGGGCCAGGAGTAGGCTACGGTGTAATGTATGGTGTAGGGCTGGTGGTGGGTTTTTGTTCCGGGCTACGGTTACGGTTAGGGAATGGCAAGGCTTAGGGCACATGTGAGGGTACGGAAACGTGGGAGGGTATGGCTACGTGCTGAAGCACGGGTCAGTGCCAGGGTACGGGCAAGGAGTAGGCTACGGCATAGGGTAAGGTGTAGGGCGGGTGGTGGGTTTCCGTTCCGGGCTAGGGTTAGGGAAAGGGAACGGCAAGGCTTAGGGCACAGGTGATGGTACGGAAAAGTGGGAGGGTCAGGCTACGTGATGACGCACGGGTCAGTGCCAGCGTACGGGCCAGGAGTAGGCTACGGCGTAGGGAAAGGTGTAGGGCTGGTGGTGGGTTTGCTTTCCGGGCTAGGGTTAGGGATAGGGAACGTCAAGGCTTAGGGCACATGTGAGGGTACGGAAACGTGAGAGGGTCAGGCTACATGCTGACGCACGGGTCAGTGCCAGCGTACGGGCCAGGAGTAGGCTACGGTGTAGCGTATGGTGTAGGGCTGGTGGTGGGTTTCCGTTCCGGGCTAGGGTTAGGGTTAGGGAACGGCAAGGCTTAGGGCACAGATGAGGGTACGGAAACGTGGGAGGGTCAGGCTACGTGCTGATGAAAGGGTCAGTGCCAGCATATGGGTCAGGAGTAGGCTACGGCTTGGGGGTAAGTTGTAGGGCTGGTGGTGGGTTTCCATTCCGGGCTAGGGTTAGGGTTATGGAACGGCAAGGCTTAGGGCACGGGTGAGGGTACAGAAACGTGGGAGGGTCAGGCTACTTGCTGATGCTAGGGTTAGTGCCACCGAACGGGCCAGGAGTAGGCTACGGCTTGGGGGTAAGTTGTAGGGCTGGTGGTGGGTTTCCGTTCCGGGCTAGGGTTAGGGTTACGGAACGGCAAGGCTTAGGGCACAGGTGAGGGTACGGAAACGTGGGAGGGTCAGGCTACATGCTGACGCAAGGGTCAGTGCCACCGTACAGGCCAGGAGTAGGCTACGGCGTAGGTTAAGGTGTAGGGCTGGTGGTGGGTTTCCGTTCCGGGCTCGGGTTAGGGTTAGGGAACGGCAAGGCTTAGGGCACAGATGAGGGTACGGAAACGTGGGAGGGTCAGGCTACGTGCTGATGAAAGGGTCAGTGCCTGCGTACGGGCCAGGAATAGGCTACGGCTTGGGGTAAGGTGTAGGGCTGGTGGTGGGTTTCTGTTCCGGGCTAGGGTTACGGTTAGGGAACGGCAAGGCGTAGGGCACAGGTGAGGTTACGGAAACGTGGGAGGGTCAGGCTACATGCTGACGCACGGGTTAGTTGCAGCGTACAGGCCAGGACTAGGCTACGGCATACGATAAGTTGTAGAGCTGGTGGTGGGATTCCGTGCCGGTCTAGGGTTAGGGTTAGGGAACGGCAAGGCTTAGGGCACAGGTGATGGTACGGAAACGTGGGAGGGTCAGGCTACGTGCTGACGCACGGGTCAGTGCCAGCCTACGGGCCAGGAGTAGGCTACGGCATAGTGTAAGGTGTAGGGCTGGTGGTGGGTTTTCGTTCCGGGCTACGGTTAGGGTTAGGGAAAGGCAAGGCTTAGGGCACATGTGAGGGTATGGAAACGTGGGAAGGTATGGCTACGTGCTGAAGCATGGGTCAGTGCCAGGGTACGGGCAAGGAGTAGGCTACGGCATAGGGTAAGGTGTAGGGCGGGTGGTGGGTTTCCGTTCCGGGCTAGGGTTAGGGTAAGGGAACGGCAAGGCTTAGGGCACAGGTGAGGGTAAGGAAAAGTGGGAGGGTCAAGCTACGTGATGACGCACGGGTCAGTGCCAGCGTACGGGCCAGGAGTAGGCTACGGCATAGGGAAAGGTGTAGGGCTGGTGGTGGGTTTGCGTTCCGGGATAGGGATAGGGATAGGGAATGTCAAGGCTTAGGGCACATGTGAGGGTACGTAAACGTGAGAGGGTCAGGCTACATGCTGACGCACGGGTCAGTGCCAGCGTACGGGCCAGGAATAGGCTACGGTGTAGCGTATGGTGTGGGGCTGGTGGTGGGTTTCCGTTCCGGGATAGGGTTAGGGTTAGGGAACGGCAAGGCTTAGGGCACAGGTGAGGGTACGGAAAAGAGGGAGGGTCAGGCTACGTGCTGACGCACGGGTCAGTGCCAGCTTACGGGCCAGGAGTAGGCTACGGCTTGTGGCTAAGTTTTAGGGCTGGTGGTGGCTTTCCATTCCGGGCTAGGGTTAGGGTTAGAGAACGGCAAGGCTTAGGGCACAGGTGAGGGTACGGAAACGTGGGAGGGTCAGGCTACGTGCTGACGCACGGGTCAGTGCCCGCGTACGGTCCAGGTGTAGGCTACAGCATAGGGTAAGGTGTAGTGCTGGTGGTGGGTTTCCGTTCTGGGCTAGGGTTAGGGTTAGGGAACGGCAAGGCTTAGGGCACAGGTGAGGGTACGGAAAAGTGGGAGGGTCAGGCTACGTGCTGACGCACGTGTCAGTGCCAGCGTACGGGCCAGAAGTAGGCTACGGCTTCGGGGTAAGATGTAGGCCTGGTGGTGGGTTTCCGTGCCGGGCTCGGGTTAGGGTTAGGGAACGGCAAGGCTTAGGGCACAGGTGAGGATACAGTAACATGTGAGGGTCAGGCTACATGCTGAAGCACAGGTCAGTGCCCGCGTACGGGCCAGGTGTAGTCTACAGCATAGAGTAAGGTGTAGGGCTGGTGGTGGTTTTCCATTCTGGGCTAGGGTTAGGGTTAGGGAATGGCAAGGCTTCGGGCACATGTGAGGTTACGGAAACGTGGGAGGGTCAGGCTACGTGCTGACGCACATGTCAGTGCCAGCATATGGGCCAGGAGTAGGCTACGGCATTGTGGTAAGTTGTAGGGCTGTTGGTGGGTTTCTGTTCCGGGCTAGGGTTGGGGTTAGGGAACGTCAAGGCTTAGGGCACAGGTGAGGGTACGGAAACGTGGGAGGGACAGGCTACGTTCTGACACATGGGTCAGTGCCAGCGTACGGGCCAGGAATAGGCTATGGCGTAGGGTAGAGTGTAGGGCTGGTGGTGGGTTTCTGTTCTGGGCTAAGGTTAGGGTTACGGAACGGCAAGGCTTAGGGCACGGGTGAGGGTACAGAAACGTGGGAGGTTCAGCCTACTTGCTGATGCTCGGGTTAGTGCCACCGAACGGGCCAGGTGTAGGCTACGGCTTGGGAGTAAGTTGTAGGGCTGGTGGTGGGTTTCCGTTCCGGGCTAGGGTTAGGGTAAGGGAACGGCAGGGCTTAGGGCACAGGTGATGGTACGGAAAAGTGGGAGGGTCAGGCTACGTGCTGACGCACGGGTCAGTGCCAGCGTACGGGCCAGGAGTAGGCTACGGCTTGTGGCTAAATTTTAGGGCTGGTGGTGGCTTTCCGTTCCGGGCTAGGGTTAGGGTTAGGGAACGGCAAGGCTTAGTGCACAGGTGAGGGGACGGAAACGTGTGAGTGTCAGGCTACGTGCTGACGCACGTGTCAGTGCCAGCGTACATGTCAGGAGTAGGCTACGGCGTAGGGTAAGGTGTAGGGCTGCCGATGGGTTTCTGTTCCTGGCAAGGGTGAGGGTGAGGGAACGGCAAGGCTTAGGGCACAGGTGATGGTACGGAAACGTGGGAGGGTCAGGCTACGTGCTGACGCACGGGTCAGTGCCAGTGTACGGGCCAGGAGTAGGCTACGTCTTGTGGGTAAGTTTTAGGGCTGGTGGTGGTTTTCCTTTCTGGGCTAGGGTTAGGGTTACGGACCGGCAAGGCTTAGGGCACTGATGAGGGTACGGAAACGTGGGAGGGTCTGGCTACGTGATGATGAAAGGTCAGTGCCTGCGTACGGGCCAGAAATAGGTTACGGCACAGGGAAAGGTGTAGGGCAGGTGGTGGGTTTCCGTTCCGGGCTAGGGTTAGGGTTAGGGAACGGCAAGGCTTAGCGCACAGGTGAGGGTACGGAAACGTGGGAGGGTCAGGCTACGTGATGATGCACGGGTCAGTGCCATCGTACTGGCCAGGAGTAAGCTACGGCTTGGGGATTACGTGTAGGGCTGGTGGTGGGTTTCCGTTCCGCGCTAGGGTTAGGGTTAGGGAACGGCAAGGCTTAGGTCACAGGTGAGGGTACGGAAACTTGGGAGGGTTAGGCTACATGCTGATACACGGGTCAGTGCCAGCGTACGGGCCAGGAATAGGCTATGGCTTGGGGGTAAGCTGTAGGGCTGGTGGAGGGTTTCCGTTCCGGAATAGGGTTAGGGTTAGGGAACAGCAAGGCTTAGGGCACAGGTGAGGGTACGGAAACGTGTGAGGGTAAGGCTACGTGCTGAGGCACGTGTCAGTGCGAGCGTACGTGCCAAGAGTAGGCTACGGCGTAGGGTAAGGTGTAGGGCTGCTGATGGGTTTCTGTTCTTGGCTAGGGTGAGGGTGAGGGAACGGCAAGGATAGGGCACAGGTGATGGTACGGAAACGTGGGAAGGTCAGGCTACGTGCTGACGCACGGGTCAGTGCCAGCATACGGGCCAGTAGTAGGCTACGGCTTGTGGGTAAGTTTTAGGGCTGGTGGTGGGTTTCCGTTCCGGGCTAGGGTTAGGGTTAGGGAACGGCAAGGCTTAGTGCACAGGTGATGGTACGGTAATATGGGAGGGTCAGGCTACGTGCTGAAGCACAGGTCAGTGCCGCGAACGGGCCAGGTGTAGGCTATGGCATAGGGTAAGGTTTAGGGCTGGTGGTGGGTTTCCGTTCCGGACTAAGGTTAGGGTTAGGGAACGGCAAGGCTTAGGGCAGAGGTGAGGGTACGGAAACGTGTGAGGTTCAGGCTACATGCTGACGCACGTGTCAGTGCCAGCGTACGTGCCAGGAGTAGGCTACGGCGTTGGGTAAGGTGTAGGTCTGCTGGTGGGTTTCCGTTCATGGCTAGGGTGAGGGTGAGGGAACGGCAAGGCTTAGGGCACAGGTGATGGTAGAGAAACGTGGGAGCGTCAGGCTACGTGCTGACGCACGGGTCAGTGCCAGCGTACGGGCCAGAAGTAGGCTACGGCGTAGGGTAAGGTGTAGGGCTGGTGGTGGGTTTCCGTTCCGCGCTAGGGTTAGGGTTAGGGAACGGCAAGGCTTAGGGCACAGGTGAGGGTACGGAAACGTGGGAGGGTCAGGCTACGTGCTGATGCACGGGTCTGTGCCAGCGTACGGGCCAGGAGTAGGCTACGGTGTAATGTCAGGTGTAGGGCTGGTGGTAGGTTTTTGTTCCGGGCTACGGTTACGGTTAGGGAATGGCAAGGCTTAGGGCACATGTGAGGGTACGGAAACGTGGGAGGGTATGGCTACGTGCTGAAGCACGGGTCAGTGCCAGGGTACGGGCAAGGAGTAGGCTACGGCATAGGGTAAGGTGTAGGGCGGGTGGTGGGTTTCCGTTCCGGGCTAGGGATAGGGTAAGGGAACGGCAAGGCTTAGGGCACAGGTGATGGTACGGAAAAGTGGGAGGGTCAGGCTATGTGATGACGCACGGGTCAGTGCCAGCGTACGGGCCAGGAGTAGGCTACGGCGTAGGGAAAGGTGTAGGGCTGGTGGTGGGTTTGCGTTTCGGGCTAGGGTTAGGGATAGGGAACGTCAAGGCTTAGGGCACAGGTGAGGGTACGGAAACGTGGGAGGGACAGGCTACGTTCTGACACATGGGTCAGTGCCAGCGTACGGGCCAGGAGTAGGCTACGGCGTAGGGAAAGGTGTAGGGCGGGTGGTGGGTTTCCGTTCCGGGCTAGGGTTAGGGTAAGGGAACGGCAAGGCTTAGGGCACAGGTGATGGTACGGAAAAGTGGGAGGGTCAGGCTATGTGATGACGCACAGGTCAGTGCCAGCGTATGGACCAGGAGTAGGCTACGGCTTGGGGGTAAGCTGTAGGGCTTGTGGTGCTTTTCCCTTCAGGGCTAGGGTTAGGGTTAGGGAACGGCAAGGCTTAGGGCACAGGTGAGGGTACGGAAACGTGGGAGGGACAGGCTAAGTTCTGACACATGGGTCAGTGCCAGCGTACGGGCCAGGAATAGGTATGGCGTAGGGTAGAGTGTAGGGCTGGTGGTGGGTTTCTGTTCTGGGCTAAGGTTAGGGTTACGGAACGGCAAGGCTTAGGGCACGGGTGAGGGTACAGAAACGTGGGAGGTTCAGCCTACTTGCTGATGCTCGGGTTAGTGCCACCGAACGGGCCAGGTGTAGGCTACGGCTTGGGGGTAAGTTGTAGGGCTGGTGGTGGGTTTCCGTTCTGGGCTAGGGTTAGGGTTACGGAACGGCAAGGCTTAGGGCACAGGTGAGGGTACGGAAACGTGGGAGGGTCAGGCTACGTGCTGACGCACGGGTCAGTGCCCGCGTACCGGCCAGGTGTAGGCTAAAGCATAGGGTAAGGTGTAGGGCTGGTGTTGGGTTTCCGTTCCGGGCTAGGGTTAGGGTTAGGGAACGGCAAGGCTTAGGGCACAGGTGAGGGTACGGAAACGTGGGAGGGTCACGCTACGTGCTGACGAACGGGTCAGTGCCAGCATATGGACCAGGAGTAGGCTACGGCGTTGTGGTAAGTTGTTGGGCTGTTGGTGGGTTTCTATTCCGGGCTAGGGTTAGGGTTAGGGAACGTCAAGGCTTAGGGCACAGGTGAGGGTACGGAAACGTGGGAGGGACAGGCTACATGCTGACGCACGTGTCAGTGCCAGCGTACGGGCCAGGAATAGGCTATGGCGTAGGGTAGAGTGTAGGGCTGCTGGTGGGTTTCCGTTCCGGGCTAAGGTTAGGGTTAGGGAACGGCAAGGCTTAGGGCACAGGTGAGGGTACGGAAACGTGTGAGGGTCAGGCTACGTGCTGACGCACGTGTCAGTGCCAGCGTACCGGCCAGGAGTAGGCTACGGATTTGGGGTAAGGTGTAGGGCTGGTGGTGGGTTTCCGTTCCGGGCTAGGGTTAGTGTTAGTGAACGGCAAGGCTTAGGGCACAGGTGAGGGTACGGAAACGTGGGAGGTTCAAGCTACGTGCTGATGAAAGGGTCAGTGCCTGCGTACGAGCCAGGAATAGGCTACGGAGTAGGGAAAGGTGTAGGTATTGTGGTGGGTTTCCGTTCCGGGCTAGGGTTAGGGTTAGGGAACGGCAAGGCTTAGGGCACAGGTGATGGTCCGCAAACGTGGGAGGGTCAGGCTACGTGCTGACGCACGGGTCAGTGACAACGTACGGGCCAGGAGTAGGCTACGGCTTGGGGTTAAGTTGTAGGGCTGGTGGTGGGTTTCCGTTGCGGGCTAGGGTTAGGGTTAGGGAACGGCAAGGCTTAGGGCCCAGGTGAGGGTACGGAAACGTGGGAGCGTCAGGGTACGTGATGATGCACGGGTCAGTGCCAGCATACTGGCCAGGAGTAGGCTACGCCTTGGGGGTAAGTTGTAGGGCTGGTGGTGGTTTTCCGTTCCGGGCTAGGGTTAGGGTTAGGGAACGGCAAGGCTTAGGGCACAGGTGAGGGTACGGAAACGTGGGAGAGTCAGGCTACATGCTGACGCACGGGTCAGTGCCAGCGTATGGGCCAGGAATAGGCTATGGCTTGGGGGTAAGCTGTAGGGCTGGTGGTGGGTTTCCGTTCCGGACTAAGGTTAGGGTTAGGGAATGGCAAGGCTTAGGGCACAGGTGAGGGTACGGAAACGTGTGAGGTTCAGGCTACATGCTGACGCACGTGTCAGTGCCAGCGTACGTGCCAGGAGTAGGCTACGGCGTTGGGTAAGGTGTAGGTCTGCTGGTGGGTTTCCGTTCATGGCTAGGGTGAGGGTGAGGGAACGGCAAGGCTTAGGGCACAGGTGATGGTAGAGAAACGTGGGAGGGTCAGGCTACATGCTGACGCACGGGTCAGTGCCAGCGTACGGGCCAGAAGTAGGCTACGGCGTAGGGTAAGGTGTAGGGCTGGTGGTGGGTTTCCGTTCCGCGCTAGGGTTAGGGTTAGGGAACGGCAAGGCTTAGGGCACAGGTGAGGGTACGGAAACGGGGGAGGGTCAGGCTACGTGCTGATGCACGGGTCTGTGCCAGCGTACGGACCAGGAGTAGGCTACAGTGTAATGTAAGGTGTAGGGCTGGTGGTGTGTTTTTGTTCCGGGCTACGGTTACGGTTAGGGAATGGCAAGGCTTAGGGCACATGTGAAGGTACGGAAACGTGAGAGGGTATGGCTACGTGCTGAAGCATGGGTCAGTGCCAGGGTACGGGCAAGGAGTAGGCTACGGCATAGGGTAAGGTGTAGGGCGGGTGGTGGGTTTCCGTTCCGGGCTAGGGTTAGGGTAAGGGAACGGCAAGGCTTAGGGCACAGGTGATGGTATGGAAAAGTGGGAGGGTCAGGCTACGTGCTGACGCACGTGTCAGTGCCAGCGTACGGGCCAGGAGAAGGCTACGGCTTGTGGCTAAGTTTTAGGGCTGGTGGTGGCTTTCCGTTCCGTGCTAGGTTTAGGGTTAGGGAACGGCAAGTCTTAGGGCACAGGTGAGGGTACGGAAACGTGGGAGGGTCAGGCTACGTGCTGACGCACGGGTCAGTGCCCGCGTACGGGCCAGGTGTAGGCTACAGCATAGGGTAAGGTGTAGGGCTGGTGGTGGGTTTCCGTTCCGGGCTAGGGTTAGATTTAGGGAACGGCAAGGCTTAGGGCACAGGTGAGGGTACGGAAACGTGGGAGGGTCACGCTACGTGCTGACGCACGGGTCAGTGCCAGCATATGGGCCAGGAGTAGGCTACGGCTTGGGGGTAAGGTGTAGGGCTGGTGGTGGGTTTCCGTTCCGGTATAGGGTTAGGGTTATGGAACGGCAAGGCTTAGGGCACGTGTGAGGGTACAGAAACGTGGGAGGGTCAGGCTACTTGCTGATGCTAGGGTTAGTGCCACCGAACGGGCCAGGAGTAGGCTACGACTTGGGGGTAAGTTGTAGGGCTGGTGGTGGGTTTCCGTTCCGGGCTAGGGTTAGGGTTACGGAACGGCAAGGCTTAGGGCACAGGTGAGGGTACGGAAACGTGGGAGGGTCAGGCTACATGCTGACGCAAGGGTCAGTGCCACCGTACAGGCCAGGAGTAGGCTACGGCGTAGGTTAAGGTGTAGGGCTGGTGGTGGGTTTCCGTTCCCGGCTAGGGTGAGGGTTAGGGAACGGCAAGGCTTAGGGCACAGATGAAGGTACGGAAACGTGGGAGGGTCAGGCTACGTGCTGATGAAAGGGTCAGTGCCTGCGTACGGGCCAGGAATAGGCTACGGCTTGGGGTAAGGTGTAGGGCTGGTGGTGGGTTTCTGTTCCGGGCTAGGGTTAGGGTTAGGGAACGGCAAGGCTTAGGGCACAGGTGAGGGTACGGAAACGTGGGAGGGTCACGCTACGTGCTGACGCACGGGTCAGTGCCAGCATATGGGCCAGGAGTAGGCTACGGCTTGGGGGTAAGGTGTAGGGCTGGTGGTGGGTTTCCGTTCCGGTCTAGGGTTAGGGTTATGGAACGGCAAGGCTTAGGGCACGTGTGAGGGTACAGAAACGTGGGAGGGTCAGGCTACTTGCTGATGCTAGGGTTAGTGCCACCGAACGGGCCAGGAGTAGGCTACGACTTGGGGGTAAGTTTTAGGGCTGGTGGTGGGTTTCCGTTCCGGGCTAGGGTTAGGGTTACGGAACGGCAAGGCTTAGGGCACAGGTGAGGGTACGGAAACGTGGGAGGGTCAGGCTACATGCTGACGCAAGGGTCAGTGCCACCGTACAGGCCAGGAGTAGGCTACGGCGTAGGTTAAGGTGTAGGGCTGGTGGTGGGTTTCCGTTCCGGGCTAGGGTGAGGGTTAGGGAACGGCAAGGCTTAGGGCACAGATGAAGGTACGGAAACGTGGGAGGGTCAGGCTACGTGCTGATGAAAGGGTCAGTGCCTGCGTACGGGCCAGGAATAGGCTACGGCTTGGGGTAAGGTGTAGGGCTGGTGGTGGGTTTCTGTTCCGGGCTAGGGTTAGGGTTAGGGAACGGCAAGGCTTAGGGCACAGGTGAGGGTACGGAAACGTGGGAGGGTCAAACTACATGCTGACGCACGGGTCAGTGCTAGCGTACGGGCGAGGAGTAGGCTACCCTGTAGGGAAAGGTTTAGGGATGGTGGTGGGTTTCCGTTCCGGGTTAGGGTTAGGGTTAGGGAACGGCAAGGCTTAGGGCACAGGTGAGGGTACGGAAACGTGGGAGGGTCAGGCTACGTGCTGACGCACGGGTCAGTGCCAGCGTACGGGCCAGGAGTAGGCTACGGTGTAATGTAAGGTGTAGGGCTGGTGGTGGGTTTTTGTTCCGGGCTACGGTTACGGTTAGGGAATGGCAAGGCTTAGGGCACATGTGAGGGTACGGAAACGTGGGAGGGTATGGCTACGTGCAGAAGCACGGGTCAGTGCCAGGGTACGGGCAAGGAGTAGGCTACGGCATAGGGTAAGGTGTAGGGCGGGTGGTGGGTTTCCGTTCCGGGCTAGGGTTAGGGTAAGGGAACGGCAAGGCTTAGGGCACAGGTGAGGGGACGGAAACGTGTGAGTGTCAGGCTACGTGCTGACGCACGTGTCAGTGCCAGCGTACATGCCAGGAGTAGGCTACGGCGTAGGGTAAGGTGTAGGGCTGCTGATGGGTTTCTGTTCCTGGCAAGGGTGAGGGTGAGGGAACGGCAAGGCTTAGGGCACAGGTGAGGGTACGGAAACCTGGGAGGGTCAGGCTACGTGCTGACGCACGGGTCAGTGCCAGCGTACGGCCCAGGAGTAGGCTACGGCTTGTGGGTAAGGTTTAGGGCTGGTGGTGGGTTTCCTTTCTGGGCTAGGGTTAGGGTTACGGACCGGCAAGGCATATGGCACAGATGAGGGTATGGAAACGTGGGAGGGTCTGGCTACGTGCTGATGAAAGGTCAGTGCCTGCGTACGGGCCAGGAATAGGTTACGGCGCAGGGAAAGGTGTAGGGCTGGTGGTGGGTTTCCGTTCCGGGCTAGGGTTAGGGTTAGGGAACGGCAAGGCTTAGGGCACAGTTGAGGGTACGGAAACGTGGGCGGGTCAGTTTACGTGCTGACACACGGGTCAGTGCTAGCATATGGGCCAGGAGTAGGCTACGGCTTGCGGATAAGGTGTAGGGCTGGTGGTGGGTTTTCATTCCTGGCTACGGTTAGGGTTAGGGAACGGCAAGGCTTAGGGCACAGGTGAGGGTACGGAAACGTGGGAGGGTCAGGCTACATGCTGACGCACGGGTCACTGCCACTGTACGGGCCAGGAATAGGCTATGGCTTGGGGGTAAGCTGTAGGGCTGGTGGTGTGTTTCCGTTCCGGTCTAGGGTTAGGGTTAGGGAACGGCAAGGCTTAGGGCACAGGTGAGGGTACAGAAACATGGGAGAGTCAGGCTACGTGCTGACGCACGGGTCAGTGCCCGCGCACGGGCTAGGAGTAGGCTACGGCGTTGGGTAAGGTATAGGGCTGGTGGTGGGTTTCCGTTCCGGGCTAGGATAAGGGTAGGGAACCGCAAGGCTTAGGGCACAGGTGAGGGTACGGAAACGTGTGAGGGTCAGGCTACCTGCTGACGCACGTGTCAGTGCCAGCGTACGTGCCAGGAGTAGGCTAAGGCGTAGGACAAGGTGTAGGGCTGGTAGTGCGTTTCTGTTCCGGACTTGGGTTAGGGTTAGGGAAAGGCAAGGCTTAGGGCCCAGGTGAGGGTACGGAAACGTGGGAGGGTCAGGCTACGTGCTGACGCACGGGTCAGTGCCAGCGAACCGGCGAGGAGTAGGCTACGGCTTGGGGGTTAGGTGTAAGGCTGGTGGTGGGTTTCCGTTCCGGGCTAGGGTTAGTGTTAGCGAACAGTAAGGCTTAGGGCACAGGTGAGGGTACGGAAACCTGGGAGGGTCAGGCTACGTGCTGACGCACAGGTCAGTGCCAGCGTATGGACCACGAGTAGGCTACGGATTGGGGGTAAGGTGTAGGGCTTGTGGTGTGTTTCCGATCCGCGCTAGGGTTAGGGTTAGGGAACGGCAAGATTTAGGGCACATGTTAGGGTACGGCAACGTGGCAGGGACAGGATACGTTTTGACGCACGGGTCAGTGCCAGCGTATGGACCAGGAGTAGGCTACGGCTTGGGGGTAAGTTGTAGGGCTGGTGGTGGGTTTCCGTTCCAGGCTACAGTTAGGGTTAGGGAACGGCAAAGCTTAGGGCACAGGTGAGGGTACGGAAACGTGGGAGGGTCAGGCTACGTGATGACGCACGGGTCAGTGCCAGCGTACCGGCCAGGAGTAGGCTACGGCTTGGGGGTAAGGTGTAGGGCTGGTGGTGGGTTTCCGTTCCGGGCTAGGGTTAGGGTTAGGGAACGGCAAGGCTTAGGGCACAGTTGAGGGTACGGAAACGTGGGCGGGTCAGTTTACGTGCTGACACACGGGTCAGTGCTAGCATATGGGCCAGGAGTAGGCTACGGCTTGCGGATAAGGTGTAGGGCTGGTGGTGGGTTTTCATTCCTGGCTACGGTTAGGGTTAGGGAACGGCAAGGCTTAGGGCACAGGTGAGGGTACGGAAACGTGGGAGGGTCAGGCTACGTGCTGACGCACGGGTCAGTGCCCGCGCACGGGCTAGGAGTAGGCTACGGCGTTGGGTAAGGTATAGGGCTGGTGGTGGGTTTCTGTTCCGGGCTAGGGTTAGGGTTAGCAAACGTCAATGCTTAGGGCACAGGTGAGGGTACGGAAACTTGGGAGGGTCAGGCTATGTGCTGACGCACGGGTCAGTGCCAGCGTACGGGCCAGGAATAGGCTACGGCGTAGGATAGAGTGTAAGGCTGGTGGTGGTTTTCCGTTCCGGGCTAGGGTTAGGGTTAGGGAACGGCAAGGCTTAGGGCACAGGTGAGGGTACGGAAACGTGGGAGGGTCAGGCTACGTGCTGAAGCACGGGTCAGTGCCAGCGTACGGGCCAGGAGTAGGCTACGGCGTAGGGTAAGGTGTAGGGCTGGTGGTGGGTTTCCGTTCCGGGCTAGGGTTAGGGTTAGGGAACGGCAAGGCTTAGGGCACAGGTGATGGTACAGAAACGTGGGAGGGTCAGGCTACGTGCTGACGCACGGGTCAGTGCCAGCGTACGGGCCAGGAGTAGGCTACGTCTTGGGGGTAAGGTGTAGGGCTGGTGGTGGGTTTCCGTTCCGGGCTAGGGTTAGGGTTAGGGAACGGCAAGGCTTAGGGCACAGGTGAGGGTACGGAAACGTGGGAGGGTCAGGCTACGTGCTGACGCACGGGTTAGTGCCAGCGTACCGGCCAGGAGTAGGCTATGGCTTGGGGGTTAGATGTAGGGCTGGTGGTGGGTTTCCATTACAGGCTAGGGTTAGGGTTAGGGAACGGCAAGGCTTAGGGCACAGGTGAGGGTACGGAAACGTGGGAGGTTCAGGCTACATGCTGACGCATGGGTCAGTGCCAGCGTACGGGCCAGGAGTAGGCTATGGTTTGGGCATTATATTTAGGGCTGGTGGTGGGTTTCCGTTCCGTACTAGGGTTAGGGTTACGGAACGGCAAGCCTTAGGGCACAGGTGAGGGTACGGAAATGTGGGAAGGTCAGGCTACGTGCTGACGCACGTGTCAGTGCCAGTGTACGGGCCAGGAGTAGGCGACGGCGTAGGGTAAGGTGTAGGGCTGGTGGTGGGTTTCCGTTGCGGGCTAGGGTTATGGTTAGGGAACGGCAAGGCTTAGGGCACAGGTGAGGGTAAGGGAACGTGAGAGGGTCAGGCTACGTGCTGACGCACGGGTCAGTGCAAGAGTTCGGGCCAGGAGTAGGCTACGGCGTAGGGTAAGGTGTAGGGCTGGTGGTGGGTTTCCGTTCCGGGATAGGGTTAGTGTTAGGGAACGGCAATGCTTAGGGCCCAGGTGAGGGTACAGAAACGTGGGAGTGTTAAACTACATGCTGACGCATGGGTGAGTGCGAGCGTACGGACGAGGCGTAGGCTACCCAGTAGGGAAAGGTTTAGAGCTGGTGGTGGGTTTCCGTTCCGGGCTAGGGTTAGGGTTAGGGAACGGCAAGACTTAGGGCACAGGTGAGGGTACGGAAACGTGGGAGGGTCAGGCTACGTGCTGACGCACGGGTCAGTGCTAGCGTATGGGCCAGGAGTAGACTACGGCGTAGGTTAAGGTGTAGGGCTGGTGGTGGGTTTCCGTTCAAGGCTACGGTTAGGGTTAGGGAACGGCAAAGCTTAGGGCACAGGTGAGGGTACGGAAACGTAGGAGGGTCAGGCTACGTGCTGATGCACGGGTCAGTGCCAGCGTACCGGCCAGGAGTAGGCTATGGCTTGGGGGTAAGCTGTAGGGCTGGAGGTGTGTTTCCGTTCCGGGCTAGGGTTAGCGTTAGGGTACGCCAAGGCTTAGGGCACAGGTGAGGTTACGGAAACGTGGGAGGGTCAGGCTACGTGCTGACGCACGGGTCAGTGCCAGCGTACCGGCCAGGAGTAGGCTACGGCTTGGGGGTTAGTTGTAGGGCTGGAGGTGGGTTTCCATTCCGGGCTAGGGTTAGGGTTAGGGAACGGCAAGGCTTAGGGCACAGGTGAGGGTACGGAAATGTGAGAAGGTCAGGCTACGTGCTGACGCACGTGTCAGTGCCAGCGTACGGGCCAGGAGTAGGCTACGGCATAGGGTATGGTGTAGGGCTGGTGTTGGGTTTCCGTTCCGGGCTAGGTTTAGGGTTAGGGAACGGCAAGTGTTAGGGCACAGGTGAGGGTACGGAAACGTGGTAGGGTCAGGCTATGTGCTGACGCATGGGTCAGTGCCAGCGTTCGGGCCAGGAGTAGGCTACGGCGTAGGGTAAGGTGTAGGACTGGTGGTGGGTTTCCGTTCCGGGCTAGGGTTAGTGTTAGGGAACGGCAAGGCTTAGGGCCCCGGTGTGGGTACGGAAACGTGGGGGGGTCAGATTACATGCTGACGCACAGGTCAGTGCCAGCGTACTGGCCAGGAGTAGGCTACGGAAAATGGAAAGGTTTAGGGCTGGTGGTGGGTTTCCTTTCCGGGCTAGGGTTAGGGTTAGGGAACGGCAAGGCTTAGGGCACAGGTGAGGGTACGGAAACGTGGGAGGGTCAGGCTCCGTGCTGATGCACGGATCAGTGTCAGCGTACGTGCCAGGAGTAGGCTACCGCGTAGGGTAAGGTGTAGGGCTGGTGGTGGTTTTCTGTTCCGGGCTACGGTTAGTGTTAGGGAACAGCAAGGCTTAGGGCACAGGTGAGGGTACGGAAACGTGGGGGGGTCAGATGACATGCTAACGCACAGGTCAGTGCCAGCGTACGGGCCATGAGTAGCCTACGGAGAAGGGAAAGGTTTAGGGCTGGTGGTGGGTTTCCTTTCCGGGCTAGGGTTAGGGTTAGGGAACGGCAAGGCTTAGGGCAGAAGTGAGGGTATGGAAACGTGGGAGGGTCAGGCTACGTGCTGACGCACTGGTCAGTGCCAGCGTACGGGCCAGGAGTAGGCTACGGCATAGGGTAAGGTGTAGGGCTGGTGGTGGGTTTCCATTCCAGGCTAGGGTTAGGGTTAGGGAACGGCAAGGCTTAGGGCACAGGTGAGGGTACGGAAACGTGGGAGGGTCAGACTACATGCTGACGCACGGGTCAGTGCCAGCGTACGGGCCAGGAGTAGGCTACGGTTTGGGCGTTAGGTTTAGGGCTGCTGGTGGGTTTCCGTTCCGTACTAGGGTTCGGGTTAGTGAACGGCAAGCCTTAGGGCACAGGTGAGGGTACGGAAATGTGGGAAGGTCAGGCTACGTGCTGACGCACGTGTCAGTGCCAGTGTACGGGCCAGGAGTAGGTGACGGCGTTGGGTAAGGTGTAGGGCTGGTGGTGGGTTTCCGTTGCGGGCTAGGGTTAGGGTTAGGGAACGGCAAGTCTTAGGGCACAGGTGAGGGTAAGGAAACGTGGGAGGGTCAGGCTACGTGCTGACGCACGGGTCAGTGCCAGAGTTCGGGCCATGAGTAGGCTACGGCGTAGGGTAAGGTGTAGGGCTGGTGGTGGGTTTCCGTTCCGGTCTAGGGTTAGTGTTAGGGAAAGGCAATGCTTAGGGCCCAGGTGAGGGTACGGAAACGTGGGCGTGTTAAACTACATGTTGACGCACGGGTCAGTGCAAGCGTACGGGCGAGGAGTAGGCTACCCAGTAGGGAAAGGTTTAGGGCTGGTGGTGGGTTTCTGTTCCGGGCTAGGTTTAGGGTTAGGGAACTTCAAGGCTTAGGGCACAGGTGAGGGTACGGAAACGTGGGAGGGTTAGGCTACGTGCTGACGCACGGGTCAGTGCCAGCATATGGGCCAAGAGTAGGCTACGGCGTAGGTTAAGGTGTAGGGCTGGTGGTGGGTTTCTGTTCCGGGCTACGGTTAGGGTTAGGGAAAGGCAAAGCTTAGGGCACAGGTGAGGGTACGGAATCGTGGGAGGGTCAGGCTACGTGCTGACGCACGGTTCAGTGCCAGCGTACCGACCAGGAGTAGGCAACGGCTTGTTGTTTAGGTGTAGGGCTGGTGGTGGGTTTCCGTTCCAGGCTAGGGTTAGTGTTAGGGAACGGCAAGGCTTAGGGCACAGGTGAGGGTACGGTAATGTTGGAAGGTCAAGCTACGTGCTGACGCACAGGTCAGTGCCAGCGTATGGAGCAGGAGTAGGCTACGGCTTGGGGGTAAGCTGTAGGGCTTGTGGTGCTTTTCCGTTCAGGCCTAGGGTTAGGGTTAGGGAACGGCAAGGCTTAGGGCACACGTGAGTGTGCAGCAACGTGGCAGGGCCAGGATACGTTCTGACGCACGTGTCAGTGCCAGCGTATGGACCAGGAGTAGGCTACGGCTTGTGGGTAAGGTGTAGGGCTGGTGGTGGTTTTCTGTTCTGGGCTAGGGTTAGGGTTAGTGAACGGCAAGGCTTAGGGCCCAGGTGAGGTTACGGAAACGTGGGAGGGTCAGGCTACGTGCTGACGCACGGGTCAGTTCCAGCGTACGGGCCAGGAGTAGGCTACGGCTTGGGGGTAAGGTGTAGGGCTGGATGTGGGTTTCCGTTCCGGGCTAGGTTTAGGGTTAGGGAACGGCAAGTCTTAGGGCACAGGTGAGGGTACGGAAACGTGGGAGGGTCAGGCTACGTGCTGACGCACGGGTCAGTGCCAGTGTACGGGCCAGGAGTAGGCTACGACGTAGGGTTAGGTGTAGGGCTGCTGGTGGGTTTCTGTTCCTGGCTAGGGTTAGGGTGAGGGAACGGCAAGGCTTAGCGCACAGGTGAGGGTACGGTAACATGGGAGGTTTAGGCTACGTGCTGAAGCACAGGTCATTACCCACGTATGGGCCAGGTGTAGGCTACGGCATAGGGTAAGGTGTAGGGCTGGTGGTGGGTTTTCGTTCCGGGCTAGGGTTAGGGTTAGGGAACGGCAAGGCGTAGGGCACAGGTGAGGTTACGGAAACGTGGGAGGGTCAGGCTACGTGCTGACGCATGGGTCAGTGCCCGCATATGGGCCAGGAGTAGGCTACGGCGTGGTGGTAAGGTGTAGGGCTGGTGGTGTGTTTCTGTTCCGGGCTAGGGTTAGGGTTAGCAAACGTCAATGCTTAGGGCACAGGTGAGGGTACGGAAACGTGGGAGGGTCAGGCTATGTGCTGACGCACGGGTCAGTGCCAGCGTACGGGCCAGGAATAGGCTACGGCGTAGGATAGAGTGTAAGGCTGGTGGTGGTTTTCCGTTCAGGACTAGGGTTAGGGTTAGGGAACGGCAAGGCTTAGGGCACAGGTGAGGGTACGGAAACGTGGGATGGTCAGGCTACGTGCTGAAGCAAGGGTCAGTGCCAGCGTACGGGCCAGGAGTAGGCTACGGCGTAGGGTAAGGTGTAGGGCTGGTGGTGGGTTTCCGTTCCGGGCTAGGGTTAGGGTTAGGGAACGGCAAGGCTTAGGGCACAGGTGATGGTACAGAAACGTGGGAGGGTCAGGCTACGTGCTGACGCACGGGTCAGTGCCAGCGTACGGGCCAGGAGTAGGCTACGTCTTGGGGGTAAGGTGTAGGGCTGGTGGTGGGTTTCCGTTCCGGGCTAGGGTTAGGGTTAGGGAACGGCAAGGCTTAGGGCACAGGTGAGGGTACGGAAACGTGGGAGGGTCAGGCTACGTGCTGACGCACGGGTCAGTGCCGGCATATGGGCCAGGAGTAGGCTACGGCGTGGTGGTAAGTTGTAGGGCTGGTGGTGTGTTTCTGTTCAAGGCTAGGGTTAGGGTTAATGAACGTCAAGGCTTAGGGCACAGGTGAGGGTACGGAAACGTGGGAGGGTCAGGCTACGTGCTGACGCAAGGGTCAGTGCCAGCGTATGGGCCAGGAATAGGCTACGGCGTACGGAAGAGTGTATGGCTGGTGGTGGGATTCTGTTCCGGGCTAGGGTTAGGGTTAGGGAAAGGCAAAGCTTAGGGCACAGGTGAGGGTACGGAAACGTGGGAGGGTCAGGTTAGGTGCTGACGCACGTGTCAGTGCCAGCGTACCGGCCAGGAGTAGGCTACGGCTTGGGGGTTGGATGTAGGGCTGGTGGTGGGTTTCCATTACAGGCTAGGGTTAGGGTTAGGGAACGGCAAGGCTTAGGGCACAGGTGAGGGTACGGAAACGTGGGAGGTTCAGGCTACATGCTGACGCATGGGTCAGTGCCAGCGTACGGGCCAGGAGTAGGCTATGGTTTGGGCGTTATGTTTAGGGCTGGTGGTGGGTTTCCGTTCCGTACTAGGGTTAGGGTTACGGAACGGCAAGCCTTAGGGCACAGGTGAGGGTACGGAAATGTGGGAAGGTCAGGCTACGTGCTGACGCACGTGTCAGTGCCAGTGTACGGGCCAGGAGTAGGCGACGGCGTAGGGTAAGGTGTAGGGCTGGTGGTGGGTTTCCGTTGCGGGCTAGGGTTATGGTTAGGGAACGGCAAGGCTTAGGGCACAGGTGAGGGTAAGGGAACGTGAGAGGGTCAGGCTACGTGCTGACGCACGGGTCAGTGCCAGAGTTCGGGCCAGGAGTAGGCTACGGCGTAGGGTAAGGTGTAGGGCTGGTGGTGGGTTTCCGTTCCGGGATAGGGTTAGTGTTAGGGAACGGCAATGCTTAGGGCCCAGGTGAGGGTACAGAAACGTGGGAGTGTTAAACTACATGCTGACGCACGGGTGAGTGCGAGCGTACGGGCGAGGCGTAGGCTACCCAGTAGGGAAAGGTTTAGAGCTGGTGGTGGGTTTCCGTTCCGGGCTAGGGTTAGGGTTAGGGAACGGCAAGACTTAGGGCACAGGTGAGGGTACGGAAACGTGGGAGGGTCAGGCTACGTGCTGACGCACGGGTCAGTGCTAGCGTATGGGCCAGGAGTAGACTACGGCGTAGGTTAAGGTGTAGGGCTGGTGGTGGGTTTCCGTTCAAGGCTACGGTTAGGGTTAGGGAACGGCAAAGCTTAGGGCACAGGTGAGGGTACGGAAACGTAGGAGGGTCAGGCTACGTGCTGATGCACGGGTCAGTGCCAGCGTACCGGCCAGGAGTAGGCTATGGCTTGGGGGTAAGCTGTAGGGCTGGAGGTGTGTTTCCGTTCCGGGCTAGGGTTAGCGTTAGGGTACGCCAAGGCTTAGGGCACAGGTGAGGTTACGGAAACGTGGGAGGGTCAGGCTACGTGCTGACGCACGGGTCAGTGCCAGCGTACCGGCCAGGAGTAGGCTACGGCTTGGGGGTTAGTTGTAGGGCTGGAGGTGGGTTTCCATTCCGGGCTAGGGTTAGGGTTAGGGAACGGCAAGGCTTAGGGCACAGGTGAGGGTACGGAAATGTGAGAAGGTCAGGCTACGTGCTGACGCACGTGTCAGTGCCAGCGTACGGGCCAGGAGTAGGCTACGGCATAGGGTATGGTGTAGGGCTGGTGTTGGGTTTCCGTTCCGGGCTAGGTTTAGGGTTAGGGAACGGCAAGTGTTAGGGCACAGGTGAGGGTACGGAAACGTGGTAGGGTCAGGCTATGTGCTGACGCATGGGTCAGTGCCAGCGTTCGGGCCAGGAGTAGGCTAAGGCGTAGGGTAAGGTGTAGGACTGGTGGTGGGTTTCCGTTCCGGGCTAGGGTTAGTGTTAGGGAACGGCAAGGCTTAGGGCCCCGGTGTGGGTACGGAAACGTGGGGGGGTCAGATTACATGCTGACGCACAGGTCAGTGCCAGCGTACTGGCCAGGAGTAGGCTACGGAAAATGGAAAGGTTTAGGGCTGGTGGTGGGTTTCCTTTCCGGGCTAGGGTTAGGGTTAGGGAACGGCAAGGCTTAGGGCACAGGTGAGGGTACGGAAACGTGGGAGGGTCAGGCTCCGTGCTGATGCACGGATCAGTGTCAGCGTACGTGCCAGGAGTAGGCTACCGCGTAGGGTAAGGTGTAGGGCTGGTGGTGGATTTCTGTTACGGGCTACGGTTAGTGTTAGGGAACAGCAAGGCTTAGGGCACAGGTGAGGGTACGGAAACGTGGGGGGGTCAGATGACATGCTAACGCACAGGTCAGTGCCAGCGTACGGGCCATGAGTAGCCTACGGAGAAGGGAAAGGTTTAGGGCTGGTGGTGGGTTTCCTTTCCGGGCTAGGGTTAGGGTTAGGGAACGGCAAGGCTTAGGGCAGAAGTGAGGGTATGGAAACGTGGGAGGGTCAGGCTACGTGCTGACGCACTGGTCAGTGCCAGCGTACGGGCCAGGAGTAGGCTACGGCATAGGGTAAGGTGTAGGGCTGGTGGTGGGTTTCCATTCCAGGCTAGGGTTAGGGTTAGGGAACGGCAAGGCTTAGGGCACAGGTGAGGGTACGGAAACGTGGGAGGGTCAGACTACATGCTGACGCACGGGTCAGTGCCAGCGTACGGGCCAGGAGTAGGCTACGGTTTGGGCGTTAGGTTTAGGGCTGCTGGTGGGTTTCCGTTCCGTACTAGGGTTCGGGTTAGTGAACGGCAAGCCTTAGGGCACAGGTGAGGGTACGGAAATGTGGGAAGGTCAGGCTACGTGCTGACGCACGTGTCAGTGCCAGTGTACGGGCCAGGAGTAGGTGACGGCGTTGGGTAAGGTGTAGGGCTGGTGGTGGGTTTCCGTTGCGGGCTAGGGTTAGGGTTAGGGAACGGCAAGTCTTAGGGCACAGGTGAGGGTAAGGAAACGTGGGAGGGTCAGGCTACGTGCTGACGCACGGGTCAGTGCCAGAGTTCGGGCCATGAGTAGGCTACGGCGTAGGGTAAGGTGTAGGGCTGGTGGTGGGTTTCCGTTCCGGTCTAGGGTTAGTGTTAGGGAAAGGCAATGCTTAGGGCCCAGGTGAGGGTACGGAAACGTGGGCGTGTTAAAGTACATGTTGACGCACGGGTCAGTGCAAGCGTACGGGCGAGGAGTAGGCTACCCAGTAGGGAAAGGTTTAGGGCTGGTGGTGGGTTTCTGTTCCGGGCTAGGTTTAGGGTTAGGGAACTTCAAGGCTTAGGGCACAGGTGAGGGTAGGGAAACGTGGGAGGGTTAGGCTACGTGCTGACGCACGGGTCAGTGCCAGCATATGGGCCAAGAGTAGGCTACGGCGTAGGTTAAGGTGTAGGGCTGGTGGTGGGTTTCTGTTCCGGGCTACGGTTAGAGTTAGGGAAAGGCAAAGCTTAGGGCACAGGTGAGGGTACGGAATCGTGGGAGGGTCAGGCTACGTGATGACGCACGGTTCAGTGCCAGCGTACCGACCAGGAGTAGGCAACGGCTTGTTGTTTAGGTGTAGGGCTGGTGGTGGGTTTCCGTTCCAGGCTAGGGTTAGTGTTAGGGAACGGCAAGGCTTAGGGCACAGGTGAGGGTACGGAATCGTGGGAGGGTCAGGCTACGTGATGACGCATGGTTCAGTGCCAGCGTACCAACCTGGAGTAGGCAACAGCTTGTTGTTTAGGTGTAGGGCTGGTGGTGGGTTTCCGTTCCAGGCTAGGGTTAGTGTTAGGGAACGGCAAGGCTTAGGGCACAGGTGAGGGTACGGTAATGTTGGAAGGTCAAGCTACGTGCTGACGCACAGGTCAGTGCCAGCGTATGGAGCATGAGTAGGCTACGGCTTGGGGGTAAGCTGTAGGGCTTGTGGTGCTTTTCCGTTCAGGGCTAGGGTTAGGGTTAGGGAACGGCAAGGTTTAGGGCACACGTGAGTGTACGGCAACGTGGCAGGGTCAGGATACGTTCTGACGCACGTGTCAGTGCCAGCGTATGGACCAGGAGTAGGCTACGGCTTGTGGGTAAGGTGTAGGGCTGGTGGTGGTTTTCTGTTCTGGGCTAGGGTTAGGGTTAGTGAACGGCAAGGCTTAGGGCCCAGGTGAGGTTACGGAAACGTGGGAGGGTCAGGCTACGTGCTGACGCACGGGTCAGTTCCAGCGTACGGGCCAGGAGTAGGCTACGGCTTGGGGGTAAGGTGTAGGGCTGGATGTGGGTTTCCGTTCCGGGCTAGGTTTAGGGTTAGGGAACGGCAAGTCTTAGGGCACAGGTGAGGGTACGGAAACGTGGGAGGGTCAGGCTACGTGCTGACGCACGGGTCAGTGCCAGTGTACGGGCCAGGAGTAGGCTACGACGTAGGGTTAGGTGTAGGGCTGCTGGTGGGTTTCTGTTCCTGGCTAGGGTTAGGGTGAGGGAACGGCAAGGCTTAGCGCACAGGTGAGGGTACGGGAACATGGGAGGTTTAGGCTACGTGCTGAAGCACAGGTCATTACCCACGTATGGGCCAGGTGTAGGCTACGGCATAGGGTAAGGTGTAGGGCTGGTGGTGGGTTTTCGTTCCGGGCTAGGGTTAGGGTTAGGGAACGGCAAGGCTTAGGGCACAGGTGAGGTTACGGAAACGTGGGAGGGTCAGGCTACGTGCTGACGCATGGGTCAGTGCCCGCATATGGGCCAGGAGTAGGCTACGGCGTGGTGGTAAGGTGTAGGGCTGGTGGTGTGTTTCTGTTCCGGGCTAGGGTTAGGGTTAGCAAACGTCAATGCTTAGGGCACAGGTGAGGGTACGGAAACGTGGGAGGGTCAGGCTATGTGCTGACGCACGGGTCAGTGCCAGCGTACGGGCCAGGAATAGGCTACGGCGTAGGATAGAGTGTAAGGCTGGTGGTGGTTTTCCGTTCAGGACTAGGGTTAGGGTTAGGGAACGGCAAGGCTTAGGGCACAGGTGAGGGTACGGAAACGTGGGAGGGTCAGGCTACGTGCTGAAGCACGGGTCAGTGCCAGCGTACGGGCCAGGAGTAGGCTACGGCGTAGGGTAAGGTGTAGGGCTGGTGGTGGGTTTCCGTTCCGGGCTAGGGTTAGGGTTAGGGAACGGCAAGGCTTAGGGCACAGGTGATGGTACAGAAACGTGGGAGGGTCAGGCTATGTGCTGACGCACGGGTCAGTGCCAGCGTACGGGCCAGGAGTAGGCTACGTCTTGGGGGTAAGGTGTAGGGCTGGTGGTGGGTTTCCGTTCCGGGCTAGGGTTAGGGTTAGGGAACGGCAAGGCTTAGGACACAGGTGAGGTTACGGAAACGTGGGAGGGTCAGGCTACGTGCTGACGCACGGGTCAGTGCCGGCATATGGGTCAGGAGTAGGCTACGGCGTGGTGGTAAGTTGTAGGGCTGGTGGTGTGTTTCTGTTCAAGGCTAGGGTTAGGGTTAATGAACGTCAAGGCTTAGGGCACAGGTGAGGGTACGGAAACGTGGGAGGGTCAGGCTACGTGCTGACGCAAGTGTCAGTGCCAGCGTATGGGCCAGGAATAGGCTACGGCGTACGGAAGAGTGTATGGCTGGTGGTGGGATTCTGTTCCGGGCTAGGGTTAGGGTTAGGGAAAGGCAAAGCTTAGGGCACAGGTGAGGGTACGGAAACGTGGGAGGGTCAGGTTAGGTGCTGACGCACGTGTCAGTGCCAGCGTACCGGCCAGGAGTAGGCTACGGCTTGGGGGTTGGATGTAGGGCTGGTGGTGGGTTTCCATTACAGGCTAGGGTTAGGGTTAGGGAACGGCAAGGCTTAGGGCACAGGTGAGGGTACGGAAACGTGGGAGGGTCAGGCTACATGCTGACGCACGGCTCAGTGCCAGCGTACGGGCCAGGAGTAGGCTATGGTTTGGGCGTTATGTTTAGGGCTGGTGGTGGGTTTCCGTTCCGTACTAGGGTTAGGGTTACGGAACGGCAAGCCTTAGGGCACAGGTGAGGGTACGGAAATGTGGGAAGGTCAGGCTACGTGCTGACGCACGTGTCAGTGCCAGTGTACGGGCCAGGAGTAGGCGATGGCGTAGGGTAAGGTGTAGGGCTGGTGGTGGGTTTCCGTTGCGGGCTAGGGTTATGGTTAGGGAACGGCAAGGCTTAGGGCACAGGTGAGGGTAAGGGAACGTGAGAGGGTCAGGCTACGTGCTGACGCACGGGTCAGTGCCAGAGTTCGGGCCAGGAGTAGGCTACGGCGTAGGGTAAGGTGTAGAGCTGGTGGTGGGTTTCCGTTCCGGGATAGGGTTAGTGTTAGGGAACGGCAATGCTTAGGGCCCAGGTGAGGGTACAGAAACGTGGGAGTGTTAAACTACATGCTGACGCACGGGTGAGTGCGAGCGTACGGGCGAGGCGTAGGCTACCCAGTAGGGAAAGGTTTAGAGCTGGTGGTGGGTTTCCGTTCCGGGCTAGGGTTATGGTTAGGGAACGGCAAGACTTAGGGCACAGGTGAGGGTACGGAAACGTGGGAGGGTCAGGCTACGTGCTGACGCACGTGTCAGTGCTAGCGTATGGGCCAGGAGTAGACTACGGCGTAGGTTAAGGTGTAGGGCTGGTGGTGGGTTTCCGTTCAAGGCTACGGTTAGGGTTAGGGAACGGCAAAGCTTAGGGCACAGGTGAGGGTACGGAAACGTAGGAGGGTCAGGCTACGTGCTGATGCACGGGTCAGTGCCAGCGTACCGGCCAGGAGTAGGCTATGGCTTGGGGGTAAGCTGTAGGGCTGGAGGTGTGTTTCCGTTCCGGGCTAGGGTTAGCGTTAGAGTACGCCAAGGCTTAGGGCACAGGTGAGGTTACGGAAACGTGGGAGGGTCAGGCTACGTGCTGACGCACGGGTCAGTGCCAGCGTACCGGCCAGGAGTAGGCTACGGCTTGGGGGTTAGTTGTAGGGCTGGAGGTGGGTTTCCATTCCGGGCTAGGGTTAGGGTTAGGGAACGGCAAGGCTTAGGGCACAGGTGAGGGTACGGAAATGTGAGAAGGTCAGGCTACGTGCTGACGCACGTGTCAGTGCCAGCGTACGGGCCAGGAGTAGGCTACGGCATAGGGTATGGTGTAGGGCTGGTGTTGGGTTTCCGTTCCGGGCTAGGTTTAGGGTTAGGGAACGGCAAGTGTTAGGGCACAGGTGAGGGTACGGAAACGTGGTAGGGTCAGGCTATGTGCTGACGCATGGGTCAGTGCCAGCGTTCGGGCCAGGAGTAGGCTACGGCGTAGGGTAAGGTGTAGGACTGGTGGTGGGTTTCCGTTCCGGGCTAGGGTTAGTGTTAGGGAACGGCAAGGCTTAGGGCCCCGGTGTGGGTACGGAAACGTGGGGGGGTCAGATTACATGCTGACGCACAGGTCAGTGCCAGCGTACTGGCCAGGAGTAGGCTACGGAAAATGGAAAGGTTTAGGGCTGGTGGTGGGTTTCCTTTCCGGGCTAGGGTTAGGGTTAGGGAACGGCAAGGCTTAGGGCACAGGTGAGGGTACGGAAACGTGGGAGGGTCAGGCTCCGTGCTGATGCACGGATCAGTGTCAGCGTACGTGCCAGGAGTAGGCTACCGCGTAGGGTAAGGTGTAGGGCTGGTGGTGGTTTTCTGTTCCGGGCTACGGTTAGTGTTAGGGAACAGCAAGGCTTAGGGCACAGGTGAGGGTACGGAAACGTGGGGGGGTCAGATGACATGCTAACGCACAGGTCAGTGCCAGCGTACGGGCCATGAGTAGCCTACGGAGAAGGGAAAGGTTTAGGGCTGGTGGTGGGTTTCCTTTCCGGGCTAGGGTTAGGGTTAGGGAACGGCAAGTCTTAGGGCACAGGTGAGGGTACGGAAACGTGGGAGGGGCAGGCTACGTGCTGACGCATGGGTCAGTGCCAGTGTACGGGCCAGGAGTAGGCTACGACGTAGGGTTAGGTGTAGGGATGCTGGTGGGTTTCTGTTCCTGGCTAGGGTTAGGGTGAGGGAACGGCAAGGCTTAGCGCACAGGTGAGGGTACGGTAACATGGGAGGTTTAGGCTACGTGCTGAAGCACAGGTCATTACCCACGTATGGGCCAGGTGTAGGCTACGGCATAGGGTAAGGTGTAGGGCTGGTGGTGGGTTTTCGTTCCGGGCTAGGGTTAGGGTTAGGGAACGGCAAGGCTTAGGGCACAGGTGAGGTTACGGAAACGTGGGAGGGTCAGGCTACGTGCTGACGCATGGGTCAGTGCCCGCATATGGGCCAGGAGTAGGCTACGGCGTGGTGGTAAGGTGTAGGGCTGGTGGTGTGTTTCTGTTCCGGGCTAGGGTTAGGGTTAGCAAACATCAATGCTTAGGGCACAGGTGAGGGTACGGAAACGTGGGAGGGTCAGGCTATGTGCTGACGCACGGGTCAGTGCCAGCGTACGGGCCAGGAATAGGCTACGGCGTAGGATAGAGTGTAAGGCTGGTGGTGGTTTTCCGTTCCGGGCTAGGGTTAGGGTTAGGGAACGGCAAGGCTTAGGGCACAGGTGAGGGTACGGAAACGTGGGAGGGTCAGGCTACGTGCTGAAGCACGGGTCAGTGCCAGCGTACGGGCCAGGAGTAGGCTACGGCGTAGGGTAAGGTGTAGGGCTGGTGGTGGGTTTCCGTTCCGGGCTAGGGTTAGGGTTAGGGAACGGCAAGGCTTAGGGCACAGGTGATGGTACAGAAACGTGGGAGGGTCAGGCTACGTGCTGACGCACGGGTCAGTGCCAGCGTACGGGCCAGGAGTAGGCTACGTCTTGGGGGTAAGTTGTAGGGCTGGTGGTGGGTTTCCGTTCTGGGCTAGGGTTAGGGTTAGGGAACGGCAAGGCTTAGGGCACAGGTGAGGTTATGGAAACGTGGGAGGGTCAGGCTACGTGCTGACGCATGTGTCAGTGCCAGCATATGGGCCAGGAGTAGGCTACGGCGTGGTGGTAAGTTGTAGGACTGGTGGTGTGTTTCTGTTCTGGGCTAGGGTTAGGGTTAGCGAACGTCAAGGCTTAGGGCACAGGTGAGGGTACGGAAACGTGGGAGGGTCAGGCTACGTGCTGACGCAAGTGTCATGCCCAGCGTATGGGCCAGGAATAGGCTACGGCGTAGGGTAGAGTGTAGAGCTGGTGGTGGGATTCTGTTCAGGGCTAGGGTTAGGGTTAGGGAACGGCAAAGCTTAGGGCACAGGTGAGGGTACGGAAACGTGGGAGGGTCAGGCTACGTGCTGACGCACGTGTCAGTGCCAGCGTACCGGCCTGGAGTATTCTACGGCTTGGGGTTTAGATGTAGGGCTGGTGGTGGGTTTCCATTCCAGGCTAGGGTTAGGGTTAGGGAACAGCAAGGCTTAGGGCACAGGTGAGGGTACGGAAACGTGGGAGGGTCAGACTACATGCTGACGCACGGGTCAGTGCCAGCGTCCGGGCCAGGAGTAGGCTACGATTTGGGCGTTAGGTTTAGGGCTGCTGGTGGGTTTCCGTTCCGTACTAGGGTTCGGGTTAGTGAACGGCAAGCCTTAGGGCACAGGTGAGGGTACGGAAATGTGGGAATGTCAGGCTACCTGCTGACGCACGTGTCAGTGCCAGTGTACGGGCCAGGAGTAGGCCACGGCGTTGGGTAAGGTGTAGGGCTGGTGGTGGGTTTCCGTTGCGGGCTAGGTTTAGGGTTAGGGAACGGTAAGTCTTAGGGCACAGGTGAGGGTAAGGAAACGTGGGAGGGTCAGGCTACGTGCTAATGCACGGGTCAGTGCCAGAGTTCGGGCCATGAGTAGGCTACGGCGTAGGGTAAGGTGTAGGGCTGGTGGTGGGTTTCCGTTACGGGCTAGGGTTAGTGTTAGGGAAAGGCAATGCTTAGGGCCCAGGTGAGGGTACGGAAACGTGGGAGTGTTAAACTACATGCTGACGCACGGGTCAGTGCGAGCGTATGGGCGAGGAGTAGGCTACGTCTTGGGGGTAAGGTGTAGGGCTGGTGGTGGGTTTCCGTTCCGGGCTAGGGTTAGGGTAAGGGAACGGCAAGGCTTAGGACACAGGTGAGGGTATGGTAACATGGGAGGGTCAGGCTACGTGCTGATGCACGGGTCAGTGCCAGAGTTCGGGCCATGAGTAGGCTACGGCGTAGGGTAAGGTTTAGGGCTGGTGGTGGGTTTCCGTTCCGGGCTAGGGTTAGGGTTAGGGAACGGCAAGGCTTAGGGCACAGGTGATGGTACGGAAACGTGGGAGGGTCAGGCTACGTGCTGACGCACGGGTCAGTGCCAGCGTACGGGCCAGGAGTAGGCTACGTCTTGGGGGTAAGGTGTAGGGCTTGTGGTGGGTTTCCGTTCCGGGCTAGGGTTAGGGTAAGGGAACGGCAAGGCTTAGGAAACAGGTGAGGGTATGGTAACATGGGAGGGTCAGGCTACGTGCTGAAGCACAGGTCATTACCCGCGTACGGGCCAGGTGTAGGCTACGGCATAGTGTATGGTGTAGGGCTGGTGGTGGGTTTTCGTTCCGGGCTAGGGTTAGGGTTAGGCAACGGGAAGGCTTAGGGCACAGGTGAGGTTACGGAAACGTGGGAGGGTCAGGCTACGTGCTTTCGCACAGGTCAGTGCCGGCATATGGGCCAGGAGAAGGCTACGGCGTGGTGGTAAGGTGTAGGGCTGGTGGTGTGTTTCTGTTCCAGGCTAGGGTTAGGGTTAACGAACGTCAAGGCTTAGGGCACAGGTGAGGGTACGGAAACGTGGGAGGGCCAGGCTACGTGCTGACGCAAGGGTCAGTGCCAGCGTATGGGCCAGGAATAGGCTACGGCGTAGGGAAGAGTTTATGGCCGGTGGTGGGATTCTGTTCTGGGCTAGGGTTAGGGTTAGGGAACGGCAAAGCTTAGGGCACAGGTGAGGGTACGGAAACGTGGGAGGGTCAGGCTACGTGCTGACGCACGGGTCAGTGCTAGCGTATGGGCCAGGAGTAGGCTACGGCGTAGGTTAAGGTGTAGGGCTGCTAGTGGGTTTCCGTTCCAGGCTACGGTTAGGGTTAGGGAACGGCAAAGCTTAGGGCACAGGTGAGGGTATGGAAACGTGGGAGGGTCAGGCTACGTGCTGATGCACGTGTCAGTGCCAGCGTACCGGCCAGCAGTAGGATATGGCTTGGGGGTAAGCTGTAGGGCTGGTTGTGGGTTTCCGTTCAGGGCTAGGGTTAGCGTTAGGGTACGGCAAGGCTTAGGGCACAGGTGAGATTACGGAAACCTGGGAGGGTCAGGCTACGTGCTGACGCATGGGTCAGTGCCAGCGTACCGGCCAGGAGTAGGCTACGGCTTGGGGGTTAGTTGTAGGGCTGGTGGTGGGTTTCCGTTCCGGGCTAGGGTTAGGGTTAGGGAACGGCACGGCTTAGGGCACGGGTGAGGGTACGGAAATATGAGAAGGTCAGGCTACGTGCTGACGCACGGGTCAGTGCCAGCGTACGGGCCAGGAGTAGGCTACGGCGTAGGGTAAGGTGTAGGGCTGGTGGTGGGTTTCCGTTCCGGGCTAGGTTTAGGGTTAGGGAACGGCAAGTGTTAGGGCACAGGTGAGGGTACGGAAACGTGGTAGGGTCAGGCTATGTGCTGACGCATGGGTCAGTGCCAGCATACGGGCCAGGAGTAGGCTACAGCTTGGGGGTAATGTGTAGGGCGAGTGGTGGGTTTCCTTTCCGCGCTAGGGTTAGGGTTAGGGATCGGCAAGGCTTAGGGCACAGGTGAGGGTACGGAAACGTGGGAGGGTCAGGCTACGTGCTGACGCACGGGTCAGTGCCAGCGTACGGGCCAGGTGTATGCTACGGCTTCGGGGTAAGTTGTAGGGCTGGTGGTGGGTTTCCGTTCCGGGCTAGGGTTAGGGTTAGGGAACGGCAAGGCTTAGGGCACAGGTGAGGGTACGGAAACGTGGGAGGGTCAGGCTACGTGCTGACGCACGGGTCAGTGCCAGCGTACGGGCCAGGAGTAGGCTACGGCGTAGGGTAAGGTGTAGGGCTGGTTGTGGGTTTCCGTTCCGGGCTAGGGTTAGTTTTAGGGAACGGCAAGGCTTAGGGCACAGGTGAGGGTACGGAAACGTGGGAGGGTCAGGCTATGTGCTGACGCACGGGTCAGTGCCAGCGTACGGGCCAGGAGTAGGCTACGGCTTGGGGGTAAGTTGTAGGGCTGGTGGTAGGTTTTTGTTCAGGGCTAGGGTTAGGGTTAGGGAACGGCAAGGCTTAGGGCACAGGTGAGGGTACGGAAACGTGGGAGGGTCAGGCTACGGGCTGACGCACGTGTAAGTGCCAGCGTACGGGCCAGGAGTAGGCTACGGCTTTGGGGTAAGGTGTAGGGCTGGTGGTGGGTTTCCGTTCCGGGCTAGGGTTAGGGTTAGGGAACGGCAAGGCTTAGGGCACAGGTGAGGGTACGGAAACTTGGGAGGGTCAGGCTACGTGCTGACGCACGGGTCAGTGCCAGCGTACGGGACAGGAGTAGGCTACGGCATAGGGTAAGGTGTAGGGCTGGTGGTGGGTTTCCATTCCAGGCTAGGGTTAGGGTTAGGGAACGGCAAGGTTTAGGGCACAGGTGAGGGTACGGAAACGTGGGAGGGACAGACTACATGCTGACGCACTTGTCAGTGACAGCGTACGGGCCAGGAGTAGGCTATGGCTTGGGGGTAAGGTGTAGGGCTGGTGGTGGGTTTCCCTTCCGGGCTAGGGTTAGGGTTAGGGAACGGCAAGTCTTAGGGCACAGGTGAGGGTACGGAAACGTGGGAGGGTCAGGCTACGTGCTGACGCACGGGTCAGTGCCAGCGTACGGGCCAGGAGTAGGCTACGGCTTGGGGGTAAGGTGTAGAGCTGGTGGTGGGTTTCCGTTCCGGGCTAGGGTTAGGGTTACTGAACGGCAAGGCTTAGGGCACATGTGAGGGTACGGAAACGTGGGAGGGTCAGGCTACGTGCTGACGCACGGGTCAGTGCCAGCGTACGGGCCAGGAATAGGCTACGGCGTAGGGTATGGCGTAGGGCTGGTGGAGGGTTTCCGTTCCGGGCTAGGGTTAGGGTTAGGGACCGGCAAGGCTTAGGGCACAGGTGAGGGTGTGGAAACGTGGGAGGGTCAGGCTACGTGCTGACGCACGGGTCAGTGCCAGCGTTCGGGCCAGGAGTAGGCTACGGATTGGGGGTAAGTTGTAGGGCTGGTGGTGGGTTTCCGTTCCGGGCTAGGGTTAGGGTTAGGGAACGGCAAGGCTTAGGGCACAGGTGAGGGTACGGAAACGTGGGAGTGTCAGGCTACGTGCTGACGCACGGGTCAGTGCCAGCGTACGGGCCAGGAGTAGGCTACGGCTTGTGGGTAAGGTGTAGGGCTGGTGGTGGGTTTCCGTTCCGGGCTAGGGTTAGGGTTAGGGAACGGCAAGGCTTAGGGCACAGGTGAGTGTCCGGAAACGTGGGTGGGTCAGGCTACATGCTGATGCACGTGTCAATGCCAGTGTACGGGCCAGGAGTAGGCTACGGCGTAGGGTAAGGTGTAGGGCTGGTGGTGGGTTTCCGTTCCATACTAGGGTTAGGGTTAGGGAACGGCAAGGCTTAGAGCACAGGTGAGGGTACGGAAACGTGGGAGGGTCAGGCTACGTGCTGATGCATGGGCCAGGGCCAGCGTACGGGCCAGGAGTAGGCTACGGCTTGGGGGTAAGGTGTAGGGCTGGTGGTGGGTTTCCGTTCCGCGCTAGGGTTAGGGTTAGGGAACGGCAAGGCTTAGGGCACAGGTGAGGGTACGGAAACGTGGGAGGGTCAGGCTACGTGCTGACGCACGGGTCAGTGCCAGCGTATGGGCCAGGAGTAGGTTACGGCTTGGGGTTAAGGTGTAGGGCTGGTGGTGGGTTTCCGTTCCGGGCTAGGGTTAGGGTTAGGGAACGGCAAGGCTTAGGGCACAGGTGAGGGTACGGAAACGCGGGAGGGTCAGGCTACGTGCTGACGCACGGGTCAGTGCCAGCGTACGGGCCAGGAGTAGGCTATGGCTTGGGGGTAAGGTCTAGGGCTGGTGGTGGGTTTCCGTTCGGCGCTAGGGTTAGGGTTAGGGAACGGCAAGGCTTAGGGCACAGGTGAGGGTACGGAAACGTGGGAGGATCAGGCTACGTGCTGACGCACGGGTCAGTGCCAGCGTACGGGCCAGGAGTAGGCTACGGCGTAGGGTAAGGTTTAGGGCTGGTGGTGGGTTTCCGTTCTGGGCTAGGGTTAGGGTTAGGGAAC
Source organism: Mesoplodon mirus (assembly GCF_964341445.2). NCBI lineage: Eukaryota > Metazoa > Chordata > Mammalia > Artiodactyla > Ziphiidae > Mesoplodon > Mesoplodon mirus. Next base: position 2,309,008 of record NW_028295764.1, on the reverse strand, counting down.
GGCAAGGCTTAGGGCACAGGTGAGGGTACGGAAACGTGGGAAGTTCAGGCTACGTGCTGACGCACGTTTTAGTGGCAGCGTATGGGCCATGAGTAGGCTACGGCTTGGGGGTAAGGTGTAGGGCTGGTGGTGGGTTTCCGTTCCGCGCTAGGGTTAGGGTTAGGGAATGGCAAGTCTTAGGGCACAGGTGAGGGTACGGAAACGTGGGATGGTCAGGCTACGTGCTGACGCACGGGTCAGTGCCAGCGTACGGGCCAGGAGTAGGCTACGGCATAGGGTAAGGTGTAGGGCTGGTGGTGGGTTTACGTTCCATGCTAGGGTTTGGGTTAGGGAACGTCAAGGCTTAGAGCACAGGTGAGGGTACGGAAACGTGGGATGGTCAGGCTACGTGCTGACGCATTGGTCAGTGCCAGCGTACGGGCCAGGAGTAGGCTACGGCTTGGTGGTAAGGTGTAGGGCTGCTGGTGGGTTTCCGTTCCGCGCTAGGGTTAGGGATAGGGAACGGCAAGGCTTAGGGCACAGGTGAGGGTACGGAAACTTGGGAGGATCAGGCTACGTGCTGACGCACGTGTCAGTGCCAGCGTACGGGCCAGGAGTAGGCTACGGCTTGGGGGTAAGGTGTAGGGCTGGTGGTGGGTTTCCGTTCCGGGCTAGGGTTACGGTTAGGGAACGGCAAGGCTTAGGGCACAGGTGAGGGTACGGAAACGTGGGAGGGTCAGGCTACGTGCTGACGCACGGGTTAGTGCCAGCGAACGGGCCATGAGTAGGCTACAGCTTGGGGGTAAGGTGTAGGGCTGGTGGTGGGTTTACGTTCCATGCTAGGGTTTGGGTTAGGGAACGTCAAGGCTTAGAGCACAGGTGAGGGTACGGAAACGTGGGATGGTCAGGCTACGTGCTGACGCATTGGTCAGTGCCAGCGTACGGGCCAGGAGTAGGCTACGGCTTGGTGGTAAGGTGTAGGGCTGCTGGTGGGTTTCCGTTCCGCGCTAGGGTTAGGGTTAGGGAACGGCAAGGCTTAGGGCACAGGTGAGGGTGTGGAAACGTGGGAGGGTCAGGCTACGTGCTGACGCACGGATCAGTGCCAGCGTACGGGCCAGGAGTAGGCTACGGATTGTGGGTAAGTTGTAGGGCTGGTGGTGGGTTTCCGTTCCGGGCTAGGGTTAGGGTTAGGGAACGGCAAGGCTTAGGGCACAGGTGAGTGTCCGGAAACGTGGGTGGGTCAGGCTACATGCTGATGCACGTGTCAATGCCAGTGTACGGGCCAGGAGTAGGCTACGGCGTAGGGTAAGGTGTAGGGCTGGTGGTGGGTTTCCGTTCCATACTAGGGTTAGGGTTAGGGAACGGCAAGGCTTAGAGCACAGGTGAGGGTACGGAAACGTGGGAGGGTCAGGCTACGTGCTGATGCACGGGCCAGGGCCAGCGTACGGGCCAGGAGTAGGCTACGGCTTGGGGGTAAGGTGTAGGGCTGCTGGTGGGTTTCCGTTCCGCGCTAGGGTTAGGGTTAGGGAACGGCAAGGCTTAGGGCACAGGTGAGGGTACGGAAACTTGGGAGGATCAGGCTACGTGCTGACGCACGTGTCAGTGCCAGCGTACGGGCCAGGAGTAGGCTACGGCTTGGGGGTAAGGTGTAGGGCTGGTGGTGGGTTTCCGTTCCGGGCTAGGGTTACGGTTAGGGAACGGCAAGGCTTAGGGCACAGGTGAGGGTACGGAAACGTGGGAGGGTCAGGCTACGTGCTGACGCACGGGTTAGTGCCAGCGAACGGGCCATGAGTAGGCTACAGCTTGGGGGTAAGGTGTAGGGCTGGTGGTGGGTTTCCGTTCCGCGGTAGGGTTAGGGTTAGGGAACGGCAAGGCTTAGGGCACAGGTGAGGGTACGGAAACGTGGGAGGGTCAGGCTACGTGCTGACACACGGGTCAGTGCCAGCGTACGGGCCAGGAGTAGGCTACGGCGTAGGGTATGGTGTAGGGCTGGTGGTGGGTTTCCTTTCCGGGCTAGGGTTAGGGTTAGGGAACGGCAAGGCTTAGGGCACAGGTGAGGGTGTGGAAACGTGGGAGGGTCAGGCTACGTGCTGACGCACGGATCAGTGCCAGCGTACGGGCCAGGAGTAGGCTACGGATTGTGGGTAAGTTGTAGGGCTGGTGGTGGGTTTCCGTTCCGGGCTAGGGTTAGGGTTAGGGAACGGCAAGGCTTAGGGCACAGGTGAGCGTGTGGAAACTTGGGAGGGTCAGGCTACGTGCTGACGCACGGGTCAGTGCCAGCGTACGGGCCATGAGTAGGCTACGGCTTGGGAGTAAGGTTTAGGGCTGGTGGTGGGTTTCCGTTCCGGGCTAGGGTAAGGGTTAGGGAACGGCAAGTCTTAGGGCACAGGTGAGGGTACGGAAACGTGGGAGGGTCAGGCTACGTGCTGACGCACGGGTCAGTGCCAGCGTACGGGCCAGGAGTAGGCTACGGCTTGTGGGTAAGGTGTAGGGCTGGTGGTGGGTTTCCGTTCCGGGCTAGGGTTAGGGTTAGGGAACGGCAAGGCTTAGGGCACAGGTGAGTGTCCGGAAACGTGGGTGGGTCAGGCTACATGCTGATGCACGTGTCAATGCCAGTGTACGGGCCAGGAGTAGGCTACGGCGTAGGGTAAGGTGTAGGGCTGGTGGTGGGTTTCCGTTCCATACTAGGGTTAGGGTTAGGGAACGGCAAGGCTTAGAGCACAGGTGAGGGTACGGAAACGTGGGAGGGTCAGGCTACGTGCTGATGCACGGGCCAGGGCCAGCGTACGGGCCAGGAGTAGGCTACGGCTTGGGGGTAAGGTGTAGGGCTGGTGGTGGGTTTCCGTTCCGCGCTAGGGTTAGGGTTAGGGAACGGCAAGGCTTAGGGCACAGGTGAGGGTACGGAAACGTGGGAGGGTCAGGCTACGTGCTGACGCACGGGTCAGTGCCAGCGTACGGGCCAGGAGTAGGCTACGGCTTGGGGTTAAGGTGTAGGGCTGGTGGTGGGTTTCCGTTCCGGGCTAGGGTTAGGGTTAGGGAACGGCAAGGCTTAGGGCACAGGTGAGGGTACGGAAACGCGGGAGGGTCAGGCTACGTGCTGACGCACGGGTCAGTGCCAGCGTACGGGCCAGGAGTAGGCTATGGCTTGGGGGTAAGGTCTAGGGCTGGTGGTGGGTTTCCGTTCGGCGCTAGGGTTAGGGTTAGGGAACGGCAAGGCTTAGGGCACAGGTGAGGGTACGGAAACGTGGGAGGATCAGGCTACGTGCTGACGCACGGGTCAGTGCCAGCGTACGGGCCAGGAGTAGGCTACGGCGTAGGGTAAGGTTTAGGGCTGGTGGTGGGTTTCCGTTCTGGGCTAGGGTTAGGGTTAGGGAACGGCAAGGCTTAGGGCACAGGTGAGGGTACGGAAACGTGGGAAGTTCAGGCTACGTGCTGACGCACGTTTTAGTGGCAGCGTATGGGCCATGAGTAGGCTACGGCTTGGGGGTAAGGTGTAGGGCTGGTGGTGGGTTTCCGTTCCGCGCTAGGGTTAGGGTTAGGGAATGGCAAGTCTTAGGGCACAGGTGAGGGTACGGAAACGTGGGATGGTCAGGCTACGTGCTGACGCACGGGTCAGTGCCAGCGTACGGGCCAGGAGTAGGCTACGGCATAGGGTAAGGTGTAGGGCTGGTGGTGGGTTTACGTTCCATGCTAGGGTTTGGGTTAGGGAACGTCAAGGCTTAGAGCACAGGTGAGGGTACGGAAACGTGGGATGGTCAGGCTACGTGCTGACGCACTGGTCAGTGCCAGCGTACGGGCCAGGAGTAGGCTACGGCTTGGTGGTAAGGTGTAGGGCTGCTGGTGGGTTTCCGTTCCGCGCTAGGGTTAGGGTTAGGGAACGGCAAGGCTTAGGGCACAGGTGAGGGTACGGAAACTTGGGAGGATCAGGCTACGTGCTGACGCACGTGTCAGTGCCAGCGTACGGGCCAGGAGTAGGCTACGGCTTGGGGGTAAGGTGTAGGGCTGGTGGTGGGTTTCCGTTCCGGGCTAGGGTTACGGTTAGGGAACGGCAAGGCTTAGGGCACAGGTGAGGGTACGGAAACGTGGGAGGGTCAGGCTACGTGCTGACGCACGGGTTAGTGCCAGCGAACGGGCCATGAGTAGGCTACAGCTTGGGGGTAAGGTGTAGGGCTGGTGGTGGGTTTCCGTTCCGCGGTAGGGTTAGGGTTAGGGAACGGCAAGGCTTAGGGCACAGGTGAGGGTACGGAAACGTGGGAGGGTCAGGCTACGTGCTGACACACGGGTCAGTGCCAGCGTACGGGCCAGGAGTAGGCTACGGCGTAGGGTATGGTGTAGGGCTGGTGGTGGGTTTCCTTTCCGGGCTAGGGTTAGGGTTAGGGAACGGCAAGGCTTAGGGCACAGGTGAGGGTGTGGAAACGTGGGAGGGTCAGGCTACGTGCTGACGCACGGATCAGTGCCAGCGTACGGGCCAGGAGTAGGCTACGGATTTTGGGTAAGTTGTAGGGCTGGTGGTGGGTTTCCGTTCCGGGCTAGGGTTAGGGTTAGGGAACGGCAAGGCTTAGGGCACAGGTGAGCGTGTGGAAACTTGGGAGGGTCAGGCTACGTGCTGACGCACGGGTCAGTGCCAGCGTACGGGCCATGAGTAGGCTACGGCTTGGGAGTAAGGTTTAGGGCTGGTGGTGGGTTTCCGTTCCGGGCTAGGGTTAGGGTTAGGGAACGGCAAGTCTTAGGGCACAGGTGAGGGTACGGAAACGTGGGAGGGTCAGGCTACGTGCTGACGCACGGGTCAGTGCCAGCGTACGGGCCAGGAGTAGGCTACGGCTTGGGGGTAAGGTGTAGGGCTGGTGGTGGGTTTCCGTTCCGGGCTAGGGTTAGGGTTACTGAACGGCAAGGCTTAGGGCACAGGTGAGGGTACGGAAACGTGGGAGGGTCAGGCTATGTGCTGACGCACGGGTCAGTGCCAGCGTACGGGCCAGGAGTAGGCTACGGCGTAGGGTAAGGTTTAGGGCTGGTGGTGGGTTTCCGTTCCGGTCTAGGGTTAGGGTTAGGGAACGGCAAGGCTTAGGGCACAGGTGAGGGTACGGAAACGTGGGAGGGTCAGGCTACGTGCTGACGCACGGGTCAGTGCCAGCATACGGGCCAGGAGTAGGCTACGGCGTAGGGTAAGGTGTAGGGCTGGTGGTGGGTTTCCGTTCCGGGCTAGGGTTAGGGTTAGGGAACGGCAAGGCTTAGGGCACAGGTGAGGGTACGGAAACGTGGGAGGTTCAGGCTACGTGCTGACGCACGGGTCAGCGCCAGCGTATAGGCCAGGAGTAGGCTACGGCGTAGGGTAAGGTGTAGGGCAGGTGGTGGTTTTCCATGCTGGGCTAGGGTTAGGGTTAGGGAACGGCAAGGCTTAGGGCACAGGTGAGGGTACGGAAACGTGGGAGGGTCAGGCTACGTGCTGATGCACGGGTCAGTGCCAGCGTACGGGCCAGGAGTAGGCTACGGCGTAGGGTAAGGTGTAGGGCTGGTGTTGGGTTTCCGTTCAGGGCTAGGGTTAGTGTTAGGGAACGGCAAGGCTTAGGGCACAGGTGAGGGTACGGAAACGTGGGAGGGTCAGGCTACGTGCTGACACACGGGTCAGTGCCAGCGTACGGGCCAGGCATAGGCTACGGCTTCGGTGTAAGGTGTAGGGCTGGTGGTGGGTTTCCGTTCCGGGCTAGGGGTAGGGTTAGGGAACGGCAAGGCTTAGGGCACAGGTGAGGGTACGGAAACGTGGGAGGGTCAGGCTATGTGCTGACGCACGGGTCAGTGCCAGCGTACGGGCCATGAGTAGGCTACGGCTTGGGGGTAAGGTGTAGGGCTGGTGGTGGGTTTCCGTTCCGGGCTAGGGTTAGGGTTAAGGAACGGCAAGGCTTAGGGCACAGGTGAGGGTACGGAAACGTGGGAGGGTCAGGCTACGTGCTGACGCACGGGTCAGTGCCAGCGTACGGGCCAGGAATAGGCTACGGCGTAGGGTAAGGTGTAGGGCTGGTGGTGGGTTTCGGTTCCGGGCTAGGGTTAGGGTTAGGGAACGGCAAGGCTTAGGGCACAGGTGAGGGTACGGAAACGTGGGAGGGTCAGGCTACGTGCTGACGCACGTGTCAGTGCCAGCGTACGGGCCAGGAGTAGGCTACGGCGTAGGTTAAGGTGTAGGGCTGGTTGTGGGTTTCCGTTCCAGGCTAGGGTTAGGGTTAGGGAACGGCAAGTCTTAGGGCACAGGTGAGGGTACGGAAACGTGGGAGGGTCAGGCTACGTGCTGACGCATGGGTCAGTGCCAGCGTACGGGCCAGGAGTAGGCTACGGCTTGGGGGTAAGGTGTAGAGCTGCTGGTGGGTTTCCGTTCCGGGCTAGGGTTAGGGTTACTGAACGGCAAGGCTTAGGGCACAGGTGAGGTTACGGAAACGTGGGAGGGTCAGGCTACGTGCTGTCGCACGGGTCAGTGCCAGCGTACGGCCCAGGAGTAGGCTACGGCGTAGGGTAAGGTTTAGGGCTGGTGGTGGGTTTCCGTTCCGGGCTAGGGTTAGGGTTAGGGAACGGCAAGGCTTAGGGCACAGGTGAGGGTGTGGAAACGTGGGAGGGTCAGGCTACGTGCTGACGCACGGGTCAGTGCCAGCGTACGGGACATGAGTAGGCTACGGCTTGGGAGTAAGGTGTAGGTCTGGTGGTAGGTTTCCGTTCCGGGCTAGGGTTAGGGTTAGGGAACGGCAAGGCTTAGGGCACAGGTGAGGGTACGGAAACGTGGGAGTGTCAGGCTACGTCCTGACGCACGGTTCAGTGCCAGCGTACGGGCCAGGAGTAGGCTACGGCTTGGGGATAAGGTGTACGGCTGGTGGTGGGTTTCCGTTCCGGGCTAGGGTTAGGGTTAGGGAACGGCAAGGCTTAGGGCACAGGTGAGGTTCCGGAAACGTGGGAGGGTCAGGCTACATGCTGATGCACGTGTCAATGCCAGTGTACGGGCCAGGAGTAGGCTACGGCGTAGGGTAAGTTGTAGGGCTGGTGGTGGGTTTCCGTTCCATACTAGGTTTAGGGTTAGGGAACGGCAAGGCTTAGAGCACAGGTGAGGGTACGGAAACGTGGGAGGGTCACGCTACGTGCTGATGCACGGGCCAGGGCCAGCGTACGGGCCAGGAGTAGGCTACGGCTTGGGGGTAAGGTGTAGGGCTGGTGGTGGGTTTCCGTTCCGCGCTAGGGTTAGGGTTAGGGAACGGCAAGTCTTAGGGCACAGGTGAGGGTACGGAAACGTGGGAGGGTCAGGCTACGTGCTGACGCACGGGTCAGTGCCAGCGTACGGGCCAGGAGTAGGCTACGGCGTAGGGTAAGGTGTAGGGCTGGTGGTGGGTTTCCGTTCCGGGCTAGGGTTAGGGTTAGGGAACGGCAAGGCTTAGGGCACAGGTGAGGGTACGGAAACGTGGGAGGGTCAGGCTACGTGCTGACGCACGGGTTAGTGCCAGCGTATGGGCCATGAGTAGGCTACGGCTTGGGGTTAAGGTGTAGGGCTGGTGGTGGGTTTCCGTTCCGGGCTAGGGTTAGGGTTAGGGAACGGCAAGGCTTAGGGCACAGGTGAGGGTACGGAAACGCGGGAGGGTCAGGCTACGTGCTGACGCACGTGTCAGTGCCAGCGTACGGGCCAGGAGTAGGCTACGGCGTAGGGTAAGGTGTAGGGCTGGTGGTGGCTTTCCGTTCCATGCTAGGGTTAGGGTTAGGGAACGGCAAGGCTTAGAGCACAGGTGAGGGTACGGAAACGTAGGAGGGTCAGGCTACGTGCTGACGCATGGGTCGGTGCCAGCGTACGGGCCAGGAGTTGGCTACGGCTTGGTGGTAAGGTGTAGGGCTGCTGGTGGGTTTCCGTTCCGCGCTAGGGTTAGGGTTAGGGAACGGCAAGGCTTAGGGCACAGGTGAGGGTACGGAAACGTGGGAGGATCAGGCTACGTGCTGACGCACGTGTCAGTGCCAGCGTACGGGCCAGGAGTAGGCTACGGCTTGGGGGTAAGGTGTAGGGCTGGTGGTGGGTTTCCGTTCCGGGCTAGGGTTACGGTTAGGGAACGGCAAGGCTTAGGGCACAGGTGAGGGTACGGAAACGTGGGAGGGTCAGGCTACGTGCTGACGCACGGGTTAGTGCCAGCGAACGGGCCATGAGTAGGCTACAGCTTGGGGGTAAGGTGTAGGGCTGGTGGTGGGTTTCCGTTCCGCGGTAGGGTTAGGGTTAGGGAACGGCAAGGCTTAGGGCACAGGTGAGTGTACGTAAACGTGGGAGGGTCAGGCTACGTGCTGACGCACGGGTCAGTGCCAGCGTACGGGCCAGGAGTAGGCTACGGCGTAGGGTAAGGTGTAGGGCTGGTGGTGGGTTTCCGTTACGGGCTAGGGTTAGGGTTAGGGAACGGCAAGGCTTAGGGCACAGGTGAGGGTGTGGAAACGTGGGAGGGTCAGGCTACGTGCTGACGCACTGATCAGTGCCAGCGTACGGGCCACGAGTAGGCTACGGATTGTGGGTAAGTTTTAGGGCTGGTGGTGGGTTTCCGTTCTGGGCTAGGGTTAGGGTTAGGGAACGGCAAGGCTTAGGGCACAGGTGAGCATGTGGAAACTTGGGAGGGTCAGGCTACGTGCTGACGCACGGGTCAGTGCCAGCGTACGGGCCATGAGTAGGCTACGGCTTGGGAGTAAGGTGTAGGGCTGGTGGTGGGTTTCCGTTCCGGGCTAGGGTTAGGGTTAGGGAACGGCAAGGCTTAGGGCACAGGTGAGGGTACGGAAACGTGGGAGTGTCAGGCTACGTGCTGACGCACGGTTCAGTGCCAACGTACGGGCCAGGAGTAGGCTACGGCGTAGGGTAAGGTGTAGGGCTGGTGGTGGGTTTCCATTCAATGCTAGGGTTAGGGTTAGGGAACGGCAAGGCTTAGAGCACAGGTGAGGGTAGGGAAACGTGGGAGGGTCAGGCTACGTGCTGACGCACGGGTCAGTGCCAGCGTACGGGCCAGTAGTAGGCTACGGCGTAGGTTAAGGTTTAGGGCTGGTTGTGGGTTTCCGTTCCGGGCTAGGGTTAGGGTTAGGGAACGGCAAGTCTTAGGGCACAGGTGAGGGTACGGAAACGTGGGAGGGTCAGGCTACGTGCTGACGCACGGGTCAGTGCCAGCGTACGGGCCAGGAGTAGGCTACGGCTTGGGGGTAAGTTGTAGGGCTGGTGGTGGGTTTCCGTTCCGGGCTAGGGTTAGGGTTACTGAACGGCAAGGCTTAGGGCACAGGTGAGGGTACGGAAACGTGGGAGGGTCAGGCTATGTGCTGAAGCACGGGTCAGTGCCAGCGTACGGGCCAGGAGTAGGCTACGGCGTAGGGTAAGGTTTAGTGCTGGTGGTGGGTTTCCATTCCGGGCTAGGGTTAGGGTTAGGGAACGGCAAGGCTTAGGGCACAGGTGAGGGTACGGAAACGTGGGAAGGTCAGGCTACGTGCTGACGCACGTGTTAGTGCCAGCGTATGGGCCATGAGTAGGCTACGGCTTGGGGGTAAGGTGTAGGGCTGGTGGTGGGTTTCCGTTCCGCGCTAGGGTTAGGGTTAGGGAACGGCAAGGCTTAGGGCACAGGTGAGGGTACGGAAACGTGGGAGGGTCAGGCTACGTGCTGACGCACGGGTCAGTGCCAGCGTACGGGCCAGGAGTAGGCTACGGCGTAGGGTATAGTGTAGGGCTGGTGGTGGGTTTCCGTTCCGGGCTAGGGTTAGGGTTAGGGAACGGCAAGGCTTAGGGCACAGGTGAGGGTGTGGAAACGTGGGAGGGTCAGGCTACGTGCTGACGCACGGGTCAGTGCCAGCGTACGGGCCATGAGTAGGCTACGGCTTGGGAGTAAGTTGTAGGGCTGGTGGTGGGTTTCCGTTCCGGGCTAGGGTTAGGGAACGGCAAGGCTTAGGGCACAGGAGAGGGTACGGAAACGTGGGAGGGTCAGGATACGTGCTGACGCACGGGTCAGTGCCAGCGTACGGGCCAGGAGTAGGCTACGGCTTGGGGGTAAGGTGTACGGCTGGTGGTGGGTTTCCGTTCCGGGCTAGGGTTAGGGTTAGGGAACGGCAAGGCTTAGGGCACAGGTGAGGGTACGGAAACGTGGGAGGGTCAGGCTACATGCTGATGCACGGGTCAGTGCCAGCGTACGGGCCAGGAGTAGGCTACAGCTTGGGAGTAAGTTGTAGGGCTGGTGGTGGGTTTCCGTTCCGGGCTAGGGTTAGGGAACGGCAAAGCTTAGGGCACAGGAGAGGGTACGGAAACGTGGGAGGGTCAGGATACGTGCTGACGCACGGGTCAGTGCCAGCGTACGGGCCAGGAGTAGGCTACGGCTTGGGGGTAAGGTGTAGGTCTGGTGGTGGGTTTCCGTTCCATGCTAGGGTTAGGGTTAGGGAAAGGCAAGGCTAAGGGCACAGGTGAGGGTACAGAAACTTGGGAGGGTCAGGCTACGTGCTGACGCACGGGTCAGTGCCAGCGTACGGGCCAGGAGAAGGCTACGGCGTAGGGTATGGTGTAGGGCTGGTGGTGGGTTTCCGTTCCAGGCTAGGGTTAGGGTTAGGGAATGGCAAGGCTTAGGGCACAGGTGAGGGTACGGAAACGTGGGAGGTTCAGGCTACGTGCTCTCGCACAGGTCAGCTCCAGCGTATGGGCCAGGAGTAGGCTACGGCGTAGGGTAAGGTGTAGGGCTGGTGGTGGGTTTCCGTTCCGGGCTAGGGTTAGGGTTAGGGAACGGCAAGGCTTAGGGCACTGGTGAGGGTACGGAAACGTGGGAGGGTCAGGCTACGTGCTGACGCACGGGTCAATGCCAGCGTACAGGCCAGGTGTAGGCTACGGCTTGTGGGTAAGGTGTAGGGCTGGTGGTGGGTTTCCGTTCCGGGCTAGGGTTAGGGTTAGGGAACGGCAAGGCTTAGGGCACAGGTGAGGGTACGGAAACGTGGGAGGGTCAGGCTACGTGCTGATGCACGTGTCAGTGCCAGCGTACGGGCCAGGAGTAGGCTACGGCTTGGGGGTAAGGTGTAGGGCTGGTGGTGGGTTTCCGTTCCGGGCTAGGTTTAGGGTTAGGGAACGGCAAGGCTTAGGGCACAGGTGAGGGTACGGAAACGTGGGAGGGTCAGGATACGTGCTGACGCATGGGTCAGTGCCAGCGTACGGGCCAGGAGTAGGCTACGGCTTGGGGGTTAGTTGTAGGGCTGGTGGTGGGTTTCCATTTCGGGCTAGGGTTAAGGTTAGGGAACGGCAAGGCTTAGGGCACAGGTGAGGGTACGGAAACGTGGGAGGGTCAGGCTACATGCTGACGCACGGGTCAGTGCCAGCGTACCGGCCAGGCGTAGGCTACGGTGTAGGGTAAGGTGTAGGGCTGGTGGTGGGTTTCCGTTCCGGGCTAGGGTTAGGGTTAGGGAACGGCAAGTCTGAGGGCACAGGTGAGGGTACGGAAACGTGGGAGGGTCAGGCTACGTGCTGACGCACGGGTCAGTGCAGGCGTACCGGCCAGGTGTAGGCTACAGCTTGGGGGTAAGGTGTAGGGCTGATGGTGGGTTTCCGTTCCGGGCTAGGGTTAGGGTTAGGGAACGGCAAGGCTTAGGGCACAGGTGAGGGTACGGAAACGTGGGAGGGTCAGGCTACGTGCTGACGCATGGGTCAGTGCCAGCGTACGGGCCAGGAGTAGGCTACGGCTTGGGGGTAAGTTGTAGGGCTGATGGTGGGTTTCCGTTCTGGGCTAGGGTTAGGGTTAGGGAACGGCAAGGCTTAGGGCACAGGTGAGGGTATGGAAACGTGGGAGTGTCAGGCTACGAGCTGACGCACGGGTCAGTGCCAGCGTACGGGCCAGGAGTAGGCTACGGCGTAGGGTAAGGTGTAGTGCTGGTGGTGGGTTTCCGTTCTGGGCTACGGTTAGGGTTAGGGAACGGCAAGGCTTAGGGCACTGGTGAGGGTACGGAAACGTGGGAGGGTCAGGCTACGTGCTGACGCATGGGTCAGTGCCAGCGTACGGGCCAGGAGTAGGCTACGGCTTGGGGGTAAGTTGTAGGGCTGGTGGTGGGTTTCCGTTCCGGGCTAGGTTAAGGGTTAGGGATCGGCAAGGCTTAGGGCACAGGTGAGGGTACGGCAACGTGGGAGGGTCAGGCTACGTGCTGACGCACGTGTCAGTGCCAGCGTACGGGACAGGAGTAGGCTACGGCATAGGGTAAGGTGTAGGGCTGGTGGTGGGTTTCCGTTCCGGGCTAGGGTTAGGGTTAGGGAACGGCAAGGCTTAGGGCACAGGTGAGGGTACGGAAACGTGGGAGGGTCAGGCTACGTGCTGATGCATGGGTCAGTGCCAGCGTACGGGCCAGGCGTAGGCTACGGTGTAGGGTAAAGTGTAGGGCTGGTGGTGGGATTCCGTTCTGCGCTAGGGTTAGGGTTAGGGAACGGCAAGTCTTAGAGCACAGGTGAGGGTACGGAAACGTGGGAGGGTCAGGCTACGTGCTGACGCACGGGTCAGTGCCAGGGTACGGGCCAGGAGTAGGCTACGGCTTGGTGGTAAGGTGTAGGGCTGCTGGTGGGTTTCTGTTCTGCGCTAGGGTTAGGGTTAGGGAACGGCAAGGCTTAGGGCACAGGTGAGGTTACGGAAACGTGGGAGGGTCAGGCTACGTGCTGACGCACGTGTCAGTGCCAGCGTACGGGCCAGGAGTAGGCTACGGCTTGGGGGTAAGTTGTAGGGCTGGTGGTGGGTTTCCGATCAGGGCTAGGGTTAGGATTAGGGAACGGCAAGGCTTAGGGCACAGGTGAGGGTACGGAAACGTGGGAGGGTCAGGCTACGTGCTGACGCACGGGTTAGTGCCAGTGAACGGGCCATGAGTAGGCTACGGCTTGGGGGTAAGGTGTAGGGCTGGTGGTGGGTTTCCGTTCCGCGGTAGGGTTAGGGTTAGGGAACGGCAAGTCTTAGGGCACAGGTGAGGGTATGTAAACGTGGGAGGGTCAGGCTACCTGCTGACGCACGGGTCAGTGCCAGCGTACGGGCCAGGAGTAGGCTACGGCGTAGGGTAAGGTGTAGGGCTGGTGGTGGGTTTCCGTTCCGGGCTAGGGTTAGGGTTACGGAACGGCAAGGCTTAGGGCACAGGTGAGGGTGTGGAAACGTGGGAGGGTCAGGCTACGTGCTGACGCACGGGTCAGTGCCAGCGTACGGGCCAGGAGTAGGCTACGGCTTGTGGGTAAGTTGTAGGGCTGATGGTGGGTTTCCGTTCCGGGCTAGGGTTAGGGTTAGGGAACGGCAAGGCTTAGGGCACAGGTGAGCGTGTGGAAACTTGGGAGGGTCAGGCTACGTGCTGACGCACGGGTCAGTGCCAGCGTACGGGCCATGAGTAGGCTACGGCTTGGGAGTAAGGTGTAGGGCTGGTGGTGGGTTTCCGTTCCGGGCTAGGGTTAGGGTTAGGGAACGGCAAGGCTTAGGGCACAGGTGAGGGTACGGAAACGTGGGAGGGTCAGGGTACGTGCTGACGCACGGGTCAGTGCCAGTGTACGGGCCAGGAGTAGTCTACGGCTTGGGGGTAAGGTGTCGGGCTTGTGGTGGGTTTCCGTTCCGGGGTAGTGTTAGGCTTAGGGAACGGCAAGGTTTAGGGCACAGGTGAGGGTACGGAAACGTGGGAGGGTCAGGCTACGTGCTGACGCATGGGTCAGTGCCAACGTACGGGCCAGGAGTAGGCTACGGTGTAGGGTAAGGTGTAGGGTTGGTGGTGGGTTTCCGTTCCGGGCTAGGGTTAGGGTTAGGGAACGGCAAGGCTTAGGGCACAGGTGAGGGTACGGAAACGTGGGAGGGTCAGGCTACGTGCTGACGCACGGGTCAGTGCCAGCGTACCGGCCAGGTGTAGGCTACGGCTTGGGGGTAAGGTGTAGGGCTGGTGGTGTGTTTCCGTTCCGGGCTAGGGTTAGGGTTAGGGAACGGCAAGGCTTAGGGCACAGGTGAGGGTACGGAAACGTGGGAGGGTCAGGCTACGTGCTGACGCACGGGTCAGTGCCAGCGTACGGGCCAGGAGAAGGCTACGGCTTGGGGGTAAGTTTTAGCGCTGGTGGTGGGTTTCCGTTCCGGGCTAGGGTTAGGATTAGGGAACGGCAAGGCTTAGGGCACAGGTGAGGGTACGGAAACGTGGGAGGGTCAGGCTACGTGCTGACGCACGGGTCAGTGCCAGCGTACAGGCCAGGAATAGGCTACGGCGTAGGGTAAGGTGTAGGGCTGGTGGTGGGTTTCCGTTCCGGTCTAGGGTTAGGGTTAGGGAACGGCAAGGCTTAGGGCACAGGTGAGGGTACGGAAACGTGGGAGTGTCAGGCTACGTGCTGACGCAGGGGACAGTGCCAGCGTATGGGCCAGGGTAGGCTACGCCTTGTGGGTATGTTGTAGGGCTGGTGGTGGGTTTCCGTTCCGGGTTAGGGTTAGGGTTAGGGAACGGCAAGGCTTAGGACACAAGTGAGTTTGTGAAAACGTGGGAGGGTCAGGCTACGTGCTGACGCATGGGTCAGTGCCAGCGTACGGGCCAGGAGTAGGCTATGGCGTAGGGTAATGTGTAGGGCTGGTGGTGGGTTTCCGTTCCGGGCTAGGGTTTGGGTTAGGGAACGGCAAGGCTTAGAGCACAGGTGAGGGTACGGAAACGTGGGAGGGTCAGGCTACGTGCTGACGCACGGGTCAGTGCCAGCGTACGGGCCAGGAGTAGGCTACGGCTTGGGGGTAAGTTGTAGGGCTGGTGGTGGGTTTCCGTTACGCGCTAGGGTTAGGGTTAGGGAACGGCAAGGCTTAGGGCACAGGTGAGGGTACGGAAACGTGGGAGGGTCAGGCTACGTGCTGACGCACGGGTCAGTTCCAGCGTACGGGCCAGGAGTAGGCTACAGCTTGGGGGTAAGGTGTAGGGCTGGTGGTGGGTTTCCGTTCCGGGCTAGGGTTACGGTTAGGGAACGGCAAGGCTTAGGGCACAGGTGAGGGTACGGAAACGTGGGAGGGTCAGGCTACGTGCTGACGCACGGGTTAGTGCCAGCGAACGGGCCATGAGTAGGCTACAGCTTGGGGGTAAGGTGTAGGGCTGGTGGTGGGTTTCCGTTCCGCGGTAGGGTTAGGGTTAGGGAACGGCAAGGCTTAGGGCACAGGTGAGTGTACGTAAACGTGGGAGGGTCAGGCTACGTGCTGACGCACGGGTCAGTGCCAGCGTACGGGCCAGGAGTAGGCTACGGCGTAGGGTAAGGTGTAGGGCTGGTGGTGGGTTTCCGTTACGGGCTAGGGTTAGGGTTAGGGAACGGCAAGGCTTAGGGCACAGGTGAGGGTGTGGAAACGTGGGAGGGTCAGGCTACGTGCTGACGCACTGATCAGTGCCAGCGTACGGGCCACGAGTAGGCTACGGATTGTGGGTAAGTTTTAGGGCTGGTGGTGGGTTTCCGTTCTGGGCTAGGGTTAGGGTTAGGGAACGGCAAGGCTTAGGGCACAGGTGAGCATGTGGAAACTTGGGAGGGTCAGGCTACGTGCTGACGCACGGGTCAGTGCCAGCGTACGGGCCATGAGTAGGCTACGGCTTGGGAGTAAGGTGTAGGGCTGGTGGTGGGTTTCCGTTCCGGGCTAGGGTTAGGGTTAGGGAACGGCAAGGCTTAGGGCACAGGTGAGGGTACGGAAACGTGGGAGTGTCAGGCTACGTGCTGACGCACGGTTCAGTGCCAACGTACGGGCCAGGAGTAGGCTACGGCGTAGGGTAAGGTGTAGGGCTGGTGGTGGGTTTCCATTCCATGCTAGGGTTAGGGTTAGGGAACGGCAAGGCTTAGAGCACAGGTGAGGGTAGGGAAACGTGGGAGGGTCAGGCTACGTGCTGACGCACGGGTCAGTGCCAGCGTACGGGCCAGTAGTTGGCTACGGCGTAGGTTAAGGTTTAGGGCTGGTTGTGGGTTTCCGTTCCGGGCTAGGGTTAGGGTTAGGGAACGGCAAGTCTTAGGGCACAGGTGAGGGTACGGAAACGTGGGAGGGTCAGGCTACGTGCTGACGCACGGGTCAGTGCCAGCGTACGGGCCAGGAGTAGGCTACGGCTTGGGGGTAAGTTGTAGGGCTGGTGGTGGGTTTCCGTTCCGGGCTAGGGTTAGGGTTACTGAACGGCAAGGCTTAGGGCACAGGTGAGGGTACGGAAACGTGGGAGGGTCAGGCTATGTGCTGAAGCACGGGTCAGTGCCAGCGTACGGGCCAGGAGTAGGCTACGGCGTAGGGTAAGGTTTAGTGCTGGTGGTGGGTTTCCATTCCGGGCTAGGGTTAGGGTTAGGGAACGGCAAGGCTTAGGGCACAGGTGAGGGTACGGAAACGTGGGAAGGTCAGGCTACGTGCTGACGCACGTGTTAGTGCCAGCGTATGGGCCATGAGTAGGCTACGGCTTGGGGTTAAGGTGTAGGGCTGGTGGTGGGTTTCCGTTCCGCGCTAGGGTTAGGGTTAGGGAACGGCAAGGCTTAGGGCACAGGTGAGGGTACGGAAACGTGGGAGTGTCAGGCTACGTGCTGACGCACGGGTCAGTGCCAGCGTACGGGCCAGGAGTAGGCTACGGCGTAGGGTATAGTGTAGGGCTGGTGGTGGGTTTCCGTTCCGGGCTAGGGTTAGGGTTAGGGAACGGCAAGGCTTAGGGCACAGGTGAGGGTGTGGAAACGTGGGAGGGTCAGGCTACGTGCTGACGCACGGGTCAGTGCCAGCGTACGGGCCATGAGTAGGCTACGGCTTGGGAGTAAGTTGTAGGGCTGGTGGTGGGTTTCCGTTCCGGGCTAGGGTTAGGGAACGGCAAGGCTTAGGGCACAGGAGAGGGTACGGAAACGTGGGAGGGTCAGGATACGTGCTGACGCACGGGTCAGTGCCAGCGTACGGGCCAGGAGTAGGCTACGGCTTGGGGGTAAGGTGTACGGCTGGTGGTGGGTTTCCGTTCCGGGCTAGGGTTAGGGTTAGGGAACGGCAAGGCTTAGGGCACAGGTGAGGGTACGGAAACGTGGGAGGGTCAGGCTACATGCTGATGCACGGGTCAGTGCCAGCGTACGGGCCAGGAGTAGGCTACGGCTTGGGAGTAAGTTGTAGGGCTGGTGGTGGGTTTCCGTTCCGGGCTAGGGTTAGGGAACGGCAAAGCTTAGGGCACAGGAGAGGGTACGGAAACGTGGGAGGGTCAGGATACGTGCTGACGCACGGGTCAGTGCCAGCGTACGGGCCAGGAGTAGGCTACGGCTTGGGGGTAAGGTGTAGGTCTGGTGGTGGGTTTCCGTTCCATGCTAGGGTTAGGGTTAGGGAAAGGCAAGGCTAAGGGCACAGGTGAGGGTACAGAAACTTGGGAGGGTCAGGCTACGTGCTGACGCACGGGTCAGTGCCAGCGTACGGGCCAGGAGAAGGCTACGGCGTAGGGTATGGTGTAGGGCTGGTGGTGGGTTTCCGTTCCAGGCTAGGGTTAGGGTTAGGGAATGGCAAGGCTTAGGGCACAGGTGAGGGTACGGAAACGTGGGAGGTTCAGGCTACGTGCTCTCGCACAGGTCAGCTCCAGCGTATGGGCCAGGAGTAGGCTACGGCGTAGGGTAAGGTGTAGGGCTGGTGGTGGGTTTCCGTTCCGGGCTAGGGTTAGGGTTAGGGAACGGCAAGGCTTAGGGCACTGGTGAGGGTACGGAAACGTGGGAGGGTCAGGCTACGTGCTGACGCACGGGTCAATGCCAGCGTACAGGCCAGGTGTAGGCTACGGCTTGTGGGTAAGGTGTAGGGCTGGTGGTGGGTTTCCGTTCCGGGCTAGGGTTAGGGTTAGGGAACGGCAAGGCTTAGGGCACAGGTGAGGGTACGGAAACGTGGGAGGGTCAGGCTACGTGCTGATGCACGTGTCAGTGCCAGCGTACGGGCCAGGAGTAGGCTACGGCTTGGGGGTAAGGTGTAGGGCTGGTGGTGGGTTTCCGTTCCGGGCTAGGTTTAGGGTTAGGGAACGGCAAGGCTTAGGGCACAGGTGAGGGTACGGAAACGTGGGAGGGTCAGGATACGTGCTGACGCATGGGTCAGTGCCAGCGTACGGGCCAGGAGTAGGCTACGGCTTGGGGGTTAGTTGTAGGGCTGGTGGTGGGTTTCCATTTCGGGCTAGGGTTAAGGTTAGGGAACGGCAAGGCTTAGGGCACAGGTGAGGGTACGGAAACGTGGGAGGGTCAGGCTACATGCTGACGCACGGGTCAGTGCCAGCGTACCGGCCAGGCGTAGGCTACGGTGTAGGGTAAGGTGTAGGGCTGGTGGTGGGTTTCCGTTCCGGGCTAGGGTTAGGGTTAGGGAACGGCAAGTCTGAGGGCACAGGTGAGGGTACGGAAACGTGGGAGGGTCAGGCTACGTGCTGACGCACGGGTCAGTGCAGGCGTACCGGCCAGGTGTAGGCTACAGCTTGGGGGTAAGGTGTAGGGCTGATGGTGGGTTTCCGTTCCGGGCTAGGGTTAGGGTTAGGGAACGGCAAGGCTTAGGGCACAGGTGAGGGTACGGAAACGTGGGAGGGTCAGGCTACGTGCTGACGCATGGGTCAGTGCCAGCGTATGGGCCAGGAGTAGGCTACGGCTTGGGGGTAAGTTGTAGGGCTGATGGTGGGTTTCCGTTCTGGGCTAGGGTTAGGGTTAGGGAACGGCAAGGCTTAGGGCACAGGTGAGGGTATGGAAACGTGGGAGTGTCAGGCTACGAGCTGACGCACGGGTCAGTGCCAGCGTACGGGCCAGGAGTAGGCTACGGCGTAGGGTAAGGTGTAGTGCTGGTGGTGGGTTTCCGTTCTGGGCTACGGTTAGGGTTAGGGAACGGCAAGGCTTAGGGCACTGGTGAGGGTACGGAAACGTGGGAGGGTCAGGCTACGTGCTGACGCATGGGTCAGTGCCAGCGTACGGGCCAGGAGTAGGCTACGGCTTGGGGGTAAGTTGTAGGGCTGGTGGTGGGTTTCCGTTCCGGGCTAGGTTAAGGGTTAGGGATCGGCAAGGCTTAGGGCACAGGTGAGGGTACGGCAACGTGGGAGGGTCAGGCTACGTGCTGACGCACGTGTCAGTGCCAGCGTACGGGACAGGAGTAGGCTACGGCATAGGGTAAGGTGTACGGCTGGTGGTGGGTTTCCGTTCCGGGCTAGGGTTAGGGTTAGGTAACGGCAAGGCTTAGGGCACAGGTGAGGGTACGGAAACGTGGGAGGGTCAGGCTACGTGCTGACGCATGGGTCAGTGCCAGCGTACGGGCCAGGCGTAGGCTACGGTGTAGGGTAAGGTGTAGGGCTGGTGGTGGGATTCCGTTCTGCGCTAGGGTTAGGGTTAGGGAACGGCAAGTCTTAGAGCACAGGTGAGGGTACGGAAACGTGGGAGGGTCAGGCTACGTGCTGACGCACGGGTCAGTGCCAGGGTACGGGCCAGGAGTAGGCTACGGCTTGGTGGTAAGGTGTAGGGCTGCTGGTGGGTTTCCGTTCTGCGCTAGGGTTAGGGTTAGGGAACGGCAAGGCTTAGGGCACAGGTGAGGTTACGGAAACGTGGGAGGGTCAGGCTACGTGCTGACGCACGTGTCAGTGCCAGCGTACGGGCCAGGAGTAGGCTACGGCTTGGGGGTAAGTTGTAGGGCTGGTGGTGGGTTTCCGATCAGGGCTAGGGTTAGGATTAGGGAACGGCAAGGCTTAGGGCACAGGTGAGGGTACGGAAACGTGGGAGGGTCAGGCTACGTGCTGACGCACGGGTTAGTGCCAGCGAACGGGCCATGAGTAGGCTACGGCTTGGGGGTAAGGTGTAGGGCTGGTGGTGGGTTTCCGTTCCGCGGTAGGGTTAGGGTTAGGGAACGGCAAGTCTTAGGGCACAGGTGAGGGTATGTAAACGTGGGAGGGTCAGGCTACCTGCTGACGCACGGGTCAGTGCCAGCGTACGGGCCAGGAGTAGGCTACGGCGTAGGGTAAGGTGTAGGGCTGGTGGTGGGTTTCCGTTCCGGGCTAGGGTTAGGGTTACGGAACGGCAAGGCTTAGGGCACAGGTGAGGGTGTGGAAACGTGGGAGGGTCAGGCTACGTGCTGACGCACGGGTCAGTGCCAGCGTACGGGCCAGGAGTAGGCTACGGCTTGTGGGTAAGTTGTAGGGCTGATGGTGGGTTTCCGTTCCGGGCTAGGGTTAGGGTTAGGGAACGGCAAGGCTTAGGGCACAGGTGAGCGTGTGGAAACTTGGGAGGGTCAGGCTACGTGCTGACGCACGGGTCAGTGCCAGCGTACGGACCATGAGTAGGCTACGGCTTGGGAGTAAGGTGTAGGGCTGGTGGTGGGTTTCCGTTCCGGGCTAGGGTTAGGGTTAGGGAACGGCAAGGCTTAGGGCACAGGTGAGGGTACGGAAACGTGGGAGGGTCAGGGTACGTGCTGACGCACGGGTCAGTGCCAGTGTACGGGCCAGGAGTAGTCTACGGCTTGGGGGTAAGGTGTAGGGCTGGTGGTGGGTTTCCGTTCCGGGCTAGGGTTAGGGTTAGGGAACGGCAAGGCTTAGGGCACAGGTGAGGGTACGGAAACGTGGGAGGGTCAGGCTACGTGCTGAAGCACGGGTCAGTGCCAGCGTACCGGCCAGGTGTAGGCTACGGCTTGGGGGTAAGGTGTAGGGCTGGTGGTGTGTTTCCGTTCCGGGCTAGGGTTAGGGTTAGGGAACGGCAAGGCTTAGGGCACAGGTGAGGGTACGGAAACGTGGGAGGGTCAGGCTACGTGCTGACGCATGGGTCAGTGCCAGCGTACGGGCCAGGAGTAGGCTACGGCTTGGGGGTAAGTTGTAGGGCTGGTGGTGGGTTTCCGTTCCGGGCTAGGGTTAGGGTTAGGGAACGGCAAGGCTTAGGGCACAGGTGAGGGTACGGAAACGTGGGAGGGTCAGGCTACGTGCTGACGCACGGGTCAGTGCCAGCGTACGGGACAGGAGTAGGCTACGGCTTGGGGGTAAGGTGTAGGGCTGGTGGTGGGTTTCCGTTCCGGGCTAGGGTTAGGGTTAGGGAACAGCAAGGCTTAGGGCACAGGTGAGGGTACGGAAACTTGGGAGGGTCAGGCTACGTGCTGACGCACGGGTCAGTGCCAGCGTACGGGCCAGGAGTAGGCTATGGCGTAGGGTAAGGTGTAGGGCTGGTGGTGGGTTTCCGTTCCGTGCTAGGGTTAGGGTTAGGGAACGGCAAGGCTTAGAGCACAGGTGAGGGTACGGAAACGTGGGAGGGTCAGGCTAGGTGCTGACGCACGTGTCAGTGCCAGCGTACGGGCCAGGAGTAGGCTACGGCTTGGGGGTAAGGTGTAGGGCTGGTGGTGTGTTTCCGTTCCGGGCTAGGGTTAGGGTTAGGGAACGGCAAGGCTTATGGCACAGGTGAGGGTACGGAAACGTGGGAGGGTCAGGCTACGTGCTGACGCACGGGTCAGTGCCAGCGTACGGGCCAGGAGAAGGCTACGTCTTGGGGGTAAGTTTTAGCGCTGGTGGTGGGTTTCCGTTCCGGGCTAGGGTTAGGATTAGGGAACGGCAAGGCTTAGGGCACAGGTGAGGGTACGGAAACGTGGGAGGGTCAGGCTACGTGCTGACGCACGGGTCAGTGCCAGCGTACAGGCCAGGAATAGGCTACGGCGTAGGGTAAGGTGTAGGGCTGGTGGTGGGTTTCCGTTCCGGTCTAGGGTTAGGGTTAGGGAACGGCAAGGCTTAGGGCACAGGTGAGGGTACGGAAACGTGGGAGTGTCAGGCTACGTGCTGACGCAGGGGACAGTGCCAGCGTATGGGCCAGGGTAGGCTACGGCTTGGGGGTATGTTGTAGGGCTGGTGGTGGGTTTCCGTTCCGGGTTAGGGTTAGGGTTAGGGAACGGCAAGGCTTAGGACACAAGTGAGTTTGTGAAAACGTGGGAGGGTCAGGCTACGTGCTGACGCATGGGTCAGTGCCAGCGTACGGGCCAGGAGTAGGCTATGGCGTAGGGTAATGTGTAGGGCTGGTGGTGGGTTTCCGTTCCGGGCTAGGGTTTGGGTTAGGGAACGGCAAGGCTTAGAGCACAGGTGAGGGTACGGAAACGTGGGAGGGTCAGGCTACGTGCTGACGCACGGGTCAGTGCCAGCGTACGGGCCAGGAGTAGGCTACGGCTTGGGGGTAAGTTGTAGGGCTGGTGGTGGGTTTCCGTTACGCGCTAGGGTTAGGGTTAGGGAACGGCAAGGCTTAGGGCACAGGTGAGGGTACGGAAACGTGGGAGGGTCAGGCTACGTGCTGACGCACGGGTCAGTTCCAGCGTACGGGCCAGGAGTAGGCTACAGCTTGGGGGTAAGGTGTAGGGCTGGTTGTGGGTTTCCGTTCCGGGCTAGGGTTAGGGTTACTGAACGGCAAGGCTTAGGGCACAGGTGAGGGTACGGAAACGTGGGATGGTCAGGCTACGTGCTGATGCACGGGTCAGTGCCAGCGCATGGGCCAGGAGTAGGCTACGGCGTAGGGTAAGGTTTAGGGCTGGTGGTGGGTTTCCGTTCCGGGCTAGGGTTAGGGTTAGGGAACGGCAAGGCTTAGGGCACAGGTGAGGGTACGGAAACGTGGGAAGGTCAGGCTACGTGCTGACGCACGGGTTAGTGCCAGCGTATGGGCCATGAGTGGGCTACGGCTTGGGGGTAAGGTGTAGGGCTGGTGGTGGGTTTCCGTTCCACGCTAGGGTTAGGGTTAGGGAACGGCAAGGCTTAGGGCACAGGTGAGGGTACGGAAAATTGGGAGGGTCAGGCTACGTGCTGACGCACGGGTCAGTGCCAGCGTACGGGCCAGGAGTAGGCTACGGCATAGGGTATGGTGTAGGGCTGGTGGTGGGTTTCCGTTCCGGGCTAGGGTTAGGGTTAGGGAACGGCAAGGCTTAGGGCACAGGTGAGGGTGTGGAAACGTGGGAGGGTCAGGCTACGTGCTGACGCACGGGTCAGTGCCAGCGTACGGGCCAGGAGTACGCTACGGATTGGGGGTAAGTTGTAGGGCTGGTGGTGGGTTTCCGTTCCGGGCTAGGGTTAGGGTTAGGGAACGGCAAGGCTTAGGGGACAGGTGAGGGTGTGGAAACGTGGGAGGGTCAGGCTACGTGCTGACGCACGGGTCAGTGCCAGCGTACGGGCCATGAGTAGGCTACGGCTTGGGAGTAAGGTGTAAGGCTGGTGGTGGGTTTCCGTTCGGGGCTAGGGTTAGGGTTAGGGAACGGCAAGGCTTAGGGCACAGGTGAGGGTACGGAAACGTCGGAGGGTCAGGCTACGTGCTGACGCACGGGTCAGTGCCAGCGTACGGGCCAGGAGTAGGCTACTGATTGGGGGTAAGGTGTACGGCTGGTGGTGGGTTTCCGTTCCGGGCTAGGGTTTGGATTAGGGAACGGCTAGGCTTAGGGCACAGGTGAGGGTACGGAAACGTGGGAGGGTCAGGCTACATGCTGATGCATGGGTCAGTGCCAGCGTACGGGCCAGGAGAAGGCTACGGCGTAGGGTAAGGTGTAGGGCTGGTGGTGTGTTTCCGTTCCATACTAGCGTTAGGGTTAGGGAAAGGCAAGGCTTAGAGCACAGGTGAGGGTACGGAAACGTGGGAGGGTCACGCTACGTGCTGATGCACGGGCCAGGGCCAGCGTACGGGCCAGGAGTAGGCTACGGCTTGGGGGTAAGGTGTAGGGCTGGTGGTGGGTTTCCGTTCCGCGCTAGGGTTAGGGTTAGGGAACGGCAAGTCTTAGGGCACAGGTGAGGGTACGGAAACGTGGGAGGGTCAGGCTACGTGCTGACGCACGGGTCAGTGCCAGCGTACGGGCCAGGAGTAGGCTACGGCGTAGGGTAAGGTGTAGGGCTGGTGGTGGGTTTCCGTTCCGGGCTAGGGTTAGGGTTAGGGAACGGCAAGGCTTAGGGCACAGGTGAGGGTACGGAAACGTGGGAGGTTCAGGCTACGTGCTGACGCACGGGTTAGTGCCAGCGTATGGGCCATGAGTAGGCTACGGCTTGGGGTTAAGGTGTAGGGCTGGTGGTGGGTTTCCGTTCCGGGCTAGGGTTAGGGTTAGGGAACGGCAAGGCTTAGGGCACAGGTGAGGGTACGGAAACGCGGGAGGGTCAGGCTACGTGCTGACGCACGTGTCAGTGCCAGCGTACGGGCCAGGAGTAGGCTACGGCGTAGGGTAAGGTGTAGGGCTGGTGGTGGCTTTCCGTTCCATGCTAGGGTTAGGGTTAGGGAACGGCAAGGCTTAGAGCACAGGTGAGGGTACGGAAACGTAGGAGGGTCAGGCTACGTGCTGACGCATGGGTCAGTGCCAGCGTACGGGCCAGGAGTTGGCTACGGCTTGGTGGTAAGGTGTAGGGCTGCTGGTGGGTTTCCGTTCCGCGCTAGGGTTAGGGTTAGGGAACGGCAAGGCTTAGGGCACAGGTGAGGGTACGGAAACGTGGGAGGATCAGGCTACGTGCTGACGCACGTGTCAGTGCCAGCGTACGGGCCAGGAGTAGGCTACGGCTTGGGGGTAAGGTGTAGGGCTGGTGGTGGGTTTCCGTTCCGGGCTAGGGTTACGGTTATGGAACGGCAAGGCTTAGGGCACAGGTGAGGGTACGGAAACGTGGGAGGGTCAGGCTACGTGCTGACGCACGGGTTAGTGCCAGCGAACGGGCCATGAGTAGGCTACAGCTTGGGGGTAAGGTGTAGGGCTGGTGGTGGGTTTCCGTTCCGCGGTAGGGTTAGGGTTAGGGAACGGCAAGGCTTAGGGCACAGGTGAGTGTACGTAAACGTGGGAGGGTCAGGCTACGTGCTGACGCACGGGTCAGTGCCAGCGTACGGGCCAGGAGTAGGCTACGGCGTAGGGTAAGGTGTAGGGCTGGTGGTGGGTTTCCGTTACGGGCTAGGGTTAGGGTTAGGGAACGGCAAGGCTTAGGGCACAGGTGAGGGTGTGGAAACGTGGGAGGGTCAGGCTACGTGCTGACGCACTGATCAGTGCCAGCGTACGGGCCACGAGTAGGCTACGGATTGTGGGTAAGTTTTAGGGCTGGTGGTGGGTTTCCGTTCTGGGCTAGGGTTAGGGTTAGGGAACGGCAAGGCTTAGGGCACAGGTGAGCATGTGGAAACTTGGGAGGGTCAGGCTACGTGCTGACGCACGGGTCAGTGCCAGCGTACGGGCCATGAGTAGGCTACGGCTTGGGAGTAAGGTGTAGGGCTGGTGGTGGGTTTCCGTTCCGGGCTAGGGTTAGGGTTAGGGAACGGCAAGGCTTAGGGCACAGGTGAGGGTACGGAAACGTGGGAGTGTCAGGCTACGTGCTGACGCACGGTTCAGTGCCAACGTACGGGCCAGGAGTAGGCTACGGCGTAGGGTAAGGTGTAGGGCTGGTGGTGGGTTTCCATTCCATGCTAGGGTTAGGGTTAGGGAACGGCAAGGCTTAGAGCACAGGTGAGGGTAGGGAAACGTGGGAGGGTCAGGCTACGTGCTGACGCACGGGTCAGTGCCAGCGTACGGGCCAGTAGTAGGCTACGGCGTAGGTTAAGGTGTAGGGCTGGTTGTGGGTTTCCGTTCCGGGCTAGGGTTAGGGTTAGGGAACGGCAAGTCTTAGGGCACAGGTGAGGGTACGGAAACGTGGGAGGGTCAGGCTACGTGCTGACGCACGGGTCAGTGCCAGCGTACGGGCCAGGAGTAGGCTACGGCTTGGGGGTAAGTTGTAGGGCTGGTGGTGGGTTTCCGTTCCGGGCTAGGGTTAGGGTTACTGAACGGCAAGGCTTAGGGCACAGGTGAGGGTACGGAAACGTGGGAGGGTCAGGCTATGTGCTGAAGCACGGGTCAGTGCCAGCGTACGGGCCAGGAGTAGGCTACGGCGTAGGGTAAGGTTTAGTGCTGGTGGTGGGTTTCCATTCCGGGCTAGGGTTAGGGTTAGGGAACGGCAAGGCTTAGGGCACAGGTGAGGGTACGGAAACGTGGGAAGGTCAGGCTACGTGCTGACGCACGTGTTAGTGCCAGCGTATGGGCCATGAGTAGGCTACGGCTTGGGGTTAAGGTGTAGGGCTGGTGGTGGGTTTCCGTTCCGCGCTAGGGTTAGGGTTAGGGAACGGCAAGGCTTAGGGCACAGGTGAGGGTACGGAAACGTGGGAGTGTCAGGCTACGTGCTGACGCACGGGTCAGTGCCAGCGTACGGGCCAGGAGTAGGCTACGGCGTAGGGTATAGTGTAGGGCTGGTGGTGGGTTTCCGTTCCGGGCTAGGGTTAGGGTTAGGGAACGGCAAGGCTTAGGGCACAGGTGAGGGTGTGGAAACGTGGGAGGGTCAGGCTACGTGCTGACGCACGGGTCAGTGCCAGCGTACGGGCCATGAGTAGGCTACGGCTTGGGAGTAAGTTGTAGGGCTGGTGGTGGGTTTCCGTTCCGGGCTAGGGTTAGGGAACGGCAAGGCTTAGGGCACAGGAGAGGGTACGGAAACGTGGGAGGGTCAGGATACGTGCTGACGCACGGGTCAGTGCCAGCGTACGGGCCAGGAGTAGGCTACGGCTTGGGGGTAAGGTGTACGGCTGGTGGTGGGTTTCCGTTCCGGGCTAGGGTTAGGGTTAGGGAACGGCAAGGCTTAGGGCACTGGTGAGGGTACGGAAACGTGGGAGGGTCAGGCTACATGCTGATGCACGGGTCAGTGCCAGCGTACGGGCCAGGAGTAGGCTACGGCTTGGGAGTAAGTTGTAGGGCTGGTGGTGGGTTTCCGTTCCGGGCTAGGGTTAGGGAACGGCAAAGCGTAGGGCACAGGAGAGGGTACGGAAACGTGGGAGGGTCAGGATACGTGCTGACGCACGGGTCAGTGCCAGCGTACGGGCCAGGAGTAGGCTACGGCTTGGGGGTAAGGTGTAGGTCTGGTGGTGGGTTTCCGTTCCATGCTAGGGTTAGGGTTAGGGAAAGGCAAGGCTTAGGGCACAGGTGAGGGTACAGAAACTTGGGAGGGTCAGGCTACGTGCTGACGCACGGGTCAGTGCCAGCGTACGGGCCAGGAGAAGGCTACGGCGTAGGGTATGGTGTAGGGCTGGTGGTGGGTTTCCGTTCCAGGCTAGGGTTAGGGTTAGGGAACGGCAAGGCTTAGGGCACAGGTGAGGGTACGGAAACGTGGGAGGTTCAGGCTACGTGCTCTCGCACAGGTCAGCGCCAGCGTATGGGCCAGGAGTAGGCTACGGCGTAGGGTAAGGTGTAGGGCAGGTGGTGGGTTTCCGTTCCGGGCTAGGGTTAGGGTTAGGGAACGGCAAGGCTTAGGGCACTGGTGAGGGTACGGAAACGTGGGAGGGTCAGGCTACGTGCTGACGCACGGGTCAATGCCAGCGTACAGGCCAGGTGTAGGCTACGGCTTGTGGGTAAGGTGTAGGGCTGGTGGTGGGTTTCCGTTCCGGGCTAGGGTTAGGGTTAGGGAACGGCAAGGCTTAGGGCACAGGTGAGGGTACGGAAACGTGGGAGGGTCAGGCTACGTGCTGATGCACGTGTCAGTGCCAGCGTACGGGCCAGGAGTAGGCTACGGCTTGGGGGTAAGGTGTAGGCCTGGTGGTGGGTTTCCGTTCCGGGCTAGGTTTAGGGTTAGGGAACGGCAAGGCTTAGGGCACAGGTGAGGGTACGGAAACGTGGGAGGGTCAGGATACGTGCTGACGCATGGGTCAGTGCCAGCGTACGGGCCAGGAGTAGGCTACGGCTTGGGGGTTAGTTGTAGGGCTGGTGGTGGGTTTCCATTTCGGGCTAGGGTTAAGGTTAGGGAACGGCAAGGCTTAGGGCACAGGTGAGGGTACGGAAACGTGGGAGGGTCAGGCTACATGCTGACGCACGGGTCAGTGCCAGCGTACCGGCCAGGTGTAGGCTACGGCTTGTGGGTAAGGTGTAGGGCTGGTGGTGGTTTTCCGTTCCGTGCTAGGGTTAGGGTTAGGGAACGGCAAGTCTGAGGGCACAGGTGAGGGTACGGAAACGTGGGAGGGTCAGGCTACGTGCTGACGCACGGGTCAGTGCCAGCGTACGGGCCAGGAGTAGGCTACGGCTTGGGGGTAAGGTGTAGGGCTGGTGGAGGGTTTCCGTTCCGGGCTAGGGTTAGGGTTAGGAAACGGCAAGGCTTAGGGCACAGGTGAGGGTACGGAAACGTGGGAGGGTCAGGCTACGTGCTGACGCATGGGTCAGTGCCAGCGTACGGGCCAGGCGTAGGCTACGGTGTAGGGTAAGGTGTAGGGCTGGTGGTGGGTTTCCGTTCCGGGCTAGGGTTAGGGTTAGGGAACGGCAAGGCTTAGGGCACAGGTGAGGGTACGGAAACGTGGGAGGGTCAGGCTACGTGCTGACGCACGGGTCAGTGCAGGCGTACCGGCCAGGTGTAGGCTACAGCTTGGGGGTAAGGTGTAGGGCTGATGGTGGGTTTCCGTTCCGGGCTAGGGTTAGGGTTAGGGAACGGCAAGGCTTAGGGCACAGGTGAGGGTACGGAAACGTGGGAGGGTCAGGCTACGTGCTGACGCATGGGTCAGTGCCAGCGTACGGGCCAGGAGTAGGCTACGGCTTGGGGGTAAGTTGTAGGGCTGATGGTGGGTTTCCGTTCTGGGCTAGGGTTAGGGTTAGGGAACGGCAAGGCTTAGGGCACAGGTGAGGGTATGGAAACGTGGGAGTGTCAGGCTACGAGCTGACGCACGGGTCAGTGCCAGCGTACGGGCCAGGAGTAGGCTACGGCGTAGGGTAAGGTGTAGTGCTGGTGGTGGGTTTCCGTTCTGGGCTACGGTTAGGGTTAGGGAACGGCAAGGCTTAGGGCACTGGTGAGGGTACGGAAACGTGGGAGGGTCAGGCTACGTGCTGACGCATGGGTCAGTGCCAGCGTACGGGCCAGGAGTAGGCTACGGCTTGGGGGTAAGTTGTAGGGCTGGTGGTGGGTTTCCGTTCCGGGCTAGGTTAAGGGTTAGGGATCGGCAAGGCTTAGGGCACAGGTGAGGGTACGGCAACGTGGGAGGGTCAGGCTACGTGCTGACGCACGTGTCAGTGCCAGCGTACGGGACAGGAGTAGGCTACGGCATAGGGTAAGGTGTAGGGCTGGTGGTGGGTTTCCGTTCCGGGCTAGGGTTAGGGTTAGGGAACGGCAAGGCTTAGGGCACAGGTGAGGGTACGGAAACGTGGGAGGGTCAGGCTACGTGCTGACGCATGGGTCAGTGCCAGCGTACGGGCCAGGCGTAGGCTACGGTGTAGGGTAAGGTGTAGGGCTGGTGGTGGGATTCCGTTCTGCGCTAGGGTTAGGGTTAGGGAACGGCAAGTCTTAGAGCACAGGTGAGGGTACGGAAACGTGGGAGGGTCAGGCTACGTGCTGACGCACGGGTCAGTGCCAGGGTACGGGCCAGGATTAGGCTACGGCTTGGTGGTAAGGTGTAGGGCTGCTGGTGGGTTTCCGTTCTGCGCTAGGGTTAGGGTTAGGGAACGGCAAGGCTTAGGGCACAGGTGAGGTTACGGAAACGTGGGAGGGTCAGGCTACGTGCTGACGCACGTGTCAGTGCCAGCGTACGGGCCAGGAGTAGGCTACGGCTTGGGGGTAAGTTGTAGGGCTGGTGGTGGGTTTCCGATCAGGGCTAGGGTTAGGATTAGGGAACGGCAAGGCTTAGGGCACAGGTGAGGGTACGGAAACGTGGGAGGGTCAGGCTACGTGCTGACGCACGGGTTAGTGCCAGCGAACGGGCCATGAGTAGGCTACGGCTTGGGGGTAAGGTGTAGGGCTGGTGGTGGGTTTCCGTTCCGCGGTAGGGTTAGGGTTAGGGAACGGCAAGGCTTAGGGCACAGGTGAGGGTATGTAAACGTGGGAGGGTCAGGCTACCTGCTGACGCACGGGTCAGTGCCAGCGTACGGGCCAGGAGTAGGCTACGGCGTAGGGTAAGGTGTAGGGCTGGTGGTGGGTTTCCGTTCCGGGCTAGGGTTAGGGTTACGGAACGGCAAGGCTTAGGGCACAGGTGAGGGTGTGGAAACGTGGGAGGGTCAGGCTACGTGCTGACGCACGGGTCAGTGCCAGCGTACGGGCCAGGAGTAGGCTACGGCTTGTGGGTAAGTTGTAGGGCTGATGGTGGGTTTCCGTTCCGGGCTAGGGTTAGGGTTAGGGAACGGCAAGGCTTAGGGCACAGGT
The DNA here is from genome assembly GCF_964341445.2 of Mesoplodon mirus. NCBI lineage: Eukaryota > Metazoa > Chordata > Mammalia > Artiodactyla > Ziphiidae > Mesoplodon > Mesoplodon mirus. Next base: position 2,279,017 of record NW_028295764.1, on the reverse strand, counting down.
GAGCGTGTGGAAACTTGGGAGGGTCAGGCTACGTGCTGACGCACGGGTCAGTGCCAGCGTACGGGCCATGAGTAGGCTACGGCTTGGGAGTAAGGTGTAGGGCTGGTGGTGGGTTTCCGTTCCGGGCTAGGGTTAGGGTTAGGGAACGGCAAGGCTTAGGGCACAGGTGAGGGTACGGAAACGTGGGAGGGTCAGGGTACGTGCTGACGCACGGGTCAGTGCCAGTGTACGGGCCAGGAGTAGTCTACGGCTTGGGGGTAAGGTGTCGGGCTTGTGGTGGGTTTCCGTTCCGGGGTAGTGTTAGGCTTAGGGAACGGCAAGGTTTAGGGCACAGGTGAGGGTACGGAAACGTGGGAGGGTCAGGCTACGTGCTGACGCATGGGTCAGTGCCAACGTACGGGCCAGGAGTAGGCTACGGTGTAGGGTAAGGTGTAGGGCTGGTGGTGGGTTTCCGTTCCGGGCTAGGGTTAGGGTTAGGGAACGGCAAGGCTTAGGGCACAGGTGAGGGTACGGAAACGTGGGAGGGTCAGGCTACGTGCTGACGCACGGGTCAGTGCCAGCGTACCGGCCAGGTGTAGGCTACGGCTTGGGGGTAAGGTGTAGGGCTGGTGGTGTGTTTCCGTTCCGGGCTAGGGTTAGGGTTAGGGAACGGCAAGGCTTAGGGCACAGGTGAGGGTACGGAAACGTGGGAGGGTCAGGCTACGTGCTGACGCATGGGTCAGTGCCAGCGTACGGGCCAGGAGTAGGCTACGGCTTGGGGGTAAGTTGTAGGGCTGGTGGTGGGTTTCCGTTCCGGGCTAGGGTTAGGGTTAGGGAACGGCAAGGCTTAGGGCACAGGTGAGGGTACGGAAACGTGGGAGGGTCAGGCTACGTGCTGACGCACGGGTCAGTGCCAGCGTACGGGACAGGAGTAGGCTACGGCTTGGGGGTAAGGTGTAGGGCTGGTGGTGGGTTTCCGTTCCAGGCTAGGGTTAGGGTTAGGGAACAGCAAGGCTTAGGGCACAGGTGAGGGTACGGAAACTTGGGAGGGTCAGGCTACGTGCTGACGCACGGGTCAGTGCCAGCGTACGGGCCAGGAGTAGGCTATGGCGTAGGGTAAGGTGTAGGGCTGGTGGTGGGTTTCCGTTCCGTGCTAGGGTTAGGGTTAGGGAACGGCAAGGCTTAGAGCACAGGTGAGGGTACGGAAACGTGGGAGGGTCAGGCTACGTGCTGACGCACGGGTCAGTGCCAGCGTACGGGCCAGGAGAAGGCTACGGCTTGGGGGTAAGTTTTAGCGCTGGTGGTGGGTTTCCGTTCCGGGCTAGGGTTAGGATTAGGAAACGGCAAGGCTTAGGGCACAGGTGAGGGTACGGAAACGTGGGAGGGTCAGGCTACGTGCTGACGCACGGGTCAGTGCCAGCGTACAGGCCAGGAATAGGCTACGGCGTAGGGTAAGGTGTAGGGCTGGTGGTGGGTTTCCGTTCCGGTCTAGGGTTAGGGTTAGGGAACGGCAAGGCTTAGGGCACAGGTGAGGGTACGGAAACGTGGGAGTGTCAGGCTACGTGCTGACGCAGGGGACAGTGCCAGCGTATGGGCCAGGGTAGGCTACGGCTTGGGGGTATGTTGTAGGGCTGGTGGTGGGTTTCCGTTCCGGGTTAGGGTTAGGGTTAGGGAACGGCAAGGCTTAGGACACAAGTGAGTTTGTGAAAACGTGGGAGGGTCAGGCTACGTGCTGACGCATGGGTCAGTGTCAGCGTACGGGCCAGGAGTAGGCTATGGCGTAGGGTAATGTGTAGGGCTGGTGGTGGGTTTCCGTTCCGGGCTAGGGTTTGGGTTAGGGAACGGCAAGGCTTAGAGCACAGGTGAGGGTACGGAAACGTGGGAGGGTCAGGCTACGTGCTGACGCACGGGTCAGTGCCAGCGTACGGGCCAGGAGTAGGCTACGGCTTGGGGGTAAGTTGTAGGGCTGGTGGTGGGTTTCCGTTACGCGCTAGGGTTAGGGTTAGGGAACGGCAAGGCTTAGGGCACAGGTGAGGGTACGGAAACGTGGGAGGGTCAGGCTACGTGCTGACGCACGGGTCAGTTCCAGCGTACGGGCCAGGAGTAGGCTACAGCTTGGGGGTAAGGTGTAGGGCTGGTTGTGGGTTTCCGTTCCGGGCTAGGGTTAGGGTTACTGAACGGCAAGGCTTAGGGCACAGGTGAGGGTACGGAAACGTGGGATGGTCAGGCTACGTGCTGATGCACGGGTCAGTGCCAGCGCATGGGCCAGGAGTAGGCTACGGCGTAGGGTAAGGTTTAGGGCTGGTGGTGGGTTTCCGTTCCGGGCTAGGGTTAGGGTTAGGGAACGGCAAGGCTTAGGGCACAGGTGAGGGTACGGAAACGTGGGAAGGTCAGGCTACGTGCTGACGCACGGGTTAGTGCCAGCGTATGGGCCATGAGTGGGCTACGGCTTGGGGGTAAGGTGTAGGGCTGGTGGTGGGTTTCCGTTCCACGCTAGGGTTAGGGTTAGGGAACGGCAAGGCTTAGGGCACAGGTGAGGGTACGGAAAATTGGGAGGGTCAGGCTACGTGCTGACGCACGGGTCAGTGCCAGCGTACGGGCCAGGAGTAGGCTACGGCATAGGGTATGGTGTAGGGCTGGTGGTGGGTTTCCGTTCCGGGCTAGGGTTAGGGTTAGGGAACGGCAAGGCTTAGGGCACAGGTGAGGGTGTGGAAACGTGGGAGGGTCAGGCTACGTGCTGACGCACGGGTCAGTGCCAGCGTACGGGCCAGGAGTACGCTACGGATTGGGGGTAAGTTGTAGGGCTGGTGGTGGGTTTCCGTTCCGGGCTAGGGTTAGGGTTAGGGAACGGCAAGGCTTAGGGGACAGGTGAGGGTGTGGAAACGTGGGAGGGTCAGGCTACGTGCTGACGCACGGGTCAGTGCCAGCGTACGGGCCATGAGTAGGCTACGGCTTGGGAGTAAGGTGTAGGGCTGGTGGTGGGTTTCCGTTCGGGGCTAGGGTTAGGGTTAGGGAACGGCAAGGCTTAGGGCACAGGTGAGGGTACGGAAACGTCGGAGGGTCAGGCTACGTGCTGACGCACGGGTCAGTGCCAGCGTACGGGCCAGGAGTAGGCTACTGATTGGGGGTAAGGTGTACGGCTGGTGGTGGGTTTCCGTTCCGGGCTAGGGTTAGGGTTAGGGAACGGCTAGGCTTAGGGCACAGGTGAGGGTACGGAAACGTGGGAGGGTCAGGCTACATGCTGATGCATGGGTCAGTGCCAGCGTACGGGCCAGGAGAAGGCTACGGCGTAGGGTAAGGTGTAGGGCTGGTGGTGTGTTTCCGTTCCATACTAGCGTTAGGGTTAGGGAAAGGCAAGGCTTAGAGCACAGGTGAGGGTACGGAAACGTGGGAGGGTCAGGCTACGTGCTGACGCACGGGTCAGTGCCAGCGTATGGGCCAGGAGTAGGCTACGGCTTGTGGGTAAGGTGTAGGGCTGGTGGTGGTTTTCCGTTCCGCGCTAGGGTTAGGGTTAGGGAACGGCAAGGCTTAGGGCACAGGTGAGGGTACGGAAACGTGGGAGGGTCAGGCTACGTGCTGACGCACGGGTCAGTGCCAGCGTACGGGCCAGGAGTAGGCTATGGCGTAGGGTAAGGTTTAGGGCTGGTGGTGGGTTTCCGTTCCGGGCTAGGGTTAGGGTTAGGGAACGGCAAGGCTTAGGGCACAGGTGAGGGTACGGAAACGTGGGAGGGTCAGGCTACGTGCTGACGCACGGGTTACTGCCAGCGTATGGGCCATGAGTAGGCTACGGCTTGGGGTTAAGTTGTAGGGCTGGTGGTGGGTTTCCGTTCCGGGCTAGGGTTAGGGTTAGGGAACGGCAAGGCTTAGGGCACAGGTGAGGGTACGGAAACGCGGGAGGGTCAGGCTACGTGCTGACGCATGGGTCAGTGCCTGCGTACGGGCCAGGAGTAGGCTACGGCGTAGGGTAAGGTTTAGGGCTGGTGGTGGGTTTCCGTTCCGGGCTAGGGTTAGGGTTAGGGAACGGCAAGGCTTAGGGCACAGGTGAGGGTACGGAAACGTGGGAAGGTCAGGCTACATGCTGACGCACGGGTTAGTGCCAGCGTATGGGCCATGAGTAGGCTACGGCTTGGGGGTAAGGTGTAGGGCTGGTGGTGGGTTTCCGTTCCTGGATAGGGTTAGAGTTAGGGAACGGCAAGGCTTAGGGCTCAGGTGAGGGTACGGAAACCTGGGAGGGTCAGGCTACGTGCTGAACCACGGGTCAGTGCCAGCGTAGTGTCCAGGTGTAGGCTTCGGCTTGTGGGTAAGTTGTAGGGCTGGTGGTGGGTTTCCGTTCCGCCTAGGATTAGGGTTAGGGAACGGCAAGGCTTAGGGCACAGGTGAGGGTGTGGAAACGTGGGAGGTTCAGGCTACGTGCTGACGCACGGGTCAGTGCCAGCGTACGGGCCATGAGTAGGCTACGGCTTGGGAGTAAGTTGTAGGGCTGGTGGTGGGTTTCCGTTCCGGGCTAGGGTTAGGGTTAGGGAACGGCAAGGCTTAGGGCACAGGTGAGGGTAAGGAAACTTGGGAGGGTCAGGCTAAGTGCTGACGCACGGGTCAGTGCCAGCGTACGGGCCAGGAGTAGGCTACGGCTTGGGGGTAAGTTGTAGGGCTGGTGGAGGGTTTCCGTTCAGGGCTAGGGTTAGGGATAGGAAACGGCAAGGCTTAGGGCACAGGTGAGGGTACGGAAACGTGGGAGGGTCAGGCTACGTGCTGACGCACGGGTCAGTGCCAGTGTACCGGCCAGGTGTAGGCTACGGCTTGTGGGTAAGGTGTAGGGCTGGTGGTGGGTTTCCGTTACGGGCTAGGGTTAAGGTTAGGGAACGGCAAGGCTTAGGGCACAGGTGAGGGTACGGAAACGTGGGAGGGTCAGGCTACGTGCTGACGCACGGGTCAGTGCCAGCGTGCGGGCCAGGAGTAGGCTACGGCTTCGGGGTAAGTTGTAGGGCTGGTGGTGGGTTTCCGTTCCGGGCTAGGGTTAGGGTTAGTGAACGGCAAGGCTTAGAGCACAGGTGAGGTTACGGAAACGTGGGAGGGTCAGGCTACGTGCTGACGCACGTGTCAGTGCCAGCGTACGGGCCCGGAGTAGGCTACGGTGTAGGGTAAGGTGTAGGGCTGGTGGTGGGTTTCCGTTCCGGGCTAGGGTTAGGGTTAGGAAACGGCAAGGCTTAGGGCACAGGTGAGGGTACGGAAACGTGGGAGGGTCAGGCTACGTGCTGACGCACAGGTCAGTGCCAGCGTCCCGGCCAGGAGTAGGCTAGGGCTTGTGGGTAATGTGTAGGGCTGGTGGTGGGTTTCCGTTCCGGGCTAGGGTTAGGGTTAGGGAACGGCAAGGCTTAGGGCACAGGTGAGGGTACGGAAACGTGGGAGGGTCAGGCTACGTGCTGACGCACGGGTCAGTGCCAGCGTACGGGACAGGTGTAGTCTACGGCTTGGGGGTAAGGTTTAGGGCTGGTGGTGGGTTTCCGTTCCGGGCTAGGGTTAGGGTTAGGGAACGGCAAGGCTTAGGGCACAGGTGAGTGTACGGAAACTTGGGAGGGTCAGGCTACGTGCTGACGCACGGGTCAGTGCCAGAGTACGGGCCAGGAGTAGGCTATGGCGTAGGGTATGGTGTAGGGCTGGTGGTGGGTTTCCGTTCCGTGATAGGGTTAGGGTTAGGGAACGGCAAGGCTTAGAGCACAAGTGAGGGTACGGTAACGTGGGAGGGTTAGGCTAGGTGCTGACGCACGGGTCAGTGCCAGCGTACGGGCCAGGAGTAGGCTACGGCTTGGGGGTAAGGTGTAGGGCTGGTGGTGGGTTTCCGTTCCGGGCTAGGGTTAGGGTTAGGGAACGGCAAGGCTTACGGCACAGGTGAGGGTACGGAAACGTGGGAGGGTCAGTTTACGTGCTGACGCACGGGTCAGTGCCAGCGTACCGGCCAGATGTAGGCTACGGCTTGTGGGTAAGGTGTAGGGCTGGTGGTGGATTTCCGTTCCGGGCTAGGGTTAGGGTTAGGGAACGGCAAGTCTTAGGGCACAGGTGAGGGTACGGAAACGTGGGAGGGTCAGGCTACGTGCTGACGCACGGGTCAGTGCCAGCGTACGGGCCAGGAGTAGGCTACGGCTTGGGGGTAAGGTGTAGGGCTGGTGGAGGGTTTCCGTTCGGGGCTAGGGTTAGGGTTAGGAAACGGCAAGGCTTAGGGCACAGGTGAGGGTACGGAAACGTGGGAGGGTCAGGCTACGTGCTGACGCACGGGTCAGTTCCAGCGTACGGGCCAGGAGTAGGCTACAGCTTGGGGGTAAGGTGTAGGGCTGGTGGTGGGTTTTCGTTCCGGGCTAGGGTTAGGGTTACTTAACGGCAAGGCTTAGGGCACAGGTGAGGGTACGGAAACGTGGGAGGGTCAGGCTACGTGCTGATGCACGGGTCAGTGCCAGCGTACGGGCCAGGAGTAGGCTACGGCTTGGGGGTAAGGTGTAGGGCTGGTGGTGGTTTTCCGTTCCGGGCTAGGTTTAGGGTTAGGGAACGGCAAGGCTTAGGGCACAGGTGAGGGTACGGAAACGTGGGAGGGTCAGGCTACGTGCTGACGCACGGGTCAGTGCCAGCGTACGGGCCAGGAGTAGGCTACGGCTTGGGGGTTAGTTGTAGGGCTGGTGGTGGGTTTCCATTCCGGGCTAGGGTTAAGGTTAGGGAACGGCAAGGCTTAGGGCACAGGTGAGGTTACGGAAACGTGGGAGGATCAGGCTACATGCTGACGCACGTGTCAGTGCCAGCGTACCTGCCAGGTGTAGGCTACGGCTTGTGGGTAAGGTGTAGGGCTGGTGGTGGATTTCCGTTCAGGGCTAGGGTTAGGGTTAGGGAACGGCAAGTCTTAGGGCACAGGTGAGGGTACGGAAACGTGGGAGGGTCAGGCTACGTGCTTACGCACGGGTCAGTGCCAGCGTACGGGCCAGGAGTAGGCTACGGCTTGGGGGTAAGGTGTAGGGCTGGTGGAGGGTTTCTGTTCAGGGCTAGGGTTAGGGATAGGAAACGGCAAGGCTTAGGGCACAGGTGAGGGTACGGAAACGTGGGAGGGTCAGGCTACGTGCTGACGCATGGGTCAGTGCCAGTGTACCGGCCAGGTGTAGGCTACGGCTTGTGGGTAAGGTATAGGGCTGGTGGTGGGTTTCCGTTCCGGTCTAGGGTTAAGGTTAGGGAACGGCAAGGCTTAGGGCACAGGTGAGGGTACGGAAACGTGGGAGGGTCAGGCTACGTGCTGACGCACGAGTCAGTGCCAGCGTGCGGGCCAGGAGTAGGCTACGGCTTCGGGGTAAGTTGTAGGGCTGGTGGTGGGTTTCCGTTCCGGGCTAGGGTTAGGGTTAGTGAACGGCAAGGCTTAGAGCACAGGTGAGGTTACGGAAACGTGGGAGGGTCAGGCTACGTGCTGACGCACGTGTCAGTGCCAGCGTAAGGGCCAGGAGTAGGCTACGGTGTAGGGTAAGGTGTAGGGCTGGTGGTGGGTTTCCGTTCCGGGCTAGGGTTAGGGTTAGGAAACGGCAAGGCTTAGGGCACAGGTGAGGGTACGGAAACGTGGGAGGGTCAGGCTACGTGCTGACGCACGTGTCAGTGCCAGCGTACGGGCCAGGAGTAGGCTACGGCGTAGGTTAAGGTGTAGGGCTGGTTGTGGGTTTCCGTTCCGGGCTAGGGTTAGGGTTAGGGAACGGCAAGTCTTAGGGCACAGGTGAGGGTACAGAAACGTGGGAGGGTCAGGCTACGTGCTGACGCACGGGTCAGTGCCAGCGTACGGGCCAGGAGTAGGCTACGGCTTGGGGGTAAGGTGTAGAGCTGCTGGTGGGTTTCCGTTCCCGGCTAGGGTTAGGGTTACTGAACGGCAAGGCTTAGGGCACAGGTGAGGGTACGGAAACGTGGGAGGGTCAGGCTACGTGCTGACGCACGGGTCAGTGCCAGCGTACGGCCCAGGAGTAGGCTACGGCGTAGGGTAAGGTTTAGGGCTGGTGGTGGGTTTCCGTTCCGGGCTAGGGTTAGGGTTAGGGAACGGCAAGGCTTAGGGCACAGGTGAGGGTACGGAAACGTGGGAGTGTCAGGCTACGTGCTGACGCACGGTTCAGTGCCAGCGTACGGGCCAGGAGTAGGCTACGGCTTGGGGATAAGGTGTACGGCTGGTGGTGGGTTTCCGTTCCGGGCTAGGGTTAGGGTTATGGAACGGCAAGGCTTAGGGCACAGGTGAGGTTCCGGAAACGTGGGAGGGTCAGGCTACATGCTGATGCACGTGTCAATGCCAGTGTACGGGCCAGGAGTAGGCTACGGCGTAGGGTAAGGTGTAGGGCTGGTGGTGGGTTTCCGTTCCATACTAGGTTTAGGGTTAGGGAACGGCAAGGCTTAGAGCACAGGTGAGGGTACGGAAACGTGGGAGGGTCACGCTACGTGCTGATGCACGGGCCAGGGCCAGCGTACGGGCCAGGAGTAGGCTACGGCTTGGGGGTAAGGTGTAGGGCTGGTGGTGGGTTTCCGTTCCGCGCTAGGGTTAGGGTTAGGGAACGGCAAGTCTTAGGGCACAGGTGAGGGTACGGAAACGTGGGAGGGTCAGGCTACGTGCTGACGCACGGGTCAGTGCCAGTGTACGGGCCAGGAGTAGGCTACGGCGTAGGGTAAGGTGTAGGGCTGGTGGTGGGTTTCCGTTCCGGGCTAGGGTTAGGGTTAGGGAACGGCAAGGCTTAGGGCACAGGTGAGGGTACGGAAACGTGGGAGGGTCAGGCTACGTGCTGACGCACGGGTTAGTGCCAGCGTATGGGCCATGAGTAGGCTACGGCTTGGGGTTAAGGTGTAGGGCTGGTGGTGGGTTTCCGTTCCGGGCTAGGGTTAGGGTTAGGGAACGGCAAGGCTTAGGGCACAGGTGAGGGTACGGAAACGCGGGAGGGTCAGGCTACGTGCTGACGCACGTGTCAGTGCCAGCGTACGGGCCAGGAGTAGGCTACGGCGTAGGGTAAGGTGTAGGGCTGGTGGTGGCTTTCCGTTCCATGCTAGGGTTAGGGTTAGGGAACGGCAAGGCTTAGAGCACAGGTGAGGGTACGGAAACGTAGGAGGGTCAGGCTACGTGCTGACGCATGGGTCAGTGCCAGCGTACGGGCCAGGAGTTGGCTACGGCTTGGTGGTAAGGTGTAGGGCTGCTGGTGGGTTTCCGTTCCGCGCTAGGGTTAGGGTTAGGGAACGGCAAGGCTTAGGGCACAGGTGAGGGTACGGAAACGTGGGAGGATCAGGCTACGTGCTGACGCACGTGTCAGTGCCAGCGTACGGGCCAGGAGTAGGCTACGGCTTGGGGGTAAGGTGTAGGGCTGGTGGTGGGTTTCCGTTCCGGGCTAGGGTTATGGTTAGGGAACGGCAAGGCTTAGGGCACAGGTGAGGGTACGGAAACGTGGGAGGGTCAGGCTACGTGCTGACGCACGGGTTAGTGCCAGCGAACGGGCCATGAGTAGGCTACAGCTTGGGGGTAAGGTGTAGGGCTGGTGGTGGGTTTCCGTTCCGCGGTAGGGTTAGGGTTAGGGAACGGCAAGGCTTAGGGCACAGGTGAGTGTACGTAAACGTGGGAGGGTCAGGCTACGTGCTGACGCACGGGTCAGTGCCAGCGTACGGGCCAGGAGTAGGCTACGGCGTAGGGTAAGGTGTAGGGCTGGTGGTGGGTTTCCATTCCATGCTAGGGTTAGGGTTAGGGAACCGCAAGGCTTAGAGCACAGGTGAGGGTAGGGAAACGTGGGAGGGTCAGGCTACGTGCTGACGCACGGGTCAGTGCCAGCGTACGGGGCAGTAGTAGGCTACGGCGTAGGTTAAGGTGTAGGGCTGGTTGTGGGTTTCCGTTCCGGGCTAGGGTTAGGGTTAGGGAACGGCAAGTCTTAGGGCACAGGTGAGGGTACGGAAACGTGGGAGGGTCAGGCTACGTGCTGACGCACGGGTCAGTGCCAGCGTACGGGCCAGGAGTAGGCTACAGCTTGGGGGTAAGTTGTAGGGCTGGTGGTGGGTTTCCGTTCCGGGCTAGGGTTAGGGTTACTGAACGGCAAGGCTTAGGGCACAGGTGAGGGTACGGAAACGTGGGAGGGTCAGGCTATGTGCTGAAGCACGGGTCAGTGCCAGCGTACGGGCCAGGAGTAGGCTACGGCGTAGGGTAAGGTTTAGTGCTGGTGGTGGGTTTCCATTCCGGGCTAGGGTTAGGGTTAGGGAACGGCAAGGCTTAGGGCACAGGTGAGGGTACGGAAACGTGGGAAGGTCAGGCTACGTGCTGACGCACGTGTTAGTGCCAGCGTATGGGCCATGAGTAGGCTACGGCTTGGGGGTAAGGTGTAGGGCTGGTGGTGGGTTTCCGTTCCGCGCTAGGGTTAGGGTTAGGGAACGGCAAGGCTTAGGGCACAGGTGAGGGTACGGAAACGTGGGAGGGTCAGGCTACGTGCTGACGCACGGGTCAGTGCCAGCGTACGGGCCAGGAGTAGGCTATGGCGTAGGGTACAGTGTAGGGCTGGTGGTGGGTTTCCGTTCCGGGCTAGGGTTAGGGTTAGGGAACGGCAAGGCTTAGGGCACAGGTGAGGGTGTGGAAACGTGGGAGGGTCAGGCTACGTGCTGACGCACGGGTCAGTGCCAGCGTACGGGCCATGAGTAGGCTACGGCTTGGGAGTAAGTTGTAGGGCTGGTGGTGGGTTTCCGTTCCGGGCTAGGGTTAGGGAACGGCAAGGCTTAGGGCACAGGAGAGGGTACGGAAACGTGGGAGGGTCAGGATACGTGCTGACGCACGGGTCAGTGCCAGCGTACGGGCCAGGAGTAGGCTACGGCTTGGGGGTAAGGTGTACGGTTGGTGGTGGGTTTCCGTTCCGGGCTAGGGTTAGGGTTAGGGAACGGCAAGGCTTAGGGCACAGGTGAGGGTACGGAAACGTGGGAGGGTCAGGCTACATGCTGATGCACGGGTCAGTGCCAGCGTACGGGCCAGGAGTAGGCTACGGCTTGGGAGTAAGTTGTAGGGCTGGTGGTGGGTTTCCGTTCCGGGCTAGGGTTAGGGAACGGCAAAGCTTAGGGCACAGGAGAGGGTACGGAAACGTGGGAGGGTCAGGATACGTGCTGACGCACGGGTCAGTGCCAGCGTACGGGCCAGGAGTAGGCTACGGCTTGGGGGTAAGTTGTAGGTCTGGTGGTGGGTTTCCGTTCCATGCTAGGGTTAGGGTTAGGGAACGGCAAGGCTTAGAGCACAGGTGAGGCTACGGAAACGAGGGAGGGTCAGGCTACGTGCTGACGCATGGGTCAGTGCCAGCGTACGGGCCATGAGTAGGCTACGGCTTGGGAGTAAGTTGTAGGGCTGGTGGTGGGTTTCCGTTCCGCGCTAGGGTTAGGGTTAGGGAAAGGCAAGGCTTAGGGCACAGGTGAGGGTACGGAAACGTGGGAGTGTCAGGCTACGTGCTGATGCACGGTTCAGTGCCAACGTACGGGCCAGGAGTAGGCTACGGCGTAGGGTAAGGTGTAGGGCTGGTGGTGGGTTTCCATTCCATGCTAGGGTTAGGGTTAGGGAACGGCAAGGCTTAGAGCACAGGTGAGGGTAGGGAAACGTGGGAGGGTCAGGCTACGTGCTGACGCACGTGTCAGTGCCAGCGTACGGGCCAGGAGTAGGCTACGGCGTAGGTTAAGGTGTAGGGCTGGTTGTGGGTTTCCGTTCCGGGCTAGGGTTAGGGTTAGGGAACGGCAAGTCTTAGGGCACAGGTGAGGGTACGGAAACGTGGGAGGGTCAGGCTACGTGCTGACGCACGGGTCAGTGCCAGCGTACGGGCCAGGAGTAGGCTACGGCTTGGGGGTAAGGTGTAGAGCTGCTGGTGGGTTTCCGTTCCGGGCTAGGGTTAGGGTTACTGAACGGCAAGGCTTAGGGCACAGGTGAGGGTACGGAAACGTGGGAGGGTCAGGCTACGTGCTGACGCACGGGTCAGTGCCAGCGTACGGCCCAGGAGTAGGCTACGGCGTAGGGTAAGGTTTAGGGCTGGTGGTGGGTTTCCGTTCCGGGCTAGGGTTAGGGTTAGGGAACGGCAAGGCTTAGGGCACAGGTGAGGGTGTGGAAACGTGGGAGGGTCAGGCTACGTGCTGACGCACGGGTCAGTGCCAGCGTACGGGACATGAGTAGGCTACGGCTTGGGAGTAAGGTGTAGGTCTGGTGGTAGGTTTCCGTTCCGGGCTAGGGTTAGGGTTAGGGAACGGCAAGGCTTAGGGCACAGGTGAGGGTACGGAAACGTGGGAGTGTCAGGCTACGTGCTGACGCACGGTTCAGTGCCAGCGTACGGGCCAGGAGTAGGCTACGGCTTGGGGATAAGGTGTACGGCTGGTGGTGGGTTTCCGTTCCGGGCTAGGGTTAGGGTTAGGGAACGGCAAGGCTTAGGGCACAGGTGAGGTTCCGGAAACGTGGGAGGGTCAGGCTACATGCTGATGCACGTGTCAATGCCAGTGTACGGGCCAGGAGTAGGCTACGGCGTAGGGTAAGGTGTAGGGCTGGTGGTGGGTTTCCGTTCCATACTAGGTTTAGGGTTAGGGAACGGCAAGGCTTAGAGCACAGGTGAGGGTACGGAAACGTGGGAGGGTCACGCTACGTGCTGATGCACGGGCCAGGGCCAGCGTACGGGCCAGGAGTAGGCTACGGCTTGGGGGTAAGGTGTAGGGCTGGTGGTGGGTTTCCGTTCCGCGCTAGGGTTAGGGTTAGGGAACGGCAAGTCTTAGGGCACAGGTGAGGGTACGGAAACGTGGGAGGGTCAGGCTACGTGCTGACGCACGGGTCAGTGCCAGTGTACGGGCCAGGAGTAGGCTACGGCGTAGGGTAAGGTGTAGGGCTGGTGGTGGGTTTCCGTTCCGGGCTAGGGTTAGGGTTAGGGAACGGCAAGGCTTAGGGCACAGGTGAGGGTACGGAAACGTGGGAGGGTCAGGCTACGTGCTGACGCACGGGTTAGTGCCAGCGTATGGGCCATGAGTAGGCTACGGCTTGGGGTTAAGGTGTAGGGCTGGTGGTGGGTTTCCGTTCCGGGCTAGGGTTAGGGTTAGGGAACGGCAAGGCTTAGGGCACAGGTGAGGGTACGGAAACGCGGGAGGGTCAGGCTACGTGCTGACGCACGTGTCAGTGCCAGCGTACGGGCCAGGAGTAGGCTACGGCGTAGGGTAAGGTGTAGGGCTGGTGGTGGCTTTCCGTTCCATGCTAGGGTTAGGGTTAGGGAACGGCAAGGCTTAGAGCACAGGTGAGGGTACGGAAACGTAGGAGGGTCAGGCTACGTGCTGACGCATGGGTCAGTGCCAGCGTATGGGCCAGGAGTTGGCTACGGCTTGGTGGTAAGGTGTAGGGCTGCTGGTGGGTTTCCGTTCCGCGCTAGGGTTAGGGTTAGGGAACGGCAAGGCTTAGGGCACAGGTGAGGGTACGGAAACGTGGGAGGATCAGGCTACGTGCTGACGCACGTGTCAGTGCCAGCGTACGGGCCAGGAGTAGGCTACGGCTTGGGGGTAAGGTGTAGGGCTGGTGGTGGGTTTCCGTTCCGGGCTAGGGTTACGGTTAGGGAACGGCAAGGCTTAGGGCACAGGTGAGGGTACGGAAACGTGGGAGGGTCAGGCTACGTGCTGACGCACGGGTTAGTGCCAGCGAACGGGCCATGAGTAGGCTACAGCTTGGGGGTAAGGTGTAGGGCTGGTGGTGGGTTTCCGTTCCGCGGTAGGGTTAGGGTTAGGGAACGGCAAGGCTTAGGGCACAGGTGAGTGTACGTAAACGTGGGAGGGTCAGGCTACGTGCTGACGCACGGGTCAGTGCCAGCGTACGGGCCAGGAGTAGGCTACGGCGTAGGGTAAGGTGTAGGGCTGGTGGTGGGTTTCCATTCCATGCTAGGGTTAGGGTTAGGGAACCGCAAGGCTTAGAGCACAGGTGAGGGTAGGGAAACGTGGGAGGGTCAGGCTACGTGCTGACGCACGGGTCAGTGCCAGCGTACGGGCCAGTAGTAGGCTACGGCGTAGGTTAAGGTGTAGGGCTGGTTGTGGGTTTCCGTTCCGGGCTAGGGTTAGGGTTAGGGAACGGCAAGTCTTAGGGCACAGGTGAGGGTACGGAAACGTGGGAGGGTCAGGCTACGTGCTGACGCACGGGTCAGTGCCAGCGTACGGGCCAGGAGTAGGCTACAGCTTGGGGGTAAGTTGTAGGGCTGGTGGTGGGTTTCCGTTCCGGGCTAGGGTTAGGGTTACTGAACGGCAAGGCTTAGGGCACAGGTGAGGGTACGGAAACGTGGGAGGGTCAGGCTATGTGCTGAAGCACGGGTCAGTGCCAGCGTACGGGCCAGGAGTAGGCTACGGCGTAGGGTATGGTTTAGTGCTGGTGGTGGGTTTCCATTCCGGGCTAGGGTTAGGGTTAGGGAACGGCAAGGCTTAGGGCACAGGTGAGGGTACGGAAACGTGGGAAGGTCAGGCTACGTGCTGACGCACGTGTTAGTGCCAGCGTATGGGCCATGAGTAGGCTACGGCTTGGGGGTAAGGTGTAGGGCTGGTGGTGGGTTTCCGTTCCGCGCTAGGGTTAGGGTTAGGGAACGGCAAGGCTTAGGGCACAGGTGAGGGTACGGAAACGTGGGAGGGTCAGGCTACGTGCTGACGCACGGGTCAGTGCCAGCGTACGGGCCAGGAGTAGGCTATGGCGTAGGGTACAGTGTAGGGCTGGTGGTGGGTTTCCGTTCCGGGCTAGGGTTAGGGTTAGGGAACGGCAAGGCTTAGGGCACAGGTGAGGGTGTGGAAACGTGGGAGGGTCAGGCTACGTGCTGACGCACGGGTCAGTGCCAGCGTACGGGCCATGAGTAGGCTACGGCTTGGGAGTAAGTTGTAGGGCTGGTGGTGGGTTTCCGTTCCGGGCTAGGGTTAGGGAACGGCAAGGCTTAGGGCACAGGAGAGGGTACGGAAACGTGGGAGGGTCAGGATACGTGCTGACGCACGGGTCAGTGCCAGCGTACGGGCCAGGAGTAGGCTACGGCTTGGGGGTAAGGTGTACGGCTGGTGGTGGGTTTCCGTTCCGGGCTAGGGTTAGGGTTAGGGAACGGCAAGGCTTAGGGCACAGGTGAGGGTACGGAAACGTGGGAGGGTCAGGCTACATGCTGATGCACGGGTCAGTGCCAGCGTACGGGCCAGGAGTAGGCTACGGCTTGGGAGTAAGTTGTAGGGCTGGTGGTGGGTTTCCGTTCCGGGCTAGGGTTAGGGAACGGCAAAGCTTAGGGCACAGGAGAGGGTACGGAAACGTGGGAGGGTCAGGATACGTGCTGACGCACGGGTCAGTGCCAGCGTACGGGCCAGGAGTAGGCTACGGCTTGGGGGTAAGGTGTAGGTCTGGTGGTGGGTTTCCGTTCCATGCTAGGGTTAGGGTTAGGGAACGGCAAGGCTTAGAGCACAGGTGAGGGTACGGAAACGAGGGAGGGTCAGGCTACGTGCTGACGCATGGGTCAGTGCCAGCGTACGGGCCATGAGTAGGCTACGGCTTGGGAGTAAGTTGTAGGGCTGGTGGTGGGTTTCCGTTCCGCGCTAGGGTTAGGGTTAGGGAAAGGCAAGGCTTAGGGCACAGGTGAGGGTACGGAAACGTGGGAGTGTCAGGCTACGTGCTGACGCACGCTTCAGTGCCAACGTACGGGCCAGGAGTAGGCTACGGCGTAGGGTAAGGTGTAGGGCTGGTGGTGGGTTTCCATTCCATGCTAGGGTTAGTGTTAGGGAACGGCAAGGCTTAGAGCACAGGTGAGGGTAGGGAAACGTGGGAGGGTCAGGCTACGTGCTGACGCACGTGTCAGTGCCAGCGTACGGGCCAGGAGTAGGCTACGGCGTAGGTTAAGGTGTAGGGCTGGTTGTGGGTTTCCGTTCCGGGCTAGGGTTAGGGTTAGGGAACGGCAAGTCTTAGGGCACAGGTGAGGGTACGGAAACGTGGGAGGGTCAGGCTACGTGCTGACGCACGGGTCAGTGCCAGCGTACGGGCCAGGAGTAGGCTACGGCTTGGGGGTAAGGTGTAGAGCTGCTGGTGGGTTTCCGTTCCGGGCTAGGGTTAGGGTTACTGAACGGCAAGGCTTAGGGCACAGGTGAGGGTACGGAAACGTGGGAGGGTCAGGCTACGTGCTGACGCACGGGTCAGTGCCAGCGTACGGCCCAGGAGTAGGCTACGGCGTAGGGTAAGGTTTAGGGCTGGTGGTGGGTTTCCGTTCCGGGCTAGGGTTAGGGTTAGGGAACGGCAAGGCTTAGGGCACAGGTGAGGGTGTGGAAACGTGGGAGGGTCAGGCTACGTGCTGACGCACGGGTCAGTGCCAGCGTACGGGACATGAGTAGGCTACGGCTTGGGAGTAAGGTGTAGGTCTGGTGGTAGGTTTCCGTTCCGGGCTAGGGTTAGGGTTAGGGAACGGCAAGGCTTAGGGCACAGGTGAGCGTACGGAAACGTGGGAGTGTCAGGCTACGTGCTGACGCACGGTTCAGTGCCAGCGTACGGGCCAGGAGTAGGCTACGGCTTGGGGATAAGGTGTACGGCTGGTGGTGGGTTTCCGTTCCGGGCTAGGGTTAGGGTTAGGGAACGGCAAGGCTTAGGGCACAGGTGAGGTTCCGGAAACGTGGGAGGGTCAGGCTACATGCTGATGCACGTGTCAATGCCAGTGTACGGGCCAGGAGTAGGCTACGGCGTAGGGTAAGGTGTAGGGCTGGTGGTGGGTTTCCGTTCCATACTAGGTTTAGGGTTAGGGAACGGCAAGGCTTAGAGCACAGGTGAGGGTACGGAAACGTGGGAGGGTCACGCTACGTGCTGATGCACGGGCCAGGGCCAGCGTACGGGCCAGGAGTAGGCTACGGCTTGGGGGTAAGGTGTAGGGCTGGTGGTGGGTTTCCGTTCCGCGCTAGGGTTAGGGTTAGGGAACGGCAAGTCTTAGGGCACAGGTGAGGGTACGGAAACGTGGGAGGGTCAGGCTACGTGCTGTCGCACGGGTCAGTGCCAGCGTACGGGCCAGGAGTAGGCTACGGCGTAGGGTAAGGTGTAGGGCTGGTGGTGGGTTTCCGTTCCGGGCTAGGGTTAGGGTTAGGGAACGGCAAGGCTTAGGGCACAGGTGAGGGTACGGAAACGTGGGAGGGTCAGGCTACGTGCTGACGCACGGGTTAGTGCCAGCGTATGGGCGATGAGTAGGCTACGGCTTGGGGTTAAGGTGTAGGGCTGGTGGTGGGTTTCCGTTCCGGGCTAGGGTTAGGGTTAGGGAACGGCAAGGCTTAGGGCACAGGTGAGGGTACGGAAACGCGGGAGGGTCAGGCTACGTGCTGACGCACGTGTCAGTGCCAGCGTACGGGCCAGGAGTAGGCTACGGCTTGGGGGTAAGGTGTAGGGCTGGTGGTGGGTTTCCGTTCCGGGCTAGGGTTACGGTTAGGGAACGGCAAGGCTTAGGGCACAGGTGAGGGTACGGAAACGTGGGAGGGTCAGGCTACGTGCTGACGCACGGGTTAGTGCCAGCGAACGGGCCATGAGTAGGCTACAGCTTGGGGGTAAGGTGTAGGGCTGGTGGTGGGTTTCCGTTCCGCGGTAGGGTTAGGGTTAGGGAACGGCAAGGCTTAGGGCACAGGTGAGTGTACGTAAACGTGGGAGGGTCAGGCTACGTGCTGACGCACGGGTCAGTGCCAGCGTACGGGCCAGGTGTAGGCTACGGCGTAGGGTAAGGTGTAGGGCTGGTGGTGGGTTTCCGTTACGGGCTAGGGTTAGGGTTAGGGAACGGCAAGGCTTAGGGCACAGGTGAGGGTGTGGAAACGTGGGAGGGTCAGGCTACGTGCTGACGCACTGATCAGTGCCAGCGTACGGGCCAGGAGTAGGCTACGGATTGTGGGTAAGTTTTAGGGCTGGTGGTGGGTTTCCGTTCTGGGCTAGGGTTAGGGTTAGGGAACGGCAAGGCTTAGGGCACAGGTGAGCATGTGGAAACTTGGGAGGGTCAGGCTACGTGCTGACGCACGGGTCAGTGCCAGCGTACGGGCCATGAGTAGGCTACGGCTTGGGAGTAAGGTGTAGGGCTGGTGGTGGGTTTCCGTTCCGGGCTAGGGTTAGGGTTAGGGAACGGCAAGGCTTAGGGCACAGGTGAGGGTACGGAAACGTGGGAGGGTCAGGCTACGTGCTGACGCACGGTTCAGTGCCAACGTACGGGCCAGGAGTAGGCTACGGCGTAGGGTAAGGTGTAGGGCTGGTGGTGGGTTTCCATTCCATGCTAGGGTTAGGGTTAGGGAACGGCAAGGCTTAGAGCACAGGTGAGGGTAGGGAAACGTGGGAGGGTCAGGCTACGTGCTGACGCACGGGTCAGTGCCAGCGTACGGGCCAGTAGTAGGCTACGGCGTAGGTTAAGGTGTAGGGCTGGTTGTGGGTTTCCGTTCCGGGCTAGGGTTAGGGTTAGGGAACGGCAAGTCTTAGGGCACAGGTGAGGGTACGGAAACGTGGGAGGGTCAGGCTACGTGCTGACGCACGGGTCAGTGCCAGCGTACGGGCCAGGAGTAGGCTACGGCTTGGGGGTAAGTTGTAGGGCTGGTCGTGGGTTTCCGTTCCGGGCTAGGGTTAGGGTTACTGAACGGCAAGGCTTAGGGCACAGGTGAGGGTACGGAAACGTGGGAGGGTCAGGCTATGTGCTGAAGCACGGGTCAGTGCCAGCGTACGGGCCAGGAGTAGGCTACGGCGTAGGGTAAGGTTTAGTGCTGGTGGTGGGTTTCCATTCCGGGCTAGGGTTAGGGTTAGGGAACGGCAAGGCTTAGGGCACAGGTGAGGGTACGGAAACGTGGGAAGGTCAGGCTACGTGCTGACGCACGTGTTAGTGCCAGCGTATGGGCCATGAGTAGGCTACGGCTTGGGGGTAAGGTGTAGGGCTGGTGGTGGGTTTCCGTTCCGCGCTAGGGTTAGGGTTAGGGAACGGCAAGGCTTAGGGCACAGGTGAGGGTACGGAAACGTGGGAGGGTCAGGCTACGTGCTGACGCACGGGTCAGTGCCAGCGTACGGGCCAGGAGTAGGCTACGGCGTAGGGTATAGTGTAGGGCTGGTGGTGGGTTTCCGTTCCGGGCTAGGGTTAGGGTTAGGGAACGGCAAGGCTTAGGGCACAGGTGAGGGTGTGGAAACGTGGGAGGGTCAGGCTACGTGCTGACGCACGGGTCAGTGCCAGCGTACGGGCCATGAGTAGGCTACGGCTTGGGAGTAAGTTGTAGGGCTGGTGGTGGGTTTCCGTTCCGGGCTAGGGTTAGGGAACGGCAAGGCTTAGGGCACAGGAGAGGGTACGGAAACGTGGGAGGGTCAGGATACGTGCTGACGCACTGGTCAGTGCCAGCGTACGGGCCAGGAGTAGGCTACGGCTTGGGGGTAAGGTGTACGGCTGGTGGTGGGTTTCCGTTCCGGGCTAGGGTTAGGGTTAGGGAACGGCAAGGCTTAGGGCACAGGTGAGGGTACGGAAACGTGGGAGGGTCAGGCTACATGCTGATGCACGGGTCAGTGCCAGCGTACGGGCCAGGAGTAGGCTACGGCTTGGGAGTAAGTTGTAGGGCTGGTGGTGGGTTTCCGTTCCGGGCTAGGGTTAGGGAACGGCAAAGCTTAGGGCACAGGAGAGGGTACGGAAACGTGGGAGGGTCAGGATACGTGCTGACGCACGGGTCAGTGCCAGCGTACGGGCCAGGAGTAGGCTACGGCTTGGGGGTAAGGTGTAGGTCTGGTGGTGGGTTTCCGTTCCATGCTAGGGTTAGGGTTAGGGAACGGCAAGGCTTAGAGCACAGGTGAGGGTACGGAAACGAGGGAGGGTCAGGCTACGTGCTGACGCATGGGTCAGTGCCAGCGTACGGGCCATGAGTAGGCTACGGCTTGGGAGTAAGTTGTAGGGCTGGTGGTGGGTTTCCGTTCCGCGCTAGGGTTAGGGTTAGGGAAAGGCAAGGCTTAGGGCACAGGTGAGGGTACAGAAACTTGGGAGGGTCAGGCTACGTGCTGATGCATGTGTCAGTGCCAACGTAAGGGACAGGAGTAGGCTACGGCTTGGGTGTAAGTTGTAGGGCTGGTGGTGGGTATCCGTTCCGGGCTAGGGTTAGGGTTAGGGAACGGCAAGGCTTAGGGCACAGGTGAGGGTACGGAAACGTGGGAGGGTCAGGCTACGTGCTGACGCACGGGTCAGTGCCAGCGTACGGGCCAGGAGTAGGCTACGGCGTAGGGTATGGTGTAGGGCTGGTGGTGGGTTTCCGTTCCAGGCTAGGGTTAGGGTTAGGGAACGGCAAGGCTTAGGGCACAGGTGAGCGTACGGAAACGTGGGAGGTTCAGGCTACGTGCTCTCGCACAGGTCAGCGCCAGCGTATGGGCCAGGAGTAGGCTACGGCGTAGGGTAAGGTGTAGGGCTGGTGGTGGGTTTCCGTTCCGGGCTAGTGTTAGGGTTAGGGAACGGCAAGGCTTAGGGCACAGGTGAGGGTACGGAAACGTGGGAGGGTCAGGCTACGTGCTGACGCACGGGTCAATGCCAGCGTACAGGCCAGGTGTAGGCTACGGCTTGTGGGTAAGGTGTAGGGCTGGTGGTGGGTTTCCGTTCCGTGCTAGGGTTAGGGTTAGGGAACGGCAAGTCTGAGGGCACAGGTGAGGGTACGGAAACGTGGGAGTGTCAGGCTACGTGCTGACGCACGGTTCAGTGCCAGCGTACGGGCCAGGAGTAGGCTACGGCTTGGGGGTAAGGTGTAGGGCTGGTGGAGGGTTTCCGTTCCGGGCTAGGGTTAGGGTTAGGAAACGGCAAGGCTTAGGGCACAGGTGAGGGTACGGAAACGTGGGAGGGTCAGGCTACGTGCTGACGCATGGGTCAGTGCCAGCGTACGGGCCAGGCGTAGGCTACGGTGTAGGGTAAGGTGTAGGGCTGGTGGTGGGTTTCCGTTCCGGGCTAGGGTTAGGGTTAGGGAACGGCAAGGCTTAGGGCACAGGTGAGGGTACGGAAACGTGGGAGGGTCAGGCTACGTGCTGACGCACGGGTCAGTGCAGGCGTACCGGCCAGGTGTAGGCTACAGCTTGGGGGTAAGGTGTAGGGCTGATGGTGGGTTTCCGTTCCGGGCTAGGTTTAGGGTTAGGGAACGGCAAGGCTTAGGGCACAGGTGAGGGTACGGAAACGTGGGAGGGTCAGGCTACGTGCTGACGCATGGGTCAGTGCCAGCGTACGGGCCAGGAGTAGGCTACGGCTTGGGGGTAAGTTGTAGGGCTGATGGTGGGTTTCCGTTCTGGGCTAGGGTTAGGGTTAGGGAACGGCAAGGCTTAGGGCACAGGTGAGGGTATGGAAACGTGGGAGTGTCAGGCTACGAGCTGACACACGGGTCAGTGCCAGCGTACGGGCCAAGAGTAGGCTACGGCGTAGGGTAAGGTGTAGTGCTGGTGGTGGGTTTCCGTTCTGGGCTACGGTTAGGGTTAGGGAACGGCAAGGCTTAGGGCACTGGTGAGGGTACGGAAACGTGGGAGGGTCAGGCTACGTGCTGACGCATGGGTCAGTGCCAGCGTACGGGCCAGGAGTAGGCTACGGCTTGGGGGTAAGTTGTAGGGCTGGTGGTGGGTTTCCGTTCCGGGCTAGGTTAAGGGTTAGGGATCGGCAAGGCTTAGGGCACAGGTGAGGGTACGGCAACGTGGGAGGGTCAGGCTACGTGCTGACGCACGTGTCAGTGCCAGCGTACGGGACAGGAGTAGGCTACGGCATAGGGTAAGGTGTAGGGCTGGTGGTGGGTTTCCGTTCCGGGCTAGGGTTAGGGTTAGGGAACGGCAAGGCTTAGGGCACAGGTGAGGGTACGGAAACGTGGGAGGGTCAGGCTACGTGCTGACGCACGGGTCAGTGCCAGCGTACGGGCCAGGAGTAGGCTACGGCGTAGGGTAAGGTGTAGGGCTGGTGGTGGGATTCCGTTCTGCGCTAGGGTTAGGGTTAGGGAACGGCAAGTCTTAGAGCACAGGTGAGGGTACGGAAACGTGGGAGGGTCAGGCTACGTGCTGACGCACGGGTCAGTGCCAGGGTACGGGCCAGGAGTAGGCTACGGCTTGGTGGTAAGGTGTAGGGCTGCTGGTGGGTTTCCGTTCTGCGCTAGGGTTAGGGTTAGGGAACGGCAAGGCTTAGGGCACAGGTGAGGTTACGGAAACTTGGGAGGGTCAGGCTACGTGCTGACGCACGTGTCAGTGCCAGCGTACGGGCCAGGAGTAGGCTACGGCTTGGGGGTAAGGTGTAGGGCTGGTGGTGGGTTTCCGTTCCGCGGTAGGGTTAGGGTTAGGGAACGGCAAGTCTTAGGGCACAGGTGAGGGTATGTAAACGTGGGAGGGTCAGGCTACCTGCTGACGCACGGGTCAGTGCCAGCGTACGGGCCAGGAGTAGGCTACGGCGTAGGGTAAGGTGTAGGGCTGGTGGTGGGTTTCCGTTCCGGGCTAGGGTTAGGGTTACGGAACGGCAAGGCTTAGGGCACAGGTGAGGGTGTGGAAACGTGGGAGGGTCAGGCTACGTGCTGACGCACGGGTCAGTGCCAGCGTACGGGCCAGGAGTAGGCTACGGATTGTGGGTAAGTTGTAGGGCTGATGGTGGGTTTCCATTCCGGGCTAGGGTTAGGGTTAGGGAACGGCAAGGCTTAGGGCACAGGTGAGCGTGTGGAAACTTGGGAGGGTCAGGCTACGTGCTGACGCACGGGTCAGTGCCAGCGTACGGGCCATGAGTAGGCTACGGCTTGGGAGTAAGATGTAGGGCTGGTAGTGGGTTTCCGTTCCGGGCTAGGGTTAGGGTTAGGGAACGGCAAGGCTTAGGGCACAGGTGAGGGTACGGAAACGTGGGAGGGTCAGAGTACGTGCTGACGCACGGGTCAGTGCCAGTGTACGGGCCAGGAGTAGTCTACGGCTTGGGGGTAAGGTGTCGGGCTGGTGGTGGGTTTCCGTTCCGGGGTAGTGTTAGGCTTAGGGAACGGCAAGGCTTAGGGCACAGGTGATGGTACGGAAACGTGGGAGGGTCAGGCTACGTGTTGACGCATGGGTCAGTGCCAACGTACGGGCCAGGAGTAGGCTAAGGTGTAGGGTAAGGTGTAGGGCTGGTGGTGGGTTTCCGTTCCGGGCTAGGGTTAGGGTTAGGGAACGGCAAGGCTTAGGGCACAGGTGAGGGTACGGAAACGTGGGAGGGTCAGGCTACGTGCTGACGCACGGGTCAGTGCCAGCGTACCGGCCAGGTGTAGGCTACGGCTTGGGGGTAAGGTGTAGGGCTGGTGGTGGGTTTCCGTTCCGGGCTAGGGTTAGGGTTAGGGAACGGCAAGGCTTAGGGCACAGGTGAGGGTACGGAAACGTGGGAGGGTCAGGCTACGTGCTGACGCATGGGTCAGTGCCAGCGTACGGGCCAGGAGTAGGCTACGGCTTGGGGGTAAGTTGTAGGGCTGGTGGTGGGTTTCCGTTCCGGGCTAGGGTTAGGGTTAGGGAACGGCAAGGCTTAGGGCACAGGTGAGGGTACGGAAACGTGGGAGGGTCAGGCTACGTGCTGACGCATGTGTCAGTGCCAGCGTACGGGCCAGGAGTAGGCTACGGCATAGGGTAAGGTGTAGGGCTGGTGGTGGGTTTCCGTTCCGGGCTAGGGTTAGGGTTAGGGAACGGCAAGGCTTAGGGCACAGGTGAGGGTACGGAAACGTGGGAGGGTCAGGCTACGTGCTGACGCACGGGTCAGTGCCAGCGTACGGGACAGGAGTAGGCTACGGCTTAGGGGTAAGGTGTAGGGCTGGTGGTGTGTTTCCGTTCAGGGCTAGGGTTAGGGTTAGGGAACGGCAAGGCTTAGGGCACAGGTGAGGGTACGGAAACTTGGGAGGGTCAGGCTACGTGCTGACGCACGGCTCAGTGCCAGCGTACGGGCCAGGAGTAGGCTATGGCGTAGGGTAAGGTGTAGGGCTGGTGGTGGGTTTCCGTTCCGTGCTAGGGTTAGGGTTAGCGAACGGCAAGGCTTAGAGCACAGGTGAGGGTACGGAAACGTGGGAGGGTCAGGCTAGGTGCTGACGCACGGGTCAGTGCCAGCGTACGGGCCAGGAGTAGGCTACGGCTTGGGGGTAAGGTGTAGGGCTGGTGGTGTGTTTCCGTTCCGGGCTAGGGTTAGGGTTAGGGAACGGCAAGGCTTAGGGCACAGGTGAGGGTACGGAAACGTGGGAGGGTGAGGCTACGTGCTGACGCACGGGTCAGTGCCAGCGTACGGGCCAGGAGTAGGCTACGGCTTGGGGGTAAGTTGTAGGGCTGGTGGTGGGTTTCCGTTCAAGGCTAGGGTTAGGGTTAGGGAACGGCAAGGCTTAGGGCACAGGTGAGGGTGTGGAAACGTGGGAGGGTCAGGCAACGTGCTGACGCACGGGTCAGTGCCAGCGTACGGGCCAGGAGTAGGCTACGGCTTGGGGCTAAGTTGTAGGGCTGGTGGTGGGTTTCCGTTCCGGGCTAGGGTTAGGGTTAGGGAACGGCAAGGCTTAGGGCACAGGTGAGGGTACGGAAACCTGGGAGGGTCAGGCTACGTGCTGACGCACGGGTCAGTGCCAGCGTACGGGACAGGAGTAGGCTACGGCTTGGGGGTAAGGTGTAGGGCTGGTGGTGGGTTTCCGTTCCGGGCTAGGGTTAGGGTTAGGGAACAGCAAGGCTTAGGGCACAGGTGAGGGTACGGAAACTTGGGAGGGTCAGGCTACGTGCTGACGCACGGGTCAGTGCCAGCGTACGGGCCAGGAGTAGGCTATGGCGTAGGGTAAGGTGTAGGGCTGGTGGTGGGTTTCCGTTCCGTGCTAGGGTTAGGGTTAGGGAACGGCAAGGCTTAGAGCACAGGTGAGGGTACGGAAACGTGGGAGGGTCAGGCTAGGTGCTGACGCACGGGTCAGTGCCAGCGTACGGGCCAGGAGTAGGCTACGGCTTGGGGGTAAGGTGTAGGGCTGGTGGTGTGTTTCCGTTCCGGGCTAGGGTTAGGGTTAGGGAACAGCAAGGCTTATGGCACAGGTGAGGGTACGGAAACGTGGGAGGGTCAGGCTACGTGCTGACGCACGGTTCAGTGCCAGCGTACGGGCCAGGAGTAGGCTACGGCTTGGGGGTAAGGTGTAGGGCTGGTGGTGGGTTTCCGTTCCGCGGTAGGGTTAGGGTTAGGGAACGGCAAGGCTTAGGGCACAGGTGAGTGTACGTAAACGTGGGAGGGTCAGGCTACGTGCTGACGCACGGGTCAGTGCCAGCGTACGGGCCAGGTGTAGGCTACGGCGTAGGGTAAGGTGTAGGGCTGGTGGTGGGTTTCCGTTACGGGCTAGGGTTAGGGTTAGGGAACGGCAAGGCTTAGGGCACAGGTGAGGGTGTGGAAACGTGGGAGGGTCAGGCTACGTGCTGACGCACTGATCAGTGCCAGCGTACGGGCCAGGAGTAGGCTACGGATTGTGGGTAAGTTTTAGGGCTGGTGGTGGGTTTCCGTTCTGGGCTAGGGTTAGGGTTAGGGAACGGCAAGGCTTAGGGCACAGGTGAGCATGTGGAAACTTGGGAGGGTCAGGCTACGTGCTGACGCACGGGTCAGTGCCAGCGTACGGGCCATGAGTAGGCTATGGCTTGGGAGTAAGGTGTAGGGCTGGTGGTGGGTTTCCGTTCCGGGCTAGGGTTAGGGTTAGGGAACGGCAAGGCTTAGGGCACAGGTGAGGGTACGGAAACGTGGGAGTGTCAGGCTACGTGCTGACGCACGGTTCAGTGCCAACGTACGGGCCAGGAGTAGGCTACGGCGTAGGGTAAGGTGTAGGGCTGGTGGAGGGTTTCCATTCCATGCTAGGGTTAGGGTTAGGGAACGGCAAGGCTTAGAGCACAGGTGAGGGTAGGGAAACGTGGGAGGGTCAGGCTACGTGCTGACGCACGGGTCAGTGCCAGCGTACGGGCCAGTAGTAGGCTACGGCGTAGGTTAAGGTGTAGGGCTGGTTGTGGGTTTCCGTTCCGGGCTAGGGTTAGGGTTAGGGAACGGCAAGTCTTAGGGCACAGGTGAGGGTACGGAAACGTGGGAGGGTCAGGCTACGTGCTGACGCACGGGTCAGTGCCAGCGTACGGGCCAGGAGTAGGCTACGGCTTGGGGGTAAGTTGTAGGGCTGGTCGTGGGTTTCCGTTCCGGGCTAGGGTTAGGGTTACTGAACGGCAAGGCTTAGGGCACAGGTGAGGGTACGGAAACGTGGGAGGGTCAGGCTATGTGCTGAAGCACGGGTCAGTGCCAGCGTACGGGCCAGGAGTAGGCTACGGCGTAGGGTAAGGTTTAGTGCTGGTGGTGGGTTTCCATTCCGGGCTAGGGTTAGGGTTAGGGAACGGCAAGGCTTAGGGCACAGGTGAGGGTACGGAAACGTGGGAAGGTCAGGCTACGTGCTGACGCACGTGTTAGTGCCAGCGTATGGGCCATGAGTAGGCTACGGCTTGGGGGTAAGGTGTAGGGCTGGTGGTGGGTTTCCGTTCCGCGCTAGGGTTAGGGTTAGGGAACGGCAAGGCTTAGGGCACAGGTGAGGGTACGGAAAATTGGGAGGGTCAGGCTACGTGCTGACGCACGGGTCAGTGCCAGCGTACGGGCCAGGAGTAGGCTACGGCGTAGGGTATAGTGTAGGGCTGGTGGTGGGTTTCCGTTCCGGGCTAGGGTTAGGGTTAGGGAACGGCAAGGCTTAGGGCACAGGTGAGGGTGTGGAAACGTGGGAGGGTCAGGCTACGTGCTGACGCACGGGTCAGTGCCAGCGTACGGGCCATGAGTAGGCTACGGCTTGGGAGTAAGTTGTAGGGCTGGTGGTGGGTTTCCGTTCCGGGCTAGGGTTAGGGAACGGCAAGGCTTAGGGCACAGGAGAGGGTACGGAAACGTGGGAGGGTCAGGATACGTGCTGACGCACTGGTCAGTGCCAGCGTACGGGCCAGGAGTAGGCTACGGCTTGGGGGTAAGGTGTACGGCTGGTGGTGGGTTTCCGTTCCGGGCTAGGGTTAGGGTTAGGGAACGGCAAGGCTTAGGGCACAGGTGAGGGTACGGAAACGTGGGAGGGTCAGGCTACATGCTGATGCACGGGTCAGTGCCAGCGTACGGGCCAGGAGTAGGCTACGGCTTGGGAGTAAGTTGTAGGGCTGGTGGTGGGTTTCCGTTCCGGGCTAGGGTTAGGGAACGGCAAAGCTTAGGGCACAGGAGAGGGTACGGAAACGTGGGAGGGTCAGGATACGTGCTGACGCACGGGTCAGTGCCAGCGTACGGGCCAGGAGTAGGCTACGGCTTGGGGGTAAGGTGTAGGTCTGGTGGTGGGTTTCCGTTCCATGCTAGGGTTAGGGTTAGGGAACGGCAAGGCTTAGAGCACAGGTGAGGGTACGGAAACGAGGGAGGGTCAGGCTACGTGCTGACGCATGGGTCAGTGCCAGCGTACGGGCCATGAGTAGGCTACGGCTTGGGAGTAAGTTGTAGGGCTGGTGGTGGGTTTCCGTTCCGCGCTAGGGTTAGGGTTAGGGAAAGGCAAGGCTTAGGGCACAGGTGAGGGTACAGAAACTTGGGAGGGTCAGGCTACGTGCTGATGCATGTGTCAGTGCCAACGTAAGGGACAGGAGTAGGCTACGGCTTGGGTGTAAGTTGTAGGGCTGGTGGTGGGTATCCGTTCCGGGCTAGGGTTAGGGTTAGGGAACGGCAAGGCTTAGGGCACAGGTGAGGGTACGGAAACGTGGGAGGGTCAGGCTACGTGCTGACGCACGGGTCAGTGCCAGCGTACGGGCCAGGAGTAGGCTACGGCGTAGGGTATGGTGTAGGGCTGGTGGTGGGTTTCCGTTCCAGGCTAGGGTTAGGGTTAGGGAACGGCAAGGCTTAGGGCACAGGTGAGCGTACGGAAACGTGGGAGGTTCAGGCTACGTGCTCTCGCACAGGTCAGCGCCAGCGTATGGGCCAGGAGTAGGCTACGGCGTAGGGTAAGGTGTAGGGCTGGTGGTGGGTTTCCGTTCCGGGCTAGGGTTAGGGTTAGGGAACGGCAAGGCTTAGGGCACAGGTGAGGGTACGGAAACGTGGGAGGGTCAGGCTACGTGCTGACGCACGGGTCAATGCCAGCGTACAGGCCAGGTGTAGGCTACGGCTTGTGGGTAAGGTGTAGGGCTGGTGGTGGGTTTCCGTTCCGTGCTAGGGTTAGGGTTAGGGAACGGCAAGTCTGAGGGCACAGGTGAGGGTACGGAAACGTGGGAGTGTCAGGCTACGTGCTGACGCACGGTTCAGTGCCAGCGTACGGGCCAGGAGTAGGCTACGGCTTGGGGGTAAGGTGTAGGGCTGGTGGAGGGTTTCCGTTCCGGGCTAGGGTTAGGGTTAGGAAACGGCAAGGCTTAGGGCACAGGTGAGGGTACGGAAACGTGGGAGGGTCAGGCTACGTGCTGACGCATGGGTCAGTGCCAGCGTACGGGCCAGGCGTAGGCTACGGTGTAGGGTAAGGTGTAGGGCTGGTGGTGGGTTTCCGTTCCGGGCTAGGGTTAGGGTTAGGGAACGGCAAGGCTTAGGGCACAGGTGAGGGTACGGAAACGTGGGAGGGTCAGGCTACGTGCTGACGCACGGGTCAGTGCAGGCGTACCGGCCAGGTGTAGGCTACAGCTTGGGGGTAAGGTGTAGGGCTGATGGTGGGTTTCCGTTCCGGGCTAGGTTTAGGGTTAGGGAACGGCAAGGCTTAGGGCACAGGTGAGGGTACGGAAACGTGGGAGGGTCAGGCTACGTGCTGACGCATGGGTCAGTGCCAGCGTACGGGCCAGGAGTAGGCTACGGCTTGGGGGTAAGTTGTAGGGCTGATGGTGGGTTTCCGTTCTGGGCTAGGGTTAGGGTTAGGGAACGGCAAGGCTTAGGGCACAGGTGAGGGTATGGAAACGTGGGAGTGTCAGGCTACGAGCTGACACACGGGTCAGTGCCAGCGTACGGGCCAAGAGTAGGCTACGGCGTAGGGTAAGGTGTAGTGCTGGTGGTGGGTTTCCGTTCTGGGCTACGGTTAGGGTTAGGGAACGGCAAGGCTTAGGGCACTGGTGAGGGTACGGAAACGTGGGAGGGTCAGGCTACGTGCTGACGCATGGGTCAGTGCCAGCGTACGGGCCAGGAGTAGGCTACGGCTTGGGGGTAAGTTGTAGGGCTGGTGGTGGGTTTCCGTTCCGGGCTAGGTTAAGGGTTAGGGATCGGCAAGGCTTAGGGCACAGGTGAGGGTACGGCAACGTGGGAGGGTCAGGCTACGTGCTGACGCACGTGTCAGTGCCAGCGTACGGGACAGGAGTAGGCTACGGCATAGGGTAAGGTGTAGGGCTGGTGGTGGGTTTCCGTTCCGGGCTAGGGTTAGGGTTAGGGAACGGCAAGGCTTAGGGCACAGGTGAGGGTACGGAAACGTGGGAGGGTCAGGCTACGTGCTGACGCACGGGTCAGTGCCAGCGTACGGGCCAGGAGTAGGCTACGGCGTAGGGTAAGGTGTAGGGCTGGTGGTGGGATTCCGTTCTGCGCTAGGGTTAGGGTTAGGGAACGGCAAGTCTTAGAGCACAGGTGAGGGTACGGAAACGTGGGAGGGTCAGGCTACGTGCTGACGCACGGGTCAGTGCCAGGGTACGGGCCAGGAGTAGGCTACGGCTTGGTGGTAAGGTGTAGGGCTGCTGGTGGGTTTCCGTTCTGCGCTAGGGTTAGGGTTAGGGAACGGCAAGGCTTAGGGCACAGGTGAGGTTACGGAAACTTGGGAGGGTCAGGCTACGTGCTGACGCACGTGTCAGTGCCAGCGTACGGGCCAGGAGTAGGCTACGGCTTGGGGGTAAGGTGTAGGGCTGGTGGTGGGTTTCCGTTCCGCGGTAGGGTTAGGGTTAGGGAACGGCAAGTCTTAGGGCACAGGTGAGGGTATGTAAACGTGGGAGGGTCAGGCTACCTGCTGACGCACGGGTCAGTGCCAGCGTACGGGCCAGGAGTAGGCTACGGCGTAGGGTAAGGTGTAGGGCTGGTGGTGGGTTTCCGTTCCGGGCTAGGGTTAGGGTTACGGAACGGCAAGGCTTAGGGCACAGGTGAGGGTGTGGAAACGTGGGAGGGTCAGGCTACGTGCTGACGCACGGGTCAGTGCCAGCGTACGGGCCAGGAGTAGGCTACGGATTGTGGGTAAGTTGTAGGGCTGATGGTGGGTTTCCATTCCGGGCTAGGGTTAGGGTTAGGGAACGGCAAGGCTTAGGGCACAGGTGAGCGTGTGGAAACTTGGGAGGGTCAGGCTACGTGCTGACGCACGGGTCAGTGCCAGCGTACGGGCCATGAGTAGGCTACGGCTTGGGAGTAAGATGTAGGGCTGGTAGTGGGTTTCCGTTCCGGGCTAGGGTTAGGGTTAGGGAACGGCAAGGCTTAGGGCACAGGTGAGGGTACGGAAACGTGGGAGGGTCAGAGTACGTGCTGACGCACGGGTCAGTGCCAGTGTACGGGCCAGGAGTAGTCTACGGCTTGGGGGTAAGGTGTCGGGCTGGTGGTGGGTTTCCGTTCCGGGGTAGTGTTAGGCTTAGGGAACGGCAAGGCTTAGGGCACAGGTGATGGTACGGAAACGTGGGAGGGTCAGGCTACGTGTTGACGCATGGGTCAGTGCCAACGTACGGGCCAGGAGTAGGCTACGGTGTAGGGTAAGGTGTAGGGCTGGTGGTGGGTTTCCGTTCCGGGCTAGGGTTAGGGTTAGGGAACGGCAAGGCTTAGGGCACAGGTGAGGGTACGGAAACGTGGGAGGGTCAGGCTACGTGCTGACGCACGGGTCAGTGCCAGCGTACCGGCCAGGTGTAGGCTACGGCTTGGGGGTAAGGTGTAGGGCTGGTGGTGGGTTTCCGTTCCAGGCTAGGGTTAGGGTTAGGGAACGGAAAGGCTTAGGGCACAGGTGAGGGTACGGAAACGTGGGAGGGTCAGGCTACGTGCTGACGCATGGGTCAGTGCCAGCGTACGGGCCAGGAGTAGGCTACGGCTTGGGGGTAAGTTGTAGGGCTGGTGGTGGGTTTCCGTTCCGGGCTAGGGTTAGGGTTAGGGAACGGCAAGGCTTAGGGCACAGGTGAGGGTACGGAAACGTGGGAGGGTCAGGCTACGTGCTGACGCATGTGTCAGTGCCAGCGTACGGGCCAGGAGTAGGCTACGGCATAGGGTAAGGTGTAGGGCTGGTGGTGGGTTTCCGTTCCGGGCTAGGGTTAGGGTTAGGGAACGGCAAGGCTTAGGGCACAGGTGAGGGTACGGAAACGTGGGAGGGTCAGGCTACGTGCTGCCGCACGGGTCAGTGCCAGCGTACGGGACAGGAGTAGGCTACGGCTTAGGGGTAAGGTGTAGGGCTGGTGGTGTGTTTCCATTCAGGGCTAGGGTTAGGGTTAGGGAACGGCAAGGCTTAGGGCACAGGTGAGGGTACGGAAACTTGGGAGGGTCAGGCTACGTGCTGACGCACGGCTCAGTGCCAGCGTACGGGCCAGGAGTAGGCTATGGCGTAGGGTAAGGTGTAGGGCTGGTGGTGGGTTTCCGTTCCGTGCTAGGGTTAGGGTTAGCGAACGGCAAGGCTTAGAGCACAGGTGAGGGTACGGAAACGTGGGAGGGTCAGGCTAGGTGCTGACGCACGGGTCAGTGCCAGCGTACGGGCCAGGAGTAGGCTACGGCTTGGGGGTAAGGTGTAGGGCTGGTGGTGTGTTTCCGTTCCGGGCTAGGGTTAGGGTTAGGGAACGGCAAGGCTTAGGGCACAGGTGAGGGTACGGAAACGTGGGAGGGTGAGGCTACGTGCTGACGCACGGGTCAGTGCCAGCGTACGGGCCAGGAGTAGGCTACGGCTTGGGGGTAAGTTGTAGGGC
Organism: Mesoplodon mirus; assembly: GCF_964341445.2. NCBI lineage: Eukaryota > Metazoa > Chordata > Mammalia > Artiodactyla > Ziphiidae > Mesoplodon > Mesoplodon mirus. The sequence goes on along the minus strand of NW_028295764.1, from coordinate 2,247,279 downwards.
TGGTGGTGGGTTTCCGTTCAAGGCTAGGGTTAGGGTTAGGGAACGGCAAGGCTTAGGGCACAGGTGAGGGTGTGGAAACGTGGGAGGGTCAGGCAACGTGCTGACGCACGGGTCAGTGCCAGCGTACGGGCCAGGAGTAGGCTACGGCTTGGGGCTAAGTTGTAGGGCTGGTGGTGGGTTTCCGTTCCGGGCTAGGGTTAGGGTTAGGGAACGGCAAGGCTTAGGGCACAGGTGAGGGTACGGAAACCTGGGAGGGTCAGGCTACGTGCTGACGCACGGGTCAGTGCCAGCGTACGGGACAGGAGTAGGCTACGGCTTGGGGGTAAGGTGTAGGGCTGGTGGTGGGTTTCCGTTCCGGGCTAGGGTTAGGGTTAGGGAACAGCAAGGCTTAGGGCAGAGGTGAGGGTACGGAAACTTGGGAGGGTCAGGCTACGTGCTGACGCACGGGTCAGTGCCAGCGTACGGGCCAGGAGTAGGCTATGGCGTAGGGTAAGGTGTAGGGCTGGTGGTGGGTTTCCGTTCCGTGCTAGGGTTAGGGTTAGGGAACGGCAAGGCTTAGAGCACAGGTGAGGGTACGGAAACGTGGGAGGGTCAGGCTAGGTGCTGACGCACGGGTCAGTGCCAGCGTACGGGCCAGGAGTAGGCTACGGCTTGGGGGTAAGGTGTAGGGCTGGTGGTGTGTTTCCGTTCCGGGCTAGGGTTAGGGTTAGGGAACGGCAAGGCTTATGGCACAGGTGAGGGTACGGAAACGTGGGAGGGTCAGGCTACGTGCTGACGCACGGGTCAGTGCCAGCGTACGGGCCAGGAGAAGGCTACGGCTTGGGGGTAAGTTTTAGCGCTGGTGGTGGGTTTCCGTTCCGGGCTAGGGTTAGGATTAGGGAACGGCAAGGCTTAGGGCACAGGTGAGGGTACGGAAACGTGGGACGGTCAGGCTACGTGCTGACGCACGGGTCAGTGCCAGCGTACAGGCCAGGAGTAGGCTACGGCGTAGGGTAAGGTGTAGGGCTGGTGGTGGGTTTCCGTTCCGGTCTAGGGTTAGGGTTAGGGAACGGCAAGGCTTAGGGCACAGGTGAGGGTACGGAAACGTGGGAGTGTCAGGCTACGTGCTGACGCAGGGGACAATGCCAGCGTATGGGCCAGGGTAGGCTACGGCTTGGGGGTATGTTGTAGGGCTGGTGGTGGGTTTCCATTCCGGGTTAGGGTTAGGGTTAGGGAACGGCAAGGCTTAGGACACAAGTGAGTTTGTGAAAACGTGGGAGGGTCAGGCTACGTGCTGACGCATGTGTCAGTGCCAGCGTACGGGCCAGGAGTAGGCTATGGCGTAGGGTAATGTGTACGGCTGGTGGTGGGTTTCCGTTCCGGGCTAGGGTTTGGGTTAGGGAACGGCAAGGCTTAGAGCACAGGTGAGGGTACGGAAACGTGGGAGGGTCAGGCTACGTGCTGATGCACGGGTCAGTGCCAGCGTACGGGCCAGGAGTAGGCTACGGCTTGGGGGTAAGTTGTAGGGCTGGTGGTGGGTTTCCGTTACGCGCTAGGGTTAGGGTTAGGGAACGGCAAGGCTTAGGGCACAGGTGAGGGTACGGAAACGTGGGAGGGTCAGGCTACGTACTGACGCACGGGTCAGTTCCAGCGTACGGGCCAGGAGTGGGCTACAGCTTGGGGGTAAGGTGTAGGGCTGGTGGTGGGTTTCCGTTCCGGGCTAGGGTTAGGGTTACTGAACGGCAAGGCTTAGGGCACAGGTGAGGGTACGGAAACGTGGGATGGTCAGGCTACGTGCTGATGCACGGGTCAGTGCCAGCGCATGGGCCAGGAGTAGGCTACGGCGTAGGGTAAGGTTTAGGGCTGGTGGTGGGTTTCCGTTCCGGGCTAGGGTTAGGGTTAGGGAACGGCAAGGCTTAGGGCACAGGTGAGGGTACGGAAACGTGGGAAGGTCAGGCTACGTGCTGACGCACGGGTTAGTGCCAGCGTATGGGCCATGAGTGGGCTACGGCTTGGGGGTAAGGTGTAGGGCTGGTGGTGGGTTTCCGTTCCGCGCTAGGGTTAGGGTTAGGGAACGGCAAGGCTTAGGGCACAGGTGAGGGTACGGAAAATTGGGAGGGTCAGGCTACGTGCTGACGCACGGGTCAGTGCCAGCGTACGGGCCAGGAGTAGGCTACGGCATAGGGTATGGTGTAGGGCTGGTGGTGGGTTTCCGTTCCGGGCTAGGGTTAGGGTTAGGGAACGGCAAGACTTAGGGCACAGGTGAGGGTGTGGAAACGTGGGAGGGTCAGGCTACGTGCTGACGCACGGGTCAGTGCCAGCGTACGGGCCAGGAGTAGGCTACGGCTTGGGGGTAAGTTGTAGGGCTGGTGGTGTGTTTCCGTTCCGGGCTAGGGTTAGGGTTAGGGAACGGCAAGGCTTAGGGGACAGGTGAGGGTGTGGAAACGTGGGAGGGTCAGGCTACGTGCTGACGCACGGGTCAGTGCCAGCGTACGGGCCATGAGTAGGCTACGGCTTGGGAGTAAGGTGTAGGGCTGGTGGTGGGTTTCCGTTCGGGGCTAGGGTTAGGGTTAGGGAACGGCAAGGCTTAGGGCACAGGTGAGGGTACGGAAACGTCGGAGGGTCAGGCTACGTGCTGACGCACGGGTCAGTGCCAGCGTACGGGCCAGGAGTAGGCTACTGATTGGGGGTAAGGTGTACGGCTGGTGGTGGGTTTCCGTTCCGGGCTAGGGTTAGGGTTAGGGAACGGCTAGGCTTAGGGCACAGGTGAGGGTACGGAAACGTGGGAGGGTCAGGCTACATGCTGATGCATGGGTCAGTGCCAGCGTACGGGCCAGGAGAAGGCTACGGCGTAGGGTAAGGTGTAGGGCTGGTGGTGTGTTTCCGTTCCATACTAGGGTTAGGGTTAGGGAAAGGCAAGGCTTAGAGCACAGGTGAGGGTACGGAAACGTGGGAGGGTCAGGCTACGTGCTGACGCACGGGTCAGTGCCAGCGTATGGGCCAGGAGTAGGCTACGGCTTGTGGGTAAGGTGTAGGGCTGGTGGTGGTTTTCCGTTCCGCGCTAGGGTTAGGGTTAGGGAACGGCAAGGCTTAGGGCACAGGTGAGGGTACGGAAACGTGGGAGGGTCAGGCTACGTGCTGACGCACGGGTCAGTGCCAGCGTACGGGCCAGGAGTAGGCTATGGCGTAGGGTAAGGTTTAGGGATGGTGGTGGGTTTCCGTTCCGGGCTAGGGTTAGGGTTAGGGAACGGCAAGTCTTAGGGCACAGGTGAGGGTACGGAAACGTGGGAGGGTCAGGCTACGTGCTGACGCACGGGTTACTGCCAGCGTATGGGCCATGAGTAGGCTACGGCTTGGGGTTAAGTTGTAGGGCTGGTGGTGGGTTTCCGTTCCGGGCTAGGGTTAGGGTTAGGGAACGGCAAGGCTTAGGGCACAGGTGAGGGTACGGAAACGCGGGAGGGTCAGGCTACGTGCTGACGCATGGGTCAGTGCCTGCGTACGGGCCAGGAGTAGGCTACGGCGTAGGGTAAGGTTTAGGGCTGGTGGTGGGTTTCCGTTCCGGGCTAGGGTTAGGGTTAGGGAACGGCAAGGCTTAGGGCACAGGTGAGGGTACGGAAACGTGGGAAGGTCAGGCTACATGCTGACGCACGGGTTAGTGCCAGCGTATGGGCCATGAGTAGGCTACGGCTTGGGGGTAAGGTGTAGGGCTGGTGGTGGGTTTCCGTTCCTGGATAGGGTTAGAGTTAGGGAACGGCAAGGCTTAGGGCTCAGGTGAGGGTACGGAAACCTGGGAGGGTCAGGCTACGTGCTGAACCACGGGTCAGTGCCAGCGTAGTGTCCAGGTGTAGGCTTCGGCTTGTGGGTAAGTTGTAGGGCTGGTGGTGGGTTTCCGTTCCGGGCTAGGATTAGGGTTAGGGAACGGCAAGGCTTAGGGCACAGGTGAGGGTGTGGAAACGTGGGAGGTTCAGGCTACGTGCTGACGCACGGGTCAGTGCCAGCGTACGGGCCATGAGTAGGCTACGGCTTGGGAGTAAGTTGTAGGGCTGGTGGTGGGTTTCCGTTCCGGGCTAGGGTTAGGGTTAGGGAACGGCAAGGCTTAGGGCACAGGTGAGGGTAAGGAAACTTGGGAGGGTCAGGCTAAGTGCTGACGCACGGGTCAGTGCCAGCGTACGGGCCAGGAGTAGGCTACGGCTTGGGGGTAAGTTGTAGGGCTGGTGGAGGGTTTCCGTTCAGGGCTAGGGTTAGGGATAGGAAACGGCAAGGCTTAGGGCACAGGTGAGGGTACAGAAACGTGGGAGGGTCAGGCTACGTGCTGACGCACGTGTCAGTGCCAGTGTACCGGCCAGGTGTAGGCTAAGGCTTGTGGGTAAGGTGTAGGGCTGGTGGTGGGTTTCCGTTAAGGGCTAGGGTTAAGGTTAGGGAACGGCAAGGCTTAGGGCACAGGTGAGGGTACGGAAACGTGGGAGGGTCAGGCTACGTGCTGACGCACGGGTCAGTGCCAGCGTGCGGGCCAGGAGTAGGCTACGGCTTCGGGGTAAGTTGTAGGGCTGGTGGTGGGTTTCCGTTCCGGGCTAGGGTTAGGGTTAGTGAACGGCAAGGCTTAGAGCACAGGTGAGGTTACGGAAACGTGGGAGGGTCAGGCTACGTGCTGACGCACGTGTCAGTGCCAGCGTACGGGCCAGGAGTAGGCTACGGTGTAGGGTAAGGTGTAGGGCTGGTGGTGGGTTTCCGTTCTGGGCTAGGGTTAGGGTTAGGAAACGGCAAGGCTTAGGGCACAGGTGAGGGTACGGAAACGTGGGAGGGTCAGGCTACGTGCTGACGCACAGGTCAGTGCCAGCGTCCCGGCCAGGAGTAGGCTACGGCTTGTGGGTAATGTGTAGGGCTGGTGGTGGGTTTCCGTTCCGGGCTAGGGTTAGGGTTAGGGAACGGCAAGGCTTAGGGCACAGGTGAGGGTACGGAAACGTGGGAGGGTCAGGCTACGTGCTGACGCACGGGTCAGTGCCAGCGTACGGGACAGGTGTAGGCTACGGCTTGGGGGTAAGGTTTAGGGCTGGTGGTGGGTTTCCGTTCCGGGCTAGGGTTAGGGTTAGGGAACGGCAAGGCTTAGGGCACAGGTGAGTGTACGGAAACTTGGGAGGGTCAGGCTACGTGCTGACGCACGGGTCAGTGCCAGCGTACGGGCCAGGAGTAGGCTATGGCGTAGGGTAAGGTGTAGGGCTGGTGGTGGGTTTCCGTTCCGTGCTAGGGTTAGGGTTAGGGAACGGCAAGGCTTAGAGCACAAGTGAGGGTACGGAAACGTGGGAGGGTTAGGCTAGGTGCTGACGCACGGGTCAGTGCCAGCGTACGGGCCAGGAGTAGGCTACGGCTTGGGGGTAAGGTGTAGGGCTGGTGGTGGGTTTCCGTTCCGGGCTAGGGTTAGGGTTAGGGAACGGCAAGGCTTACGGCACAGGTGAGGGTACGGAAACGTGGGAGGGTCAGTTTACGTGCTGACGCACGGGTCAGTGCCAGCGTACCGGCCAGATGTAGGCTACGGCTTGTGGGTAAGGTGTAGGGCTGGTGGTGGATTTCCGTTCCGGGCTAGGGTTAGGGTTAGGGAACGGCAAGTCTTAGGGCACAGGTGAGGGTACGGAAACGTGGGAGGGTCAGGCTACGTGCTGACGCACGTGTCAGTGCCAGCGTACGGGCCAGGAGTAGGCTACGGCTTGGGGGTAAGCTGTAGGGCTGGTGGAGGGTTTCCGTTCCGGGCTAGGGTTAGGGTTAGGAAACGGCAAGGCTTAGGGCACAGGTGAGGGTACGGAAACGTGGGAGGGTCAGGCTACGTGCTGACGCACGGGTCAGTTCCAGCGTACGGGCAGGAGTAGGCTACAGCTTGGGGGTAAGGTGTAGGGCTGGTGGTGGGTTTTCGTTCCGGGCTAGGGTTAGGGTTACTGAACGGCAAGGCTTAGGGCACAGGTGAGGGTACGGAAACGTGGGAGGGTCAGGCTACGTGCTGATGCACGGGTCAGTGCCAGCGTACGGGCCAGGAGTAGGCTACGGCTTGGGGGTAAGTTGTAGGGCTGGTGGTGGGTTTCCGTTCCGGGCTAGGTTTAGGGTTAGGGAACGGCAAGGCTTAGGGCACAGGTGAGGGTACGGAAACGTGGGAGGGTCAGGCTACGTGCTGACGCAAGGGTCAGTGCCAGCGTACGGGCCAGGAGTAGGCTACGGCTTGGGGGTTAGTTGTAGGGCTGGTGGTGGGTTTCCATTCCAGGCTAGGGTTAAGGTTAGGGAACGGCAAGGCTTAGGGCACAGGTGAGGTTACGGAAACGTGGGAGGATCAGGCTACATGCTGACGCACGTGTCAGTGCCAGCGTACCGGCCAGGTGTAGGCTACGGCTTGTGGGTAAGGTGTAGGGCTGGTGGTGGATTTCCGTTCCGGGCTAGGGTTAGGGTTAGGGAACGGCAAGTCTTAGGGCACAGGTGAGGGTACGGAAACGTGGGAGGGTCAGGCTACGTGCTTACGCACGGGTCAGTGCCAGCGTACGGGCCAGGAGTAGGCTACGGCTTGGGGGTAAGGTGTAGGGCTGGTGGAGGGTTTCCGTTCAGGGCTAGGGTTAGGGATAGGAAACGGCAAGGCTTAGGGCACAGGTGAGGGTACGGAAACGTGGGAGGGTCAGGCTACGTGCTGACGCATGGGTCAGTGCCAGTGTACCGGCCAGGTGTAGGCTACGGCTTGTGGGTGAGGTGTAGGGCTGGTGGTGGGTTTCCGTTCCGGTCTAGGGTTAAGGTTAGGGAACGGCAAGGCTTAGGGCACAGGTGAGGGTACGGAAACGTGGGAGGGTCAGGCTACGTGCTGACGCACGGGTCAGTGCCAGCGTGCGGGCCAGGAGTAGGCTACGGCTTCGGGGTAAGTTGTAGGGCTGGTGGTGGGTTTCCGTTCCGGGCTAGGGTTAGGGTTAGTGAACGGCAAGGCTTAGAGCACAGGTGAGGGTACGGAAACGTGGGAGGGTCAGGCTACGTGCTGACGCACGTGTCATTGCCAGCGTACGGGCCAGGAGTAGGCTACGGTGTAGGGTAAGGTGTAGGGCTGGTGGTGGGTTTCCGTTCCGGGCTAGGGTTAGGGTTAGGAAACGGCAAGGCTTAGGGCACAGGTGAGGGTACGGAAACGTGGGAGGGTCAGGCTACGTGCTGACGCACAGGTCAGTGCCAGCGTCCCGGCCAGGAGTAGGCTACGGCTTGTGGGTAATGTGTAGGGCTGGTGGTGGGTTTCCGTTCCGGGCTAGGGTTAGGGTTAGGGAACGGCAAGGCTTAGGGCACAGGTGAGGGTACGGAAACCTGGGAGGGTCAGGCTACGTGCTGACGCACGGGTCAGTGCCAGCGTACGGGACAGGAGTAGGCTACGGCTTGGGGGTAAGGTTTAGGGCTGGTGGTGGGTTTCCGTTCCGGGCTAGGGTTAGGGTTAGGGAACGGCAAGGCTTAGGGCACAGGTGAGTGTACGGAAACTGGGGAGGGTCAGGCTACGTGCTGACGCACGTGTCAGTGCCAGCGTACGGGCCAGGAGTAGGCTATGGCGTAGGGTAAGGTGTAGGGCTGGTGGTGGGTTTCCGTTCCGTGCTAGGGTTAGGGTTAGGGAACGGCAAGGCTTAGAATACAAGTGAGGGTACGGAAACGTGGGAGGGTCAGGCTAGGTGCTGACGCACGGGTCAGTGCCAGCGTACGGGCCAGGAGTAGGCTACGGCTTGGGGGTAAGGTGTAGGGCTGGTGGTGGGTTTCCGTTCCGGGCTAGGGTTAGGGTTAGGGAACGGCAAGGCTTACGGCACAGGTGAGGGTACGGAAACGTGGGAGGGTCAGTTTACGTGCTGACGCACGGGTCAGTGCCAGCGTACCGGCCAGATGTAGGCTACGGCTTGTGGGTAAGGTGTAGGGCTGGTGGTGGATTTCCGTTCCGGGCTAGGGTTAGGGTTAGGGAACGGCAAGTCTTAGGGCACAGGTGAGGGTACGGAAACGTGGGAGGGTCAGGCTACGTGCTTACGCACGTGTCAGTGCCAGCGTACGGGCCAGGAGTAGGCTAAGGCTTGGGGGTAAGGTGTAGGGCTGGTGGAGGGTTTCCGTTCCGGGCTAGGGTTAGGGTTAGGAAACGGCAAGGCTTAGGGCACAGGTGAGGGTACGGAAACGTGGGAGGGTCAGGCTACGTGCTGACGCACGGGTCAGTTCCAGCGTACGGGCCAGGAGTAGGCTACAGCTTGGGGGTAAGGTGTAGGGCTGGTGGTGGGTTTCCGTTCCGGGCTAGGGTTAGGGTTACTGAACGGCAAGGCTTAGGGCACAGGTGAGGGTACGGAAACGTGGGATGGTCAGGCTACGTGCTGATGCACGGGTCAGTGCCAGCGCATGGGCCAGGAGTAGGCTACGGCGTAGGGTAAGGTTTAGGGCTGGTGGTGGGTTTCCGTTCCGGGCTAGGGTTAGGGTTAGGGAACGGCAAGGCTTAGGGGACAGGTGAGGGTGTGGAAACGTGGGAGGGTCAGGCTACATGCTGACGCACGGGTCAGTGCCAGCGTACGGGCCATGAGTAGGCTACGGCTTGGGAGTAAGTTGTAGGGTTGGTGGTGGGTTTCCGTTCGGGGCTAGGGTTAGGGTTAGGGAACGGCAAGGCTTAGGGCACAGGTGAGGGTACGGAAACGTGGGAGGGTCAGGCTACGTGCTGACGCAGGGGACAGTGCCAGCGTATGGGCCAGGGTAGGCTACGGCTTGGGGGTATGTTGTAGGGCTGGTGGTGGGTTTCCGTTCCGGGTTAGGGTTAGGGTTAGGGAACGGCAAGGCTTAGGACACAAGTGAGTGTGTGAAAACGTGGGAGGGTCAGGCTACGTGCTGACACATGGGTCAGCGCCAGCGTACGGGCCAGGAGTAGGCTACGGCTTGGGGGTAAGTTGTAGGGCTGGTGGTGGGTTTCCGTTACACGCTAGGGTTATGGTTAGGGAACGGCAAGGCTTAGGGCACAGGTGAGGGTACGGAAACGTGGGAGGGTCAGGCTACGTGCTGATGCACGGGTCATTTCCAGCGTACGGGCCAGGAGTAGGCTACGGCTTGGGGGTAAGTTGTAGGGCTGGTGGTGGGTTTCCGTTCCGGGCTAGGGTTAGGGTTACTGAACGGCAAGCCTTAGGGCACAGGTGAGGGTACGGAAACGTGGGATGGTCAGGCTACGTGCTGATGCACGGGTCAGTGCCAGCGCACGGGCCAGGAGTAGGCTACGGCGTAGGGTAAGGTTTAGGGCTGGTGGTGGGTTTCCGTTCCGGGCTAGGGTTAGGGTTAGGGAACGGCAAGGCTTAGGGCACAGGTGAGGGTACGGAAACGTGGGAAGTTCAGGCTACGTGCTGACGCACGGGTTAGTGCCAGCGTATGGGCCATGAGTGGGCTACGGCTTGGGGGTAAGGTGTAGGGCTGGTGGTGGGTTTCCGTTCCGCGCTAGGGTTAGGGTTAGGGAACGGCAAGGCTTAGGGCACAGGTGAGGGTACGGAAAAGTGGGAGGGTCAGGCTACGTGCTGACGCACGGGTCAGTGCCTGCGTACGGGCCAGGAGTAGGCTACGGCATAGGGTATGGTGTAGGGCTGGTGGTGGGTTTCCGTTCCGGGCTAGGGTTAGGGTTAGGGAACGGCAAGTCTTAGGGCACAGGTGAGGGTGTGGAAACGTGGGAGGGTCAGGCTACGTGCTGACGCACGGGTCAGTGCCAGCGTACGGGCCAGGAGTAGGCTACAGCTTGGGGGTAAGGTGTAGGGCTGGTGGAGGTTTTCCGTTCCGCGCTAGGGTTAGGGTTAGGAAACGGCAAGGCTTAGGGCACAGGTGAGGGTACGGAAACGTGGGAGGGTCAGGCTACGTGCTGACGCATGGGTCAGTGCCAGCGTACGGGCCAGGCGTAGGCTACGGTGTAGGGTAAGGTGTAGGGCTGGTGGTGGGTTTCCGTTCCGGGCTAGGGTTAGGGTTAGGGAACGGCAAGGCTTAGGGCACAGGTGAGGGTACGGAAACGTGGGAGGGTCAGGCTACGTGCTGACGCACGGGTCAGTGCCAGCGTACGGGCCAGGAGTAGGCTACGGCTTGGGGCTAAGTTGTAGGGCTGGTGGTGGGTTTCCGTTCCGGGTTAGGGTTAGGGTTAGGGAACGGCAAGGCTTAGGGCACAGGTGAGGGTACGGAAACGTGGGAGGGTCAGGCTACGTGCTGACGCACGGGTCAGTGCCAGCATACGGGACAGGAGTAGGCTACGGCTTGGGGGTAAGGTGTAGGGCTGGTGGTGGGTTTCCGTTCCGGGCTAGGGTTAGGGTTAGGGAACGGCAAGGCTTAGGGCACAGGTGAGGGTACGGAACCTTGGGAGGGTCAGGCTACGTGCTGACGCACGGGTCAGTGCCAGCGTACGGGCCAGGAGTAGGCTATGGCGTAGGGTAAGGTGTAGGGCTGGTGGTGGGTTTCCGTTCCGTGCTAGGGTTAGGGTTAGGGAACGGCAAGGCTTAGAGCACAGGTGAGGGTACGGAAACGTGGGAGGGTCAGGCTAGGTGCTGACGCACGGGTCAGTGCCAGCGTACGGGCCAGGAGTAGGCTACGGCTTGGGGGTAAGGTGTAGGGCTGGTGGTGGTTTTCCGTTCCGGGCTAGGGTTAGGGTTAGGGAACGGTAAGGCTTATGGCACAGGTGAGGGTACGGAAACGTGGGAGGGTCAGGCTACGTGCTGACGCACGGGTCAGTGCCAGCGTACGGGCCAGGAGAAGGCTACGGCTTGGGGGTATGTTTTAGCGCTGGTGGTGGGTTTCCGTTCCGGGCTAGGGTTAGGATTAGGGAACGGCAAGGCTTAGGGCACAGGTGAGGGTACGGAAACGTGGGAGGGTCAGGCTACGTGCTGACGCACGGGTCAGTGCCAGCGTACAGGGCAGGAGTAGGCTACGGCGTAGGGTAAGGTGTAGGGCTGGTGGTGGTTTTCCGTTCCGGTCTAGGGTTAGGGTTAGGGAACGGCAAGGCTTAGGGCACAGGTGAGGGTAAGGAAACGTGGGAGTGTCAGGCTACGTGCTGACGCAGGGGACAGTGCCAGCGTATGGGCCAGGGTAGGCTACGGCTTGGGGGTATGTTGTAGGGCTGGTGGTGGGTTTCCGTTCCAGGTTAGGGTTAGGGTTAGGGAACGGCAAGGCTTAGGGCACAAGTGAGTGTGTGAAAACGTGGGAGGGTCAGGCTACGTGCTGACGCATGGGTCAGTGCCAGCGTACGGGCCAGGAGTAGGCTATGGCGTAGGGTAAGGTGTAGGGCTGGTGGTGGGTTTCCGTTCCGGGCTAGGGTTTGGGTTAGGGAACGGCAAGGCTTAGAGCACAGGTGAGGGTACGGAAACGTGGGAGGGTCAGGCTACGTGCTGACGCACGGGTCAGTGCCAGCGTACGGGCCAGGAGTAGGCTACGGCTTGGGGGTAAGTTGTAGGGCTGGTGGTGGGTTTCCGTTACGCGCTAGGGTTAGGGTTAGGGAACGGCAAGGCTTAGGGCACAGGTGAGGGTACGGAAACGTGGGAGGGTCAGGCTACGTGCTGACGCACGGGTCAGTTCCAGCGTACGGGCCAGGAGTAGGCTACAGCTTGGGGTAAGGTGTAGGGCTGGTGGTGGGTTTCCGTTCCGGGTTAGGGTTAGGGTTACTGAACGGCAAGGCTTAGGGCACAGGTGAGGGTACGGAAACGTGGGATGGTCAGGCTACGTGCTGATGCACGGGTCAGTGCCAGCGCATGGGCCAGGAGTAGGCTACGGCGTAGGGTAAGGTTTAGGGCTGGTGGTGGGTTTCCGTTCCGTGCTAGGGTTTGGGTTAGGGAACGGCAAGGCTTAGGGCACAGGTGAGGGTACGGAAACGTGGGAAGGTCAGGCTACGTGCTGACGCACGGGTTAGTGCCAGCGTATGGGCCATGAGTGGGCTACGGCTTGGGGGTAAGGTGTAGGGCTGGTGGTGGGTTTCCGTTCCGCGCTAGGGTTAGGGTTAGGGAACGGCAAGGCTTAGGGCACAGGTGAGGGTACGGAAACGTGGGAAGGTCAGGCTACGTGCTGACGCACGTGTCAGTGCCAGCGTACGGGCCAGGAGTAGGCTACGGCATAGGGTATGGTGTAGGGCTGGTGGTGGGTTTCCATTCCGGGCTAGGGTTAGGGTTAGGGAACGGCAAGGCTTAGGGCACAGGTGAGGGTGTGGAAACGGGGGAGGGTCAGGCTACGTGCTGACGCACGGGTCAGTGCCAGCGTACGGGCCATGAGTAGGCTACGGCTTGGGAGTAAGGTGTAGGGCTGGTGGTGGGTTTCCGTTCGGGGCTAGGGTTAGGGTTAGGGAACGGCAAGGCTTAGGGCACAGGTGAGGGTACGGAAACGTCGGCGGGTCAGGCTACGTGCTGACGCACGGGTCAGTGCCAGCGTACGGGCCAGGAGTAGGCTACTGATTGGGGGTAAGTTGTACGGCTGGTGGTGGGTTTCCGTTCCGGGCTAGGGTTAGGGTAAGGGAACGGCTAGGCTTAGGGCACAGGTGAGGGTACGGAAACGTGGGAGGGTCAGGCTACATGCTGATGCACGGGTCAGTGCCAGCGTACGGGCCAGGAGAAGGCTACGGCGTAGGGTAAGGTGTAGGGCTGGTGGTGGGTTTCCGTTCCGGGCTAGGGTTAGGGTTAGGGAACGGCAAGGCTTAGGGCACAGGTGAGGGTACGGAAACGCGGGAGGGTCAGGCTACGTGCTGACGCACGGGTCAGTGCCTGCGTACGGGCCAGGAGTAGGCTACGGCCTAGGGTAAGGTTTAGGGCTGGTGTTGGGTTTCCGTTCCGGGCTAGGGTTAGGGTTAGGGAACGGCAAGGCTTAGGGCACAGGTGAGGGTACGGAAACGTGGGAAGTTCAGGCTACGTGCTGACGCACGGGTTAGTGCCAGCGTATGGGCCATGAGTGGGCTACGGCTTGGGGGTAAGGTGTAGGGCTGGTGGTGGGTTTCCGTTCCGCGCTAGGGTTAGGGTTAGGGAACGGCAAGGCTTAGGGCACAGGTGAGGGTACGGAAAAGTGGGAGGGTCAGGCTACGTGCTGACGCACGGGTCAGTGCCTGCGTACGGGCCAGGAGTAGGCTACGGCATAGGGTATGGTGTAGGGCTGGTGGTGGGTTTCCGTTCCGGGCTAGGGTTAGGGTTAGGGAACGGCAAGTCTTAGGGCACAGGTGAGGGTGTGGAAACGTGGGAGGGTCAGGCTACGTGCTGACGCACGGGTCAGTGCCAGCGTACGGGCCAGGAGTAGGCTACAGCTTGGGGGTAAGGTGTAGGGCTGGTGGAGGTTTTCCGTTCCGCGCTAGGGTTAGGGTTAGGAAACGGCAAGGCTTAGGGCACAGGTGAGGGTACGGAAACGTGGGAGGGTCAGGCTACGTGCTGACACATGGGTCAGTGCCAGCGTACGGGCCAGGCGTAGGCTACGGTGTAGGGTAAGGTGTAGGGCTGGTGGTGGGTTTCCGTTCCGGGCTAGGGTTAGGGTTAGGGAACGGCAAGGCTTAGGGCACAGGTGAGGGTACGGAAACGTGGGAGGGTCAGGCTACGTGCTGACGCACGGGTCAGTGCCAGCGTACGGGCCAGGAGTAGGCTACGGCTTGGGGCTAAGTTGTAGGGCTGGTGGTGGGTTTCCGTTCCGGGTTAGGGTTAGGGTTAGGGAACGGCAAGGCTTAGGGCACAGGTGAGGGTACGGAAACGTGGGAGGGTCAGGCTACGTGCTGACTCACGGGTCAGTGCCAGCATACGGGACAGGAGTAGGCTACGGCTTGGGGGTAAGGTGTAGGGCTGGTGGTGGGTTTCCGTTCCGGGCTAGGGTTAGGGTTAGGGAACGGCAAGGCTTAGGGCACAGGTGAGGGTACGGAACCTTGGGAGGGTCAGGCTACGTGCTGACGCACGGGTCAGTGCCAGCGTACGGGACAGGAGTAGGCTATGGCGTAGGGTAAGGTGTAGGGCTGGTGGTGGGTTTCCGTTCCGTGCTAGGGTTAGGGTTAGGGAACGGCAAGGCTTAGAGCACAGGTGAGGGTACGGAAACGTGGGAGGGTCAGGCTAGGTGCTGACGCACGGGTCAGTGCCAGCGTACGGGCCAGGAGTAGGCTACGGCTTGGGGGTAAGGTGTAGGGCTGGTGGTGGTTTTCCGTTCCGGGCTAGGGTTAGGGTTAGGGAACGGTAAGGCTTATGGCACAGGTGAGGGTACGGAAACGTGGGAGGGTCAGGCTACGTGCTGACGCACGGGTCAGTGCCAGCGTACGGGCCAGGAGAAGGCTACGGCTTGGGGGTATGTTTTAGCGCTGGTGGTGGGTTTCCGTTCCGGGCTAGGGTTAGGATTAGGGAACGGCAAGGCTTAGGGCACAGGTGAGGGTACGGAAACGTGGGAGGGTCAGGCTACGTGCTGACGCACGGGTCAGTGCCAGCGTACAGGGCAGGAGTAGGCTACGGCGTAGGGTAAGGTGTAGGGCTGGTGGTGGTTTTCCGTTCCGGTCTAGGGTTAGGGTTAGGGAACGGCAAGGCTTAGGGCACAGGTGAGGGTAAGGAAACGTGGGAGTGTCAGGCTACGTGCTGACGCAGGGGACAGTGCCAGCGTATGGGCCAGGGTAGGCTACGGCTTGGGGGTATGTTGTAGGGCTGGTGGTGGGTTTCCGTTCCAGGTTAGGGTTAGGGTTAGGGAACGGCAAGGCTTAGGGCACAAGTGAGTGTGTGAAAACGTGGGAGGGTCAGGCTACGTGCTGACGCATGGGTCAGTGCCAGCGTACGGGCCAGGAGTAGGCTATGGCGTAGGGTAAGGTGTAGGGCTGGTGGTGGGTTTCCGTTCCGGGCTAGGGTTTGGGTTAGGGAACGGCAAGGCTTAGAGCACAGGTGAGGGTACGGAAACGTGGGAGGGTCAGGCTACGTGCTGACGCACGGGTCAGTGCCAGCGTACGGGCCAGGAGTAGGCTACGGCTTGGGGGTAAGTTGTAGGGCTGGTGGTGGGTTTCCGTTACGCGCTAGGGTTAGGGTTAGGGAACGGCAAGGCTTAGGGCACAGGTGAGGGTACGGAAACGTGGGAGGGTCAGGCTACGTGCTGACGCACGGGTCAGTTCCAGCGTACGGGCCAGGAGTAGGCTACAGCTTGGGGTAAGGTGTAGGGCTGGTGGTGGGTTTCCGTTCCGGGTTAGGGTTAGGGTTACTGAACGGCAAGGCTTAGGGCACAGGTGAGGGTACGGAAACGTGGGATGGTCAGGCTACGTGCTGATGCACGGGTCAGTGCCAGCGCATGGGCCAGGAGTAGGCTACGGCGTAGGGTAAGGTTTAGGGCTGGTGGTGGGTTTCCGTTCCGTGCTAGGGTTTGGGTTAGGGAACGGCAAGGCTTAGGGCACAGGTGAGGGTACGGAAACGTGGGAAGGTCAGGCTACGTGCTGACGCACGGGTTAGTGCCAGCGTATGGGCCATGAGTGGGCTACGGCTTGGGGGTAAGGTGTAGGGCTGGTGGTGGGTTTCCGTTCCGCGCTAGGGTTAGGGTTAGGGAACGGCAAGGCTTAGGGCACAGGTGAGGGTACGGAAACGTGGTAAGGTCAGGCTACGTGCTGACGCACGGGTCAGTGCCAGCGTACGGGCCAGGAGTAGGCTACGGCATAGGGTATGGTGTAGGGCTGGTGGTGGGTTTCCATTCCGGGCTAGGGTTAGGGTTAGGGAACGGCAAGGCTTAGGGCACAGGTGAGGGTGTGGAAACGGGGGAGGGTCAGGCTACGTGCTGACGCACGGGTCAGTGCCAGCGTACGGGCCATGAGTAGGCTACGGCTTGGGAGTAAGGTGTAGGGCTGGTGGTGGGTTTCCGTTCGGGGCTAGGGTTAGGGTTAGGGAACGGCAAGGCTTAGGGCACAGGTGAGGGTACGGAAACGTCGGAGGGTCAGGCTACGTGCTGACGCACGGGTCAGTGCCAGCGTACGGGCCAGGAGTAGGCTACTGATTGGGGGTAAGGTGTACGGCTGGTGGTGGGTTTCCGTTCCGGGCTAGGGTTAGGGTAAGGGAACGGCTAGGCTTAGGGCACAGGTGAGGGTACGGAAACGTGGGAGGGTCAGGCTACATGCTGATGCACGGGTCAGTGCCAGCGTACGGGCCAGGAGAAGGCTACGGCGTAGGGTAAGGTGTAGGGCTGGTGGTGGGATTCCGTTCCGGGCTAGGGTTAGGGTTAGGGAACGGCAAGGCTTAGGGCACAGGTGAGGGTACGGAAACGCGGGAGGGTCAGGCTACGTGCTGACGCACGGGTCAGTGCCTGCGTACGGGCCAGGAGTAGGCTACGGCCTAGGGTAAGGTTTAGGGCTGGTGTTGGGTTTCCGTTCCGGGCTAGGGTTAGGGTTAGGGAACGGCAAGGCTTAGGGCACAGGTGAGGGTACGGAAACGTGGGAAGGTCAGGCTACATGCTGACGCACGGGTTAGTGCCAGCGTATGGGCCATGAGTAGGCTACGGCTTGGGGG
Source organism: Mesoplodon mirus (assembly GCF_964341445.2). Lineage (NCBI taxonomy): Eukaryota > Metazoa > Chordata > Mammalia > Artiodactyla > Ziphiidae > Mesoplodon > Mesoplodon mirus. The sequence continues at coordinate 2,230,867 of NW_028295764.1, read as the reverse complement.
TAAGGTGTAGGGCTGGTGGTGGGTTTCCGTTCCTGGATAGGGTTAGAGTTAGGGAACGGCAAGGCTTAGGGCTCAGGTGAGGGTACGGAAACCTGGGAGGGTCAGGCTACGTGCTGAACCACGGGTCAGTGCCAGCGTAGTGTCCAGGTGTAGGCTTCGGCTTTTGGGTAAGTTGTAGGGCTGGTGGTGGGTTTCCGTTCCGGGCTAGGGTTAGGGTTAGGGAACGGCAAGGCTTAGGGCACAGGTGAGGGTGTGGAAACGTGGGAGGTTCAGGCTACGTGCTGACGCACGGGTCAGTGCCAGCGTACGGGCCATGAGTAGGCTACGGCTTGGGAGTAAGTTGTAGGGCTGGTGGTGGGTTTCCGTTCCGGGCTAGGGTTAGGGTTAGGGAACGGCAAGGCTTAGGGCACAGGTGAGGGTAAGGAAACTTGGGAGGGTCAGGCTAAGTGCTGACGCACGGGTCAGTGCCAGCGTACGGGCCAGGAGTAGGCTACGGCGTAGGATAAGGTGTAGGTCTGGTGGTGGGTTTCCGTTCCATGCTAGGGTTAGGGTTAGGGAACGGCAAGGCTTAGAGCACAGTTGAGGGTACGGAAACGTGGGAGGGTCAGGCTACGTGCTGACGCATGGGTCAGTGCCAGCGTACGGGCCATGAGTAGGCTACGGCTTGGGGGTAAGGTGTTGGGCCGGTGGTGGGTTTCCGTTCCGCGCTAAGGTTAGGGTTAGGGAAAGGCAAGGCTTAGGGCACAGGTGAGGGTACGGAAACGTGGGAGGGTCAGGCTACGTGCTGACGCATGTGTCAGTGCCAGCGTAAGGGCCAGGTGTAGGCTACGGCTTGGGTGTAAGTTGTAGGGCTGGTGGTGGGTTTCCGTTCCGGGCTAGGGTTAGGGTTAGGGAACGGCAAGGCTTAGGGCACAGGTGAGGGTACGGAAACGTGGGAGGGTCAGGCTACGTGTTGACGCACGGGACAGTGCCAGCGTATGGGCCAGGAGTAGGCTACGGCGTAGGGTAACGTGTAGGGCTGGTGGTGGTTTTCCATTCCGTGCTAGGGTTAGGGTTAGGGAACGGCAAGGCTTAGGGCACAGGTGAGGGTACGGAAACGTGGGAGGTTCAGGCTACGTGCTGACGCACGGGTCAGTGCCAGCGTACGGGCCAGGAGTAGGCTACGGCGTAGGGTAAGGTTTAGGGCTGGTGGTGGGTTTCCATTCCAGGCTATGGTTAGGATTAGGGAACGGCAAGGCTTAGGGCACTGGTGAGGGTCCGGAAACGTGGGAGGGTCAGGCTACGTGCTCACGCAGGTGTCAGTGCCAGCGTACCGGCCAGGTGTAGGCTACGGCTTGTGGGTAAGGTGTAGGGTTAGTGGTGGGTTTCCGTTCCGGGCTAGGGTTAGGGTTAGGGAACGGCAAGGCTTAGGGCACAGGTGAGGGTACGGAAACGTGGGAGGGTCAGGCTACGTGCTGATGCACGGGTCAGTGCCAGCGTACGGGCCAGGAGTAGGCTACGGCTTTGGGGTAAGGTGTAGGGCTGGTGGTGGGTTTCCGTTCCGGGCTAGGTTTAGGGTTAGGGAACGGCAAGGCTTAGGGCACAGGTGAGGGTACGGAAACGTGGGAGGGTCAGGCTACGTGCTGACGCACGGGTCAGTGCCAGCGTACGGGCCAGGAGTAGGCTACGGCTTGGGGGTTAGTTGTAGGGCTGGTGGTGGGTTTCCATTCCAGGCTAGGGTTAAGGTTAGGGAACGGCAAGGCTTAGGGCACAGGTGAGGTTACGGAAACGTGGGAGGATCAGGCTACATGCTGACGCACGTGTCAGTGCCAGCGTACCGGCCAGGTGTAGGCTACGGCTTGTGAGTAAGGTGTAGGGCTGGTGGTGGATTTCCGTTCCGGGCTAGGGTTAGGGTTAGGGAACGGCAAGTCTTAGGGCACAGGTGAGGGTACGGAAACGTGGGAGGGTCAGGCTACGTGCTTACGCACGGGTCAGTGCCAGCGTACGGGCCAGGAGTAGGCTACAGCTTGGGGGTAAGGTGTAGGGCTGGTGGAGGGTTTCCGTTCAGGGCTAGGGTTAGGGATAGGAAACGGCAAGGCTTAGGGCACAGGTGAGGGTACAGAAACGTGGGAGGGTCAGGCTACGTGCTGACGCACGGGTCAGTGCCAGTGTACCGGCCAGGTGTAGGCTACGGCTTGTGGGTAAGGTGTAGGCCTGGTGGTGGGTTTCCGTTCCGGGCTAGGGTTAAGGTTAGGGAACGGCAAGGCTTAGGGCACAGGTGAGGGTACGGAAACGTGGGAGGGTCAGGCTACGTGCTGACGCACGGGTCAGTGCCAGCGTGCGGGCCAGGAGTAGGCTACGGCTTCGGGGTAAGTTGTAGGGCTGGTGGTGGGTTTCCGTTCCGGGCTAGGGTTAGGGTTAGTGAACGGCAAGGCTTAGAGCACAGGTGAGGTTACGGAAACGTGGGAGGGTCAGGCTACGTGCTGACGCACGTGTCAGTGCCAGCGTACGGGCCAGGATTAGGCTACGGTGTAGGGTAAGGTGTAGGGCTGGTGGTGGGTTTCCGTTCCGGGCTAGGGTTAGGGTTAGGAAACGGCAAGGCTTAGGGCACAGGTGAGGGTACGGAAACGTGGGAGGGTCAGGCTACGTGCTGACGCACGGGTCAGTGCCAGCGTACGGGCCAGGAGTAGGCTACGGCTTGGGGGTTAGTTGTAGGGCTGGTGGTGGGTTTCCATTCCAGGCTAGGGTTAAGGTTAGGGAACGGCAAGGCTTAGGGCACAGGTGAGGTTACGGAAACGTGGGAGGATCAGGCTACATGCTGACGCACGTGTCAGTGCCAGCGTACCGGCCAGGTGTAGGCTACGGCTTGTGAGTAAGGTGTAGGGCTTGTGGTGGATTTCCGTTCCGGGCTAGGGTTAGGGTTAGGGAACGGCAAGTCTTAGGGCACAGGTGAGGGTACGGAAACGTGGGAGGGTCAGGCTACGTGCTTACGCACGGGTCAGTGCCAGCGTACGGGCCAGGAGTAGGCTACGGCTTGGGGGTAAGGTGTAGGGCTGGTGGAGGGTTTCCGTTCAGGGCTAGGGTTAGGGATAGGAAACGGCAAGGCTTAGGGCACAGGTGAGGGTACAGAAACGTGGGAGGGTCAGGCTACGTGCTGACGCACGGGTCAGTGCCAGTGTACCGGCCAGGTGTAGGCTACGGCTTGTGGGTAAGGTGTAGGCCTGGTGGTGGGTTTCCGTTCCGGGCTAGGGTTAAGGTTAGGGAACGGCAAGGCTTAGGGCACAGGTGAGGGTACGGAAACGTGGGAGGGTCAGGCTACGTGCTGACGCACGGGTCAGTGCCAGCGTGCGGGCCAGGAGTAGGCTACGGCTTCGGGGTAAGTTGTAGGGCTGGTGGTGGGTTTCCGTTCCGGGCTAGGGTTAGGGTTAGTGAACGGCAAGGCTTAGAGCACAGGTGAGGTTACGGAAACGTGGGAGGGTCAGGCTACGTGCTGACGCACGTGTCAGTGCCAGCGTACGGGACAGGATTAGGCTACGGTGTAGGGTAAGGTGTAGGGCTGGTGGTGGGTTTCCGTTCCGGGCTAGGGTTAGGGTTAGGAAACGGCAAGGCTTAGGGCACAGGTGAGGGTACGGAAACGTGGGAGGGTCAGGCTACGTGCTGACGCAAGGGTCAGTGCCAGCGTACGGGACAGGAGTAGGCTACGGCTTTGGGGTAAGGTTTAGGGCTGGTGGTGGGTTTCCGTTCCGTGCTAGGGTTAGGGTTAGGGAACGGCAAGGCTTAGAGCACAAGTGAGGGTACGGAAACGTGGGAGGGTCAGGCTAGGTGCTGACGCACGGGTCAGTGCCAGCGTACGGGCCAGGAGTAGGCTACGGCTTGGGGGTAAGGTGTAGGGCTGGTGGTGGGTTTCCGTTCCGGGCTAGGGTTAGGGTTAGGGAACGGCAAGGCTTACGGCACAGGTGAGGGTACGGAAACGTGGGAGGGTCAGTTTACGTGCTGACGCACGGGTCAGTGCCAGCGTACCGGCCAGATGTAGGCTACGGCTTGTGGGTAAGGTGTAGGGCTGGTGGTGGATTTCCGTTCCGGGCTAGGGTTAGGGTTAGGGAACGGCAAGTCTTAGGGCACAGGTGAGGGTACGGAAACGTGGGAGGGTCAGGCTACGTGCTGACGCACGGGTCAGTGCCAGCGTACGGGCGAGGAGTAGGCTACGGCTTGGGGGTTAGGTGTAGGGCTGGTGGAGGGTTTCCGTTCCGGGCTAGGGTTAGGGTTAGGAAACGGCAAGGCTTAGGGCACAGGTGAGGGTACGAAAACGTGGGAGGGTCAGGCTACGTGCTGACGCACGGGTCAGTTCCAGCGTACGGGCCAGGAGTAGGCTACATCTTGGGGGTAAGGTGTAGGGCTGGTGGTGGGTTTTCGTTCCGGGCTAGGGTTAGGGTTACTGAACGGCAAGGCTTAGGGCACAGGTGAGGGTACGGAAACGTGGGAGGGTCAGGCTACGTGCTGATGCACGGGTCAGTGCCAGCGTACGGGCCAGGAGTAGGCTACGGCTTGGGGGTAAGGTGTAGGGCTGGTGGTGGGTTTCCGTTCCGGGCTAGGTTTAGGGTTAGGGAACGGCAAGGCTTAGGGCACAGGTGAGGGTACGGAAACGTGGGAGGGTCAGGCTACGTGCTGACGCACGGGTCAGTGCCAGCGTACGGGCCAGGTGTAGGCTACGGCTTGGGGGTTAGTTGTAGGGCTGGTGGTGGGTTTCCATTCCGGGCTAGGGTTAAGGTTAGGGAACGGCAAGGCTTAGGGCACAGGTGAGGTTACGGAAACGTGGGAGGATCAGGCTACATGCTGACGCACGTGTCAGTGCCAGCGTACCGGCCAGGTGTAGGCTACGGCTTGTGGGTAAGGTGTAGGGCTGGTGGTGGATTTCCGTTCCGGGCTAGGGTTAGGGTTAGGGAACGGCAAGTCTTAGGGCACAGGTGAGGGTACGGAAACGTGGGAGGGTCAGGCTACGTGCTTACGAACGGGTCAGTGCCAGCGTACGGGCCAGGAGTAGGCTACGGCTTGGGGGTAAGGTGTAGGGCTGGTGGAGGGTTTCCGTTCAGGGCTAGGGTTAGGGATAGGAAACGGCAAGGCTTAGGGCACAGGTGAGGGTACGGAAACGTGGGAGGGTCAGGCTACGTGCTGACGCACGGGTCAGTGCCAGTGTACCGGCCAGGTGTAGGCTACGGCTTGTGGGTAAGGTGTAGGGCTGGTGGTGGGTTTCCGTTCCGGTCTAGGGTTAAGGTTAGGGAACGGCAAGGCTTAGGGCACAGGTGAGGGTACGGAAACGTGGGAGGGTCAGGCTACGTGCTGACGCACGGGTCAGTGCCAGCGTGCGGGCCAGGAGTAGGCTACGGCTTCGGGGTAAGTTGTAGGGCTGGTGGTGGGTTTCCGTTCCGCGCTAGGGTTAGGGTTAGTGAACGGCAAGGCTTAGAGCACAGGTGAGGTTACGGAAACGTGGGAGGGTCAGGCTACGTGCTGACGCACGTGTCAGTGCCAGCGTACGGGCCAGGAGTAGGCTACGGTGTAGGGTAAGGTGTAGGGCTGGTGGTGGGTTTCCGTTCCGGGCTAGGGTTAGGGTTAGGAAACGGCAAGGCTTAGGGCACAGGTGAGGGTACGGAAACGTGGGAGGGTCAGGCTACGTGCTGACGCACAGGTCAGTGCCAGCGTCCCGGCCAGGAGTAGGCTACGGCTTGTGGGTAATGTGTAGGGCTGGTGGTGGGTTTCCGTTCCGGGCTAGGGTTAGGGTTAGGGAACGGCAAGGCTTAGGGCACAGGTGAGGGTACGGAAACGTGGGAGGGTCAGGCTACGTGCTGACGCACGGGTCAGTGCCAGCGTACGGGACAGGAGTAGGCTACGGCTTGGGGGTAAGGTTTAGGGCTGGTGGTTGGTTTCCGTTCCGGGCTAGGGTTAGGGTTAGGGAACGGCAAGGCTTAGGGCACAGGTGAGTGTACGGAAACTTGGGAGGGTCAGGCTACGTGCTGACGCACGGGTCAGTGCCAGCGTACGGGCCAGGAGTAGGCTATGGCGTAGGGTAAGGTGTAGGGCTGGTGGTGGGTTTCCGTTCCGTGCTAGGGTTAGGGTTAGGGAACGGCAAGGCTTAGAGCACAAGTGAGGGTACGGAAACGTGGGAGGGTCAGGCTAGGTGCTGACGCACGGGTCAGTGCCAGCGTACGGGCCAGGAGTAGGCTACGGCTTGGGGGTAAGGTGTAGGGCTGGTGGTGGGTTTCCGTTCCGGGCTAGGGTTAGGGTTAGGGAACGGCAAGTCTTAGGGCACAGGTGAGGGTACGGAAACGTGGGAGGGTCAGTTTACGTGCTGACGCACGGGTCAGTGCCAGCGTACCGGCCAGATGTAGGCTACGGCTTGTGGGTAAGGTGTAGGGCTGGTGGTGGATTTCCGTTCCGGGCTAGGGTTAGGGTTAGGGAACGGCAAGTCTTAGGGCACAGGTGAGGGTACGGAAACGTGGGAGGGTCAGGCTACGTGCTTACGCACGGGTCAGTGCCAGCGTACGGGCCAGGAGTAGGCTACGGCTTGTGGGTAAGGTGTAAGGCTGGTGGAGGGTTTCCGTTCCGGGCTAGGGTTAGGGTTAGGAAACGGCAAGGCTTAGGGCACAGGTGAGGGTGTGGAAACGTGGGAGGGTCAGGCTACGTGCTGACGCACGGGTCAGTGCCAGCGTACGGGACAGGAGTAGGCTACGGATTGGGGGTAAGTTGTAGGGCTGGTGGTGATTTCCGTTCCGGGCTAGGGTTAGGGTTAGGGAACGGCAAGGCTTAGGGGACAGGTGAGGGTGTGGAAACGTGGGAGGGTCAGGCTACGTGCTGACGCACGGGTCAGTGCCAGCGTATGGGCCATGAGTAGGCTACGGCTTGGGAGTAAGGTGTAGGGCTGGTGGTGGGTTTCCGTTCGGGGCTAGGGTTAGGGTTAGGGAACGGCAAGGCTTAGGGCACAGGTGAGGGTACGGAAACGTCGGAGGGTCAGGCTACGTGCTGACGCACGGGTCAGTGCCAGCGTACGGGCCAGGAGTAGGCTACGGCTTGTGGGTAAGGTGTAGGGCTGGTGGTGGTTTTCCGTTCCGCGCTAGGGTTAGGGTTAGGGAACGGCAAGGCTTAGGGCACAGGTGAGGGTACGGAAACGTGGGAGGGTCAGGGTACGTGCTGACGCACGGGTCAGTGCCAGCGTACGGGCCAGGAGTAGGCTATGTCGTATGGTAAGGTTTAGGGCTGGTGGTGGGTTTCCGTTCCGGGCTAGGGTTAGGGTTAGGGAACGGCAAGGCTTAGGGCACAGGTGAGGGTACGGAAACGTGGGAGGGTCAGGCTACGTGCTGACGCACGGGTTAGTGCCAGCGTATGGGCCATGAGTAGGCTACGGCTTGGGGTTAAGGTGTAGGGCTGGTGGTGGGTTTCCGTTCCGGGCTAGGGTTAGGGTTAGGGAACGGCAAGGCTTAGGGCACAGGTGAGGGTACGGAAACGCGGGAGGGTCAGGCTACGTGCTGACGCACGGGTCAGTGCCTGCGTACGGGCCAGGAGTAGGCTACGGCGTAGGGTAAGGTTTAGGGCTGGTGGTGGGTTTCCGTTCCGGGCTAGGGTTAGGGTTAGGGAACGGCAAGGCTTAGGGCACAGGTGAGGGTACGGAAACGTGGGAAGGTCAGGCTACATGCTGACGCACGGGTTAGTGCCAGCGTATGGGCCATGAGTAGGCTACGGCTTGGGGGTAAGTTGTAGGGCTGGTGGTGGGTTTCCGTTCCTGGATAGGGTTAGAGTTAGGGAACGGCAAGGCTTAGGGCTCAGGTGAGGGTACGGAAACCTGGGAGGGTCAGGCTACGTGCTGAACCATGGGTCAGTGCAAGCGTAGTGTCCAGGTGTAGGCTTCGGCTTGTGGGTAAGTTGTAGGGCTGGTGGTGTGTTTCCGTTCCGGGCTAGGGTTAGGGTTCGGGAACGGCAAGGCTTAGGGCACAGGTGAGGGTGTGGAAACGTGGGAGGTTCAGGCTACGTGCTGACGCACGGGTCAGTGCCAGCGTACGGGCCATGAGTAGGCTACGGCTTGGGAGTAAGTTGTAGGGCTGGTGGTGGGTTTCCGTTCCGGGCTAGGGTTAGGGTTAGGGAACGGCAAGGCTTAGGGCACAGGTGAGGGTAAGGAAACTTGGGAGGGTCAGGCTAAGTGCTGACGCACGGGTCAGTGCCAGCGTACGGGCCAGGAGTAGGCTACGGCGTAGGATAAGGTGTAGGTCTGGTGGTGGGTTTCCGTTCCATGCTAGGGTTAGGGTTAGGGAACGGCAAGGCTTAGAGCACAGTTGAGGGTACGGAAACGTGGGAGGGTCAGGCTACGTGCTGACGCATGGGTCAGTGCCAGCGTACGGGCCATGAGTAGGCTACGGCTTGGGGGTAAGGTGTTGGGCTGGTGGTGGGTTTCCGTTCCGCGCTAAGGTTAGGGTTAGGGAAAGGCAAGGCTTAGGGCACAGGTGAGGGTACGGAAACGTGGGAGGGTCAGGCTACGTGCTGACGCTGGGGACAGTGCCAGCGTATGGGCCAGGGTAGGCTACGGCTTGGGGGTATGTTGTAGGGCTGGTGGTGGGTTTCCGTTCCGGGTTAGGGTTAGGGTTAGGGAACGGCAAGGCTTAGGACACAAGTGAGTGTGTGAAAACGTGGGAGGGTCAGGCTACGTGCTGACGCATGGGTCAGTGCCAGCGTACGGGCCAGGAGTAGGCTATGGCGTAGGGTAAGGTGTAGGGCTGGTGGTGGGTTTCCGTTCCGGGCTAGGGTTTGGGTTAGGGAACGGCAAGGCTTAGAGCACAGATGAGGGTACGGAAACGTGGGAGGGTCAGGCTACGTGCTGACGCACGGGTCAGTGCCAGCGTACGGGCCAGGAGTAGGCTACGGCTTGGGGGTAAGTTGTAGGGCTGGTGGTGGGTTTCCGTTACGCGCTAGGGTTAGGGTTAGGGAACGGCAAGGCTTAGGGCACAGGTGAGGGTACGGAAACGTGGGAGGGTCAGGCTACGTGCTGACGCACGGGTCAGTTCCAGCGTACGGGCCAGGAGTAGGCTACGGCTTGGGGTAAGGTGTAGGGCTGGTGGTGGGTTTCCGTTCCTGGCTAGGGTTAGGGTTACTGAACGGCAAGGCTTAGGGCACAGGTGAGGGTACGGAAACGTGGGATGGTCAGGCTACGTGCTGATGCACGGGTCAGTGCCAGCGCACGGGCCAGGAGTAGGCTACGGCGTAGGGTAAGGTTTAGGGCTGGTGGTGGGTTTCCGTTCCGGGCTAGGGTTAGGGTTAGGGAACGGCAAGGCTTAGGGCACAGGTGAGGGTACGGAAACGTGGGAAGTTCAGGCTACGTGCTGACGCACGGGTTAGTGCCAGCGTATGGGCCATGAGTGGGCTACGGCTTGGGGGTAAGGTGTAGGGCTGGTGGTGGGTTTCCGTTCCGCGCTAGGGTTAGGGTTAGGGAACGGCAAGGCTTAGGGCACAGGTGATGGTACGGAAAAGTGGGAGGGTCAGGCTACGTGCTGACGCACGGGTCAGTGCCAGCGTACGGGCCAGGAGTAGGCTACGGCATAGGGTATGGTGTAGGGCTGGTGGTGGGTTTCCGTTCCGGGCTAGGGTTAGGGTTAGGGAACGGCAAGGCTTAGGGCACAGGTGAGGGTGTGGAAACGTGGGAGGGTCAGGCTACGTGCTGACGCACGGGTCAGTGCCAGCGTACGGGCCAGGAGTAGGCTACAGCTTGGGGGTAAGGTGTAGGGCTGGTGGAGGTTTTCCGTTCCGCGCTAGGGTTAGGGTTAGGAAACGGCAAGGCTTAGGGCACAGGTGAGGGTACGGAAACGTGGGAGGGTCAGGCTACGTGCTGACGCATGGGTCAGTGCCAGCGTACGGGCAAGGCGTAGGCTACGGTGTAGGGTAAGGTGTAGGGATGGTGGTGGGTTTCCGTTCCGGGCTAGGGTTAGGGTTAGGGAACGGCAAGGCTTAGGGCACAGGTGAGGGTACGGAAACGTGGGAGGGTCAGGCTACGTGCTGACGCACGGGTCAGTGCCAGCGTACGGGCCAGGAGTAGGCTACGGCTTGGGGCTAAGTTGTAGGGCTGGTGGTGGGTTTCCGTTCCGGGCTAGGGTTAGGGTTAGGGAACGGCAAGGCTTAGGGCACAGGTGAGGGTACGGAAACGTGGGAGGGTCAGGCTACGTGCTGACGCACGGGTCAGTGCCAGCATACGGGACAGGAGTAGGCTACGGCTTGGGGGTAAGTTGTAGGGCTGGTGGTGGGTTTCCGTTCCGGGCTAGGGTTAGGGTTAGGGAACGGCAAGGCTTAGGGCACAGGTGAGGGTACGGAACCTTGGGAGGGTCAGGCTACGTGCTGACGCACGGGTCAGTGCCAGCGTACGGGCCAGGAGTAGGCTATGGCGTAGGGTAGGGTGTAGGGCTGGTGGTGGGTTTCCGTTCCGTGCTAGGGTTAGGGTTAGGGAACGGCAAGGCTTAGAGCACAGGTGAGGGTACGGAAACGTGGGAGGGTCAGGCTAGGTGCTGACGCACGGGTCAGTGCCAGCGTACGGGCCAGGAGTAGGCTACGGCTTGGGGGTAAGGTGTAGGGCTGGTGGTGGTTTTCCGTTCCGGGCTAGGGTTAGGGTTAGGGAACGGTAAGGCTTATGGAACAGGTGAGGGTACGGAAACGTGGGAGGGTCAGGCTACGTGCTGACGCACGGGTCAGTGCCAGCGTACGGGCCAGGAGAAGGCTACGGCTTGGGGGTAAGTTTTAGCGCTGGTGGTGGGTTTCCGTTCCGGGCTAGGGTTAGGATTAGGGAACGGCAAGGCTTAGGGCACAGGTGAGGGTACGGAAACGTGGGAGGGTCAGGCTACGTGCTGACGCACGGGTCAGTGCCAGCGTACAGGCCAGGAGTAGGCTACGGCGTAGGGTAAGGTGTAGGGCTGGTGGTGGGTTTCCGTTCCGGTCTAGGGTTAGGGTTAGGGAACGGCAAGGCTTAGGGCACAGGTGAGGGTACGGAAACGTGGGAGTGTCAGGCTACGTGCTGACGCAGGGGACAGTGCCAGCGTATGGGCCAGGGTAGGCTACGGCTTGGGGGTATGTTGTAGGGCTGGTGGTGGGTTTCCGTTCCGGGTTAGGGTTAGGGTTAGGGAACGGCAAGGCTTAGGACACAAGTGAGTGTGTGAAAACGTGGGAGGGTCAGGCTACGTGCTGACGCATGGGTTAGTGCCAGCGTACGGGCCAGGAGTAGGCTATGGCGTAGGGTAAGGTGTAGGGCTGGTGGTGGGTTTCCGTTCCGGGCTAGGGTTAGGGTTAGGGAACGGCAAGTCTTAGGGCACAGGTGAGGGTACGGAAACGTGGGAGGGTCAGTTTACGTGCTGACGCACGGGTCAGTGCCAGCGTACCGGCCAGATGTAGGCTACGGCTTGTGGGTAAGGTGTAGGGCTGGTGGTGGATTTCCGTTCCGGGCTAGGGTTAGGGTTAGGGAACGGCAAGTCTTAGGGCACAGGTGAGGGTACGGAAACGTGGGAGGGTCAGGCTACGTGCTTACGCACGGGTCAGTGCCAGCGTACGGGCCAGGAGTAGGCTACGGCTTGTGGGTAAGGTGTAAGGCTGGTGGAGGGTTTCCGTTCCGGGCTAGGGTTAGGGTTAGGAAACGGCAAGGCTTAGGGCACAGGTGAGGGTGTGGAAACGTGGGAGGGTCAGGCTACGTGCTGACGCACGGGTCAGTGCCAGCGTACGGGACAGGAGTAGGCTACGGATTGGGGGTAAGTTGTAGGGCTGGTGGTGATTTCCGTTCCGGGCTAGGGTTAGGGTTAGGGAACGGCAAGGCTTAGGGGACAGGTGAGGGTGTGGAAACGTGGGAGGGTCAGGCTACGTGCTGACGCACGGGTCAGTGCCAGCGTATGGGCCATGAGTAGGCTACGGCTTGGGAGTAAGGTGTAGGGCTGGTGGTGGGTTTCCGTTCGGGGCTAGGGTTAGGGTTAGGGAACGGCAAGGCTTAGGGCACAGGTGAGGGTACGGAAACGTCGGAGGGTCAGGCTACGTGCTGACGCACGGGTCAGTGCCAGCGTACGGGCCAGGAGTAGGCTACGGCTTGTGGGTAAGGTGTAGGGCTGGTGGTGGTTTTCCGTTCCGCGCTAGGGTTAGGGTTAGGGAACGGCAAGGCTTAGGGCACAGGTGAGGGTACGGAAACGTGGGAGGGTCAGGGTACGTGCTGACGCACGGGTCAGTGCCAGCGTACGGGCCAGGAGTAGGCTATGTCGTATGGTAAGGTTTAGGGCTGGTGGTGGGTTTCCGTTCCGGGCTAGGGTTAGGGTTAGGGAACGGCAAGGCTTAGGGCACAGGTGAGGGTACGGAAACGTGGGAGGGTCAGGCTACGTGCTGACGCACGGGTTAGTGCCAGCGTATGGGCCATGAGTAGGCTACGGCTTGGGGTTAAGGTGTAGGGCTGGTGGTGGGTTTCCGTTCCGGGCTAGGGTTAGGGTTAGGGAACGGCAAGGCTTAGGGCACAGGTGAGGGTACGGAAACGTGGGAAGGTCAGGCTACATGCTGACGCACGGGTTAGTGCCAGCGTATGGGCCATGAGTAGGCTACGGCTTGGGGGTAAGTTGTAGGGCTGGTGGTGGGTTTCCGTTCCTGGATAGGGTTAGAGTTAGGGAACGGCAAGGCTTAGGGCTCAGGTGAGGGTACGGAAACCTGGGAGGGTCAGGCTACGTGCTGAACCATGGGTCAGTGCAAGCGTAGTGTCCAGGTGTAGGCTTCGGCTTGTGGGTAAGTTGTAGGGCTGGTGGTTGGTTTCCGTTCCGGGCTAGGGTTAGGGTTCGGGAACGGCAAGGCTTAGGGCACAGGTGAGGGTGTGGAAACGTGGGAGGTTCAGGCTACGTGCTGACGCACGGGTCAGTGCCAGCGTACGGGCCATGAGTAGGCTACGGCTTGGGAGTAAGTTGTAGGGCTGGTGGTGGGTTTCCGTTCCGGGCTAGGGTTAGGGTTAGGGAACGGCAAGGCTTAGGGCACAGGTGAGGGTAAGGAAACTTGGGAGGGTCAGGCTAAGTGCTGACGCACGGGTCAGTGCCAGCGTACGGGCCAGGAGTAGGCTACGGCGTAGGATAAGGTGTAGGTCTGGTGGTGGGTTTCCGTTCCATGCTAGGTTTAGGGTTAGGGAACGGCAAGGCTTAGAGCACAGTTGAGGGTACGGAAACGTGGGAGGGTCAGGCTACGTGCTGACGCATGGGTCAGTGCCAGCGTACGGGCCATGAGTAGGCTACGGCTTGGGGGTAAGGTGTTGGGCTGGTGGTGGGTTTCCGTTCCGCGCTAAGGTTAGGGTTAGGGAAAGGCAAGGCTTAGGGCACAGGTGAGGGTACGGAAACGTGGGAGGGTCAGGCTACGTGCTGACGCTGGGGACAGTGCCAGCGTATGGGCCAGGGTAGGCTACGGCTTGGGGGTATGTTGTAGGGCTGGTGGTGGGTTTCCGTTCCGGGTTAGGGTTAGGGTTAGGGAACGGCAAGGCTTAGGACACAAGTGAGTGTGTGAAAACGTGGGAGGGTCAGGCTACGTGCTGACGCATGGGTCAGTGCCAGCGTACGGGCCAGGAGTAGGCTATGGCGTAGGGTAAGGTGTAGGGCTGGTGGTGGGTTTCCGTTCCGGGCTAGGGTTTGGGTTAGGGAACGGCAAGGCTTAGAGCACAGATGAGGGTACGGAAACGTGGGAGGGTCAGGCTACGTGCTGACGCACGGGTCAGTGCCAGCGTACGGGCCAGGAGTAGGCTACGGCTTGGGGGTAAGTTGTAGGGCTGGTGGTGGGTTTCCGTTACGCGCTAGGGTTAGGGTTAGGGAACGGCAAGGCTTAGGGCACAGGTGAGGGTACGGAAACGTGGGAGGGTCAGGCTACGTGCTGACGCACGGGTCAGTTCCAGCGTACGGGCCAGGAGTAGGCTACGGCTTGGGGTAAGGTGTAGGGCTGGTGGTGGGTTTCCGTTCCTGGCTAGGGTTAGGGTTACTGAACGGCAAGGCTTAGGGCACAGGTGAGGGTACGGAAACGTGGGATGGTCAGGCTACGTGCTGATGCACGGGTCAGTGCCAGCGCACGGGCCAGGAGTAGGCTACGGCGTAGGGTAAGGTTTAGGGCTGGTGGTGGGTTTCCGTTCCGGGCTAGGGTTAGGGTTAGGGAACGGCAAGGCTTAGGGCACAGGTGAGGGTACGGAAACGTGGGAAGTTCAGGCTACGTGCTGACGCACGGGTTAGTGCCAGCGTATGGGCCATGAGTGGGCTACGGCTTGGGGGTAAGGTGTAGGGCTGGTGGTGGGTTTCCGTTCCGCGCTAGGGTTAGGGTTAGGGAACGGCAAGGCTTAGGGCACAGGTGATGGTACGGAAAAGTGGGAGGGTCAGGCTACGTGCTGACGCACGGGTCAGTGCCAGCGTACGGGCCAGGAGTAGGCTACGGCATAGGGTATGGTGTAGGGCTGGTGGTGGGTTTCCGTTCCGGGCTAGGGTTAGGGTTAGGGAACGGCAAGGCTTAGGGCACAGGTGAGGGTGTGGAAACGTGGGAGGGTCAGGCTACGTGCTGACGCACGGGTCAGTGCCAGCGTACGGGCCAGGAGTAGGCTACAGCTTGGGGGTAAGGTGTAGGGCTGGTGGAGGTTTTCCGTTCCGCGCTAGGGTTAGGGTTAGGAAACGGCAAGGCTTAGGGCACAGGTGAGGGTACGGAAACGTGGGAGGGTCAGGCTACGTGCTGACGCATGGGTCAGTGCCAGCGTACGGGCAAGGCGTAGGCTACGGTGTAGGGTAAGGTGTAGGGATGGTGGTGGGTTTCCGTTCCGGGCTAGGGTTAGGGTTAGGGAACGGCAAGGCTTAGGGCACAGGTGAGGGTACGGAAACGTGGGAGGGTCAGGCTACGTGCTGACGCACGGGTCAGTGCCAGCGTACGGGCCAGGAGTAGGCTACGGCTTGGGGCTAAGTTGTAGGGCTGGTGGTGGGTTTCCGTTCCGGGCTAGGGTTAGGGTTAGGGAACGGCAAGGCTTAGGGCACAGGTGAGGGTACGGAAACGTGGGAGGGTCAGGCTACGTGCTGACGCACGGGTCAGTGCCAGCATACGGGACAGGAGTAGGCTACGGCTTGGGGGTAAGTTGTAGGGCTGGTGGTGGGTTTCCGTTCCGGGCTAGGGTTAGGGTTGGGGAACGGCAAGGCTTAGGGCACAGGTGAGGGTACGGAACCTTGGGAGGGTCAGGCTACGTGCTGACGCACGGGTCAGTGCCAGCGTACGGGCCAGGAGTAGGCTATGGCGTAGGGTAGGGTGTAGGGCTGGTGGTGGGTTTCCGTTCCGTGCTAGGGTTAGGGTTAGGGAACGGCAAGGCTTAGAGCACAGGTGAGGGTACGGAAACGTGGGAGGGTCAGGCTAGGTGCTGACGCACGGGTCAGTGCCAGCGTACGGGCCAGGAGTAGGCTACGGCTTGGGGGTAAGGTGTAGGGCTGGTGGTGGTTTTCCGTTCCGGGCTAGGGTTAGGGTTAGGGAACGGTAAGGCTTATGGAACAGGTGAGGGTACGGAAACGTGGGAGGGTCAGGCTACGTGCTGACGCACGGGTCAGTGCCAGCGTACGGGCCAGGAGAAGGCTACGGCTTGGGGGTAAGTTTTAGCGCTGGTGGTGGGTTTCCGTTCCGGGCTAGGGTTAGGATTAGGGAACGGCAAGGCTTAGGGCACAGGTGAGGGTACGGAAACGTGGGAGGGTCAGGCTACGTGCTGACGCACGGGTCAGTGCCAGCGTACAGGCCAGGAGTAGGCTACGGCGTAGGGTAAGGTGTAGGGCTGGTGGTGGGTTTCCGTTCCGGTCTAGGGTTAGGGTTAGGGAACGGCAAGGCTTAGGGCACAGGTGAGGGTACGAAAACGTGGGAGTGTCAGGCTACGTGCTGACGCAGTGGACAGTGCCAGCGTATGGGCCAGGGTAGGCTACGGCTTGGGGGTATGTTGTAGGGCTGGTGGTGGGTTTCCGTTCCGGGTTAGGGTTAGGGTTAGGGAACGGCAAGGCTTAGGACACAAGTGAGTGTGTGAAAACGTGGGAGGGTCAGGCTACGTGCTGACGCATGGGTCAGTGCCAGCGTACGGGCCAGGAGTAGGCTATGGCGTAGGGTAAGGTGTAGGGCTGGTGGTGGGTTTCCGTTCCGGGCTAGGGTTAGGGTTAGGGAACGGCAAGTCTTAGGGCACAGGTGAGGGTACGGAAACGTGGGAGGGTCAGTTTACGTGCTGACGCACGGGTCAGTGCCAGCGTACCGGCCAGATGTAGGCTACGGCTTGTGGGTAAGGTGTAGGGCTGGTGGTGGATTTCCGTTCCGGGCTAGGGTTAGGGTTAGGGAACGGCAAGTCTTAGGGCACAGGTGAGGGTACGGAAACGTGGGAGGGTCAGGCTACGTGCTTACGCACGGGTCAGTGCCAGCGTACGGGTAGGAGTAGGCTACGGCTTGTGGGTAAGGTGTAAGGCTGGTGGAGGGTTTCCGTTCCGGGCTAGGGTTAGGGTTAGGAAACGGCAAGGCTTAGGGCACAGGTGAGGGTGTGGAAACGTGGGAGGGTCAGGCTACGTGCTGACGCACGGGTCAGTGCCAGCGTACGGGACAGGAGTAGGCTACGGATTGGGGGTAAGTTGTAGGGCTGGTGGTGATTTCCGTTCCGGGCTAGGGTTAGGGTTAGGGAACGGCAAGGCTTAGGGGACAGGTGAGGGTGTGGAAACGTGGGAGGGTCAGGCTACGTGCTGACGCACGGGTCAGTGCCAGCGTATGGGCCATGAGTAGGCTACGGCTTGGGAGTAAGGTGTAGGGCTGGTGGTGGGTTTCCGTTCGGGGCTAGGGTTAGGGTTAGGGAACGGCAAGGCTTAGGGCACAGGTGAGGGTACGGAAACGTCGGAGGGTCAGGCTACGTGCTGACGCACGGGTCAGTGCCAGCGTACGGGCCAGGAGTAGGCTACGGCTTGTGGGTAAGGTGTAGGGCTGGTGGTGGTTTTCCGTTCCGCGCTAGGGTTAGGGTTAGGGAACGGCAAGGCTTAGGGCACAGGTGAGGGTACGGAAACGTGGGAGGGTCAGGGTACGTGCTGACGCACGGGTCAGTGCCAGCGTACGGGCCAGGAGTAGGCTATGTCGTATGGTAAGGTTTAGGGCTGGTGGTGGGTTTCCGTTCCGGGCTAGGGTTAGGGTTAGGGAACGGCAAGGCTTAGGGCACAGGTGAGGGTACGGAAACGTGGGAGGGTCAGGCTACGTGCTGACGCACGGGTTAGTGCCAGCGTATGGGCCATGAGTAGGCTACGGCTTGGGGTTAAGGTGTAGGGCTGGTGGTGGGTTTCCGTTCCGGGCTAGGGTTAGGGTTAGGGAACGGCAAGGCTTAGGGCACAGGTGAGGGTACGGAAACGCGGGAGGGTCAGGCTACGTGCTGACGCACGGGTCAGTGCCTGCGTACGGGCCAGGAGTAGGCTACGGCGTAGGGTAAGGTTTAGGGCTGGTGGTGGGTTTCCGTTCCGGGCTAGGGTTAGGGTTAGGGAACGGCAAGGCTTAGGGCACAGGTGAGGGTACGGAAACGTGGGAAGGTCAGGCTACATGCTGACGCACGGGTTAGTGCCAGCGTATGGGCCATGAGTAGGCTACGGCTTGGGGGTAAGTTGTAGGGCTGGTGGTGGGTTTCCGTTCCTGGATAGGGTTAGAGTTAGGGAACGGCAAGGCTTAGGGCTCAGGTGAGGGTACGGAAACCTGGGAGGGTCAGGCTACGTGCTGAACCATGGGTCAGTGCAAGCGTAGTGTCCAGGTGTAGGCTTCGGCTTGTGGGTAAGTTGTAGGGCTGGTGGTGGGTTTCCGTTCCGGGCTAGGGTTAGGGTTCGGGAACGGCAAGGCTTAGGGCACAGGTGAGGGTGTGGAAACGTGGGAGGTTCAGGCTACGTGCTGACGCACGGGTCAGTGCCAGCGTACGGGCCATGAGTAGGCTACGGCTTGGGAGTAAGTTGTAGGGCTGGTGGTGGGTTTCCGTTCCGGGCTAGGGTTAGGGTTAGGGAACGGCAAGGCTTAGGGCACAGGTGAGGGTAAGGAAACTTGGGAGGGTCAGGCTAAGTGCTGACGCACGGGTCAGTGCCAGCGTACGGGCCAGGAGTAGGCTACGGCGTAGGATAAGGTGTAGGTCTGGTGGTGGGTTTCCGTTCCATGCTAGGGTTAGGGTTAGGGAACGGCAAGGCTTAGGGCACAGTTGAGGGTACGGAAACGTGGGAGGGTCAGGCTACGTGCTGACGCATGGGTCAGTGCCAGCGTACGGGCCATGAGTAGGCTACGGCTTGGGGGTAAGGTGTTGGGCTGGTGGTGGGTTTCCGTTCCGCGCTAAGGTTAGGGTTAGGGAAAGGCAAGGCTTAGGGCACAGGTGAGGGTACGGAAACGTGGGAGGGTCAGGCTACGTGCTGACGCTGGGGACAGTGCCAGCGTATGGGCCAGGGTAGGCTACGGCTTGGGGGTATGTTGTAGGGCTGGTGGTGGGTTTCCGTTCCGGGTTAGGGTTAGGGTTAGGGAACGGCAAGGCTTAGGACACAAGTGAGTGTGTGAAAACGTGGGAGGGTCAGGCTACGTGCTGACGCATGGGTCAGTGCCAGCGTACGGGCCAGGAGTAGGCTATGGCGTAGGGTAAGGTGTAGGGCTGGTGGTGGGTTTCCGTTCCGGGCTAGGGTTTGGGTTAGGGAACGGCAAGGCTTAGAGCACAGATGAGGGTACGGAAACGTGGGAGGGTCAGGCTACGTGCTGACGCACGGGTCAGTGCCAGCGTACGGGCCAGGAGTAGGCTACGGCTTGGGGGTAAGTTGTAGGGCTGGTGGTGGGTTTCCGTTACGCGCTAGGGTTAGGGTTAGGGAACGGAAAGGCTTAGGGCACAGGTGAGGGTACGGAAACGTGGGAGGGTCAGGCTACGTGCTGACGCACGGGTCAGTTCCAGCGTACGGGCCAGGAGTAGGCTACGGCTTGGGGTAAGGTGTAGGGCTGGTGGTGGGTTTCCGTTCCTGGCTAGGGTTAGGGTTACTGAACGGCAAGGCTTAGGGCACAGGTGAGGGTACGGAAACGTGGGATGGTCAGGCTACGTGCTGATGCACGGGTCAGTGCCAGCGCACGGGCCAGGAGTAGGCTACGGCGTAGGGTAAGGTTTAGGGCTGGTGGTGGGTTTCCGTTCCGGGCTAGGGTTAGGGTTAGGGAACGGCAAGGCTTAGGGCACAGGTGAGGGTGTGGAAACGTGGGAGGGTCAGGCTACGTGCTGACGCACGGGTCAGTGCCAGCGTACGGGCCAGGAGTAGGCTACAGCTTGGGGGTAAGGTGTAGGGCTGGTGGAGGTTTTCCGTTCCGCGCTAGGGTTAGGGTTAGGAAACGGCAAGGCTTAGGGCACAGGTGAGGGTACGGAAACGTGGGAGGGTCAGGCTACGTGCTGACGCATGGGTCAGTGCCAGCGTACGGGCAAGGCGTAGGCTACGGTGTAGGGTAAGGTGTAGGGATGGTGGTGGGTTTCCGTTCCGGGCTAGGGTTAGGGTTAGGGAACGGCAAGGCTTAGGGCACAGGTGAGGGTACGGAAACGTGGGAGGGTCAGGCTACGTGCTGACGCACGGGTCAGTGCCAGCGTACGGGCCAGGAGTAGGCTACGGCTTGGGGCTAAGTTGTAGGGCTGGTGGTGGGTTTCCGTTCCGGGCTAGGGTTAGGGTTAGGGAACGGCAAGGCTTAGGGCACAGGTGAGGGTACGGAAACGTGGGAGGGTCAGGCTACGTGCTGACGCACGGGTCAGTGCCAGCATACGGGACAGGAGTAGGCTACGGCTTGGGGGTAAGTTGTAGGGCTGGTGGTGGGTTTCCGTTCCGGGCTAGGGTTAGGGTTAGGGAACGGCAAGGCTTAGGGCACAGGTGAGGGTACGGAACCTTGGGAGGGTCAGGCTACGTGCTGACGCACGGGTCAGTGCCAGCGTACGGGCCAGGAGTAGGCTATGGCGTAGGGTAGGGTGTAGGGCTGGTGGTGGGTTTCCGTTCCGTGCTAGGGTTAGGGTTAGGGAACGGCAAGGCTTAGAGCACAGGTGAGGGTACGGAAACGTGGGAGGGTCAGGCTAGGTGCTGACGCACGGGTCAGTGCCAGCGTACGGGCCAGGAGTAGGCTACGGCTTGGGGGTAAGGTGTAGGGCTGGTGGTGGTTTTCCGTTCCGGGCTAGGGTTAGGGTTAGGGAACGGTAAGGCTTATGGAACAGGTGAGGGTACGGAAACGTGGGAGGGTCAGGCTACGTGCTGACGCACGGGTCAGTGCCAGCGTACGGGCCAGGAGAAGGCTACGGCTTGGGGGTAAGTTTTAGCGCTGGTGGTGGGTTTCCGTTCCGGGCTAGGGTTAGGATTAGGGAACGGCAAGGCTTAGGGCAAAGGTGAGGGTACGGAAACGTGGGAGGGTCAGGCTACGTGCTGACGCACGGGTCAGTGCCAGCGTACAGGCCAGGAGTAGGCTACGGCGTAGGGTAAGGTGTAAGGCTGGTGGTGGGTTTCCGTTCCGGTCTAGGGTTAGGGTTAGGGAACGGCAAGGCTTAGGGCACAGGTGAGGGTACGGAAACGTGGGAGTGTCAGGCTACGTGCTGACGCAGGGGACAGTGCCAGCGTATGGGCCAGGGTAGGCTACGGCTTGGGGGTATGTTGTAGGGCTGGTGGTGGGTTTCCGTTCCGGGTTAGGGTTAGGGTTAGGGAACGGCAAGGCTTAGGACACAAGTGAGTGTGTGAAAACGTGGGAGGGTCAGGCTACGTGCTGACGCATGGGTCAGTGCCAGCGTACGGGCCAGGAGTAGGCTATGGCGTAGGGTAAGGTGTAGGGCTGGTGGTGGGTTTCCGTTCCGGGCTAGGGTTTGGGTTAGGGAACGGCAAGGCTTAGAGCACAGGTGAGGGTACGGAAACGTGGGAGGGTCAGGCTACGTGCTGACGCACGGGTCAGTGCCAGCGTACGGGCCAGGAGTAGGCTACGGCTTGGGGGTAAGTTGTAGGGCTGGTGGTGGGTTTCCGTTACGCGCTAGGGTTAGGGTTAGGGAACGGCAAGGCTTAGGGCACAGGTGAGGGTACGGAAACGTGGGAGGGTCAGGCTACGTGCTGACGCACGGGTCAGTTCCAGCGTACGGGCCAGGAGTAGGCTACAGCTTGGGGGTAAGGTGTAGGGCTGGTGGTGTGTTTCCGTTCCGGGCTAGGGTTAGGGTTACTGAACGGCAAGGCTTAGGGCACAGGTGAGGGTACGGAAACGTGGGATGGTCAGGCTACGTGCTGATGCACGGGTCAGTGCCAGCGCATGGGCCAGGAGTAGGCTACGGCGTAGGGTAAGGTTTAGGGCTGGTGGTGGGTTTCCGTTCCGGGCTAGGGTTAGGGTTAGGGAACGGCAAGGCTTAGGGCACAGGTGAGGGTACGGAAACGTGGGAAGGTCAGGCTACGTGCTGACGCACGGGTTAGTGCCAGCGTATGGGCCATGAGTGGGCTACGGCTTGGGGGTAAGGTGTAGGGCTGGTGGTGGGTTTCCGTTCCGCGCTAGGGTTAGGGTTAGGGAACGGCAAGGCTTAGGGCACAGGTGAGGGTACGGAAACGTGGGAGGGTCAGGCTACGTGCTAACGCACGTGTCAGTGCCAGCGTACGGGCCAGGAGTAGGCTACGGCATAGGGTATGGTGTAGGGCTGGTGGTGGGTTTCCGTTCCGGGCTAGGGTTAGGGTTAGGGAACGGCAAGGCTTAGGGCACAGGTGAGGGTGTGGAAACGTGGGAGGGTCAGGCTACGTGCTGACGCACGGGTCAGTGCCAGCGTACGGGCCAGGAGTAGGCTACGGATTAGGGGTAAGTTGTAGGGCTGGTGGTGGGTTTCCGTTCCGGGCTAGGGTTAGGGTTAGGGAACGGCAAGGCTTAGGGGACAGGTGAGGGTTTGGAAACGTGGGAGGGTCAGGCTACGTGCTGACGCACGGGTCAGTGCCAGCGTACGGGCCATGAGTAGGCTACGGCTTGGGAGTAAGTTGTAGGGCTGGTGGTGGGTTTCCGTTCGGGGCTAGGGTTAGGGTTAGGGAACGGCAAGGCTTAGGGCACAGGTGAGGGTACGGAAACGTTGGAGGGTCAGGCTACGTGCTGACGCACGGGTCAGTGCCAGCGTACGGGCCAGGAGTAGGCTACTGATTGGGGGTAAGGTGTACAGCTGGTGGTGGGTTTCCGTTCCGGGCTAGGGTTAGGGTTAGGGAACGGCTAGGCTTAGGGCACAGGTGAGGGTACGGAAACGTGGGAGGGTCAGGCTATGTGCTGACGCACGGGTCAGTGCCAGGGTACGGGCCAGGAGTAGGCTATGGCTTAGGGTAAGGTTTAGGGCTGGTGGTGGGTTTCCGTTCCGGGCTAGGGTTAGGGTTAGGGAACGGCAAGGCTTAGGGCACAGGTGAGGGTACGGAAACGTGGGAGGGTCAGGCTACGTGCTGACGCACGGGTTAGTGCCAGCGTATGGGCCATGAGTAGGCTACGGCTTGGGGTTAAGGTGTAGGGCTGGTGGTGGGTTTCCGTTCCGGGCTAGGGTTAGGGTTAGGGAACGGCAAGGCTTAGGGCACAGGTGAGGGTACGGAAACGCGGGAGGGTCAGGCTACGTGCTGACGCACGGTTCAGTGCCTGCGTACGGGCCAGGAGTAGGCTACGGCGTAGGGTAAGGTTTAGGGCTGGTGGTGGGTTTCCGTTCCGGGCTAGGGTTAGGGTTAGGGAACGGCAAGGCTTAGGGCACAGGTGAGGGTACGGAAACGTGGGAAGGTCAGGCTACATGCTGACGCACGGGTTAGTGCCAGCGTATGGGCCATGAGTAGGCTACGGCTTGGGGGTAAGGTGTAGGGCTGGTGGTGGGTTTCCGTTCCTGGATAGGGTTAGAGTTAGGGAACGGCAAGGCTTAGGGCTCAGGTGAGGGTACGGAAACCTGGGAGGGTCAGGCTACGTGCTGAACCACGGGTCAGTGCCAGCGTAGTGTCCAGGTGTAGGCTTCGGCTTGTGGGTAAGTTGTAGGGCTGGTGGTGGGTTTCCGTTCCGGGCTAGGGTTAGGGTTAGGGAACGGCAAGGCTTAGGGCACAGGTGAGGGTGTGGAAACGTGGGAGGTTCAGGCTACGTGCTGACGCACGGGTCAGTGCCAGCGTACGGGCCATGAGTAGGCTACGGCTTGGGAGTAAGTTGTAGGGCTGGTGGTGGGTTTCCGTTCCGGGCTAGGGTTAGGGTTAGGGAACGGCAAGGCTTAGGGCACAGGTGAGGGTAAGGAAACTTGGGAGGGTCAGGCTAAGTGCTGACGCACGGGTCAGTGCCAGCGTACGGGCCAGGAGTAGGCTACGGCGTAGGATAAGGTGTAGGGCTGGTGGTGGGTTTCCGTTCCGTGCTAGGGTTAGGGTTAGGGAACGGCAAGGCTTAGAGCACAGGTGAGGGTACGGAAACGTGGGAGGGTCAGGCTAGGTGCTGACGCACGGGTCACTGCCAGCGTACGGGCCAGGAGTAGGCTACGGCTTGGGGGTAAGGTGTAGGGCTGGTGGTGGTTTTCCGTTCCGGGCTAGGGTTAGGGTTAGGGAACGGTAAGGCTTATGGCACAGGTGAGGGTACGGAAACGTGGGAGGGTCAGGCTACGTGCTGACGTACGGGTCAGTGCCAGCGTACGGGCCAGGAGAAGGCTACGGCTTGGGGGTAAGTTTTAGCGCTGGTGGTGGGTTTCCGTTCCGGGCTAGGGTTAGGATTAGGGAACGGCAAGGCTTAGGGCACAGGTGAGGGTACGGAAACGTGGGAGGGTCAGGCTACGTGCTGACGCACGGGTCAGTGCCAGCGTACAGGCCAGTAGTAGGCTACGGCTTGGGGGTAAGGTGTAGGGCTGGTGGTGGGTTTCCGTTCCGGTCTAGGGTTAGGGTTAGGGAACGGCAAGGCTTAGGGCACAGGTGAGGGTACGGAAACGTTGGAGTGTCAGGCTACGTGCTGACGCAGGGGACAGTGCCAGCGTATGGGCCAGGGTAGGCTACGGCTTGGGGGTATGTTGTAGGGCTGGTGGTGGGTTTCCGTTCCGGGTTAGGGTTAGGGTTAGGGAACGGCAAGGCTTAGGACACAAGTGAGTGTGTGAAAACGTGGGAGGGTCAGGCTACGTGCTGACGCATGGGTCAGTGCCAGCGTACGGGCCAGGAGTAGGCTATGGCGTAGGGTAAGGTGTAGGGCTGGTGGTGGGTTTCCATTCCGGGCTAGGGTTTGGGTTAGGGAACGGCAAGGCTTAGAGCACAGGTGAGGGTACGGAAACGTGGGAGGGTCAGGCTACGTGCTGACGCACGGGTCAGTGCCAGCGTACGGGCCAGGAGTAGGCTACGGCTTGGGGGTAAGTTTTAGGGCTGGTGGTGGGTTTCCGTTACGCGCTAGGGTTAGGGTTAGGGAACGGCAAGGCTTAGGGCACAGGTGAGGGTACGGAAACGTGGGAGGGTCAGGCTACGTGCTGACGCACGGGTCAGTTCCAGCGTACGGGCCAGGAGTAGGCTACAGCTTGGGGGTAAGGTGTAGGGCTGGTGGTGGGTTTCCGTTCCGGGCTAGGGTTAGGGTTAGGGAACGGCAAGGCTTAGGGCACAGGTGAGGGTACGGAAACGTGGGATGGTCAGGCTACGTGCTGATGCACGGGTCAGTGCCAGCGCATGGGCCAGGAGTAGGCTACGGCGTAGGGTAAGGTTTAGGGCTGGTGGTGGGTTTCCGTTCCGGGCTAGGGTTAGGGTTAGGGAACGGCAAGGCTTAGGGCACAGGTGAGGGTACGGAAACGTGGGAAGGTCAGGCTACGTGCTGACGCACGGGTTAGTGCCAGCGTATGGGCCATGAGTGGGCTACGGCTTGGGGGTAAGGTGTAGGGCTGGTGGTGGGTTTCCGTTCCGCGCTAGGGTTAGGGTTAGGGAACGGCAAGGCTTAGGGCACAGGTGAGGGTACGGAAAATTGGGAGGGTCAGGCTACGTGCTGACGCACGGGTCAGTGCCAGCGTACGGGCCAGGAGTAGGCTACGGCATAGGGTATGGTGTAGGGCTGGTGGTGGGTTTCCGTTCCGGGCTAGGGTTAGGGTTAGGGAACGGCAAGGCTTAGGGCACAGGTGAGGGTGTGGAAACGTGGGAGGGTCAGGCTACGTGCTGACGCACGGGTCAGTGCCAGCGTACGGGCCAGGAGTAGGCTACGGCTTGGGAGTAAGGGGTAGGGCTGGTGGTGGGTTTCCGTTCGGGGCTAGGGTTAGGGTTAGGGAACGGCAAGGCTTAGGGCACAGGTGAGGGTACGGAAACGTCGGAGGGTCAGGCTACGTGCTGACGCACGGGTCAGTGCCAGCGTACGGGCCAGGAGTAGGCTACTGATTGGGGGTAAGGTGTACGGCTGGTGGTGGGTTTCCGTTCCGGGCTAGGGTTAGGGTTAGGGAACGGCTAGGCTTAGGGCACAGGTGAGGGTACGGAAACGTGGGAGGGTCAGGCTACATGCTGATGCACGGGTCAGTGCCAGCGTACGGGCCAGGAAAAGGCTACGGCGTAGGGTAAGGTGTAGGGCTGGTGGTGTGTTTCCGTTCCATACTAGGGTTAGGGTTAGGGAAAGGCAAGGATTAGAGCACAGGTGAGGGTACGGAAACGTGGGAGGGTCAGGCTACGTGCTGACGCACGGGTCAGTGCCAGCGTATGGGCCAGGAGTAGGCTACGGCTTGTGGGTAAGGTGTAGGGCTGGTGGTGGTTTTCCGTTCCGCGCTAGGGTTAGGGTTAGGGAACGGCAAGGCTTAGGGCACAGGTGAGGGTACAGAAACGTGGGAGGGTCAGGCTACGTGCTGACGCACGGGTCAGTGCCAGCGTACGGGCCAGGAGTAGGCTATGGCGTAGGGTAAGGTTTAGGGCTGGTGGTGGGTTTCCGTTCCGGGCTAGGGTTAGGGTTAGGGAACGGCAAGGCTTAGGGCACAGGTGAGGGTACGGAAACGTGGGAGGGTCAGGCTACGTGCTGACGCACGGGTTAGTGCCAGCGTATGGGCCATGAGTAGGCTACGGCTTGGGGTTAAGGTGTAGGGCTGGTGGTGGGTTTCCGTTCCGGGCTAGGGTTAGGGTTAGGGAACGGCAAGGCTTAGGGCACAGGTGAGGGTACGGAAACGTGGGAAGGTCAGGCTACATGCTGACGCACGGGTTAGTGCCAGCGTATGGGCCATGAGTAGGCTACGGCTTGGGGGTAAGGTGTAGGGCTGGTGGTGGGTTTCCGTTCCTGGATAGGGTTAGAGTTAGGGAACGGTAAGGCTTAGGGCTCAGGTGAGGGTACGGAAACCTGGGAGGGTCAGGCTACGTGCTGAACCACGGGTCAGTGCCAGCGTAGTGTCCAGGTGTAGGCTTCGGCTTGTGGGTAAGTTGTAGGGCTCGTTCTGGGTTTCCGTTCCGGGCTAGGGTTAGGGTTAGGGAACGGCAAGGCTTAGGGCACAGGTGAGGGTGTGGAAACGTGGGAGGTTCAGGCTACGTGCTGACGCACGGGTCAGTGCCAGCGTACGGGCCATGAGTAGGCTACGGCTTGGGAGTAAGTTGTAGGGCTGGTGGTGGGTTTCCGTTCCGGGCTAGGGTTAGGGTTAGGGAACGGCAAGGCTTAGGGCACAGGTGAGGGTAAGGAAACTTGGGAGGGTCAGGCTAAGTGCTGACGCACGGGTCAGTGCCAGCGTACGGGCCAGGAGTAGGCTACGGCGTAGGATAAGGTGTAGGTCTGGTGGTGGGTTTCCGTTCCATGCTAGGGTTAGGGTTAGGGAACGGCAAGGCTTAGAGCACAGTTGAGGGTACGGAAACGTGGGAGGGTCAGGCTACGTGCTGACGCATGGGTCAGTGCCAGCGTACGGGCCATGAGTAGGCTACGGCTTGGGGGTAAGGTGTTGGGCTGGTGGTGGGTTTCCGTTCCGCGCTAAGGTTAGGGTTAGGGAAAGGCAAGGCTTAGGGCACAGGTGAGGGTACGGAAACGTGGGAGGGTCAGGCTACGTGCTGACGCATGTGTCAGTGCCAGCGTAAGGGCCAGGAGTAGGCTACGGCTTGGGTGTAAGTTGTAGGGCTGGTGGTGGGTTTCCGTTCCGGGCTAGGGTTAGGGTTAGGGAACGGCAAGGCTTAGGGCACAGGTGAGGGTACAGAAACGTGGGAGGGTCAGGCTACGTGCTGACGCACGGGTCAGTGCCAGCGTATGGGCCAGGAGTAGGCTACGGCGTAGGGTAACGTGTAGGGCTGGTGGTGGTTTTCCATTCCGGGCTAGGGTTAGAGTTAGGAAACGGCAAGGCTTAGGGCACAGGTGAGGGTACGGAAACGTGGGAGGTTCAGGCTATGTGCTGACACACGGGTCAGTGCCAGCGTACGGGCCAGGAGTAGGCTACGGCGTAGGGTAAGGTGTAGGGCTGGTGGTGGGTTTCCATTCCAGGCTATGGTTAGGATTAGGGAACGGCAAGCTTTAGGGCACAGGTGAGAGTACGGAAACGTGGGAGGGTCAGGCTACGTGCTGACGCACAGGTCAGTGCCAGCGTCCCGGCCAGGAGTAGGCTACGGCTTGTGGGTAATGTGTAGGGCTGGTGGTGGGTTTCCGTTCCGGGCTAGGGATAGGGTTAGGGAACGGCAAGGCTTAGAGCACAAGTAAGGGTACGGAAACGTGGGAGGGTCAGGCTAGGTGCTGACGCACGGGTCAGTGCCAGCGTACGGGCCAGGAGTAGGCTACGGCTTGGGGGTAAGGTGTAGGGCTGGTGGTGGGTTTCCGTTCCGGGCTAGGGTTAGGGTTAGGGAACGGCAAGGCTTACGGCACAGGTGAGGGTACGGATACGTGGGAGGGTCAGTTTACGTGCTGACGCACGGGTCAGTGCCAGCGTACCGGCCAGATGTAGGCTATGGCTTGTGGGTAAGGTGTAGGGCTGGTGGTGGATTTCCGTTCCGGGCTAGGGTTAGGGTTAGGGAACGGCAAGTCTTAGGGCACAGGTGAGGGTACGGAAACGTGGGAGGGTCAGGCTACGTGCTTACGCACGGGTCAGTGCCAGCGTACGGGCCAGGAGTAGGCTACGGCTTGGGGGTAAGGTGTAGGGCTGGTGGAGGGTTTCCATTCCGGGCTAGGGTTAGGGTTAGGAAACGGCAAGGCTTAGGGCACAGGTGAGGGTACGGAAACGTGGGAGGGTCAGGCTACGTGCTGACGCACGGGTCAGTGCCAGTGTACCGGCCAGGTGTAGGCTACGGCTTGTGTGTAAGTTGTAGGGCTGGTGGTGGGTTTCCGTTCCAGGCTAGGGTTAGGGTTAGGGAACGGCAAGGCTTAGAGCACAGGTGAGGTTACGGAAACGTGGGAGGGTCAGGCTACGTGCTGACGCAAGGGTCAGTGCCAGCGTACGGGCCAGGAGTAGGCTACGGCGTAGGGTAATGTTTAGGGCTGGTGGTGGGTTTCCGTTCCGGACTAGGGTTAGGGTTAGGGAACGGCAAGGCTTAGGGCACAGGTGAGGGTACGGAAACGTGGGAGGGTCAGGCTACGTGCTGACGCACAGGTCAGTGCCAGCGTCCCGGCCAGGAGTAGGCTACGGCTTTTGGGTAATATGTAGGGCTGGTGGTTGGTTTCCGTTCCGGGCTAGGGTTAGGGTTAGGGAACGGCAAGGCTTAGGGCACAGGTGAGGGTACGGAAACGTGGGAGGGTCAGGCTACGTGCTGACGCACGGGTCAGTGCCAGCGTACGGGCCAGGAGTAGGCTACGGCGTAGGGTAAGGTGTAGGGCTGGTGGTGGGTTTCCGTTCCGGGCTAGGGTTAGGGTTAGGGAACGGCAAGGCTTAGGGCACAGGTGAGGGTACGGAAACGTGGGAGGGTCAGGCTACGTGCTGACGCAGGGGACAGTGCCAGCGTATGGGCCAGGAGTAGGCTACGGCGTAGGGTAAAGTGTAGGGCTGGTGGTGGGTTTCCGTGCCTGGCTAGGGTTAGGGTTAGGGAACGGCAAGGCTTACGGCACAGGTGAGGGTACAGAAACGTGGGAGGGTCAGGCTACGTGCTGATGAAAGGGTCAGTGCCTGTGTACGGGCCAGGAATAGGCTACGGCGTAGGGAAAGGTATAGGGCTGGTGGTGGTTTTCTGTTCCGGGCTATGGTTAGGGTTAGGGAACGGCAAGGCTTAGGGCACAGGTGAGGTTACGGAAACGTGGGAGTGTCAGGCTACATGCTGACACACGGGTCAGTGCCAGCGTACGGGCCAGGACTAGGCTACGGCATACGATAAGGTGTAGGGCTGGTGGTGGTATTTCGTGCCGGGCTAGTGTTACGGTTAGGGAACGGCAAGGCTTAGGGCACAGGTGAGCATACCGTAACATGGGAGGGTCAGGCTACGTGCTGAAGCACAGGTCAGTGCCCGCGTACGGGCCAGGTGTAGGCTACGGCATAGAGTAAGGTGTAGAGCTGGTGGTGGGTTTCCGTTCCGGTCTAGGGTTAGGGTTATTGAACGGCAAGACTTAGGGCACAGGTGAGGGTACGGAAACGTGGGAGGTCAGGCTACTTGCTGATGATAGGGTGAGTTCCTGCGTATGAGCCAGGAATAGGCTACGGCGTAGGGAAAGGTGTAGGGCTGGTGGTGGGTTTCCGTTCCGGGCTAGGGTTAGGGTTAGGGAACGGCAAGGCTTAGGGCACAGGTGAGGGTACGGAAACGTGGGAGGGTCAGGCTACATGCTGACGCACGGGTCAGTGCCAGCGTACGGGCCAGGAATAGGCTATGACTTGGGGGTAAGCTGCAGGGCTGGTGGTGTTTTTCCGTCCGGACTAGGGTTAGGGTTAGGGAACGGCAAGGCTTAGGGCACAGGTGAGGGTACGGAAACATGGGAGGGTCAGGCTACGTGCTGACGCATGTGTCAGAGCCAGCATACGGGCCAGGAGTAGGCTACGGCTTGGGGGTAAGGTGTAGGGCTGGTGGTGGGTTTCCGTTCCGGGCTAGGGTTAGGGTTTTTGAACGGCAAGGCTTAGGGCACAGGTGAGGGTACGGAAACGTGGGAGGGTCAGGCTACGTGCTGACGCATGGGTCAGTGTCCGCGTACGGTCCAGGAGTAGGCTACGGCGTGCGGTAAAGTGTAGGGCAGGTGCTGTGTTTCCGTTCCGGGCTAGGGTTAGGGTTACGGAATGGCAAGACTTAGGGAACAGGTGAGGGTACGGAAACGTGGGAGCGTCAGGCTACGTGCTGACGCATGGGTCAGTGCCAGCGTACAGGGCAGGTGTAGGCTACGGCGTAGGGTAAGGTCTAGGGCTGGTGGTGGGTTTCCGTTCCGGGCTAGGGTTAGGGTTAGGGAACGGCAAGGCTTAGGGCACAGGTGAGGGTACGGAAACGTGGGAGGATCAGGCTACATGCTGACGCACAGGTCATTGCCAGCGTATGGACCACGAGTAGGCTATGGCTTGGGGGTAAGTTGTAGGGCTCGTGGTGTGTTTCCGTTCCGGGCTAGGGTTAGGGTTAGGGAATGGCAAGGTTTAGGGCACAGGTGAGGGTACAGCAACGTGGCAGGGTCAGGATACGTTCTGACTCACGGGTCAGTGCCAGCGTACGGGCCAGGTGCAGGCTATGGCGTATGGTAAGGTGTAGGGCTGGTGGTGGGTTTCCGTTCTGGGCTAGTTTTAGGGTTAGGGAACGGCAAGGCTTAGGGCACAGGTGAGGGTACGGAAACGTGTGAGGGTCAGGCTACATGCTGACGCACGTGTCAGTGCCAGCGTACGGGCCAGGAATAGGCTACGGCATATGGCAAGGTGTAGGGCTGGTTGTGGGATTCCGTTCCGGCTTGGGTTAGGGTTAGGGAACGGCAAGGCTTAGGGCACAGGTGAGGGTACGGAAACGTGGGAGAGTCAGGCTACATGCTGATGCACGTGTCAGTGCCAGCGTACAGGCCAGGAGTAGGCTACGGCGTAGGGTAATGTGTAGGGCTGTTTACCTTTCGGGCTACAGTTAGGGTTAGGGAATGTCAAAGCGTAGGGCACACGTGAGGTTACGGAAACGTGGGAGTGTCAGGCTACATGCTGATGCATGGGTCAGTGCCAGCGTACCGGCCAGGAGTAGGCTACAGCTTGGTGGTTAGGTGTAGGGTTGTTGGTGTGTTTCCGTTCCAGGCTAGGGTTAGTGTTAGGGAACAGCAAGGCTTAGGGCACAGGTCAGGGTACGGAAATGTGGGAGGGTCGGGCTACGTGCTGACGCACGGGTCAGTGCCAGCGTACGGGCCAGGAGTAGGCTATGGCTTGGGGGTTAGGTGTAGGGCTTATGGTGTGTTTCCCTTCCGTACTAGTGTTAGGGTTAAGGAACGGCAAGGCTTAGGGCACAGGTGACGTTACGGTAATGTGGGAAGGTCAGGCTACGTGCTGACGCACATATCATTGCCAGCATATGGACCAGGAGTAGGCTACGGCTTCGGGGTAAGTTGTAGGGGTGGTGGTGGGTTTCCGTTGGGGGCTAGGGTTAGGGTTAGGGAACGGCAAGTCTTAGGGCACAGGTGAGGGTACGGCAAAGTGGCAGGATCAGGATACGTGCTGATGAAAGGTTCAGTGCCTGCGTACGGGCCAGGAATAGGCTACGGCGTAGGGAATGGTGTAGGGCTGGTGGTGGGTTTCCGTTCCGGGCTAGGGTTAGGGTTTGGGAACGGCAATGCTTAGGGCACAGGTGAGGGTATGGAAACGTGGGAGGGTCAGGCTACGTGCTGATGCACGGGTCAGTGCCAGCATACCTGCCAGGAGTAGGCTTCGGCTTGGCGGTTAGGTGTAGGGCTGGTGGTGGGTTTTGGTTTCGGGCTAGGGTTAGGGTTAGGGATCGGCAAGGCTTAGGGCACAGGTGAGGGTACGGAACCGTGGGAGAGTCTGGCTACATGCTGACGCACCGGTCAGTGCCAGCGTATGGGCCAAGAGTAGGCTATGGCTTGGGGGTAAGCTGTAGGCGTGGTGGTGGTTTTCCGTTCCGGACTAGGGTTAGGGTTACGGAACGGCAAGTCTTAGGGCACAGGTGTGGGTACGGAAACGTGGGAGGGTCAGGCTACGTGCTGACGCACTGGTCAGTGCCAGCGTACGGGCCAGGAGTAGTCTACGGCATAGGGTAATGTGTAGGGCTGGTGGCGGGTTTCCGTTACGGTGTAGGGTTAGGGTTAGGGAACGGCAAGGCTTAGGGCACAGGTGAGGGTACAGCAACGTGGGAGTGTCGGGCTACGTGCTGACGCATGGGTCAGTGCCAGCGTATGGGCCAGGAGTAGGCTACGGCTTGGGGGTTAGTTGTAGGGTTGGTGGTGGTTTTCTGTTCTTGGCTAGGGTTAGGGTTAGGGAACGGCAAGGCTTAGGGCATAGGTGAGGGTACGGAAACGTGGGAGGTTCGGGCTACGTGCTGACGCACGAGTTAGTGGCAGCGAACAGGCCAGGAGTATTCTACGGCGTAGGGTAAGGTGTAGGGCTGGTGGTGGCTTTCCGTTCCGGGCTAGGGTTAGGGTTAGGGAACGGCAAGCTTAGGGCACAGGTGAGGTACAGAAACGTGGGAGGGTCGGGCTACATGCTGACGCACGGTTCACTGCCAGCGAACGGGCCAGGAGTAGGCTACGGCGTAGGGTAAAGTTTAGGGCTGGTTGTGGGTTTCCGTTCGGGTCTAGGGTTAGGGTTAGGGAACGGCAATGCTTAGGCCACAGGTGAGGGTACGGAAAAGTGGGAGGTTCAGGTTACATGCTGACGCACAGGTCAGTGCCAGCGTACGGGCCAGTAGTAGCCTACTGCTTGGGGGTTAGGTGTAGGGCTGGTGGTAGTTTTCCGTTCCTGGCTAGGTTTAGGGATAGGGAACGGCAAAGCTTAGGACACACGTGAGGTTACAGAAACGTGGGAGGTTTGGGCTACCTGCTGACGCACGGGTCAGTGCCAGCGTACGGGGCAGGAGTAGGCTACGGCCTACGGTAAGGTCTAGGGCTGGTGTTGGGTTTCCGTTCCGGGCTAGGGTTAGGGTAAGGGAACGGCAAGGCTTAGGGCACAGTTGAGGGTATGGAAACGTGGGATGGTCTGGCTATGTGCTGACGCACGGGTCAGTGACAGCGTACGGGCCAGGAGTAGGTTACGGCATAGGGTAAGGTGTAGGCCTGGTGGAGGGTTTCTGTTCCAGGCTAGCGTTGGGGTTAGGGAACGGCAAGGCTTAGGAGTTGCCAGGCTGCCACCTGTAAAGAAGAGGATGTGTCACCCATACCTTCCGCTGGAATTTCTCTCCGGACAGAGGTGAGGAAGGAAAAAAGCAGTGGGGGCCGGGACAGGAGGGGTATCTCAGACAGGGCAATGGAAAGCTTCTGGAAGAGCGCCCGGGGCCAAGACCAACCTGGCTGGCCTGCAGGCACCAAGTTGGCCTGCGTGCTGTCGCTGGTGTGGCTCGACGTCCCTTCTAGGCTTTCAAGCCCTTGTACATATTCAGGTGTTTTACCTGGGAAGGGTGGGAACAGTTCAGCAGCAGCTGGCCTGGGGCTCAGCTCACGTTTACTCACAGATGCCTAGGCACGGTCCCCCAGCTTTGCAATGAGGATGCTCCTTGCGTGGGGGGTGGGTTGCTGGCTGTATGGGAGATGGTTTCCCACCTCTGACCAATTTCAGAATTGTTTACCGCTGGAGCAAGTGCCCTGATAGGGTTTTCCTCTGTATAACTCGTGGGTTCAGGTTTTTTTTTTCTTTTATGGTTCAAGTTAGATTTTATTCCTCTTTTATATATTTATAGATATAAGCATGGAAATAATTCATTCCTATAAATACATCTGTGTGACGGGAAGAACTTTTTTCTCTTTTATTTTTAAATTTTATTTTTTAAAATTTTGAAATTTAATTTTATTTTTTTTACACAGCACGTTATTATTAGTTATGTATTTTATGCATATACATGTATACAGGTCAATCCCAATCTCCTAACTCATCCCACCACCACCACCCCATGGCTTCCCACACTTGGTGTCCATATGTTTGTTCTCTACCTCTGTGTCTCTATTTCTTCCCTGCAAACCAGTTCATCTGTACCATTTTTTAGGTTCCACATATATGCATTAATATACAGTATTTGGTTTCCTCTTTCTGACTTACTTCATTCTGTATGACAGTCTCTCGATCCATCGATGTCTCTACAAATGACCCAGTTTCATTCCTGTTTATGGCCGAGTAATATTTCATTTTATATATGTACCACATCTTTATCCATTCATCTGTCTGTGGGCATTTAGGTTGCTTCCATTACCTGGCTATTGTAAATAGTGCTGCAACGAACATTGTGGTGAATGTGCCTTTTTGATTTACGGTTTTCTCTGGGTATATGCCCAGAAGTGGGATTGCTGGATCAGATGGTAATTCTATTTCTAATTTTTTTAAGGAAACTCCATACTGTTCTCCATAGTGACTGTATCAATTTACATTCCCACCAATAGTGGAAGAGGGCTCCTTTTGTCCACACCCTTCCCAGAATTGGTTGTTTGTAGATTTTCTGATGATGCTGATTCTAACAGGTGTGAGGTGATACCTCATTGTAGTTTTGATTTGCATTTCTCTAATAATTAGTGCTGTTGAGCAGCTTTTCATGTGCGTCTTGGCCATCTCTGTGTCTCCTTTGAAGAAACATCTCTTTAGATCTTCTGCCCATTTTTGTATTGGGTTGTTTGTTTTTTTAATATTAAGCTGCATGAGGTGTTTATATATATTGGAGATTAAACCTCTGTCCATTGATTCGTTTGCAACGATTTTCGCCCATTCTGAGGGATTCCTTTTTCCATTCCCGTTTTTTTCAACAGAAAAGGAAAGAAAGGAAAAGAAGCAGAACACTAATGTGCGTAAAATATGCCTTTTGAAACGGTCGTTTTGAAATATGGACGTCCTTTGAATTTTTTGGTCGATATGTGACCCCAGGATTTGTTTTCAGGGCAGGTGTCATTTACAGGCCTGCAATGATTTTGAATATCAACTGACCATTAGCGCTGGGATTAAAGCTGCTGTTGTGTGAAACGGCCACAAGGTGGCAGCAGTTCACCCTTACCAAATCTGGTTACTAGGGCAAGAGAGCCTCAGTGGAAGTGGTGTCCTAGATTGGAATTTAGAATGGAATGTGCCAGGAGAAAGCCCCTCAAGTTTGTCTCACTACTTCTTGTTCGTGTTTTTAATTTAATTTTTTTATTTTTTATTACAGCAAGTTTGATTACAATGTTTGGCTTGTTGTAGGTGTGGAAGATGTGGTTCTTTTACACATATACAGATGTCTGTTCTTCCTGGGATCCTTTTCCCATGTACGTTATGACAGAATGTTGAGTAGTCCTCTCTTGGTATTCTGTAGGTCTTTGGTGATTATATATGTCACCTGTGTTTGTATATGTCTGTTAACCCCGATATCGTAATGAAACCAATCCTCACACCATTCCATTGGTGAACCATAAGTTTGTTTAATGAATCTGTGATTGCCCTTCTCCGTGGAAATATCTGCCCTGGTATCCATTTTTAGGTAACACCTATAATTGATATGATATGATATGTGTCTTTCACTTTCTGACTTACTACAAGTCACGTGATTACTTCTAGGCTCATTTACGGTGCTGCAAATGGCATTGTGTCCTTTTTTTCCTTGGCTTCTCTTCTGCCTTAGCGAGGTCCATTTTCACCAATGTGATTCCCTGAGGTTTGTGGATTAGCTGACCTGGGCAGCCTTACTCTGCCGGCCCGCCCTCCCCAGGTGTGCCTCGTTGAGGTCAATATAAACAGCCCTCCAGGCAGCAATAGCCCCTGAAGCTGTGCCTGACTCCATATTCTCTGCCCCGTCAGCAGTCTCGGGGCTGTGCTGGTGAGAGGGAGTGAGGGGCCACAGCTTTGTGGGTGGCCCTGTGTGAGTGGGACTCTGCTGGCCTTTCTGCAGGAGTTGCCAGGCTGCCACCTGTAAAGAAGAGAATGTGTCACCCATACTTCCGCTGGAATTTCTCTCCGGACAGAGTTGAGGAAGGAAAAAAGCAGTGGGGGCCGGGACAGGAGGGGTATCTCAGACAGGGCAATGGAAAGCTTCCGGAAGAGCGCCCGGGGCCAAGACCAACCTGGCTGGCCTGCAGGCACCAAGTTGGCCTGCGTGCTGTCGCTGGTGTGGCTCGACGTCCCTTCTTCTAGGCTTTCAAGCCCTTGTACATATTCAGGTGTTTTACCTGGGAAGGGTGGGAACAGTTCAGCAGCAGCTGGCCTGGGGCTCAGCTCACGTTTACTCACAGATGCCTAGGCACGGTCCCCCAGCTTTGCAATGAGGATGCTCCTTGCGTGGGGGGTGGGTTGCTGGCTGTATGGGAGATGGTTTCCCACCTCTGACCAATTTCAGAATTGTTTACCGCTGGAGCAAGTGCCCTGATAGGGTTTTCCTCTGTATAACTCGTGGGTTCAGGTTTTTTTTTTCTTTTATGGTTCAAGTTAGATTTTATTCCTCTTTTATATATTTATAGATATAAGCATGGAAATAATTCATTCCTATAAATACATCTGTGTGACGGGAAGAACTTTTTTCTCTTTTATTTTTAAATTTTATTTTTTAAAATTTTGAAATTAAATTTTATTTTTTTTATACAGCACGTTATTTTTAGTTATGTATTTTATGCATATACATGTATACAGGTCAATCCCAATCTCCTAACTCATCCTACCACCACCACCCCATGGCTTCCCACACTTGGTGTCCATACGTTTGTTCTCTACCTCTGTGTCTCTATTTCTTCCCTGCAAACCAGTTCATCTGTACCATTTTTTAGGTTCCACATATATGCATTAATATACAGTATTTGGTTTCCTCTTTCTGACTGACTTCATTCTGTATGACAGTCTCTCAATCCATCGATGTCTCTACAAATGACCCAGTTTCATTCCTGTTTATGGCCGAGTAATATTTCATTTTATATATGTACCACATCTTTATCCATTCATCTGTCTGTGGGCATTTAGGTTGCTTCCATTACCTGGCTATTGTAAATAGTGCTGCAACGAACATTGTGGTGAATGTGCCTTTTTGATTTACGGTTTTCTCTGGGTATATGCCCAGAAGTGGGATTGCTGGATCAGATGGTAATTCTATTTCTAATTTTTTTAAGGAAACTCCATACTGTTCTCCATAGTGACTGTATCAATTTACATTCCCACGAATAGTGGAAGAGGGCTCCTTTTGTCCACACCCTCCCCAGAATTGGTTGTTTGTAGATTTTCTGATGATGCCGATTCTAACAGGTGTGAGGTGATACCTCATTGTAGTTTTGATTTGCATTTCTCTAATAATTAGTGCTGTTGAGCAGCTTTTAATGTGCGTCTTGGCCATCTCTGTGTCTTCTTTAAAGAAAGTCTCTTTAGATCTTCTGCCCATTTTTGTATTGGGTTGTTTGTTTTTTTAATATTAAGCTGCATGAGCTGTTTATATATATTGGAGATTAAACCTCTGTCCATTGATTCGTTTGCAACGATTTTCGCCCATTCTGAGGGATTCCTTTTTCCATTCCCGTTTTTTTTAACAAAAAAGGAAAGAAAGGAAAAGAAGCAGAACACTAATGTGCGTAAAATATGCCTTTTGAAACGGTCGTTTTGAAATATGGACGTCCTTTGAATTTTTTGGTCGATATGTGACCCCAGGATTTGTTTTCAGGGCAGGTGTCATTTACAGGCCTGCAATGATTTTGAATATCAACTGACCATTAGCGCTGGGATTAAAGCTGCTGTTGTGTGAAACGGCCACAAAGTGGCAGCAGTTCACCCTTACCAAATCTGGTTATTAGGGCAAGAGAGCCTCAGTGGAAGTGGTGTTCTAGATTGGAATTTAGAATGGAATGTGCCAGGAGAAAGCCCCTCAAGTTTGTCTCACTACTTCTTGTTCGTGTTTTTAATTTAATTTTTTTATTTTTTATTACAGCAAGTTTGATTACAATGTTTGGCTTGTTGTAGGTGTGGAAGATGTGGTTCTTTTACACATATACAGATGTCTGTTCTTCCTGGGATCCTTTTCCCATGTACGTTATGACAGAATGTTGAGTAGTCCTCTCTTGGTATTCTGTAGGTATTTGGTGATTATATATGTCACCTGTGTTTGTATATGTCTGTTAACCCCGATATCGTAATGAAACCAATCCTCACACCATTCCATTGGTGAACCATAAGTTTGTTTAATGAATCTGTGATTGCCCTTCTCCATGGAAATATCTGCCCTGGTATCCATTTTTAGGTAACACCTATAATTGATATGATATGATATGTGTCTTTCACTTTCTGACTTACTACAAGTCACGTGATTACTTCTAGGCTCATTTACGGTGCTGCAAATGGCATTGTGTCCTTTTTTTCCTTGGCTTCTCTTCTGCCTTAGCGAGGTCCATTTTCACCAATGTGATTCCCTGAGGTTTGTGGATTAGCTGACCTGGGCAGCCTTACTCTGCCGGCCCGCGCTCCCCAGGTGTGCCTCGTTGAGGTCAATATAAACAGCGCTCCAGGCAGCAATAGCCCCTGAAGCTGTGCCTGACTCCATATTCTCTGCCCCGTCAGCAGTCTCGGGGCTGTGCTGGTGGGAGGGAGTGAGGGGCCACAGCTTTGTGGGTGGCCCGGTGTGAGTGGGATTCTGCTGCCCTTTCTGCAGGAGTTGCCAGGCTGCCACCTGTAAAGAAGAGAATGTGTCACCCATACCTTCCGCTGGAATTTCTCTCCGGACAGAGGTGAGGAAGGAAAAAAGCAGTGGGGGCCGGGACAGGAGGGGTATCTCAGTCAGGGCAATGGAAAGCTTCCGGAAGAGCACCCGGGGCCAAGACCAACCTGGCTGGCCTGCAGGCACCAAGTTGGCCTGCGTGCTGTCGCTGGTGTGGCTCGACGTCCCTTCTTCTAGGCTTTCAAGCCCTTGTACATATTCAGGTGTTTTACCTGGGAAGGGTGGGAACAGTTCAGCAGCAGCTGGCCTGGGGCTCAGCTCACGTTTACTCCCAGATGCCTAGGCACGGACCCCCAGCTTTGCAATGAGGATGCTCCTTGTGTGCGGGGTGGGTTGCTGGCTGTATGGGAGATGGTTTCCCACCTCTGACCAATTTCAGAATTGTTTACCGCTGGAGCAAGTGCCCTGATAGGGTTTTCCTCTGTATAACTCGTGGGTTCAGGTTTTTTTTTTTTCTTTTATGGTTCAAGTTAGATTTTATTCCTCTTTTATATATTTATAGATATAAGCATGGAAATAATTCATTCCTATAAATACATCTGTGTGACGGGAAGAACTTTTTTCTCTTTTATTTTTAAATTTTATTTTTTAAAATTTTGAAATTAAATTTTATTTTTTTTATACAGCACGTTATTTTTAGTTATGTATTTTATGCATATACATGTATACAGGTCAATCCCAATCTCCCAACTCATCCCACCACCACCACCCCATGGCTTCCCACACTTGGTGTCCATACGTTTGTTCTCTACCTCTGTGTCTCTATTTCTTCCCTGCAAACCAGTTCATCTGTACCATTCTTTAGGCTCCACATATATGCATTAATATACAATATTTGTTTTCCTCTTTCTGACTTACTTCATTCTGTATGACAGTCTCTCGATCCATCGATGTCTCTACAAATGACCAGTTTCATTCCTTTTTATGGCCGAGTAATATTCCATTTTATATATGTACCACATCTTTATCCATTCATCTGTCTGTGGGCATTTAGGTTGCTTCCATTACCTGGCTATTGTAAATAGTGCTGCAACGAATATTGTGGTGAATGTGCCTTTTTGATTTACGGTTTTCTCTGGTTATATGCCCAGAAGTGGGATTGCTGGATCAGATGGTAATTCTATTTCTAGTTTTTTTTTAAGGAAACTCCATACTGTTCTCCATAGTGACTGTATCAATTTACATTCCCACCAATAGTGGAAGAGGGCTCCTTTTGTCCACACCCTCCCCAGAATTGGTTGTTTGTAGATTTTCTGATGATGCCGATTCTAACGGGTGTGAGGTGATACCTCATTGTAGTTTTGATTTGCATTTCTCAAATAATTAGTGCTGTTGAGCAGCTTTTCATGTGCGTCTTGGCCATCTCTGTGTCTCCTTTGAAGAAACATCTCTTTAGATCTTCTGCCCATTTTTGTATTGGGTTGTTTGTTTTTTTAATATTAAGCTGCATGAGCTGTTTATATATATTGGAGATTAAACCTCTGTCCATTGATTCGTTTGCAACGATTTTTGCCCATTCTGAGGGATGCCTTTTTCCATTCCCGTTTTTTTTTAACAAAAAAGGAAAGAAAGGAAAAGAAGCAGAACACTAATGTGCGTAAAATATGCCTTTTGAAACGGTCGTTTTGAAATATGGACGTCCTTTGAATTTTTTGGTCGATATGTGACCCCAGGATTTGTTTTCAGGGCAGGTGTCATTTACAGGCCTGCAATGATTTTGAATATCAACTGACCATTAGCGCTGGGATTAAAGCTGCTGTTGTGTGAAACGGCCACCAGGTGGCAGCAGTTCACCCTTACCAAATCTGGTTACTAGGGCAAGAGAGCCTCAGTGGAAGTGGTGTTCTAGATTGGAATTTAGAATGGAATGTGCCAGGAGAAAGCCCTTCAAGTTTGTCTCACTACTTCTTGTTCGTGTTTTTAATTTAATTTTTTTTATTTTTTTATTACAGCAAGGTTGATTACAATGTTTGGCTTGTTGTAGGTGTGGAAGATGTGGTTCTTTTACACATATACAGATGTCTGTTCTTCCTGGGATCCTTTTCCCATGTACGTTATGACAGAATGTTGAGTAGTCCTCTCTTGGTATTCTGTAGGTCTTTGGTGATTATATATGTCACCTGTGTTTGTATATGTCTGTTATCCCCGATATCATAATGAAACCAATCCTCACACCTTTCCATTGGTGAACCATAAGTTTGTTTAATGAATCTGTGATTGCCCTTCTCCGTGGAAATATCTGCCCTGGTATCCATTTTTAGGTAACACCTATAAGTGATATGATATGGTATGTGTCTTTCACTTTCTGACTTACTACAAGTCACGTGATTACTTCTAGACTCATTTACGGTGCTGCAAATGGCATTTTGTCCTTTTTTTCGTTAGCTTCTCTTCTCCCTTA
Organism: Mesoplodon mirus; assembly: GCF_964341445.2. NCBI lineage: Eukaryota > Metazoa > Chordata > Mammalia > Artiodactyla > Ziphiidae > Mesoplodon > Mesoplodon mirus. The sequence goes on along the minus strand of NW_028295764.1, from coordinate 2,189,875 downwards.
GCGAGGTCCATTTTCAACAATGTGATTCCCTGAGGGTTGTGGATTAGCTGACCTGGGCAGCCTTACCGTGCCGGCCCGCCCTCCCCAGGTGTGCCTCGTTGAGGTCAATATAAACAGCGCTCCAGGCAGCAATAGCCTCTGAAGCTGTGCCTGACTCGATATTCTCTGCCCTGTCAGCAGTCTCGGGGCTCTGCTGGTGGGTGGGAGTGAGGGGCCACAGCTTTGTGGGTGGCCCGGTGTGAGTGGGGCTCTGCTGGCCTTTCTGCAGGAGTTGCCAGGCTGACACCTGTAAAGAAGAGGATGTGTCACCCATACCTTCCACTGGAATTTCTCTCCGGACAGAGGTGAGGAAGGAAAAAAGAAGTGGGGGCCAGGACAGGAGGCGTATCTCAGGCAGGGCAATGGAAAGCTTCCGGAAGAGCGCCCGGGGCCAGGACCACCCTGGCTGGCCTGCAGGCACCAAGTTGCCCTGCGTGCTGTCGCTGGTGTGGCTCCACGGCCCTTCCTCTAGGCTTTCAAGCCCTTGTGCATATTCAGGTGTTTTACCTCGGAAGGGTGGGAACAGTTCAGCAGCAGCTGGCCTGGGGCTCAGCTCACGTTTACGCACAGATGCCTCGGCACGGATCCCAGCTTTGCAATGAGGACGCTCCTTGTGTGGGGGGTGGGGTGCTGGCTGTATGGGAGATGGTTCCCCACCTCTGACCTATTTCAGAATTGTTTACCGCTGGAGCAAGTGTCCAGATAGGGTTTTCCTCTGTATAAATGGTGGGTTCAGCTTTTTTTTTTCTTTTATGGTTCAAGTTAGATTTTATTCCTCTTTTATGTATTTATAGATATAAGCATGGAAATAATTCATTTCTACAAATACATCTGTGAGACGGGAAGAACTTTTTTCTCTTTTATTTTTAAATTTTATTGTTTAGAATTTTGAAATTAATTAATTTATTTTTTTATACAGCAGGATATTATTAGTTATGTAGTTTATGCATATAAATGTATACAGGTCAATCCCAATCTCCCAACTCATCCCACCACCACCACCCCATGGCTTCCCACACTTGGTGTCCATACGTTTGTTCTCTACCTCTGTGTCTCTATTTCTTCGCTGCAAACCAGTTCATCTGTACCATTTTTTAGGTTGCCCATATATGCGTTAATATACAGTATTTGGTTTCCTCTTTTTGACTACATTCTGTATGACAGTCTCTTGATCCATCGATGTCTCTACAAATGACCCTGTTTCATTCCTTTTTATGGCCGAGTAATATTTCATTTTATATATGTACCACATCTTTATCCATTCATCTGTCTGTGGGCATTTAGATTGCTTCCATTACCTGGCTATTGTAAATAGTGCTGCAATGAACATTGTGGTGAATGTGCCTTTTTGATTTACGGTTTTCTCTGGGTATATGCCCAGAAGTGGGATTGCTGGATCAGATGGTAATTCTATTTCTAGTTTTTTTAAGGAAACTCCATACTGTTCTCCATAGTGACTGTATCAATTTACATTCCCACCAATAGTGGAAGAGGGCTCCTTTTGTCCACACCCTCCCCAGAATTGGTTGTTTGTAGATTTTCTGATGACGCCGATTCTAACAGGTGTGAGGTGATACCTCATTGTAGTTTTGATTTGCATTTCTCTAATAATTAGTGCTGTTGAGCAGCTTTTCATGTGCGTCTTGGCCATCTCTGTGTCTTCTTTGAAGAAACATCTCTTTAGATCTTCTGCCCATTTTGGTATTGGGTTGTTTGTTTTTTTAATATTAAGCTGCATGAGCTGTTTATATATATTGGAGATTAAACCTCTGTCCATTGATTCGTTTGCAACGATTTTTGCCCATTCTGAGGGATGCCTTTTTCCATTCCCGTTTTTTTTAACAAAAGAGGAAAGAAAGGAAAAGAAGCAGAACACTAATGTGCGTAAAATATGCCTTTTGAAACGGTCCTTTTGAAATATGGACGTCCTTTGAATTTTTTGGTCGATATGTGACCCCAGGATTTGTTTTCAGGGCAGGTGTCATTTACAGGCCTGCAATGATTTTGAATATCAACTGACCATTAGCGCTGGGATTAAAGCTGCTGTTGTGTGAAACGGCCACAAGGTGGCAGCAGTTCACCCTTACCAAATCTGGTTACTAGGGCAAGAGAGCCTCAGTGGAAGTGGTGTTCTAGATTGGAATTTAGAATGGAATGTGCCAGGAGAAAGCCCCTCAAGTTTGTCTCACTACTTCTTGTTCGTGTTTTTAATTTAATTTTTTTTATTTTTTATTACAGCAAGTTTGATTACAATGTTTGGCTTGTTGTAGGTGTGGAAGATGTGGTTCTTTTACACATATACAGATGTCTGTTCTTCCTGGGATCCTTTTCCCATGTACGTTATGACAGAATGTTGAGTAGTCCTCTCTTGGTATTCTGTAGGTCTTTGGTGATTATATATGTCACCTGTGTTTGTATATGTCTGTTAACCCCGATATCGTAATGAAACCAATCCTCACACCATTCCATTGGTGAACCATAAGTTTGTTTAATGAATCTGTGATTGCCCTTCTCCGTGGAAATATCTGCCCTGGTATCCATTTTTAGGTAACACCTATAATTGATATGATATGATATGTGTCTTTCACTTTCTGACTTACTACAAGTCACGTGATTACTTCTAGGCTCATTTACGGTGCTGCAAATGGCATTGTGTCCTTTTTTTCCTTGGCTTCTCTTCTGCCTTAGCGAGGTCCATTTTCACCAATGTGATTCCATGAGGTTTGTGGATTAGCTGACCTGGGCAGCCTTACTCTGCCGGCCCGCGCTCCCCAGGTGTGCCTCGTTGAGGTCAATATAAACAGCGCTCCAGGCAGCAATAGCCCCTGAAGCTGTGCCTGACTCCATATTCTCTGCCCCGTCAGCAGTCTCGGGGCTGTGCTGGTGGGAGGGAGTGAGGGGCCACAGCTTTGTGGGTGGCCCGGTGTGAGTGGGACTCTGCTGGCCTTTCTGCAGGAGTTGCCAGACTGCCACCTGTAAAGAAGAGAATGTGTCACCCATACCTTCCGCTGGAATTTCTCTCCGGACAGAGGTGAGGAAGGAAAAAAGCAGTGGGGGCCGGGACAGGAGGGGTATCTCAGTCAGGGCAATGGAAAGCTTCCGGAAGAGCACCCGGGGCCAAGACCAACCTGGCTGGCCTGCAGGCACCAAGTTGGCCTGCGTGCTGTCGCTGGTGTGGCTCGACGTCCCTTCTTCTAGGCTTTCAAGCCCTTGTACATATTCAGGTGTTTTACCTGGGAAGGGTGGGAACAGTTCAGCAGCAGCTGGCCTGGGGCTCAGCTCACGTTTACTCACAGATGCCTAGGCACGGACCCCCAGCTTTGCAATGAGGATGCTCCTTGCGTGGGGGGTGGGTTGCTGGCTGTATGGGAGATGGTTTCCCACCTCTGACCAATTTCAGAATTGTTTACCACTGGAGCAAGTGCCCTGATAGGGTTTTCCTCTGTATAACTCGTGGGTTCAGGTTTTTTTTTTTTCTTTTATGGTTCAAGTTAGATTTTATTCCTCTTTTATATATTTATAGATATAAGCATGGAAATAATTCATTCCTATAAATACATCTGTGTGACGGGAAGAACTTTTTTCTCTTTTATTTTTAAATTTTATTTTTTAAAATTTTGAAATTAAATTTTATTTTTTTTATACAGCACGTTATTTTTAGTTATGTATTTTATGCATATACATGTATACAGGTCAATCCCAATCTCCCAACTCATCCCACCACCACCACCCCATGGCTTCCCACACTTGGTGTCCATACGTTTGTTCTCTACCTCTGTGTCTCTATTTCTTCCCTGCAAACCAGTTCATCTGTACCATTCTTTAGGCTCCACATATATGCATTAATATACAATATTTGTTTTCCTCTTTCTGACTTACTTCATTCTGTATGACAGTCTCTCGATCCATCGATGTCTCTACAAATGACCAGTTTCATTCCTTTTTATGGCCGAGTAATATTCCATTTTATATATGTACCACATCTTTATCCATTCATCTGTCTGTGGGCATTTAGGTTGCTTCCATTACCTGGCTATTGTAAATAGTGCTGCAACGAACATTGTGGTGAATGTGCCTTTTTGATTTACGGTTTTCTCTGGTTATATGCCCAGAAGTGGGATTGCTGGATCAGATGGTAATTCTATTTCTAGTTTTTTTTAAGGAAACTCCATACTGTTCTCCATAGTGACTGTATCAATTTACATTCCCACCAATAGTGGAAGAGGGCTCCTTTTGTCCACACCCTCCCCAGAATTGGTTGTTTGTAGATTTTCTGATGATGCCGATTCTAACGGGTGTGAGGTGATACCTCATTGTAGTTTTGATTTGCATTTCTCTAATAATTAGTGCTGTTGAGCAGCTTTTCATGTGCGTCTTGGCCATCTCTGTGTCTCCTTTGAAGAAACATCTCTTTAGATCTTCTGCCCATTTTTGTATTGGGTTGTTTGTTTTTTTTAATATTAAGCTGCATGAGCTGTTTATATATATTGGAGATTAAACCTCTGTCCATTGATTCGTTTGCAACGATTTTTGCCCATTCTGAGGGATGCCTTTTTCCATTCCCGTTTTTTTTAACAAAAAAGGAAAGAAAGGAAAAGAAGCAGAACACTAATGTGCGTAAAATATGCCTTTTGAAACGGTCGTTTTGAAATATGGACGTCCTTTGAATTTTTTGGTCGATATGTGACCCCAGGATTTGTTTTCAGGGCAGGTGTCATTTACAGGCCTGCAATGATTTTGAATATCAACTGACCATTAGCGCTGGGATTAAAGCTGCTGTTGTGTGAAACGGCCACCAGGTGGCAGCAGTTCACCCTTACCAAATCTGGTTACTAGGGCAAGAGAGCCTCAGTGGAAGTGGTGTTCTAGATTGGAATTTAGAATGGAATGTGCCAGGAGAAAGCCCCTCAAGTTTGTCTCACTACTTCTTGTTCGTGTTTTTAATTTAATTTTTCTTATTTTTTTTATTACAGCAAGGTTGATTACAATGTTTGGCTTGTTGTAGGTGTGGAAGATGTTGTTCTTTTACACATATACAGATGTCTGTTCTTCCTGGGATCCTTTTCCCATGTACGTTATGACAGAATGTTGAGTAGTCCTCTCTTGGTATTCTGTAGGTCTTTGGTGATTATATATGTCACCTGTGTTTGTATATGTCTGTTATCCCCGATATCATAATGAAACCAATCCTCACACCTTTCCATTGGTGAACCATAAGTTTGTTTAATGAATCTGTGATTGCCCTTCTCCGTGGAAATATCTGCCCTGGTATCCATTTTTAGGTAACACCTATAAGTGATATGATATGGCATGTGTCTTTCACTTTCTGACTTACTACAAGTCACGTGATTACTTCTAGACTCATTTACGGTGCTGCAAATGGCATTTTGTCCTTTTTTTCCTTGGCTTCTCTTCTGCCTTAGCGAGGTCCATTTTCAACAATGTGATTCCCTGAGGGTTGTGGATTAGCTGACCTGGGCAGCCTTACCGTGCCGGCCCGCCCTCCCCAGGTGTGCCTCGTTGAGGTCAATATAAACAGCGCTCCAGGCAGCAATCGCCCCTGAAGCTGTGCCTGACTCCATATTCTCTGCCCCGTCAGCAGTCTCGGGGCTCTGCTGGTGGGTGGGAGTGAGGGGCCACAGCTCTGTTGGTGGCCCGGTGTGAGTGGGGCTCTGCTGGCCTTTCTGCAGGAGTTGCCAGGCTGACACCTGTAAAGAAGAGGATGTGTCACCCATACCTTCCGCTGGAATTTCTCTCCGGATAGAGGTGAGGAAGGAAAAAAGCAGTGGGGGCCAGGTCAGGAGGGGTATCTCAGGCAGGGCAATGGAATGCTTCCGGAAGAGCGCCCGGGGCCAGGACCACCCTGGCTGGCCTGCAGGCACCAAGTTGGCCTGCGTGCTGTCGCTGGTGTGGCTCCACGGCCCTTCCTCTAGGCTTTCAAGCCCTTGTACATATTCAGGTGTTTTACCTGGGAAGGGTGGGAACAGTTCAGCAGCAGCTGGCCTGGGGCTCAGCTCACGTTTACGCACAGATGCCTCGGCACAGTCCCCCAGCTTTGCAATGAGGACGCTCCTTGTGTGGGGGGTGGGGTGCTGGCTGTATGGGAGATGGTTCCCCACCTCTGACCAATTTCAGAATTGTTTACCGCTGGAGCAAGTGTCCAGATAGGGTTTTCCTCTGTATAAATGGTGGGTTCAGGTTTTTTTTTTCTTTTATGTTTCAAGTTAGATTTTATTCCTCTTTTATGTATTTATAGATATAAGCATGGAAATAATTCATTCCTATAAATACATCTGTGAGACGGGAAGAACTTTTTTCTCTTTTATTTTTAAATTTTATTGTTTAGAATTTTGAAATTAATTTATTTTTTTATACAGCAGGTTATTATTAGTTATGTATTTTATGCATATAAATGTATACAGGTCAATCCCAATCTCCCAACTCATCCCACCACCACCACCCCATGGCTTCCCACACTTGGTGTCCATACGTTTGTTCTCTACCTCTGTGTCTCTATTTCTTCGCTGCAAACCTGTTCATCTGTACCATTTTTTAGGTTCCACATATATGCCTTAATATACACTATTTGGTTTCCTCTTTCTGACTTCATTCTGTATGACAGTCTCTTGATCCATCGATGTCTCTACAAATGACCCAGTTTCATTCCTTTTTATGGCCGAGTAATATTTCATTTTATATATGTACCACATCTTTATCCATTCATCTGTCTGTGGGCATTTAGGTTGCTTCCATTACCTGGCTATTGTAAATAGTGCTGCAATGAACATTGTGGTGAATGTGCCTTTTTGATTTACGGTTTTCTCTGGGTATATGCCCAGAAGTGGGATTGCTGGATCAGATGGTAATTCTATTTCTAGTTTTTTTTAAGGAAACTCCATACTGTTCTCCATAGTGACTGTATCAATTTACATTCCCACCAATAGTGGAAGAGGGCTCCTTTTGTCCACACCCTCCCCAGAATTGGTTGTTTGTAGATTTTCTGATGATGCCGATTCTAACGGGTGTGAGGTGATACCTCATTGTAGTTTTGATTTGCATTTCTCTAATAATTAGTGCTGTTGAGCAGCTTTTCATGTGCGTCTTGGCCATCTCTGTGTCTCCTTTGAAGAAACATCTCTTTAGATCTTCTGCCCATTTTTGTATTGGGTTGTTTGTTTTTTTAATATTAAGCTGCATGAGCTGTTTATATATATTGGAGATTAAACCTCTGTCCATTGATTCGTTTGCAACGATTTTTGCCCATTCTGAGGGATGCCTTTTTCCATTCCTGTTTTTTTTTAACAAAAAAGGAAAGAAAGGAAAAGAAGCAGAACACTAATGTGCGTAAAATATGCCTTTTGAAACGGTCGTTTTGAAATATGGACGTCCTTTGAATTTTTTGGTCGATATGTGACCCCAGGATTTGTTTTCAGGGCAGGTGTCATTTACAGGCCTGCAATGATTTTGAATATCAACTGACCATTAGCGCTGGGATTAAAGCTGCTGTTGTGTGAAACGGCGACCAGGAGGCAGCAGTTCACCCTTACCAAATCTGGTTACTAGGGCAAGAGAGCCTCAGTGGAAGTGGTGTTCTAGATTGGAATTTAGAATGGAATGTGCCAGGAGAAAGCCCCTCAAGTTTGTCTCACTACTTCTTGTTCGTGTTTTTAATTTAATTTTTTTTATTTTTTATTACAGCAAGGTTGATTACAATGTTTGGCTTGTTGTAGGTGTGGAAGATGTGGTTCTTTTACACATATACAGATGTCTGTTCTTCCTGGGATCCTTTTCCCATGTACGTTATGACAGAATGTTGAGTAGTCCTCTCTTGGTATTCTGTAGGTCTTTGGTGATTATATATGTCACCTGTGTTTGTATATGTCTGTTATCCCCGATCTCGTAATGAAACCAATCCTCACACCTTTCCATTCGTGAACCATAAGTTTGTTTAATGAATCTGTGATTGCCCTTCTCCGTGGAAATATCTGCCCTGGTATCCATTTTTAGGTAACACGTATAAGTGATATGATATGGTATGTGTCTTTCACTTTCTGACTTACTACTAGTCACGTGATTACTTCTAGACTCATTTACGGTGCTGCAAATGGCATTTTGTCCTTTTTTTCGTTGGCTTCTCTTCTGCCTTAGCGAGGTCCATTTTCAACAATGTGATTCCCTGAGGGTTGTGGATTAGCTGACCTGGGCAGCCTTACCCTGCCGGCCCGCCCTCCCCAGGTGTGCCTCGTTGAGGTCAATATAAACAGCGCTCCAGGCAGCAATAGCCCCTGAAGCTGTGCCTGACTCCATATTCTCTGCCCCGTCAGCAGTCTCGGGGCTCTGCTGGTGGGTGGGATTGAGGGGCCACAGCTTTGTGGGTGGCCCAGTGTGAGTGGGGCTCTGCTGGCCTTTCTGCAGGAGTTGCCAGGCTGACACCTGTAAAGAAGAGGATGTGTCACCCATACCTTCCGCTGGAATTTCTCTCCGGACAGAGGTGAGGAAGGAAAAAAGCAGTGGGGGCCAGGACAGGAGGGGTATCTCAGGCAGGGCAATGGAATGCTTCCGGAAGAGCGCCCGGGGCCAGGACCACCCTGGCTGGCCTGCAGGCACCAAGTTGGCCTGTGTGCTGTCGCTGGTGTGGCTCCACGGCCCTTCCTCTAGGCTTACAAGCCCTTGTACATATTCAGGTGTTTTACCTGGGAAGGGTGGGAACAGTTCAGCAGCAGCTGGCCTGGGGCTCAGCTCACGTTTACGCACAGATGCCTCGGCACAGTCCCCCAGCTTTGCAATGAGGACGCTCCTTGTGTGGGGGGTGGGGTGCTGGCTGTATGGGAGATGGTTCCCCACCTCTGACCAATTTCAGAATTGTTTACCGCTGGAGCAAGTGTCCAGATAGGGTTTTCCTCTGTATAAATGGTGGGTTCAGGTTTTTTTTTCTTTTATGTTTCAAGTTAGATTTTATTCCTCTTTTATGTATTTATAGATATAAGCATGGAAATAATTCATTCCTATAAATACATCTGTGAGACGGGAAGAACTTTTTTTCTCTTTTATTTTTAAATTTTATTGTTTAGAATTTTGAAATTAATTAATTTATTTTTTTATACAGCAGGTTATTATTAGTTATGTATTTTATGCATATAAATGTATACAGGTCAATCCCAATCTCCCAACTCATCCCACCACCACCACCCCATGGCTTCCCACACTTGGTGTCCATACGTTTGTTCTCTACCTCTGTGTCTCTATTTCTTCGCTGCAAACCAGTTCATCTGTACCATTTTTTAGGTTCCACATATGTGCCTTAATATTCAGTATTTGGTTTCCTCTTTCTGACTTCATTCTGTATGACAGTCTCTTGATCCATCGATGTCTCTACAAATGACCCAGTTTCATTCCTTTTTATGGCCGAGTAATATTCCATTTTATATATGTACCACATCTTTATCCATTCATCTGTCTGTGGGCATTTAGGTTGCTTCCATTACCTGGCTATTGTAAATAGTGCTGCAATGAACATTGTGGTGAATGTGCCTTTTTGATTTACGGTTTTCTCTGGGTATATGCCCAGAAGTGGGATTGCTGGATCAGATGGTAATTCTATTTTTAGTTTTTTTAAGGAAACTCCATACTGTTCTCCATAGTGATTGTATCAATTTACATTCCCACCAATAGTGGAAGAGGGCTCCTTTTGTCCACACCCTCCCCAGAATTGGTTGTTTGTAGATTTTCTGATGATGCCGATTCTAACAGGTGTGAGGTGATACCTCATTGTAGTTTTGATTTGCATTTCTCTAATAATTAGTGCTGTTGAGCAGCTTTTCATGTGCGTCTTGGCCATCTCTGTGTCTTCTTTGAAGAAACGTCTCTTTAGATCTTCTGCCCATTTTTGTATTGGGTTGTTTGTTTTTTTAATATTAAGCTGCATGAGCTGTTTATATATATTGGAGATTAAACCTCTGTCCATTGATTCGTTTGCAACGATTTTTGCCCATTCTGAGGGATGCCTTTTTCCATTCCCGTTTTTTTTAACAAAAAAGGAAAGAAAGTAAAAGAAGCAGAACACTAATGTGCGTAAAATATGCCTTTTGAAACGGTCGTTTTGAAATATGGACGTGCTTTGAATTTTTTGTTCGATATGTGACCCCAGGATTTGTTTTCAGGGCAGGTGTCATTTACAGGCCTGCAATGATTTTGAATATCAACTGACCATTAGCGCTGGGATTAAAGCTGCTGTTGTGTGAAACGGCCACAAAGTGGCAGCAGTTCTCCCTTACCAAATCTGGTTACTAGGGCAAGAGAGCCTCAGTGGAAGTGGTGTTCTAGATTGGAATTTAGAATGGAATGTGCCAGGAGAAAGCCCCTCAAGTTTGTCTCACTACTTCTTGTTCGTGTTTTTAATTTATTTATTTTTTTATTTTTTATTACAGCAAGTTTGATTACAATGTTTGGCTTGTTGTAGGTGTGGAAGATGTGGTTCTTTTACACATATACAGATGTCTGTTCTTCCTGGGATCCTTTTCCCATGTACGTTATGACAGAATGTTGAGTAGTCCACTCTTGGTATTCTGTAGGTCTTTGGTGATTATATATGTCACCTGTGTTTGTATATGTGTGTTAACCCCGGTATCGTAATGAAACCAATCCTCACAACTTTCCATTGGTGAACCATAAGTTTGTTTACTGAATCTGTGATTGCCCTTCTCCGTGGAAATATCTGCCCTGGTATCCATTTTTAGGTAACACCTATAAGTGATATGATATGATATGTGTCTTTCACTTTCTGACTTACTACAAGTCACGTGATTACTTCTAGACTCATCTACGGTTCTGCAAATGGCATTGTGTCCTTTTTTCCCTTGGCTTCTCTTCTGCCTTAGTGAGGTCCATTTTCAACAATGTGATTCCCTGAGGGTTGTGGATTAGCTGACCTGGGCAGCCTTACCCTGCCGGCCCGCCCTCCCCAGATGTGCCTCGTTGAGGTCAATATAAACAGAGCTCCAGGCAGCAATAGCCACTGAAGCTGTGCCTGACTCCATATTCTCTGCCCCTTCAGCAGTCTCGGGGCTGTGCTGGTGGTTGGGAGTGAGTGGCCACAGCTTTGTGGGTGGCCCGGTGTTAGTGGGGCTCTGCTGGCCTTTCTGCAGGAGTTGCCAGGCTGACACGTGTAAAGAAGAGAATGTGTCACCCATACCTTCAGCTGGAATTTCTCTCCGGACAGAGGTGAGGAAGGAAAAAAGCAGTGGGTGCGGGAGAAGAGGGGTATCTCAGGCAGGGCAATGGAAAGCTTCCGGAAGAGCGTCCAGGGCCAGGACCACCCTGGCTGGCCTGCAGGCACCAAGTTGGCCTGCGTGCTGTCACTGGTGTGGCTCCACGGCCCTTCCTCTAGGCTTTCAAGCCCTTGTACATATTCAGGTGTTTTACCTGGGAAGGGTGGGAACAGTTCAGCAGCAGCTGGCCTGGGGCTCAGCTCACATTTACTCACAGATGCCTCGGCACGGTCCCCCAGCTTTGCAATGAGGACGCTCCTTGCGTGGGGGGTGGGTTGCTGGCTGTATGGGAGATGGTTCCCCACCTCTGACCAATTTCAGAATTGTTTACCACTGGAGCAAGTGCCCTGATAGGGTTTTGCTCTGTATAACTCGTGGGTTCAGTTTTTTTTTTTATGGTTCAAGTTAGAATTTATTCCTCTTTTATGTATTTATAGATATAAGCATGGAAATAATTCATTCCTATAAATACATCTGTGAGACGGGAAGAACTTTTTTCTCTTTTATTTTTAAATTTTATTTTTTAAAATTTTGAAATTTAATTTTATTTATTTTTTTATACTGCACGTTATTATTAGTTATGTATTTTATGCATATACATGTATTCAGGTCAATCCCAATCCCCCAACTCATCCCACCACCACCACCCCATGGCTTCCCACACTTGGTGTCCATACGTTTGTTCTCTACCTCTGTGTCTCTATTTATTTCCTGCAAACCAGTTCATCTGTACCATTTTTTAGGCTCCACATATATGCATTAATATACAATATTTGTTTTCCACTTTCTGACTTACTTCATTCTGTATGACAGTCTCTCGATCCATCGATGTCTCTACAAATGACCCAGTTTCATTCCTTTTTATGGCCGAGTAATATTCCATTTTATATACGTACCACATCTTTATCCATTCATCTGTCTGTGGGCATTTAGGTTGCTTCCATTACCTGGCTATTGTAAATAGTGCTGCAACGAATATTGTGGTGAATGTTCCTTTTTGATTTACGGTTTTATCTGGGTATATGCCCAGAAGTGGGATTGCTGGATCAGATAGTAATTCTATTTCTAATTTTTTTAAGGGAACTCCATACTGTTCTCCATAGTGACTGTATCAATTTACATTCCCACCAATAGTGGAAGAGGGCTCCTTTTGTCCACACCCTCCCCAGAAATTGTTGTTTGTAGATTTTCTGATGATGCCGATTCTAACAGGTGTGAGGTGATACCTCATTGTAGTTTTGATTTGCATTTCTCTAATAATTAGTGCTGTTGAGCAGCTTTTCATGTGCGTCTTGGCCATCTCTGTGTCTCCTTTGAAGAAACGTCTCTTTAGATCTTCTGCCCATTTTTGTATTGGGTTGTTTGTTTTTTTAATATTAAGCTGCATGAGCTGTTTATATATATTGGAGATTAAACCTCTGTCCATTGATTCGTTTGCAACGATTTTCGCCCATTCTGAGGGATGCCTTTTTCCATTCCCGTTTTTTTTAACAAAAAAGGAAAGAAAGGAAAAGAAGCAGAACACTAATGTGCATAAAATATGCCTTTTGAAACGGTCGTTTTGAAATATGGACGTGCTTTGAATTTTTTGGTCGATATGTGACCCCAGGATTTGTTTTCAGGGCAGGTGTCATTTACAGGCCTGCAATGATTTTGAATATCAACTGACCATTAGCGCTGGGATTAAAGCTGCTGTTGTGTGAAACGGCCACAAAGTGGCAGCAGTTCTCCCTTACCAAATCTGGTTACTAGGGCAAGAGAGCCTCAGTGGAAGTGGTGTTCTAGATTGGAATTTAGAATGGAATGTGCCAGGAGAAAGCCCCTCAAGTTTGTCTCACTACTTCTTGTTCGTGTTTTTAATTTATTTATTTTTTTATTTTTTATTACAGCAAGTTTGATTACAATGTTTGGCTTGTTGTAGGTGTGGAAGATGTGGTTCTTTTACACATATACAGATGTCTGTTCTTCCTGGGATCCTTTTCCCATGTACGTTATGACAGAATGTTGAGTAGTCCACTCTTGGTATTCTGTAGGTCTTTGGTGATTATATATGTCACCTGTGTTTGTATATGTGTGTTAACCCCGGTATCGTAATGAAACCAATCCTCACAACTTTCCATTGGTGAACCATAAGTTTGTTTACTGAATCTGTGATTGCCCTTCTCCGTGGAAATATCTGCCCTGGTATCCATTTTTAGGTAACACCTATAAGTGATATGATATGATATGTGTCTTTCACTTTCTGACTTACTACAAGTCACGTGATTACTTCTAGACTCATCTACGGTTCTGCAAATGGCATTGTGTCCTTTTTTCCCTTGGCTTCTCTTCTGCCTTAGCGAGGTCCATTTTCAACAATGTGATTCCCTGAGGGTTGTGGATTAGCTGACCTGGGCAGCCTTACCCTGCCGGCCCGCCCTCCCCAGATGTGCCTCGTTGAGGTCAATATAAACAGAGCTCCAGGCAGCAATAGCCCCTGAAGCTGTGCCTGACTCCATATTCTCTGCCCCGTCAGCAGTCTCGGGGCTGTGCTGGTGGGAGGGAGTGAGGGGCCACAGCTTTGTGGGTGGCCCGGTGTTAGTGGGGCTCTGCTGGCCTTTCTGCAGGAGTTGCCAGGCTGACACGTGTAAAGAAGAGGATGTGTCACCCATACCTTCAGCTGGAATTTCTCTCCGGACAGAGGTGAGGAAGGAAAAAAGCAGTGGGTGCGGGAGAGGAGGGGTATCTCAGGCAGGGCAATGGAAAGCTTCCGGAAGAGCGTCCAGGGCCAGGACCACCCTGGCTGGCCTGGAGGCACCAAGTTGGCCTGCGTGCTGTCACTGGTGTGGCTCCACGGCCCTTCCTCTAGGCTTTCAAGCCCTTGTACATATTCAGGTGTTTTACCTGGGAAGGGTGGGAACAGTTCAGCAGCAGCTGGCCTGGGGCTCAGCTCACATTTACTCACAGATGCCTCGGCACGGTCCCCCAGCTTTGCAATGAGGACGCTCCTTGCGTGGGGGGTGGGTTGCTGGCTGTATGGGAGATGGTTCCCCACCTCTGACCAATTTCAGAATTGTTTACCACTGGAGCAAGTGCCCTGATAGGGTTTTGCTCTGTATAACTCGTGGGTTCAGTTTTTTTTTTTTATGGTTCAAGTTAGAATTTATTCCTCTTTTATGTATTTATAGATATAAGCATGGAAATAATTCATTCCTATAAATACATCTGTGAGACGGGAAGAACTTTTTTCTCTTTTATTTTTAAATTTTATTTTTTAAAATTTTGAAATTTAATTTTATTTATTTTTTTATACTGCACGTTATTATTAGTTATGTATTTTATGCATATACATGTATTCAGGTCAATCCCAATCCCCCAACTCATCCCACCACCACCACCCCATGGCTTCCCACACTTGGTGTCCATACGTTTGTTCTCTACCTCTGTGTCTCTATTTATTTCCTGCAAACCAGTTCATCTGTACCATTTTTTAGGCTCCACATATATGCATTAATATACAATATTTGTTTTCCACTTTCTGACTTACTTCATTCTGTATGACAGTCTCTCGATCCATCGATGTCTCTACAAATGACCCAGTTTCATTCCTTTTTATGGCCGAGTAATATTCCATTTTATATACGTACCACATCTTTATCCATTCATCTGTCTGTGGGCATTTAGGTTGCTTCCATTACCTGGCTATTGTAAATAGTGCTGCAACGAATATTGTGGTGAATGTTCCTTTTTGATTTACGGTTTTATCTGGGTATATGCCCAGAAGTGGGATTGCTGGATCAGATAGTAATTCTATTTCTAATTTTTTTAAGGGAACTCCATACTGTTCTCCATAGTGACTGTATCAATTTACATTCCCACCAATAGTGGAAGAGGGCTCCTTTTGTCCACACCCTCCCCAGAAATTGTTGTTTGTAGATTTTCTGATGATGCCGATTCTAACAGGTGTGAGGTGATACCTCATTGTAGTTTTGATTTGCATTTCTCTAATAATTAGTGCTGTTGAGCAGCTTTTCATGTGCGTCTTGGCCATCTCTGTGTCTCCTTTGAAGAAACGTCTCTTTAGATCTTCTGCCCATTTTTGTATTGGGTTGTTTGTTTTTTTAATATTAAGCTGCATGAGCTGTTTATATATATTGGAGATTAAACCTCTGTCCATTGATTCGTTTGCAACGATTTTCGCCCATTCTGAGGGATGCCTTTTTCCATTCCCGTTTTTTTTAACAAAAAAGGAAAGAAAGGAAAAGAAGCAGAACACTAATGTGCATAAAATATGCCTTTTGAAACGGTCGTTTTGAAATATGGACGTGCTTTGAATTTTTTGGTCGATATGTGACCCCAGGATTTGTTTTCAGGGCAGGTGTCATTTACAGGCCTGCAATGATTTTGAATATCAACTGACCATTAGCGCTGGGATTAAAGCTGCTGTTGTGTGAAACGGCCACAAAGTGGCAGCAGTTCTCCCTTACCAAATCTGGTTACTAGGGCAAGAGAGCCTCAGTGGAAGTGGTGTTCTAGATTGGAATTTAGAATGGAATGTGCCAGGAGAAAGCCCCTCAAGTTTGTCTCACTACTTCTTGTTCGTGTTTTTAATTTATTTATTTTTTTATTTTTTATTACAGCAAGTTTGATTACAATGTTTGGCTTGTTGTAGGTGTGGAAGATGTGGTTCTTTTACACATATACAGATGTCTGTTCTTCCTGGGATCCTTTTCCCATGTACGTTATGACAGAATGTTGAGTAGTCCACTCTTGGTATTCTGTAGGTCTTTGGTGATTATATATGTCACCTGTGTTTGTATATGTGTGTTAACCCCGGTATCGTAATGAAACCAATCCTCACAACTTTCCATTGGTGAACCATAAGTTTGTTTACTGAATCTGTGATTGCCCTTCTCCGTGGAAATATCTGCCCTGGTATCCATTTTTAGGTAACACCTATAAGTGATATGATATGATATGTGTCTTTCACTTTCTGACTTACTACAAGTCACGTGATTACTTCTAGACTCATCTACGGTTCTGCAAATGGCATTGTGTCCTTTTTTCCCTTGGCTTCTCTTCTGCCTTAGCGAGGTCCATTTTCAACAATGTGATTCCCTGAGGGTTGTGGATTAGCTGACCTGGGCAGCCTTACCCTGCCGGCCCGCCCTCCCCAGATGTGCCTCGTTGAGGTCAATATAAACAGAGCTCCAGGCAGCAATAGCCCCTGAAGCTGTGCCTGACTCCATATTCTCTGCCCCGTCAGCAGTCTCGGGGCTGTGCTGGTGGGAGGGAGTGAGGGGCCACAGCTTTGTGGGTGGCCCGGTGTTAGTGGGGCTCTGCTGGCCTTTCTGCAGGAGTTGCCAGGCTGACACGTGTAAAGAAGAGGATGTGTCACCCATACCTTCAGCTGGAATTTCTCTCCGGACAGAGGTGAGGAAGGAAAAAAGCAGTGGGTGCGGGAGAGGAGGGGTATCTCAGGCAGGGCAATGGAAAGCTTCCGGAAGAGCGTCCAGGGCCAGGACCACCCTGGCTGGCCTGGAGGCACCAAGTTGGCCTGCGTGCTGTCACTGGTGTGGCTCCACGGCCCTTCCTCTAGGCTTTCAAGCCCTTGTACATATTCAGGTGTTTTACCTGGGAAGGGTGGGAACAGTTCAGCAGCAGCTGGCCTGGGGCTCAGCTCACATTTACTCACAGATGCCTCGGCACGGTCCCCCAGCTTTGCAATGAGGACGCTCCTTGCGTGGGGGGTGGGTTGCTGGCTGTATGGGAGATGGTTCCCCACCTCTGACCAATTTCAGAATTGTTTACCACTGGAGCAAGTGCCCTGATAGGGTTTTGCTCTGTATAACTCGTGGGTTCAGTTTTTTTTTTTTATGGTTCAAGTTAGAATTTATTCCTCTTTTATGTATTTATAGATATAAGCATGGAAATAATTCATTCCTATAAATACATCTGTGAGACGGGAAGAACTTTTTTCTCTTTTATTTTTAAATTTTATTTTTTAAAATTTTGAAATTTAATTTTATTTATTTTTTTATACTGCACGTTATTATTAGTTATGTATTTTATGCATATACATGTATTCAGGTCAATCCCAATCCCCCAACTCATCCCACCACCACCACCCCATGGCTTCCCACACTTGGTGTCCATACGTTTGTTCTCTACCTCTGTGTCTCTATTTATTTCCTGCAAACCAGTTCATCTGTACCATTTTTTAGGCTCCACATATATGCATTAATATACAATATTTGTTTTCCACTTTCTGACTTACTTCATTCTGTATGACAGTCTCTCGATCCATCGATGTCTCTACAAATGACCCAGTTTCATTCCTTTTTATGGCCGAGTAATATTCCATTTTATATACGTACCACATCTTTATCCATTCATCTGTCTGTGGGCATTTAGGTTGCTTCCATTACCTGGCTATTGTAAATAGTGCTGCAACGAATATTGTGGTGAATGTGCCTTTTTGATTTACGGTTTTATCTGGGTATATGCCCAGAAGTGGGATTGCTGGATCAGATAGTAATTCTATTTCTAATTTTTTTAAGGGAACTCCATTCTGTTCTCCATAGTGACTGTATCAATTTACATTCCCACCAATAGTGGAAGAGGGCTCCTTTTGTCCACACCCTCCCCAGAAATTGTTGTTTGTAGATTTTCTGATGATGCCGATTCTAACAGGTGTGAGGTGATACCTCATTGTAGTTTTGATTTGCATTTCTCTAATAATTAGTGCTGTTGAGCAGCTTTTCATGTGCGTCTTGGCCATCTCTGTGTCTCCTTTGAAGAAACGTCTCTTTAGATCTTCTGCCCATTTTTGTATTGGGTTGTTTGTTTTTTTAATATTAAGCTGCATGAGCTGTTTATATATATTGGAGATTAAACCTCTGTCCATTGATTCTTTTGCAACGATTTTCGCCCATTCTGAGGGATGCCTTTTTCCATTCCCGTTTTTTTTAACAAAAAAGGAAAGAAAGGAAAAGAAGCAGAACACTAATGTGCATAAAATATGCCTTTTGAAACGGTCATTTTGAAATATGGACGTGCTTTGAATTTTTTGGTCGATATGTGACCCCAGGATTTGTTTTCAGGGCAGGTGTCATTTACAGGCCTGCAATGATTTTGAATATCAACTGACCATTAGCGCTGGGATTAAAGCTGCTGTTGTGTGAAACGGCCAGAAGGTGGCAGCAGTTCATCCTTACCAAATCTGGTTACTAGGGCAAGAGAGCCTCAGTGGAAGTGGTGTTCTAGATTGGAATTTAGAATGGAATGTGCCAGGAGAAAGCCCCTCAAGTTTGTCTCACTACTTCTTGTTCGTGTTTTTAATTTATTTATTTTTTTATTTTTTATTACAGCAAGTTTGATTACAATGTTTGGCTTGTTGTAGGTGTGGAAGATGTGGTTCTTTTACACATATACAGATGTCTGTTCTTCCTGGGATCCTTTTCCCATGTACGTTATGACAGAATGTTGAGTAGTCCACTCTTGGTATTCTGTAGGTCTTTGGTGATTATATATGTCACCTGTGTTTGTATATGTGTGTTAACCCCGGTATCGTAATGAAACCAATCCTCACAACTTTCCATTGGTGAACCATAAGTTTGTTTACTGAATCTGTGATTGCCCTTCTCCGTGGAAATATCTGCCCTGGTATCCATTTTTAGGTAACACCTATAAGTGATATGATATGATATGTGTCTTTCACTTTCTGACTTACTACAAGTCACGTGATTACTTCTAGACTCATCTACGGTTCTGCAAATGGCATTGTGTCCTTTTTTCCCTTGGCTTCTCTTCTGCCTTAGCGAGGTCCATTTTCAACAATGTGATTCCCTGAGGGTTGTGGATTAGCTGACCTGGGCAGCCTTACCCTGCCGGCCCGCCCTCCCCAGATGTGCCTCGTTGAGGTCAATATAAACAGAGCTCCAGGCAGCAATAGCCCCTGAAGCTGTGCCTGACTCCATATTCTCTGCCCCGTCAGCAGTCTCGGGGCTGTGCTGGTGGGAGGGAGTGAGGGGCCACAGCTTTGTGGGTGGCCCGGTGTTAGTGGGGCTCTGCTGGCCTTTCTGCAGGAGTTGCCAGGCTGACACGTGTAAAGAAGAGGATGTGTCACCCATACCTTCAGCTGGAATTTCTCTCCGGACAGAGGTGAGGAAGGAAAAAAGCAGTGGGTGCGGGAGAGGAGGGGTATCTCAGGCAGGGCAATGGAAAGCTTCCGGAAGAGCGTCCAGGGCCAGGACCACCCTGGCTGGCCTGGAGGCACCAAGTTGGCCTGCGTGCTGTCACTGGTGTGGCTCCACGGCCCTTCCTCTAGGCTTTCAAGCCCTTGTACATATTCAGGTGTTTTACCTGGGAAGGGTGGGAACAGTTCAGCAGCAGCTGGCCTGGGGCTCAGCTCACATTTACTCACAGATGCCTCGGCACGGTCCCCCAGCTTTGCAATGAGGACGCTCCTTGCGTGGGGGGTGGGTTGCTGGCTGTATGGGAGATGGTTCCCCACCTCTGACCAATTTCAGAATTGTTTACCACTGGAGCAAGTGCCCTGATAGGGTTTTGCTCTGTATAACTCGTGGGTTCAGTTTTTTTTTTTTATGGTTCAAGTTAGAATTTATTCCTCTTTTATGTATTTATAGATATAAGCATGGAAATAATTCATTCCTATAAATACATCTGTGAGACGGGAAGAACTTTTTTCTCTTTTATTTTTAAATTTTATTTTTTAAAATTTTGAAATTTAATTTTATTTATTTTTTTATACTGCACGTTATTATTAGTTATGTATTTTATGCATATACATGTATTCAGGTCAATCCCAATCCCCCAACTCATCCCACCACCACCACCCCATGGCTTCCCACACTTGGTGTCCATACGTTTGTTCTCTACCTCTGTGTCTCTATTTATTTCCTGCAAACCAGTTCATCTGTACCATTTTTTAGGCTCCACATATATGCATTAATATACAATATTTGTTTTCCACTTTCTGACTTACTTCATTCTGTATGACAGTCTCTCGATCCATCGATGTCTCTACAAATGACCCAGTTTCATTCCTTTTTATGGCCGAGTAATATTCCATTTTATATACGTACCACATCTTTATCCATTCATCTGTCTGTGGGCATTTAGGTTGCTTCCATTACCTGGCTATTGTAAATAGTGCTGCAACGAATATTGTGGTGAATGTGCCTTTTTGATTTACGGTTTTATCTGGGTATATGCCCAGAAGTGGGATTGCTGGATCAGATAGTAATTCTATTTCTAATTTTTTTAAGGGAACTCCATACTGTTCTCCATAGTGACTGTAGCAATTTACATTCCCACCAATAGTGGAAGAGGGCTCCTTTTGTCCACACCCTCCCCAGAAATTGTTGTTTGTAGATTTTCTGATGATGCCGATTCTAACAGGTGTGAGGTGATACCTCATTGTAGTTTTGATTTGCATTTCTCTAATAATTAGTGCTGTTGAGCAGCTTTTCATGTGCGTCTTGGCCATCTCTGTGTCTCCTTTGAAGAAACGTCTCTTTAGATCTTCTGCCCATTTTTGTATTGGGTTGTTTGTTTTTTTAATATTAAGCTGCATGAGCTGTTTATATATATTGGAGATTAAACCTCTGTCCATTGATTCGTTTGCAACGATTTTCGCCCATTCTGAGGGATGCCTTTTTCCTTTCCCGTTTTTTTTAACAAAAAAGGAAAGAAGGGAAAGAAGCAGAACACTAATGTGCATAAAATATGCCTTTTGAAACGGTCGTTTTGAAATATGGACGTGCTTTGAATTTTTTGGTCGATATGTGACCCCAGGATTTGTTTTCAGGGCAGGTGTCATTTACAGGCCTGCAATGATTTTGAATATCAACTGACCATTAGCGCTGGGATTAAAGCTGCTGTTGTGTGAAACGGCCACAAAGTGGCAGCAGTTCTCCCTTACCAAATCTGGTTACTAGGGCAAGAGAGCCTCAGTGGAAGTGGTGTTCTAGATTGGAATTTAGAATGGAATGTGCCAGGAGAAAGCCCCTCAAGTTTGTCTCACTACTTCTTGTTCGTGTTTTTAATTTATTTATTTTTTTATTTTTTATTACAGCAAGTTTGATTACAATGTTTGGCTTGTTGTAGGTGTGGAAGATGTGGTTCTTTTACACATATACAGATGTCTGTTCTTCCTGGGATCCTTTTCCCATGTACGTTATGACAGAATGTTGAGTAGTCCACTCTTGGTATTCTGTAGGTCTTTGGTGATTATATATGTCACCTGTGTTTGTATATGTGTGTTAACCCCGGTATCGTAATGAAACCAATCCTCACAACTTTCCATTGGTGAACCATAAGTTTGTTTACTGAATCTGTGATTGCCCTTCTCCGTGGAAATATCTGCCCTGGTATCCATTTTTAGGTAACACCTATAAGTGATATGATATGATATGTGTCTTTCACTTTCTGACTTACTACATGTCACGTGATTACTTCTAGACTCATCTACGGTTCTGCAAATGGCATTGTGTCCTTTTTTCCCTTGGCTTCTCTTCTGCCTTAGCGAGGTCCATTTTCAACAATGTGATTCCCTGAGGGTTGTGGATTAGCTGACCTGGGCAGCCTTACCCTGCCGGCCTGCCCTCCCCAGATGTGCCTCGTTGAGGTCAATATAAACAGAGCTCCAGGCAGCAATAGCCCCTGAAGCTGTGCCTGACTCCATATTCTCTGCCCCGTCAGCAGTCTCGGGGCTGTGCTGGTGGGAGGGAGTGAGGGGCCACAGCTTTGTGGGTGGCCCGGTGTTAGTGGGGCTCTGCTGGCCTTTCTGCAGGAGTTGCCAGGCTGACACGTGTAAAGAAGAGGATGTGTCACCCATACCTTCAGCTGGAATTTCTCTCCGGACAGAGGTGAGGAAGGAAAAAAGCAGTGGGTGCGGGAGAGGAGGGGTATCTCAGGCAGGGCAATGGAAAGCTTCCGGAAGAGCGTCCAGGGCCAGGACCACCCTGGCTGGCCTGCAGGCACCAAGTTGGCCTGCGTGCTGTCACTGGTGTGGCTCCACGGCCCTTCCTCTAGGCTTTCAAGCCCTTGTACATATTCAGGTGTTTTACCTGGGAAGGGTGGGAACAGTTCAGCAGCAGCTGGCCTGGGGCTCAGCTCACATTTACTCACAGATGCCTCGGCACGGTCCCCCAGCTTTGCAATGAGGACGCTCCTTGCGTGGGGGTTGGGTTGCTGGCTGTATGGGAGATGGTTCCCCACCTCTGACCAATTTCAGAATTGTTTACCACTGGAGCAAGTGCCCTGATAGGGTTTTGCTCTGTATAACTCGTGGGTTCAGTTTTTTTTTCTTTTATGGTTCAAGTTAGAATTTATTCCTCTTTTATGTATTTATAGATATAAGCATGGAAATAATTCATTCCTATAAATACATCTGTGAGACGGGAAGAACTTTTTTCTCTTTTATTTTTAAATTTTATTTTTTAAAATTTTGAAATTTAATTTTATTTATTTTTTTATACTGCACGTTATTATTAGTTATGTATTTTATGCATATACATGTATTCAGGTCAATCCCAATCCCCCAACTCATCCCACCACCACCACCCCATGGCTTCCCACACTTGGTGTCCATACGTTTGTTCTCTACCTCTGTGTCTCTATTTATTTCCTGCAAACCAGTTCATCTGTACCATTTTTTAGGCTCCACATATATGCATTAATATACAATATTTGTTTTCCACTTTCTGACTTACTTCATTCTGTATGACAGTCTCTCGATCCATCGATGTCTCTACAAATGACCCAGTTTCATTCCTTTTTATGGCCGAGTAATATTCCATTTTATATACGTACCACATCTTTATCCATTCATCTGTCTGTGGGCATTTAGGTTGCTTCCATTACCTGGCTATTGTAAATAGTGCTGCAACGAATATTGTGGTGAATGTGCCTTTTTGATTTACGGTTTTATCTGGGTATATGCCCAGAAGTGGGATTGCTGGATCAGATAGTAATTCTATTTCTAATTTTTTTAAGGAAACTCCATACTGTTCTCCATAGTGACTGTATCTATTTACATTCCCACCAATAGTGGAAGAGGGCTCCTTTTGTCCACACCCTCCCCAGAAATTGTTGTTTGTAGATTTTCTGATGATGCCGATTCTAACAGGTGTGAGGTGATACCTCATTGTAGTTTTGATTTGCATTTCTCTAATAATTAGTGCTGTTGAGCAGCTTTTCATGTGCGTCTTGGCCATCTCTGTGTCTCCTTTGAAGAAACGTCTCTTTAGATCTTCTGCCCATTTTTGTATTGGGTTGTTTATTTTTTTAATATTAAGCTGCATGAGCTGTTTATATATATATTGGAGATTAAACCTCTGTCCATTGATTCGTTTGCAACGATTTTCGCCCATTCTGAGGGATGCCTTTTTCCATTCCCGATTATTTAACAAAAAAGGAAAGAAAGGAAAAGAAGCAGAACACTAATGTGCGTAAAATATGCCTTTTGAAACGGTCGTTTTGAAATATGGACGTCCTTTGAATTTTTTGGTCGATATGTGACCCCAGGATTTGTTTTCAGGGCAGGTGTCATTTACAGGCCTGCAATGATTTTGTATATCAACTGACCATTAGTGCTGGGATTAAAGCTGCTGTTGTGTGAAACGGCCACAAGGTGGCAGCAGTTCTCCCTTGCCAAATCTGGTTACTAGGGCAAGAGAGCCTCAATGGAAATGGTGTTCTAGATTGGAATTTAGAATGGAATGTGCCAGGAGAAAGCCCCTCAAGTTTGTCTCACTACTTCTTGTACGTGTTTTTAATTTAATTTTTTTTTTATTTTTTATTACAGCAAGTTTGATTACAATGTTTGGCTTGTTGTAGGTGTGGAAGATGTGGTTCTTTTACACATATACAGATGTCTGTTCTTCCTGGGATCCTTTTCCCATGTACGTTATGACAGAATGTTGAGTAGTCCTCTCTTGGTATTCTGTAGGTCTTTGGTGATTATATATGTCACTGTGTTTGTATATGTCTGTTAACCCCGATATTGTAATGAAACCAATCCTCACACCTTTCCATTGGTGAACCATAAGTTTGTTTAATGAATCTGTGATTGCCCTTCTCCGTGGAAATATCTGCCCTGGTATCCATTTTTAGGTAACACTTATAAGTGATATGATATGATATGTGTCTTTCACTTTCTGACTTACTACAAGTCACGTGACTACTTGTAGACTCATCTACGGTGCTGCAAATGGCATTGTGTCCTTTTTTCCCTTGGCTTCTCTTCTGCCTTAGCGAGGTCCATTTTCAACAATGTAATTCCCTGAGGGTTGTGGATTAGCTGACCTGGGCAGCCTTACCCTGCCGGCCCGCCCGCCCCAGGTGTGACTCGTTGAGGTCTATATAAACAGCGCTCCAGGCAGCAATAGCCCCTGAAGCTCTGCCTGACTTCATATTCTCTGCCCCGTCAGCAGTCTCGGGGCTGTGCTGGTGGGAGGGTGTGAGAGGCCACAGCTTTGTGGGTGGCCCGGTGTGAGTGGGGTTCTGCTGGCCTTTCTGCAGGAGTTGCCAGGCAGCCGCCTGTAAAGAAGAGGATGTGTCACCCATACCTTCCGCTGGAATATCTCTCTGGACAGAGGTGAGGAAGGAAAAAAGCAGTGGGGGCCGGGACAGGAGGGCTATCTCAGGCAGGGCAATGGAAAGCTTCCGGAAGAGCTCCTGTGTCCAGGACCACTCTGGCTGGCCTGCAGGCACCAAGTTGGCCTGCGTGCTGTCGCTTGTGTGGCTCCACGGCCCTTCCTCTAGGCTTTCAAACCCTTGTACATATTCAGGTGTTTTACCTGGGAAGGGTGGGAACAGTTCAGCAGCAGCTGGCCTGGGGCTCAGCTCACGTTTACTAACAGATGCCTCGGCACGGTCCCCCAGCTTTGCAATGAGGACGCTCCTTGCGTGGGGGGTGGGTTGCTGGCTGTATGGGCGATGGTTCCCCACCTCTGACCAATTTCAGGATTGTTTACCGCTGGAGCAAGTGCCCTGATAGGTTTTTCGTCTGTATAACTCGTGGGTTCACTTTTTTTTCTTTTATGGTTCAAGTTAGATTTTATTCCTCTTTTATGTATTTATAGATATAAGCATGGAAATAATTCATTCCTATAAATACATCTGTGAGACGGGAAGAAGTTTTTTCTGATTTATTTTTAAATTTTCTTTTTTAAAATTTTGAAATTTAATTTTATTTATTTTTTTATACAGCACGTTATTATTAGTTATGTATTTTATGCATATACATGTATTCAGGTCAATCCCAATCTCCCAACTCATCCCACCACCACCACCCCATGGCTTCCAACACTTGGTGTCCATACGTTTGTTCTCTACCTCTGTGTCTCTATTTCTTCCCTGCAAACCAGTTCATCCGTACCATTTTTTAGGCTCCACATATATGCATTAATATACAATATTTGTTTTCCACTTTCTGACTTACTTCATTCTGTATGACAGTCTCTCGATCCATCGATGTCTCTACAAATGACCCAGTTTCATTCCTTTTTATGGCCGAGTAATATTCCATTTTATATACGTACCACATCTTTATCCATTCATCTGTCTGTGGGCATTTAGGTTGCTTCCATTACCTGGCTATTGTAAATAGTGCTGCAACGAATATTGTGGTGAATGTGCCTTTTTGATTTACGGTTTTATCTGGGTATATGCCCAGAAGTGGGATTGCTGGATCAGATAGTAATTCTATTTCTAATTTTTTTAAGGAAACTCCATACTGTTCTCCATAGTGACTGTATCAATATACATTCCCACCAATAGTGGAAGAGGGCTCCTTTTGTCCACACCCTCCCCAGAAATTGTTGTTTGTAAATTTTCTGATGATGCCGATTCTAACAGGTGTGAGGTGATACCTCATTGTAGTTTTGATTTGCATTTCTCTAATAATTAGTGCTGTTGAGCAGCTTTTCATGTGCGTCTTGGCCATCTCTGTGTCTCCTTTGAAGAAACGTCTCTTTAGATCTTCTGCCCATTTTTGTATTGGGTTGTTTGTTTTTTTAATATTAAGCTGCATGAGCTGTTTATATATATTGGAGATTAAACCTCTGTCCATTGATTCGTTTGCAACGATTTTCGCCCTATCTGAGGGATGCCTTTTTCCATTCCCGTTTTTTTCTAACAAAAAAGGAAAGAAAGGAAAAGAAGCAGAACACTAATGTGCGTAAAATATGCCTTTTGAAACGGTCGTTTTGAAATATGGACGTGCTTTGAAGTTTTTGGTCGATGTGTGACCCCAGGATTTGTTTTCAGGTCAGGTGTCATTTACAGGCCTGCAATGATTTTGAATATCAACTGACCATTAGCGCTGGGATTAAAGCTGCTGTTGTGTGAAACGGCCACAAGGTGGCAGCAGTTCTCCCTTACCAAATCTGGTTACTAGGGCAAGAGAGCCTCAGTGGAAGTGGTGTTCTAGATTGGAATTTAGAATGGAATGTTTCAGGAGAAATCCCCTCAAGTTTGTCTCACTACTTCTTGTTCGTGTTTTTAATTTATTTTTTTTTATTTTTTATTACAGCAAGTTTGATTACAATGTTTGGCTTGTTGTAGGTGTGGAAGATGTGGTTCTTTTACACATATACAGATGTCTGTTCTTCCTGGGATCCTTTTCCCATGTACGTTATGACAGAATGTTGAGTAGTCCACTCTTGGTATTCTGTAGGTCTTTGGTGATTATATATGTCACCTGTGTTTGTATATGTGTGTTAACCATGATATCGTAATGAAACCAATCCTCACACCTTTCCATTGGTGAACCATAAGTTTGTTTACTGAATCTGTGATTGCCCTTCTCCGTGGAAATATCTGCCCTGGTATCCATTTTTAGGTAACACTTATAAGTGATATGATATGATATGTGTCTTTCACTTTCTGACTTACTACAAGTCACGTGATTACTTCTAGACTCATCTACGGTTCTGCAAATGGCATTGTGTCCTTTTTTCCCTTGGCTTCTCTTCTGCCTTAGCGAGGTCCATTTTCAACAATGTGATTCCCTGAGGGTTGTGGATTAGCTGACCTGGGCAGCCTTACCCTGCCGCCCGCCCTCCCCAGATGTGCCTCGTTGAGGTCAATATAAACAGAGCTCCAGGCAGCAATAGCCCCTGAAGCTGTGCCTGACTCCATATTCTCTGCCCCGTCAGCAGTCTCGGGGCTGTGCTGGTGGGAGGGAGTGAGGGGCCACAGCTTTGTGGGTGGCCCGGTGTGAGTGGGGCTCTGCTGGCCTTTCTGCAGGAGTTGCCAGGCTTACACGTGTAAAGAAGAGGATGTGTCACCCATACCTTCAGCTGGAATTTCTCTCCGGACAGAGGTGAGGAAGGAAAAAAGCAGTGGGTGCGGGAGAGGAGGGGTATCTCAGGCAGGGCAATGGAAAGCTTCCGGAAGGGCGTCCAGGGCCAGGACCACCCTGGCTGGCCTGCAGGCACCAAGATGGCCTGCGTGCTGTCACTGGTGTGGCTCCACGGCCCTTCCTCTAGGCTTTCAAGCCCTTGTACATATTCAGGTGTTTTACCTGGGAAGGGTGGGAACAGTTCAGCAGCAGCTGGCCTGGGGCTCAGCTCACATTTACTCACAGATGCCTCGGCACGGTCCCCCAGCTTTGCAATGAGGACGCTCCTTGCGTGGGGGGTGGGTTGCTGGCTGTATGGGAGATGGTTCCCCACCTCTGACCAATTTCAGTATTGTTTACCGCTGGAGCAAGTGCCCTGATAGGGTTTTCCTCTGTATAACTCGTGGGTTCACTTTTTTTTTCTTTTATGGTTCAAGTTAGATTTTATTCCTCTTTTATGTATTTATAGATATAAGCATGGAAATAATTCATTCCTATAAATACATCTGTGTGATGGGAAGAACTTTTTTCTCTTTTATTTTTAAATTTTATTTTTTAAAATTTTGAAATTTAATTTTATTTATTTTTTTTTATACAGCACGTTATTATTAGTTATGTATTTTATGCATATATATGTATTCAGGTCAATCCCAATCTCCCAACTCATCCCACCACCACCAACCCATGTCTTCCCACACTTGGTGTCCATACGTTTGTTCTCTACCTCTGTGTCTCTATTTCTTCCCTGAAAACCAGTTCATCTGTACCATATTTTAGGCTCCACATATATGCATTAATATACAATATTTGTTTTCCACTTTCTGACTTACTTCATTCTGTATGACAGTCTCTCGATCCATCGATGTCTCTACAAATGACCCAGTTTCATTCCTTTTTATGGCCGAGTAATATTCCATTTTATATACGTACCACATCTTTATCCATTCATCTGTCTGTGGGCATTTAGGTTGCTTCCATTACCTGGCTATTGTAAATAGTGCTGCAATGAACATTGTGGTGAATGTGCCTTTTTGATTTACAGTTTTCTCTGGGTATATGCCCAGAAGTGGGATTGCTGGATCAGATGGTAATTCTATTTCTAGATTTTTTAAGGAAACTCCATACTGTTCTCCATAGAGACTGTATCAATTTACATTCCCACCAATAGTGGAAGAGGGCTCCTTTTGTCCACACCCTCCCCAGAATTGGTTGTTTGTAGATTTTCTGATGATGCCGATTCTAACGGGTGTGAGGTGATACCTCATTGTAGTTTTGATTTGCATTTCTCTAATAATTAGTGCTGTTGAGCAGCTTTTCATGTGCGTCTTGGCCACCTCTGCGTCTCCTTTGAAGAAACGTCTCTTTAGATCTTCTGCCCATTTTTTTATTGGGTTGTTTGTTTTTTTAATATTAAGCTGCATGAGCTGTTTATATATATTGGAGATTAAACCTCTGTCCATTGATTCGTTTGCAACGATTTTCGCCCATTCTGAGGGATGCCTTTTTCCATTCCCGTGTTTTTTAACAAAAAAGGAAAGAAAGGAAAAGAAGCAGAACACTAATGTGCATAAAATATGCCTTTTGAAACGGTCCTTTTGAAATATGGACGTCCTTTGTATTTTTTGGTCGATATGTGACCCCAGGATTTGTTTTCAGGGCAGGTGTCATTTACAGGCCTGCAATGATTTTGAATATCAACTGACCATTAGCGCTGGGATTAAAGCTGCTGTTGTGTGAAACGGCCACAAGGTGGCAGCAGTTCTCCCTTGCCAAATCTGGTTACTAGCGCAAGAGAGCCTCAGTGGAAGTGGTGTTCTAGATTGGAATTTTGAATGGAATGTGCCAGGAGAAAGCCCCTCAAGTTTGTCTCACTACTTCTTGTTCGTGTTTTTAATTTAATTTTTCTTATTTTTTATTACAGCAAGTTTGATTACAATGTTTGGCTTGTTGTAGGTGTGGAAGATGTGGTTCTTTTACACATATACAGATGTCTGTTCTTCCTTGGATCCTTTTCCCATGTACGTTATGACAGAATGTTGAGTAGTCCTCTCTTGGTATTCTGTAGGTCTTTGGTGATTATATATGTCACCTGTGTTTGTATATGTCTATTAACCCCGATATTTTAATGAAACCAATCCTCACACCTTTCCATTGGTGAACCATAAGTTTGTTTAATGAATCTGTGATTGCCCTTCTCCGTGGAAATATCTGCCCTGGTATCCATTTTTAGGTAACACTTATAAGTGATATGATATGATATGTGTCTTTCAATTTCTGACTTACTACAAGTCACGTGATTACTTCTAGACTCATCTACGGTGCTGCAAATGGCATTGTGTCCTTTTTTCCCTTGGCTTCTCTTCTGCCTTAGCGAGGTCCATTTTCAACAATGTGATTCCCTGAGGGTTGTGGATTACCTGACCTGGGCAGCCTTACCCTGCCGGCCCACCCGCCCCAGGTGTGACTCGTTGAGGTCAATATAAACAGCGCACCAGTCAGCAATAGCCCCTGAAGCTCTGCCTGACTCCATATTCTCTGCCCCGTCAGCAGTCACGGGGCTGTGCTGGTGGGAGGGAGTGAGGGGCCACAGCTTTTTGGGTGGCCCGGTGTGAGTGGGGCTCTGCTGGCCTTTCTGCAGGAGTTGCCAGGCAGCCGCCTGTAAAGAAGAGGTTGTGTCACCCATACCTTCCGCTGGAATATCTCTCTGGACAGAGGTGAGGAAGGAAAAAAGCAGTGGGGGCCGGGACAGGAGGGGTATCTCAGGCAGGGCAATGGAAAGCTTCCGGAAGAGCTCCTGTGGCCAGGACCACTCTGGCTGGCCTGCAGGCACCAAGTTGGCCTGCGTGCTGTCGCTGGTGTGGCTCCACGGCCCTTCCTCTAGGCTTTCAAGCCCTTGTACATATTCAGGTGTTTTACCTGGGAAGGGTGGGAACAGTTCAGCCGCAGCTGGCCTGGGGCTCAGCTCACGTTTACTCACAGATGCCTCGGCACGGTCCCCCAGCTTTGCAATGAGGACGCTCCTTGCGTGGGGTTGGGTTGCTGGCTGTATGGGAGATGGATCCCCACCTCTGACCAATTTCAGAATTGTTTACCGCTGGCGTAAGTGCCCTGATAGCGTTTTCCTCTGCATAACTCGTGTGTTCAGGTTTTTTTTTTCTTTTATGGTTCAAGTTAGATTTTATTCCTCTTTTATGTATTTATAGATATAAGCATGGAAATAATTCATTCCTATAAATACATCTGTGTGATGGGAAGAACGTTTTTCTTTTTTATTTTTAAATTTTATTTTTTAAAAATTTGAAATTTAAATTTATTTTTTTTTATACAGCACGTTATTATTAGTTATGTATTTTATGCATATACATGTATACAGGTCAATCCCAATCTCCCAACTCATCCCACCACCACCACCCCATGGCTTCCCACACTTGGTGTCCATACGTTAGTTCTCTACCTCTGTGTCTCTATTTCTTCCCTGCAAACCAGTTCATCTGTTCCATTTTTTAGGCTCCACATATATGCATTAATATACAATATTTGTTTTCCTCTTTCTGACTTACTTCATTCTGTATGACAGTATCTCGATTCATCGATGTCTCTACAAATGACCCAGTTTCATTCCTTTTTATGGCCGAGTAATATTCCATTTTATATATGTACCACATATTTATCCATTCATCTGTCTGTGGGCATTTAGGTTGCTTTCATTACCTGGCTATTGTAAATAGTGCTGCAATGAACATTGTGGTGAATGTGCCTTTTTGATTTACGGTTTTCTCTGGGTATATGCCCAGAAGTGGGATTGCTGGATCAGATGGTAATTCTATTTCTAGTTTTTTTAAGGAAACTCCATACTGTTCTCCATAGAGACTGTATCAATTTACATTCCCACCAATAGTGGAAGAGGGCTCCTTTTGTCCACACCCTCCCCAGAATTGGTTGTTTGTAGATTTTCTGATGATGCCGATTCTAACGGGTGTGTGGTGATACCTCATTGTAGTTTTGATTTGCATTTCTCTAATAATTAGTGCTGTTGAGCAGCTTTTCATGTGCGTCTTGGCCACCTCTGCGTCTCCTTTGAAGAAACGTCTCTTTAGATCTTCTGCCCATTTTTTTATTGGGTTGTTTGTTTTTTTAATATTAAGCTGCATGAGCTGTTTATATATATTGGAGATTAAACCTCTGTCCATTGATTCGTTTGCAACGATTTTTGCTCATTCTTAGGGATGCCTTTTTCCATTCCCGTGTTTTTTAACAAAAAAGGAAAGAAAGGAAAAGAAGCAGAACACTAATGTGCATAAAATATGCCTTTTGAAACGGTCCTTTTGAAATATGGACGTCCTTTGTATTTTTTGGTCGATATGTGACCCCAGGATTTGTTTTCAGGGCAGGTGTCATTTACAGGCCTGCAATGATTTTGAATATCAACTGACCATTAGCGCTGGGATTAAAGCTGCTGTTGTGTGAAACGGCCACAAGGTGGCAGCAGTTCTCCCTTGCCAAATCTGGTTACTAGGGCAAGAGAGCCTCAGTGGAAGTGGTGTTCTAGATTGGAATTTAGAATGGAATGTGCCAGGAGAAAGCCCCTCAAGTTTGTCTCACTACTTCTTGTTCGTGTTTTTAATTTAATTTTTTATTTTTTATTACAGCAAGTTTGATTACAATGTTTGGCTTGTTGTAGGTGTGGAAGATGTGGTTCTTTTACACATATACAGATTTCTGTTCTTCCTGGGATCCTTTTCCCATGTACGTTATGACAGAATGTTGAGTAGTCCTCTCTTGGTATTCTGTAGGTCTTTGGTGATTATATATGTCACCTGTGTTTGTATATGTCTGTTAACCCCTATATCGTAATGAAACCAATCCTCACACCTTTCCATTGGTGAACCATAAGTTTGTTTAATGAATCTGTGATTGCCCTTCTCCGTGGAAATATGTGTCCTGGTATCCATTTTTAGGTAACACCTATAAGTGATATGATATGATATGTGTCTTTCACTTTCTGACTTACTACATGTCACGTGATTACTTCTAGACTCATCTACAGTGCTGCAAATGGCATTGTGCCCTTTTTCTCCTTTGCTTCTCTTCTGCCTTGGTAAGGTCCATTTTCAACAATGTGATTCCCTGAGGGTTGTGGATTAGCTGACCTGGGCAGCCTTACCCTGCCGGCCCACCCTCCCCAGATGTGCCTCGTTGAGGTCAATATAAACAGCGCTCCAGGCAGCAATAGCCCATGAAGCTGTGCCTGACTCCATATTCTCTGCCCCGTCAGCAGTCTCGGGGCTGTGCTGGTGGGTGGGAGTGAGGGGCCACAACTTTTTGGGTGGCCCGGTGTGAGTGGGGCTCTGCTGGCCTTTCTGCAGGAGTTGCCAGGCTGACACCTGTAAAGAAGAGGATGTGTCACCCATACCTTCAGCTGGAATTTCTCTCCGGACAGAGGTGAGGAAGGAAAAAAGCAGTGGGGGCCAGGACAGGAGGGGTATCTCAGGCAGGGCAATGGAAAGCTTCCGGAAGAGCGCCCGGGGCCAGGACCACTCTGGCTGGCCTGCAGGCACCAAGTTGGCCTGCGTGCTGTCGCTGGTGTGGCTCCACGGCCCTTCCTCTAGGCTTTCAAGCCCTTGTACATATTCAGGTGTTTTACCTGGGAAGGGTGGGAACAGTTCAGCAGCAGCTGGCCTGGGGCTCAGCTCACGTTTACGCACAGATGCCTCGGCACAGTCCCCCAGCTTTGCAATGAGGACGCTCCTTGTGTGGGGTGTGGGGTGCTGGCTGTATGGGAGATGGTTCCCCACTTCTGACCAATTTCAGAATTGTTTACCGCTGGAGCAAGTGTCCAGATAGGGTTTTCCTCTGTATAAATGGTGGGTTCAGGTTTTTTTTTCTTTTATGTTTCAAGTTAGATTTTATTCCTCTTTTATGTATTTATAGATATAAGCATGGAAATAATTCATTCCTATAAATACATCTGTGTGATGGGAAGAACTTTTTTCTTTTTTATTTTTAAATTTTATTTTTTAAAAATTTGAAATTTAAATTTATTTATTTTTTTATACAGCAGGTTATTATTAGTTATGTATTTTATGCATGTAAATGTATACAGGTCAATCCCAATCTCCCAACTCATCCCACCACCACCACCCCATGGCTTCCCACACTTGGTGTCCATACGTTTGTTCTCTACCTCTTTGTCTCTATTTCTTCGCTGCAAACCAGTTCATCTGTACCATTTTTTAGGTTCCCCATATATGCCATAATATACAGTATTTGGTTTCCTCTTTTTGACTTCATTCTGTATGACAGTCTCTTGATCCATCGATGTCTCTACAAATGACCCAGTTTCATTCCTTTTTATGGCCGAGTAATATTCCATTTTATATATGTACCACATCTTTATCCATTCATCTGTCTGTGGGCATTTAGGTTGCTTCCATTACCTGGCTATTGTAAATAGTGCTGCAATGAACATTGTGGTGAATGTGCCTTTTTGATTTACGGTTTTCTCTGGGTATATGCCCAGAAGTGGGATTGCTGGATCAGATGGTAATTCTATTTCTAGTTTTTTTAAGGAAACTCCATACTGTTCTCCATAGTGACTGTATCAATTTACATTCCCACCAATAGTGGAAGAGGGCTCCTTTTGTCCACAACCTCCCCAGAATTGGTTGTTTGTAGATTTTCTGATGATGCCGATTCTAACAGGTGTGAGGTGATACCTCATTGTAGTTTTGATTTGCATTTCTCTAATAATTAGTGCTGTTGAGCAGCTTTTCATGTGCGTCTTGGCCATCTCTGTGTCTTCTTTGAAGAAACGTCTCTTTAGATCTTCTGCCCATTTTTGTATTGGGTTGTTTGTTTTTTTAATATTAAGCTGCATGAGCTGTTTATATATATTGGAGATTAAACCTCTGTCCATTGATTCGTTTGCATCGATTTTTGCCCATTCTGAGGGATGCCTTTTTCCATTCCCGATTTTTTTAACAAAAAAGGAAAGAAAGGAAAAGAAGCAGAACACTATTGTGCGTAAAATATGCCTTTTGAAACGGTCGTTTTGAAATATGGACGTGCTTTGAATTTTTTGGTCGATATGTGACCCCAGGATTTGTTTTCAGGGCAGGTGTCATTTACAGGCCTGCAATGATTTTGAATATCAACTGACCATTAGCGCTGGGATTAAAGCTGCTGTTGTGTGAAACGGCCACAAAGTGGCAGCAGTTCTCCCTTACCAAATCTGGTTACTAGGGCAAGAGAGCCTCAGTGGAAGTGGTGTTCTAGATTGGAATTTAGAATGGAATGTGCCAGGAGAAAGCCCCTCAAGTTTGTCTCACTACTTCTTGTTCGTGTTTTTAATTTATTTATTTTTTTATTTTTTATTACAGCAAGTTTGATTACAATGTTTGGCTTGTTGTAGGTGTGGAAGATGTGGTTCTTTTACACATATACAGATGTCTGTTCTTCCTGGGATCCTTTTCCCATGTACGTTATGACAGAATGTTGAGTAGTCCACTCTTGGTATTCTGTAGGTCTTTGGTGATTATATATGTCACCTGTGTTTGTATATGTGTGTTAACCCCGGTATCGTAATGAAACCAATCCTCACAACTTTCCATTGGTGAACCATAAGTTTGTTTACTGAATCTGTGATTGCCCTTCTCCGTGGAAATATCTGCCCTGGTATCCATTTTTAGGTAACACCTATAAGTGATATGATATGATATGTGTCTTTCACTTTCTGACTTACTACAAGTCACGTGATTACTTCTAGACTCATCTACGGTGCTGCAAATGGCATTGTGTCCTTTTTTCCCTTGGCTTCTCTTCTGCCTTAGCGAGGTCCATTTTCAACAATGTGATTCCCTGAGGGTTGTGGATTAGCTGACCTGGGCAGCCTTACCCTGGGGGCCCGCCCTCCCCTGATGTGCCTCGTTGAGGTCAATATAAACAGAGCTCCAGGTAGCAATAGCCCCTGAAGCTGTGCCTGACTCCATATTCTCTGCCCCTTCAGCAGTCTCGGGGCTGTGCTGGTGGGAGGGAGTGAGGGGCCACAGCTTTGTGGGTGGCCCGGTGTTAGTGGGGCTCTGCTGGCCTTTCTGCAGGAGTTGCCAGGCTGACACGTGTAAAGAAGAGGATGTGTCACCCATACCTTCAGCTGGAATTTCTCTCCGGACAGAGGTGAGGAAGGAAAAAAGCAGTGGGTGCGGGAGAGGAGGGGTATCTCAGGCAGGGCAATGGAAAGCTTCCGGAAGAGCGTCCAGGGCCAGGACCACCCTGGCTGGCCTGCAGGCACCAAGTTGGCCTGCGTGCTGTCACTGGTGTGGCTCCACGGCCCTTCCTCTAGGCTTTCAAGCCCTTGTACATATTCAGGTGTTTTACCTGGGAAGGGTGGGAACAGTTCAGCAGCAGCTGGCCTGGGGCTCAGCTCACATTTACTCACAGATGCCTCGACACG
Organism: Mesoplodon mirus; assembly: GCF_964341445.2. NCBI lineage: Eukaryota > Metazoa > Chordata > Mammalia > Artiodactyla > Ziphiidae > Mesoplodon > Mesoplodon mirus. Next base: position 2,153,769 of record NW_028295764.1, on the reverse strand, counting down.
GTCCCCCAGCTTTGCAATGAGGACGCTCCTTGCGTGGGGGGTGGGTTGCTGGCTGTATGGGAGATGGTTCCCCACCTCTGACCAATTTCAGAATTGTTTACCACTGGAGCAAGTGCCCTGATAGGGTTTTGCTCTGTATAACTCGTGGGTTCAGTTTTTTTTTTTTATGGTTCCAGTTAGAATTTATTCCTCTTTTATGTATTTATAGATATAAGCATGGAAATAATTCATTCCTATAAATACATCTGTGAGACGGGAAGAACTTTTTTCTCTTTTATTTTTAAATTTTATTTTTTAAAATTTTGAAATTTAATTTAATTTATTTTTTTATACTGCACGTTATTATTAGTTATGTATTTTATGCATATACATGTATTCAGGTCAATCCCAATCCCCCAACTCATCCCACCACCACCACCCCATGGCTTCCCACACTTGGTGTCCATACGTTTGTTCTCTACCTCTGTGTCTCTATTTATTTCCTGCAAACCAGTTCATCTGTACCATTTTTTAGGCTCCACATATATGCATTAATATACAATATTTGTTTTCCACTTTCTGACTTACTTCATTCTGTATGACAGTCTCTCGATCCATCGATGTCTCTACAAATGACCCAGTTTCATTCCTTTTTATGGCCGAGTAATATTCCATTTTATATACGTATCACTTCTTTATCCATTCATCTGTCTGTGGGCATTTAGGTTGCTTCCATTACCTGGCTATTGTAAATAGTGCTGCAACGAATATTGTGGTGAATGTGCCTTTTTGATTTACGGTTTTATCTGGGTATATGCCCAGAAGTGGGATTGCTGGATCAGATAGTAATTCTATTTCTAATTTTTTTAAGGAAACTCCATACTGTTCTCCATAGTGACTGTATCAATTTACATTCCCACCAATAGTGGAAGAGGGCTCCTTTTGTCCACACCCTCCCCAGAAATTGTTGTTTGTAGATTTTCTGATGATGCCGATTCTAACAGGTGTGAGGTGATACCTCATTGTAGTTTTGATTTGCATTTCTCTAATAATTAGTGCTGTTGAGCAGCTTTTCATGTGCGTCTTGGCCATCTCTGTGTCTCCTTTGAAGAAACGTCTCTTTAGATCTTCTGCCCATTTTTGTATTGGGTTGTTTGTTTTTTTAATATTAAGCTGCATGAGCTGTTTATATATATATTGGAGATTAAACCTCTGTCCATTGATTCGTTTGCAACGATTTTCGCCCATTCTGAGGGATGCCTTTTTCCATTCCCGATTTTTTTAACAAAAAAGGAAAGAAAGGAAAAGAAGCAGAACACTAATGTGCGTAAAATATGCCTTTTGAAACGGTCGTTTTGAAATATGGACGTCCTTTGAATTTTTTGGTCGATATGTGACCCCAGGATTTGTTTTCAGGGCAGGTGTCATTTACAGGCCTGCAATGATTTTGTATATCAACTGACCATTAGTGCTGGGATTAAAGCTGCTGTTGTGTGAAACGACCACAAGGTGGCAGCAGTTCTCCCTTGCCAAATCTGGTTACTAGGGCAAGAGAGCCTCAATGGAAATGGTGTTCTAGATTGGAATTTAGAATGGAATGTGCCAGGAGAAAGCCCCTCAAGTTTGTCTCACTACTTCTTGTACGTGTTTTTAATTTAATTTTTTTTTATTTTTTATTACAGCAAGTTTGATTACAATGTTTGGCTTGTTGTAGGTGTGGAAGATGTGGTTCTTTTACACATATACAGATGTCTGTTCTTCCTGGGATCCTTTTCCCATGTACGTTATGACAGAATGTTGAGTAGTCCTCTCTTGGTATTCTGTAGGTCTTTGGTGATTATATATGCCACTGTGTTTGTATATGTCTGTTAATCCCGATATTGTAATGAAACCAATCCTCACACCTTTCCATTGGTGAACCATAAGTTTGTTTAATGAATCTGTGATTGCCCTTCTCCGTGGAAATATCTGCCCTGGTATCCATTTTTAGGTAACACTTATAAGTGATATGATATGATATGTGTCTTTCACTTTCTGACTTACTACAAGTCACGTGATTACTTGTAGACTCATCTACGGTGCTGCAAATGGCATTGTGTCCTTTTTTCCCTTGGCTTCTCTTCTGCCTTAGCGAGGTCCATTTTCAACAATGTAATTCCCTGAGGGTTGTGGATTAGCTGACCTGGGCAGCCTTACCCTGCCGGCCCGCCCGCCCCAGGTGTGACTCGTTGAGGTCAATATAAACAGCGCTCCAGGCAGCAATAGCCCCTGAAGCTCTGCCTGACTTCATATTCTCTGCCCCGTCAGCAGTCTCGGGGCTGTGCTGGTGGGAGGGAGTGAGGGGCCACAGCTTTGTGGGTGGCCCGGTGTTAGTGGGGCTCTGCTGGCCTTTCTGAAGGAGTTGCCAGGCAGCCGCCTGTAAAGAAGAGGATGTGTCACCCATACCTTCCGCTGGAATATCTCTCTGGACAGAGGTGAGGAAGGAAAAAAGCAGTGGGGGCCGGGACAGGAGGGGTATCTCAGGCAGGGCAATGGAAAGCTTCCGGAAGAGCTCCTGTGGCCAGGACCACTCTGGCTGGCCTGCAGGCACCAAGTTGGCCTGCGTGCTGTCGCTTGTGTGGCTCCACGGCCTTTCCTCTAGGCTTTCAAACCCTTGTACATATTCAGGTGTTTTACCTGGAAAGGGTGGGAACAGTTCAGCAGCAGCTGGCCTGGGGCTCAGCTCACGTTTACTCACAGATGCCTCGGCACGGTCCCCCAGCTTTGCAATGAGGACGCTCCTTGCGTGGGGGGTGGGTTGCTGGCTGTATGGGAGATGGTTCCCCACCTCTGACCAATTTCAGAATTGTTTACCGCTGGAGCAAGTGCCCTGATAGGTTTTTCGTCTGTATAACTCGTGGGTTCACTTTTTTTTCTTTTAGGGTTCAAGTTAGATTTTATTCCTCTTTTATGTATTTATAGATATAAGCATGGAAATAATTCATTCCTATAAATACATCTGTGAGACGGGAAGAAATTTTTTCTGATTTATTTTTAAATTTTCTTTTTTAAAATTTTGAAATTTAATTTTATTTATTTCTTTATACAGCACGTTATTATTAGTTATGTAATTTATGCATATACATGTATTCAGGTCAATCCCAATCTCCCAACTCATCCCACCACCACCACCCCATGGCTTCCAACACTTGGTGTCCATACGTTTGTTCTCTACCTCTGTGTCTCTATTTCTTCCCTGCAAACCAGTTCATCCGTACCATTTTTTAGGCTCCACATATATGCATTAATATACAATATTTGTTTTCCACTTTCTGACTTACTTCATTCTGTATGACAGTCTCTCGATCTATCGATGTCTCTACAAATGACCCAGTTTCATTCCTATGTATGGCCGAGTAATATTCCATTTTATATATGTACCACATCTTTATCCATTCATCTGTCTGTGGGCATTTAGGTTGCTTCCATTACCTGGCTATTGTAAATAGTGCTGCAATGAACATTGTGGTGAATGTGCCTTTTTGATTTACGGTTTTATCTGGGTATATGCCCAGAAGTGGGATTGCTGGATCAGATGGTAATTCTATTTCTAGTTTTTTTAAGGAAACTCCATACTGTTCTCCATAGTGACTGTATCAATTTACATTCCCACCAATAGTGGAAGAGGGCTCCTTTTGTCCACACCCTCCCCAGAATTGGTTGTTTGTAGATTTTCTGATGATGCCGATTCTAACAGGTGTGAGGTGATACCTCATTGTAGTTTTGATTTGCATTTCTCTAATAATTAGTGCTGTTGAGCAGCTTTTCATGTGCGTCTTGGCCATCTCTGTGTCTTCTTTGAAGAAACGTCTCTTTAGATCTTCTGCCCATTTTTGTATTGGGTTGTTTGTTTTTTTAATATTAAGCTGCATGAGCTGTTTATATATATTGGAGATTAAACCTCTGTCCATTGATTCGTTTGCATCGATTTTTGCCCATTCTGAGGGATGCCTTTTTCCATTCCCGTTTTTTTTAACAAAAAAGGAAAGAAAGGAAAAGAAGCAGAACACTATTGTGCGTAAAATATGCCTTTTGAAACGGTCGTTTTGAAATATGGACGTGCTTTGAATTTTTTTGTCGATATGTGACCCCAGGATTTGTTTTCAGGGCAGGTGTCATTTACAGGCCTGCAATGATTTTGAATATCAACTGACCATTATCGCTGGGATTAAAGCTGCTGTTGTGTGAAACGGCCACAAAGTGGCAGCAGTTCTCCCTTGCCAAATCTGGTTACTAGGGCAAGAGAGCCTCAGTGGAAGTGGTGTTCTAGATTGGAATTTAGAATGGAATGTGCCAGGAGAAAGCCCCTCAAGTTTGTCTCACTACTTCTTGTTCGTGTTTTTAATTTATTTATTTTTTTATTTTTTATTACAGCAAGTTTGATTACAATGTTTGGCTTGTTGTAGGTGTGGAAGATGTGGTTCTTTTACACATATACAGATGTCTGTTCTTCCTGGGATCCTTTTCCCATGTACGTTATGACAGAATGTTGAGTAGTCCACTCTTGGTATTCTGTAGGTCTTTGGTGATTATATATGTCACCTGTGTTTGTATATGTGTGTTAACCCCGGTATCGTAATGAAACCAATCCTCACACCTTTCCATTGGTGAACCATAAGTTTGTTTACTGAATCTGTGATTGCCCTTCTCCGTGGAAATATCTGCCCTGGTATCCATTTTTAGGTAACACCTATAAGTGATATGATATGATATGTCTTTCACTTTCTGACTTACTACAAGTCACGTGATTACTTCTAGACTCATCTACGGTTCTGCAAATGGCATTGTGTCCTTTTTTCCCTTGGCATCTCTTCTGCCTTAGCGAGGTCCATTTTCAACAATGTGATTCCCTGAGGGTTGTGGATTAGCTGACCTGGGCAGCCTTACCCTGCCGGCCCGCCCTCCCCAGATGTGCCTCGTTGAGGTCAATATAAACAGAGCTCCAGGCAGCAATAGCCCCTGAAGCTGTGCCTGACTCCATATTCTCTGCCCCTTCAGCAGTCTCGGGGCTGTGCTGGTGGGAGGGATTGAGGGGCCACAGCTTTGTTGGTGGCCCGGTGTTAGTGGGGCTCTGCTGGCCTTTCTGCAGGAGTTGCCAGGCTGACACGTGTAAAGAAGAGGATGTGTCACCCATACCTTCAGCTGGAATTTCTCTCCGGACAGAGGTGAGGAAGGAAAAAAGCAGTGGGTGCGGGAGAGGAGGGGTATCTCAGGCAGGGCAATGGATAGCTTCCGGAAGAGCGTCCAGGGCCAGGACCACCCTGGCTGGCCTGCAGGCACCAAGTTGGCCTGCGTGCTGTCACTGGTGTGGCTCCACGGCCCTTCCTCTAGGCTTTCAAGCCCTTGTACATATTCAGGTGTTTTACCTGGGAAGGGTGGGAACAGTTCAGCAGCAGCTGGCCTGGGGCTCAGCTCACATTTACTCACAGATGCCTCGACACGGTCCCCCAGCTTTGCAATGAGGACGCTCCTTGCGTGGGGGGTGGGTTGCTGGCTGTATGGGAGATGGTTCCCCACCTCTGACCAATTTCAGAATTGTTTACCACTGGAGCAAGTGCCCTGATAGGGTTTTGCTCTGTATAACTCGTGGGTTCAGTTTTTTTTTCTTTTATGGTTCAAGTTAGAATTTATTCCTCTTTTATGTATTTATAGATATAAGCATGGAAATAATTCATTCCTATAAATACATCTGTGAGACGGGAAGAACTTTTTTCTCTTTTATTTTTAAATTTTATTTTTTAAAATTTTGAAATTTAATTTAATTTATTTTTTTATACTGCACGTTATTATTAGTTATGTATTTTATGCATATACATGTATTCAGGTCAATCCCAATCCCCCAACTCATCCCACCACCACCACCCCATGGCTTCCCACACTTGGTGTCCATACGTTTGTTCTCTACCTCTGTGTCTCTATTTATTTCCTGCAAACCAGTTCATCTGTACCATTTTTTAGGCTCCACATATATGCATTAATATACAATATTTGTTTTCCACTTTCTGACTTACTTCATTCTGTATGACAGTCTCTCGATCCATCGATGTCTCTACAAATGACCCAGTTTCATTCCTTTTTATGGCCGAGTAATATTCCATTTTATATACGTACCACATCTTTATCCATTCATCTGTCTGTGGGCATTTAGGTTGCTTCCATTACCTGGCTATTGTAAATAGTGCTGCAACGAATATTGTGGTGAATGTGCCTTTTTGATTTACGGTTTTATCTGGGTATATGCCCAGAAGTGGGATTGCTGGATCAGATAGTAATTCTATTTCTAATTTTTTTAAGGAAACTCCATACTGTTCTCCATAGTGACTGTATCAATTTACATTCCCACCAATAGTGGAAGAGGGCTCCTTTTGTCCACACCCTCCCCAGAATTGGTTGTTTGTAGATTTTCTGATGATGCCGATTCTAACAGGTGTGAGGTGATACCTCATTGTAGTTTTGATTTGCATTTCTCTAATAATTAGTGCTGTTGAGCAGCTTTTCATGTGCGTCTTGGCCATCTCTGTGTCTCCTTTGAAGAAACGTCTCTTTAGATCTTCTGCCCATTTTTGTATTGGGTTGTTTGTTTTTTTAATATTAAGCTGCATGAGCTGTTTATATATATATTGGAGATTAAACCTCTGTCCATTGATTCGTTTGCAACGATTTTCGCCCATTCTGAGGGATGCCTTTTTCCATTCCCGATTTTTTTAACAAAAAAGGAAAGAAAGGAAAAGAAGCAGAACACTAATGTGCGTAAAATATGCCTTTTGAAACGGTCATTTTGAAATATGGACGTCCTTTGAATTTTTTGGTCGATATGTGACCCCAGGATTTGTTTTCAGGGCAGGTGTCATTTACAGGCCTGCAATGATTTTGTATATCAACTGACCATTAGTGCTGGGATTAAAGCTGCTGTTGTGTGAAACGGCCACAAGGTGGCAGCAGTTCTCCCTTACCAAATCTGGTTACTAGGGCAAGAGAGCCTCAATGGAAATGGTGTTCTAGATTGGAATTTAGAATGGAATGTGCCAGGAGAAAGCCCCTCAAGTTTGTCTCACTACTATTTGTACGTGTTTTTAATTTAATTTTTTTTTTATTTTTTATTACAGCAAGTTTGATTACAATGTTTGGCTTGTTGTAGGTGTGGAAGATGTGGTTCTTTTACACATATACAGATGTCTGTTCTTCCTGGGATCCTTTTCCCATGTACGTTATGACAGAATGTTGAGTAGTCCTCTCTTGGTATTCTGTAGGTCTTTGGTGATTATATATGTCACTGTGTTTCTACATGTCTGTTAACCCCGATATTGTAATGATACCAATCCTCACACCTTTCCATTGGTGAACCATAAGTTTGTTTAATGAATCTGTGATTGCCCTTCTCCGTGGAAATATCTGCCCTGGTATCCATTTTTAGGTAACACTTATAAGTGATATGATATGATATGTGTCTTTCACTTTCTGACTTACTACAAGTCACGTGATTACTTGTAGACTCATCTACGGTGCTGCAAATGGCATTGTGTCCTTTTTTCCCTTGGCTTCTCTTCTGCCTTAGCGAGGTCCATTTTCAACAATGTAATTCCCTGAGGGTTGTGGATTAGCTGACCTGGGCAGCCTTACCCTGCCGGCCCGCCCGCCCCAGGTGTGACTCGTTGAGGTCAATATAAACAGCGCTCCAGGCAGCAATAGCCCCTGAAGCTCTGCCTGACTTCATATTCTCTGCCCCGTCAGCAGTCTCGGGGCTGTGCTGGTGGGAGGGAGTGAGGGGCCACAGCTTTGTGGGTGGCCCGGTGTTAGTGGGGCTCTGCTGGCCTTTCTGAAGGAGTTGCCAGGCAGCCGCCTGTAAAGAAGAGGATGTGTCACCCATACCTTCCGCTGGAATATCTCTCTGGACAGAGGTGAGGAAGGAAAAAAGCAGTGGGGGCCGGGACAGGAGGGGTATCTCAGGCAGGGCAATGGAAAGCTTCCGGAAGAGCTCCTGTGGCCAGGACCACTCTGGCTGGCCTGCAGGCACCAAGTTGGCCTGCGTGCTGTCGCTTGTGTGGCTCCACGGCCTTTCCTCTAGGCTTTCAAACCCTTGTACATATTCAGGTGTTTTACCTGGAAAGGGTGGGAACAGTTCAGCAGCAGCTGGCCTGGGGCTCAGCTCACGTTTACTCACAGATGCCTCGGCACGGTCCCCCAGCTTTGCAATGAGGACGCTCCTTGCGTGGGGGGTGGGTTGCTGGCTGTATGGGAGATGGTTCCCCACCTCTGACCAATTTCAGAATTGTTTACCGCTGGAGCAAGTGCCCTGATAGGTTTTTCGTCTGTATAACTCGTGGGTTCACTTTTTTTTCTTTTAGGGTTCAAGTTAGATTTTATTCCTCTTTTATGTATTTATAGATATAAGCATGGAAATAATTCATTCCTATAAATACATCTGTGAGACGGGAAGAAATTTTTTCTGATTTATTTTTAAATTTTCTTTTTTAAAATTTTGAAATTTAATTTTATTTATTTCTTTATACAGCACGTTATTATTAGTTATGTAATTTATGCATATACATGTATTCAGGTCAATCCCAATCTCCCAACTCATCCCACCACCACCACCCCATGGCTTCCAACACTTGGTGTCCATACGTTTGTTCTCTACCTCTGTGTCTCTATTTCTTCCCTGCAAACCAGTTCATCCGTACCATTTTTTAGGCTCCACATATATGCATTAATATACAATATTTGTTTTCCACTTTCTGACTTACTTCATTCTGTATGACAGTCTCTCGATCTATCGATGTCTCTACAAATGACCCAGTTTCATTCCTATGTATGGCCGAGTAATATTCCATTTTATATATGTACCACATCTTTATCCATTCATCTGTCTGTGGGCATTTAGGTTGCTTCCATTACCTGGCTATTGTAAATAGTGCTGCAATGAACATTGTGGTGAATGTGCCTTTTTGATTTACGGTTTTATCTGGGTATATGCCCAGAAGTGGGATTGCTGGATCAGATGGTAATTCTATTTCTAGTTTTTTTAAGGAAACTCCATACTGTTCTCCATAGTGACTGTATCAATTTACATTCCCACCAATAGTGGAAGAGGGCTCCTTTGTCCACACCCTCCCCAGAATTGGTTGTTTGTAGATTTTCTGATGATGCCGATTCTAACAGGTGTGAGGTGATACCTCATTGTAGTTTTGATTTGCATTTCTCTAATAATTAGTGCTGTTGAGCAGCTTTTCATGTGCGTCTTGGCCATCTCTGTGTCTTCTTTGAAGAAACGTCTCTTTAGATCTTCTGCCCATTTTTGTATTGGGTTGTTTGTTTTTTTAATATTAAGCTGCATGAGCTGTTTATATATATTGGAGATTAAACCTCTGTCCATTGATTCGTTTGCATCGATTTTTGCCCATTCTGAGGGATGCCTTTTTCCATTCCCGTTTTTTTTAACAAAAAAGGAAAGAAAGGAAAAGAAGCAGAACACTATTGTGCGTAAAATATGCCTTTTGAAACGGTCGTTTTGAAATATGGACGTGCTTTGAATTTTTTTGTCGATATGTGACCCCAGGATTTGTTTTCAGGGCAGGTGTCATTTACAGGCCTGCAATGATTTTGAATATCAACTGACCATTATCGCTGGGATTAAAGCTGCTGTTGTGTGAAACGGCCACAAAGTGGCAGCAGTTCTCCCTTGCCAAATCTGGTTACTAGGGCAAGAGAGCCTCAGTGGAAGTGGTGTTCTAGATTGGAATTTAGAATGGAATGTGCCAGGAGAAAGCCCCTCAAGTTTGTCTCACTACTTCTTGTTCGTGTTTTTAATTTATTTATTTTTTTATTTTTTATTACAGCAAGTTTGATTACAATGTTTGGCTTGTTGTAGGTGTGGAAGATGTGGTTCTTTTACACATATACAGATGTCTGTTCTTCCTGGGATCCTTTTCCCATGTATGTTATGACAGAATGTTGAGTAGTCCACTCTTGGTATTCTGTAGGTCTTTGGTGATTATATATGTCACCTGTGTTTGTATATGTGTGTTAACCCCGGTATCGTAATGAAACCAATCCTCACACCTTTCCATTGGTGAACCATAAGTTTGTTTACTGAATCTGTGATTGCCCTTCTCCGTGGAAATATCTGCCCTGGTATCCATTTTTAGGTAACACCTATAAGTGATATGATATGATATGTCTTTCACTTTCTGACTTACTACAAGTCACGTGATTACTTCTAGACTCATCTACGGTTCTGCAAATGGCATTGTGTCCTTTTTTCCCTTGGCATCTCTTCTGCCTTAGCGAGGTCCATTTTCAACAATGTGATTCCCTGAGGGTTGTGGATTAGCTGACCTGGGCAGCCTTACCCTGCCGGCCCGCCCTCCCCAGATGTGCCTCGTTGAGGTCAATATAAACAGAGCTCCAGGCAGCAATAGCCCCTGAAGCTGTGCCTGACTCCATATTCTCTGCCCCTTCAGCAGTCTCGGGGCTGTGCTGGTGGGAGGGATTGAGGGGCCACAGCTTTGTTGGTGGCCCGGTGTTAGTGGGGCTCTGCTGGCCTTTCTGCAGGAGTTGCCAGGCTGACACGTGTAAAGAAGAGGATGTGTCACCCATACCTTCAGCTGGAATTTCTCTCCGGACAGAGGTGAGGAAGGAAAAAAGCAGTGGGTGCGGGAGAGGAGGGGTATCTCAGGCAGGGCAATGGATAGCTTCCGGAAGAGCGTCCAGGGCCAGGACCACCCTGGCTGGCCTGCAGGCACCAAGTTGGCCTGCGTGCTGTCACTGGTGTGGCTCCACGGCCCTTCCTCTAGGCTTTCAAGCCCTTGTACATATTCAGGTGTTTTACCTGGGAAGGGTGGGAACAGTTCAGCAGCAGCTGGCCTGGGGCTCAGCTCACATTTACTCACAGATGCCTCGACACGGTCCCCCAGCTTTGCAATGAGGACGCTCCTTGCGTGGGGGGTGGGTTGCTGGCTGTATGGGAGATGGTTCCCCACCTCTGACCAATTTCAGAATTGTTTACCACTGGAGCAAGTGCCCTGATAGGGTTTTGCTCTGTATAACTCGTGGGTTCAGTTTTTTTTTCTTTTATGGTTCAAGTTAGAATTTATTCCTCTTTTATGTATTTATAGATATAAGCATGGAAATAATTCATTCCTATAAATACATCTGTGAGACGGGAAGAACTTTTTTCTCTTTTATTTTTAAATTTTATTTTTTAAAATTTTGAAATTTAATTTAATTTATTTTTTTATACTGCACGTTATTATTAGTTATGTATTTTATGCATATACATGTATTCAGGTCAATCCCAATCCCCCAACTCATCCCACCACCACCACCCCATGGCTTCCCACACTTGGTGTCCATACGTTTGTTCTCTACCTCTGTGTCTCTATTTATTTCCTGCAAACCAGTTCATCTGTACCATTTTTTAGGCTCCACATATATGCATTAATATACAATATTTGTTTTCCACTTTCTGACTTACTTCATTCTGTATGACAGTCTCTCGATCCATCGATGTCTCTACAAATGACCCAGTTTCATTCCTTTTTATGGCCGAGTAATATTCCATTTTATATACGTACCACATCTTTATCCATTCATCTGTCTGTGGGCATTTAGGTTGCTTCCATTACCTGGCTATTGTAAATAGTGCTGCAACGAATATTGTGGTGAATGTGCCTTTTTGATTTACGGTTTTATCTGGGTATATGCCCAGAAGTGGGATTGCTGGATCAGATAGTAATTCTATTTCTAATTTTTTTAAGGAAACTCCATACTGTTCTCCATAGTGACTGTATCAATTTACATTCCCACCAATAGTGGAAGAGGGCTCCTTTTGTCCACACCCTCCCCAGAATTGGTTGTTTGTAGATTTTCTGATGATGCCGATTCTAACAGGTGTGAGGTGATACCTCATTGTAGTTTTGATTTGCATTTCTCTAATAATTAGTGCTGTTGAGCAGCTTTTCATGTGCGTCTTGGCCATCTCTGTGTCTCCTTTGAAGAAACGTCTCTTTAGATCTTCTGCCCATTTTTGTATTGGGTTGTTTGTTTTTTTAATATTAAGCTGCATGAGCTGTTTATATATATATTGGAGATTAAACCTCTGTCCATTGATTCGTTTGCAACGATTTTCGCCCATTCTGAGGGATGCCTTTTTCCATTCCCGATTTTTTTAACAAAAAAGGAAAGAAAGGAAAAGAAGCAGAACACTAATGTGCGTAAAATATGCCTTTTGAAACGGTCATTTTGAAATATGGACGTCCTTTGAATTTTTTGGTCGATATGTGACCCCAGGATTTGTTTTCAGGGCAGGTGTCATTTACAGGCCTGCAATGATTTTGTATATCAACTGACCATTAGTGCTGGGATTAAAGCTGCTGTTGTGTGAAACGGCCACAAGGTGGCAGCAGTTCTCCCTTACCAAATCTGGTTACTAGGGCAAGAGAGCCTCAATGGAAATGGTGTTCTAGATTGGAATTTAGAATGGAATGTGCCAGGAGAAAGCCCCTCAAGTTTGTCTCACTACTATTTGTACGTGTTTTTAATTTAATTTTTTTTTTATTTTTTATTACAGCAAGTTTGATTACAATGTTTGGCTTGTTGTAGGTGTGGAAGATGTGGTTCTTTTACACATATACAGATGTCTGTTCTTCCTGGGATCCTTTTCCCATGTACGTTATGACAGAATGTTGAGTAGTCCTCTCTTGGTATTCTGTAGGTCTTTGGTGATTATATATGTCACTGTGTTTCTACATGTCTGTTAACCCCGATATTGTAATGATACCAATCCTCACACCTTTCCATTGGTGAACCATAAGTTTGTTTAATGAATCTGTGATTGCCCTTCTCCGTGGAAATATCTGCCCTGGTATCCATTTTTAGGTAACACTTATAAGTGATATGATATGATATGTGTCTTTCACTTTCTGACTTACTACAAGTCACGTGATTACTTGTAGACTCATCTACGGTGCTGCAAATGGCATTGTGTCCTTTTTTCCCTTGGCTTCTCTTCTGCCTTAGCGAGGTCCATTTTCAACAATGTGATTCCCTGAGGGTTGTGGATTAGCTGACCTGGGCAGCCTTACCCTGCCGGCCCGCCCTCCCTAGGTGTGACTCGTTGAGGTCAATATAAACAGCGCTCCAGGCAGCAATAGCCCCTGAAGCTCTGCCTGACTTCATATTCTCTGCCCCGTCAGCAGTCTCGGGGCTGTGCTGGTGGGAGGGAGTGAGGGGCCACAGCTTTGTGGGTGGCCCGGTGTGAGTGGGGCTCTGCTGGCCTTTCTGCAGGAGTTGCCAGGCAGCCGCCTGTAAAGAAGAGGATGTGTCACCCATACCTTCCGCTGGAATATCTCTCTGGACAGAGGTGAGGAAGGAAAAAAGCAGTGGGGGCCGGGACAGGAGGGGTATCTCAGGCAGGGCAATGGAAAGCTTCCGGAAGAGCTCCTGTGGCCAGGACCACTCTGGCTGGCCTGCAGGCACCAAGTTGGCCTGCGTGCTGTCGCTTGTGTGGCTCCACGGCCCTTCCTCTAGGCTTTCAAACCCTTGTACATATTCAGGTGTTTTACCTGGAAAGGGTGGGAACAGTTCAGCAGCAGCTGGCCTGGGGCTCAGCTCACGTTTACTCACAGATGCCTCGGCACGGTCCCCCAGCTTTGCAATGAGGACGCTCCTTGCGTGGGGGGTGGGTTGCTGGCTGTATGGGAGATGGTTCCCCACCTCTGACCAATTTCAGAATTGTTTACCGCTGGAGCAAGTGCCCTGATAGGTTTTTCGTCTGTATAACTCGTGGGTTCACTTTTTTTTCTTTTAGGGTTCAAGTTAGATTTTATTCCTCTTTTATGTATTTATAGATATAAGCATGGAAATAATTCATTCCTATAAATACATCTGTGAGACGGGAAGAAATTTTTTCTGAATTATTTTTAAATTTTCTTTTTTAAAATTTTGAAATTTAATTTTATTTATTTTTTTATACAGCACGTTATTATTAGTTATGTATTTTATGCATATACATGTATTCAGGTCAATCCCAATCTCCCAACTCATCCCACCACCACCACCCCATGGCTTCCAACACTTGGTGTCCATACGTTTGTTCTCTACCTCTGTGTCTCTATTTCTTCCCTGCAAACCAGTTCATCCGTACCATTTTTTAGGCTCCACATGTATGCATTAATATACAATATTTGTTTTCCACTTTCTGACTTACTTCATTCTGTATGACAGTCTCTCGATCCATCGATGTCTCTACAAATGACCCAGTTTCATTCCTTTTTATGGCCGAGTAATATTCCATTTTATATACGTACCACATCTTTATCCATTCATCTGTCTGTGGGCATTTAGGTTGCTTCCATTACCTGGCTATTGTAAATAGTGCTGCAACGAATATTGTGGTGAATGTGCCTTTTTGATTTACGGTTTTATCTGGGTATATGCCCAGAAGTGGGATTGCTGGATCAGATAGTATTTCTATTTCTAGTTTTTTTAAGGAAACTCCATACTGTTCTCCATAGTGACTGTATCAATTTACATTCCCACCAATAGTGGAAGAGGGCTCCTTTTGTCCACACCCTCCCCAGAAATTGTTGTTTGTAGATTTTCTGATGATGCCGATTCTAACAGGTGTGAGGTGATACCTCATTGTAGTTTTGATTTGCATTTCTCTAATAATTAGTGCTGTTGAGCAGCTTTTCATGTGCGTCTTGGCCATCTCTGTGTCTCCTTTGAAGAAACATCTCTTTAGATCTCTTGCGCATTTTTGTATTGGGTTGTTTGTTTTTTTAATATTAAGCTGCATGAGCTGTTTATATATATTGGAGATTAAACCTCTGTCCATTGATTCGTTTGCAACGATTTTCGCCCATTCTGAGGGATGCCTTTTTCCATTCCCGTTTTTTTCTAACAAAAAAGGAAAGAAAGGAAAAGAAGCAGAACACTAATGTGCGTAAAATATGCCTTTTGAAACGGTCGTTTTGAAATATGGACGTGCTTTGAAGTTTTTGGTCGATGTGTGACCCCAGGATTTGTTTTCAGGGCAGGTGTCATTTACAGGCCTGCAATGATTTTGAATATCAACTGACCATTAGCGCTGGGATTAAAGCTGCTGTTGTGTGAAACGGCCACAAGGTGGCAGCAGTTCTCCCTTACCAAATCTGGTTACTAGGGCAAGAGAGCCTCAGTGGAAGTGGTGTTCTAGATTGGAATTTAGAATGGAATGTTTCAGGAGAAAGCCCCTCAAGTTTGTCTCACTACTTCTTGTTCGTGTTTTTAATTTATTTTTTTTATTTTTTATTACAGCAAGTTTGATTACAATTTTTGGCTTGTTGTAGGTGTGGAAGATGTGGTTCTTTTACACATATACAGATGTCTGTTCTTCCTGGGATCCTTTTCCCATGTACGTTATGACAGAATGTTGAGTAGTCCACTCTTGGTATTCTGTAGGTCTTTGGTGATTATATATGTCACCTGTGTTTGTATATGTGTGTTAACCACGATATCGTAATGAAACCAATCCTCACACCTTTCCATTGGTGAACCATAAGTTTGTTTACTGAATCTGTGATTGCCCTTCTCCGTGGAAATATCTGCCCTGGTATCCATTTTTAGGTAACACTTATAAGTGATATGATATGATATGTGTCTTTCACTTTCTGACTTACTACAAGTCACGTGATTACTTCTAGACTCATCTACGGTTCTGCAAATGGCATTGTGTCCTTTTTTCCCTTGGCTTCTCTTCTGCCTTAGCGAGGTCCATTTTCAACAATGTGATTCCCTGAGGGTTGTGGATTAGCTGACCTGGGCAGCCTTACCCTGCCGCCCGCCCTCCCCAGATGTGCCTCGTTGAGGTCAATATAAACAGAGCTCCAGGCAGCAATAGCCCCTGAAGCTGTGCCTGACTCCATATTCTCTGCCCCGTCAGCAGTCTCGGGGCTGTGCTGGTGGGAGGGAGTGAGGGGCCACAGCTTTGTGGGTGGCCCGGTGTGAGTGGGGCTCTGCTGGCCTTTCTGCAGGAGTTGCCAGGCTGACACGTGTAAAGAAGAGGATGTGTCACCCATACCTTCAGCTGGAATTTCTCTCCGGACAGAGGTGAGGAAGGAAAAAAGCAGTGGGTGCGGGAGAGGAGGGGTATCTCAGGCAGGGCAATGGAAAGCTTCCGGAAGAGCGTCCAGGGCCAGGACCACCCTGGCTGGCCTGCAGGCACCAAGTTGGCCTGCGTGCTGTCACTGGTGTGGCTCCACGGCCCTTCCTCTAGGCTTTCAAGCCCTTGTACATATTCAGGTGTTTTACCTGGGAAGGGTGGGAACAGTTCAGCAGCAGCTGGCCTGGGGCTCAGCTCACATTTACTCACAGATGCCTCGGCACGGTCCCCCAGCTTTGCAATGAGGACGCTCCTTGCGTGGGGGGTGGGTTGCTGGCTGTATGGGAGATGGTTCCCCACCTCTGACCAATTTCAGTATTGTTTACCGCTGGAGCAAGTGCCCTGATAGGGTTTTCCTCTGTATAACTCGTGGGTTCACTTTTTTTCTCTTTTATGGTTCAAGTTAGATTTTATTCCTCTTTTATGTATTTATAGATATAAGCATGGAAATAATTCATTCCTATAAATACATCTGTGTGATGGGAAGAACTTTTTTCTCTTTTATTTTTAAATTTTATTTTTTAAAATTTTGAAATTTAATTTTATTTATTTTTTTTTATACAGCACGTTATTATTAGTTATGTATTTTATGCATATATATGTATTCAGGTCAATCCCAATCTCCCAACTCATCCCACCACCACCACCCCATGGCTTCCCACACTTGGTGTCCATACGTTTGTTCTCTACCTCTGTGTCTCTATTTCTTCCCTGAAAACCAGTTCATCTGTACCATATTTTAGGCTCCACATATATGCATTAATATACAATATTTGTTTTCCACTTTCTGACTTACTTCATTCTGTATGACAGTCTCTCGATCCATCGATGTCTCTACAAATGACCCAGTTTCATTCCTTTTTATGGCCGAGTAATATTCCATTTTATATACGTACCACATCTTTATCCATTCATCTGTCTGTGGGCATTTAGGTTGCTTCCATTACCTGGCTATTGTAAATAGTGCTGCAATGAACATTGTGGTGAATGTGCCTTTTTGATTTACGGTTTTCTCTGGGTATATGCCCAGAAGTGGGATTGCTGGATCAGATGGTAATTCTATTTTTAGTTTTTTTAAGGAAACTCCTTACTGTTCTCCATAGAGACTGTATCAATTTACATTCCCACCAATAGTGGAAGAGGGCTCCTTTTGTCCACACCCTCCCCAGAATTGGTTGTTTGTAGATTTTCTGATGATGCCGATTCTAACGGGTGTGAGGTGATACCTCATTGTAGTTTTGATTTGCATTTCTCTAATAATTAGTGTTGTTGAGCAGCTTTTCATGTGCGTCTTGGCCACCTCTGCGTCTCCTTTGAAGAAACGTCTCTTTAGATCTTCTGCCCATTTTTTATTGGGTTGTTTGTTTTTTTAATATTAAGCTGCATGAGCTGTTTATATATATTGGAGATTAAACCTCTGTCCATTGATTCATTTGCAACGATTTTCGCCCATTCTGAGGGATGCCTTTTTCCATTCCCGTGTTTTTTAACAAAAAAGGAAAGAAAGGAAAAGAAGCAGAACACTAATGTGCATAAAATATGCCTTTTGAAACGGTCCTTTTGAAATATGGACGTCCTTTGTATTTTTTGGTCGATATGTGACCCCAGGATTTGTTTTCAGGGCAGGTGTCATTTACAGGCCTGCAATGATTTTGAATATCAACTGACCATTAGCGCTGGGATTAAAGCTGCTGTTGTGTGAAACGGCCACAAGGTGGCAGCAGTTCTCCCTTGCCAAATCTGGTTACTAGGGCAAGAGAGCCTCAGTGGAAGTGGTGCTCTAGATTGGAATTTTGAATGGAATGTGCCAGGAGAAAGCCCCTCAAGTTTGTCTCACTACTTCTTGTTCGTGTTTTTAATTTAATTTTTTTTATTTTTTATTACAGCAAGTTTGATTACAATGTTTGGCTTGTTGTAGGTGTGGAAGATGTGGTTCTTTTACACATATACAGATGTCTGTTCTTCCTTGGATCCTTTTCCCATGTACGTTATGACAGAATGTTGAGTAGTCCTCTCTTGGTATTCTGTAGGTCTTTGGTGATTATATATGTCACCTGTGTTTGTATATGTCTATTAACCCCGATATTTTAATGAAACCAATCCTCACACCTTTCCATTGGTGAACCATAAGTTTGTTTAATGAATCTGTGATTGCCCTTCTCCGTGGAAATATCTGCCCTGGTATCCATTTTTAGGTAACACTTATAAGTGATATGATATGATATGTGTCTTTCACTTTCTGACTTACTACAAGTCACGTGATTACTTCTAGACTCATCTACGGTGCTGCAAATGGCATTGTGTCCTTTTTTCCCTTGGCTTCTCTTCTGCCTTAGCGAGGTCCATTTTCAACAATGTGATTCCCTGAGGGTTGTGGATTAGCTGACCTGGGCAGCCTTACTCTGCCGGCCCACCCGCCCCAGGTGTGACTCGTTGAGGTCAATATAAACAGCGCTCCAGGCAGCAATAGCCCCTGAAGCTCTGCCTGACTCCATATTCTCTGCCCCGTCAGCAGTCACGGGGCTGTGCTGGTGGGAGGGAGTGAGGGGCCACAGCTTTGTGGGTGGCCCGGTGTGAGTGGGGCTCTGCTGGCCTTTCTGCAGGAGTTGCCAGGCAGCCGCCTGTAAAGAAGAGGTTGTGTCACCCATACCTTCCGCTGGAATATCTCTCTGGACAGAGGTGAGGAAGGAAAAAAGCAGTGGGGGCCGGGACAGGAGGGGTATCTCAGGCAGGGCAATGGAAAGCTTCCGGAAGAGCTCCTGTGGCCAGGACCACTCTGGCTGGCCTGCAGGCACCAAGTTGGCCTGCGTGCTGTCGCTTGTGTGGCTCCACGGCCCTTCCTCTAGGCTTTCAAACCCTTGTACATATTCAGGTGTTTTACCTGGAAAGTGTGGGAACAGTTCAGCAGCAGCTGGCCTGGGGCTCAGCTCACGTTTACTCACAGATGCCTCGGCACGGTCCCCCAGCTTTGCAATGAGGACGCTCCTTGCGTGGGGGGTGGGTTGCTGGCTGTATGGGAGATGGTTCCCCACCTCTGACCAATTTCAGAATTGTTTACCGCTGGAGCAAGTGCCCTGATAGGTTTTTCGTCTGTATAACTCGTGGGTTCACTTTTTTTTCTTTTATGGTTCAAGTTAGATTTTATTCCTCTTTTATGTATTTATAGATATAAGCATGGAAATAATTCATTCCTATAAATACATCTGTGAGACGGGAAGAAATTTTTTCTGATTTATTTTTAAATTTTCTTTTTTAAAATTTTGAAATTTAATTTTATTTATTTTTTTATACAGCACGTTATTATTAGTTATGTATTTTATGCATATACATGTATTCAGGTCAATCCCAATCTCCCAACTCATCCCACCACCACCACCCCATGGCTTCCCACACTTGGTGTCCATACGTTTGTTCTCTACCTCTGTGTCTCTATTTCTTCCCTGCAAACCAGTTCATCCGTACCATTTTTTAGGCTCCACATATATGCATTAATATACAATATTTGTTTTCCACTTTCTGACTTACTTCATTCTGTATGACAGTCTCTCGATCCATCGATGTCTCTACAAATGACCCAGTTTCATTCCTTTTTATGGCCGAGTAATATTCCATTTTATATACGTACCACATCTTTATCCATTCATCTGTCTGTGGGCATTTAGGTTGCTTCCATTACCTGGCTATTGTAAATAGTGCTGCAACGAATATTGTGGTGAATGTGCCTTTTTGATTTACGGTTTTATCTGGGTATATGCCCAGAAGTGGGATTGCTGGATCAGATAGTAATTCTATTTCTAGTTTTTTTAAGGAAACTCCATACTGTTCTCCATAGTGACTGTATCAATTTACATTCCCACCAATAGTGGAAGAGGGCTCCTTTTGTCCACACCCTCCCCAGAAATTGTTGTTTGTAGATTTTCTGATGATGCCGATTCTAACAGGTGTGAGGTGATACCTCATTGTAGTTTTGATTTGCATTTCTCTAATAATTAGTGCTGTTGAGCAGCTTTTCATGTGCGTCTTGGCCATCTCTGTGTCTCCTTTGAAGAAACATCTCTTTAGATCTCTTGCGCATTTTTGTATTGGGTTGTTTGTTTTTTTAATATTAAGCTGCATGAGCTGTTTATATATATTGGAGATTAAACCTCTGTCCATTGATTCGTTTGCAACGATTTTCGCCCATTCTGAGGGATGCCTTTTTCCATTCCCGTTTTTTTCTAACAAAAAAGGAAAGAAAGGAAAAGAAGCAGAACACTAATGTGCGTAAAATATGCCTTTTGAAACGGTCGTTTTGAAATATGGACGTGCTTTGAAGTTTTTGGTCGATGTGTGACCCCAGGATTTGTTTTCAGGGCAGGTGTCATTTACAGGCCTGCAATGATTTTGAATATCAACTGACCATTAGCGCTGGGATTAAACCTGCTGTTGTGTGAAACGGCCACAAGGTGGCAGCAGTTCTCCCTTACCAAATCTGGTTACTAGGGCAAGAGAGCCTCAGTGGAAGTGGTGTTCTAGATTGGAATTTAGAATGGAATGTTTCAGGAGAAAGCCCCTCAAGTTTGTCTCACTACTTCTTGTTCGTGTTTTTAATTTATTTATTTTTTTATTTTTTATTACAGTAAGTTTGATTACAATGTTTGGCTTGTTGTAGGTGTGGAAGATGTGGTTCTTTTACACATATACAGATGTCTGTTCTTCCTGGGATCCTTTTCCCATGTACGTTATGACAGAATGTTGAGTAGTCCACTCTTGGTATTCTGTAGGTCTTTGGTGATTATATATGTCACCTGTGTTTGTATATGTGTGTTAACCACGATATCGTAATGAAACCAATCCTCACAACTTTCCATTGGTGAACCATAAGTTTGTTTACTGAATCTGTGATTGCCCTTCTCCGTGGAAATATCTGCCCTGGTATCCATTTTTAGGTAACACCTATAAGTGATATGATATGATATGTGTCTTTCACTTTCTGACTTACTACAAGTCACGTGATTACTTCTAGACTCATCTACGGTTCTGCAAATTGCATTGTGTCCTTTTTTCCCTTGGCTTCTCTTCTGCCTTAGCGAGGTCCATTTTCAACAATGTGATTCCCTGAGGGTTGTGGATTAGCTGACCTGGGCAGCCTTAACCTGCCGCCCGCCCTCCCCAGATGTGCCTCGTTGAGGTCAATATAAACAGAGCTCCAGGCAGCAATAGCCCCTGAAGCTGTGCCTGACTCCATATTCTCTGCCCCGTCAGCAGTCTCGGGGCTGTGCTGGTGGGAGGGAGTGAGGGGCCACAGCTTTGTTGGTGGCCTGGTGTGAGTGGGGCTCTGCTGGCCTTTCTGCAGGAGTTGCCAGGCTGACACGTGTAAAGAAGAGGATGTGTCACCCATACCTTCAGCTGGAATTTCTCTCCGGACAGAGGTGAGGAAGGAAAAAAGCAGTGGGTGCGGGAGAGGAGGGGTATCTCAGGCAGGGCAATGGAAAGCTTCCGGAAGAGCGTCCAGGGCCAGGACCACCCTGGCTGGCCTGCAGGCACCAAGTTGGCCTGCGTGCTGTCACTGGTGTGGCTCCACGGCCCTTCCTCTAGGCTTTCAAGCCCTTGTACATATTCAGGTGTTTTACCTGGGAAGGGTGGGAACAGTTCAGCAGCAGCTGGCCTGGGGCTCAGCTCACATTTACTCACAGATGCCTCGACACGGTCCCCCAGCTTTGCAATGAGGACGCTCCTTGCGTGGGGGGTGGGTTGCTGGCTGTATGGGAGATGGTTCCCCACCTCTGACCAATTTCAGAATTGTTTACCACTGGAGCAAGTGCCCTGATAGGGATTTGCTCTGTATAACTCGTGGGTTCAGTTTTTTTTTCTTTTATGGTTCAAGTTAGAATTTATTCCTCTTTTATGTATTTATAGATATAAGCATGGAAATAATTCATTCCTATAAATACATCTGTGAGACGGGAAGAACTTTTTTCTCTTTTATTTTTAAATTTTATTTTTTAAAATTTTGAAATTTAATTTTATTTATTTTTTTATACTGCACGTTATTATTAGTTATGTATTTTATGCATATACATGTATTCAGGTCAATCCCAATCCCCCAACTCATCCCACCACCACCACCCCATGGCTTCCCACACTTGGTGTCCATACGTTTGTTCTCTACCTCTGTGTCTCTATTTATTTCCTGCAAACCAGTTCATCTGTACCATTTTTTAGGCTCCACATATATGCATTAATATACAATATTTGTTTTCCACTTTCTGACTTACTTCATTCTGTATGACAGTCTCTCGATCCATCGATGTCTCTACAAATGACCCAGTTTCATTCCTTTTTATGGCCGAGTAATATTCCATTTTATATACGTACCACATCTTTATCCATTCATCTGTCTGTGGGCATTTAGGTTGCTTCCATTACCTGGCTATTGTAAATAGTGCTGCAACGAATATTGTGGTGAATGTGCCTTTTTGATTTACGGTTTTATCTGGGTATATGCCCAGAAGTGGGATTGCTGGATCAGATAGTAATTCTATTTCTAGTTTTTTTAAGGAAACTCCATACTGTTCTCCATAGTGACTGTATCAATTTACATTCCCACCAATAGTGGAAGAGGGCTCCTTTTGTCCACACCCTGCCCAGAATTGGTTGTTTGTAGATTTTCTGATGATGCCGATTCTAACGGGTGTGAGGTGATACCTCATTGTAGTTTTGATTTGCATTTCTCTAATAATTAGTGCTGTTGAGCAGCTTTTCATGTGCGTCTTGGCCATCTCTGTGTCTCCTTTGAAGAAACGTCTCTTTAGATCTTCTGCCCATTTTTGTATTGGGTTGTTTGTTTTTTTAATATTAAGCTGCATGAGCTGTTTATATATATTGGAGATTAAACCTCTGTCCATTGATTCGTTTGCAACGATTTTCGCCCATTCTGAGGGATGCCTTTTTCCATTCCCGTTTTTTTTAACAAAAAAGGAAAGAAAGGAAAAGAAGCAGAACACTAATGTGCGTAAAATATGCCTTTTGAAACGGTCGTTTTGAAATATGGACGTGGTTTGAAATTTTTGGTCGATATGTGACCCCAGGATTTGTTTTCAGGGCAGGTGTCATTTACAGGCCTGCAATGATTTTGAATATCAACTGACCATTAGCGCTGGGATTAAAGCTGCTGTTGTGTGAAACGGCCACAAAGTGGCAGCAGTTCTCCCTTACCAAATCTGGTTACTAGGGCAAGAGAGCCTCAGTGGAAGTGGTGTTCTAGATTGGAATTTAGAATGAAATGTGCCAGGAGAAAGCCCCTCAAGTTTGTCTCACTACTTCTTGTTCGTGTTTTTAATTTATTTATTTTTTTTTTATTACAGCAAGTTTGATTACAATGTTTGGCTTGTTGTAGGTGTGGAAGATGTGGTTCTTTTACACATATACAGATGTCTGTTCTTCCTGGGATCCTTTTCCCATGTACGTTATGACAGAATGTTGAGTAGTCCACTCTTGGTATTCTGTAGGTCTTTGGTGATTATATATGTCACCTGTGTTTGTATATGTGTGTTAACCCCGGTATCGTAATGAAACCAATCCTCACAACTTTCCATTGGTGAACCATAAGTTTGTTTACTGAATCTGTGATTGCCCTTCTCCGTGGAAATATCTGCCCTGGTATCCATTTTTAGGTAACACCTATAAGTGATATGATATGATATGTGTCTTTCACTTTCTGACTTACTACAAGTCACGTGATTACTTCTAGACTCATCTACGGTTCTGCAAATGGCATTGTGTCCTTTTTTCCCTTGGCTTCTCTTCTGCCTTAGCGAGGTCCATTTTCAACTATGTGATTCCCTGAGGGTTGTGGATTAGCTGACCTGGGCAGCCTTACCCTGCCGGCCTGCCCTCCCCAGATGTGCCTCGTTGAGGTCAATATAAACAGAGCTCCAGGCAGCAATAGCCCCTGAAGCTGTGCCTGACTCCATATTCTCTGCCCCGTCAGCAGTCTCGGGGCTGTGCTGGTGGGAGGGAGTGAGGGGCCACAGCTTTGTGGGTGGCCCGGTGTTAGTGGGGCTCTGCTGGCCTTTCTGCAGGAGTTGCCAGGCTGACACGTGTAAAGAAGAGGATGTGTCACCCATACCTTCAGCTGGAATTTCTCTCCGGACAGAGGTGAGGAAGGAAAAAAGCAGTGGGTGCGGGAGAGGAGGGGTACCTCAGGCAGGGCAATGGAAAGCTTCCGGAAGAGCGTCCAGGGCCAGGACCACCCTGGCTGGCCTGCAGGCACCAAGTTGGCCTGCGTGCTGTCACTGGTGTGGCTCCACGGCCCTTCCTCTAGGCTTTCAAGCCCTTGTACATATTCAGGTGTTTTACCTGGGAAGGGTGGGAACAGTTCAGCAGCAGCTGGCCTGGGGCTCAGCTCACATTTACTCACAGATGCCTCGACACGGTCCCCCAGCTTTGCAATGAGGACGCTCCTTGCGTGGGGGGTGGGTTGCTGGCTGTATGGGAGATGGTTCCCCACCTCTGACCAATTTCAGAATTGTTTACCACTGGAGCAAGTGCCCTGATAGGGTTTTGCTCTGTATAACTCGTGGGTTCAGTTTTTTTTTCTTTTATGGTTCAAGTTAGAATTTATTCCTCTTTTATGTATTTATAGATATAAGCATGGAAATAATTCATTCCTATAAATACATCTGTGAGACGGGAAGAACTTTTTTCTCTTTTATTTTTAAATTTTATTTTTTAAAATTTTAAAATTTAATTTTATTTATTTTTTTATACTGCACGTTATTATTAGTTATATATTTTATGCATATACATGTATTCAGGTCAATCCCAATCCCCCAACTCATCCCACCACCACCACCCCATGGCTTCCCACACTTGGTGTCCATACGTTTGTTCTCTACCTCTGTGTCTCTATTTATTTCCTGCAAACCAGTTCATCTGTACCATTTTTTAGGCTCCACATATATGCATTAATATACAATATTTGTTTTCCACTTTCTGACTTACTTCATTCTGTATGACAGTCTCTCGATCCATCGATGTCTCTACAAATGACCCAGTTTCATTCCTTTTTATGGCCGAGTAATATTCCATTTTATATACGTACCACATCTTTATCCATTCATCTGTCTGTGGGCATTTAGGTTGCTTCCATTACCTGGCTATTGTAAATAGTGCTGCAACGAATATTGTGGTGAATGTGCCTTTTTGATTTACGGTTTTATCTGGGTATATGCCCAGAAGTGGGATTGCTGGATCAGATAGTAATTCTATTTCTAGTTTTTTTAAGGAAACTCCATACTGTTCTCCATAGTGACTGTATCAATTTACATTCCCACCAATAGTGGAAGAGGGCTCCTTTTGTCCACACCCTGCCCAGAATTGGTTGTTTGTAGATTTTCTGATGATGCCGATTCTAACGGGTGTGAGGTGATACCTCATTGTAGTTTTGATTTGCATTTCTCTAATAATTAGTGCTGTTGAGCAGCTTTTCATGTGCGTCTTGGCCATCTCTGTGTCTCCTTTGAAGAAACGTCTCTTTAGATCTTCTGCCCATTTTTGTATTGGGTTGTTTGTTTTTTTAATATTAAGCTGCATGAGCTGTTTATATATATTGGAGATTAAACCTCTGTCCATTGATTCGTTTGCAACGATTTTCGCCCATTCTGAGGGATGCCTTTTTCCATTCCCGTTTTTTTTAACAAAAAAGGAAAGAAAGGAAAAGAAGCAGAACACTAATGTGCGTAAAATATGCCTTTTGAAACGGTCGTTTTGAAATATGGACGTGGTTTGAAATTTTTGGTCGATATGTGACCCCAGGATTTGTTTTCAGGGCAGGTGTCATTTACAGGCCTGCAATGATTTTGAATATCAACTGACCATTAGCGCTGGGATTAAAGCTGCTGTTGTGTGAAACGGCCACAAAGTGGCAGCAGTTCTCCCTTACCAAATCTGGTTACTAGGGCAAGAGAGCCTCAGTGGAAGTGGTGTTCTAGATTGGAATTTAGAATGAAATGTGCCAGGAGAAAGCCCCTCAAGTTTGTCTCACTACTTCTTGTTCGTGTTTTTAATTTATTTATTTTTTTTTTATTACAGCAAGTTTGATTACAATGTTTGGCTTGTTGTAGGTGTGGAAGATGTGGTTCTTTTACACATATACAGATGTCTGTTCTTCCTGGGATCCTTTTCCCATGTACGTTATGACAGAATGTTGAGTAGTCCACTCTTGGTATTCTGTAGGTCTTTGGTGATTATATATGTCACCTGTGTTTGTATATGTGTGTTAACCCCAGTATCGTAATGAAACCAATCCTCACAACTTTCCATTGGTGAACCATAAGTTTGTTTACTGAATCTGTGATTGCCCTTCTCCGTGGAAATATCTGCCCTGGTATCCATTTTTAGGTAACACCTATAAGTGATATGATATGATATGTGTCTTTCACTTTCTGACTTACTACAAGTCACGTGATTACTTCTAGACTCATCTACGGTTCTGCAAATGGCATTGTGTCCTTTTTTCCCTTGGCTTCTCTTCTGCCTTAGCGAGGTCCATTTTCAACTATGTGATTCCCTGAGGGTTGTGGATTAGCTGACCTGGGCAGCCTTACCCTGCCGGCCTGCCCTCCCCAGATGTGCCTCGTTGAGGTCAATATAAACAGAGCTCCAGGCAGCAATAGCCCCTGAAGCTGTGCCTGACTCCATATTCTCTGCCCCGTCAGCAGTCTCGGGGCTGTGCTGGTGGGAGGGAGTGAGGGGCCACAGCTTTGTGGGTGGCCCGGTGTTAGTGGGGCTCTGCTGGCCTTTCTGCAGGAGTTGCCAGGCTGACACGTGTAAAGAAGAGGATGTGTCACCCATACCTTCAGCTGGAATTTCTCTCCGGACAGAGGTGAGGAAGGAAAAAAGCAGTGGGTGCGGGAGAGGAGGGGTACCTCAGGCAGGGCAATGGAAAGCTTCCGGAAGAGCGTCCAGGGCCAGGACCACCCTGGCTGGCCTGCAGGCACCAAGTTGGCCTGCGTGCTGTCACTGGTGTGGCTCCACGGCCCTTCCTCTAGGCTTTCAAGCCCTTGTACATATTCAGGTGTTTTACCTGGGAAGGGTGGGAACAGTTCAGCAGCAGCTGGCCTGGGGCTCAGCTCACATTTACTCACAGATGCCTCGACACGGTCCCCCAGCTTTGCAATGAGGACGCTCCTTGCGTGGGGGGTGGGTTGCTGGCTGTATGGGAGATGGTTCCCCACCTCTGACCAATTTCAGAATTGTTTACCACTGGAGCAAGTGCCCTGATAGGGTTTTGCTCTGTATAACTCGTGGGTTCAGTTTTTTTTTCTTTTATGGTTCAAGTTAGAATTTATTCCTCTTTTATGTATTTATAGATATAAGCATGGAAATAATTCATTCCTATAAATACATCTGTGAGACGGGAAGAACTTTTTTCTCTTTTATTTTTAAATTTTATTTTTTAAAATTTTGAAATTTAATTTTATTTATTTTTTTATACTGCACGTTATTATTAGTTATATATTTTATGCATATACATGTATTCAGGTCAATCCCAATCCCCCAACTCATCCCACCACCACCACCCCATGGCTTCCCACACTTGGTGTCCATACGTTTGTTCTCTACCTCTGTGTCTCTATTTATTTCCTGCAAACCAGTTCATCTGTACCATTTTTTAGGCTCCACATATATGCATTAATATACAATATTTGTTTTCCACTTTCTGACTTACTTCATTCTGTATGACAGTCTCTCGATCCATCGATGTCTCTACAAATGACCCAGTTTCATTCCTTTTTATGGCCGAGTAATATTCCATTTTATATACGTACCACATCTTTATCCATTCATCTGTCTGTGGGCATTTAGGTTGCTTCCATTACCTGGCTATTGTAAATAGTGCTGCAACGAATATTGTGGTGAATGTGCCTTTTTGATTTACGGTTTTATCTGGGTATATGCCCAGAAGTGGGATTGCTGGATCAGATAGTAATTCTATTTCTAGTTTTTTTAAGGGAACTCCATTCTGTTCTCCATAGTGACTGTATCAATTTACATTCCCACCAATAGTGGAAGAGGGCTCCTTTTGTCCACACCCTGCCCAGAATTGGTTGTTTGTAGATTTTCTGATGATGCCGATTCTAACGGGTGTGAGGTGATACCTCATTGTAGTTTTGATTTGCATTTCTCTAATAATTAGTGCTGTTGAGCAGCTTTTCATGTGCGTCTTGGCCATCTCTGTGTCTCCTTTGAAGAAACGTCTCTTTAGATCTTCTGCCCATTTTTGTATTGGGTTGTTTGTTTTTTTAATATTAAGCTGCATGAGCTGTTTATATATATTGGAGATTAAACCTCTGTCCATTGATTCGTTTGCATCGATTTTTGCCCATTCTGAGGGATGCCTTTTTCCATTCCCGTTTTTTTTAACAAAAAAGGAAAGAAAGGAAAAGAAGCAGAACACTAATGTGCGTAAAATATGCCTTTTGAAACGGTCGTTTTGAAATATGGACGTGGTTTGAATTTTTTGGTCGATATGTGACCCCAGGATTTGTTTTCAGGGCAGGTGTCATTTACAGGCCTGCAATGATTTTGAATATCAACTGACCATTAGCGCTGGGATTAAAGCTGCTGTTGTGTGAAACGGCCACAAAGTGGCAGCAGTTCTCCCTTACCAAATCTGGTTACTAGGGCAAGAGAGCCTCAGTGGAAGTGGTGTTCTAGATTGGAATTTAGAATGAAATGTGCCAGGAGAAAGCCCCTCAAGTTTGTCTCACTACTTCTTGTTCGTGTTTTTAATTTATTTATTTTTTATTTTTTATTACAGCAAGTTTGATTACAATGTTTGGCTTGTTTTAGGTGTGGAAGATGTGGTTCTTTTACACATATACAGATGTCTGTTCTTCCTGGGATCCTTTTCCCATGTACGTTATGACAGAATGTTGAGTAGTCCACTCTTGGTATTCTGTAGGTCTTTGGTGATTATATATGTCACCTGTGTTTGTATATGTGTGTTAACCCCGATATCGTAATGAAACCAATCCTCACAACTTTCCATTGGTGAACCATAAGTTTGTTTACTGAATCTGTGATTGCCCTTCTCCGTGGAAATATCTGCCCTGGTATCCATTTTTAGGTAACACCTATAAGTGATATGATATGATATGTGTCTTTCACTTTCTGACTTACTACAAGTCACGTGATTACTTCTAGACTCATCTACGGTTCTGCAAATGGCATTGTGTCCTTTTTTCCCTTGGCTTCTCTTCTGCCTTAGCGAGGTCCATTTTCAACAATGTGATTCCCTGAGGGTTGTGGATTAGCTGACCTGGGCAGCCTTACCCTGCCGGCCCGCCCTCCCCAGATGTGCCTCGTTGAGGTCAATATAAACAGAGCTCCAGGCAGCAATAGCCCCTGAAGCTGTGCCTGACTCCATATTCTCTGCCCCGTCAGCAGTCTCGGGGCTGTGCTGGTGGGAGGGAGTGAGGGGCCACAGCTTTGTGGGTGGCCCGGTGTTAGTGGGGCTCTGCTGGCCTTTCTGCAGGAGTTGCCAGGCTGACACGTGTAAAGAAGAGGATGTGTCACCCATACCTTCAGCTGGAATTTCTCTCCGGACAGAGGTGAGGAAGGAAAAAAGCAGTGGGTGCGGGAGAGGAGGGGTACCTCAGGCAGGGCAATGGAAAGCTTCCGGAAGAGCGTCCAGGGCCAGGACCACCCTGGCTGGCCTGCAGGCACCAAGTTGGCCTGCGTGCTGTCACTGGTGTGGCTCCACGGCCCTTCCTCTAGGCTTTCAAGCCCTTGTACATATTCAGGTGTTTTACCTGGGAAGGGTGGGAACAGTTCAGCAGCAGCTGGCCTGGGGCTCAGCTCACATTTACTCACAGATGCCTCGACACGGTCCCCCAGCTTTGCAATGAGGACGCTCCTTGCGTGGGGGGTGGGTTGCTGGCTTTATGGGAGATGGTTCCCCACCTCTGACCAATTTCAGAATTGTTTACCACTGGAGCAAGTGCCCTGATAGGGTTTTGCTCTGTATAACTCGTGGGTTCAGTTTTTTTTTCTTTTATGGTTCAAGTTAGAATTTATTCCTCTTTTATGTATTTATAGATATAAGCATGGAAATAATTCATTCCTATAAATACATCTGTGAGACGGGAAGAACTTTTTTCTGATTTATTTTTAAATTTTATTTTTTAAAATTTTGAAATTTAATTTTATTTATTTTTTTATACTGCACGTTATTATTAGTTATGTATTTTATGCATATACATGTATTCAGGTCAATCCCAATCCCCCAACTCATCCCACCACCACCACCCCATGGCTTCCCACACTTGGTGTCCATACGTTTGTTCTCTACCTCTGTGTCTCTATTTATTTCCTGCAAACCAGTTCATCTGTACCATTTTTTAGGCTCCACATATATGCATTAATATACAATATTTGTTTTCCACTTTCTGACTTACTTCATTCTGTATGACAGTCTCTCGATCCATCGATGTCTCTACAAATGACCCAGTTTCATTCCTTTTTATGGCCGAGTAATATTCCATTTTATATACGTACCACATCTTTATCCATTCATCTGTCTGTGGGCATTTAGGTTGCTTCCATTACCTGGCTATTGTAAATAGTGCTGCAACGAATATTGTGGTGAATGTGCCTTTTTGATTTACGGTTTTATCTGGGTATATGCCCAGAAGTGGGATTGCTGGATCAGATAGTAATTCTATTTCTAGTTTTTTTAAGGAAACTCCATACTGTTCTCCATAGTGACTGTATCAATTTACATTCCCACCAATAGTGGAAGAGGGCTCCTTTTGTCCACACCCTGCCCAGAATTGGTTGTTTGTAGATTTTCTGATGATGCCGATTCTAACGGGTGTGAGGTGATACCTCATTGTAGTTTTGATTTGCATTTCTCTAATAATTAGTGCTGTTGAGCAGCTTTTCATGTGCGTCTTGGCCATCTCTGTGTCTCCTTTGAAGAAACGTCTCTTTAGATCTTCTGCCCATTTTTGTATTGGGTTGTTTGTTTTTTTAATATTAAGCTGCATGAGCTGTTTATATATATTGGAGATTAAACCTCTGTCCATTGATTCGTTTGCAACGATTTTCGCCCATTCTGAGGGATGCCTTTTTCCATTCCCGTTTTTTTTAACAAAAAAGGAAAGAAAGGAAAAGAAGCAGAACACTAATGTGCGTAAAATATGCCTTTTGAAACGGTCGTTTTGAAATATGGACGTGGTTTGAAATTTTTGGTCGATATGTGACCCCAGGATTTGTTTTCAGGGCAGGTGTCATTTACAGGCCTGCAATGATTTTGAATATCAACTGACCATTAGCGCTGGGATTAAAGCTGCTGTTGTGTGAAACGGCCACAAAGTGGCAGCAGTTCTCCCTTACCAAATCTGGTTACTAGGGCAAGAGAGCCTCAGTGGAAGTGGTGTTCTAGATTGGAATTTAGAATGAAATGTGCCAGGAGAAAGCCCCTCAAGTTTGTCTCACTACTTCTTGTTC
This sequence comes from Mesoplodon mirus, assembly GCF_964341445.2. Lineage (NCBI taxonomy): Eukaryota > Metazoa > Chordata > Mammalia > Artiodactyla > Ziphiidae > Mesoplodon > Mesoplodon mirus. The sequence goes on along the minus strand of NW_028295764.1, from coordinate 2,122,112 downwards.
GTGTTTTTAATTTATTTTTTTTTTATTTTTTATTACAGCAAGTTTGATTACAATGTTTGGCTTGTTGTAGGTGTGGAAGTTGTGGTTCTTTTACACATATACAGATGTCTGTTCTTCCTGGGATCCTTTTCCCATGTACGTTATGACAGAATGTTGAGTAGTCCACTCTTGGTATTCTGTAGGTCTTTGGTGATTATATATGTCACCTGTGTTTGTATATGTGTGTTAACCCCGGTATCGTAATGAAACCAATCCTCACAACTTTCCATTGGTGAACCATAAGTTTGTTTACTGAATCTGTGATTGCCCTTCTCCGTGGAAATATCTGCCCTGGTATCCATTTTTAGGTAACACCTATAAGTGATATGATATGATATGTGTCTTTCACTTTCTGACTTACTACAAGTCACGTGATTACTTCTAGACTCATCTACGGTTCTGCAAATGGCACTGTGTCCTTTTTTTCCTTGGCATCTCTTCTGCCTTAGCGGGGTCCATTTTCAAGAATGTGATTCCCTGAGGCTTGTGGATTAGCTGACCTGGGCAGCCTTACCCTGCCGGCCCGCCCTCCCCAGGTGTGCCTCGTTGAGGTCAATATAAACAGAGCTCCAGGCAGCATTAGCCCCTGAAGCTGTGCCTGACTCCATATTCTCTGCCCCGTCAGCAGTCTCGGGGCTGTGCTGGTGGGAGGGAGTGAGGGGCCACAGCTTTGTGGGTGGCCTGGTGTGAGTGGGGTTCTGCTGGCCTTTCTGCAGGAGTTGCCAGGCTGCCGCCGTAAAGAAGAGGATGTGTCACCCATACCTTCCGCTGGAATTTCTCTCCGGACAGAGGTGATGAAGGAAAAAAGCAGTGGGGGCCGGGACAAGAGGGTTATCTCAGGCAGGGCAATGGAAATCTTCTGAAAGAGCGCCAGGGTCCAGGACCACCCTGGCTGGCCTGCAGGCACCAAGTTGGCCTGCGTGCTGTCGCTGGTGTGGCTCCACGGTCCTTCCTCTAGGCTTTCAAGCCCTTGTACATATTCAGGTGTTTTACCTGGAAAGGGTGGGGACAGTTCAGCAGCAGCTGGCCTGGGGCTCAGCTCACGTTTACTCACAGATGCCTCGGCACGGACCCACAGCTTTGCAATGAGGACGCTCCTTGCATGGGGGGTGGGTTGCTGGCTGTATGGGAGATGGTTCCCCACCTCTGACCAATTTCAGAATTGTTTACCGCTGGAGCAAGTGCCGTGATAGGGTTTTCCTCTGTATAACTCGTGGGTTCACTTTTTTTTTCTTTTATCGTTCAAGTTAGATTTTATTCCTCTTTTATGTATTTATAGATATAAGCATGGAAATAATTCATTCCTATAAATACATCTGTGTGACGGGAAGAACTTTTTTCTGTTTTATTTTTAAATTTTATTTTTTAAAATTTTGAAATTTAATTTTATTTATTTTTTTTATACAGCACGTTATTATTAGTTATGTACTTTATGCATATATATGTATTCAGGTCAATCCCAAACTCCCAACTCATCCCACCACCACCACCCCATGGCTTCCCACACTTGGTGTCCATACGTTTGTTCTCTACCTCTGTGTCTCTATTTCTTCCCTGCAAACCAGTTCATCTGTACCATTTTTTAGGCTCCACATTTATGCATTAATATACAATATTTGTTTTCCTCTTTCTGACTTACTTCATTCTGTATGACAGTCTCTCGATCCATCGATGTCTCTACAAATGACCCAGTTTCATTCCTTTTTATGGCCGAGTAATATTCCATTTTATATATGTACCACATCTTTATCCATTCATCTGTCTGTGGGCATTTAGGTTGCTTCCATTACCTGGCTATTGTAAATAGTGCTGCAATGAACATTGTGGTGAATATGCCTTTTAGATTTACGGTTTTCTCTGGGTATATACCCAGAAGTGGGATTGCTGGATCAGATGGTAATTCTATTTCTAGTTTTTTTAAGGAAACTCCATACTGTTCTCCATAGTGACTGTATCAATTTACATTCCCACCAATAGTGGAAGAGGGCTCCTTTTGTCCACACCCTCCCCAGAATTGGTTGTTTGTAGATTTTCTGATGATGCCGATTCTAACGGGTGTGAGGTGATACCTCATTGTAGTTTTGATTTGCATTTCTCTAATAATTAGTGCTGTTGAGCAGCTTTTCATGTGCGTCTTGGCCATCTCTGTGTCTCCTTTGAAGAAACGTCTCTTTAGATCTTCTGCCCATTTTTGTATTGGGTTGTTTGTTTTTTAATATTAAGCTGCATGAGCTGTTTATATATATTGGAGATTAAACCTCTGTCCATTGATTCGTTTGCAACGATTTTCGCCCATTCTGAGGGATGCCTTTTTCCATTCCCGTTTTTTTTAACAAAAAAGGAAAGAAAGGAAAAGAAGCAGAACACTAATGTGCGTAAAATATGCCTTTTGAAACGGTCGTTTTGAAATATGGACGTCCTTTGAATTTTTTGGTCGATATGTGACCCCTGGATTTGTTTTCAGGGCAGGTGTCATTTACAGGCCTGCAATGATTTTGAATATCAACTGACCATTAGCACTGGGATTAAAGCTGCTGTTGTGTGAAACGGCCACAAGGTGGCAGCAGTTCTCCGTTACCAAATCTGGTTACTAGGGCAACAGAGCCTCAGTGGAAGTGATGTTCTAGATTGGAATTTAGAATGGAATATGCCAGGAGAAAGACCCTCAAGTTTGTCTCACTACTTCTTGTTCGTGTTTTTAATTTAATTTTTTATTTTTTATTACAGCAAGTTTGATTACAATGTTTGGCTTGTTGTAGGTGTGGAAGATGTGGTTCTTTTACACATATACAGATGTCTGTTCTTCCTGGGATCCTTTTCCCATGTACGTTATGACAGAATGTTGAGTAGTCCACTCTTGGTATTCTGTAGGTCTTTGGTGATTATATATGTCACCTGTGTTTGTATATGTGTGTTAACCCCGATATCGTAATGAAACCAATCCTCACACCTTTCCATTGGTGAACCATAAGTTTGTTTAATGAATCTGTGATTGCCCTTCTCCATGGAAATATATGCCCTGGTAACCATTTTTAGGTAACACCTATAAGTGATATGATATGATATGTGTCTTTCACTTTCTGACTTACTACAAGTCACGTGATTACTTCTAGACTCATCTACGGTGCTGCAAATGGCATTGTGTCCTTTTCTCCCTTGGCTTCTATTCTGCCTTAGCGAGGTCCATTTTCAACAATGTGATTCCCTGAGGCTTGTGGATTAGCTGACCTGGGCAGCCTTACCCTGCCGGCCCGCCCTCCCCAGGTGTGCCTCGTTGAGGTCAATATAAACAGAGCTCCAGGCAGCAATAGCCCCTGAAGCTGTGCCTGACTCCATATTCTCTGCCCCGTCAGCAGTCTCGGGGGTGTGCTGGTGGGAGGGAGTGAGGGGCCACAGCTTTGTGGGTGGCCCGGTGTTAGTGGGGCTCTGCTGGCCTTTCTGCAGGATTTGCCAGGCTGACACGTGTAAAGAAGAGGATGTGTCACCCATACCTTCAGCTGGAATTTCTCTCTGGACAGAGGTGAGGAAGGAAAAAAGCAGTGGGTGCGGGAGAGGAGGGGTATCTCAGGCAGGGCAATGGAAAGCTTCCGGAAGAGCGTCCAGGGCCAGGACCACCCTGGCTGGCCTGCAGGCACCAAGTTGGCCTGCGTGCTGTCACTGGTGTGGCTCCACGGCCCTTCCTCTAGGCTTTCAAGCCCTTGTACATATTCAGGTGTTTTACCTGGGAAGGGTGGGAACAGTTCAGCAGCAGCTGGCCTGGGGCTCAGCTCACATTTACTCACAGATGCCTCGACACGGTCCCCCAGCTTTGCAATGAGGACGCTCCTTGCGTGGGGGGTGGGTTGCTGGCTGTATGGGAGATGGTTCCCCACCTCTGACCAATTTCAGAATTGTTTACCACTGGAGCAAGTGCCCTGATAGGGTTTTGCTCTGTATAACTCGTGAGTTCAGTTTTTTTTTTCTTTTATGGTTCAAGTTAGAATTTATTCCTCTTTTATGTATTTATAGATATAAGCATGGAAATAATTCATTCCTATAAATACATCTGTGAGACGGGAAGAACTTTTTTCTCTTTTATTTTTAAATTTTATTTTTTAAAATTTTGAAATTTAATTTTATTTATTTTTTTATACTGCACGTTATTATTAGTTATGTATTTTATGCATATACATGTATTCAGGTCAATCCCAATCCCCCAACTCATCCCACCACCACCACCCCATGGCTTCCCACACTTGGTGTCCATACGTTTGTTCTCTACCTCTGTGTCTCTATTTATTTCCTGCAAACCAGTTCATCTGTACCATTTTTTAGGCTCCACATATATGCATTAATATACAATATTTGTTTTCCACTTTCTGACTTACTTCATTCTGTATGACAGTCTCTCGATCCATCGATGTCTCTACAAATGACCCAGTTTCATTCCTTTTTATGGCCGAGTAATATTCCATTTTATATATGTACCACATCTTTATCCATTCATCTGTCTGTGGGCATTTAGGTTGCTTCCATTACCTGGCTATTGTAAATAGTGCTGCAACGAATATTGTGGTGAATGTGCCTTTTTGATTTACGGTTTTATCTGGGTATATGCCCAGAAGTGGGATTGCTGGATCAGATAGTAATTCTATTTCTAGTTTTTTTAAGGAAACTCCATACTGTTCTCCATAGTGACTGTATCAATTTACATTCCCACCAATAGTGGAAGAGGGCTCCTTTTGTCCACACCCTCCCCAGAAATTGTTGTTTGTAGATTTTCTGATGATGCCGATTCTAACAGGTGTGAGGTGATACCTCATTGTAGTTTTGATTTGCATTTCTCTAATAATTAGTGCTGTTGAGCAGCTTTTCATGTGCGTCTTGGCCATCTCTGTGTCTCCTTTGAAGAAACGTCTCTTTAGATCTTCTGCCCATTTTTGTATTGGGTTGTTTGTTTTTTTAATATTAAGCTGCATGAGCTGTTTATATATATTTGGAGATTAAACCTCTGTCCATTGATTCGTTTGCAACGATTTTCGCCCATTCTGAGTGATGCCTTTTTCCATTCCCTTTTTTTTAACAAAAAAGGAAAGAAAGGAAAAGAAGCAGAACACTAATGTGCGTAAAATATGCCTTTTGAAACGGTCGTTTTGAAATATGGACGTGCTTTGAATTTTTTGGTCGATATGTGACCCCAGGATTTGTTTTCAGGGCAGGTGTCATTTACAGGCCTGCAATGATTTTGAATATCAACTGACCATTAGCGCTGGGATTAAAGCTGCTGTTCTGTGAAACGGCCACAAAGTGGCAGCAGTTCTCCCTTACCAAATCTGGTTACTAGGGCAAGAGAGCCTCAGTGGAAGTGGTGTTCTAGATTGGAATTTAGAATGGAATGTGCCAGGAGAAAGCCCCTCAAGTTTGTCTCACTACTTCTTGTTCGTGTTTTTAATTTATTTATTTTTTTATTTTTTATTACAGCAAGTTTGATTACAATGTTTGGCTTGTTGTAGGTGTGGAAGATGTGGTTCTTTTACACATATACAGATGTCTGTTCTTCCTGGGATCCTTTTCCCATGTACGTTATGACAGAATGTTGAGTAGTCCACTCTTGGTATTCTGTAGGTCTTTGGTGATTATATATGTCACCTGTGTTTGTATATGTGTGTTAACCCCGGTATCGTAATGAAACCAATCCTCACAACTTTCCATTGGTGAACCATAAGTTTGTTTACTGAATCTGTGATTGCCCTTCTCCGTGGAAATATCTGCCCTGGTATCCATTTTTAGGTAACACCTATAAGTGATATGATATGATATGTGTCTTTCACTTTCTGACTTACTACATGTCATGTGATTACTTCTAGACTCATCTACGGTGCTGCAAATGGCATTGTGTCCTTTTTCTCCTTGGCTTCTATTCTGCCTTAGCGAGGTCCATTTTTAACAATGTGATTCCCTGAGGCTTGTGGATTAGCTGACCTGGGCAGCCTTACCCTGCCGGCCCGCCCTCCCCAGGTGTGCCTCGTTGAGGTCAATATAAACAGAGCTCCAGGCAGCAATAGCCCCTGAAGCTGTGCCTGACTCCATATTCTCTGCCCCGTCAGCAGTCTCGGGACTGTGCTGGTGGGAGGGAGTGAGGGGCCACAGCTTTGTGGGTGGCCCGGTGTGAGTGGGGCTCTGCTGGCCTTTCTGCAGGAGTTGCCAGGCTGACACGTGTAAAGAAGAGGATGTGTCACCCATACCTTCAGCTGGAATTTCTCTCCGGACAGAGGTGAGGAAGGAAAAAAGCAGTGGGTGCGGGAGAGGAGGGGTACCTCAGGCAGGGCAATGGAAAGCTTCCGGAAGAGCGTCCAGGGCCAGGACCACCCTGGCTGGCCTGCAGGCACCAAGTTGGCCTGCGTGCTGTCACTGGTGTGGCTCCACGGCCCTTCCTCTAGGCTTTCAAGCCCTTGTACATATTCAGGTGTTTTACCTGGGAAGGGTGGGAGCAGTTCAGCAGCAGCTGGCCTGGGGCTCAGCTCACATTTACTCACAGATGCCTCGACACGGTCCCCCAGCTTTGCAATGAGGACGCTCCTTGCGTGGGGGGTGGGTTGCTGGCTGTATGGGAGATGGTTCCCCACCTCTGACCTATTTCAGAATTGTTTACCACTGGAGCAAGTGCCCTGATAGGGTTTTGCTCTGTATAACTCGTGGGTTCAGTTTTTTTTTCTTTTATGGTTCAAGTTAGAATTTATTCCTCTTTTATGTATTTATAGATATAAGCATGGAAATAATTCATTCCTATAAATACATCTGTGAGACGGGAAGAACTTTTTTCTGATTTATTTTTAAATTTTATTTTTTAAAATTTTGAAATTTAATTTTATTTATTTTTTTATACTGCACGTTATTATTAGTTATGTATTTTATGCATATACATGTATTCAGGTCAATCCCAATCCCCCAACTCATCCCACCACCACCACCCCATGGCTTCCCACACTTGGTGTCCATACGTTTGTTCTCTACCTCTGTGTCTCTATTTATTTCCTGCAAACCAGTTCATCTGTACCATTTTTTAGGCTCCACATATATGCATTAATATACAATATTTGTTTTCCACTTTCTGACTTACTTCATTCTGTATGACAGTCTCTCGATCCATCGATGTCTCTACAAATGACCCAGTTTCATTCCTTTTTATGGCCGAGTAATATTCCATTTTATATACGTACCACATCTTTATCCATTCATCTGTCTGTGGGCATTTAGGTTGCTTCCATTACCTGGCTATTGTAAATAGTGCTGCAACGAATATTGTGGTGAATGTGCCTTTTTGATTTACGGTTTTATCTGGGTATATGCCCAGAAGTGGGATTGCTGGATCAGATAGTAATTCTATTTCTAGTTTTTTTAAGGAAACTCCATACTGTTCTCCATAGTGACTGTATCAATTTACATTCCCACCAATAGTGGAAGAGGGCTCCTTTTGTCCACACCCTGCCCAGAATTGGTTGTTTGTAGATTTTCTGATGATGCCGATTCTAACGGGTGTGAGGTGATACCTCATTGTAGTTTTGATTTGCATTTCTCTAATAATTAGTGCTGTTGAGCAGCTTTTCATGTGCGTCTTGGCCATCTCTGTGTCTCCTTTGAAGAAACGTCTCTTTAGATCTTCTGCCCATTTTTGTATTGGGTTGTTTGTTTTTTTAATATTAAGCTGCATGAGCTGTTTATATATATTGGAGATTAAACCTCTGTCCATTGATTCGTTTGCAACGATTTTCGCCCATTCTGAGGGATGCCTTTTTCCATTCCCGTTTTTTTTAACAAAAAAGGAAAGAAAGGAAAAGAAGCAGAACACTAATGTGCGTAAAATATGCCTTTTGAAACGGTCGTTTTGAAATATGGACGTGGTTTGAATTTTTTGGTCGATATGTGACCCCAGGATTTGTTTTCAGGGCAGGTGTCATTTACAGGCCTGCAATGATTTTGAATATCAACTGACCATTAGCGCTGGGATTAAAGCTGCTGTTGTGTGAAACGGCCACAAAGTGGCAGCAGTTCTCCCTTACCAAATCTGGTTACTAGGGCAAGAGAGCCTCAGTGGAAGTGGTGATCTAGATTGGAGTTTAGAATGAAATGTGCCAGGAGGAAGCCCCTCACGTTTGTCTCACTGCTTCTTGTTCGTGTTTTTAATTTAATTTTTTATTTTTTATTACAGCAAGTTTGATTACAATGTTTGGCTTGTTGTAGGTGTGGAAGATGTGGTTCTTTTACACATATACAGATGACTGTTTTTCCTTGGATCCTTTTCCCATGTACGTTATGACAGAATGTTGAGTAGTCCTCTCTTGGTATTCTGTAGGTCTTTGGTGATTATATATGTCACCTGTGTTTGTATATGTCTGTTAACCCCGATATCGTAATGAAACCAATCCTCACACCATACCATTGGTGAACCATAAGTTTGTTTAATGAATTTGTGATTGCCCTTCGCCATGGAAATATCTGCCCTGGTATCCATTTTTAGGTAACACCTATAAGTGATATGATATTATATGTGTCTTTCACTTTCTGACTTACTACAAGTCACGTGATTACTTCTAGACTCATCTACGGTGCTGCAAATGGCACTGTGTCCTTTTTTTCCTTGGCATCTCTTCTGCCTTAGCGGGGTCCATTTTCAAGAATGTGATTCCCTGAGGCTTGTGGATTAGCTGACCTGGGCAGCCTTACCCTGCCGGCCCGCCCTCCCCAGGTGTGCCTCGTTGAGGTCAATATAAACAGAGCTCCAGGCAGCATTAGCCCCTGAAGCTGTGCCTGACTCCATATTCTCTGCCCCGTCAGCAGTCTCGGGGCTGTGCTGGTGGGAGGGAGTGAGGGGCCACAGCTTTGTGGGTGGCCTGGTGTGAGTGGGGTTCTGCTGGCCTTTCTGCAGGAGTTGCCAGGCTGCCGCCTGTAAAGAAGAGGATGTGTCACCCATACCTTCCGCTGGAATTTCTCTCCGGACAGAGGTGATGAAGGAAAAAAGCAGTGGGGGCCGGGACAAGAGGGTTATCTCAGGCAGGGCAATGGAAAGCTTCTGGAAGAGCGCCAGGGTCCAGGACCACCCTGGCTGGCCTGCAGGCACCAAGTTGGCCTGCGTGCTGTCGCTGGTGTGGCTCCACGGTCCTTCCTCTAGGCTTTCAAGCCCTTGTACATATTCAGGTGTTTTACCTGGAAAGGGTGGGGACAGTTCAGCAGCAGCTGGCCTGGGGCTCAGCTCACGTTTACTCACAGATGCCTCGGCACGGACCCACAGCTTTGCAATGAGGACGCTCCTTGCATGGGGGGTGGGTTGCTGGCTGTATGCGAGATGGTTCCCCACCTCTGACCAATTTCAGAATTGTTTACCGCTGGAGCAAGTGCCGTGATAGGGTTTTCCTCTGTATAACTCGTGGGTTCACTTTTTTTTTCTTTTATCGTTCAAGTTAGATTTTATTCCTCTTTTATGTATTTATAGATATAAGCATGGAAATAATTCATTCCTATAAATACATCTGTGTGACGGGAAGAACTTTTTTCTGTTTTATTTTTAAATTTTATTTTTTAAAATTTTGAAATTTAATTTTATTTATTTTTTTATACAGCACGTTATTATTAGTTATGTACTTTATGCATATATATGTATTCAGGTCAATCCCAAACTCCCAACTCATCCCACCACCACCACCCCGTGGCTTCCCACACTTGGTGTCCATACGTTTGTTCTCTACCTCTGTGTCTCTATTTCTTCCCTGCAAACCAGTTCATCTGTACCATTTTTTAGGCTCCACATTTATGCATTAATATACAATATTTGTTTTCCTCTTTCTGACTTACTTCATTCTGTATGACAGTCTCTCGATCCATCGATGTCTCTACAAATGACCCAGTTTCATTCCTTTTTATGGCCGAGTAATATTCCATTTTATATATGTACCACATCTTTATCCATTCATCTGTCTGTGGGCATTTAGGTTGCTTCCATTACCTGGCTATTGTAAATAGTGCTGCAATGAACATTGTGGTGAATATGCCTTTTAGATTTACGGTTTTCTCTGGGTATATACCCAGAAGTGGGATTGCTGGATCAGATGGTAATTCTATTTCTAATTTTTTTAAGGAAACTCCATACTGTTCTCCATAGTGACTGTATCAATTTACATTCCCACCAATAGTAGAAGAGGGCTCCTTTTGTCCACACCCTCCCCAGAATTGGTTGTTTGTAGATTTTCTGATGATGCCGATTCTAACGGGTGTGAGGTGATACCTCATTGTAGTTTTGATTTGCATTTCTCTAATAATTAGTGCTGTTGAGCAGCTTTTCATGTGCGTCTTGGCCATCTCTGTGTCTCCTTTGAAGAAACGTCTCTTTAGATCTTCTGCCCATTTTTGTATTGGGTTGTTTGTTTTTTAATATTAAGCTGCATGAGCTGTTTATATATATTGGAGATTAAACCTCTGTCCATTGATTCGTTTGCAACGATTTTCGCCCATTCTGAGGGATGCCTTTTTCCATTCCCGTTTTTTTTAACAAAAAAGGAAAGAAAGGAAAAGAAGCAGAACACTAATGTGCGTAAAATATGTCTTTTGAAACGGTCGTTTTGAAATATGGACGTCCTTTGAATTTTTTGGTCGATATGTGACCCCTGGATTTGTTTTCAGGGCAGGTGTCATTTACAGGCCTGCAATGATTTTGAATATCAACTGACCATTAGCACTGGGATTAAAGCTGCTGTTGTGTGAAACGGCCACAAGGTGGCAGCAGTTCTCCGTTACCAAATCTGGTTACTAGGGCAACAGAGCCTCAGTGGAAGTGATGTTCTAGATTGGAATTTAGAATGGAATATGCCAGGAGAAAGACCCTCAAGTTTGTCTCACTACTTCTTGTTCGTGTTTTTAATTTAATTTTTTATTTTTTATTACAGCAAGTTTGATTACAATGTTTGGCTTGTTGTAGGTGTGGAAGATGTGGTTCTTTTACACATATACAGATGTCTGTTCTTCCTGGGATCCTTTTCCCATGTACGTTATGACAGAATGTTGAGTAGTCCACTCTTGGTATTCTGTAGGTCTTTGGTGATTATATATGTCACCTGTGTTTGTATATGTCTGTTAACCCCGGTATCGTAATGAAACCAATCCTCACAACTTTCCATTGGTGAACCATAAGTTTGTTTACTGAATCTGTGATTGCCCTTCTCCGTGGAAATATCTGCCCTGGTATCCATTTTTAGGTAACACCTATAAGTGATATGATATGATATGTGTCTTTCACTTTCTGACTTACTACAAGTCACGTGATTACTTCTAGACTCATCTACGGTTCTGCAAATGGCATTGTGTCCTTTTTTCCCTTGGCTTCTCTTCTGCCTTAGCGAGGTCCATTTTCAACAATGTGATTCCCTGAGGGTTGTGGATTAGCTGACCTGGGCAGCCTTACCCTGCCGGCCCGCCCTCCCCAGATGTGCCTCGTTGAGGTCAATATAAACAGAGCTCCAGGCAGCAATAGCCCCTGAAGCTGTGCCTGACTCCATATTCTCTGCCCCGTCAGCAGTCTCGGGACTGTGCTGGTGGGAGGGAGTGAGGGGCCACAGCTTTGTGGGTGGCCCGGTGTGAGTGGGGCTCTGCTGGCCTTTCTGCAGGAGTTGCCAGGCTGACACGTGTAAAGAAGAGGATGTGTCACCCATACCTTCAGCTGGAATTTCTCTCCGGGCAGAGGTGAGGAAGGAAAAAAGCAGTGGGTGCGGGAGAGGAGGGGTATCTCAGGCAGGGCAATGGAAAGCTTCCGGAAGAGCGTCCAGGGCCAGGACCACCCTGGCTGGCCTGCAGGCACCAAGTTGGCCTGCGTGCTGTCACTGGTGTGGCTCCACGGCCCTTCCTCTAGGCTTTCAAGCCCTTGTACATATTCAGGTGTTTTACCTGGGAAGGGTGGGAACAGTTCAGCAGCAGCTGGCCTGGGGCTCAGCTCACATTTACTCACAGATGCCTCGACACGGTCCCCCAGCTTTGCAATGAGGACGCTCCTTGCGTGGGGGGTGGGTTGCTGGCTGTATGGGAGATGGTTCCCCACCTCTGACCTATTTCAGAATTGTTTACCACTGGAGCAAGTGCCCTGATAGGGTTTTGCTCTGTATAACTCGTGGGTTCAGTTTTTTTTTCTTTTATGGTTCAAGTTAGAATTTATTCCTCTTTTATGTATTTATAGATATAAGCATGGAAATAATTCATTCCTATAAATACATCTGTGAGACGGGAAGAACTTTTTTCTGATTTATTTTTAAATTTTATTTTTTAAAATTTTGAAATTTAATTTTATTTATTTTTTTATACTGCACGTTATTATTAGTTATGTATTTTATGCATATACATGTATTCAGGTCAATCCCAATCCCCCAACTCATCCCACCACCACCACCCCATGGCTTCCCACACTTGGTGTCCATACGTTTGTTCTCTACCTCTGTGTCTCTATTTATTTCCTGCAAACCAGTTCATCTGTACCATTTTTTAGGCTCCACATATATGCATTAATATACAATATTTGTTTTCCACTTTCTGACTTACTTCATTCTGTATGACAGTCTCTCGATCCATCGATGTCTCTACAAATGACCCAGTTTCATTCCTTTTTATGGCCGAGTAATATTCCATTTTATATACGTACCACATCTTTATCCATTCATCTGTCTGTGGGCATTTAGGTTGCTTCCATTACCTGGCTATTGTAAATAGTGCTGCAACGAATATTGTGGTGAATGTGCCTTTTTGATTTACGGTTTTATCTGGGTATATGCCCAGAAGTGGGATTGCTGGATCAGATAGTAATTCTATTTCTAGTTTTTTTAAGGAAACTCCATACTGTTCTCCATAGTGACTGTATCAATTTACATTCCCACCAATAGTGGAAGAGGGCTCCTTTTGTCCACACCCTGCCCAGAATTGGTTGTTTGTAGATTTTCTGATGATGCCGATTCTAACGGGTGTGAGGTGATACCTCATTGTAGTTTTGATTTGCATTTCTCTAATAATTAGTGCTGTTGAGCAGCTTTTCATGTGCGTCTTGGCCATCTCTGTGTCTCCTTTGAAGAAACGTCTCTTTAGATCTTCTGCCCATTTTTGTATTGGGTTGTTTGTTTTTTTAATATTAAGCTGCATGAGCTGTTTATATATATTGGAGATTAAACCTCTGTCCATTGATTCGTTTGCAACGATTTTCGCCCATTCTGAGGGATGCCTTTTTCCATTCCCGTTTTTTTTAACAAAAAAGGAAAGAAAGGAAAAGAAGCAGAACACTAATGTGCGTAAAATATGCCTTTTGAAACGGTCGTTTTGAAATATGGACGTCCTTTGAATTTTTTGGTCGATATGTGACCCCAGGATTTGTTTTCAGGGCAGGTGTCATTTACAGGCCTGCAATGATTTTGAATATCAACTGACCATTAGCGCTGGGATTAAAGCTGCTGTTGTGTGAAACGGCCACAAAGTGGCAGCAGTTCTCCCTTACCAAATCTGGTTACTAGGGCAAGAGAGCCTCAGTGGAAGTGGTGATCTAGATTGGAGTTTAGAATGAAATGTGCCAGGAGGAAGCCCCTCACGTTTGTCTCACTGCTTCTTGTTCGTGTTTTTAATTTAATTTTTTATTTTTTATTACAGCAAGTTTGATTACAATGTTTGGCTTGTTGTAGGTGTGGAAGATGTGGTTCTTTTACACATATACAGATGACTGTTCTTCCTGGGATCCTTTTCCCATGTACGTTATGACAGAATGTTGAGTAGTCCTCTCTTGGTATTCTGTAGGTCTTTGGTGATTATATATGTCACCTGTGTTTGTATATGTCTGTTAACCCCGATATCGTAATGAAACCAATCCTCACACCATTCCATTGGTGAACCATAAGTTTGTTTAATGAATTTGTGATTGCCCTTCGCCATGGAAATATCTGCCCTGGTATCCATTTTTAGGTAACACCTATAAGTGATATGATATTATATGTGTCTTTCACTTTCTGACTTACTACAAGTCACGTGATTACTTCTAGACTCATCTACGGTGCTGCAAATGGCACTGTGTCCTTTTTTTCCTTGGCATCTCTTCTGCCTTAGCGGGGTCCATTTTCAAGAATGTGATTCCCTGAGGCTTGTGGATTAGCTGACCTGGGCAGCCTTACCCTGCCGGCCCGCCCTCCCCAGGTGTGCCTCGTTGAGGTCAATATAAACAGAGCTCCAGGCAGCATTAGCCCCTGAAGCTGTGCCTGACTCCATATTCTCTGCCCCGTCAGCAGTCTCGGGGCTGTGCTGGTGGGAGGGAGTGAGGGGCCACAGCTTTGTGGGTGGCCTGGTGTGAGTGGGGTTCTGCTGGCCTTTCTGCAGGAGTTGCCAGGCTGCCGCCTGTAAAGAAGAGGATGTGTCACCCATACCTTCCGCTGGAATTTCTCTCCGGACAGAGGTGATGAAGGAAAAAAGCAGTGGGGGCCGGGACAAGAGGGTTATCTCAGGCAGGGCAATGGAAAGCTTCTGGAAGAGCGCCAGGGTCCAGGACCACCCTGGCTGGCCTGCAGGCACCAAGTTGGCCTGCGTGCTGTCGCTGGTGTGGCTCCACGGTCCTTCCTCTAGGCTTTCAAGCCCTTGTACATATTCAGGTGTTTTACCTGGAAAGGGTGGGGACAGTTCAGCAGCAGCTGGCCTGGGGCTCAGCTCACGTTTACTCACAGATGCCTCGGCACGGACCCACAGCTTTGCAATGAGGACGCTCCTTGCATGGGGGGTGGGTTGCTGGCTGTATGGGAGATGGTTCCCCACCTCTGACCAATTTCAGAATTGTTTACCGCTGGAGCAAGTGCCGTGATAGGGTTTTCCTCTGTATAACTCGTGGGTTCACTTTTTTTTTCTTTTATCGTTCAAGTTAGATTTTATTCCTCTTTTATGTATTTATAGATATAAGCATGGAAATAATTCATTCCTATAAATACATCTGTGTGACGGGAAGAACTTTTTTCTGTTTTATTTTTAAATTTTATTTTTTAAAATTTTGAAATTTAATTTTATTTATTTTTTTTATACAGCACGTTATTATTAGTTATGTACTTTATGCATATATATGTATTCAGGTCAATCCCAAACTCCCAACTCATCCCACCACCACCACCCCATGGCTTCCCACACTTGGTGTCCATACGTTTGTTCTCTACCTCTGTGTCTCTATTTCTTCCCTGCAAACCAGTTCATCTGTACCATTTTTTAGGCTCCACATTTATGCATTAATATACAATATTTGTTTTCCTCTTTCTGACTTACTTCATTCTGTATGACAGTCTCTCGATCCATCGATGTCTCTACAAATGACCCAGTTTCATTCCTTTTTATGGCCGAGTAATATTCCATTTTATATATGTACCACATCTTTATCCATTCATCTGTCTGTGGGCATTTAGGTTGCTTCCATTACCTGGCTATTGTAAATAGTGCTGCAATGAACATTGTGGTGAATATGCCTTTTAGATTTACGGTTTTCTCTGGGTATATACCCAGAAGTGGGATTGCTGGATCAGATGGTAATTCTATTTCTAGTTTTTTTAAGGAAACTCCATACTGTTCTCCATAGTGACTGTATCAATTTACATTCCCACCAATAGTGGAAGAGGGCTCCTTTTGTCCACACCCTCCCCAGAATTGGTTGTTTGTAGATTTTCTGATGATGCCGATTCTAACGGGTGTGAGGTGATACCTCATTGTAGTTTTGATTTGCATTTCTCTAATAATTAGTGCTGTTGAGCAGCTTTTCATGTGCGTCTTGGCCATCTCTGTGTCTCCTTTGAAGAAACGTCTCTTTAGATCTTCTGCCCATTTTTGTATTGGGTTGTTTGTTTTTTAATATTAAGCTGCATGAGCTGTTTATATATATTGGAGATTAAACCTCTGTCCATTGATTCGTTTGCAACGATTTTCGCCCATTCTGAGGGATGCCTTTTTCCATTCCCGTTTTTTTTAACAAAAAAGGAAAGAAAGGAAAAGAAGCAGAACACTAATGTGCGTAAAATATGCCTTTTGAAACGGTCATTTTGAAATATGGACGTCCTTTGAATTTTTTGGTCGATATGTGACCCCTGGATTTGTTTTCAGGGCAGGTGTCATTTACAGGCCTGCAATGATTTTGAATATCAACTGACCATTAGCACTGGGATTAAAGCTGCTGTTGTGTGAAACGGCCACAAGGTGGCAGCAGTTCTCCGTTACCAAATCTGGTTACTAGGGCAACAGAGCCTCAGTGGAAGTGATGTTCTAGATTGGAATTTAGAATGGAATATGCCAGGAGAAAGACCCTCAAGTTTGTCTCACTACTTCTTGTTCGTGTTTTTAATTTAATTTTTTATTTTTTATTACAGCAAGTTTGATTACAATGTTTGGCTTGTTGTAGGTGTGGAAGATGTGGTTCTTTTACACATATACAGATGTCTGTTCTTCCTGGGATCCTTTTCCCATGTACGTTATGACAGAATGTTGAATAGTCCACTCTTGGTATTCTGTAGGTCTTTGGTGATTATATATGTCACCTGTGTTTGTATATGTGTGTTAACCCCGATATCGTAATGAAACCAATCCTCACACCTTTCCATTGGTGAACCATAAGTTTGTTTAATGAATCTGTGATTGCCCTTCTCCGTGGAAATATATGCCCTGGTAACCATTTTTAGGTAACACCTATCAGTGATATGATATGATATGTGTCTTTCACTTTCTGACTTACTACAAGTCACGTGATTACTTCTAGACTCATCTACGGTGCTGCAAATGGCATTGTGTCCTTTTCTCCCTTGGCTTCTATTCTGCCTTAGCGAGGTCCATTTTCAACAATGTGATTCCCTGAGGCTTGTGGATTAGCTGACCTGGGCAGCCTTACCCTGCCGGCCCGCCCTCCCCAGGTGTGCCTCGTTGAGGTCAATATAAACAGAGCTCCAGGCAGCAATAGCCCCTGAAGCTGTGCCTGACTCCATATTCTCTGCCCCGTCAGCAGTCTCGGGGGTGTGCTGGTGGGAGGGAGTGAGGGGCCACAGCTTTGTGGGTGGCCCGGTGTTAGTGGGGCTCTGCTGGCCTTTCTGCCGGATTTGCCAGGCTGACACGTGTAAAGAAGAGGATGTGTCACCCATACCTTCCGCTGGAATTTCTCTCTGGACAGAGGTGAGGAAGGAAAAAAGCAGTGGGTGCGGGAGAGGAGGGGTATCTCAGGCAGGGCAATGGAAAGCTTCCGGAAGAGCGTCCAGGGCCAGGACCACCCTGGCTGGCCTGCAGGCACCAAGTTGGCCTGCGTGCTGTCACTGGTGTGGCTCCACGGCCCTTCCTCTAGGCTTTCAAGCCCTTGTACATATTCAGGTGTTTTACCTGGGAAGGGTGGGAACAGTTCAGCAGCAGCTGGCCTGGGGCTCAGCTCACATTTACTCACAGATGCCTCGACACGGTCCCCCAGCTTTGCAATGAGGACGCTCCTTGCGTGGGGGGTGGGTTGCTGGCTGTATGGGAGATGGTTCCCCACCTCTGACCAATTTCAGAATTGTTTACCACTGGAGCAAGTGCCCTGATAGGGTTTTGCTCTGTATAACTCGTGGGTTCAGTTTTTTTTTCTTTTATGGTTCAAGTTAGAATTTATTCCTCTTTTATGTATTTATAGATATAAGCATGGAAATAATTCATTCCTATAAATACATCTGTGAGACGGGAAGAACTTTTTTCTCTTTTATTTTTAAATTTTATTTTTTAAAATTTTGAAATTTAATTTTATTTATTTTTTTATACTGCACGTTATTATTAGTTATGTATTTTATGCATATACATGTATTCAGGTCAATCCCAATCCCCCAACTCATCCCACCACCACCACCCCATGGCTTCCCACACTTGGTGTCCATACGTTTGTTCTCTACCTCTGTGTCTCTATTTATTTCCTGCAAACCAGTTCATCTGTACCATTTTTTAGGCTCCACATATATGCATTAATATACAATATTTGTTTTCCACTTTCTGACTTACTTCATTCTGTATGACAGTCTCTCGATCCATCGATGTCTCTACAAATGACCCAGTTTCATTCCTTTTTATGGCCGAGTAATATTCCATTTTATATACGTACCACATCTTTATCCATTCATCTGTCTGTGGGCATTTAGGTTGCTTCCATTACCTGGCTATTGTAAATAGTGCTGCAACGAATATTGTGGTGAATGTGCCTTTTTGATTTACGGTTTTATCTGGGTATATGCCCAGAAGTGGGATTGCTGGATCAGATAGTAATTCTATTTCTAGTTTTTTTAAGGAAACTCCATACTGTTCTCCATAGTGACTGTATCAATTTACATTCCCACCAATAGTGGAAGAGGGCTCCTTTTGTCCACACCCTCCCCAGAAATTGTTGTTTGTAGATTTTCTGATGATGCCGATTCTAACAGGTGTGAGGTGATACCTCATTGTAGTTTTGATTTGCATTTCTCTAATAATTAGTGCTGTTGAGCAGCTTTTCATGTGCGTCTTGGCCATCTCTGTGTCTCCTTTGAAGAAACGTCTCTTTAGATCTTCTGCCCATTTTTGTATTGGGTTGTTTGTTTTTTTAATATTAAGCTGCATGAGCTGTTTATATATATTTGGAGATTAAACCTCTGTCCATTGATTCGTTTGCAACGATTTTCGCCCATTCTGAGGGATGCCTTTTTCCATTCCCTTTTTTTTAACAAAAAAGGAAAGAAAGGAAAAGAAGCAGAACACTAATGTGCGTAAAATATGCCTTTTGAAACGGTCGTTTTGAAATATGGACGTGCTTTGAATTTTTTGGTCGATATGTGACCCCAGGATTTGTTTTCAGGGCAGGTGTCATTTACAGGCCTGCAATGATTTTGAATATCAACTGACCATTAGCGCTGGGATTAAAGCTGCTGTTCTGTGAAACGGCCACAAAGTGGCAGCAGTTCTCCCTTACCAAATCTGGTTACTAGGGCAAGAGAGCCTCAGTGGAAGTGGTGTTCTAGATTGGAATTTAGAATGGAATGTGCCAGGAGAAAGCCCCTCAAGTTTGTCTCACTACTTCTTGTTCGTGTTTTTAATTTATTTATTTTTTATTTTTTATTACAGCAAGTTTGATTACAATGTTTGGCTTGTTGTAGGTGTGGAAGATGTGGTTCTTTTACACATATACAGATGTCTGTACTTCCTGGGATCCTTTTCCCATGTACGTTATGACAGAATGTTGAGTAGTCCACTCTTGGTATTCTGTAGGTCTTTGGTGATTATATATGTCACCTGTGTTTGTATATGTGTGTTAACCCCGGTATCGTAATGAAACCAATCCTCACAACTTTCCATTGGTGAACCATAAGTTTGTTTACTGAATCTGTGATTGCCCTTCTCCGTGGAAATATCTGCCCTGGTATCCATTTTTAGGTAACACCTATAAGTGATATGATATGATATGTGTCTTTCACTTTCTGACTTACTACATGTCACGTGATTACTTCTAGACTCATCTACGGTGCTGCAAATGGCATTGTGTCCTTTTTCCTCTTGGCTTCTATTCTGCCTTAGCGAGGTCCATTTTTAACAATGTGATTCCCTGAGGGTTGTGGATTAGCTGACCTGGGCAGCCTTACCCTGCCGGCCCGCCCTCCCCAGGTGTGCCTCGTTGAGGTCAATATAAACAGAGCTCCAGGCAGCAATAGCCCCTGAAGCTGTGCCTGACTCCATATTCTCTGCCCCGTCAGCAGTCTCGGGGCTGTGCTGGTGGGAGGGAGTGAGGGGCCACAGCTTTGTGGGTGGCCCGGTGTGAGTGGGGCTCTGCTGGCCTTTCTGCAGGAGTTGCCAGGCTGACACGTGTAAAGAAGAGGATGTGTCACCCATACCTTCCGCTTGAATTTCTCTCCGGACAGAGGTGAGGAAGGAAAAAAGCAGTGAGTGCCGGGAGAGGAGGGGTATCTCAGGCAGGGCAATGGAAAGCTTCCGGAAGAGTGTCCAGGACCAGGACCACCCTGGCTGGCCTGCAGGCACCAAGTTGGCCTGCGTGCTGTCGCTGGTGTGGCTCCACGGTCCTTCCTCTAGGCTTTCAAGCCCTTGTACATATTCAGGTGTTTTACCTGGAAAGGGTGGGGACAGTTCAGCAGCAGCTGGCCTGGGGCTCAGCTCACGTTTACTCACAGATGCCTCGGCATGGACCCACCGCTTTGCAATGAGGACGCTCCTTGCATGGGGGGTGGGTTGCTGGCTGTATGGGAGATGGTTCCCCACCTCTGACCAATTTCAGAATTGTTTACCGCTGGAGCAAGTGCCGTGATAGGGTTTTCCTCTGTATAACTCGTGGGTTCACTTTTTTTTTCTTTTATCGTTCAAGTTAGATTTTATTCCTCTTTTATGTATTTATAGATATAAGCATGGAAATAATTCATTCCTATAAATACATCTGTGTGACGGGAAGAACTTTTTTCTGTTTTATTTTTAAATTTTATTTTTTAAAATTTTGAAATTTAATTTTATTTATTTTTTTTATACAGCACGTTATTATTAGTTATGTACTTTATGCATATATATGTATTCAGGTCAATCCCAAACTCCCAACTCATCCCACCACCACCACCCCGTGGCTTCCCACACTTGGTGTCCATACGTTTGTTCTCTACCTCTGTGTCTCTATTTCTTCCCTGCAAACCAGTTCATCTGTACCATTTTTTAGGCTCCACATTTATGCATTAATATACAATATTTGTTTTCCTCTTTCTGACTTACTTCATTCTGTATGACAGTCTCTCGATCCATCGATGTCTCTACAAATGACCCAGTTTCATTCCTTTTTATGGCCGAGTAATATTCCATTTTATATATGTACCACATCTTTATCCATTCATCTGTCTGTGGGCATTTAGGTTGCTTCCATTACCTGGCTATTGTAAATAGTGCTGCAATGAACATTGTGGTGAATATGCCTTTTAGATTTACGGTTTTCTCTGGGTATATACCCAGAAGTGGGATTGCTGGATCAGATGGTAATTCTATTTCTAGTTTTTTTAAGGAAACTCCATACTGTTCTCCATAGTGACTGTATCAATTTACATTCCCACCAATAGTGGAAGAGGGCTCCTTTTGTCCACACCCTCCCCAGAATTGGTTGTTTGTAGATTTTCTGATGATGCCGATTCTAACGGGTGTGAGGTGATACCTCATTGTAGTTTTGATTTGCATTTCTCTAATAATTAGTGCTGTTGAGCAGCTTTTCATGTGCGTCTTGGCCATCTCTGTGTCTCCTTTGAAGAAACGTCTCTTTAGATCTTCTGCCCATTTTTGTATTGGGTTGTTTGTTTTTTAATATTAAGCTGCATGAGCTGTTTATATATATTGGAGATTAAACCTCTGTCCATTGATTCGTTTGCAACGATTTTCGCCCATTCTGAGGGATGCCTTTTTCCATTCCCGTTTTTTTTAACAAAAAAGGAAAGAAAGGAAAAGAAGCAGAACACTAATGTGCGTAAAATATGCCTTTTGAAACGGTCGTTTTGAAATATGGACGTCCTTTGAATTTTTTGGTCGATATGTGACCCCTGGATTTGTTTTCAGGGCAGGTGTCATTTACAGGCCTGCAATGATTTTGAATATCAACTGACCATTAGCACTGGGATTAAAGCTGCTGTTGTGTGAAACGGCCACAAGGTGGCAGCAGTTCTCCGTTACCAAATCTGGTTACTAGGGCAACAGAGCCTCAGTGGAAGTGATGTTCTAGATTGGAATTTAGAATGGAATATGCCAGGAGAAAGACCCTCAAGTTTGTCTCACTACTTCTTGTTCGTGTTTTTAATTTAATTTTTTATTTTTTATTACAGCAAGTTTGATTACAATGTTTGGCTTGTTGTAGGTGTGGAAGATGTGGTTCTTTTACACATATACAGATGTCTGTTCTTCCTGGGATCCTTTTCCCATGTACGTTATGACAGAATGTTGAGTAGTCCACTCTTGGTATTCTGTAGGTCTTTGGTGATTATATATGTCACCTGTGTTTGTATATGTCTGTTAACCCCGATATCGTAATGAAACCAATCCTCACACCTTTCCATTGGTGAACCATAAGTTTGTTTAATGAATCTGTGATTGCCCTTCTCCATGGAAATATATGCCCTGGTAACCATTTTTAGGTAACACCTATAAGTGATATGATATGATATGTGTCTTTCACTTTCTGACTTACTACAAGTCACGTGATTACTTCTAGACTCATCTACGGTGCTGCAAATGGCATTGTGTCCTTTTCTCCCTTGGCTTCTATTCTGCCTTAGCGAGGTCCATTTTCAACAATGTGATTCCCTGAGGCTTGTGGATTAGCTGACCTGGGCAGCCTTACCCTGCCGGCCCGCCCTCCCCAGGTGTGCCTCGTTGAGGTCAATATAAACAGAGCTCCAGGCAGCAATAGCCCCTGAAGCTGTGCCTGACTCCATATTCTCTGCCCCGTCAGCAGTCTCGGGGGTGTGCTGGTGGGAGGGAGTGAGGGGCCACAGCTTTGTGGGTGGCCCGGTGTTAGTGGGGCTCTGCTGGCCTTTCTGCAGGATTTGCCAGGCTGACACGTGTAAAGAAGAGGATGTGTCACCCATACCTTCAGCTGGAATTTCTCTCTGGACAGAGGTGAGGAAGGAAAAAAGCAGTGGGTGCGGGAGAGGAGGGGTATCTCAGGCAGGGCAATGGAAAGCTTCCGGAAGAGCGTCCAGGGCCAGGACCACCCTGGCTGGCCTGCAGGCACCAAGTTGGCCTGCGTGCTGTCACTGGTGTGGCTCCACGGCCCTTCCTCTAGGCTTTCAAGCCCTTGTACATATTCAGGTGTTTTACCTGGGAAGGGTGGGAACAGTTCAGCAGCAGCTGGCCTGGGGCTCAGCTCACATTTACTAACAGATGCCTCGACACGGTCCCCCAGCTTTGCAATGAGGACGCTCCTTGCGTGGGGGGTGGGTTGCTGGCTGTATGGGAGATGGTTCCCCACCTCTGACCAATTTCAGAATTGTTTACCCCTGGAGCAAGTGCCCTGATAGGGTTTTGCTCTGTATAACTCGTGGGTTCAGTTTTTTTTTCTTTTATGGTTCAAGTTAGAATTTATTCCTCTTTTATGTATTTATAGATATAAGCATGGAAATAATTCATTCCTATAAATACATCTGTGAGACGGGAAGAACTTTTTTCTCTTTTATTTTTAAATTTTATTTTTTAAAATTCTGAAATTTAATTTTATTTATTTTTTTATACTGCACGTTATTATTAGTTATGTATTTTATGCATATACATGTATTCAGGTCAATCCCAATCCCCCAACTCATCCCACCACCACCACCCCATGGCTTCCCACACTTGGTGTCCATACGTTTGTTCTCTACCTCTGTGTCTCTATTTATTTCCTGCAAACCAGTTCATCTGTACCATTTTTTAGGCTCCACATATATGCATTAATATACAATATTTGTTTTCCACTTTCTGACTTACTTCATTCTGTATGACAGTCTCTCGATCCATCGATGTCTCTACAAATGACCCAGTTTCATTCCTTTTTATGGCCGAGTAATATTCCATTTTATATACGTACCACATCTTTATCCATTCATCTGTCTGTAGGCATTTAGGTTGCTTCCATTACCTGGCTATTGTAAATAGTGCTGCAACGAATATTGTGGTGAATGTGCCTTTTTGATTTACGGTTTTATCTGGGTATATGCCCAGAAGTGGGATTGCTGGATCAGATAGTAATTCTATTTCTAGTTTTTTTAAGGAAACTCCATACTGTTCTCCATAGTGACTGTATCAATTTACATTCCCACCAATAGTGGAAGAGGGCTCCTTTTGTCCACACCCTCCCCAGAAATTGTTGTTTGTAGATTTTCTGATGATGCCGATTCTAACAGGTGTGAGGTGATACCTCATTGTAGTTTTGATTTGCATTTCTCTAATAATTAGTGCTGTTGAGCAGCTTTTCATGTGCGTCTTGGCCATCTCTGTGTCTCCTTTGAAGAAACGTCTCTTTAGATCTTCTGCCCATTTTTGTATTGGGTTGTTTGTTTTTTTAATATTAAGCTGCATGAGCTGTTTATATATATTTGGAGATTAAACCTCTGTCCATTGATTCGTTTGCAACGATTTTCGCCCATTCTGAGGGATGCCTTTTTCCATTCCCTTTTTTTTAACAAAAAAGGAAAGAAAGGAAAAGAAGCAGAACACTAATGTGCGTAAAATATGCCTTTTGAAACGGTCGTTTTGAAATATGGACGTGCTTTGAATTTTTTGGTCGATATGTGACCCCAGGATTTGTTTTCAGGGCAGGTGTCATTTACAGGCCTGCAATGATTTTGAATATCAACTGACCATTAGCGCTGGGATTAAAGCTGCTGTTCTGTGAAACGGCCACAAAGTGGCAGCAGTTCTCCCTTACCAAATCTGGTTACTAGGGCAAGAGAGCCTCAGTGGAAGTGGTGTTCTAGATTGGAATTTAGAATGGAATGTGCCAGGAGAAAGCCCCTCAAGTTTGTCTCACTACTTCTTGTTCGTGTTTTTAATTTATTTAGTTTTTTATTTTTTATTACAGCAAGTTTGATTACAATGTTTGGCTTGTTGTAGGTGTGGAAGATGTGGTTCTTTTACACATATACAGATGTCTGTTCTTCCTGGGATCCTTTTCCCATGTACGTTATGACAGAATGTTGAGTAGTCCACTCTTGGTATTCTGTAGGTCTTTGGTGATTATATATGTCACCTGTGTTTGTATATGTGTGTTAACCCCGGTATCGTAATGAAACCAATCCTCACAACTTTCCATTGGTGAACCATAAGTTTGTTTACTGAATCTGTGATTGCCCTTCTCCGTGGAAATATCTGCCCTGGTATCCATTTTTAGGTAACACCTATAAGTGATATGATATGATATGTGTCTTTCACTTTCTGACTTACTACATGTCACGTGATTACTTCTAGACTCATCTACGGTGCTGCAAATGGCATTGTGTCCTTTTTCTCCTTGGCTTCTATTCTGCCTTAGCGAGGTCCATTTTTAACAATGTGATTCCCTGAGGGTTGTGGATTAGCTGACCTGGGCAGCCTTACCCTGCCGGCCCGCCCTCCCCAGGTGTGCCTCGTTGAGGTCAATATAAACAGAGCTCCAGGCAGCAATAGCCCCTGAAGCTGTGCCTGACTCCATATTCTCTGCCCCGTCAGCAGTCTCGGGGCTGTGCTGGTGGGAGGGAGTGAGGGGCCACAGCTTTGTGGGTGGCCCAGTGTGAGTGGGGCTCTGCTGGCCTTTCTGCAGGAGTTGCCAGGCTGACACGTGTAAAGAAGAGGATGTGTCACCCATACCTTCAGCTGGAATTTCTCTCCGGACAGAGGTGAGGAAGGAAAAAAGCAGTGAGTGCCGGGAGAGGAGGGGTGTCTCAGGCAGGGCAATGGAAAGCTTCCGGAAGAGCGTCCAGGACCAGGACCACCCTGGCTGGCCTGCAGGCACCAAGTTGGCCTGCGTGCTGTCGCTGGTGTGGCTCCACGGCCCTTCCTCTAGGCTTTCAAGCCCTTGTACATATTCAGGTGTTTTACCTGGGAAGGGTGGGAACAGTTCAGCAGCAGCTGGCCTGGGGCTCAGCTCACGTTTACTCACAGATGCCTCGGCACGGACCCCAGCTTTGCAATGAGGACGCTCCTTGCGTGGGGGGTGGGTTGCTGCCTGTATGGGAGATGGTTCCCCACCTCTGACCAATTTCAGAATTGTTTACCCCTGGAGCAAGTGCCCTGATAGGTTTTTCCTCTGTATAACTCGTGGGTTCAGTTTTTTTTTCTTTTATGGTTCAAGTTTGATTTTATTCCTCTTTTATGTATTTATAGATATAAGGATGGAAATAATTCATTCCTATAAATACATTTGTGAGACGGGAAGAAATTTTTTCTCTTTTATTTTTAAATTTTCTTTTTTAAAATTTTGAAATTTAATTTTATTTATTTTTTTATACTGTACGTTATTATTAGTTATGTATTTTATGCATATACATGTATTCAGGTCAATCCCAATCTCCCAACTCATCCCACCACCACCACCCCATGGCTTCCCACACTTGGTGTCCATACGTTTGTTCTCTACCTCTGTGTCTCTATTTATTTCCTGCAAACCAGTTCATCTGTAACATTTTTTAGGCTCCACATATATGCATTAATATACAATATTTGTTTTCCACTTTCTGACTTACTTCATTCTGTATGACAGTCTCTCGATCCATCGATGTCTCTACAAATGACCCAGTTTCATTCCTTTTTATGGCCGAGTAATATTCCATTTTATATACGTACCACATCTTTATCCATTCATCTGTCTGTGGGCATTTAGGTTGCTTCCATTACCTGGCTATTGTAAATAGTGCTGCAACGAATATTGTGGTGAATGTGCCTTTTTGATTTACGGTTTTATCTGGGTATATGCCCAGAAGTGGGATTGCTGGATCAGATAGTAATTCTATTTCTAATTTTTTTAAGGAAACTCCATACTGTTCTCCATAGTGACTGTATCAATTTACATTCCCACCAATAGTGGAAGAGGGCTCCTTTTGTCCACACCCTCCCCAGAAATTGTTGTTTGTAGATTTTCTGATGATGCCGATTCTAACAGGTGTGAGGTGATACCTCATTGTAGTTTTGATTTGCATTTCTCTAATAATTAGTGCTGTTGAGCAGCTTTTCATGTGCGTCTTGGCCATCTCTGTGTCTCCTTTGAAGAAAGGTCTCTTTAGATCTCTTGCGCATTTTTGTATTGGGTTGTTTGTTTTTTAATATTAAGCTGCATGAGCTGTTTATATATATTGGAGATTAAACCTCTGTCCATTGATTCGTTTGCAACGATTTTCGCCCATTCTGAGGGATGCCTTTTTCCATTCCCGATTTTTTTAACAAAAAAGGAAAGAAAGGAAAAGAAGCAGAACACTAATGTGCGTAAAATATGCCTTTTGAAACGGTCGTTTTGAAATATGGACGTGCTTTGAATTTTTTGGTCGATATGTGACCCCAGGATTTGTTTTCAGGGCAGGTGTCATTTACAGGCCTGCAATGATTTTGTATATCATCTGACCATTAGTGCTGGGATTAAAGCTGCTGTTGTGTGAAACGGCCACAAGGTGGCAGCAGTTCTCCCTTGCCAAATCTGGTTACTAGGGCAAGAGAGCCTCAATGGAAATGGTGTTCTAGATTGGAATTTAGAATGGAATGTGCCAGGAGAAAGCCCCTCAAGTTTGTCTCACTACTTCTTGTACGTGTTTTTAATTTAATTTTTTTTTTATTTTTTATTACAGCAAGTTTGATTACAATGTTTGGCTTGTTGTAGGTGTGGAAGATGTGGTTCTTTTACACATATACAGATGTCTGTTCTTCCTGGGATCCTTTTCCCATGTACTTTATGACAGAATGTTGAGTAGTCCTCTCTTGGTATTCTGTAGGTCTTTGGTGATTATATATGTCACTGTGTTTGTATATGTCTGTTAACCCCGATATTGTAATGAAACCAATCCTCACACCTTTCCATTGGTGAACCATAAGTTTGTTTAATGAATCTGTGATTGCCCTTCTCCGTGGAAATATCTGCCCTGGTATCCATTTTTAGGTAACACTTATAAGTGATATGATATGATATGTGTCTTTCACTTTCTGACTTACTACAAGTCACGTGATTATTTGTAGACTCATCTACGGTGCTGCAAATGGCATTGTGTCCTTTTTTCCCTTGGCTTCTCTTCTGCCTTAGCGAGGTCCATTTTCAACAATGTAATTCCCTGAGGGTTGTGGATTAGCTGACCTGGGCAGCCTTACCCTGCCGGCCCGCCCGCCCCAGGTGTGACTCATTGAGGTCAATATAAACAGAGCTCCAGGCAGCAATAGCCCCTGAAGCTCTGCCTGACTCCATATTCTCTGCCCCGTCAGCAGTCTCGGGGCTGTGCTGGTGGGAGGGAGTGAGGGGCCACAGCTTTGTGGGTTGCCCGGTGTTAGTGGGGCTCTGCTGGCCTTTCTGCAGGAGTTGCCAGGCAGCCGCCTGTAAAGAAGAGGATGTGTCACCCATACCTTCCGCTTGAATATCTCTCTGGACAGAGGTGAGGAAGGAAAAAAGCAGTGGGGGCCGGGACAGGAGGGTTATCTCAGGCAGGGCAATGGAAACCTTCCGGAAGAGCGCCAGGGTCCAGGACCACCCTGGCTGGCCTGCAGGCACCAAGTTGGCCTGCGTGCTGTCGCTGGTGTGGCTCCACGGTCCTTCCTCTAGGCTTTCAAGCCCTTGTACATATTCAGGTGTTTTACCTGGAAAGGGTGGGGACAGTTCAGCAGCAGCTGGCCTGGGGCTCAGCTCACGTTTACTCACAGATGCCTCGGCACGGACCCACAGCTTTGCAATGAGGACGCTCCTTGCATGGGGGGTGGGTTGCTGGCTGTATGGGAGATGGTTCCCCACCTCTGACCAATTTCAGAATTGTTTACCGCTGGAGCAAGTGCCGTGATAGGGTTTTCCTCTGTATAACTCGTGGGTTCACTTTTTTTTTCTTTTATCGTTCAAGTTAGATTTTATTCCTCTTTTATGTATTTATAGATATAAGCATGGAAATAATTCATTCCTATAAATACATCTGTGTGACGGGAAGAACTTTTTTCTGTTTTATTTTTAAATTTTATTTTTTAAAATTTTGAAATTTAATTTTATTTATTTTTTTTATACAGCACG
This sequence comes from Mesoplodon mirus, assembly GCF_964341445.2. Taxonomy (NCBI): domain Eukaryota; kingdom Metazoa; phylum Chordata; class Mammalia; order Artiodactyla; family Ziphiidae; genus Mesoplodon; species Mesoplodon mirus. The sequence goes on along the minus strand of NW_028295764.1, from coordinate 2,093,365 downwards.
TTATTATTAGTTATGTACTTTATGCATATATATGTATTCAGGTCAATCCCAAACTCCCAACTCATCCCACCACCACCACCCCGTGGCTTCCCACACTTGGTGTCCATACGTTTGTTCTCTACCTCTGTGTCTCTATTTCTTCCCTGCAAACCAGTTCATCTGTACCATTTTTTAGGCTCCACATTTATGCATTAATATACAATATTTGTTTTCCTCTTTCTGACTTACTTCATTCTGTATGACAGTCTCTCGATCCATCGATGTCTCTACAAATGACCCAGTTTCATTCCTTTTTATGGCCGAGTAATATTCCATTTTATATATGTACCACATCTTTATCCATTCATCTGTCTGTGGGCATTTAGGTTGCTTCCATTACCTGGCTATTGTAAATAGTGCTGCAATGAACATTGTGGTGAATATGCCTTTTAGATTTACGGTTTTCTCTGGGTATATACCCAGAAGTGGGATTGCTGGATCAGATGGTAATTCTATTTCTAGTTTTTTTAAGGAAACTCCATACTGTTCTCCATAGTGACTGTATCAATTTACATTCCCACCGATAGTGGAAGAGGGCTCCTTTTGTCCACACCCTCCCCAGAATTTGTTGTTTGTAGATTTTCTGATGATGCCGATTCTAACGGGTGTGAGGTGATACCTCATTGTAGTTTTGATTTGCATTTCTCTAATAATTAGTGCTGTTGAGCAGCTTTTCATGTGCGTCTTGGCCATCTCTGTGTCTCCTTTGAAGAAACGTCTCTTTAGATCTTCTGCCCATTTTTGTATTGGGTTGTTTGTTTTTTAATATTAAGCTGCATGAGCTGTTTATATATATTGGAGATTAAACCTCTGTCCATTGATTCGTTTGCAACGATTTTCGCCCATTCTGAGGGATGCCTTTTTCCATTCCCGTTTTTTTTAACAAAAACGGAAAGAAAGGAAAAGAAGCAGAACACTCATGTGCGTAAAATATGCCTTTTGAAACGGTCGTTTTGAAATATGGACGTCCTTTGAATTTTTCGGTCGATATGTGACCCCTGGATTTGTTTTCAGGGCAGGTGTCATTTACAGGCCTGCAATGATTTTGAATATCAACTGACCATTAGCACTGGGATTAAAGCTGCTGTTGTGTGAAACGGCCACAAGGTGGCAGCAGTTCTCCGTTACCAAATCTGGTTACTAGGGCAACAGAGCCTCAGTGGAAGTGATGTTCTAGATTGGAATTTAGAATGGAATATGCCAGGAGAAAGACCCTCAAGTTTGTCTCACTACTTCTTGTTCGTGTTTTTAATTTATTTATTTTTTTATTTTTTATTACAGCAAGTTTGATTACAATGTTTGGCTTGTTGTAGGTGTGGAAGATGTGGTTCTTTTACACATATACAGATGTCTGTTCTTCCTGGGATCCTTTTCCCATGTACGTTATGACAGAATGTTGAATAGTCCACTCTTGGTATTCTGTAGGTCTTTGGTGATTATATATGTCACCTGTGTTTGTATATGTGTGTTAACCCCGATATCGTAATGAAACCAATCCTCACACCTTTCCATTGGTGAACCATAAGTTTGTTTAATGAATCTGTGATTGCCCTTCTCCGTGGAAATATATGCCCTGGTAACCATTTTTAGGTAACACCTATAAGTGATATGATATGATATGTGTCTTTCACTTTCTGACTTACTACAAGTCACGTGATTACTTCTAGACTCATCTACGGTGCTGCAAATGGCATTGTGTCCTTTTCTCCCTTGGCTTCTATTCTGCCTTAGCGAGGTCCATTTTCAACAATGTGATTCCCTGAGGCTTGTGGATTAGCTGACCTGGGCAGCCTTACCCTGCCGGCCCGCCCTCCCCAGGTGTGCCTCGTTGAGGTCAATATAAACAGAGCTCCAGGCAGCAATAGCCCCTGAAGCTGTGCCTGCCTCCATATTCTCTGCCCCGTCAGCAGTCTCGGGGCTGTGCTGGTGGGAGGGAGTGAGGGGCCACAGCTTTGTGGGTGGCCCGGTGTGAGTGGGGCTCTGCTGGCCTTTCTGCAGGAGTTGCCAGCCTGCCGCCTGTAAAGAAGAGGTTGTGTCACCCATACCTTCCGCTGGAATTTCTCTCCGGACAGAGGTGAGGAAGGAAAAAAGCAGTGGGTGCCGGAAGAGGAGGGGTATCTCAGGCAGGGAAATGGAAATCTTCCGGAAGAGCGTCCAGCGCCAGGACCACCCTGGCTGGACTGAAGGCACCAAGTTGGCCTGCGTGCTGTCGCTGGTTGGCTCGTCGGCCCTTCCTCTAGGCTTTCAAACCCTTGTACATATTCAGGTGTTTTACCTGGGAAGGGTGGGAACAGTTCAGCAGCAGCTGGCCTGGGGCTCAGCTCACGTTTACTCACTGATGCCTCGGCACGGTCCCCCAGCTTTGCAATGAGGACGCTCCTTGCGTGGGGGTTGGGTTGCTGGCTCTATGGGAGATGGTTCCCCACCTCTGACCAATTTCAGAATTGTTTACCACTGGAGCAAGTGCCCTGATAGGTTTTTCCTCTGTATAACTCGTGGGTTCATTTTTTTTCTTTTATTGTTCAAGTTAGATTTTATTCCTCTTTTATGTATTTATAGATATAAGCATGGAAATAATTCATTCCTATAAATACATCTGTGTGACGGGAAGAACTATTTTCTGTTTTATTTTTAAATTTTATTTTTTAAAATTTTGAAATTTAATTTTATTTATTTTTTTTATACAGCACGTTATTATTAGTTATGTATTTTATGCATATACATGTATTCAGGTCAATCCCAAACTCCCAACTCATCCCACCACCACCACCCGATGGCTTTCCACACTTGGTGTCCATACGTTTGTTCTCTACCTCTGTGTCTCTATTTCTTCCCTGCAAACCAGTTCATCTGTACCATTTTTAGGCTCCACATATATGCATTAATATACAATATTCGTTTTCCTCTTTCTGACTTACTTCATTCTGTATGACAGTCTCTCGATTTATCGATGTCTCTACAAATGACCCAGTTTCATTCCTTTTTATGGCCGAGTAATATTCCATTTTATATATGTACCACATCTTTATCCATTCATCTGTCTGTGGGCATTTAGGTTGCTTCCATTACCTGGCTATTCTAAATAGTGCTGCAACGAACATTGTGGTGAATGTGCCTTTTTGAAATACGGTTTTCTCTGGGTATATGCCCAGAAGTGGGATTGCTGGATCAGATGGTAATTCTATTTCTAATTTTTTTAAGGAAACTCCATACTGTTCTCCATAGTGACTGTATCAATTTACATTCCCACCAGTAGTGGAAGAGGGCTCCTTTTGTCCACACCCTCCCCAGAATTGGTTGTTTGTAGATTTTCTGATGATGCCGATTCTAACAGGTGTGAGGTGATACCTCATTGTAGTTTTGATTTGCATTTCTCTAATAATTAGTGCTGTTGAGCAGCTTTTCATGTGCGTCTTGGCCATCTCTGTGTCTCCTTTGAAGAAACGTCTCTTTAGATCTTCTGCCCATTTTTGTATTGGGTTGTTTGTTTTTTAATATTAAGCTGCATGAGCTGTTTATATATATTGGAGATTAAACCTCTGTCCATTGATTCGTTTGCAACGATTTTCGCCCATTCTGAGGGATGCCTTTTTCCATTCCCGATTTTTTTAACAAAAAAGGAAAGAAAGGAAAAGAAGCAGAACACTAATGTGCGTAAAATATGCCTTTTGAAACGGTCGTTTTGAAATATGGACGTCCTTTGAATTTTTTGGTCGATATGTGACCCCAGGATTTGTTTTCAGGGCAGGTGTCATTTACAGGCCTGCAATGATTTTGAATATCAACTGACCATTAGCGCTGGGATTAAAGCTGCTGTTGTGTGAAACGGCCACAAGGTGGCAGCAGTTCACCCTTACCAAATCTGGTTACTAGGGCAAGAGAGCCTCAGTGGAAGTGGTGATCTAGATTGGAGTTTAGAATGAAATGTGCCAGGAGAAAGCCCCTCACGTTTGTCTCACTACTTCTTGTTCGTGTTTTTAATTTAATTTTTTATTTTTTATTACAGCAAGTTTGATTACAATGTTTGGCTTGTTGTAGGTGTGGAAGATGTGGTTCTTTTACACATATACAGATGACTGTTCTTCCTGGGATCCTTTTCCCATGTACGTTATGACAGAATGTTGAGTAGTCCTCTCTTGGTATTCTGTAGGTCTTTGGTGATTATATATGTCACCTGTGTTTGTATATGTCTGTTAACCCCAATATCGTAATGAAACCAATCCTCACACCATTCCATTGGTGAACCATAAGTTTGTTTAATGAATCTGTGATTGCCCTTCTCCATGGAAATATCTGCCCTGGTATCCATTTTTAGGTAACACCTATAAGTGATATGATATTATATGTGTCTTTCACTTTCTGACTTACTACAAGTCACGTGATTACTTCTAGACTCATCTACGGTGCTGCAAATGGCATTGTGTCCTTTTTTTCCTTGGCATCTCTTCTGCCTTAGCGGGGTCCATTTTCAACAATGTGATTCCCTGAGGGTTGTGGATTAGCTGACCTGGGCAGCCTTACCCTGCCGGCCCGCCCTCCCCAGGTGTGCCTCGTTGAGGTCAATATAAACAGAGCTCCAGGCAGCAATAGCCCCTGAAGCTGTGCCTGACTCCATATTCTCTGCCCCGTCAGCAGTCACGGGGCTGTGCTGGTGGGAGGGAGTGAGGGGCCACAGCTTTGTGGGTGGCCCGGTGTGAGTGGGGTTCTGCTGGCCTTTCTGCAGGAGTTGCCAGGCTGCCGCCTGTAAAGAAGAGGATGTGTCACCCATACCTTCCGCTGGAATTTCTCTCCAGACAGAGGTGATGAAGGAAAAAAGCAGTGGGGGCCGGGACAAGAGGGTTATCTCAGGCAGGGCAATGGAAAGCTTCTGGAAGAGCGCCAGGGTCCAGGACCACCCTGGCTGGCCTGCAGGCACCAAGTTGGCCTGCGTGCTGTCGCTGGTGTGGCTCCACGGTCCTTCCTCTAGGCTTTCAAGCCCTTGTACATATTCAGGTGTTTTACCTGGAAAGGGTGGGGACAGTTCAGCAGCAGCTGGCCTGGGGCTCAGCTCACGTTTACTCACAGATGCCTCGGCACGGACCCCCAGCTTTGCAATGAGGACGCTCCTTGCATGGGGGGTGGGTTGCTGGCTGTATGGGAGATGGTTCCCCACCTCTGACCAATTTCAGAATTGTTTACCGCTGGAGCAAGTGCCGTGATAGGGTTTTCCTCTGTATAACTCGTGGGTTCACTTTTTTTTTCTTTTATCGTTCAAGTTAGATTTTATTCCTCTTTTATGTATTTATAGATATAAGCATGGAAATAATTCATTCCTATAAATACATCTGTGTGACGGGAAGAACTTTTTTCTGTTTTATTTTTAAATTTTATTTTTTAAAATTTTGAAATTTAATTTTATTTATTTTTTTTATACAGCACGTTATTATTAGTTATGTACTTTATGCATATATATGTATTCAGGTCAATCCCAAACTCCCAACTCATCCCACCACCACCACCCCGTGGCTTCCCACACTTGGTGTCCATACGTTTGTTCTCTACCTCTGTGTCTCTATTTCTTCCCTGCAAACCAGTTCATCTGTACCATTTTTTAGGCTCCACATATATGCATTAATATACAATATTCGTTTTCCTCTTTCTGACTTACTTCATTCTGTATGACAGTTTCTCGATTTATCGATGTCTCTACAAATGACCCAGTTTCATTCCTTTTTATGGCCGAGTAATATTCCATTTTATATATGTACCACATCTTTATCCATTCATCTGTCTGTGGGCATTTAGGTTGCTTCCATTACCTGGCTATTGTAAATAGTGCTGCAATGAACATTGTGGTGAATATGCCTTTTAGATTTACGGTTTTCTCTGGGTATATACCCAGAAGTGGGATTGCTGGATCAGATGGTAATTCTATTTCTAGTTTTTTTAAGGAAACTCCATACTGTTCTCCATAGTGACTGTATCAATTTACATTCCCACCAATAGTGGAAGAGGGCTCCTTTTGTCCACACCCTCCCCAGAATTGGTTGTTTGTAGATTTTCTGATGATGCCGATTCTAACGGGTGTGAGGTGATACCTCATTGTAGTTTTGATTTGCATTTCTCTAATAATTAGTGCTGTTGAGCAGCTTTTCATGTGCGTCTTGGCCATCTCTGTGTCTCCTTTGAAGAAACGTCTCTTTAGATCTTCTGCCCATTTTTGTATTGGGTTGTTTGTTTTTTAATATTAAGCTGCATGAGCTGTTTATATATATTGGAGATTAAACCTCTGTCCATTGATTCGTTTGCAACGATTTTCGCCCATTCTGAGGGATGCCTTTTTCCATTCCCGTTTTTTTTAACAAAAAAGGAAAGAAAGGAAAAGAAGCAGAACACTCATGTGCGTAAAATATGCCTTTTGAAACGGTCGTTTTGAAATATGGACGTCCTTTGAATTTTTCGGTCGATATGTGACCCCTGGATTTGTTTTCAGGGCAGGTGTCATTTACAGGCCTGCAATGATTTTGAATATCAACTGACCATTAGCACTGGCTGCTGTTGTGTGAAACGGCCACAAGGTGGCAGCAGTTCTCCGTTACCAAATCTGGTTACTAGGGCAACAGAGCCTCAGTGGAAGTGATGTTCTAGATTGGAATTTAGAATGGAATATGCCAGGAGAAAGCCCCTCAAGTTTGTCTCACTACTTCTTGTTCGTGTTTTTAATTTAATTTTTTATTTTTTATTACAGCAAGTTTGATTACAATGTTTGGCTTGTTGTAGGTGTGGAAGATGTGGTTCTTTTACACATATACAGATGTCTGTTCTTCCTGGGATCCTTTTCCCATGTACGTTATGACAGAATGTTGAGTAGTCCACTCTTGGTATTCTGTAGGTCTTTGGTGATTATATATGTCACCTGTGTTTGTATATGTGTGTTAACCCCGATATCGTAATGAAACCAATCCTCACACCTTTCCATTGGTGAACCATAAGTTTGTTTAATGAATCTGTGATTGCCCTTCTCCGTGGAAATATATGCCCTGGTAACCATTTTTAGGTAACACCTATAAGTGATATGATATGATATGTGTCTTTCACTTTCTGACTTACTACAAGTCACGTGATTACTTCTAGACTCATCTACGGTGCTGCAAATGGCATTGTGTCCTTTTCTCCCTTGGCTTCTATTCTGCCTTAGCGAGGTCCATTTTCAACAATGTGATTCCCTGAGGCTTGTGGATTAGCTGACCTGGGCAGCCTTACCCTGCCGGCCCGCCCTCCCCAGGTGTGCCTCGTTGAGGTCAATATAAACAGAGCTCCAGGCAGCAATAGCCCCTGAAGCTGTGCCTGCCTCCATATTCTCTGCCCCGTCAGCAGTCTCGGGGCTGTGCTGGTGGGAGGGAGTGAGGGGCCACAGCTTTGTGGGTGGCCCGGTGTGAGTGGGGCTCTGCTGGCCTTTCTGCAGGAGTTGCCAGGCTGCCGCCTGTAAAGAAGAGGTTGTGTCACCCATACCTTCCGCTGGAATTTCTCTCCGGACAGAGGTGAGGAAGGAAAAAAGCAGTGGGTGCCGGAAGAGGAGGGGTATCTCAGGCAGGGAAATGGAAAGCTTCCGGAAGAGCGTCCAGCGCCAGGACCACCCTGGCTGGACTGAAGGCACCAAGTTGGCCTGCGTGCTGTCGCTGGTTGGCTCGACGGCCCTTCCTCTAGGCTTTCAAACCCTTGTACATATTCAGGTGTTTTACCTGGGAAGGGTGGGAACAGTTCAGCAGCAGCTGGCCTGGGGCTCAGCTCACGTTTACTCACTGATGCCTCGGCACGGTCCCCCAGCTTTGCAATGAGGACGCTCCTTGCGTGGGGGTTGGGTTGCTGGCTGTATGGGAGATGGTTCCCCACCTCTGACCAATTTCAGAATTGTTTACCACTGGAGCAAGTGCCCTGATAGGTTTTTCCTCTGTATAACTCGTGGGTTCATTTTTTTTTCTTTTATGGTTCAAGTTAGATTTTATTCCTCTTTTATGTATTTATAGATATAAGCATGGAAATAATTCATTCCTATAAATACATCTGTGTGACGGGAAGAACTATTTTCTGTTTTATTTTTAAATTTTATTTTTTAAAATTTTGAAATTTAATTTTATTTATTTTTTTTATACAGCACGTTATTATTAGTTATGTATTTTATGCATATACATGTATTCAGGTCAATCCCAAACTCCCAACTCATCCCACCACCACCACCCGATGGCTTCCCACACTTGGTGTCCATACGTTTGTTCTCTACCTCTGTGTCTCTATTTCTTCCCTGCAAACCAGTTCATCTGTACCATTTTTAGGCTCCACATATATGCATTAATATACAATATTCGTTTTCCTCTTTCTGACTTACTTCATTCTGTATGACAGTCTCTCGATTTATCGATGTCTCTACAAATGACCCAGTTTCATTCCTTTTTATGGCCGAGTAATATTCCATTTTATATATGTACCACATCTTTATCCATTCATCTGTCTGTGGGCATTTAGGTTGCTTCCATTACCTGGCTATTCTAAATAGTGCTGCAACGAACATTGTGGTGAATGTGCCTTTTTGAAATACGGTTTTCTCTGGGTATATGACCAGAAGTGGGATTGCTGGATCAGATGGTAATTCTATTTCTAATTTTTTTAAGGAAACTCCATACTGTTCTCCATAGTGACTGTATCAATTTACATTCCCACCAGTAGTGGAAGAGGGCTCCTTTTGTCCACACCCTCCCCAGAATTGGTTGTTTGTAGATTTTCTGATGATGCCGATTCTAACAGGTGTGAGGTGATACCTCATTGTAGTTTTGATTTGCATTTCTCTAATAATTAGTGCTGTTGAGCAGCTTTTCATGTGCGTCTTGGCCATCTCTGTGTCTCCTTTGAAGAAACGTCTCTTTAGATCTTCTGCCCATTTTTGTATTGGGTTGTTTGTTTTTTAATATTAAGCTGCATGAGCTGTTTATATATATTGGAGATTAAACCTCTGTCCATTGATTCGTTTGCAACGATTTTCGCCCATTCTGAGGGATGCCTTTTTCCATTCCCGATTTTTTTAACAAAAAAGGAAAGAAAGGAAAAGAAGCAGAACACTAATGTGCGTAAAATATGCCTTTTGAAACGGTCGTTTTGAAATATGGACGTCCTTTGAATTTTTTGGTCGATATGTGACCCCAGGATTTGTTTTCAGGGCAGGTGTCATTTACAGGCCTGCAATGATTTTGAATATCAACTGACCATTAGCGCTGGGATTAAAGCTGCTGTTGTGTGAAACGGCCACAAGGTGGCAGCAGTTCACCCTTACCAAATCTGGTTACTAGGGCAAGAGAGCCTCAGTGGAAGTGGTGATCTAGATTGGAGTTTAGAATGAAATGTGCCAGGAGAAAGCCCCTCACGTTTGTCTCACTACTTCTTGTTCGTGTTTTTAATTTAATTTTTTATTTTTTATTACAGCAAGTTTGATTACAATGTTTGGCTTGTTGTAGGTGTGGAAGATGTGGTTCTTTTACACATATACAGATGACTGTTCTTCCTGGGATCCTTTTCCCATGTACGTTATGACAGAATGTTGAGTAGTCCTCTCTTGGTATTCTGTAGGTCTTTGGTGATTATATATGTCACCTGTGTTTGTATATGTCTGTTAACCCCGATATCGTAATGAAACCAATCCTCACACCATTCCATTGGTGAACCATAAGTTTGTTTAATGAATCTGTGATTGCCCTTCTCCATGGAAATATCTGCCCTGGTATCCATTTTTAGGTAACACCTATAAGTGATATGATATTATATGTGTCTTTCACTTTCTGACTTACTACAAGTCACGTGATTACTTCTAGACTCATCTACGGTGCTGCAAATGGCATTGTGTCCTTTTTTTCCTTGGCATCTCTTCTGCCTTAGCGGGGTCCATTTTCAACAATGTGATTCCCTGAGGGTTGTGGATTAGCTGACCTGGGCAGCCTTACCCTGCCGGCCCGCCCTCCCCAGGTGTGCCTCGTTGAGGTCAATATAAACAGAGCTCCAGGCAGCAATAGCCCCTGAAGCTGTGCCTGACTCCATATTCTCTGCCCCGTCAGCAGTCTCGGGGCTGTGCTGGTGGGAGGGAGTGAGGGGCCACAGCTTTGTGGGTGGCCCGGTGTGAGTGGGGTTCTGCTGGCCTTTCTGCAGGAGTTGCCAGGCTGCCGCCTGTAAAGAAGAGGATGTGTCACCCATACCTTCTGCTGGAATTTCTCTCCGGACAGAGGTGATGAAGGAAAAAAGCAGTGGGGGCCGGGACAAGAGGGTTATCTCAGGCAGGGCAATGGAAAGCTTCTGGAAGAGCGCCAGGGTCCAGGACCACCCTGGCTGGCCTGCAGGCACCAAGTTGCCCTGCGTGCTGTCGCTGGTGTGGCTCCACGGTCCTTCCTCTAGGCTTTCAAGCCCTTGTACATATTCAGGTGTTTTACCTGGAAAGGGTGGGGACAGTTCAGCAGCAGCTGGCCTGGGGCTCAGCTCACGTTTACTCACAGATGCCTCGGCACGGACCCCCAGCTTTGCAATGAGGACGCTCCTTGCATGGGGGGTGGGTTGCTGGCTGTATGGGAGATGGTTCCCCACCTCTGACCAATTTCAGAATTGTTTACCGCTGGAGCAAGTGCCGTGATAGGGTTTTCCTCTGTATAACTCGTGGGTTCACTTTTTTTTTCTTTTATCGTTCAAGTTAGATTTTATTCCTCTTTTATGTATTTATAGATATAAGCATGGAAATAATTCATTCCTATAAATACATCTGTGTGACGGGAAGAACTTTTTTCTGTTTTATTTTTAAATTTTATTTTTTAAAATTTTGAAATTTAATTTTATTTATTTTTTTTATACAGCACGTTATTATTAGTTATGTACTTTATGCATATATATGTATTCAGGTCAATCCCAAACTCCCAACTCATCCCACCACCACCACCCCGTGGCTTCCCACACTTGGTGTCCATACGTTTGTTCTCTACCTCTGTGTCTCTATTTCTTCCCTGCAAACCAGTTCATCTGTACCATTTTTTAGGCTCCACATTTATGCATTAATATACAATATTTGTTTTCCTCTTTCTGACTTACTTCATTCTGTATGACAGTCTCTCGATCCATCGATGTCTCTACAAATGACCCAGTTTCATTCCTTTTTATGGCCGAGTAATATTCCATTTTATATATGTACCACATCTTTATCCATTCATCTGTCTGTGGGCATTTAGGTTGCTTCCATTACCTGGCTATTGTAAATAGTGCTGCAATGAACATTGTGGTGAATATGCCTTTTAGATTTACGGTTTTCTCTGGGTATATACCCAGAAGTGGGATTGCTGGATCAGATGGTAATTCTATTTCTAGTTTTTTTAAGGAAACTCCATACTGTTCTCCATAGTGACTGTATCAATTTACATTCCCACCAATAGTGGAAGAGGGCTCCTTTTGTCCACACCCTCCCCAGAATTGGTTGTTTGTAGATTTTCTGATGATGCCGATTCTAACGGGTGTGAGGTGATACCTCATTGTAGTTTTGATTTGCATTTCTCTAATAATTAGTGCTGTTGAGCAGCTTTTCATGTGCGTCTTGGCCATCTCTGTGTCTCCTTTGAAGAAACGTCTCTTTAGATCTTCTGCCCATTTTTGTATTGGGTTGTTTGTTTTTTAATATTAAGCTGCATGAGCTGTTTATATATATTGGAGATTAAACCTCTGTCCATTGATTCGTTTGCAACGATTTTCGCCCATTCTGAGGGATGCCTTTTTCCATTCCCGTTTTTTTTAACAAAAAAGGAAAGAAAGGAAAAGAAGCAGAACACTCATGTGCGTAAAATATGCCTTTTGAAACGGTCGTTTTGAAATATGGACGTCCTTTGAATTTTTCGGTCGATATGTGACCCCTGGATTTGTTTTCAGGGCAGGTGTCATTTACAGGCCTGCAATGATTTTGAATATCAACTGACCATTAGCACTGGCTGCTGTTGTGTGAAACGGCCACAAGGTGGCAGCAGTTCTCCGTTACCAAATCTGGTTACTAGGGCAACAGAGCCTCAGTGGAAGTGATGTTCTAGATTGGAATTTAGAATGGAATATGCCAGGAGAAAGCCCCTCAAGTTTGTCTCACTACTTCTTGTTCGTGTTTTTAATTTAATTTTTTATTTTTTATTACAGCAAGTTTGATTACAATGTTTGGCTTGTTGTAGGTGTGGAAGATGTGGTTCTTTTACACATATACAGATGTCTGTTCTTCCTGGGATCCTTTTCCCATGTACGTTATGACAGAATGTTGAGTAGTCCACTCTTGGTATTCTGTAGGTCTTTGGTGATTATATATGTCACCTGTGTTTGTATATGTGTGTTAACCCCGATATCGTAATGAAACCAATCCTCACACCTTTCCATTGGTGAACCATAAGTTTGTTTAATGAATCTGTGATTGCCCTTCTCCGTGGAAATATATGCCCTGGTAACCATTTTTAGGTAACACCTATAAGTGATATGATATGATATGTGTCTTTCACTTTCTGACTTACTACAAGTCACGTGATTACTTCTAGACTCATCTACGGTGCTGCAAATGGCATTGTGTCCTTTTCTCCCTTGGCTTCTATTCTGCCTTAGCGAGGTCCATTTTCAACAATGTGATTCCCTGAGGCTTGTGGATTAGCTGACCTGGGCAGCCTTACCCTGCCGGCCCGCCCTCCCCAGGTGTGCCTCGTTGAGGTCAATATAAACAGAGCTCCAGGCAGCAATAGCCCCTGAAGCTGTGCCTGCCTCCATATTCTCTGCCCCGTCAGCAGTCTCGGGGCTGTGCTGGTGGGAGGGAGTGAGGGGCCACAGCTTTGTGGGTGGCCCGGTGTGAGTGGGGCTCTGCTGGCCTTTCTGCAGGAGTTGCCAGGCTGCCGCCTGTAAAGAAGAGGTTGTGTCACCCATACCTTCCGCTGGAATTTCTCTCCGGACAGAGGTGAGGAAGGAAAAAAGCAGTGGGTGCCGGAAGAGGAGGGGTATCTCAGGCAGGGAAATGGAAAGCTTCCGGAAGAGCGTCCAGCGCCAGGACCACCCTGGCTGGACTGAAGGCACCAAGTTGGCCTGCGTGCTGTCGCTGGTTGGCTCGACGGCCCTTCCTCTAGGCTTTCAAACCCTTGTACATATTCAGGTGTTTTACCTGGGAAGGGTGGGAACAGTTCAGCAGCAGCTGGCCTGGGGCTCAGCTCACGTTTACTCACTGATGCCTCGGCACGGTCCCCCAGCTTTGCAATGAGGACGCTCCTTGCGTGGGGGTTGGGTTGCTGGCTGTATGGGAGATGGTTCCCCACCTCTGACCAATTTCAGAATTGTTTACCACTGGAGCAAGTGCCCTGATAGGTTTTTCCTCTGTATAACTCGTGGGTTCATTTTTTTTTCTTTTATGGTTCAAGTTAGATTTTATTCCTCTTTTATGTATTTATAGATATAAGCATGGAAATAATTCATTCCTATAAATACATCTGTGTGACGGGAAGAACTATTTTCTGTTTTATTTTTAAATTTTATTTTTTAAAATTTTGAAATTTAATTTTATTTATTTTTTTTATACAGCACGTTATTATTAGTTATGTATTTTATGCATATACATGTATTCAGGTCAATCCCAAACTCCCAACTCATCCCACCACCACCACCCGATGGCTTCCCACACTTGGTGTCCATACGTTTGTTCTCTACCTCTGTGTCTCTATTTCTTCCCTGCAAACCAGTTCATCTGTACCATTTTTAGGCTCCACATATATGCATTAATATACAATATTCGTTTTCCTCTTTCTGACTTACTTCATTCTGTATGACAGTCTCTCGATTTATCGATGTCTCTACAAATGACCCAGTTTCATTCCTTTTTATGGCCGAGTAATATTCCATTTTATATATGTACCACATCTTTATCCATTCATCTGTCTGTGGGCATTTAGGTTGCTTCCATTACCTGGCTATTCTAAATAGTGCTGCAATGAACATTGTGGTGAATGTGCCTTTTTGAAATACGGTTTTCTCTGGGTATATGCCCAGAAGTGGGATTGCTGGATCAGATGGTAATTCTATTTCTAATTTTTTTAAGGAAACTCCATACTGTTCTCCATAGTGACTGTATCAATTTACATTCCCACCAGTAGTGGAAGAGGGCTCCTTTTGTCCACACCCTCCCCAGAATTGGTTGTTTGTAGATTTTCTGATGATGCCGATTCTAACAGGTGTGAGGTGATACCTCATTGTAGTTTTGATTTGCATTTCTCTAATAATTAGTGCTGTTGAGCAGCTTTTCATGTGCGTCTTGGCCATCTCTGTGTCTCCTTTGAAGAAACGTCTCTTTAGATCTTCTGCCCATTTTTGTATTGGGTTGTTTGTTTTTTAATATTAAGCTGCATGAGCTGTTTATATATATTGGAGATTAAACCTCTGTCCATTGATTCGTTTGCAACGATTTTCGCCCATTCTGAGGGATGCCTTTTTCCATTCCCGTTTTTTTTAACAAAAAAGGAAAGAAAGGAAAAGAAGCAGAACACTCATGTGCGTAAAATATGCCTTTTGAAACGGTCGTTTTGAAATATGGACGTCCTTTGAATTTTTCGGTCGATATGTGACCCCTGGATTTGTTTTCAGGGCAGGTGTCATTTACAGGCCTGCAATGATTTTGAATATCAACTGACCATTAGCGCTGGGATTAAAGCTGCTGTTGTGTGAAACGGCCACAAGGTGGCAGCAGTTCTCCGTTACCAAATCTGGTTACTAGGGCAACAGAGCCTCAGTGGAAGTGATGTTCTAGATTGGAATTTAGAATGGAATATGCCAGGAGAAAGCCCCTCAAGTTTGTCTCACTACTTCTTGTTCGTGTTTTTAATTTAATTTTTTATTTTTTATTACAGCAAGTTTGATTACAATGTTTGGCTTGTTGTAGGTGTGGAAGATGTGGTTCTTTTACACATATACAGATGTCTGTTCTTCCTGGGATCCTTTTCCCATGTACGTTATGACAGAATGTTGAGTAGTCCACTCTTGGTATTCTGTAGGTCTTTGGTGATTATATATGTCACCTGTGTTTGTATATGTGTGTTAACCCCGATATCGTAATGAAACCAATCCTCACACCTTTCCATTGGTGAACCATAAGTTTGTTTAATGAATCTGTGATTGCCCTTCTCCGTGGAAATATATGCCCTGGTAACCATTTTTAGGTAACACCTATAAGTGATATGATATGATATGTGTCTTTCACTTTCTGACTTACTACAAGTCACGTGATTACTTCTAGACTCATCTACGGTGCTGCAAATGGCATTGTGTCCTTTTCTCCCTTGGCTTCTATTCTGCCTTAGCGAGGTCCATTTTCAACAATGTGATTCCCTGAGGCTTGTGGATTAGCTGACCTGGGCAGCCTTACCCTGCCGGCCCGCCCTCCCCAGGTGTGCCTCGTTGAGGTCAATATAAACAGAGCTCCAGGCAGCAATAGCCCCTGAAGCTGTGCCTGCCTCCATATTCTCTGCCCCGTCAGCAGTCTCGGGGCTGTGCTGGTGGGAGGGAGTGAGGGGCCACAGCTTTGTGGGTGGCCCGGTGTGAGTGGGGCTCTGCTGGCCTTTCTGCAGGAGTTGCCAGGCTGCCGCCTGTAAAGAAGAGGTTGTGTCACCCATACCTTCCGCTGGAATTTCTCTCCGGACAGAGGTGAGGAAGGAAAAAAGCAGTGGGTGCCGGAAGAGGAGGGGTATCTCAGGCAGGGAAATGGAAAGCTTCCGGAAGAGCGTCCAGCGCCAGGACCACCCTGGCTGGACTGAAGGCACCAAGTTGGCCTGCGTGCTGTCGCTGGTTGGCTCGACGGCCCTTCCTCTAGGCTTTCAAACCCTTGTACATATTCAGGTGTTTTACCTGGGAAGGGTGGGAACAGTTCAGCAGCAGCTGGCCTGGGGCTCAGCTCACGTTTACTCACTGATGCCTCGGCACGGTCCCCCAGCTTTGCAATGAGGACGCTCCTTGCGTGGGGGTTGGGTTGCTGGCTGTATGGGAGATGGTTCCCCACCTCTGACCAATTTCAGAATTGTTTACCACTGGAGCAAGTGCCCTGATAGGTTTTTCCTCTGTATAACTCGTGGGTTCATTTTTTTTTCTTTTATGGTTCAAGTTAGATTTTATTCCTCTTTTATGTATTTATAGATATAAGCATGGAAATAATTCATTCCTATAAATACATCTGTGTGACGGGAAGAACTATTTTCTGTTTTATTTTTAAATTTTATTTTTTAAAATTTTGAAATTTAATTTTATTTATTTTTTTATACAGCACGTTATTATTAGTTATGTATTTTATGCATATACATGTATTCAGGTCAATCCCAAACTCCCAACTCATCCCACCACCACCACCCGATGGCTTCCCACACTTGGTGTCCATACGTTTGTTCTCTACCTCTGTGTCTCTATTTCTTCCCTGCAAACCAGTTCATCTGTACCATTTTTAGGCTCCACATATATGCATTAATATACAATATTCGTTTTCCTCTTTCTGACTTACTTCATTCTGTATGACAGTCTCTCGATTTATCGATGTCTCTACAAATGACCCAGTTTCATTCCTTTTTATGGCCGAGTAATATTCCATTTTATATATGTACCACATCTTTATCCATTCATCTGTCTGTGGGCATTTAGGTTGCTTCCATTACCTGGCTATTCTAAATAGTGCTGCAACGAACATTGTGGTGAATGTGCCTTTTTGAAATACGGTTTTCTCTGGGTATATGCCCAGAAGTGGGATTGCTGGATCAGATGGTAATTCTATTTCTAGTTTTTTTAAGGAAACTCCATACTGTTCTCCATAGTGACTGTATCAATTTACATTCCCACCAGTAGTGGAAGAGGGCTCCTTTTGTCCACACCCTCCCCAGAATTGGTTGTTTGTAGATTTTCTGATGATGCCGATTCTAACAGGTGTGAGGTGATACCTCATTGTAGTTTTGATTTGCATTTCTCTAATAATTAGTGCTGTTGAGCAGCTTTTCATGTGCGTCTTGGCCATCTCTGTGTCTCCTTTGAAGAAACGTCTCTTTAGATCTTCTGCCCATTTTTGTATTGGGTTGTTTGTTTTTTAATATTAAGCTGCATGAGCTGTTTATATATATTGGAGATTAAACCTCTGTCCATTGATTCGTTTGCAACGATTTTCGCCCATTCTGAGGGATGCCTTTTTCCATTCCCGATTTTTTTAACAAAAAAGGAAAGAAAGGAAAAGAAGCAGAACACTAATGTGCGTAAAATATGCCTTTTGAAACGGTCGTTTTGAAATATGGACGTCCTTTGAATTTTTTGGTCGATATGTGACCCCAGGATTTGTTTTCAGGGCAGGTGTCATTTACAGGCCTGCAATGATTTTGAATATCCACTGACCATTAGCGCTGGGATTAAAGCTGCTGTTGTGTGAAACGGCCACAAGGTGGCAGCAGTTCACCCTTACCAAATCTGGTTACTAGGGCAAGAGAGCCTCAGTGGAAGTGGTGATCTAGATTGGAGTTTAGAATGAAATGTGCCAGGAGGAAGCCCCTCACGTTTGTCTCACTACTTCTTGTTCGTGTTTTTAATTTAATTTTTTATTTTTTATTACAGCAAGTTTGATTACAATGTTTGGCTTGTTGTAGGTGTGGAAGATGTGGTTCTTTTACACATATACAGATGACTGTTCTTCCTGGGATCCTTTTCCCATGTACGTTATGACAGAATGTTGAGTAGTCCTCTCTTGGTATTCTGTAGGTCTTTGGTGATTATATATGTCACCTGTGTTTGTATATGTCTGTTAACCCCGATATCATAATGAAACAAATCCTCACACCATTCCATTGGTGAACCATAAGTTTGTTTAATGAATCTGTGATTGCCCTTCTCCATGGAAATATCTGCCCTGGTATCCATTTTTAGGTAACACCTATAAGTGATATGATATTATATGTGTCTTTCACTTTCTGACTTACTACAAGTCACGTGATTACTTCTAGACTCATCTACGGTGCTGCAAATGGCATTGTGTCCTTTTTCTCCTTGGCATCTCTTCTGCCTTAGCGGGGTCCATTTTCAACAATGTGATTCCCTGAGGGTTGTGGATTAGCTGACCTGGGCAGCCTTACCCTGCCGGCCCGCCCTCCCCAGGTGTGCCTCGTTGAGGTCAATATAAACAGAGCTCCAGGCAGCAATAGCCCCTGAAGCTGTGCCTGACTCCATATTCTCTGCCCCGTCAGCAGTCTCGGGGCTGTGCTGGTGGGAGGGAGTGAGGGGCCACAGCTTTGTGGGTGGCCCGGTGTGAGTGGGGTTCTGCTGGCCTTTCTGCAGGAGTTGCCAGGCTGCCGCCTGTAAAGAAGAGGATGTGTCACCCATACCTTCTGCTGGAATTTCTCTCCGGACAGAGGTGATGAAGGAAAAAAGCAGTGGGGGCCGGGACAAGAGGGTTATCTCAGGCAGGGCAATGGAAAGCTTCTGGAAGAGCGCCAGGGTCCAGGACCACCCTGGCTGGCCTGCAGGCACCAAGTTGGCCTGCGTGCTGTCGCTGGTGTGGCTCCACGTTCCTTCCTCTAGGCTTTCAAGCCCTTGTACATATTCAGGTGTTTTACCTGGAAAGGGTGGGGACAGTTCAGCAGCAGCTGGCCTGGGGCTCAGCTCACGTTTACTCACAGATGCCTCGGCACGGACCCCCAGCTTTGCAATGAGGACGCTCCTTGCATGGGGGGTGGGTTGCTGGCTGTATGGGAGATGGTTCCCCACCTCTGACCAATTTCAGAATTGTTTACCGCTGGAGCAAGTGCCGTGATAGGGTTTTCCTCTGTATAACTCGTGGGTTCACTTTTTTTTTCTTTTATCGTTCAAGTTAGATTTTATTCCTCTTTTATGTATTTATAGATATAAGCATGGAAATAATTCATTCCTATAAATACATCTGTGTGACGGGAAGAACTTTTTTCTGTTTTATTTTTAAATTTTATTTTTTAAAATTTTGAAATTTAATTTTATTTATTTTTTTTATACAGCACGTTATTATTAGTTATGTACTTTATGCATATATATGTATTCAGGTCAATCCCAAACTCCCAACTCATCCCACCACCACCACCCCGTGGCTTCCCACACTTGGTGTCCATACGTTTGTTCTCTACCTCTGTGTCTCTATTTCTTCCCTGCAAACCAGTTCATCTGTACCATTTTTTAGGCTCCACATTTATGCATTAATATACAATATTTGTTTTCCTCTTTCTGACTTACTTCATTCTGTATGACAGTCTCTCGATCCATCGATGTCTCTACAAATGACCCAGTTTCATTCCTTTTTATGGCCGAGTAATATTCCATTTTATATATGTACCACATCTTTATCCATTCATCTGTCTGTGGGCATTTAGGTTGCTTCCATTACCTGGCTATTGTAAATAGTGCGGCAATGAACATTGTGGTGAATATGCCTTTTAGATTTACGGTTTTCTCTGGGTATATACCCAGAAGTGGGATTGCTGGATCAGATGGCAATTCTATTTCTAGTTTTTTTAAGGAAACTCCATACTGTTCTCCATAGAGACTGTATCAATTTACATTCCCACCAATAGTGGAAGAGGGCTCCTTTTGTCCACACCCTCCCCAGAATTGGTTGTTTGTAGATTTTCTGATGATGCCGATTCTAACGGGTGTGAGGTGATACCTCATTGTAGTTTTGATTTGCATTTCTCTAATAATTAGTGCTGTTGAGCAGCTTTTCATGTGCGTCTTGGCCATCTCTGTGTCTCCTTTGAAGAAACGTCTCTTTAGATCTTCTGCCCATTTTTTTTGGGTTGTTTGTTTTTTAATATTAAGCTGCATGAGCTGTTTATATATATTGGAGATTAAACCTCTGTCCATTGATTCGTTTGCAACGATTTTCGCCCATTCTGAGGGATGCCTTTTTCCATTCCCGTTTTTTTTAACAAAAAAGGAAAGAAAGGAAAAGAAGCAGAACACTCATGTGCGTAAAATATGCCTTTTGAAACGGTCGTTTTGAAATATGGACGTACTTTGAATTTTTCGGTCGATATGTGACCCCTGGATTTGTTTTCAGGGCAGGTGTCATTTACAGGCCTGCAATGATTTTGAATATCAACTGACCATTAGCACTGGGATTAAAGCTGCTGTTGTGTGAAACGGCCACAAGGTGGCAGCAGTTCTCCGTTACCAAATCTGGTTACTAGGGCAACAGAGCCTCAGTGGAAGTGATGTTCTAGATTGGAATTTAGAATGGAATATGCCAGGAGAAAGCCCCTCAAGTTTGTCTCACTACTTCTTGTTCGTGTTTTTAATTTAATTTTTTATTTTTTATTACAGCAAGTTTGATTACAATGTTTGGCTTGTTGTAGGTGTGGAAGATGTGGTTCTTTTACACATATACAGATGTCTGTTCTTCCTGGGATCCTTTTCCCATGTACGTTATGACAGAATGTTGAGTAGTCCACTCTTGGTATTCTGTAGGTCTTTGGTGATTATATATGTCACCTGTGTTTGTATATGTGTGTTAACCCCGATATCGTAATGAAACCAATCCTCACACCTTTCCATTGGTGAACCATAAGTTTGTTTAATGAATCTGTGATTGCCCTTCTCCGTGGAAATATATGCCCTGGTAACCATTTTTAGGTAACACCTATAAGTGATATGATATGATATGTGTCTTTCACTTTCTGACTTACTACAAGTCACGTGATTACTTCTAGACTCATCTACGGTGCTGCAAATGGCATTGTGTCCTTTTCTCCCTTGGCTTCTATTCTGCCTTAGCGAGGTCCATTTTCAACAATGTGATTCCCTGAGGCTTGTGGATTAGCTGACCTGGGCAGCCTTACCCTGCCGGCCCGCCCTCCCCAGGTGTGCCTCGTTGAGGTCAATATAAACAGAGCTCCAGGCAGCAATAGCCCCTGAAGCTGTGCCTGACTCCATATTCTCTGCCCCGTCAGCAGTCTCGGGGCTGTGCTGGTGGGAGGGAGTGAGGGGCCACAGCTTTGTGGGTGGCCCGGTGTGAGTGGGGCTCTGCTGGCCTTTCTGCAGGAGTTGCCAGGCTGCCGCCTGTAAAGAAGAGGTTGTGTCACCCATACCTTCCGCTGGAATTTCTCTCCGGACAGAGGTGAGGAAGGAAAAAAGCAGTGGGTGCCGGAAGAGGAGGGGTATCTCAGGCAGGGAAATGGAAAGCTTCCGGAAGAGCGTCCAGCGCCAGGACCACCCTGGCTGGACTGAAGGCACCAAGTTGGCCTGCGTGCTGTCGCTGGTTGGCTCGACGGCCCTTCCTCTAGGCTTTCAAACCCTTGTACATATTCAGGTGTTTTACCTGGGAAGGGTGGGAACAGTTCAGCAGCAGCTGGCCTGGGGCTCAGCTCACGTTTACTCACTGATGCCTCGGCACGGTCCCCCAGCTTTGCAATGAGGACGCTCCTTGCGTGGGGGTTGGGTTGCTGGCTGTATGGGAGATGGTTCCCCACCTCTGACCAATTTCAGAATTGTTTACCACTGGAGCAAGTGCCCTGATAGGTTTTTCCTCTGTATAACTCGTGGGTTCATTTTTTTTTCTTTTATGGTTCAAGTTAGATTTTATTCCTCTTTTATGTATTTATAGATATAAGCATGGAAATAATTCATTCCTATAAATACATCTGTGTGACGGGAAGAAGTATTTTCTGTTTTATTTTTAAATTTTATTTTTTAAAATTTTGAAATTTAATTTTATTTATTTTTTTATACAGCACGTTATTATTAGTTATGTATTTTATGCATATACATGTATTCAGGTCAATCCCAAACTCCCAACTCATCCCACCACCACCACCCGATGGCTTCCCACACTTGGTGTCCATACGTTTGTTCTCTACCTCTGTGTCTCTATTTCTTCCCTGCAAACCAGTTCATCTGTACCATTTTTAGGCTCCACATATATGCATTAATATACAATATTCGTTTTCCTCTTTCTGAATTACTTCATTCTGTATGACAGTCTCTCGATTTATCGATGTCTCTACAAATGACCCAGTTTCATTCCTTTTTATGGCCGAGTAATATTCCATTTTATATATGTACCACATCTTTATCCATTCATCTGTCTGTGGGCATTTAGGTTGCTTCCATTACCTGGCTATTCTAAATAGTGCTGCAACGAACATTGTGGTGAATGTGCCTTTTTGAAATACGGTTTTCTCTGGGTATATGCCCAGAAGTGGGATTGCTGGATCAGATGGTAATTCTATTTCTAATTTTTTTAAGGAAACTCCATACTGTTCTCCATAGTGACTGTATCAATTTACATTCCCACCAGTAGTGGAAGAGGGCTCCTTTTGTCCACACCCTCCCCAGAATTGGTTGTTTGTAGATTTTCTGATGATGCCGATTCTAACAGGTGTGAGGTGATACCTCATTGTAGTTTTGATTTGCATTTCTCTAATAATTAGTGCTGTTGAGCAGCTTTTCATGTGCGTCTTGGCCATCTCTGTGTCTCCTTTGAAGAAACGTCTCTTTAGATCTTCTGCCCATTTTTGTATTGGGTTGTTTGTTTTTTAATATTAAGCTGCATGAGCTGTTTATATATATTGGAGATTAAACCTCTGTCCATTGATTCGTTTGCAACGATTTTCGCCCATTCTGAGGGATGCCTTTTTCCATTCCCGATTTTTTTAACAAAAAAGGAAAGAAAGGAAAAGAAGCAGAACACTAATGTGCGTAAAATATGCCTTTTGAAACGGTCGTTTTGAAATATGGACGTCCTTTGAATTTTTTGGTCGATATGTGACCCCAGGATTTGTTTTCAGGGCAGGTGTCATTTACAGGCCTGCAATGATTTTGAATATCCACTGACCATTAGCGCTGGGATTAAAGCTGCTGTTGTGTGAAACGGCCACAAGGTGGCAGCAGTTCACCCTTACCAAATCTGGTTACTAGGGCAAGAGAGCCTCAGTGGAAGTGGTGATCTAGATTGGAGTTTAGAATGAAATGTGCCAGGAGGAAGCCCCTCACGTTTGTCTCACTACTTCTTGTTCGTGTTTTTAATTAAATTTTTTATTTTTTATTACAGCAAGTTTGATTACAATGTTTGGCTTGTTGTAGGTGTGGAAGATGTGGTTCTTTTACACATATACAGATGACTGTTCTTCCTGGGATCCTTTTCCCATGTACGTTATGACAGAATGTTGAGTAGTCCTCTCTTGGTATTCTGTAGGTCTTTGGTGATTATATATGTCACCTGTGTTTGTATATGTCTGTTAACCCCGATATCGTAATGAAACCAATCCTCACACCATTCCATTGGTTAACCATAAGTTTGTTTAATGAATCTGTGATTGCCCTTCTCCATGGAAATATCTGCCCTGGTATCCATTTTTAGGTAACACCTATAAGTGATATGATATTATATGTGTCTTTCACTTTCTGACTTACTACAAGTCACGTGATTACTTCTAGACTCATCTACGGTGCTGCAAATGGCATTGTGTCCTTTTTTTCCTTGGCATCTCTTCTGCCTTAGCGGGGTCCATTTTCAACAATGTGATTCCCTGAGGGTTGTGGATTAGCTGACCTGGGCAGCCTTACCCTGCCGGCCCGCCCTCCCCAGGTGTGCCTCGTTGAGGTCAATATAAACAGAGCTCCAGGCAGCAATAGCCCCTGAAGCTGTGCCTGACTCCATATTCTCTGCCCCGTCAGCAGTCTCGGGGCTGTGCTTGTGGGAGGGAGTGAGGGGCCACAGCTTTGTGGGTGGCCCGGTGTGAGTGGGGTTCTGCTGGCCTTTCTGCAGGAGTTGCCAGGCTGCCGCCTGTAAAGAAGAGGATGTGTCACCCATACCTTCCGCTGGAATTTCTCTCCGGACAGAGGTGATGAAGGAAAAAAGCAGTGGGGGCCGGGACAAGAGGGTTATCTCAGGCAGGGCAATGGAAAGCTTCTGGAAGAGCGCCAGGGTCCAGGACCACCCTGGCTGGCCTGCAGGCACCAAGTTGCCCTGCGTGCTGTCGCTGGTGTGGCTCCACGGTCCTTCCTCTAGGCTTTCAAGCCCTTGTACATATTCAGGTGTTTTACCTGGAAAGGGTGGGGACAGTTCAGCAGCAGCTGGCCTGGGGCTCAGCTCACGTTTACTCACAGATGCCTCGGCACGGACCCCCAGCTTTGCAATGAGGACGCTCCTTGCATGGGGGGTGGGTTGCTGGCTGTATGGGAGATGGTTCCCCACCTCTGACCAATTTCAGAATTGTTTACCGCTGGAGCAAGTGCCGTGATAGGGTTTTCCTCTGTATAACTCGTGGGTTCACTTTTTTTTTCTTTTATCGTTCAAGTTAGATTTTATTCCTCTTTTATGTATTTATAGATATAAGCATGGAAATAATTCACTCCTATAAATACATCTGTGTGACGGGAAGAACTTTTTTCTGTTTTATTTTTAAATTTTATTTTTTAAAATTTTGAAATTTAATTTTATTTATTTTTTTTATACAGCACGTTATTATTAGTTATGTACTTTATGCATATATATGTATTCAGGTCAATCCCAAACTCCCAACTCATCCCACCACCACCACCCCGTGTCTTCCCACACTTGGTGTCCATACGTTTGTTCTCTACCTCTGTGTCTCTATTTCTTCCCTGCAAACCAGTTCATCTGTACCATTTTTTAGGCTCCACATTTATGCATTAATATACAATATTTGTTTTCCACTTTCTGACTTACTTCATTCTGTATGACAGTCTCTCGATCCATCGATGTCTCTACAAATGACCCAGTTTCATTCCTTTTTATGGCCGAGTAATATTCCATTTTATATACGTACCACATCATTATCCATTCATCTGTCTGTGGGCATTTAGGTTGCTTCCATTACCTGGCTATTGTAAATAGTGCTGCAACGAATATTGTGGTGAATGTGCCTTTTTGATTTACGGTTTTATCTGGGTATATGCCCAGAAGTGGGATTGCTGGATCAGATAGTAATTCTATTTCTAGTTTTTTTAAGGAAACTCCATACTGTTCTCCATAGTGACTGTATCAATTTACATTCCCACCAATAGTGGAAGAGGGCTCCTTTTGTCCACACCCTCGCCAGAATTGGTTGTTTGTAGATTTTCTGATGATGCCGATTCTAACGGGTGTGAGGTGATACCTCATTGTAGTTTTGATTTGCATTTCTCTAATAATTAGTGCTGTTGAGCAGCTTTTCATGTGCGTCTTGGCCATCTCTGTGTCTCCTTTGAAGAAACGTCTCTTTAGATCTTCTGCCCATTTTTGTATTGGGTTGTTTGTTTTTTTAATATTAAGCTGCATGAGCTGTTTATATATATTGGAGATTAAACCTCTGTCCATTGATTCGTTTGCAACGATTTTCGCCCATTCTGAGGGATGCCTTTTTCCATTCCCGTTTTTTTTAACAAAAAAGGAAAGAAAGGAAAAGAAGCAGAACACTAATGTGCGTAAAATATGCCTTTTGAAACGGTCGTTTAGAAATATGGACGTGGTTTGAATTTTTTGGTCGATATGTGACCCCAGGATTTGTTTTCAGGGCAGGTGTCATTTACAGGCCTGCAATGATTTTGAATATCAACTGACCATTAGCGCTGGGATTAAAGCTGCTGTTGTGTGAAACGGACACAAAGTGGCAGTAGTTCTCCCTTACCAAATCTGGTTACTAGGGCAAGAGAGCCTCAGTGGAAGTGGTGTTCTAGATTGGAATTTAGAATGGAATGTGCCAGGAGAAAGCCACTCAAGTTTGTCTCACTACTTCTTGTTCGTGTTTTTAATTTATTTTTTTTTTATTTTTTATTACAGCAAGTTTGATTACAATGTTTGGCTTGTTGTAGGTGTGGAAGATGTGGTTCTTTTACACATATACAGATGTCTGTTCTTCCTGGGATCCTTTTCCCATGTACGTTATGACAGAATGTTGAGTAGTCCACTCTTGGTATTCTGTAGGTCTTTGGTGATTATATATGTCACCTGTGTTTGTATATGTGTGTTAACCCCGGTATCGTAATGAAACCAATCCTCACACCTTTCCATTGGTGAACCATAAGTTTGTTTAATGAATCTGTGATTGCCCTTCTCCATGGAAATATATGCCCTGGTAACCATTTTTAGGTAACACCTATAAGTGATATGATATGATATGTGTCTTTCACTTTCTGACTTACTACAAGTCACGTGATTACTTCTAGACTCATCTACGGTGCTGCAAATGGCATTGTGTCCTTTTCTCCCTTGGCTTCTATTCTGCCTTAGCGAGGTCCATTTTCAACAATGTGATTCCCTGAGGCTTGTGGATTAGCTGACCTGGGCAGCCTTACCCTGCCGGCCCGCCCTCCCCAGGTGTGCCTCGTTGAGGTCAATATAAACAGAGCTCCAGGCAGCAATAGCCCCTGAAGCTGTGCCTGACTCCATATTCTCTGCCCCGTCAGCAGTCTCGGGGGTGTGCTGGTGGGAGGGAGTGAGGGGCCACAGCTTTGTGGGTGGCCCGGTGTTAGTGTGGCTCTGCTGGCCTTTCTGCAGGATTTGCCAGGCTGACACGTGTAAAGAAGAGGATGTGTCACCCATACCTTCAGCTGGAATTTCTCTCCGGACAGAGGTGAGGAAGGAAAAAAGCAGTGGGTGCGGGAGAGGAGGGGTATCTCAGGCAGGGCAATGGAAAGCTTCCGGAAGAGCGTCCAGGGCCAGGACCACCCTGGCTGGCCTGCAGTCACCAAGTTGGCCTGCGTGCTTTCACTGGTGTGGCTCCACGGCCCTTCCTCTAGGCTTTCAAGCCCTTGTACATATTCAGGTGTTTTACCTGGGAAGGGTGGGAACAGTTCAGCAGCAGCTGGCCTGGGGCTCAGCTCACATTTACTCACAGATGCCTCGACACGGTCCCCCAGCTTTGCAATGAGGACGCTCCTTGCGTGGGGGGTGGGTTGCTGGCTTTATGGGAGATGGTTCCCCACCTCTGACCAATTTCAGAATTGTTTACCACTGGAGCAAGTGCCCTGATAGGGTTTTGCTCTGTATAACTCGTGGGTTCAGTTTTTTTTTCTTTTATGGTTCAAGTTAGAATTTATTCCTCTTTTATGTATTTATAGATATAAGCATGGAAATAATTCATTCCTATAAATACATCTGTGAGACGGGAAGAACTTTTTTCTCTTTTATTTTTAAATTTTATTTTTTAAAATTTTGAAATTTAATTTTATTTATTTTTTTATACTGCACGTTATTATTAGTTATGTATTTTATGCATATACATGTATTCAGGTCAATCCCAATCCCCCAACTCATCCCACCACCACCACCCCATGGCTTCCCACACTTGGTGTCCATACGTTTGTTCTCTACCTCTGTGTCTCTATTTATTTCCTGCAAACCAGTTCATCTGTACCATTTTTTAGGCTCCACATATATGCATTAATATACAATATTTGTTTTCCACTTTCTGACTTACTTCATTCTGTATGACAGTCTCTTGATCCATCGATGTCTCTACAAATGACCCAGTTTCATTCCTTTTTATGGCCGAGTAATATTCCATTTTATATACGTACCACATCATTATCCATTCATCTGTCTGTGGGCATTTAGGTTGCTTCCATTACCTGGCTATTGTAAATAGTGCTGCAACGAATATTGTGGTGAATGTGCCTTTTTGATTTACGGTTTTATCTGGGTATATGCCCAGAAGTGGGATTGCTGGATCAGATAGTAATTCTATTTCTAGTTTTTTTAAGGAAACTCCATACTGTTCTCCATAGTGACTGTATCAATTTACATTCCCACCAATAGTGGAAGAGGGCTCCTTTTGTCCACACCCTGCCCAGAATTGGTTGTTTGTAGATTTTCTGATGATGCCGATTCTAACGGGTGTGAGGTGATACCTCATTGTAGTTTTGATTTGCATTTCTCTAATAATTAGTGCTGTTGAGCAGCTTTTCATGTGCGTCTTCGCCATCTCTGTGTCTCCTTTGAAGAAACGTCTCTTTAGATCTTCTGCCCATTTTTGTATTGGGTTGTTTGTTTTTTTAATATTAAGCTGCATGAGCTGTTTATATATATTTGGAGATTAAACCTCTGTCCATTGATTCGTTTGCAACGATTTTCGCCCATTCTGAGGGATGCCTTTTTCCATTCCCTTTTTTTTAACAAAAAAGGAAAGAAAGGAAAAGAAGCAGAACACTAATGTGCGTAAAATATGCCTTTTGAAACCGTCGTTTTGAAATATGGACGTGCTTTGAATTTTTTGGTCGATATGTGACCCCAGGATTTGTTTTCAGGGCAGGTGTCATTTACAGGCCTGCAATGATTTTGAATATCAACTGACAATTAGCGCTGGGATTAAAGCTGCTGTTCTGTGAAACGGCCACAAAGTGGCAGCAGTTCTCCCTTACCAAATCTGGTTACTAGGGCAAGAGAGCCTCAGTGGAAGTGGTGTTCTAGATTGGAATTTAGAATGGAATGTGCCAGGAGAAAGCCCCTCAAGTTTGTCTCACTACTTCTTGTTCGTGTTTTTAATTTATTTATTTTTTTATTTTTTATTACAGCAAGTTTGATTACAATGTTTGGCTTGTTGTAGGTGTGGAAGATGTGGTTCTTTTACACATATACAGATGTCTGTTCTTCCTGGGATCCTTTTCCCATGTACGTTATGACAGAATGTTGAGTAGTCCACTCTTGGTATTCTGTAGGTCTTTGGTGATTATATATGTCACCTGTGTTTGTATATGTGTGTTAACCCCGGTATCGTAATGAAACCAATCCTCACAACTTTCCATTGGTGAACCATAAGTTTGTTTACTGAATCTGTGATTGCCCTTCTCCGTGGAAATATCTGCCCTGGTATCCATTTTTAGGTAACACCTATAAGTGATATGATATGATATGTGTCTTTCACTTTCTGACTTACTACATGTCACGTGATTACTTCTAGACTCATCTACGGTGCTGCAAATGGCATTGTGTCCTTTTTCTCCTTGGCTTCTATTCTGCCTTAGCGAGGTCCATTTTTAACAATGTGATTCCCTGAGGGTTGTGGATTAGCTGACCTGGGCAGCCTTACCCTGCCGGCCCGCCCTCCCCAGGTGTGCTTCGTTGAGGTCAATATAAACAGAGCTCCAGGCAGCAATAGCCCCTGAAGCTGTGCCTGACTCCATATTCTCTGCCCCGTCAGCAGTCTCGGGGCTGTGCTGGTGGGAGGGAGTGAGGGGCCACAGTTTTGTGGGTGGCCCGGTGTGAGTGCGGCTCTGCTGGCCTTTCTGCAGGAGTTGCCAGGCTGACACGTGTAAAGAAGAGGATGTGTCACCCATACCTTCAGCTGGAATTTCTCTCCGGACAGAGGTGAGGAAGGAAAAAAGCAGTGAGTGCCGGGAGAGGAGGGGTGTCTCAGGCAGGGCAATGGAAAGCTTCCGGAAGAGCGTCCAGGACCAGGACCACCCTGGCTGGCCTGCAGGCACCAAGTTGGCCTGCGTGCTGTCGCTGGTGTGGCTCCACGGCCCTTCCTCTAGGCTTTCAAGCCCTTGTACATATTCAGGTGTTTTACCTGGGAAGGGTGGGAACAGTTCAGCAGCAGCTGGCCTGGGGCTCAGCTCACGTTTACTCACAGATGCCTCGGCACGGACCCCAGCTTTGCAATGAGGACGCTCCTTGCGTGGGGGGTGGGTTGCTGCCTGTATGGGAGATGGTTCCCCACCTCTGACCAATTTCAGAATTGTTTACCCCTGGAGCAAGTGCCCTGATAGGTTTTTCCTCTGTATAACTCGTGGGTTCAGTTTTTTTTTCTTTTATGGTTCAAGTTTGATTTTATTCCTCTTTTATGTATTTATAGATATAAGGATGGAAATAATTCATTCCTATAAATACATTTGTGAGACGGGAAGAAATTTTTTCTCTTTTATTTTTAAATTTTCTTTTTTAAAATTTTGAAATTTAATTTTATTTATTTTTTTATACTGTACGTTATTATTAGTTATGTATTTTATGCATATACATGTATTCAGGTCAATCCCAATCTCCCAACTCATCCCACCACCACCACCCCATGGCTTCCCACACTTGGTGTCCATACGTTTGTTCTCTACCTCTGTGTCTCTATTTATTTCCTGCAAACCAGTTCATCTGTAACATTTTTTAGGCTCCACATATATGCATTAATATACAATATTTGTTTTCCACTTTCTGACTTACTTCATTCTGTATGACAGTCTCTCGATCCATCGATGTCTCTACAAATGACCCAGTTTCATTCCTTTTTATGGCCGAGTAATATTCCATTTTATATACGTACCACATCTTTATCCATTCATCTGTCTGTGGGCATTTAGGTTGCTTCCATTACCTGGCTATTGTAAATAGTGCTGCAACGAATATTGTGGTGAATGTGCCTTTTTGATTTACGGTTTTATCTGGGTATATGCCCAGAAGTGGGATTGCTGGATCAGATAGTAATTCTATTTCTAATTTTTTTAAGGAAACTCCATACTGTTCTCCATAGTGACTGTATCAATTTACATTCCCACCAATAGTGGAAGAGGGCTCCTTTTGTCCACACCCTCCCCAGAAATTGTTGTTTGTAGATTTTCTGATGATGCCGATTCTAACAGGTGTGAGGTGATACCTCATTGTAGTTTTGATTTGCATTCCTCTAATAATTAGTGCTGTTGAGCAGCTTTTCATGTGCGTCTTGGCCATCTCTGTGTCTCCTTTGAAGAAAGGTCTCTTTAGATCTCTTGCGCATTTTTGTATTGGGTTGTTTGTTTTTTTAATATTAAGCTGCATGAGCTGTTTATATATATTGGAGATTAAACCTCTGTCCATTGATTCGTTTGCAACGATTTTCGCCCATTCTGAGGGATGCCTTTTTCCATTCCCGATTTTTTTAACAAAAAAGGAAAGAAAGGAAAAGAAGCAGAACACTAATGTGCGTAAAATATGCCTTTTGAAACGGTCGTTTTGAAATATGGACGTGCTTTGAATTTTTTGGTCGATATGTGACCCCAGGATTTGTTTTCAGGGCAGGTGTCATTTACAGGCCTGCAATGATTTGGTATATCATCTGACCATTAGTGCTGGGATTAAAGCTGCTGTTGTGTGAAACGGCCACAAGGTGGCAGCAGTTCTCCCTTGCCAAATCTGGTTACTAGGGCAAGAGAGCCTCAATGGAAATGGTGTTCTAGATTGGAATTTAGAATGGAATGTGCCAGGAGAAAGCCCCTCAAGTTTGTCTCACTACTTCTTGTACGTGTTTTTAATTTAATTTTTTTTTTATTTTTTATTACAGCAAGTTTGATTACAATGTTTGGCTTGTTGTAGGTGTGGAAGATGTGGTTCTTTTACACATATACAGATGTCTGTTCTTCCTGGGATCCTTTTCCCATGTACGTTATGACAGAATGTTGAGTAGTCCTCTCTTGGTATTCTGTAGGTCTTTGGTGATTATATATGTCACTGTGTTTGTATATGTCTGTTAACCCCGATATTGTAATGAAACCAATCCTCACACCTTTCCATTGGTGAACCATAAGTTTGTTTAATGAATCTGTGATTGCCCTTCTCCGTGGAAATATCTGCCCTGGTATCCATTTTTAGGTAACACTTATAAGTGATATGATATGATATGTGTCTTTCACTTTCTGACTTACTACAAGTCACGTGATTATTTGTAGACTCATCTACGGTGCTGCAAATGGCATTGTGTCCTTTTTTCCCTTGGCTTCTCTTCTGCCTTAGCGAGGTCCATTTTCAACAATGTAATTCCCTGAGGGTTGTGGATTAGCTGACCTGGGCAGCCTTACCCTGCCGGCCCGCCCGCCCCAGGTGTGACTCATTGAGGTCAATATAAACAGAGCTCCAGGCAGCAATAGCCCCTGAAGCTCTGCCTGACTCCATATTCTCTGCCCCGTCAGCAGTCTCGGGGCTGTGCTGGTGGGAGGGAGTGAGGGGCCACAGCTTTGTGGGTTGCCCGGTGTGAGTGGGGCTCTGCTGGCCTTTCTGCAGGAGTTGCCAGGCAGCCGCCTGTAAAGAAGAGGATGTGTCACCCATACCTTCCGCTTGAATATCTCTCTGGACAGAGGTGAGGAAGGAAATAAGCAGTGGGGGCCGGGACAGGAGGGTTATCTCAGGCAGGGCAATGGAAAGCTTCCGGAAGAGCGCCAGGGTCCAGGACCACCC
This sequence comes from Mesoplodon mirus, assembly GCF_964341445.2. Lineage (NCBI taxonomy): Eukaryota > Metazoa > Chordata > Mammalia > Artiodactyla > Ziphiidae > Mesoplodon > Mesoplodon mirus. The sequence goes on along the minus strand of NW_028295764.1, from coordinate 2,061,162 downwards.
TGGCTGGCCTGCAGGCACCAAGTTGGCCTGCGTGCTGTCGCTGTTGTGGCTCCACGGTCCTTCCTCTAGGCTTTCAAGCCCTTGTACATATTCAGGTGTTTTACCTGGAAAGGGTGGGGACAGTTCAGCAGCAGCTGGCCTGGGGCTCAGCTCACGTTTACTCACAGATGCCTCGGCACGGACCCACAGCTTTGCAATGAGGACGCTCCTTGCATGGGGGGTGGGTTGCTGGCTGTATGGGAGATGGTTCCCCACCTCTGACCAATTTCAGAATTGTTTACCGCTGGAGCAAGTGCCGTGATAGGGTTTTCCTCTGTATAACTCGTGGGTTCACTTTTTTTTTCTTTTATCGTTCAAGTTAGATTTTATTCCTCTTTTATGTATTTATAGATATAAGCATGGAAATAATTCATTCCTATAAATTCATCTGTGTGACGGGAAGAACTTTTTTCTGTTTTATTTTTAAATTTTATTTTTTAAAATTTTGAAATTTAATTTTATTTATTTTTTTATACAGCACGTTATTATTAGTTATGTACTTTATGCATATATATGTATTCAGGTCAATCCCAAACTCCCAACTCATCCCACCACCACCACCCCGTGGCTTCCCACACTTGGTGTCCATACGTTTGTTCTCTACCTCTGTGTCTCTATTTCTTCCCTGCAAACCAGTTCATCTGTACCATTTTTTAGGCTCCACATTTATGCATTAATATACAATATTTGTTTTCCTCTTTCTGACTTACTTCATTCTGTATGACAGTCTCTCGATCCATCGATGTCTCTACAAATGACCCAGTTTCATTCCTTTTTATGGCCGAGTAATATTCCATTTTATATATGTACCACATCTTTATCCATTCATCTGTCTGTGGGCATTTAGGTTGCTTCCATTACCTGGCTATTGTAAATAGTGCTGCAATGAACATTGTGGTGAATATGCCTTTTAGATTTACGGTTTTCTCTGGGTATATACCCAGAAGTGGGATTGCTGGATCAGATGGCAATTCTATTTCTAGTTTTTTTAAGGAAACTCCATACTGTTCTCCATAGTGACTGTATCAATTTACATTCCCACCAATAGTGGAAGAGGGCTCCTTTTGTCCACACCCTCCCCAGAATTGGTTGTTTGTAGATTTTCTGATGATGCCGATTCTAACGGGTGTGAGGTGATACCTCATTGTAGTTTTGATTTGCATTTCTCTAATAATTAGTGCTGTTGAGCAGCTTTTCATGTGCGTCTTGGCCATCTCTGTGTCTCCTTTGAAGAAACGTCTCTTTAGATCTTCTGCCCATTTTTGTATTGGGTTGTTTGTTTTTTAATATTAAGCTGCATGAGCTGTTTATATATATTGGAGATTAAACCTCTGTCCATTGATTCGTTTGCAACGATTTTCGCCCATTCTGAGGGATGCCTTTTTCCATTCCCGTTTTTTTAACAAAAAAGGAAAGAAAGGAAAAGAAGCAGAACACTAATGTGCGTAAAATATGCCTTTTGAAACGGTCGTTTTGAAATATGGACGTGCTTTGAATTTTTTGGTCGATATGTGACCCCAGGATTTGTTTTCAGGGCAGGTGTCATTTACAGGCCTGCAATGATTTTGAATATCAACTGACCATTAGCGCTGGGATTAAAGCTGCTGTTCTGTGAAACGGCCACAAAGTGGCAGCAGTTCTCCCTTACCAAATCTGGTTACTAGGGCAAGAGAGCCTCAGTGGAAGTGGTGTTCTAGATTGGAATTTAGAATGGAATGTGCCAGGAGAAAGCCCCTCAAGTTTGTCTCACTACTTCTTGTTCGTGTTTTTAATTTATTTATTTTTTTATTTTTTATTACAGCAAGTTTGATTACAATGTTTGGCTTGTTGTAGGTGTGGAAGATGTGGTTCTTTTACACATATACAGATGTCTGTTCTTCCTGGGATCCTTTTCCCATGTACGTTATGACAGAATGTTGAGTAGTCCACTCTTGGTATTCTGTAGGTCTTTGGTGATTATATATGTCACCTGTGTTTGTATATGTGTGTTAACCCCGGTATCGTAATGAAACCAATCCTCACAACTTTCCATTGGTGAACCATAAGTTTGTTTACTGAATCTGTGATTGCCCTTCTCCGTGGAAATATCTGCCCTGGTATCCATTTTTAGGTAACACCTATAAGTGATATGATATGATATGTGTCTTTCACTTTCTGACTTACTACATGTCACGTGATTACTTCTAGACTCATCTACGGTGCTGCAAATGGCATTGTGTCCTTTTTCTCCTTGGCTTCTATTCTGCCTTAGCGAGGTCCATTTTTAACAATGTGATTCCCTGAGGGTTGTGGATTAGCTGACCTGGGCAGCCTTACCCTGCCGGCCCGCCCTCCCCAGGTGTGCCTCGTTGAGGTCAATATAAACAGAGCTCCAGGCAGCAATAGCCCCTGAAGCTGTGCCTGACTCCATATTCTCTGCCCCGTCAGCAGTCTCGGGGCTGTGCTGGTGGGAGGGAGTGAGGGGCCACAGTTTTGTGGGTGGCCCGGTGTGAGTGCGGCTCTGCTGGCCTTTCTGCAGGAGTTGCCAGGCTGACACGTGTAAAGAAGAGGATGTGTCACCCATACCTTCAGCTGGAATTTCTCTCCGGACAGAGGTGAGGAAGGAAAAAAGCAGTGAGTGCCGGGAGAGGAGGGGTGTCTCAGGCAGGGCAATGGAAAGCTTCCGGAAGAGCGTCCAGGACCAGGACCACCCTGGCTGGCCTGCAGGCACCAAGTTGGCCTGCGTGCTGTCGCTGGTGTGGCTCCACGGCCCTTCCTCTAGGCTTTCAAGCCCTTGTACATATTCAGGTGTTTTACCTGGGAAGGGTGGGAACAGTTCAGCAGCAGCTGGCCTGGGGCTCAGCTCACGTTTACTCACAGATGCCTCGGCACGGACCCCAGCTTTGCAATGAGGACGCTCCTTGCGTGGGGGGTGGGTTGCTGCCTGTATGGGAGATGGTTCCCCACCTCTGACCAATTTCAGAATTGTTTACCCCTGGAGCAAGTGCCCTGATAGGTTTTTCCTCTGTATAACTCGTGGGTTCAGTTTTTTTTTCTTTTATGGTTCAAGTTTGATTTTATTCCTCTTTTATGTATTTATAGATATAAGGATGGAAATAATTCATTCCTATAAATACATTTGTGAGACGGGAAGAAATTTTTTCTCTTTTATTTTTAAATTTTCTTTTTTAAAATTTTGAAATTTAATTTTATTTATTTTTTTATACTGTACGTTATTATTAGTTATGTATTTTATGCATATACATGTATTCAGGTCAATCCCAATCTCCCAACTCATCCCACCACCACCACCCCATGGCTTCCCACACTTGGTGTCCATACGTTTGTTCTCTACCTCTGTGTCTCTATTTATTTCCTGCAAACCAGTTCATCTGTAACATTTTTTAGGCTCCACATATATGCATTAATATACAATATTTGTTTTCCACTTTCTGACTTACTTCATTCTGTATGACAGTCTCTCGATCCATCGATGTCTCTACAAATGACCCAGTTTCATTCCTTTTTATGGCCGAGTAATATTCCATTTTATATACGTACCACATCTTTATCCATTCATCTGTCTGTGGGCATTTAGGTTGCTTCCATTACCTGGCTATTGTAAATAGTGCTGCAACGAATATTGTGGTGAATGTGCCTTTTTGATTTACGGTTTTCTCTGGGTATATGCCCAGAAGTGGGATTGCTGGATCAGATAGTAATTCTATTTCTAATTTTTTTAAGGAAACTCCATACTGTTCTCCATAGTGACTGTATCAATTTACATTCCCACCAATAGTGGAAGAGGGCTCCTTTTGTCCACACCCTCCCCAGAAATTGTTGTTTGTAGATTTTCTGATGATGCCGATTCTAACAGGTGTGAGGTGATACCTCATTGTAGTTTTGATTTGCATTTCTCTAATAATTACTGCTGTTGAGCAGCTTTTCATGTGCGTCTTGGCCATCTCTGTGTCTCCTTTGAAGAAAGGTCTCTTTAGATCTCTTGCGCATTTTTGTATTGGGTTGTTTGTTTTTTTAATATTAAGCTGCATGAGCTGTTTATATATATTGGAGATTAAACCTCTGTCCATTGATTCGTTTGCAACGATTTTCGCCCATTCTGAGGGATGCCTTTTTCCATTCCCGATTTTTTTAACAAAAAAGGAAAGAAAGGAAAAGAAGCAGAACACTAATGTGCGTAAAATATGCCTTTTGAAACGGTCGTTTTGAAATATGGACGTCCTTGGAATTTTTTGGTCGATATGTGACCCCAGGATTTGTTTTCAGGGCAGGTGTCATTTACAGGCCTGCAATGATTTTGTATATCATCTGACCATTAGTGCTGGGATTAAAGCTGCTGTTGTGTGAAACGGCCACAAGGTGGCAGCAGTTCTCCCTTGCCAAATCTGGTTACTAGGGCAAGAGAGCCTCAATGGAAATGGTGTTCTAGATTGGAATTTAGAATGGAATGTGCCAGGAGAAAGCCCCTCAAGTTTGTCTCACTACTTCTTGTACGTGTTTTTAATTTAATTTTTTTTTTATTTTTTATTACAGCAAGTTTGATTACAATGTTTGGCTTGTTGTAGGTGTGGAAGATGTGGTTCTTTTACACATATACAGATGTCTGTTCTTCCTGGGATCCTTTTCCCATGTACTTTATGACAGAATGTTGAGTAGTCCTCTCTTGGTATTCTGTAGGTCTTTGGTGATTATATATGTCACTGTGTTTGTATATGTCTGTTAACCCCGATATTGTAATGAAACCAATCCTCACACCTTTCCATTGGTGAACCATAAGTTTGTTTAATGAATCTGTGATTGCCCTTCTCCGTGGAAATATCTGCCCTGGTATCCATTTTTAGGTAACACTTATAAGTGATATGATATGATATGTGTCTTTCACTTTCTGACTTACTACAAGTCACGTGATTATTTGTAGACTCATCTACGGTGCTGCAAATGGCATTGTGTCCTTTTTTCCCTTGGCTTCTCTTCTGCCTTAGCGAGGTCCATTTTCAACAATGTAATTCCCTGAGGGTTGTGGATTAGCTGACCTGGGCAGCCTTACCCTGCCGGCCCGCCCGCCCCAGGTGTGACTCATTGAGGTCAATATAAACAGAGCTCCAGGCAGCAATAGCCCCTGAAGCTCTGCCTGACTCCATATTCTCTGCCCCGTCAGCAGTCTCGGGGCTGTGCTGGTGGGAGGGAGTGAGGGGCCACAGCTTTGTGGGTTGCCCGGTGTGAGTGGGGCTCTGCTGGCCTTTCTGCAGGAGTTGCCAGGCAGCCGCCTGTAAAGAAGAGGATGTGTCACCCATACCTTCCGCTTGAATATCTCTCTGGACAGAGGTGAGGAAGGAAAAAAGCAGTGGGGGCCGGGACAGGAGGGTTATCTCAGGCAGGGCAATGGAAAGCTTCCGGAAGAGCGCCAGGGTCCAGGACCACCCTGGCTGGCCTGCAGGCACCAAGTTGGCCTGCGTGCTGTCGCTGGTGTGGCTCCACGGTCCTTCCTCTAGGCTTTCAAGCCCTTGTACATATTCAGGTGTTTTACCTGGGAAGGGTGGGAACAGTTCAGCAGCAGCTGGCCTGGGGCTCAGCTCACATTTACTCACAGATGCCTCGACACGGTCCCCCAGCTTTGCAATGAGGACGCTCCTTGCGTGGGGGGTGGGTTGCTGGCTGTATGGGAGATGGTTCCCCACCTCTGACCAATTTCAGAATTGTTTACCACTGGAGCAAGTGCCCTGATAGTGTTTTGCTCTGTATAACTCGTGGGTTCAGTTTTTTTTTCTTTTATGGTTCAAGTTAGAATTTATTCCTCTTTTATGTATTTATAGATATAAGCATGGAAATAATTCATTCCTATAAATACATCTGTGAGACGGGAAGAACTTTTTTCTCTTTTATTTTTAAATTTTATTTTTTAAAATTTTGAAATTTAATTTTATTTATTTTTTTATACTGCACGTTATTATTAGTTATGTATTTTATGCATATACATGTATTCAGGTCAATCCCAATCCCCCAACTCATCCCACCACCACCACCCCATGGCTTCCCACACTTGGTGTCCATACGTTTGTTCTCTACCTCTGTGTCTCTATTTATTTCCTGCAAACCAGTTCATCTGTACCATTTTTTAGGCTCCACATATATGCATTAATATACAATATTTGTTTTCCACTTTCTGACTTACTTCATTCTGTATGACAGTCTCTCGATCCATCGATGTCTCTACAAATGACCCAGTTTCATTCCTTTTTATGGCCGAGTAATATTCCATTTTATATACGTACCACATCTTTATCCATTCATCTGTCTGTGGGCATTTAGGTTGCTTCCATTACCTGGCTATTGTAAATAGTGCTGCAACGAATATTGTGGTGAATGTGCCTTTTTGATTTACGGTTTTTTCTGGGTATATGCCCAGAAGTGGGATTGCTGGATCAGATAGTAATTCTATTTCTAGTTTTTTTAAGGAAACTCCATACTGTTCTCCATAGTGACTGTATCAATTTACATTCCCACCAATAGTGGAAGAGGGCTCCTTTTGTCCACACCCTCCCCAGAATTGGTTGTTTGTAGATTTTCTGATGATGCCGATTCTAACGGGTGTGAGGTGATACCTCATTGTAGTTTTGATTTGCATTTCTCTAATAATTAGTGCTGTTGAGCAGCTTTTCATGTGCGTCTTGGCCATCTCTGTGTCTCCTTTGAAGAAACGTCTCTTTAGATCTTCTGCCCATTTTTGTATTGGGTTGTTTGTTTTTTTAATATTAAGCTGCATGAGCTGTTTATATATATTGGAGATTAAACCTCTGTCCATTGATTCGTTTGCAACGATTTTCGCCCATTCTGAGGGATGCCTTTTTCCATTCCCTTTTTTTTAACAAAAAAGGAAAGAAAGGAAAAGAAGCAGAACACTAATGTGCGTAAAATATGCCTTTTGAAACGGTCGTTTTGAAATATGGACGTGCTTTGAATTTTTTGGTCGATATGTGACCCCAGGATTTGTTTTCAGGGCAGGTGTCATTTACAGGCCTGCAATGATTTTGAATATCAACTGACCATTAGCGCTGGGATTAAAGCTGCTGTTCTGTGAAACGGCCACAAAGTGGCAGCAGTTCTCCCTTACCAAATCTGGTTACTAGGGCAAGAGAGCCTCAGTGGAAGTGGTGTTCTAGATTGGAATTTAGAATGGAATGTGCCAGGAGAAAGCCCCTCAAGTTTGTCTCACTACTTCTTTTTCGTGTTTTTAATTTATTTATTTTTTTATTTTTTATTACAGCAAGTTTGATTACAATGTTTGGCTTGTTGTAGGTGTGGAAGATGTGGTTCTTTTACACATATACAGATGTCTGTTCTTCCTGGGATCCTTTTCCCATGTACGTTATGACAGAATGTTGAGTAGTCCACTCTTGGTATTCTGTAGGTCTTTGGTGATTATATATGTCACCTGTGTTTGTATATGTGTGTTAACCCCGGTATCGTAATGAAACCAATCCTCACAACTTTCCATTGGTGAACCATAAGTTTGTTTACTGAATCTGTGATTGCCCTTCTCCGTGGAAATATCTGCCCTGGTATCCATTTTTAGGTAACACCTATAAGTGATATGATATGATATGTGTCTTTCACTTTCTGACTTACTACATGTCACGTGATTACTTCTAGACTCATCTACGGTGCTGCAAATGGCATTGTGTCCTTTTTCTCCTTGGCTTCTATTCTGCCTTAGCGAGGTCCATTTTTAACAATGTGATTCCCTGAGGGTTGTGGATTAGCTGACCTGGGCAGCCTTACCCTGCCGGCCCGCCCTCCCCAGGTGTGCCTCGTTGAGGTCAATATAAACAGAGCTCCAGGCAGCAATAGCCCCTGAAGCTGTGCCTGACTCCATATTCTCTGCCCCGTCAGCAGTCTCGGGGCTGTGCTGGTGGGAGGGAGTGAGGGGCCACAGCTTTGTGGGTGGCCCGGTGTGAGTGGGGCTCTGCTGGCCTTTCTGCAGGAGTTGCCAGGCTGACACGTGTAAAGAAGAGGATGTGTCACCCATACCTTCAGCTGGAATTTCTCTCCGGACAGAGGTGAGGAAGGAAAAAAGCAGTGAGTGCCGGGAGAGGAGGGGTATCTCAGGCAGGGCAATGGAAAGCTTCCGGAAGAGCGTCCAGGACCAGGACCACCCTGGCTGGCCTGCAGGCACCAAGTTGGCCTGCGTGCTGTCGCTGGTGTGGCTCCACGGCCCTTCCTCTAGGCTTTCAAGCCCTTGTACATATTCAGGTGTTTTACCTGGGAAGGGTGGGAACAGTTCAGCAGCAGCTGGCCTGGGGCTCAGCTCACGTTTACTCACAGATGCCTCGGCACGGACCCCAGCTTTGCAATGAGGACGCTCCTTGCGTGGGGGGTGGGTTGCTGCCTGTATGGGAGATGGTTCCCCACCTCTGACCAATTTCAGAATTGTTTACCCCTGGAGCAAGTGCCCTGATAGGTTTTTCCTCTGTATAACTCGTGGGTTCAGTTTTTTTTTCTTTTATGGTTCAAGTTTGATTTTATTCCTCTTTTATGTATTTATAGATATAAGGATGGAAATAATTCATTCCTATAAATACATTTGTGAGACGGGAAGAAATTTTTTCTCTTTTATTTTTAAATTTTCTTTTTTAAAATTTTGAAATTTAATTTTATTTATTTTTTTATACTGTACGTTATTATTAGTTATGTATTTTATGCGTATACATGTATTCAGGTCAATCCCAATCTCCCAACTCATCCCACCACCACCACCCCATGGCTTCCCACACTTGGTGTCCATACGTTTGTTCTCTACCTCTGTGTCTCTATTTATTTCCTGCAAACCAGTTCATCTGTAACATTTTTTAGGCTCCACATATATGCATTAATATACAATATTTGTTTTCCACTTTCTGACTTACTTCATTCTGTATGACAGTCTCTCGATCCATCGATGTCTCTACAAATGACCCAGTTTCATTCCTTTTTATGGCCGAGTAATATTCCATTTTATATACGTACCACATCTTTATCCATTCATCTGTCTGTGGGCATTTAGGTTGCTTCCATTACCTGGCTATTGTAAATAGTGCTGCAACGAATATTGTGGTGAATGTGCCTTTTTGATTTACGGTTTTCTCTGGGTATATGCCCAGAAGTGGGATTGCTGGATCAGATAGTAATTCTATTTCTAATTTTTTTAAGGAAACTCCATACTGTTCTCCATAGTGACTGTATCAATTTACATTCCCACCAATAGTGGAAGAGGGCTCCTTTTGTCCACACCCTCCCCAGAAATTGTTGTTTGTAGATTTTCTGATGATGCCGATTCTAACGGGTGTGAGGTGATACCTCATTGTAGTTTTGATTTGCATTTCTCTAATAATTAGTGCTGTTGAGCAGCTTTTCATGTGCGTCTTGGCCATCTCTGTGTCTCCTTTGAAGAAAGGTCTCTTTAGATCTCTTGCGCATTTTTGTATTGGGTTGTTTGTTTTTTTAATATTAAGCTGCATGAGCTGTTTATATATATTGGAGATTAAACCTCTGTCCATTGATTCGTTTGCAACGATTTTCGCCCATTCTGAGGGATGCCTTTTTCCATTCCCGATTTTTTTAACAAAAAAGGAAAGAAAGGAAAAGAAGCAGAACACTAATGTGCGTAAAATATGCCTTTTGAAACGGTCGTTTTGAAATATGGACGTCCTTGGAATTTTTTGGTCGATATGTGACCCCAGGATTTGTTTTCAGGGCAGGTGTCATTTACAGGCCTGCAATGATTTTGTATATAATCTGACCATTAGTGCTGGGATTAAAGCTGCTGTTGTGTGAAACGGCCACAAGGTGGCAGCAGTTCTCCCTTGCCAAATCTGGTTACTAGGGCAAGAGAGCCTCAATGGAAATGGTGTTCTAGATTGGAATTTAGAATGGAATGTGCCAGGAGAAAGCCCCTCAAGTTTGTCTCACTACTTCTTGTACGTGTTTTTAATTTAATTTTTTTTTTATTTTTTATTACAGCAAGTTTGATTACAATGTTTGGCTTGTTGTAGGTGTGGAAGATGTGGTTCTTTTACACATATACAGATGTCTGTTCTTCCTGGGATCCTTTTCCCATGTACGTTATGACAGAATGTTGAGTAGTCCTCTCTTGGTATTCTGTAGGTCTTTGGTGATTATATATGTCACTGTGTTTGTATATGTCTGTTAACCCCGATATTGTAATGAAACCAATCCTCACACCTTTCCATTGGTGAACCATAAGTTTGTTTAATGAATCTGTGATTGCCCTTCTCCGTGGAAATATCTGCCCTGGTATCCATTTTTAGGTAACACTTATAAGTGATATGATATGATATGTGTCTTTCACTTTCTGACTTACTACAAGTCACGTGATTATTTGTAGACTCATCTACGGTGCTGCAAATGGCATTGTGTCCTTTTTTCCCTTGGCTTCTCTTCTGCCTTAGCGAGGTCCATTTTCAACAATGTAATTCCCTGAGGGTTGTGGATTAGCTGACCTGGGCAGCCTTACCCTGCCGGCCCGCCCGCCCCAGGTGTGACTCATTGAGGTCAATATAAACAGAGCTCCAGGCAGCAATAGCCCCTGAAGCTCTGCCTGACTCCATATTCTCTGCCCCGTCAGCAGTCTCGGGGCTGTGCTGGTGGGAGGGAGTGAGGGGCCACAGCTTTGTGGGTTGCCCGGTGTGAGTGGGGCTCTGCTGGCCTTTCTGCAGGAGTTGCCAGGCAGCCGCCTGTAAAGAAGAGGATGTGTCACCCATACCTTCCGCTTGAATATCTCTCTGGACAGAGGTGAGGAAGGAAAAAAGCAGTGGGGGCCGGGACAGGAGGGTTATCTCAGGCAGGGCAATGGAAAGCTTCCGGAAGAGCGCCAGGGTCCAGGACCACCCTGGCTGGCCTGCAGGCACCAAGTTGGCCTGCGTGCTGTCGCTGTTGTGGCTCCACGGTCCTTCCTCTAGGCTTTCAAGCCCTTGTACATATTCAGGTGTTTTACCTGGAAAGGGTGGGGACAGTTCAGCAGCAGCTGGCCTGGGGCTCAGCTCACGTTTACTCACAGATGCCTCGGCACGGACCCACAGCTTTGCAATGAGGACGCTCCTTGCATGGGGGGTGGGTTGCTGGCTGTATGGGAGATGGTTCCCCACCTCTGACCAATTTCAGAATTGTTTACCGCTGGAGCAAGTGCCGTGATAGGGTTTTCCTCTGTATAACTCGTGGGTTCACTTTTTTTTTCTTTTATCGTTCAAGTTAGATTTTATTCCTCTATTATGTATTTATAGATATAAGCATGGAAATAATTCATTCCTATAAATACATCTGTGTGACGGGAAGAACTTTATTCTGTTTTATTTTTAAATTTTATTTTTTAAAATTTTGAAATTTAATTTTATTTATTTTTTTTATACAGCACGTTATTATTAGTTATGTACTTTATGCATATATATGTATTCAGGTCAATCCCAAACTCCCAACTCATCCCACCACCACCACCCCGTGGCTTCCCACACTTGGTGTCCATACGTTTGTTCTCTACCTCTGTGTCTCTATTTCTTCCCTGCAAACCAGTTCATCTGTACCATTTTTTAGGCTCCACATTTATGCATTAATATACAATATTTGTTTTCCTCTTTCTGACTTACTTCATTCTGTATGACAGTCTCTCGATCCATCGATGTCTCTACAAATGACCCAGTTTCATTCCTTTTTATGGCCGAGTAATATTCCATTTTATATATGTACCACATCTTTATCCATTCATCTGTCTGTGGGCATTTAGGTTGCTTCCATTACCTGGCTATTGTAAATAGTGCTGCAATGAACATTGTGGTGAATATGCCTTTTAGATTTACGGTTTTCTCTGGGTATATACCCAGAAGTGGGATTGCTGGATCAGATGGTAATTCTATTTCTAGTTTTTTTAAGGAAACTCCATACTGTTCTCCATAGTGACTGTATCAATTTACATTCCCACCGATAGTGGAAGAGGGCTCCTTTTGTCCACACCCTCCCCAGAATTTGTTGTTTGTAGATTTTCTGATGATGCCGATTCTAACGGGTGTGAGGTGATACCTCATTGTAGTTTTGATTTGCATTTCTCTAATAATTAGTGCTGTTGAGCAGCTTTTCATGTGCGTCTTGGCCATCTCTGTGTCTCCTTTGAAGAAACGTCTCTTTAGATCTTCTGCCCATTTTTGTATTGGGTTGTTTGTTTTTTAATATTAAGCTGCATGAGCTGTTTATATATATTGGAGATTAAACCTCTGTCCATTGATTCGTTTGCAACGATTTTCGCCCATTCTGAGGGATGCCTTTTTCCATTCCCGTTTTTTTAACAAAAAAGGAAAGAAAGGAAAAGAAGCAGAACACTCATGTGCGTAAAATATGCCTTTTGAAACGGTCGTTTTGAAATATGGACGTCCTTTGAATTTTTTGGTCGATATGTGACCCCTGGATTTGTTTTCAGGGCAGGTGTCATTTACAGGCCTGCAATGATTTTGAATATCAACTGACCATTAGCACTGGGATTAAAGCTGCTGTTGTGTGAAACGGCCACAAGGTGGCAGCAGTTCTCCGTTACCAAATCTGGTTACTAGGGCAACAGAGCCTCAGTGGAAGTGATGTTCTAGATTGGAATTTAGAATGGAATATGCCAGGAGAAAGACCCTCAAGTTTGTCTCACTACTTCTTGTTCGTGTTTTTAATTTAATTTTTTATTTTTTATTACAGCAAGTTTGATTACAATGTTTGGCTTGTTGTAGGTGTGGAAGATGTGGTTCTTTTACACATATACAGATGTCTGTTCTTCCTGGGATCCTTTTCCCATGTACGTTATGACAGAATGTTGAATAGTCCACTCTTGGTATTCTGTAGGTCTTTGGTGATTATATATGTCACCTGTGTTTGTATATGTGTGTTAACCCCGATATCGTAATGAAACCAATCCTCACACCTTTCCATTGGTGAACCATAAGTTTGTTTAATGAATCTGTGATTGCCCTTCTCCGTGGAAATATATGCCCTGGTAACCATTTTTAGGTAACACCTATAAATGATATGATATGATATGTGTCTTTCACTTTCTGACTTACTACAAGTCACGTGATTACTTCTAGACTCATCTACGGTGCTGCAAATGGCATTGTGTCCTTTTCTCCCTTGGCTTCTATTCTGCCTTAGCGAGGTCCATTTTCAACAATGTGATTCCCTGAGGCTTGTGGATTAGCTGACCTGGGCAGCCTTACCCTGCCGGCCCGCCCTCCCCAGGTGTGCCTCGTTGAGGTCAATATAAACAGAGCTCCAGGGAGCAATAGCCCCTGAAGCTGTGCCTGACTCCATATTCTCTGCCCCGTCAGCAGTCTCGGGGCTGTGCTGGTGGGAGGGAGTGAGGGGCCACAGCTTTGTGGGTGGCCCGGTGTGAGTGGGGCTCTGCTGGCCTTTCTGCAGGAGTTGCCAGGCTGCCGCCTGTAAAGAAGAGGTTGTGTCACCCATACCTTCCGCTGGAATTTCTCTCCGGACAGAGGTGAGGAAGGAAAAAAGCATTGGGTGCCGGAAGAGGAGGGGTATCTCAGGCAGGGCAATGGAAAGCTTCCGGAAGAGCGTCCAGCGCCAGGACCACCCTGGCTGGACTGAAGGCACCAAGTTGGCCTGCGTGCTGTCGCTGGTTGGCTCGACGGCCCTTCCTCTAGGCTTTCAAGCCCTTGTACATATTCAGGTGTTTTACCTGGGAAGGGTGGGAACAGTTCAGCAGCAGCTGGCCTGGGGCTCAGCTCACGTTTACTCACTGATGCCTCGGCACGGTCCCCCAGCTTTGCAATGAGGACGCTCCTTGCGTGGGGGTTGGGTTGCTGGCTGTATGGGAGATGGTTCCCCACCTCTGACCAATTTCAGAATTGTTTACCACTGGAGCAAGTGCCCTGATAGGTTTTTCCTCTGTATAACTCGTGGGTTCATTTTTTTTTCTTTTATGGTTCAAGTTAGATTTTATTCCTCTTTTATGTATTTATAGATATAAGCATGGAAATAATTCATTCCTATAAATACATCTGTGTGACGGGAAGAACTATTTTCTGTTTTATTTTTAAATTTTATTTTTTAAAATTTTGAAATTTAATTTTATTTATTTTTTTATACAGCACGTTATTATTAGTTATGTATTTTATGCATATACATGTATTCAGGTCAATCCCACACTCCCAACTCATCCCACCACCACCACCCGATGGCTTCCCACACTTGGTGTCCATACGTTTGTTCTCTACCTCTGTGTCTCTATTTCTTCCCTGCAAACCAGTTCATCTGTACCATTTTTAGGCTCCACATATATGCATTAATATACAATATTCGTTTTCCTCTTTCTGACTTACTTCATTCTGTATGACAGTCTCTCGATTTATCGATGTCTCTACAAATGACCCAGTTTCATTCCTTTTTATGGCCGAGTAATATTCCATTTTATATATGTACCACATCTTTATCCATTCATCTGTCTGTGGGCATTTAGGTTGCTTCCATTACCTGGCTATTCTAAATAGTGCTGCAACGAACATTGTGGTGAATGTGCCTTTTTGAAATACGGTTTTCTCTGGGTATATGCCCAGAAGTGGGATTGCTGGATCAGATGGTAATTCTATTTCTAATTTTTTTAAGGAAACTCCATACTGTTCTCCATAGTGACTGTATCAATTTACATTCCCACCAGTAGTGGAAGAGGGCTCCTTTTGTCCACACCCTCCCCAGAATTGGTTGTTTGTAGATTTTCTGATGATGCCGATTCTAACAGGTGTGAGGTGATACCTCATTGTAGTTTTGATTTGCATTTCTCTAATAATTAGTGCTGTTGAGCAGCTTTTCATGTGCGTCTTGGCCATCTCTGTGTCTCCTTTGAAGAAACGTCTCTTTAGATCTTCTGCCCATTTTTGTATTGGGTTGTTTGTTTTTTAATATTAAGCTGCATGAGCTGTTTATATATATTGGAGATTAAACCTCTGTCCATTGATTCGTTTGCAACGATTTTCGCCCATTCTGAGGGATGCCTTTTTCCATTCCCGATTTTTTTAACAAAAAAGGAAAGAAAGGAAAAGAAGCAGAACACTAATGTGCGTAAAATATGCCTTTTGAAACGGTCGTTTTGAAATATGGACGTCCTTTGAATGTTTTGGTCGATATGTGACCCCAGGATTTGTTTTCAGGGCAGGTGTCATTTACAGGCCTGCAATGATTTTGAATATCAACTGACCATTAGCGCTGGGATTAAAGCTGCTGTTGTGTGAAACGGCCACAAGGTGGCAGCAGTTCACCCTTACCAAATCTGGTTACTAGGGCAAGAGAGCCTCAGTGGAAGTGGTGATCTAGATTGGAGTTTAGAATGAAATGTGCCAGGAGGAAGCCCCTCACGTTTGTCTCACTACTTCTTGTTCGTGTTTTTAATTTAATTTTTTATTTTTTATTACAGCAAGTTTGATTACAATGTTTGGCTTGTTGTAGGTGTGGAAGATGTGGTTCTTTTACACATATACAGATGACTGTTCTTCCTGGGATCCTTTTCCCATGTACGTTATGACAGAATGTTGAGTAGTCCTGTCTTGGTATTCTGTAGGTCTTTGGTGATTATATATGTCACCTGTGTTTGTATATGTCTGTTAACCCCGATATCGTAATGAAACCAATCCTCACACCATTCCATTGGTGAACCATAAGTTTGTTTAATGAATCTGTGATTGCCCTTCTCCATGGAAATATCTGCCCTGGTATCCATTTTTAGGTAACACCTATAAGTGATATGATATGATATGTGTCTTTCACTTTCTGACTTACTACAAGTCACGTGATTACTTCTAGACTCATCTACGGTGCTGCAAATGGCATTGTGTCCTTTTTTTCCTTGGCATCTCTTCTGCCTTAGCGGGGTCCATTTTCAACAATGTGATTCCCTGAGGGTTGTGGATTAGCTGACCTGGGCAGCCTTACCCTGCCGGCCCGCCCTCCCCAGGTGTGCCTCGTTGAGGTCAATATAAACAGAGCTCCAGGCAGCAATAGCCCCTGAAGCTGTGCCTGACTCCATATTCTCTGCCCCGTCAGCAGTCTCGGGGCTGTGCTGGTGGGAGGGAGTGAGGGGCCACAGCTTTGTGGGTGGCCCGGTGTGAGTGGGGTTCTGCTGGCCTTTCTGCAGGAGTTGCCAGGCTGCCGCCTGTAAAGAAGAGGATGTGTCACCCATACCTTCCGCTGGAATTTCTCTCCGGACAGAGGTGATGAAGGAAAAAAGCAGTGGGGGCCGGGACAAGAGGGTTATCTCAGGCAGGGCAATGGAAAGCTTCTGGAAGAGCGCCAGGGTCCAGGACCACCCTGGCTGGCCTGCAGGCACCAAGTTGGCCTGCGTGCTGTCGCTGGTGTGGCTCCACGGTCCTTCCTCTAGGCTTTCAAGCCCTTGTACATATTCAGGTGTTTTACCTGGAAAGGGTGGGGACAGTTCAGCAGCAGCTGGCCTGGGGCTCAGCTCACGTTTACTCACAGATGCCTCGGCACGGACCCCCAGCTTTGCAATGAGGACGCTCCTTGCATGGGGGGTGGGTTGCTGGCTGTATGGGAGATGGTTCCCCACCTCTGACCAATTTCAGAATTGTTTACCGCTGGAGCAAGTGCCGTGATAGGGTTTTCCTCTGTATAACTCGTGGGTTCACTTTTTTTTTCTTTTATCGTTCAAGTTAGATTTTATTCCTCTTTTATGTATTTATAGATATAAGCATGGAAATAATTCATTCCTATAAATACATCTGTGTGACGGGAAGAACTTTTTTCTGTTTTATTTTTAAATTTTATTTTTTAAAATTTTGAAATTTAATTTTATTTATTTTTTATACAGCACGTTATTATTAGTTATGTACTTTATGCATATATATGTATTCAGGTCAATCCCAAACTCCCAACTCATCCCACCACCACCACCCCGTGGCTTCCCACACTTGGTGTCCATACGTTTGTTCTCTACCTCTGTGTCTCTATTTCTTCCCTGCAAACCAGTTCATCTGTACCATTTTTTAGGCTCCACATTTATGCATTAATATACAATATTTGTTTTCCTCTTTCTGACTTACTTCATTCTGTATGACAGTCTCTCGATCCATCGATGTCTCTACAAATGACCCAGTTTCATTCCTTTTAATGCCCGAGTAATATTCCATTTTATATATGTACCACATCTTTATCCATTCATCTGTCTGTGGGCATTTAGGTTGCTTCCATTACCTGGCTATTGTAAATAGTGCTGCAATGAACATTGTGGTGAATATGCCTTTTAGATTTACGGTTTTCTCTGGGTATATACCCAGAAGTGGGATTGCTGGATCAGATGGTAATTCTATTTCTAGTTTTTTTAAGGAAACTCCATACTGTTCTCCATAGTGACTGTATCAATTTACATTCCCACCAGTAGTGGAAGAGGGCTCCTTTTGTCCACACCCTCCCCAGAATTGGTTGTTTGTAGATTTTCTGATGATGCCGATTCTAACGGGTGTGAGGTGATACCTCATTGTAGTTTTGATTTGCATTTCTCTAATAATTAGTGCTGTTGAGCAGCTTTTCATGTGCGTCTTGGCCATCTCTGTGTCTCCTTTGAAGAAACGTCTCTTTAGATCTTCTGCCCATTTTTGTATTGGGTTGTTTGTTTTTTAATATTAAGCTGCATGAGCTGTTTATATATATTGGAGATTAAACCTCTGTCCATTGATTCGTTTGCAACGATTTTCGCCCATTCTGAGGGATGCCTTTTTCCATTCCCGTTTTTTTAACAAAAAAGGAAAGAAAGGAATAGAAGCAGAACACTCATGTGCGTAAAATATGCCTTTTGAAACGGTCGTTTTGAAATATGGACGTCCTTTGAATTTTTCGGTCGATATGTGACCCCTGGATTTGTTTTCAGGGCAGGTGTCATTTACAGGCCTGCAATGATTTTGAATATCAACTGACCATTAGCACTGGGATTAAAGCTGCTGTTGTGTGAAACGGCCACAAGGTGGCAGCAGTTCTCCGTTACCAAATCTGGTTACTAGGGCAACAGAGCCTCAGTGGAAGTGATGTTCTAGATTGGAATTTAGAATGGAATATGCCAGGAGAAAGACCCTCAAGTTTGTCTCACTACTTCTTGTTCGTGTTTTTAATTTAATTTTTTATTTTTTATTACAGCAAGTTTGATTACAATGTTTGGCTTGTTGTAGGTGTGGAAGATGTGGTTCTTTTACACATATACAGATGTCTGTTCTTCCTGGGATCCTTTTCCCATGTACGTTATGACAGAATGTTGAGTAGTCCACTCTTGGTATTCTGTAGGTCTTTGGTGATTATATATGTCACCTGTGTTTGTATATGTGTGTTAACCCCGATATCGTAATGAAACCAATCCTCACACCTTTCCATTGGTGAACCATAAGTTTGTTTAATGAATCTGTGATTGCCCTTCTCCGTGGAAATATATGCCCTGGTAACCATTTTTAGGTAACACCTATAAGTGATATGATATGATATGTGTCTTTCACTTTCTGACTTACTACAAGTCACGTGATTACTTCTAGACTCATCTACGGTGCTGCAAATGGCATTGTGTCCTTTTCTCCCTTGGCTTCTATTCTGCCTTAGCGAGGTCCATTTTCAACAATGTGATTCCCTGAGGCTTGTGGATTAGCTGACCTGGGCAGCCTTACCCTGCCGGCCCGCCCTCCCCAGGTGTGCCTCGTTGAGGTCAATATAAACAGAGCTCCAGGCAGCAATAGCCCCTGAAGCTGTGCCTGACTCCATATTCTCTGCCCCGTCAGCAGTCTCGGGGCTGTGCTGGTGGGAGGGAGTGAGGGGCCACAGCTTTGTGGGTGGCCCGGTGTGAGTGGGGCTCTGCTGGCCTTTCTGCAGGAGTTGCCAGGCTGCCGCCTGTAAAAAAGAGGTTGTGTCACCCATACCTTCCGCTGGAATTTCTCTCCGGACAGAGGTGAGGAAGGAAAAAAGCATTGGGTGCCGGAAGAGGAGGGGTATCTCAGGCAGGGCAATGGAAAGCTTCCGGAAGAGCGTCCAGCGCCAGGACCACCCTGGCTGCACTGAAGGCACCAAGTTGGCCTGCGTGCTGTCGCTGGTTGGCTCAACGGCCCTTCCTCTAGGCTTTCAAGCCCTTGTACATATTCAGGTGTTTTACCTGGGAAGGGTGGGAACAGTTCAGCAGCAGCTGGCCTGGGGCTCAGCTCACGTTTACTCACTGATGCCTCGGCACGGTCCCCCAGCTTTGCAATGAGGACGCTCCTTGCGTGGGGGTTGGGTTGCTGGCTGTATGGGAGATGGTTCCCCACCTCTGACCAATTTCAGAATTGTTTACCACTGGAGCAAGTGCCCTGATAGGTTTTTCCTCTGTATAACTCGTGGGTTCATTTTTTTTTCTTTTATGGTTCAAGTTAGATTTTATTCCTCTTTTATGTATTTATAGATATAAGCATGGAAATAATTCATTCCTATAAATACATCTGTGTGACGGGAAGAACTATTTTCTGTTTTATTTTTAAATTTTATTTTTTAAAATTTTGAAATTTAATTTTATTTATTTTTTTTATACAGCACGTTATTATTAGTTATGTATTTTATGCATATACATGTATTCAGGTCAATCCCAAACTCCCAACTCATCCCACCACCACCACCCGATGGCTTCCCACACTTGGTGTCCATACGTTTGTTCTCTACCTCTGTGTCTCTATTTCTTCCCTGCAAACCAGTTCATCTGTACCATTTTTAGGCTCCACATATATGCATTAATATACAATATTCGTTTTCCTCTTTCTGACTTACTTCATTCTGTATGACAGTCTCTCGATTTATCGATGTCTCTACAAATGACCCAGTTTCATTCCTTTTTATGGCCGAGTAATATTCCATTTTATATATGTACCACATCTTTATCCATTCATCTGTCTGTGGGCATTTAGGTTGCTTCCATTACCTGGCTATTCTAAATAGTGCTGCAACGAACATTGTGGTGAATGTGCCTTTTTGAAATACGGTTTTCTCTGGGTATATGCCCAGAAGTGGGATTGCTGGATCAGATGGTAATTCTATTTCTAATTTTTTTAAGGAAACTCCATACTGTTCTCCATAGTGACTGTATCAATTTACATTCCCACCAGTAGTGGAAGAGGGCTCCTTTTGTCCACACCCTCCCCAGAATTGGTTGTTTGTAGATTTTCTGATGATGCCGATTCTAACAGGTGTGAGGTGATACCTCATTGTAGTTTTGATTTGCATTTCTCTAATAATTAGTGCTGTTGAGCAGCTTTTCATGTGCGTCTTGGCCATCTCTGTGTCTCCTTTGAAGAAACGTCTCTTTAGATCTTCTGCCCATTTTTGTATTGGGTTGTTTGTTTTTTAATATTAAGCTGCATGAGCTGTTTATATATATTGGAGATTAAACCTCTGTCCATTGATTCGTTTGCAACGATTTTCGCCCATTCTGAGGGATGCCTTTTTCCATTCCCGATTTTTTTAAGAAAAAAGGAAAGAAAGGAAAAGAAGCAGAACACTAATGTGCCTAAAATATGCCTTTTGAAACGGTCGTTTTGAAATATGGACGTCCTTTGAATTTTTTGGTCGATATGTGACCCCAGGATTTGTTTTCAGGGCAGGTGTCATTTACAGGCCTGCAATGATTTTGAATATCAACTGACCATTAGCGCTGGGATTAAAGCTGCTGTTGTGTGAAACGGCCACAAGGTGGCAGCAGTTCACCCTTACCAAATCTGGTTACTAGGGCAAGAGAGCCTCAGTGGAAGTGGTGATCTAGATTGGAGTTTAGAATGAAATGTGCCAGGAGGAAGCCCCTCACGTTTGTCTCACTACTTCTTGTTCGTGTTTTTAATTTAATTTTTTATTTTTTATTACAGCAAGTTTGATTACAATGTTTGGCTTGTTGTAGGTGTGGAAGATGTGGTTCTTTTACACATATACAGATGACTGTTCTTCCTGGGATCCTTTTCCCATGTACGTTATGACAGAATGTTGAGTAGTCCTGTCTTGGTATTCTGTAGGTCTTTGGTGATTATATATGTCACCTGTGTTTGTATATGTCTGTTAACCCCGATATCGTAATGAAACCAATCCTCACACCATTCCATTGGTGAACCATAAGTTTGTTTAATGAATCTGTGATTGCCCTTCTCCATGGAAATATCTGCCCTGGTATCCATTTTTAGGTAACACCTATAAGTGATATGATATGATATGTGTCTTTCACTTTCTGACTTACTACAAGTCACGTGATTACTTCTAGACTCATCTACGGTGCTGCAAATGGCATTGTGTCCTTTTTTTCCTTGGCATCTCTTCTGCCTTAGCGGGGTCCATTTTCAACAATGTGATTCCCTGAGGGTTGTGGATTAGCTGACCTGGGCAGCCTTACCCTGCCGGCCCGCCCTCCCCAGGTGTGCCTCGTTGAGGTCAATATAAACAGAGCTCCAGGCAGCAATAGCCCCTGAAGCTGTGCCTGACTCCATATTCTCTGCCCCGTCAGCAGTCTCGGGGCTGTGCTGGTGGGAGGGAGTGAGGGGCCACAGCTTTGTGGGTGGCCCGGTGTGAGTGGGGTTCTGCTGGCCTTTCTGCAGGAGTTGCCAGGCTGCCGCCTGTAAAGAAGAGGATGTGTCACCCATACCTTCCGCTGGAATTTCTCTCCGGACAGAGGTGATGAAGGAAAAAAGCAGTGGGGGCCGGGACAAGAGGGTTATCTCAGGCAGGGCAATGGAAAGCTTCCGGAAGAGCGCCAGGGTCCAGGACCACCCTGGCTGGCCTGCAGGCACCAAGTTGGCCTGCGTGCTGTCGCTGGTTGGCTCAACGGCCCTTCCTCTAGGCTTTCAAGCCCTTGTACATATTCAGGTGTTTTACCTGGGAAGGGTGGGAACAGTTCAGCAGCAGCTGGCCTGGGGCTCAGCTCACGTTTACTCACTGATGCCTCGGCACGGTCCCCCAGCTTTGCAATGAGGACGCTCCTTGCGTGGGGGTTGGGTTGCTGGCTGTATGGGAGATGGTTCCCCACCTCTGACCAATTTCAGAATTGTTTACCACTGGAGCAAGTGCCCTGATAGGTTTTTCCTCTGTATAACTCGTGGGTTCATTTTTTTTTCTTTTATGGTTCAAGTTAGATTTTATTCCTCTTTTATGTATTTATAGATATAAGCATGGAAATAATTCATTCCTATAAATACATCTGTGTGACGGGAAGAACTATTTTCTGTTTTATTTTTAAATTTTATTTTTTAAAATTTTGAAATTTAATTTTATTTATTTTTTTTATACAGCACGTTATTATTAGTTATGTATTTTATGCATATACATGTATTCAGGTCAATCCCAAACTCCCAACTCATCCCACCACCACCACCCGATGGCTTCCCACACTTGGTGTCCATACGTTTGTTCTCTACCTCTGTGTCTCTATTTCTTCCCTGCAAACCAGTTCATCTGTACCATTTTTAGGCTCCACATATATGCATTAATATACAATATTCGTTTTCCTCTTTCTGACTTACTTCATTCTGTATGACAGTCTCTCGATTTATCGATGTCTCTACAAATGACCCAGTTTCATTCCTTTTTATGGCCGAGTAATATTCCATTTTATATATGTACCACATCTTTATCCATTCATCTGTCTGTGGGCATTTAGGTTGCTTCCATTACCTGGCTATTCTAAATAGTGCTGCAACGAACATTGTGGTGAATGTGCCTTTTTGAAATACGGTTTTCTCTGGGTATATGCCCAGAAGTGGGATTGCTGGATCAGATGGTAATTCTATTTCTAATTTTTTTAAGGAAACTCCATACTGTTCTCCATAGTGACTGTATCAATTTACATTCCCACCAGTAGTGGAAGAGGGCTCCTTTTGTCCACACCCTCCCCAGAATTGGTTGTTTGTAGATTTTCTGATGATGCCGATTCTAACAGGTGTGAGGTGATACCTCATTGTAGTTTTGATTTGCATTTCTCTAATAATTAGTGCTGTTGAGCAGCTTTTCATGTGCGTCTTGGCCATCTCTGTGTCTCCTTTGAAGAAACGTCTCTTTAGATCTTCTGCCCATTTTTGTATTAGGTTGTTTGTTTTTTAATATTAAGCTGCATGAGCTGTTTATATATATTGGAGATTAAACCTCTGTCCATTGATTCGTTTGCAACGATTTTCGCCCATTCTGAGGGATGCCTTTTTCCATTCCCGATTTTTTTAACAAAAAAGGAAAGAAAGGAAAAGAAGCAGAACACTAATGTGCGTAAAATATGCCTTTTGAAACGGTCGTTTTGAAATATGGACGTCCTTTGAATTTTTTGGTCGATATGTGACCCCAGGATTTGTTTTCAGGGCAGGTGTCATTTACAGGCCTGCAATGATTTTGAATATCAACTGACCATTAGCGCTGGGATTAAAGCTGCTGTTGTGTGAAACGGCCACAAGGTGGCAGCAGTTCACCCTTACCAAATCTGGTTACTAGGGCAAGAGAGCCTCAGTGGAAGTGGTGATCTAGATTGGAGTTTAGAATGAAATGTGCCAGGAGGAAGAGCCTCACGTTTGTCTCACTACTTCTTGTTCGTGTTTTTAATTTAATTTTTTATTTTTTATTACAGCAAGTTTGATTACAATGTTTGGCTTGTTGTAGGTGTGGAAGATGTGGTTCTTTTACACATATACAGATGTCTGTTCTTCCTGGGATCCTTTTCCCATGTACGTTATGACAGAATGTTGAGTAGTCCACTCTTGGTATTCTGTAGGTCTTTGGTGATTATATATGTCACCTGTGTTTGTATATGTGTGTTAACCCCGATATCGTAATGAAACCAATCCTCACACCTTTCCATTGGTGAACCATAAGTTTGTTTAATGAATCTGTGATTGCCCTTCTCCGTGGAAATATATGCCCTGGTAACCATTTTTAGTTAACACCTATAAGTGATATGATATGATATGTGTCTTTCACTTTCTGACTTACTACAAGTCACGTGATTACTTCTAGACTCATCTACGGTGCTGCAAATGGCATTGTGTCCTTTTTTTCCTTGGCATCTCTTCTGCCTTAGCGAGGTCCATTTTCAACAATGTGATTCCCTGAGGCTTGTGGATTAGCTGACCTGGGCAGCCTTACCCTGCCGGCCCGCCCTCCCCAGGTGTGCCTCGTTGAGGTCAATATAAACAGAGCTCCAGGCAGCAATAGCCCCTGAAGCTGTGCCTGACTCCATATTCTCTGCCCCGTCAGCAGTCTCGGGGCTGTGCTGGTGGGAGGGAGTGAGGGGCCACAGCTTTGTGGGTGGCCCGGTGTGAGTGGGGCTCTGCTGGCCTTTCTGCAGGAGTTGCCAGGCTGCCGCCTGTAAAGAAGAGGTTGTGTCACCCATACCTTCCGCTGGAATTTCTCTCCGGACAGAGGTGAGGAAGGAAAAAAGCAGTGGGTGCCGGGATAAGAGGGGTATCTCAGGCAGGGAAATGGAAAGCTTCCGGAAGAGCGTCCAGCGCCAGGACCACCCTGGCTGGACTGAAGGCACCAAGTTGGCCTGCGTGCTGTCGCTGGTTGGCTCCACGCTCCTTCCTCTAGGCTTTCAAACCCTTGTACATATTCAGGTGTTTTACCTGGGAAGGGTGGGGACAGTTCAGCAGCAGCTGGCCTGGGGCTCAGCTCACGTTTACTCACTGATGCCTCGGCACGGTCCCCCAGCTTTGCAATGAGGACGCTCCTTGCGTGGGGGTTGGGTTGCTGGCTGTATGGGAGATGGTTCCCCACCTCTGACCAATTTCAGAATTGTTTACCGCTGGAGCAAGTGCCCTGATAGGTTTTTCCTCTGTATAACTCGTGGGTTCATTTTTTTTTCTTTTATGGTTCAAGTTAGATTTTATTCCTCTTTTATGTATTTATAGATATAAGCATGGAAATAATTCATTCCTATAAATACATCTGTGTGACGGGAAGAACTATTTTCTGTTTTATTTTTAAATTTTATTTTTTAAAATTTTGAAATTTAATTTTATTTATTTTTTTATACAGCACGTTATTATTAGTTATGTATTTTATGCATATACATGTATTCAGGTCAATCCCAAACTCCCAACTCATCCCACCACCACCACCCGATGGCTTCCCACACTTGGTGTCCATACGTTTGTTCTCTACCTCTGTGTCTCTATTTCTTCCCTGCAAACCAGTTCATCTGTACCATTTTTAGGCTCCACATATATGCATTAATATACAATATTCGTTTTCCTCTTTCTGACTTACTTCATTCTGTATGACAGTCTCTCGATTTATCGATGTCTCTACAAATGACCCAGTTTCATTCCTTTTTATGGCCGAGTAATATTCCATTTTATATATGTACCACATCTTTATCCATTCATCTGTCTGTGGGCATTTAGGTTGCTTCCATTACCTGGCTATTCTAAATAGTGCTGCAACGAACATAGTGGTGAATGTGCCTTTTTGAAATACGGTTTTCTCTGGGTATATGCCCAGAAGTGGGATTGCTGGATCAGATGGTAATTCTATTTCTAATTTTTTTAAGGAAACTCCATACTGTTCTCCATAGTGACTGTATCAATTTACATTCCCACCAGTAGTGGAAGAGGGCTCCTTTTGTCCACACCCTCCCCAGAATTGGTTGTTTGTAGATTTTCTGATGATGCCGATTCTAACAGGTGTGAGGTGATACCTCATTGTAGTTTTGATTTGCATTTCTCTAATAATTACTGCTGTTGAGCAGCTTTTCATGTGCGTCTTGGCCATCTCTGTGTCTCCTTTGAAGAAACGTCTCTTTAGATCTTCTGCCCATTTTTGTATTGGGTTGTTTGTTTTTTAATATTAAGCTGCATGAGCTGTTTATATATATTGGAGATTAAACCTCTGTCCATTGATTCGTTTGCAACGATTTTCGCCCATTCTGAGGGATGCCTTTTTCCATTCCCGATTTTTTTAAGAAAAAAGGAAAGAAAGGAAAAGAAGCAGAACACTAATGTGCGTAAAATATGCCTTTTGAAACGGTCGTTTTGAAATATGGACGTCCTTTGAATTTTTTGGTCGATATGTGACCCCAGGATTTGTTTTCAGGGCAGGTGTCATTTACAGGCCTGCAATGATTTTGAATATCAACTGACCATTAGCGCTGGGATTAAAGCTGCTGTTGTGTGAAACGGC
Source organism: Mesoplodon mirus (assembly GCF_964341445.2). Classification (NCBI taxonomy): domain Eukaryota; kingdom Metazoa; phylum Chordata; class Mammalia; order Artiodactyla; family Ziphiidae; genus Mesoplodon; species Mesoplodon mirus. The sequence continues at coordinate 2,034,948 of NW_028295764.1, read as the reverse complement.
CACAAGGTGGCAGCAGTTCACCCTTACCAAATCTGGTTACTAGGGCAAGAGAGCCTCAGTGGAAGTGGTGATCTAGATTGGAGTTTAGAATGAAATGTGCCAGGAGGAAGCCCCTCACGTTTGTCTCACTACTTCTTGTTCGTGTTTTTAATTTAATTTTTTATTTTTTATTACAGCAAGTTTGATTACAATGTTTGGCTTGTTGTAGGTGTGGAAGATGTGGTTCTTTTACCCATATACAGATGACTGTTCTTCCTGGGATCCTTTTCCCATGTACGTTATGACAGAATGTTGAGTAGTCCTCTCTTGGTATTCTGTAGGTCTTTGGTGATTATATATGTCACCTGTGTTTGTATATGTCTGTTAACCCCGATATCGTAATGAAACCAATCCTCACACCATTCCATTGGTGAACCATAAGTTTGTTTAATGAATCTGTGATTGCCCTTCTCCATGGAAATATCTGCCCTGGTATCCATTTTTAGGTAACACCTATAAGTGATATGATATTATATGTGTCTTTCACTTTCTGACTTACTACAAGTCACGTGATTACTTCTAGACTCATCTACGGTGCTGCAAATGGCATTGTGTCCTTTTTTTCCTTGGCATCTCTTCTGCCTTAGCGGGGTCCATTTTCAACAATGTGATTCCCTGAGGGTTGTGGATTAGCTGACCTGGGCAGCCTTACCCTGCCGGCCCGCCCTCCCCAGGTGTGCCTCGTTGAGGTCAATATAAACAGAGCTCCAGGCAGCAATAGCCCCTGAAGCTGTGCCTGACTCCATATTCTCTGCCCCGTCAGCAGTCTCGGGGCTGTGCTGGTGGGAGGGAGTGAGGGGCCACAGCTTTGTGGGTGGCCCGGTGTGAGTGGGGTTCTGCTGGCCTTTCTGCAGGAGTTGCCAGGCTGCCGCCTGTAAAGAAGAGGATGTGTCACCCATACCTTCCGCTGGAATTTCTCTCCGGACAGAGGTGATGAAGGAAAAAAGCAGTGGGGGCCGGGACAAGAGGGTTATCTCAGGCAGGGCAATGGAAAGCTTCTGGAAGAGCGCCAGGGTCCAGGACCACCCTGGCTGGCCTGCAGGCACCAAGTTGGCCTGCGTGCTGTCGCTGGTGTGGCTCCACGGTCCTTCCTCTAGGCTTTCAAGCCCTTGTACATATTCAGGTGTTTTACCTGGAAAGGGTGGGGACAGTTCAGCAGCAGCTGGCCTGGGGCTCAGCTCACGTTTACTCACAGATGCCTCGGCACGGACCCCCAGCTTTGCAATGAGGACGCTCCTTGCATGGGGGGTGGGTTGCTGGCTGTATGGGAGATGGTTCCCCACCTCTGACCAATTTCAGAATTGTTTACCGCTGGAGCAAGTGCCGTGATAGGGTTTTCCTCTGTATAACTCGTGGGTTCAGTTTTTTTTTTCTTTTATCGTTCAAGTTAGATTTTATTCCTCTTTTATGTATTTATAGATATAAGCATGGAAATAATTCACTCCTATAAATACATCTGTGTGACGGGAAGAACTTTTTTCTGTTTTATTTTTAAATTTTATTTTTTAAAATTTTGAAATTTAATTTTATTTATTTTTTTTATACAGCACGTTATTATTAGTTATGTACTTTATGCATATATATGTATTCAGGTCAATCCCAAACTCCCAACTCATCCCACCACCACCACCCCGTGGCTTCCCACACTTGGTGTCCATACGTTTGTTCTCTACCTCTGTGTCTCTATTTCTTCCCTGCAAACCAGTTCATCTGTACCATTTTTTAGGCTCCACATTTATGCATTAATATACAATATTTGTTTTCCACTTTCTGACTTACTTCATTCTGTATGACAGTCTCTCGATCCATCGATGTCTCTACAAATGACCCAGTTTCATTCCTTTTTATGGCCGAGTAATATTCCATTTTATATACGTACCACATCTTTATCCATTCATCTGTCTGTGGGCATTTAGGTTGCTTCCATTACCTGGCTATTGTAAATAGTGCTGCAACGAATATTGTGGTGAATGTGCCTTTTTGAAATACGGTTTTCTCTGGGTATATGCCTAGAAGTGGGATTGCTGGATCAGATAGTAATTCTATTTCTAGTTTTTTTAAGGAAACTCCATACTGTTCTCCATAGTGACTGTATCAATTTACATTCCCACCAATAGTGGAAGAGGGCTCCTTTTGTCCACACCCTCCCCAGAATTGGTTGTTTGTAGATTTTCTGATGATGCCGATTCTAACGGGTGTGAGGTGATACCTCATTGTAGTTTTGATTTGCATTTCTCTAATAATTAGTGCTGTTGAGCAGCTTTTCATGTGCGTCTTGGCCATCTCTGTGTCTCCTTTGAAGAAACGTCTCTTTAGATCTTCTGCCCATTTTTGTATTGGGTTGTTTGTTTTTTTAATATTAAGCTGCATGAGCTGTTTATATATATTGGAGATTAAACCTCTGTCCATTGATTCGTTTGCAACGATTTTCGCCCATTCTGAGGGATGCCTTTTTCCATTCCCGTTTTTTTTAACAAAAAAGGAAAGAAAGGAAAAGAAGCAGAACACTAATGTGCGTAAAATATGCCTTTTGAAACGGTCGTTTTGAAATATGGACGTGGTTTGAATTTTTTGGTCGATATGTGACCCCAGGATTTGTTTTCAGGGCAGGTGTCATTTACAGGCCTGCAATGATTTTGAATATCAACTGACCATTAGCGCTGGGATTAAAGCTGCTGTTGTGTGAAACGGACACAAAGTGGCAGTAGTTCTCCCTTACCAAATCTGGTTACTAGGGCAAGAGAGCCTCAGTGGAAGTGGTGTTCTAGATTGGAATTTAGAATGGAATGTGCCAGGAGAAAGCCACTCAAGTTTGTCTCACTAATTCTTGTTCGTGTTTTTAATTTATTTTTTTTTTATTTTTTATTACAGCAAGTTTGATTACAATGTTTGGCTTGTTGTAGGTGTGGAAGATGTGGTTCTTTTACACATATACAGATGTCTGTTCTTCCTGGGATCCTTTTCCCATGTACGTTATGACAGAATGTTGAGTAGTCCACTCTTGGTATTCTGTAGGTCTTTGGTGATTATATATGTCACCTGTGTTTGTATATGTGTGTTAACCCCGATATCGTAATGAAACCAATCCTCACAACTTTCAATTGGTGAACCATAAGTTTGTTTACTGAATCTGTGATTGCCCTTCTCCGTGGAAATATATGCCCTGGTATCCATTTTTAGGTAACACCTATAAGTGATATGATATGATATGTGTCTTTCACTTTCTGACTTACTACATGTCACGTGATTACTTCTAGACTCATCTACGGTTCTGCAAATGGCATTGTGTCCTTTTTCTCCTTGGCTTCTCTTCTGCCTTAGCGAGTTCCATTTTTAACAATGTGATTCCCTCAGGGTTGTGGATTAGCTGACCTGGGCAGCCTTACCCTGCCGGCCCGCCCTCCCCAGGTGTGCCTCGTTGAGGTCAATAAAAACAGCGCTCCAGGCAGCAATAGCCCCTGAAGCTGTGCCTGACTCCATATTCTCTGCCCCGTCAGCAGTCTCGGGGCTGTGCTGGTGGGAGGGAGTGAGGGGCCACAGCTTTGTCTGTGGCCCAGTGTGAGTGGGGCTCTGCTGGCCTTTCTGCAGGAGTTGCCAGGCTGACACCTGTAAAGAAGAGGATGTGTCACCCATACCTTCAGCTGGAATTTCTCTCCGGACAGAGGTGAGGAAGGAAAAAAGCAGTGAGTGCCGGGAGAGGAGGGGTATCTCAGGTAGGGCAATGGAAAGCTTCCGGAAGAGCGTCCAGGACCAGGACCACCCTGGCTGGCCTGCAGGCACCAAGTTGGCCTGCGTGCTGTCCCTGGTGTGGCTCCACAGTCCGTCCTCTAGGGTTTCAAGCCCTTGTACATATTCAGGTGTTTTACCTGGAAAGGGTGGGGACAGTTCAGCAGCAGCTGGCCTGGGGCTCAACTCACGTTTACTCACAGATGCCTCGGCACGGTCCCCCAGCTTTGCAATGAGGACGCTCCTTGCGTGGGGGGTGGGTTGCTGGCTGTATGGGAGAGGCTTCCCCACCTCTGACCAATTTCAGAATTGTTTACCGCTGGAGCAAGTGCCGTGATAGGGTTTTCCTCTGTATAATTCGTGGGTTCACTTTTTTCTTCTTTTATCGTTCAAGTTAGATTTTATTCCTCTTTTATGTATTTATAGATATAAGCATGGAAATAATTCATTCCTATAAATACATCTGTGTGACGGGAAGAACTTTTTTCTGTTTTATTTTTAAATTTTATTTTTTAAAATTTTGAAATTTAATTTTATTTATTTTTTTTATACAGCACGTTATTATTAGTTATGTACTTTATGCATATATATGTATTCAGGTCAATCCCAAACTCCCAACTCATCCCACCACCACCACCCCGTGGCTTCCCACACTTGGTGTCCATACGTTTGTTCTCTACCTCTGTGTCTCTATTTCTTCCCTGCAAACCAGTTCATCTGTACCATTTTTTAGGCTCCACATTTATGCATTAATATACAATATTTGTTTTCCTCTTTCTGACTTACTTCATTCTGTATGACAGTCTCTCGATCCATCGATGTCTCTACAAATGACCCAGTTTCATTCCTTTTTATGGCCGAGTAATATTCCATTTTATATATGTACCACATCTTTATCCATTCATCTGTCTGTGGGCATTTAGGTTGCTTCCATTACCTGGCTATTGTAAATAGTGCTGCAATGAACATTGTGGTGAATATGCCTTTTAGATTTACGGTTTTCTCTGGGTATATACCCAGAAGTGGGATTGCTGGATCAGATGGTAATTCTATTTCTAGTTTTTTTAAGGAAACTCCATACTGTTCTCCATAGTGACTGTATCAATTTACATTCCCACCAATAGTGGAAGAGGGCTCCTTTTGTCCACACCCTCCCCAGAATTGGTTGTTTGTAGATTTTCTGATGATGCCGATTCTAACGGGTGTGAGGTGATACCTCATTGTAGTTTTGATTTGCATTTCTCTAATAATTAGTGCTGTTGAGCAGCTTTTCATGTGCGTCTTGGCCATCTCTGTGTCTCCTTTGAAGAAACGTCTCTTTAGATCTTCTGCCCATTTTTGTATTGGGTTGTTTGTTTTTTAATATTAAGCTGCATGAGCTGTTTATATATATTGGAGATTAAACCTCTGTCCATTGATTCGTTTGCAACGATTTTCGCCCATTCTGAGGGATGCCTTTTTCCATTCCCGTTTTTTTTAACAAAAAAGGAAAGAAAGGAAAAGAAGCAGAACACTAATGTGCGTAAAATATGCCTTTTGAAACGGTCGTTTTGAAATATGGACGTCCTTTGAATTTTTTGGTCGATATGTGACCCCTGGATTTGTTTTCAGGGCAGGTGTCATTTACAGGCCTGCAATGATTTTGAATATCAACTGACCATTAGCACTGGGATTAAAGCTGCTGTTGTGTGAAACGGCCACAAGGTGGCAGCAGTTCTCCGTTACCAAATCTGGTTACTAGGGCAACAGAGCCTCAGTGGAAGTGATGTTCTAGATTGGAATTTAGAATGGAATATGCCAGGAGAAAGACCCTCAAGTTTGTCTCACTACTTCTTGTTCGTGTTTTTAATTTAATTTTTTATTTTTTATTACAGCAAGTTTGATTACAATGTTTGGCTTGTTGTAGGTGTGGAAGATGTGGTTCTTTTACACATATACAGATGTCTGTTCTTCCTGGGATCCTTTTCCCATGTACGTTATGACAGAATGTTGAGTAGTCCACTCTTGGTATTCTGTAGGTCTTTGGTGATTATATATGTCACCTGTGTTTGTATATGTGTGTTAACCCCGATATCGTAATGAAACCAATCCTCACACCTTTCCATTGGTGAACCATAAGTTTGTTTAATGAATCTGTGATTGCCCTTCTCCGTGGAAATATATGCCCTGGTAACCATTTTTAGGTAACACCTATAAGTGATATGATATGATATGTGTCTTTCACTTTCTGACTTACTACAAGTCACGTGATTACTTCTAGACTCATCTACGGTGCTGCAAATGGCATTGTGTCCTTTTCTCCCTTGGCTTCTATTCTGCCTTAGCGAGGTCCATTTTCAACAATGTGATTCCCTGAGGCTTGTGGATTAGCTGACCTGGGCAGCCTTACCCTGCCGGCCCGCCCTCCCCAGGTGTGCCTCGTTGAGGTCAATATAAACAGAGCTCCAGGCAGCAATAGCCCCTGAAGCTGTGCCTGACTCCATATTCTCTGCCCCGTCAGCAGTCTCGGGGCTGTGCTGGTGGGAGGGAGTGAGGGGCCACAGCTTTGTGGGTGGCCCGGTGTGAGTGGGGCTCTGCTGGCCTTTCTGCAGGAGTTGCCAGGCTGCCGCCTGTAAAGAAGAGGTTGTGTCACCCATACCTTCCGCTGGAATTTCTCTCCGGACAGAGGTGAGGAAGGAAAAAAGCAGTGGGTGCCGGAAGAGGAGGGGTATCTCAGGCAGGGAAATGGAAAGCTTCCGGAAGAGCGTCCAGCGCCAGGACCACCCTGGGTGGACTGCAGGCACCAAGTTGTCCTGCGTGCTGTCGCTGGTTGGCTCGACGGCCCTTCCTCTAGGCTTTCAAGCCCTTGTACATATTCAGGTGTTTTACCTGGGAAGGGTGGGAACAGTTCAGCAGCAGCTGGCCTGGGGCTCAGCTCACGTTTACTCACAGATGCCTCGGCACGGTCCCCCAGCTTTGCAATGAGGACGCTCCTTGCGTGGGGGTTGGGTTGCTGGCTGTATGGGAGATGGTTCCCCACCTCTGACCAATTTCAGAATTGTTTACCGCTGGAGCAAGTGCCCTGATAGGTTTTTCCTCTGTATAACTCGTGGGTTCATTTTTTTTCTTTTATGGTTCAAGTTAGATTTTATTCCTCTTTTATGTATTTATAGATATAAGCATGGAAATAATTCATTCCTATAAATACATCTGTGTGACGGGAAGAACTATTTTCTGTTTTATTTTTAAATTTTATTTTTTAAAATTTTGAAATTTAATTTTATTTATTTTTTTTATACAGCCCGTTATTATTAGTTATGTATTTTATGCATATACATGTATTCAGGTCAATCCCAAACTCCCAACTCATCCCACCACCACCACCCGATGGCTTCCCACACTTGGTGTCCATACGTTTGTTCTCTACCTCTGTGTCTCTATTTCTTCCCTGCAAACCAGTTCATCTGTACCATTTTTAGGCTCCACATATATGCATTAATATACAATATTCGTTTTCCTCTTTCTGACTTACTTCATTCTGTATGACAGTCTCTCGATTTATCGATGTCTCTACAAATGACCCAGTTTCATTCCTTTTTATGGCCGAGTAATATTCCATTTTATATATGTACCACATCTTTATCCATTCATCTGTCTGTGGGCATTTAGGTTGCTTCCATTACCTGGCTATTCTAAATAGTGCTGCAACGAACATTGTGGTGAATGTGCCTTTTTGAAATACGGTTTTCTCTGGGTATATGCCCAGAAGTGGGATTGCTGGATCAGATGGTAATTCTATTTCTAATTTTTTTAAGGAAACTCCATACTGTTCTCCATAGTGACTGTATCAATTTACATTCCCACCAGTAGTGGAAGAGGGCTCCTTTTGTCCACACCCTCCCCAGAATTGGTTGTTTGTAGATTTTCTGATGATGCCGATTCTAACAGGTGTGAGGTGATACCTCATTGTAGTTTTGATTTGCATTTCTCTAATAATTAGTGCTGTTGAGCAGCTTTTCATGTGCGTCTTGGCCATCTCTGTGTCTCCTTTGAAGAAACGTCTCTTTAGATCTTCTGCCCATTTTTGTATTGGGTTGTTTGTTTTTTAATATTAAGCTGCATGAGCTGTTTATATATATTGGAGATTAAACCTCTGTCCATTGATTCGTTTGCAACGATTTTCGCCCATTCTGAGGGATGCCTTTTTCCATTCCCGATTTTTTTAACAAAAAAGGAAAGAAAGGAAAAGAAGCAGAACACTAATGTGCGTAAAATATGCCTTTTGAAACGGTCGTTTTGAAATATGGACGTCCTTTGAATATTTTGGTCGATATGTGACCCCAGGATTTGTTTTCAGGGCAGGTGTCATTTACAGGCCTGCAATGATTTTGAATATCAACTGACCAGTAGCGCTGGGATTAAAGCTGCTGTTGTGTGAAACGGCCACAAGGTGGCAGCAGTTCACCCTTACCAAATCTGGTTACTAGGGCAAGAGAGCCTCAGTGGAAGTGGTGATCTAGATTGGAGTTTAGAATGAAATGTGCCAGGAGGAAGCCCCTCACGTTTGTCTCACTACTTCTTGTTCGTGTTTTTAATTTAATTTTTTATTTTTTATTACAGCAAGTTTGATTACAATGTTTGGCTTTTTGTAGGTGTGGAAGATGTGGTTCTTTTACACATATACAGATGACTGTTCTTCCTGGGATCCTTTTCCCATGTACGTTATGACAGAATGTTGAGTAGTCCTCTCTTGGTATTCTGTACGTCTTTGGTGATTATATATGTCACCTGTGTTTGTATATGTCTGTTAACCCCGATATCGTAATGAAACCAATCCTCACACCATTCCATTGGTGAACCATAAGTTTGTTTAATGAATCTGTGATTGCCCTTCGCCATGGAAATATCTGCCCTGGTATCCATTTTTAGGTAACACCTATAAGTGATATGATATGATATGTGTCTTTCACTTTCTGACTTACTACAAGTCACGTGATTACTTCTAGACTCATCTACGGTGCTGCAAATGGCATTGTGTCCTTTTTTTCCTTGGCATCTCTTCTGCCTTAGCGGGGTCCATTTTCAACAATGTGATTCCCTGAGGGTTGTGGATTAGCTGACCTGGGCAGCCTTACCCTGCCGGCCCGCCCTCCCCAGCTGTGCCTCGTTGATGTCAATATAAACAGAGCTCCAGGCAGCATTAGCCCCTGAAGCTGTGCCTGACTCCATATTCTCTGCCCCGTCAGCAGTCTCGGGGCTGTGCAGGTGGGAGGGAGTGAGGGGCCACAGCTTTGTGGGTGGCCTGGTGTGAGTGGGGTTCTGCTGGCCTTTCTGCAGGAGTTGCCAGGCTGCCGCCTGTAAAGAAGAGGATGTGTCACCCATACCTTCCGCTGGAATTTCTCTCCGGACAGAGGTGATGAAGGAAAAAAGCAGTGGGGGCCGGGACAAGAGGGTTATCTCAGGCAGGGCAATGGAAAGCTTCTGGAAGAGCGCCAGGGTCCAGGACCACCCTGGCTGGCCTGCAGGCACCAAGTTGGCCTGCGTGCTGTCGCTGGTGTGGCTCCACGGTCCTTCCTCTAGGCTTTCAAGCCCTTGTACATATTCAGGTGTTTTACCTGGAAAGGGTGGGGACAGTTCAGCAGCAGCTGGCCTGGGGCTCAGCTCACGTTTACTCACAGATGCCTCGGCACGGACCCACAGCTTTGCAATGAGGACGCTCCTTGCATGGGGGGTGGGTTGCTGGCTGTATGGGAGATGGTTCCCCACCTCTGACCAATTTCAGAATTGTTTACCGCTGGAGCAAGTGCCGTGATAGGGTTTTCCTCTGTATAACTCGTGGGTTCACTTTTTTTTTCTTTTATCGTTCAAGTTAGATTTTATTCCTCTTTTATGTATTTATAGATATAAGCATGGAAATAATTCATTCCTATAAATACATCTGTGTGACGGGAAGAACTTTTTTCTGTTTTATTTTTAAATTTTATTTTTTAAAATTTTGAAATTTAATTTTATTTATTTTTTTATACAGCACGTTATTATTAGTTATGTACTTTATGCATATATATGTATTCAGGTCAATCCCAAACTCCCAACTCATCCCACCACCACCACCCCGTGGCTTCCCACACTTGGTGTCCATACGTTTGTTCTCTACCTCTGTGTCTCTATTTCTTCCCTGCAAACCAGTTCATCTGTACCATTTTTTAGGCTCCACATTTATGCATTAATATACAATATTTGTTTTCCTCTTTCTGACTTACTTCATTCTGTATGACTGTCTCTCGATCCATCGATGTCTCTACAAATGACCCAGTTTCATTCCTTTTTATGGCCGAGTAATATTCCATTTTATATATGTACCACATCTTTATCCATTCATCTGTCTGTGGGCATTTAGGTTGCTTCCATTACCTGGCTATTGTAAATAGTGCTGCAATGAACATTGTGGTGAATATGCCTTTTAGATTTACGGTTTTCTCTGGGTATATACCCAGAAGTGGGATTGCTGGATCAGATGGTAATTCTATTTCTAGTTTTTTTAAGGAAACTCCATACTGTTCTCCATAGTGACTGTATCAATTTACATTCCCACCAATAGTGGAAGAGGGCTCCTTTTGTCCACACCCTCCCCAGAATTGGTTGTTTGTAGATTTTCTGATGATGCCGATTCTAACGGGTGTGAGGTGATACCTCATTGTAGTTTTGATTTGCATTTCTCTAATAATTAGTGCTGTTGAGCAGCTTTTCATGTGCGTCTTGGCCATCTCTGTGTCTCCTTTGAAGAAACGTCTCTTTAGATCTTCTGCCCATTTTTGTATTGGGTTGTTTGTTTTTAATATTAAGCTGCATGAGCTGTTTATATATATTGGAGATTAAACCTCTGTCCATTGATTCGTTTGCAACGATTTTCGCCCATTCTGAGGGATGCCTTTTTCCATTCCCGTTTTTTTTAACAAAAAAGGAAAGAAAGGAAAAGAAGCAGAACACTAATGTGCGTAAAATATGCCTTTTGAAACGGTCGTTTTGAAATATGGACGTCCTTTGAATTTTTTGGTCGATATGTGACCCCTGGATTTGTTTTCAGGGCAGGTGTCATTTACAGGCCTGCAATGATTTTGAATATCAACTGACCATTAGCACTGGGATTAAAGCTGCTGTTGTGTGAAACGGCCACAAGGTGGCAGCAGTTCTCCGTTACGAAATCTGGTTACTAGGGCAACAGAGCCTCAGTGGAAGTGATGTTCTAGATTGGAATTTAGAATGGAATATGCCAGGAGAAAGACCCTCAAGTTTGTGTCACTACTTCTTGTTCGTGTTTTTAATTTAATTTTTTATTTTTTATTACAGCAAGTTTGATTACAATGTTTGGCTTGTTGTAGGTGTGGAAGATGTGGTTCTTTTACACATATACAGATGTCTGTTCTTCCTGGGATCCTTTTCCCATGTACGTTATGACAGAATGTTGAGTAGTCCACTCTTGGTATTCTGTAGGTCTTTGGTGATTATATATGTCACCTGTGTTTGTATATGTGTGTTAACCCCGATATCGTAATGAAACCAATCCTCACACCTTTCCATTGGTGAACCATAAGTTTGTTTAATGAATCTGTGATTGCCCTTCTCCATGGAAATATATGCCCTGGTAACCATTTTTAGGTAACACCTATAAGTGATATGATATGATATGTGTCTTTCACTTTCTGACTTACTACAAGTCACGTGATTACTTCTAGACTCATCTACGGTGCTGCAAATGGCATTGTGTCCTTTTCTCCCTTGGCTTCTATTCTGCCTTAGCGAGGTCCATTTTCAACAATGTGATTCCCTGAGGCTTGTGGATTAGCTGACCTGGGCAGCCTTACCCTGCCGGCCCGCCCTCCCCAGGTGTGCCTCGTTGAGGTCAATATAAACAGAGCTCCAGGCAGCAATAGCCCCTGAAGCTGTGCCTGACTCCATATTCTCTGCCCCGTCAGCAGTCTCGGGGGTGTGCTGGTGGGAGGGAGTGAGGGGCCACAGCTTTGTGGGTGGCCCGGTGTTAGTGTGGCTCTGCTGGCCTTTCTGCAGGATTTGCCAGGCTGACACGTGTAAAGAAGAGGATGTGTCACCCATACCTTCAGCTGGAATTTCTCTCCGGACAGAGGTGAGGAAGGAAAAAAGCAGTGGGTGCGGGAGAGGAGGGGTATCTCAGGCAGGGCAATGGAAAGCTTCCGGAAGAGCGTCCAGGGCCAGGACCACCCTGGCTGGGCTGCAGGCACCAAGTTGGCCTGCGTGCTGTCACTGGTGTGGCTCCACGGCCCTTCCTCTAGGCTTTCAAGCCCTTGTACATATTCAGGTGTTTTACCTGGGAAGGGTGGGAACAGTTCAGCAGCAGCTGGCCTGGGGCTCAGCTCACATTTACTCACAGATGCCTCGACACGGTCCCCCAGCTTTGCAATGAGGACGCTCCTTGCGTGGGGGGTGGGTTGCTGGCTTTATGGGAGATGGTTCCCCACCTCTGACCAATTTCAGAATTGTTTACCACTGGAGCAAGTGCCCTGATAGGGTTTTGCTCTGTATAACTCGTGGGTTCAGTTTTTTTTTCTTTTATGGTTCAAGTTAGAATTTATTCCTCTTTTATGTATTTATAGATATAAGCATGGAAATAATTCATTCCTATAAATACATCTGTGAGACGGGAAGAACTTTTTTCTGTTTTATTTTTAAATTTTATTTTTTAAAATTTTGAAATTTAATTTTATTTATTTTTTTATACTGCACGTTATTATTAGTTATGTATTTTATGCATATACATGTATTCAGGTCAATCCCAATCTCCCAACTCATCCCACCACCACCACCCCATGGCTTCCCACACTTGGTGTCCATACGTTTGTTCTCTACCTCTGTGTCTCTATTTATTTCCTGCAAACCAGTTCATCTGTACCATTTTTTAGGCTCCACATATATGCATTAATATACAATATTTGTTTTCCACTTTCTGACTTACTTCATTCTGTATGACAGTCTCTCGATCCATCGATGTCTCTACAAATGACCCAGTTTCATTCCTTTTTATGGCCGAGTAATATTCCATTTTATATACGTACCACATCTTTATCCATTCATCTGTCTGTGGGCATTTAGGTTGCTTCCATTACCTGGCTATTGTAAATAGTGCTGCAACGAATATTGTGGTGAATGTGCCTTTTTGATTTACGGTTTTATCTGGGTATATGCCCAGAAGTGGGATTGCTGGATCAGATAGTAATTCTATTTCTAGTTTTTTTAAGGAAACTCCATACTGTTCTCCATAGTGACTGTATCAATTTACATTCCCACCAATAGTGGAAGAGGGCTCCTTTTGTCCACACCCTGCCCAGAATTGGTTGTTTGTAGATTTTCTGATGATGCCGATTCTAACGGGTGTGAGGTGATACCTCATTGTAGTTTTGATTTGCATTTCTCTAATAATTAGTGCTGTTGAGCAGCTTTTCATGTGCGTCTTCGCCATCTCTGTGTCTCCTTTGAAGAAACGTCTCTTTAGATCTTCTGCCCATTTTTGTATTGGGTTGTTTGTTTTTTTAATATTAAGCTGCATGAGCTGTTTATATATATTTGGAGATTAAACCTCTGTCCATTGATTCGTTTGCAACGATTTTCGCCCATTCTGAGGGATGCCTTTTTCCATTCCCTTTTTTTTAACAAAAAAGGAAAGAAATGAAAAGAAGCAGAACACTAATGTGCGTAAAATATGCCTTTTGAAACGGTCGTTTTGAAATATGGACGTGCTTTGAATTTTTTGGTCGATATGTGACCCCAGGATTTGTTTTCAGGGCAGGTGTCATTTACAGGCCTGCAATGATTTTGAATATCAACTGACAATTAGCGCTGGGATTAAAGCTGCTGTTCTGTGAAACGGCCACAAAGTGGCAGCAGTTCTCCCTTACCAAATCTGGTTACTAGGGCAAGAGAGCCTCAGTGGAAGTGGTGTTCTAGATTGGAATTTAGAATGGAATGTGCCAGGAGAAAGCCCCTCAAGTTTGTCTCACTACTTCTTGTTCGTGTTTTTAATTTATTTATTTTTTTATTTTTTATTACAGCAAGTTTGATTACAATGTTTGGCTTGTTGTAGGTGTGGAAGATGTGGTTCTTTTACACATATACAGATGTCTGTTCTTCCTGGGATCCTTTTCCCATGTACGTTATGACAGAATGTTGAGTAGTCCACTCTTGGTATTCTGTAGGTCTTTGGTGATTATATATGTCACCTGTGTTTGTATATGTGTGTTAACCCCGGTATCGTAATGAAACCAATCCTCACAACTTTCCATTGGTGAACCATAAGTTTGTTTACTGAATCTGTGATTGCCCTTCTCCGTGGAAATATCTGCCCTGGTATCCATTTTTAGGTAACACCTATAAGTGATATGATATGATATGTGTCTTTCACTTTCTGACTTACTACATGTCACGTGATTACTTCTAGACTCATCTACGGTGCTGCAAATGGCATTGTGTCCTTTTTCTCCTTGGCTTCTATTCTGCCTTAGCGAGGTCCATTTTTAACAATGTGATTCCCTGAGGGTTGTGGATTAGCTGACCTGGGCAGCCTTACCCTGCCGGCCCGCCCTCCCCAGGTGTGCCTCGTTGAGGTCAATATAAACAGAGCTCCAGGCAGCAATAGCCCCTGAAGCTGTGCCTGACTCCATATTCTCTGCCCCGTCAGCAGTCTCGGGGCTGTGCTGGTGGGAGGGAGTGAGGGGCCACAGTTTTGTGGGTGGCCCGGTGTGAGTGCGGCTCTGCTGGCCTTTCTGCAGGAGTTGCCAGGCTGACACGTGTAAAGAAGAGGATGTGTCACCCATACCTTCAGCTGGAATTTCTCTCCGGACAGAGGTGAGGAAGGAAAAAAGCAGTGAGTGCCGGGAGAGGAGGGGTGTCTCAGGCAGGGCAATGGAAAGCTTCCGGAAGAGCGTCCAGGACCAGGACCACCCTGGCTGGCCTGCAGGCACCAAGTTGGCCTGCGTGCTGTCGCTGGTGTGGCTCCACGGCCCTTCCTCTAGGCTTTCAAGCCCTTGTACATATTCAGGTGTTTTACCTGGGAAGGGTGGGAACAGTTCAGCAGCAGCTGGCCTGGGGCTCAGCTCACGTTTACTCACAGATGCCTCGGCACGGACCCCAGCTTTGCAATGAGGACGCTCCTTGCGTGGGGGGTGGGTTGCTGCCTGTATGGGAGATGGTTCCCCACCTCTGACCAATTTCAGAATTGTTTACCCCTGGAGCAAGTGCCCTGATAGGTTTTTCCTCTGTATAACTCGTGGGTTCAGTTTTTTTTTCTTTTATGGTTCAAGTTTGATTTTATTCCTCTTTTATGTATTTATAGATATAAGGATGGAAATAATTCATTCCTATAAATACATTTGTGAGACGGGAAGAAATTTTTTCTCTTTTATTTTTAAATTTTCTTTTTTAAAATTTTGAAATTTAATTTTATTTATTTTTTTATACTGTACGTTATTATTAGTTATGTATTTTATGCATATACATGTATTCAGGTCAATCCCAATCTCCCAACTCATCCCACCACCACCACCCCATGGCTTCCCACACTTGGTGTCCATACGTTTGTTCTCTACCTCTGTGTCTCTATTTATTTCCTGCAAACCAGTTCATCTGTAACATTTTTTAGGCTCCACATATATGCATTAATATACAATATTTGTTTTCCACTTTCTGACTTACTTCATTCTGTATGACAGTCTCTCGATCCATCGATGTCTCTACAAATGACCCAGTTTCATTCCTTTATATGGCCGAGTAATATTCCATTTTATATACGTACCACATCTTTATCCATTCATCTGTCTGTGGGCATTTAGGTTGCTTCCATTACCTGGCTATTGTAAATAGTGCTGCAACGAATATTGTGGTGAATGTGCCTTTTTGATTTACGGTTTTATCTGGGTATATGCCCAGAAGTGGGATTGCTGGATCAGATAGTAATTCTATTTCTAATTTTTTTAAGGAAACTCCATACTGTTCTCCATAGTGACTGTATCAATTTACATTCCCACCAATAGTGGAAGAGGGCTCCTTTTGTCCACACCCTCCCCAGAAATTGTTGTTTGTAGATTTTCTGATGATGCCGATTCTAACAGGTGTGAGGTGATACCTCATTGTAGTTTTGATTTGCATTTCTCTAATAATTAGTGCTGTTGAGCAGCTTTTCATGTGCGTCTTGGCCATCTCTGTGTCTCCTTTGAAGAAAGGTCTCTTTAGATCTCTTGCGCATTTTTGTATTGGGTTGTTTGTTTTTTTAATATTAAGCTGCATGAGCTGTTTATATATATTGGAGATTAAACCTCTGTCCATTGATTCGTTTGCAACGATTTTCGCCCATTCTGAGGGATGCCTTTTTCCATTCCCGATTTTTTTAACAAAAAAGGAAAGAAAGGAAAAGAAGCAGAACACTAATGTGCGTAAAATATGCCTTTTGAAACGGTCGTTTTGAAATATGGACGTGCTTTGAATTTTTTGGTCGATATGTGACCCCAGGATTTGTTTTCAGGGCAGGTGTCATTTACAGGCCTGCAATGATTTTGTATATCATCTGACCATTAGTGCTGGGATTAAAGCTGCTGTTGTGTGAAACGGCCACAAGGTGGCAGCAGTTCTCCCTTGCCAAAT
Organism: Mesoplodon mirus; assembly: GCF_964341445.2. Taxonomy (NCBI): domain Eukaryota; kingdom Metazoa; phylum Chordata; class Mammalia; order Artiodactyla; family Ziphiidae; genus Mesoplodon; species Mesoplodon mirus. The sequence continues at coordinate 2,018,541 of NW_028295764.1, read as the reverse complement.
CTGGTTACTAGGGCAAGAGAGCCTCAATGGAAATGGTGTTCTAGATTGGAATTTAGAATGGAATGTGCCAGGAGAAAGCCCCTCAAGTTTGTCTCACTACTTCTTGTACGTGTTTTTAATTTAAATTTTTTTTTATTTTTTATTACAGCAAGTTTGATTACAATGTTTGGCTTGTTGTAGGTGTGGAAGATGTGGTTCTTTTACACATATACAGATGTCTGTTCTTCCTGGGATCCTTTTCCCATGTACGTTATGACAGAATGTTGAGTAGTCCTCTCTTGGTATTCTGTAGGTCTTTGGTGATTATATATGTCACTGTGTTTGTATATGTCTGTTAACCCCGATATTGTAATGAAACCAATCCTCACACCTTTCCATTGGTGAACCATAAGTTTGTTTAATGAATCTGTGATTGCCCTTCTCCGTGGAAATATCTGCCCTGGTATCCATTTTTAGGTAACACTTATAAGTGATATGATATGATATGTGTCTTTCACTTTCTGACTTACTACAAGTCACGTGATTATTTGTAGACTCATCTACGGTGCTGCAAATGGCATTGTGTCCTTTTTTCCCTTGGCTTCTCTTCTGCCTTAGCGAGGTCCATTTTCAACAATGTAATTCCCTGAGGGTTGTGGATTAGCTGACCTGGGCAGCCTTACCCTGCCGGCCCGCCCGCCCCAGGTGTGACTCATTGAGGTCAATATAAACAGAGCTCCAGGCAGCAATAGCCCCTGAAGCTCTGCCTGACTCCATATTCTCTGCCCCGTCAGCAGTCTCGGGGCTGTGCTGGTGGGAGGGAGTGAGGGGCCACAGCTTTGTGGGTTGCCCGGTGTGAGTGGGGCTCTGCTGGCCTTTCTGCAGGAGTTGCCAGGCAGCCGCCTGTAAAGAAGAGGATGTGTCACCCATACCTTCCGCTTGAATATCTCTCTGGACAGAGGTGAGGAAGGAAATAAGCAGTGGGGGCCGGGACAGGAGGGTTATCTCAGGCAGGGCAATGGAAAGCTTCCGGAAGAGCGCCAGGGTCCAGGACCACCCTGGCTGGCCTGCAGGCACCAAGTTGGCCTGCGTGCTGTCGCTGTTGTGGCTCCACGGTCCTTCCTCTAGGCTTTCAAGCCCTTGTACATATTCAGGTGTTTTACCTGGAAAGGGTGGGGACAGTTCAGCAGCAGCTGGCCTGGGGCTCAGCTCACGTTTACTCACAGATGCCTCGGCACGGACCCACAGCTTTGCAATGAGGACGCTCCTTGCATGGGGGGTGGGTTGCTGGCTGTATGGGAGATGGTTCCCCACCTCTGACCAATTTCAGAATTGTTTACCGCTGGAGCAAGTGCCGTGATAGGGTTTTCCTCTGTATAACTCGTGGGTTCACATTTTTTTTCTTTTATCGTTCAAGTTAGATTTTATTCCTCTTTTATGTATTTATAGATATAAGCATGGAAATAATTCATTCCTATAAATACATCTGTGAGACGGGAAGAACTTTTTTCTGTTTTATTTTTAAATTTTATTTTTTAAAATTTTGAAATTTAATTTTATTTATTTTTTTATACTGCACGTTATTATTAGTTATGTATTTTATGCATATACATGTATTCAGGTCAATCCCAATCTCCCAACTCATCCCACCACCACCACCCCATGGCTTCCCACACTTGGTGTCCATACGTTTGTTCTCTACCTCTGTGTCTCTATTTCTTCCCTGCAAACCAGTTCATCTGTACCATTTTTTAGGCTCCACATTTATGCATTAATATACAATATTTGTTTTCCTCTTTCTGACTTACTTCATTCTGTATGACAGTCTCTCGATCCATCGATGTCTCTACAAATGACCCAGTTTCATTCCTTTTTATGGCCGAGTAATATTCCATTTTATATATGTACCACATCTTTATCCATTCATCTGTCTGTGGGCATTTAGGTTGCTTCCATTACCTGGCTATTGTAAATAGTGCTGCAATGAACATTGTGGTGAATATGCCTTTTAGATTTACGGTTTTCTCTGGGTATATACCCAGAAGTGGGATTGCTGGATCAGATGGTAATTCTATTTCTAGTTTTTTTAAGGAAACTCCATACTGTTCTCCATAGTGACTGTATCAATTTACATTCCCACCAATAGTGGAAGAGGGCTCCTTTTGTCCACACCCTCCCCAGAATTGGTTGTTTGTAGATTTTCTGATGATGCCGATTCTAACGGGTGTGAGGTGATACCTCATTGTAGTTTTGATTTGCATTTCTCTAATAATTAGTGCTGTTGAGCAGCTTTTCATGTGCGTCTTGGCCATCTCTGTGTCTCCTTTGAAGAAACGTCTCTTTAGATCTTCTGCCCATTTTTGTATTGGGTTGTTTGTTTTTAATATTAAGCTGCATGAGCTGTTTATATATATTGGAGATTAAACCTCTGTCCATTGATTCGTTTGCAACGATTTTCGCCCATTCTGAGGGATGCCTTTTTCCATTCCCGTTTTTTTTAACAAAAAAGGAAAGAAAGGAAAAGAAGCAGAACACTAATGTGCGTAAAATATGCCTTTTGAAACGGTCGTTTTGAAATATGGACGTCCTTTGAATTTTTTGGTCGATATGTGACCCCTGGATTTGTTTTCAGGGCAGGTGTCATTTACAGGCCTGCAATGATTTTGAATATCAACTGACCATTAGCACTGGGATTAAAGCTGCTGTTGTGTGAAACGGCCACAAGGTGGCAGCAGTTCTCCGTTACGAAATCTGGTTACTAGGGCAACAGAGCCTCAGTGGAAGTGATGTTCTAGATTGGAATTTAGAATGGAATATGCCAGGAGAAAGACCCTCAAGTTTGTGTCACTACTTCTTGTTCGTGTTTTTAATTTAATTTTTTATTTTTTATTACAGCAAGTTTGATTACAATGTTTGGCTTGTTGTAGGTGTGGAAGATGTGGTTCTTTTACACATATACAGATGTCTGTTCTTCCTGGGATCCTTTTCCCATGTACGTTATGACAGAATGTTGAGTAGTCCACTCTTGGTATTCTGTAGGTCTTTGGTGATTATATATGTCACCTGTGTTTGTATATGTGTGTTAACCCCGATATCGTAATGAAACCAATCCTCACACCTTTCCATTGGTGAACCATAAGTTTGTTTAATGAATCTGTGATTGCCCTTCTCCATGGAAATATATGCCCTGGTAACCATTTTTAGGTAACACCTATAAGTGATATGATATGATATGTGTCTTTCACTTTCTGACTTACTACAAGTCACGTGATTACTTCTAGACTCATCTACGGTGCTGCAAATGGCATTGTGTCCTTTTCTCCCTTGGCTTCTATTCTGCCTTAGCGAGGTCCATTTTCAACAATGTGATTCCCTGAGGCTTGTGGATTAGCTGACCTGGGCAGCCTTACCCTGCCGGCCCGCCCTCCCCAGGTGTGCCTCGTTGAGGTCAATATAAACAGAGCTCCAGGCAGCAATAGCCCCTGAAGCTGTGCCTGACTCCATATTCTCTGCCCCGTCAGCAGTCTCGGGGGTGTGCTGGTGGGAGGGAGTGAGGGGCCACAGCTTTGTGGGTGGCCCGGTGTTAGTGTGGCTCTGCTGGCCTTTCTGCAGGATTTGCCAGGCTGACACGTGTAAAGAAGAGGATGTGTCACCCATACCTTCAGCTGGAATTTCTCTCCGGACAGAGGTGAGGAAGGAAAAAAGCAGTGGGTGCGGGAGAGGAGGGGTATCTCAGGCAGGGCAATGGAAAGCTTCCGGAAGAGCGTCCAGGGCCAGGACCACCCTGGCTGGGCTGCAGGCACCAAGTTGGCCTGCGTGCTGTCACTGGTGTGGCTCCACGGCCCTTCCTCTAGGCTTTCAAGCCCTTGTACATATTCAGGTGTTTTACCTGGGAAGGGTGGGAACAGTTCAGCAGCAGCTGGCCTGGGGCTCAGCTCACATTTACTCACAGATGCCTCGACACGGTCCCCCAGCTTTGCAATGAGGACGCTCCTTGCGTGGGGGGTGGGTTGCTGGCTTTATGGGAGATGGTTCCCCACCTCTGACCAATTTCAGAATTGTTTACCACTGGAGCAAGTGCCCTGATAGGGTTTTGCTCTGTATAACTCGTGGGTTCAGTTTTTTTTTCTTTTATGGTTCAAGTTAGAATTTATTCCTCTTTTATGTATTTATAGATATAAGCATGGAAATAATTCATTCCTATAAATACATCTGTGAGACGGGAAGAACTTTTTTCTGTTTTATTTTTAAATTTTATTTTTTAAAATTTTGAAATTTAATTTTATTTATTTTTTTATACTGCACGTTATTATTAGTTATGTATTTTATGCATATACATGTATTCAGGTCAATCCCAATCTCCCAACTCATCCCACCACCACCACCCCATGGCTTCCCACACTTGGTGTCCATACGTTTGTTCTCTACCTCTGTGTCTCTATTTATTTCCTGCAAACCAGTTCATCTGTACCATTTTTTAGGCTCCACATATATGCATTAATATACAATATTTGTTTTCCACTTTCTGACTTACTTCATTCTGTATGACAGTCTCTCGATCCATCGATGTCTCTACAAATGACCCAGTTTCATTCCTTTTTATGGCCGAGTAATATTCCATTTTATATACGTACCACATCTTTATCCATTCATCTGTCTGTGGGCATTTAGGTTGCTTCCATTACCTGGCTATTGTAAATAGTGCTGCAACGAATATTGTGGTGAATGTGCCTTTTTGATTTACGGTTTTATCTGGGTATATGCCCAGAAGTGGGATTGCTGGATCAGATAGTAATTCTATTTCTAGTTTTTTTAAGGAAACTCCATACTGTTCTCCATAGTGACTGTATCAATTTACATTCCCACCAATAGTGGAAGAGGGCTCCTTTTGTCCACACCCTGCCCAGAATTGGTTGTTTGTAGATTTTCTGATGATGCCGATTCTAACGGGTGTGAGGTGATACCTCATTGTAGTTTTGATTTGCATTTCTCTAATAATTAGTGCTGTTGAGCAGCTTTTCATGTGCGTCTTCGCCATCTCTGTGTCTCCTTTGAAGAAACGTCTCTTTAGATCTTCTGCCCATTTTTGTATTGGGTTGTTTGTTTTTTTAATATTAAGCTGCATGAGCTGTTTATATATATTTGGAGATTAAACCTCTGTCCATTGATTCGTTTGCAACGATTTTCGCCCATTCTGAGGGATGCCTTTTTCCATTCCCTTTTTTTTAACAAAAAAGGAAAGAAATGAAAAGAAGCAGAACACTAATGTGCGTAAAATATGCCTTTTGAAACGGTCGTTTTGAAATATGGACGTGCTTTGAATTTTTTGGTCGATATGTGACCCCAGGATTTGTTTTCAGGGCAGGTGTCATTTACAGGCCTGCAATGATTTTGAATATCAACTGACAATTAGCGCTGGGATTAAAGCTGCTGTTCTGTGAAACGGCCACAAAGTGGCAGCAGTTCTCCCTTACCAAATCTGGTTACTAGGGCAAGAGAGCCTCAGTGGAAGTGGTGTTCTAGATTGGAATTTAGAATGGAATGTGCCAGGAGAAAGCCCCTCAAGTTTGTCTCACTACTTCTTGTTCGTGTTTTTAATTTATTTATTTTTTTATTTTTTATTACAGCAAGTTTGATTACAATGTTTGGCTTGTTGTAGGTGTGGAAGATGTGGTTCTTTTACACATATACAGATGTCTGTTCTTCCTGGGATCCTTTTCCCATGTACGTTATGACAGAATGTTGAGTAGTCCACTCTTGGTATTCTGTAGGTCTTTGGTGATTATATATGTCACCTGTGTTTGTATATGTGTGTTAACCCCGGTATCGTAATGAAACCAATCCTCACAACTTTCCATTGGTGAACCATAAGTTTGTTTACTGAATCTGTGATTGCCCTTCTCCGTGGAAATATCTGCCCTGGTATCCATTTTTAGGTAACACCTATAAGTGATATGATATGATATGTGTCTTTCACTTTCTGACTTACTACATGTCACGTGATTACTTCTAGACTCATCTACGGTGCTGCAAATGGCATTGTGTCCTTTTTCTCCTTGGCTTCTATTCTGCCTTAGCGAGGTCCATTTTTAACAATGTGATTCCCTGAGGGTTGTGGATTAGCTGACCTGGGCAGCCTTACCCTGCCGGCCCGCCCTCCCCAGGTGTGCCTCGTTGAGGTCAATATAAACAGAGCTCCAGGCAGCAATAGCCCCTGAAGCTGTGCCTGACTCCATATTCTCTGCCCCGTCAGCAGTCTCGGGGCTGTGCTGGTGGGAGGGAGTGAGGGGCCACAGTTTTGTGGGTGGCCCGGTGTGAGTGCGGCTCTGCTGGCCTTTCTGCAGGAGTTGCCAGGCTGACACGTGTAAAGAAGAGGATGTGTCACCCATACCTTCAGCTGGAATTTCTCTCCGGACAGAGGTGAGGAAGGAAAAAAGCAGTGAGTGCCGGGAGAGGAGGGGTGTCTCAGGCAGGGCAATGGAAAGCTTCCGGAAGAGCGTCCAGGACCAGGACCACCCTGGCTGGCCTGCAGGCACCAAGTTGGCCTGCGTGCTGTCGCTGGTGTGGCTCCACGGCCCTTCCTCTAGGCTTTCAAGCCCTTGTACATATTCAGGTGTTTTACCTGGGAAGGGTGGGAACAGTTCAGCAGCAGCTGGCCTGGGGCTCAGCTCACGTTTACTCACAGATGCCTCGGCACGGACCCCAGCTTTGCAATGAGGACGCTCCTTGCGTGGGGGGTGGGTTGCTGCCTGTATGGGAGATGGTTCCCCACCTCTGACCAATTTCAGAATTGTTTACCCCTGGAGCAAGTGCCCTGATAGGTTTTTCCTCTGTATAACTCGTGGGTTCAGTTTTTTTTTCTTTTATGGTTCAAGTTTGATTTTATTCCTCTTTTATGTATTTATAGATATAAGGATGGAAATAATTCATTCCTATAAATACATTTGTGAGACGGGAAGAAATTTTTTCTCTTTTATTTTTAAATTTTCTTTTTTAAAATTTTGAAATTTAATTTTATTTATTTTTTTATACTGTACGTTATTATTAGTTATGTATTTTATGCATATACATGTATTCAGGTCAATCCCAATCTCCCAACTCATCCCACCACCACCACCCCATGGCTTCCCACACTTGGTGTCCATACGTTTGTTCTCTACCTCTGTGTCTCTATTTATTTCCTGCAAACCAGTTCATCTGTAACATTTTTTAGGCTCCACATATATGCATTAATATACAATATTTGTTTTCCACTTTCTGACTTACTTCATTCTGTATGACAGTCTCTCGATCCATCGATGTCTCTACAAATGACCCAGTTTCATTCCTTTATATGGCCGAGTAATATTCCATTTTATATACGTACCACATCTTTATCCATTCATCTGTCTGTGGGCATTTAGGTTGCTTCCATTACCTGGCTATTGTAAATAGTGCTGCAACGAATATTGTGGTGAATGTGCCTTTTTGATTTACGGTTTTATCTGGGTATATGCCCAGAAGTGGGATTGCTGGATCAGATAGTAATTCTATTTCTAATTTTTTTAAGGAAACTCCATACTGTTCTCCATAGTGACTGTATCAATTTACATTCCCACCAATAGTGGAAGAGGGCTCCTTTTGTCCACACCCTCCCCAGAAATTGTTGTTTGTAGATTTTCTGATGATGCCGATTCTAACAGGTGTGAGGTGATACCTCATTGTAGTTTTGATTTGCATTTCTCTAATAATTAGTGCTGTTGAGCAGCTTTTCATGTGCGTCTTGGCCATCTCTGTGTCTCCTTTGAAGAAAGGTCTCTTTAGATCTCTTGCGCATTTTTGTATTGGGTTGTTTGTTTTTTTAATATTAAGCTGCATGAGCTGTTTATATATATTGGAGATTAAACCTCTGTCCATTGATTCGTTTGCAACGATTTTCGCCCATTCTGAGGGATGCCTTTTTCCATTCCCGATTTTTTTAACAAAAAAGGAAAGAAAGGAAAAGAAGCAGAACACTAATGTGCGTAAAATATGCCTTTTGAAACGGTCGTTTTGAAATATGGACGTGCTTTGAATTTTTTGGTCGATATGTGACCCCAGGATTTGTTTTCAGGGCAGGTGTCATTTACAGGCCTGCAATGATTTTGTATATCATCTGACCATTAGTGCTGGGATTAAAGCTGCTGTTGTGTGAAACGGCCACAAGGTGGCAGCAGTTCTCCCTTGCCAAATCTGGTTACTAGGGCAAGAGAGCCTCAATGGAAATGGTGTTCTAGATTGGAATTTAGAATGGAATGTGCCAGGAGAAAGCCCCTCAAGTTTGTCTCACTACTTCTTGTACGTGTTTTTAATTTAAATTTTTTTTTATTTTTTATTACAGCAAGTTTGATTACAATGTTTGGCTTGTTGTAGGTGTGGAAGATGTGGTTCTTTTACACATATACAGATGTCTGTTCTTCCTGGGATCCTTTTCCCATGTACGTTATGACAGAATGTTGAGTAGTCCTCTCTTGGTATTCTGTAGGTCTTTGGTGATTATATATGTCACTGTGTTTGTATATGTCTGTTAACCCCGATATTGTAATGAAACCAATCCTCACACCTTTCCATTGGTGAACCATAAGTTTGTTTAATGAATCTGTGATTGCCCTTCTCCGTGGAAATATCTGCCCTGGTATCCATTTTTAGGTAACACTTATAAGTGATATGATATGATATGTGTCTTTCACTTTCTGACTTACTACAAGTCACGTGATTATTTGTAGACTCATCTACGGTGCTGCAAATGGCATTGTGTCCTTTTTTCCCTTGGCTTCTCTTCTGCCTTAGCGAGGTCCATTTTCAACAATGTAATTCCCTGAGGGTTGTGGATTAGCTGACCTGGGCAGCCTTACCCTGCCGGCCCGCCCGCCCCAGGTGTGACTCATTGAGGTCAATATAAACAGAGCTCCAGGCAGCAATAGCCCCTGAAGCTCTGCCTGACTCCATATTCTCTGCCCCGTCAGCAGTCTCGGGGCTGTGCTGGTGGGAGGGAGTGAGGGGCCACAGCTTTGTGGGTTGCCCGGTGTGAGTGGGGCTCTGCTGGCCTTTCTGCAGGAGTTGCCAGGCAGCCGCCTGTAAAGAAGAGGATGTGTCACCCATACCTTCCGCTTGAATATCTCTCTGGACAGAGGTGAGGAAGGAAATAAGCAGTGGGGGCCGGGACAGGAGGGTTATCTCAGGCAGGGCAATGGAAAGCTTCCGGAAGAGCGCCAGGGTCCAGGACCACCCTGGCTGGCCTGCAGGCACCAAGTTGGCCTGCGTGCTGTCGCTGTTGTGGCTCCACGGTCCTTCCTCTAGGCTTTCAAGCCCTTGTACATATTCAGGTGTTTTACCTGGAAAGGGTGGGGACAGTTCAGCAGCAGCTGGCCTGGGGCTCAGCTCACGTTTACTCACAGATGCCTCGGCACGGACCCACAGCTTTGCAATGAGGACGCTCCTTGCATGGGGGGTGGGTTGCTGGCTGTATGGGAGATGGTTCCCCACCTCTGACCAATTTCAGAATTGTTTACCGCTGGAGCAAGTGCCGTGATAGGGTTTTCCTCTGTATAACTCGTGGGTTCACATTTTTTTTCTTTTATCGTTCAAGTTAGATTTTATTCCTCTTTTATGTATTTATAGATATAAGCATGGAAATAATTCATTCCTATAAATTCATCTGTGTGACGGGAAGAACTTTTTTCTGTTTTATTTTTAAATTTTATTTTTTAAAATTTTGAAATTTAATTTTATTTATTTTTTTATACAGCACGTTATTATTAGTTATGTACTTTATGCATATATATGTATTCAGGTCAATCCCAAACTCCCAACTCATCCCACCACCACCACCCCGTGGCTTCCCACACTTGGTGTCCATACGTTTGTTCTCTACCTCTGTGTCTCTATTTCTTCCCTGCAAACCAGTTCATCTGTACCATTTTTTAGGCTCCACATTTATGCATTAATATACAATATTTGTTTTCCTCTTTCTGACTTACTTCATTCTGTATGACAGTCTCTCGATCCATCGATGTCTCTACAAATGACCCAGTTTCATTCCTTTTTATGGCCGAGTAATATTCCATTTTATATATGTACCACATCTTTATCCATTCATCTGTCTGTGGGCATTTAGGTTGCTTCCATTACCTGGCTATTGTAAATAGTGCTGCAATGAACATTGTGGTGAATATGCCTTTTAGATTTACGGTTTTCTCTGGGTATATACCCAGAAGTGGGATTGCTGGATCAGATGGCAATTCTATTTCTAGTTTTTTTAAGGAAACTCCATACTGTTCTCCATAGTGACTGTATCAATTTACATTCCCACCAATAGTGGAAGAGGGCTCCTTTTGTCCACACCCTCCCCAGAATTGGTTGTTTGTAGATTTTCTGATGATGCCGATTCTAACGGGTGTGAGGTGATACCTCATTGTAGTTTTGATTTGCATTTCTCTAATAATTAGTGCTCTTGAGCAGCTTTTCATGTGCGTCTTGGCCATCTCTGTGTCTCCTTTGAAGAAACGTCTCTTTAGATCTTCTGCCCATTTTTGTATTGGGTTGTTTGTTTTTTAATATTAAGCTGCATGAGCTGTTTATATATATTGGAGATTAAACCTCTGTCCATTGATTCGTTTGCAACGATTTTCGCCCATTCTGAGGGATGCCTTTTTCCATTCCCGTTTTTTTAACAAAAAAGGAAAGAAAGGAAAAGAAGCAGAACACTAATGTGCGTAAAATATGCCTTTTGAAACGGTCGTTTTGAAATATGGACGTGCTTTGAATTTTTTGGTCGATATGTGACCCCAGGATTTGTTTTCAGGGCAGGTGTCATTTACAGGCCTGCAATGATTTTGAATATCAACTGACCATTAGCGCTGGGATTAAAGCTGCTGTTCTGTGAAACGGCCACAAAGTGGCAGCAGTTCTCCCTTACCAAATCTGGTTACTAGGGCAAGAGAGCCTCAGTGGAAGTGGTGTTCTAGATTGGAATTTAGAATGGAATGTGCCAGGAGAAAGCCCCTCAAGTTTGTCTCACTACTTCTTGTTCGTGTTTTTAATTTATTTATTTTTTTATTGTTTATTACAGCAAGTTTGATTACAATGTTTGGCTTGTTGTAGGTGTGGAAGATGTGGTTCTTTTACACATATACAGATGTCTGTTCTTCCTGGGATCCTTTTCCCATGTACGTTATGACAGAATGTTGAGTAGTCCACTCTTGGTATTCTGTAGGTCTTTGGTGATTATATATGTCACCTGTGTTTGTATATGTGTGTTAACCCCGGTATCGTAATGAAACCAATCCTCACAACTTTCCATTGGTGAACCATAAGTTTGTTTACTGAATCTGTGATTGCCCTTCTCCGTGGAAATATCTGCCCTGGTATCCATTTTTAGGTAACACCTATAAGTGATATGATATGATATGTGTCTTTCACTTTCTGACTTACTACATGTCACGTGATTACTTCTAGACTCATCTACGGTGCTGCAAATGGCATTGTGTCCTTTTTCTCCTTGGCTTCTATTCTGCCTTAGCGAGGTCCATTTTTAACAATGTGATTCCCTGAGGGTTGTGGATTAGCTGACCTGGGCAGCCTTACCCTGCCGGCCCGCCCTCCCCAGGTGTGCCTCGTTGAGGTCAATATAAACAGAGCTCCAGGCAGCAATAGCCCCTGAAGCTGTGCCTGACTCCATATTCTCTGCCCCGTCAGCAGTCTCGGGGCTGTGCTGGTGGGAGGGAGTGAGGGGCCACAGTTTTGTGGGTGGCCCGGTGTGAGTGCGGCTCTGCTGGCCTTTCTGCAGGAGTTGCCAGGCTGACACGTGTAAAGAAGAGGATGTGTCACCCATACCTTCAGCTGGAATTTCTCTCCGGACAGAGGTGAGGAAGGAAAAAAGCAGTGAGTGCCGGGAGAGGAGGGGTGTCTCAGGCAGGGCAATGGAAAGCTTCCGGAAGAGCGTCCAGGACCAGGACCACCCTGGCTGGCCTGCAGGCACCAAGTTGGCCTGCGTGCTGTCGCTGGTGTGGCTCCACGGCCCTTCCTCTAGGCTTTCAAGCCCTTGTACATATTCAGGTGTTTTACCTGGGAAGGGTGGGAACAGTTCAGCAGCAGCTGGCCTGGGGCTCAGCTCACGTTTACTCACAGATGCCTCGGCACGGACCCCAGCTTTGCAATGAGGACGCTCCTTGCGTGGGGGGTGGGTTGCTGCCTGTATGGGAGATGGTTCCCCACCTCTGACCAATTTCAGAATTGTTTACCCCTGGAGCAAGTGCCCTGATAGGTTTTTCCTCTGTATAACTCGTGGGTTCAGTTTTTTTTTCTTTTATGGTTCAAGTTTGATTTTATTCCTCTTTTATGTATTTATAGATATAAGGATGGAAATAATTCATTCCTATAAATACATTTGTGAGACGGGAAGAAATTTTTTCTCTTTTATTTTTAAATTTTCTTTTTTAAAATTTTGAAATTTAATTTTATTTATTTTTTTATACTCTACGTTATTATTAGTTATGTATTTTATGCGTATACATGTATTCAGGTCAATCCCAATCTCCCAACTCATCCCACCACCACCACCCCATGGCTTCCCACACTTGGTGTCCATACGTTTGTTCTCTACCTCTGTGTCTCTATTTATTTCCTGCAAACCAGTTCATCTGTACCATTTTTTAGGCTCCACATATATGCATTAATATACAATATTTGTTTTCCACTTTCTGACTTACTTCATTCTGTATGACAGTCTCTCGATCCATCGATGTCTCTACAAATGACCCAGTTTCATTCCTTTTTATGGCCGAGTAATATTCCATTTTATATACGTACCACATCTTTATCCATTCATCTGTCTGTGGGCATTTAGGTTGCTTCCATTACCTGGCTATTGTAAATAGTGCTGCAACGAATATTGTGGTGAATGTGCCTTTTTGATTTACGGTTTTCTCTGGGTATATGCCCAGAAGTGGGATTGCTGGATCAGATAGTAATTCTATTTCTAATTTTTTTAAGGAAACTCCATACTGTTCTCCATAGTGACTGTATCAATTTACATTCCCACCAATAGTGGAAGAGGGCTCCTTTTGTCCACACCCTCCCCAGAAATTGTTGTTTGTAGATTTTCTGATGATGCCGATTCTAACAGGTGTGAGGTGATACCTCATTGTAGTTTTGATTTGCATTTCTCTAATAATTAGTGCTGTTGAGCAGCTTTTCATGTGCGTCTTGGCCATCTCTGTGTCTCCTTTGAAGAAAGGTCTCTTTAGATCTCTTGCGCATTTTTGTATTGGGTTGTTTGTTTTTTTAATATTAAGCTGCATGAGCTGTTTATATATATTGGAGATTAAACCTCTGTCCATTGATTCGTTTGCAACGATTTTCGCCCATTCTGAGGGATGCCTTTTTCCATTCCCGATTTTTTTAACAAAAAAGGAAAGAAAGGAAAAGAAGCAGAACACTAATGTGCGTAAAATATGCCTTTTGAAACGGTCGTTTTGAAATATGGACGTCCTTGGAATTTTTTGGTCGATATGTGACCCCAGGATTTGTTTTCAGGGCAGGTGTCATTTACAGGCCTGCAATGATTTTGTATATCATCTGACCATTAGTGCTGGGATTAAAGCTGCTGTTGTGTGAAACGGCCACAAGGTGGCAGCAGTTCTCCCTTGCCAAATCTGGTTACTAGGGCAAGAGAGCCTCAATGGAAATGGTGTTCTAGATTGGAATTTAGAATGGAATGTGCCAGGAGAAAGCCCCTCAAGTTTGTCTCACTACTTCTTGTACGTGTTTTTAATTTAATTTTTTTTTTATTTTTCATTACAGCAAGTTTGATTACAATGTTTGGCTTGTTGTAGGTGTGGAAGATGTGGTTCTTTTACACATATACAGATGTCTGTTCTTCCTGGGATCCTTTTCCCATGTACTTTATGACAGAATGTTGAGTAGTCCTCTCTTGGTATTCTGTAGGTCTTTGGTGATTATATATGTCACTGTGTTTGTATATGTCTGTTAACCCCGATATTGTAATGAAACCAATCCTCACACCTTTCCATTGGTGAACCATAAGTTTGTTTAATGAATCTGTGATTGCCCTTCTCCGTGGAAATATCTGCCCTGGTATCCATTTTTAGGTAACACTTATAAGTGATATGATATGATATGTGTCTTTCACTTTCTGACTTACTACAAGTCACGTGATTATTTGTAGACTCATCTACGGTGCTGCAAATGGCATTGTGTCCTTTTTTCCCTTGGCTTCTCTTCTGCCTTAGCGAGGTCCATTTTCAACAATGTAATTCCCTGAGGGTTGTGGATTAGCTGACCTGGGCAGCCTTACCCTGCCGGCCCGCCCGCCCCAGGTGTGACTCATTGAGGTCAATATAAACAGAGCTCCAGGCAGCAATAGCCCCTGAAGCTCTGCCTGACTCCATATTCTCTGCCCCGTCAGCAGTCTCGGGGCTGTGCTGGTGGGAGGGAGTGAGGGGCCACAGCTTTGTGGGTTGCCCGGTGTGAGTGGGGCTCTGCTGGCCTTTCTGCAGGAGTTGCCAGGCAGCCGCCTGTAAATAAGAGGATGTGTCACCCATACCTTCCGCTTGAATATCTCTCTGGACAGAGGTGAGGAAGGAAAAAAGCAGTGGGGGCCGGGACAGGAGGGTTATCTCAGGCAGGGCAATGGAAAGCTTCCGGAAGAGCGCCAGGGTCCAGGACCACCCTGGCTGGCCTGCAGGCACCAAGTTGGCCTGCGTGCTGTCGCTGGTGTGGCTCCACGGTCCTTCCTCTAGGCTTTCAAGCCCTTGTACATATTCAGGTGTTTTACCTGGAAAGGGTGGGGACAGTTCAGCAGCAGCTGGCCTGGGGCTCAGCTCACGTTTACTCACAGATGCCTCGGCACGGACCCACAGCTTTGCAATGAGGACGCTCCTTGCATGGGGGGTGGGTTGCTGGCTGTATGGGAGATGGTTCCCCACCTCTGACCAATTTCAGAATTGTTTACCGCTGGAGCAAGTGCCGTGATAGGGTTTTCCTCTGTATAACTCGTGGGTTCACTTTTTTTTTCTTTTATCGTTCAAGTTAGATTTTATTCCTCTTTTATGTATTTATAGATATAAGCATGGAAATAATTCATTCCTATAAATACATCTGTGTGACGGGAAGAACTTTTTTCTGTTTTATTTTTAAATTTTATTTTTTAAAATTTTGAAATTTAATTTTATTTATTTTTTTTATACAGCACGTTATTATTAGTTATGTACTTTATGCATATATATGTATTCAGGTCAATCCCAAACTCCCAACTCATCCCACCACCACCACCCCGTGGCTTCCCACACTTGGTGTCCATACGTTTGTTCTCTACCTCTGTGTCTCTATTTCTTCCCTGCAAACCAGTTCATCTGTACCATTTTTTAGGCTCCACATTTATGCATTAATATACAATATTTGTTTTCCTCTTTCTGACTTACTTCATTCTGTATGACAGTCTCTCGATCCATCGATGTCTCTACAAATGACCCAGTTTCATTCCTTTTTATGGCCGAGTAATATTCCATTTTATATATGTACCACATCTTTATCCATTCATCTGTCTGTGGGCATTTAGGTTGCTTCCATTACCTGGCTATTGTAAATAGTGCTGCAATGAACATTGTGGTGAATATGCCTTTTAGATTTACGGTTTTCTCTGGGTATATACCCAGAAGTGGGATTGCTGGATCAGATGGTAATTCTATTTCTAGTTTTTTTAAGGAAACTCCATACTGTTCTCCATAGTGACTGTATCAATTTACATTCCCACCGATAGTGGAAGAGGGCTCCTTTTGTCCACACCCTCCCCAGAATTTGTTGTTTGTAGATTTTCTGATGATGCCGATTCTAACGGGTGTGAGGTGATACCTCATTGTAGTTTTGATTTGCATTTCTCTAATAATTAGTGCTGTTGAGCAGCTTTTCATGTGCGTCTTGGCCATCTCTGTGTCTCCTTTGAAGAAACGTCTCTTTAGATCTTCTGCCCATTTTTGTATTGGGTTGTTTGTTTTTTAATATTAAGCTGCATGAGCTGTTTATATATATTGGAGATTAAACCTCTGTCCATTGATTCGTTTGCAACGATTTTCGCCCATTCTGAGGGATGCCTTTTTCCATTCCCGTTTTTTTAACAAAAAAGGAAAGAAAGGAAAAGAAGCAGAACACTAATGTGCGTAAAATATGCCTTTTGAAACGGTCGTTTTGAAATATGGACGTCCTTTGAATTTTTTGGTCGATATGTGACCCCTGGATTTGTTTTCAGGGCAGGTGTCATTTACAGGCCTGCAATGATTTTGAATATCAACTGACCATTAGCACTGGGATTAAAGCTGCTGTTGTGTGAAACGGCCACAAGGTGGCAGCAGTTCTCCGTTACCAAATCTGGTTACTAGGGCAACAGAGCCTCAGTGGAAGTGATGTTCTAGATTGGAATTTAGAATGGAATATGCCAGGAGAAAGCCCCTCAAGTTTGTCTCACTACTTCTTGTTCGTGTTTTTAATTTAATTTTTTATTTTTTATTACAGCAAGTTTGATTACAATGTTTGGCTTGTTGTAGGTGTGGAAGATGTGGTTCTTTTACACATATACAGATGTCTGTTCTTCCTGGGATCCTTTTCCCATGTACGTTATGACAGAATGTTGAGTAGTCCACTCTTGGTATTCTGTAGGTCTTTGGTGATTATATATGTCACCTGTGTTTGTATATGTGTGTTAACCCCGATATCGTAATGAAACCAATCCTCACACCTTTCCATTGGTGAACCATAAGTTTGTTTAATGAATCTGTGATTGCCCTTCTCCGTGGAAATATATGCCCTGGTAACCATTTTTAGGTAACACCTATAAGTGATATGATATGATATGTGTCTTTCACTTTCTGACTTACTACAAGTCACGTGATTACTTCTAGACTCATCTACGGTGCTGCAAATGGCATTGTGTCCTTTTCTCCCTTGGCTTCTATTCTGCCTTAGCGAGGTCCATTTTCAACAATGTGATTCCCTGAGGCTTGTGGATTAGCTGACCTGGGCAGCCTTACCCTGCCGGCCCGCCCTCCCCAGGTGTGCCTCGTTGAGGTCAATATAAACAGAGCTCCAGGCAGCAATAGCCCCTGAAGCTGTGCCTGACTCCATATTCTCTGCCCCGTCAGCAGTCTCGGGGCTGTGCTGGTGGGAGGGAGTGAGGGGCCACAGCTTTGTGGGTGGCCCGGTGTGAGTGGGGCTCTGCTGGCCTTTCTGCAGGAGTTGCCAGGCTGCCGCCTGTAAAGAAGAGGTTGTGTCACCCATACCTTCCGCTGGAATTTCTCTCCGGACAGAGGTGAGGAAGGAAAAAAGCATTGGGTGCCGGAAGAGGAGGGGTATCTCAGGCAGGGCAATGGAAAGCTTCCGGAAGAGCGTCCAGCGCCAGGACCACCCTGGCTGCACTGAAGGCACCAAGTTGGCCTGCGTGCTGTCGCTGGTTGGCTCAACGGCCCTTCCTCTAGGCTTTCAAGCCCTTGTACATATTCAGGTGTTTTACCTGGGAAGGGTGGGAAGAGTTCAGCAGCAGCTGGCCTGGGGCTCAGCTCACGTTTACTCACTGATGCCTCGGCACGGTCCCCCAGCTTTGCAATGAGGACGCTCCTTGCGTGGGGGTTGGGTTGCTGGCTGTATGGGAGATGGTTCCCCACCTCTGACCAATTTCAGAATTGTTTACCACTGGAGCAAGTGCCCTGATAGGTTTTTCCTCTGTATAACTCGTGGGTTCATTTTTTTTTCTTTTATGGTTCAAGTTAGATTTTATTCCTCTTTTATGTATTTATAGATATAAGCATGGAAATAATTCATTCCTATAAATACATCTGTGTGACGGGAAGAACTATTTTCTGTTTTATTTTTAAATTTTATTTTTTAAAATTTTGAAATTTAATTTTATTTATTTTTTTATACAGCACGTTATTATTAGTTATGTATTTTATGCATATACATGTATTCAGGTCAATCCCACACTCCCAACTCATCCCACCACCACCACCCGATGGCTTCCCACACTTGGTGTCCATACGTTTGTTCTCTACCTCTGTGTCTCTATTTCTTCCCTGCAAACCAGTTCATCTGTACCATTTTTAGGCTCCACATATATGCATTAATATACAATATTCGTTTTCCTCTTTCTGACTTACTTCATTCTGTATGACAGTCTCTCGATTTATCGATGTCTCTATAAATGACCCAGTTTCATTCCTTTTTATGGCCGAGTAATATTCCATTTTATATATGTACCACATCTTTATCCATTCATCTGTCTGTGGGCATTTAGGTTGCTTCCATTACCTGGCTATTCTAAATAGTGCTGCAACGAACATTGTGGTGAATGTGCCTTTTTGAAATACGGTTTTCTCTGGGTATATGCCCAGAAGTGGGATTGCTGGATCAGATGGTAATTCTATTTCTAATTTTTTTAAGGAAACTCCATACTGTTCTCCATAGTGACTGTATCAATTTACATTCCCACCAGTAGTGGAAGAGGGCTCCTTTTGTCCACACCCTCCCCAGAATTGGTTGTTTGTAGATTTTCTGATGATGCCGATTCTAACAGGTGTGAGGTGATACCTCATTGTAGTTTTGATTTGCATTTCTCTAATAATTAGTGCTGTTGAGCAGCTTTTCATGTGCGTCTTGGCCATCTCTGTGTCTCCTTTGAAGAAACGTCTCTTTAGATCTTCTGCCCATTTTTGTATTGGGTTGTTTGTTTTTTAATATTAAGCTGCATGAGCTGTTTATATATATTGGAGATTAAACCTCTGTCCATTGATTCGTTTGCAACGATTTTCGCCCATTCTGAGGGATGCCTTTTTCCATTCCCGATTTTTTTAACAAAAAAGGAAAGAAAGGAAAAGAAGCAGAACACTAATGTGCGTAAAATATGCCTTTTGAAACGGTCGTTTTGAAATATGGACGTCCTTTGAATTTTTTGGTCGATATGTGACCCCAGGATTTGTTTTCAGGGCAGGTGTCATTTACAGGCCTGCAATGATTTTGAATATCAACTGACCATTAGCGCTGGGATTAAAGCTGCTGTTGTGTGAAACGGCCACAAGGTGGCAGCAGTTCACCCTTACCAAATCTGGTTACTAGGGCAAGAGAGCCTCAGTGGAAGTGGTGATCTAGATTGGAGTTTAGAATGAAATGTGCCAGGAGAAAGCCCCTCACGTTTGTCTCACTACTTCTTGTTCGTGTTTTTAATTTAATTTTTTATTTTTTATTACAGCAAGTTTGATTACAATGTTTGGCTTGTTGTAGGTGTGGAAGATGTGGTTCTTTTACACATATACAGATGACTGTTCTTCCTGGGATCCTTTTCCCATGTACGTTATGACAGAATGTTGAGTAGTCCTCTCTTGGTATTCTGTAGGTCTTTGGTGATTATATATGTCACCTGTGTTTGTATATGTCTGTTAACCCCGATATCATAATGAAACAAATCCTCACACCATTCCATTGGTGAACCATAAGTTTGTTTAATGAATCTGTGATTGCCCTTCTCCATGGAAATATCTGCCCTGGTATCCATTTTTAGGTAACACCTATAAGTGATATGATATTATATGTGTCTTTCACTTTCTGACTTACTACAAGTCACGTGATTACTTCTAGACTCATCTACGGTGCTGCAAATGGCATTGTGTCCTTTTTTTCCTTGGCATCTCTTCTGCCTTAGCGGGGTCCATTTTCAACAATGTGATTCCCTGAGGGTTGTGGATTAGCTGACCTGGGCAGCCTTACATTGCCGGCCCGCCCTCCCCAGGTGTGCCTCGTTGAGGTCAATATAAACAGAGCTCCAGGCAGCAATAGCCCCTGAAGCTGTGCCTGACTCCATATTCTCTGCCCCGTCAGCAGTCTCGGGGCTGTGCTGGTGGGAGGGAGTGAGGGGCCACAGCTTTGTGGGTGGCCCGGTGTGAGTGGGGTTCTGCTGGCCTTTCTGCAGGAGTTGCCAGGCTGCCGCCTGTAAAGAAGAGGATGTGTCACCCATACCTTCTGCTGGAATTTCTCTCCGGACAGAGGTGATGAAGGAAAAAAGCAGTGGGGGCCGGGACAAGAGGGTTATCTCAGGCAGGGCAATGGAAAGCTTCTGGAAGAGCGCCAGGGTCCAGGACCACCCTGGCTGGCCTGCAGGCACCAAGTTGGCCTGCGTGCTGTCGCTGGTGTGGCTCCACGGTCCTTCCTCTAGGCTTTCAAGCCCTTGTACATATTCAGGTGTTTTACCTGGAACGGGTGGGGACAGTTCAGCAGCAGCTGGCCTGGGGCTCAGCTCACGTTTACTCACAGATGCCTCGGCACGGACCCCCAGCTTTGCAATGAGGACGCTCCTTGCATGGGGGGTGGGTTGCTGGCTGTATGGGAGATGGTTCCCCACCTCTGACCAATTTCAGAATTGTTTACCGCTGGAGCAAGTGCCGTGATAGGGTTTTCCTCTGTATAACTCGTGGGTTCACTTTTTTTTTCTTTTATCGTTCAAGTTAGATTTTATTCCTCTTTTATGTATTTATAGATATAAGCATGGAAATAATTCATTCCTATAAATACATCTGTGTGACGGGAAGAACTTTTTTCTGTTTTATTTTTAAATTTTATTTTTTAAAATTTTGAAATTTAATTTTATTTATTTTTTTATACAGCACGTTATTATTAGTTATGTACTTTATGCATATATATGTATTCAGGTCAATCCCAAACTCCCAACTCATCCCACCACCACCACCCCGTGGCTTCCCACACTTGGTGTCCATACGTTTGTTCTCTACCTCTGTGTCTCTATTTCTTCCCTGCAAACCAGTTCATCTGTACCATTTTTTAGGCTCCACATTTATGCATTAATATACAATATTTGTTTTCCTCTTTCTGACTTACTTCATTCTGTATGACAGTCTCTCGATCCATCGATGTCTCTACAAATGACCCAGTTTCATTCCTTTTTATGGCCGAGTAATATTCCATTTTATATATGTACCACATCTTTATCCATTCATCTGTCTGTGGGCATTTAGGTTGCTTCCATTACCTGGCTATTGTAAATAGTGCTGCAATGAACATTGTGGTGAATATGCCTTTTAGATTTACGGTTTTCTCTGGGTATATACCCAGAAGTGGGATTGCTGGATCAGATGGTAATTCTATTTCTAGTTTTTTTAAGGAAACTCCATACTGTTCTCCATAGTGACTGTATCAATTTACATTCCCACGAATAGTGGAAGAGGGCTCCTTTTGTCCACACCCTCCCCAGAATTGGTTGTTTGTAGATTTTCTGATGATGCCGATTCTAACGGGTGTGAGGTGATACCTCATTGTAATTTTGATTTGCATTTCTCTAATAATTAGTGCTGTTGAGCAGCTTTTCATGTGCGTCTTGGCCATCTCTGTGTCTCCTTTGAAGAAACGTCTCTTTAGATCTTCTGCCCATTTTTGTATTGGGTTGTTTGTTTTTTAATATTAAGCTGCATGAGCTGTTTATATATATTGGAGATTAAACCTCTGTCCATTGATTCGTTTGCAACGATTTTCGCCCATTCTGAGGGATGCCTTTTTCCATTCCCGTTTTTTTTAACAAAAAAGGAAAGAAAGGAAAAGAAGCAGAACACTCATGTGCGTAAAATATGCCTTTTGAAACGGTCGTTTTGAAATATGGACGTCCTTTGAATTTTTTGGTCGATATGTGACCCCTGGATTTGTTTTCAGGGCAGGTGTCATTTACAGGCCTGCAATGATTTTGAATATCAACTGACCATTAGCACTGGGATTAAAGCTGCTGTTGTGTGAAACGGCCACAAGGTGGCAGCAGTTCTCCGTTACCAAATCTGGTTACTAGGGCAACAGAGCCTCAGTGGAAGTGATGTTCTAGATTGGAATTTAGAATGGAATATGCCAGGAGAAAGACCCTCAAGTTTGTCTCACTACTTCTTGTTCGTGTTTTTAATTTAATTTTTTATTTTTTATTACAGCAAGTTTGATTACAATGTTTGGCTTGTTGTAGGTGTGGAAGATGTGGTTCTTTTACACATATACAGATGTCTGTTCTTCCTGGGATCCTTTTCCCATGTACGTTATGACAGAATGTTGAGTAGTCCACTCTTGGTATTCTGTAGGTCTTTGGTGATTATATATGTCACCTGTGTTTGTATATGTGTGTTAACCCCGATATCGTAATGAAACCAATCCTCACACCTTTCCATTGGTGAACCATAAGTTTGTTTAATGAATCTGTGATTGCCCTTCTCCGTGGAAATATATGCCCTGGTAACCATTTTTAGGTAACACCTATAAGTGATATGATATGATATGTGTCTTTCACTTTCTGACTTACTACAAGTCACGTGATTACTTCTAGACTCATCTACGGTGCTGCAAATGGCATTGTGTCCTTTTCTCCCTTGGCTTCTATTCTGCCTTAGCGAGGTCCATTTTCAACAATGTGATTCCCTGAGGCTTGTGGATTAGCTGACCTGGGCAGCCTTACCCTGCCGGCCCGCCCTCCCCAGGTGTGCCTCGTTGAGGTCAATATAAACAGAGCTCCAGGCAGCAATAGCCCCTGAAGCTGTGCCTGACTCCATATTCTCTGCCCCGTCAGCAGTCTCGGGGCTGTGCTGGTGGGAGGGAGTGAGGGGCCACAGCTTTGTGGGTGGCCCGGTGTGAGTGGGGCTCTGCTGGCCTTTCTGCAGGAGTTGCCAGGCTGCCGCCTGTAAAGAAGAGGTTGTGTCACCCATACCTTCCGCTGGAATTTCTCTCCGGACAGAGGTGAGGAAGGAAAAAAGCAGTGGGTGCCGGAAGAGGAGGGGTATCTCAGGCAGGGAAATGGAAAGCTTCCGGAAGAGCGTCCAGCGCCAGGACCACCCTGGCTGGACTGAAGGCACCAAGTTGGCCTGCGTGCTGTCGCTGGTTGGCTCGACGGCCCTTCCTCTAGGCTTTCAAACCCTTGTACATATTCAGGTGTTTTACCTGGGAAGGGTGGGAACAGTTCAGCAGCAGCTGGCCTGGGGCTCAGCTCACGTTTACTCACTGATGCCTCGGCACGGTCCCCCAGCTTTGCAATGAGGACGCTCCTTGCGTGGGGGTTGGGTTGCTGGCTGTATGGGAGATGGTTCCCCACCTCTGACCAATTTCAGAATTGTTTACCACTGGAGCAAGTGCCCTGATAGGTTTTTCCTCTGTATAACTCGTGGGTTCATTTTTTTTTCTTTTATGGTTCAAGTTAGATTTTATTCCTCTTTTATGTATTTATAGATATAAGCATGGAAATAATTCATTCCTATAAATACATCTGTGTGACGGGAAGAACTATTTTCTGTTTTATTTTTAAATTTTATTTTTTAAAATTTTGAAATTTAATTTTATTTATTTTTTTTATACAGCACGTTATTATTAGTTATGTATTTTATGCATATACATGTATTCAGGTCAATCCCAAACTCCCAACTCATCCCACCACCACCACCCGATGGCTTCCCACACTTGGTGTCCATACGTTTGTTCTCTACCTCTGTGTCTCTATTTCTTCCCTGCAAACCAGTTCATCTGTACCATTTTTAGGCTCCACATATATGCATTAATATACAATATTCGTTTTCCTCTTTCTGACTTACTTCATTCTGTATGACAGTCTCTCGATTTATCGATGTCTCTACAAATGACCCAGTTTCATTCCTTTTTATGGCCGAGTAATATTCCATTTTATATATGTACCACATCTTTATCCATTCATCTGTCTGTGGGCATTTAGGTTGCTTCCATTACCTGGCTATTCTAAATAGTGCTGCAACGAACATTGTGGTGAATGTGCCTTTTTGAAATACGGTTTTCTCTGGGTATATGCCCAGAAGTGGGATTGCTGGATCAGATGGTAATTCTATTTCTAATTTTTTTAAGGAAACTCCATACTGTTCTCCATAGTGACTGTATCAATTTACATTCCCACCAGTAGTGGAAGAGGGCTCCTTTTGTCCACACCCTCCCCAGAATTGGTTGTTTGTAGATTTTCTGATGATGCCGATTCTAACAGGTGTGAGGTGATACCTCATTGTAGTTTTGATTTGCATTTCTCTAATAATTAGTGCTGTTGAGCAGCTTTTCATGTGCGTCTTGGCCATCTCTGTGTCTCCTTTGAAGAAACGTCTCTTTAGATCTTCTGCCCATTTTTGTATTGGGTTGTTTGTTTTTTAATATTAAGCTGCATGAGCTGTTTATATATATTGGAGATTAAACCTCTGTCCATTGATTCGTTTGCAACGATTTTCGCCCATTCTGAGGGATGCCTTTTTCCATTCCCGATTTTTTTAACAAAAAAGGAAAGAAAGGAAAAGAAGCAGAACACTAATGTGCGTAAAATATGCCTTTTGAAACGGTCGTTTTGAAATATGGACGTCCTTTGAATTTTTTGGTCGATATGTGACCCCAGGATTTGTTTTCAGGGCAGGTGTCATTTACAGGCCTGCAATGATTTTGAATATCAACTGACCATTAGCGCTGGGATTAAAGCTGCTGTTGTGTGAAACGGCCACAAGGTGGCAGCAGTTCACCCTTACCAAATCTGGTTACTAGGGCAAGAGAGCCTCAGTGGAAGTGGTGATCTAGATTGGAGTTTAGAATGAAATGTGCCAGGAGGAAGCCCCTCACGTTTGTCTCACTACTTCTTGTTCGTGTTTTTAATTTAATTTTTTATTTTTTATTACAGCAAGTTTGATTACAATGTTTGGCTTGTTGTAGGTGTGGAAGATGTGGTTCTTTTACACATATACAGATGACTGTTCTTCCTGGGATCCTTTTCCCATGTACGTTATGACAGAATGTTGAGTAGTCCTGTCTTGGTATTCTGTAGGTGTTTGGTGATTATATATGTCACCTGTGTTTGTATATGTCTGTTAACCCCGATATCGTAATGAAACCAATCCTCACACCATTCCATTGGTGAACCATAAGTTTGTTTAATGAATCTGTGATTGCCCTTCTCCATGGAAATATCTGCCCTGGTATCCATTTTTAGGTAACACCTATAAGTGATATGATATGATATGTGTCTTTCACTTTCTGACTTACTACAAGTCACGTGATTACTTCTAGACTCATCTACGGTGCTGCAAATGGCATTGTGTCCTTTTTTTCCTTGGCATCTCTTCTGCCTTAGCGGGGTCCATTTTCAACAATGTGATTCCCTGAGGGTTGTGGATTAGCTGACCTGGGCAGCCTTACCCTGCCGGCCCGCCCTCCCCAGGTGTGCCTCGTTGAGGTCAATATAAACAGAGCTCCAGGCAGCAATAGCCCCTGAAGCTGTGCCTGACTCCATATTCTCTGCCCCGTCAGCAGTCTCGGGGCTGTGCTGGTGGGAGGGAGTGAGGGGCCACAGCTTTGTGGGTGGCCCGGTGTGAGTGGGGTTCTGCTGGCCTTTCTGCAGGAGTTGCCAGGCTGCCGCCTGTAAAGAAGAGGATGTGTCACCCATACCTTCCGCTGGAATTTCTCTCCGGACAGAGGTGATGAAGGAAAAAAGCAGTGGGGGCCGGGACAAGAGGGTTATCTCAGGCAGGGCAATGGAAAGCTTCTGGAAGAGCGCCAGGGTCCAGGACCACCCTGGCTGGCCTGCAGGCACCAAGTTGGCCTGCGTGCTGTCGCTGGTGTGGCTCCACGGTCCTTCCTCTAGGCTTTCAAGCCCTTGTACATATTCAGGTGTTTTACCTGGAAAGGGTGGGGACAGTTCAGCAGCAGCTGGCCTGGGGCTCAGCTCACGTTTACTCACAGATGCCTCGGCACGGACCCCCAGCTTTGCAATGAGGACGCTCCTTGCATGGGGGGTGGGTTGCTGGCTGTATGGGAGATGGTTCCCCACCTCTGACCAATTTCAGAATTGTTTACCGCTGGAGCAAGTGCCGTGATAGGGTTTTCCTCTGTATAACTCGTGGGTTCACTTTTTTTTTCTTTTATCGTTCAAGTTAGATTTTATTCCTCTTTTATGTATTTATAGATATAAGCATGGAAATAATTCATTCCTATAAATACATCTGTGTGACGGGAAGAACTTTTTTCTGTTTTATTTTTAAATTTTATTTTTTAAAATTTTGAAATTTAATTTTATTTATTTTTTTATACAGCACGTTATTATTAGTTATGTACTTTATGCATATATATGTATTCAGGTCAATCCCAAACTCCCAACTCATCCCACCACCACCACCCCGTGGCTTCCCACACTTGGTGTCCATACGTTTGTTCTCTACCTCTGTGTCTCTATTTCTTCCCTGCAAACCAGTTCATCTGTACCATTTTTTAGGCTCCACATTTATGCATTAATATACAATATTTGTTTTCCTCTTTCTGACTTACTTCATTCTGTATGACAGTCTCTCGATCCATCGATGTCTCTACAAATGACCCAGTTTCATTCCTTTTTATGGCCGAGTAATATTCCATTTTATATATGTACCACATCTTTATCCATTCATCTGTCTGTGGGCATTTAGGTTGCTTCCATTACCTGGCTATTGTAAATAGTGCTGCAATGAACATTGTGGTGAATATGCCTTTTAGATTTACGGTTTTCTCTGGGTATATACCCAGAAGTGGGATTGCTGGATCAGATGGTAATTCTATTTCTAGTTTTTTTAAGGAAACTCCATACTGTTCTCCATAGTGACTGTATCAATTTACATTCCCACCAATAGTGGAAGAGGGCTCCTTTTGTCCACACCCTCCCCAGAATTGGTTGTTTGTAGATTTTCTGATGATGCCGATTCTAACGGGTGTGAGGTGATACCTCATTGTAGTTTTGATTTGCATTTCTCTAATAATTAGTGCTGTTGAGCAGCTTTTCATGTGCGTCTTGGCCATCTCTGTGTCTCCTTTGAAGAAACGTCTCTTTAGATCTTCTGCCCATTTTTTTTGGGTTGTTTGTTTTATTAATATTAAGCTGCATGAGCTGTTTATATATATTGGAGATTAAACCTCTGTCCATTGATTCGTTTGCAACAATTTTCGCCCATTCTGAGGGATGCCTTTTTCCATTCCCGTTTTTTTAACAAAAAAGGAAAGAAAGGAATAGAAGCAGAACACTCATGTGCGTAAAATATGCCTTTTGAAACGGTCGTTTTGAAATATGGACGTCCTTTGAAATTTTCGGTCGATATGTGACCCCTGGATTTGTTTTCAGGGCAGGTGTCATTTACAGGCCTGCAATGATTTTGAATATCAACTGACCATTAGCACTGGGATTAAAGCTGCTGTTGTGTGAAACGGCCACAAGGTGGCAGCAGTTCTCCGTTACCAAATCTGGTTACTAGGGCAACAGAGCCTCAGTGGAAGTGATGTTCTAGATTGGAATTTAGAATGGAATATGCCAGGAGAAAGACCCTCAAGTTTGTCTCACTACTTCTTGTTCGTGTTTTTAATTTAATTTTTTATTTTTTATTACAGCAAGTTTGATTACAATGTTTGGCTTGTTGTAGGTGTGGAAGATGTGGTTCTTTTACACATATACAGATGTCTGTTCTTCCTGGGATCCTTTTCCCATGTACGTTATGACAGAATGTTGAGTAGTCCACTCTTGGTATTCTGTAGGTCTTTGGTGATTATATATGTCACCTGTGTTTGTATATGTGTGTTAACCCCGATATCGTAATGAAACCAATCCTCACACCTTTCCATTGGTGAACCATAAGTTTGTTTAATGAATCTGTGATTGCCCTTCTCCGTGGAAATATATGCCCTGGTAACCATTTTTAGGTAACACCTATAAGTGATATGATATGATATGTGTCTTTCACTTTCTGACTTACTACAAGTCACGTGATTACTTCTAGACTCATCTACGGTGCTGCAAATGGCATTGTGTCCTTTTCTCCCTTGGCTTCTATTCTGCCTTAGCGAGGTCCATTTTCAACAATGTGATTCCCTGAGGCTTGTGGATTAGCTGACCTGGGCAGCCTTACCCTGCCGGCCCGCCCTCCCCAGGTGTGCCTCGTTGAGGTCAATATAAACAGAGCTCCAGGCAGCAATAGCCCCTGAAGCTGTGCCTGACTCCATATTCTCTGCCCCGTCAGCAGTCTCGGGGCTGTGCTGGTGGGAGGGAGTGAGGGGCCACAGCTTTGTGGGTGGCCCGGTGTGAGTGGGGCTCTGCTGGCCTTTCTGCAGGAGTTGCCAGGCTGCCGCCTGTAAAGAAGAGGTTGTGTCACCCATACCTTCCGCTGGAATTTCTCTCCGGACAGAGGTGAGGAAGGAAAAAAGCATTGGGTGCCGGAAGAGGAGGGGTATCTCAGGCAGGGCAATGGAAAGCTTCCGGAAGAGCGTCCAGCGCCAGGACCACCCTGGCTGCACTGAAGGCACCAAGTTGGCCTGCGTGCTGTCGCTGGTTGGCTCAACGGCCCTTCCTCTAGGCTTTCAAGCCCTTGTACATATTCAGGTGTTTTACCTGGGAAGGGTGGGAACAGTTCAGCAGCAGCTGGCCTGGGGCTCAGCTCACGTTTACTCACTGATGCCTCGGCACGGTCCCCCAGCTTTGCAATGAGGACGCTCCTTGCGTGGGGGTTGGGTTGCTGGCTGTATGGGAGATGGTTCCCCACCTCTGACCAATTTCAGAATTGTTTACCACTGGAGCAAGTGCCCTGATAGGTTTTTCCTCTGTATAACTCGTGGGTTCATTTTTTTTTCTTTTATGGTTCAAGTTAGATTTTATTCCTCTTTTATGTATTTATAGATATAAGCATGGAAATAATTCATTCCTATAAATACATCTGTGTGACGGGAAGAACTATTTTCTGTTTTATTTTTAAATTTTATTTTTTAAAATTTTGAAATTTAATTTTATTTATTTTTTTTATACAGCACGTTATTATTAGTTATGTATTTTATGCATATACATGTATTCAGGTCAATCCCAAACTCCCAACTCATCCCACCACCACCACCCGATGGCTTCCCACACTTGGTGTCCATACGTTTGTTCTCTACCTCTGTGTCTCTATTTCTTCCCTGCAAACCAGTTCATCTGTACCATTTTTAGGCTCCACATATATGCATTAATATACAATATTCGTTTTCCTCTTTCTGACTTACTTCATTCTGTATGACAGTCTCTCGATTTATCGATGTCTCTACAAATGACCCAGTTTCATTCCTTTTTATGGCCGAGTAATATTCCATTTTATATATGTACCACATCTTTATCCATTCATCTGTCTGTGGGCATTTAGGTTGCTTCCATTACCTGGCTATTCTAAATAGTGCTGCAACGAACATTGTGGTGAATGTGCCTTTTTGAAATACGGTTTTCTCTGGGTATATGCCCAGAAGTGGGATTGCTGGATCAGATGGTAATTCTATTTCTAATTTTTTTAAGGAAACTCCATACTGTTCTCCATAGTGACTGTATCAATTTACATTCCCACCAGTAGTGGAAGAGGGCTCCTTTTGTCCACACCCTCCCCAGAATTGGTTGTTTGTAGATTTTCTGATGATGCCGATTCTAACAGGTGTGAGGTGATACCTCATTGTAGTTTTGATTTGCATTTCTCTAATAATTAGTGCTGTTGAGCAGCTTTTCATGTGCGTCTTGGCCATCTCTGTGTCTCCTTTGAAGAAACGTCTCTTTAGATCTTCTGCCCATTTTTGTATTAGGTTGTTTGTTTTTTAATATTAAGCTGCATGAGCTGTTTATATATATTGGAGATTAAACCTCTGTCCATTGATTCGTTTGCAACGATTTTCGCCCATTCTGAGGGATGCCTTTTTCCATTCCCGATTTTTTTAACAAAAAAGGAAAGAAAGGAAAAGAAGCAGAACACTAATGTGCGTAAAATATGCCTTTTGAAACGGTCGTTTTGAAATATGGACGTCCTTTGAATTTTTTGGTCGATATGTGACCCCAGGATTTGTTTTCAGGGCAGGTGTCATTTACAGGCCTGCAATGATTTTGAATATCAACTGACCATTAGCGCTGGGATTAAAGCTGCTGTTGTGTGAAACGGCCACAAGGTGGCAGCAGTTCACCCTTACCAAATCTGGTTACTAGGGCAAGAGAGCCTCAGTGGAAGTGGTGATCTAGATTGGAGTTTAGAATGAAATGTGCCAGGAGGAAGCCCCTCACGTTTGTCTCACTACTTCTTGTTTGTGTTTATAATTTAATTTTTTATTTTTTATTACAGCAAGTTTGATTACAATGTTTGGCTTGTTGTAGGTGTGGAAGATGTGGTTCTTTTACACATATACAGATGTCTGTTCTTCCTGGGATCCTTTTCCCATGTACGTTATGACAGAATGTTGAGTAGTCCACTCTTGGTATTCTGTAGGTCTTTGGTGATTATATATGTCACCTGTGTTTGTATATGTGTGTTAACCCCGATATCGTAATGAAACCAATCCTCACACCTTTCCATTGGTGAACCATAAGTTTGTTTAATGAATCTGTGATTGCCCTTCTCCGTGGAAATATATGCCCTGGTAACCATTTTTAGTTAACACCTATAAGTGATATGATATGATATGTGTCTTTCACTTTCTGACTTACTACAAGTCACGTGATTACTTCTAGACTCATCTACGGTGCTGCAAATGGCATTGTGTCCTTTTTTTCCTTGGCATCTCTTCTGCCTTAGCGAGGTCCATTTTCAACAATGTGATTCCCTGAGGCTTGTGGATTAGCTGACCTGGGCAGCCTTACCCTGCCGGCCCGCCCTCCCCAGGTGTGCCTCGTTGAGGTCAATATAAACAGAGCTCCAGGCAGCAATAGCCCCTGAAGCTGTGCCTGACTCCATATTCTCTGCCCCGTCAGCAGTCTCGGGGCTGTGCTGGTGGGAGGGAGTGAGGGGCCACAGCTTTGTGGGTGGCCCGGTGTGAGTGGGGCTCTGCTGGCCTTTCTGCAGGAGTTGCCAGGCTGCCGCCTGTAAAGAAGAGGTTGTGTCACCCATACCTTCCGCTGGAATTTCTCTCTGGACAGAGGTGAGGAAGGAAAAAAGCAGTGGGTGCCGGGATAAGAGGGGTATCTCAGGCAGGGAAATGGAAAGCTTCCGGAAGAGCGTCCAGCGCCAGGACCACCCTGGCTGGACTGAAGGCACCAAGTTGGCCTGCGTGCTGTCGCTGGTTGGCTCCACGGTCCTTCCTCTAGGCTTTCAAACCCTTGTACATATTCAGGTGTTTTACCTGGGAAGGGTGGGGACAGTTCAGCAGCAGCTGGCCTGGGGCTCAGCTCACGTTTACTCACTGATGCCTCGGCACGGTCCCCCAGCTTTGCAATGAGGACGCTCCTTGCGTGGGGGTTGGGTTGCTGGCTGTATGGGAGATGGTTCCCCACCTCTGACCAATTTCAGAATTGTTTACCGCTGGAGCAAGTGCCCTGATAGGTTTTTCCTCTGTATAACTCGTGGGTTCATTTTTTTTTCTTTTATGGTTCAAGTTAGATTTTATTCCTCTTTTATGTATTTATAGATATAAGCATGGAAATAATTCATTCCTATAAATACATCTGTGTGACGGGAAGAACTATTTTCTGTTTTATTTTTAAATTTTATTTTTTAAAATTTTGAAATTTAATTTTATTTATTTTTTTATACAGCACGTTATTATTAGTTATGTATTTTATGCATATACATGTATTCAGGTCAATCCCAAACTCCCAACTCATCCCACCACCACCAACCGATGGCTTCCCACACTTGGTGTCCATACGTTTGTTCTCTACCTCTGTGTCTCTATTTCTTCCCTGCAAACCAGTTCATCTGTACCATTTTTAGGCTCCACATATATGCATTAATATACAATATTCGCTTTCCTCTTTCTGACTTACTTCATTCTGTATGACAGTCTCTCGATTTATCGATGTCTCTACAAATGACCCAGTTTCATTCCTTTTTATGGCCGAGTAATATTCCATTTTATATATGTACCACATCTTTATCCATTCATCTGTCTGTGGGCATTTAGGTTGCTTCCATTACCTGGCTATTCTAAATAGTGCTGCAACGAACATAGTGGTGAATGTGCCTTTTTGAAATACGGTTTTCTCTGGGTATATGCCCAGAAGTGGGATTGCTGTATCAGATGGTAATTCTATTTCTAATTTTTTTAAGGAAACTCCATACTGTTCTCCATAGTGACTGTATCAATTTACATTCCCACCAGTAGTGGAAGAGGGCTCCTTTTGTCCACACCCTCCCCAGAATTGGTTGTTTGTAGATTTTCTGATGATGCCGATTCTAACAGGTGTGAGGTGATACCTCATTGTAGTTTTGATTTGCATTTCTCTAATAATTAGTGCTGTTGAGCAGCTTTTCATGTGCGTCTTGGCCATCTCTGTGTCTCCTTTGAAGAAACGTCTCTTTAGATCTTCTGCCCATTTTTGTATTGGGTTGTTTGTTTTTTAATATTAAGCTGCATGAGCTGTTTATATATATTGGAGATTAAACCTCTGTCCATTGATTCGTTTGCAACGATTTTCGCCCATTCTGAGGGATGCCTTTTTCCATTCCCGATTTTTTTAAGAAAAAAGGAAAGAAAGGAAAAGAAGCAGAACACTAATGTGCGTAAAATATGCCTTTTGAAACGGTCGTTTTGAAATATGGACGTCCTTTGAATTTTTTGGTCGATATGTGACCCCAGGATTTGTTTTCAGGGCAGGTGTCATTTACAGGCCTGCAATGATTTTGAATATCAACTGACCATTAGCGCTGGGATTAAAGCTGCTGTTGTGTGAAACGGCCACAAGGTGGCAGCAGTTCACCCTTACCAAATCTGGTTACTAGGGCAAGAGAGCCTCAGTGGAAGTGGTGATCTAGATTGGAGTTTAGAATGAAATGTGCCAGGAGGAAGCCCCTCACGTTTGTCTCACTACTTCTTGTTCGTGTTTTTAATTTAATTTTTTATTTTTTATTACAGCAAGTTTGATTACAATGTTTGGCTTGTTGTACGTGTGGAAGATGTGGTTCTTTTACCCATATACAGATGTCTGTTCTTCCTGGGATCCTTTTCCCATGTACGTTATGACAGAATGTTGAGTAGTCCTCTCTTGGTATTCTGTAGGTCTTTGGTGATTATATATGTCACCTGTGTTTGTATATGTCTGTTAACCCCGATATCGTAATGAAACCAATCCTCACACCATTCCATTGGTGAACCATAAGTTTGTTTAATGAATCTGTGATTGCCCTTCTCCATGGAAATATCTGCCCTGGTATCCATTTTTAGGTAACACCTATCAGTGATATGATATTATATGTGTCTTTCACTTTCTGACTTACTACAAGTCACGTGATTACTTCTAGACTCATCTACGGTGCTGCAAATGGCATTGTGTCCTTTTTTTCCTTGGCATCTCTTCTGCCTTAGCGGGGTCCATTTTCAACAATGTGATTCCCTGAGGGTTGTGGATTAGCTGACCTGGGCAGCCTTACACTGCCGGCCCGCCCTCCCCAGGTGTGCCTCGTTGAGGTCAATATAAACAGAGCTCCAGGCAGCAATAGCCCCTGAAGCTGTGCCTGACTCCATATTCTCTGCCCCGTCAGCAGTCTCGGGGCTGTGCTGGTGGGAGGGAGTGAGGGGCCACAGCTTTGTGGGTGGCCCGATGTGAGTGGGGTTCTGCTGGCCTTTCTGCAGGAGTTGCCAGGCTGCCGCCTGTAAAGAAGAGGATGTGTCACCCATACCTTCCGCTGGAATTTCTCTCCGGACAGAGGTGATGAAGGAAAAAAGCAGTGGGGGCCGGGACAAGTGGGTTATCTCAGGCAGGGCAATGGAAAGCTTCTGGAAGAGCGCCAGGGTCCAGGACCACCCTGGCTGGCCTGCAGGCACCAAGTTGGCCTGCGTGCTGTCGCTGGTGTGGCTCCACGGTCCTTCCTCTAGGCTTTCAAGCCCTTGTACATATTCAGGTGTTTTACCTGGAAAGGGTGGGGACAGTTCAGCAGCAGCTGGCCTGGGTCTCAGCTCACGTTTACTCACAGATGCCTCGGCACGGACCCCCAGCTTTGCAATGAGGACGCTCCTTGCATGGGGGGTGGGTTGCTGGCTGTATGGGAGATGGTTCCCCACCTCTGACCAATTTCAGAATTGTTTACCGCTGGAGCAAGTGCTGTGATAGGGTTTTCCTCTGTATAACTCGTGGGTTCACTTTTTTTTTCTTTTATCGTTGAAGTTAGATTTTATTCCTCTTTTATGTATTTATAGATATAAGCATGGAAATAATTCATTCCTATAAATACATCTGTGTGACGGGAAGAACTTTTTTCTGTTTTATTTTTAAATTTTATTTTTTAAAATTTTGAAATTTAATTTTATTTATTTTTTTTATACAGCACGTTATTATTAGTTATGTACTTTATGCATATATATGTATTCAGGTCAATCCCAAACTCCCAACTCATCCCACCACCACCACCCCGTGGCTTCCCACACTTGGTGTCCATACGTTTGTTCTCTACCTCTGTGTCTCTATTTCTTCCCTGCAAATCAGTTCATCTGTACCATTTTTTAGGCTCCACATTTATGCATTAATATACAATATTTGTTTTCCACTTTCTGACTTACTTCATTCTGTATGACAGTCTCTCGATCCATCGATGTCTCTACAAATGACCCAGTTTCATTCCTTTTTATGGCCGAGTAATATTCCATTTTATATATGTACCACATCTTTATCCATTCATCTGTCTGTGGGCATTTAGGTTGCTTCCATTACCTGGCTATTGTAAATAGTGCTGCAATGAACATTGTGGTGAATATGCCTTTTTGATTTACGGTTTTCTCTGGGTATATGCCCAGAAGTGGGATTGCTGGATCAGATGGTAATTCTATTTCTAGTTTTCTTAAGGAAACTCCATACTGTTCTCCATAGTGACTGTATCAATTTACATTCCCACCAATAGTGGAAGAGGGCTCCTTTTGTCCACACCCTCCCCAGAATTGGTTGTTTGTAGATTTTCTGATGATGCCGATTCTAACAGGTGTGAGGTGATACCTCATTGTAGTTTTGATTTGCATTTCTCTAATAATTAGTGCTGTTGAGCAGCTTTTCATGTGCGTCTTGGCCATCTCTGTGTCTTCTTTGAAGAAACGTCTCTTTAGGTCTTCTGCCCATTTTTGTATTGGGTTGTTTGTTTTTTTAATATTAAGCTGCATGAGCTGTTTATATATATTGGAGATTAAACCTCTGTCCATTGATTCGTTTGCAACGATTTTTGCCCATTCTGAGGGATGCCTTTTTCCATTCCCGTTTTTTCTAACAAAAAAGGAAAGAAAGGAAAAGAAGCAGAACACTAATGTGCGTAAAATATGCCTTTTGAAACGGTCGTTTTGAAATATGGACGTCCTTTGAATTTTTTGGTCGATATGTGACCCCAGGATTTGTTTTCAGGGCAGGTGTCATTTACAGGCCTGCAATGATTTTGAATATCAACTGACCATTAGCGCTGGGATTAAAGCTGCTGTTGTGTGAAACGGCCACAAGGTGGCAGCAGTTCACCCTTACCAAATCTGGTTACTAGGGCAAGAGAGCCTCAGTGGAAGTGGTGTTCTAGATTGGAATTTAGAATGGAATGTGCCAGGAGAATGCCCCTCAAGTTTGTCTCACTACTTCTTCTTCGTGTTTTTAATTTAATTTTTTTATTTTTTATTACAGCAAGTTTGATTACAATGTTTGGCTTGTTGTAGGTGTGGAAAATGTGGTTCTTTTACACATATACAGATGTCTTTTCTTCCTGGGATCCTTTTCCCATGTACTTTATGACAGAATGTTGAGTAGTCCTCTCTTGGTATTCTGTAGGTCGTTGGTGATTATATATGTCACCTGTGTTTGTATATGTCTGTTAACCCCGATATTGTAATGAAACCAATCCTCACACCATTCCATTGGTGAACCATAAGTTTGTTTAATGAATCTGTGATTGCCCTTCTCCGTGGAAATATCTGCCCTGGTATCCATTTTTAGGTAACACCTATAAGTGATATGATATGATATGTGTCTTTCACTTTCTGACTTACTACAAGTCACGTGATTACTTCTAGACTCATTTACGGTGCTGCAAATGGCATTGTGTCCTTTTTTTCCTTGGCTTCTCTTCTGCCTTAGCGAGGTCCATTTTCACCAATGTGATTCCCTGAGGGTTGTGGATTAGCTGACCTGGGCAGCCTTACCCTGCCGGCCCGCCCTCCCCAGGTGTGCCTCGTTGAGGTCAATATAAACAGAGCTCCAGGCAGCAATAGCCCCTGAAGCTGTGCCTGACTCCATATTCTCTGCCCCGTCAGCAGTCTCGGGTCTGTGCTGGTGGGAGGGAGTGAGGGGCCACAGCTTTGTGGGTGGCCCGGTGTGAGTGGGACTCTGCTGGCCTTTCTGCAGGAGTTGCCAGGCTGCCACCTGTAAAGAAGAGAATGTGTCACCCATACCTTCCGCTGGAATTTCTCTCCGGACAGAGGTGAGGAAGGAAAAAAGCAGTGGGGGCCGGGACAGGAGGGGTATCTCAGACAGGGCAATGGAAAGCTTCCGGAAGAGCGCCCGGGGCCAAGACCAACCTGGCTGGCCTGCAGGCACCAAGTTGGCCTGCGTGTTGTCGCTGGTGTGGCACGACGGCACTTCCTCTAGGCTTTCAAGCCCTTGTACATATTCAGGTGTTTTACCTGGGAAGGGTGGGAACAGTTCAGCAGCAGCTGGCCTGAGGCTCAGCTCACGTTTACTCACAGATGCCTCGGCACGGTCCCCCAGCTTTGTATTGAGGACGCTCCTTGCGTGGGGGGTGGGTTGCTGGCTGTATGGGAGATGGTTTCCCACCTCTGACCAATTTCAGAATTGTTTACCGCTGGAGCAAGTGCCCTGATAGGATTTTCCTCTGTATAACTCGTGGGTTCAGGTTTTTTTTTTCTTTTATGGTTCAAGTTCGATTTTATTCCTCTTTTATATATTTATAGATATAAGCATGGAAATAATTCATTCCTATAAATACATCTGTGTGACGGGAAGAACGTTTTTCTGTTTTATTTTTAAATTTTATTTTTTAAATTTTGAAATTCAATTTTATTTTTTTTATACAGCACGTTATT
The DNA here is from genome assembly GCF_964341445.2 of Mesoplodon mirus. Taxonomy (NCBI): domain Eukaryota; kingdom Metazoa; phylum Chordata; class Mammalia; order Artiodactyla; family Ziphiidae; genus Mesoplodon; species Mesoplodon mirus. Next base: position 1,981,512 of record NW_028295764.1, on the reverse strand, counting down.
ATTAGTTATGTATTTTATGCATATACATGTATACAGGTCAATCCCAATCTCCCAACTCATCCCACCACCACCACCCCATGGCTTCCCACACTTGGTGTCCATACGTTTGTTCTCTACCTCTGTGTCTCTATTTCTTCCCTGCAAACCAGTTCATCTGCACCATTTTTTAGGTTCCACATATATGCATTAATATACAGTATTTGTTTTCCTCTTTCTGACTTACTTCATTCTGTATGACAGTCTCTCGATCCATCGATGTCTCTACAAATGACCCAGTTTCATTCCTGTTTATGGCCGAGTAATATTTCATTTTATATATGTACCACATCTTTATCCATTCATCTGTCTGTGGGCATTTAGGTTGCTTCCATTACCTGGCTATTGTAAATAGTGCTGCAACGAACATTGTGGTGAATGTGCCTTTTTGATTTACGGTTTTCTCTGGGTATATGGCCAGAAGTGGGATTGCTGGATCAGATGGTAATTCTATTTCTAGTTTTTTTAAGGAAACTCCATACTGTTCTCCATAGTGTCTGTATCAATTTACATACCCACCAATAGTGGAAGAGGGCTCCTTTTGTCCACACCCTCCCCAGAATTGGTTGTTTGTAGATTTTCTGATGATGCCGATTCTAACAGGTGTGAGGTGATACCTCATTGTAGTTTTTTTTTTTTTTTTTTTTGCGGTAGGCATGCCTCTCACTGCTGTGGCCTCCCCCTCTGCGGAGCACAGGTTCCGGACGCGCAGGCCCAGTGGCCATGGCTCACGGGCCCAGCCGCTCCGCGGCATGTGGGATCCTCCCAGACCGGGGCTCGAACCCATGTCCCCTGCATCGGCAGGCGGACTCTCAACCACTGCGCCACCAGGGAAGCCCCTCATTGTAGTTTTGATTTGCATTTCTCTAATAATTAGTGCTCTTGTTCAGCTTTTCATGTGTGTCTTGGCCATCTCTGTGTCTTCTTTGAAGAAACGTCTCTTTAGATCTTCTGCCCATTTTTGTATTGGGTTGTTTGTTTTTTTAATATTAAGCTGCATGAGCTGTTTATATATATTGGAGATTAAACCTCTGTCCATTGATTCATTTGCAACGATTTTTGCCCATTCTGAGGGATGCCTTTTTCCATTCCCGTTTTTTCTAACAAAAAAGAAAGAAAGGAAAAGAAGCAGAACCCTAATGTGCGTAAAATATGCCTTTTGAAACGGTCGTTTTGAAATATGGACGTCCTTTGAATTTTTTGGTCGATATGTGACCCCAGGATTTGTTTTCAGGGCAGGTGTCATTTACAGGCCTGCAATGATTTTGAATATCAACTGACCATTAGCGCTGGGATTAAAGCTGCTGTTGTGTGAAACGGCCACAAGGTGGCAGCAGTTCACCCTTACCAAATCTGGTTACTAGGGCAAGAGAGCCTCACTGGAAGTGGTGTTCTAGATTGGAATTTAGAATGGAATGTGCCAGGAGAATGCCCCTCAAGTTTGTCTCACTACTTTTTCTTCGTGTTTTTAATTTAATTTTTTTATTTTTTATTACAGCAAGTTTGATTACAATGTTTGGCTTGTTGTAGGTGTGGAAGATGTGGTTCTTTTACACATATACAGATGTCTGTTCTTCCTGGGATCCTTTTCCCATGTACGTTATGACAGAATGTTGAGTAGTCCTCTCTTGGTATTCTGTAGGTCTTTGGTGATTATATATGTCACCTGTGTTTGTATATGTCTGTTAACCTCGATATCGTAATGAAACGAATCCTCACACCTTTCCATTGGTGAACGATAAGTTTGTTTAATGGATCTGTGATTGCCCTTCTCCGTGGAAATATCTGCCCTGGTATCCATTTTTAGGTAACACCTATACGTGATATGATATGATATGTGTCTTTCACTTTCTGACTTACTACAAGTCACGTGATAACTTCTAGACTCATCTACGGTGCTGCAAATGGCATTGTGTCCTTTATTTCCTTGGCTTCTATTCTGCCTTAGTGAGGTCCATTTTCAACAATGTGATTCCCTGAGGGTTGTGGATTAGCTGACCTGGGCAGCCTTACCCTGCCGGCCCGCCCTCCCCAGGTGTGCCTCGTTGAGGTCAATATAAAGAGTGCTCCAGGCAGCAATAGCCCCTGAAGCTGTGCCTGACTCCATATTCTCTGCCCCGTCAGCAGTCTCGGGTCTGTGCTGGTGGGAGGGAGTGAGGGGCCACAGCTTTGTGGGTGGCATGGTGTGAGTGGGGCTCTGCTGGCCTTTCTGCAGGAGTTGCCAGGCTGCCGCCTGTAAAGAAAAGGATGTGTCACCCATACCTTCCGCTGGAATTTCTCTCCTGACAGAGGTGAGGAAGGAAAAAAGCAGTGGGGGCCGGGACAGGAGGGGTATCTAAGGCAGGGCAATGGAAAGCTTCTGGAAGAGCACCCGGGGCCAAGACCACCCTGGCTGGCCTGCAGGCACCAAGTTGGCCTGCGTGCTGTCCCTGGTGTGGCTCGACGGCCCTTCCTCTACGTTTCAAGCCCTTGTACATATTCAGGTGTTTTACCTGGGAATGGTGGGAACAGTTCAGCAGCAGCTGGCCTGGGGCTCAGCTCACGTTTACTCACAGATGCCTCGGCACGGTCCCCCAGCTTTGCAATGAGGACGCTCCTTGTGTGGGGCGTGGGTTGCTGGCTGTATGGGAGATGGTTTCCCACCTCTGACCAATTTCAGAATTGTTTACCGCTGGAGCAAGTGCGCTGATAGGGTTTTCCTCTGTATAACTCATGGGTTCAGGTGTTTTTTTGTTTTATGGTTCAAGTTAGATTTTATTCCTCTTTTATATATTTATAGATATAAGCATGGAAATAATTCATTCCTATAAATACATCTGTGTGACGGAAAGAACTTTTTTCTCTTTTATTTTTAAATTTTATTTTTTAAAATTTTGAAATTCAATTTTATTTTTTTTATACAGCACGTTATTATTAGTTATGTATTTTATGCATATATATGTATACAGGTCAATCCCAATCTCCCAACTCATCCCACCACCACCACCCCATGGCTTCCCACACTTGGTGTCCATAAGTTTGTTCTTTACCTCTGTGTCTCTATTTCTTCCCTGCAAACCAGTTCATCTGCACCATTTTTTAGGTTCCACATATATGCATTAATATACAGTATTTGTTTTCCTCTTTCTGACTTACTTCATTCTGTATGACAGTCTCTCGATCCATCGATGTCTCTACAAATGACCCAGTTTCATTCCTGTTTATGGCCGAGTAATATTTCATTTTATATATGTACCACATCTTTATCCATTCATCTGTCTGTGGGCATTTAGGTTGCTTCCATTACCTGGCTATTGTAAATAGTGCTGCAACGAACATTGTGGTGAATGTGCCTTTTTGATTTACGGTTTTCTCTGGGTGTATGCCCAGAAGTGGAATTGCTGTATCAGATGGTAATTCTATTTCTAGTTTTTTTAAGGAAACTCCATACTGTTCTCCATAGTGACTGTATCAATTTACATTCCCACCAATAGTGGAAGAGGGCTCCTTTTGTCCACACCCTCCCCAGAATTGGTTGTTTGTAGATTTTCTGATGATGCCGATTCTAACAGGTGTGAGGTGATACCTCATTGTAGTTTTGATTTGCATTTCTCTAATAATTAGTGCTGTTGAGCTGCTTTTCATGTGCGTCTTGGCCATCTCTGTGTCTTCTTTGAAGAAACGTCTCTTTAGATCTTCTGCCCATTTTTGTATTGGGTTGTTTGTTTTTTTAATATTAAGCTGCATGAGCTGTTTATATATATTGGAGATTAAACCTCTGTCCATTGATTCGTTTGCAACGATTTTTGCCCATTCTGAGGGATGCCTTTTTCCATTCCCGTTTTTTCTAACAAAAAAGGAAAGAAAGGAAAAGAAGCAGAACACTAATGTCCGTAAAATATGCCTTTTGAAACGGTCGTTTTGAAATATGGACGTCCTTTGAATTTTTTGGTCGATATGTGACCCCAGGATTTGTTTTCAGGGCAGGTGTCATTTACAGGCCTGCAATGATTTTGAATATCAACTGACCATTAGCGCTGGGATTAAAGCTGCTGTTGTGTGAAACGGCCACAAGGTGGCAGCAGTTCACCCTTACCAAATCTGGTTACTAGGGCAAGAGAGCCTCAGTGGAAGTGGTGTTCTAGATTGGAATTTAGAATGGAATGTGCCAGGAGAATGCCCCTCAAGTTTGTCTCACTACTTCTTGTTCGTGTTTTTAATTTAATTTTTTTATTTTTTATTACAGCAAGTTTGATTACAATGTTTGGCTTGTTGTAGGTGTGGAAGATGTGGTTCTTTTACACATATACAGATGTCTGTTCTTCCTGGGATCCTTTTCCCATGTACGTTATGACAGAATGTTGAGTAGTCCTCTCTTGGTATTTTGTAGGTCTTTGGTGATTATATATGTCACCTGTGTTTGTATATGTCTGTTAACCCCGATATCGTAATGAAACCAATCCTCACACCATTCCATTGGTGAACCATAAGTTTGTTTAATGAATCTGTGATTGCCCTTCTCCATGGAAATATCTGCCCTGGTATCCATTTTTAGGTAACACCTATAAGTGATATGATATGATATGTGTCTTTCACTTTCTGACTTACTACAAGTCACGTGATTAGTTCTAGACTCATTTACGGTGCTGCAAATGGCATTGTGTCCTTTTTTTCCTTGGCTTCTCTTCTGCCTTAGCGAGGTCCATTTTGACCAATGTGATTCCCTGAGGGCTGTGGATTAGCTGACCTGGGCAGCCTTACCCTGCCGGCCCGCCCTCCCCAGGTGTGCCTCGTTGAGGTCAATATAAACAGCGCTCCAGGCAGCAATAGCCCCTGAAGCTGTACCTGACTACATATTCTCTGCCCCGTCTGCAGTCTCGGGTCTGTGCTGGTGGGAGGGAGTGAGGGGCCACAGCTTTGTGGGTGGCCCGGTGTGAGTGGGACTCTGCTGGCCTTTCTGCAGGAGTTGCCAGGCTGCCACCTCTAAAGAAGAGAATGTGTCACCCATACATTCCGCTGGAATTTCTCTCCGGACAGAGGTGAGGAAGGAAAAAAGCAGTGGGGGCCGGGACAGGAGGGGTATCTCAGACAGGGCAATGGAAAGCTTCCGGAAGAGCGCCCGGGGCCAAGACCAACCTGGCTGGCTTGCAGGCACCAAGTTGCCCTGCGTGTTGTCACTGGTGTGGCTCGACGGCCCTTCCTCTAGGCTTTCAAGCCCTTGTACATATTCAGGTGTTTTACCTGGGAAGGGTGGGAACAGTTCAGCAGCAGCTGGCCTGGGGCTCAGCTCACGTTTACTCACAGATGCCTCGGGACGGTCCCCCAGCTTTGCAATGAGGACGCTCCTTGCGTGGGGGGTGGGTTGCTGGCTGTATGGGAGATGGTTTCCCACCTCTGACCAATTTCAGAATTGTTTACCGCTGGAGCAAGTGCCCTGATAGGGTTTTCCTCTGTATAACTCGTGGGTTCAGGTTTTTTTTTTCTTTTATGGTTCAAGTTAGATTTTATTCCTCTTTTATATATTTATAGATATAAGCATGGAAATAATTCATTCCTATAAATACATCTGTGTGACGGGAAGAACTTTTTTCTCTTTTATTTTTAAATTTTATTTTTTAAAATTTTGAAATTTAATTTTATTTTTTTTATACAGCACGTTATTATTAGTTATGTATTTTATGCATATACATGTATACAGGTCAATCCCAATCTCCTAACTCATCCCACCACCACCTCCCCATTGCTTCCCACACTTGGTGTCCATACGTTTGTTCTCTACCTCTGTGTCTCTATTTCTTCCCTGCAAACCAGTCCATCTGTACCGTTTTTTAGGCTCCACATATATGCATTAATATACAATATTTGTTTTCCTCTTTCTGACTTACTTCATTCTGTATGACAGTCTCTCGATCCATCGATGTCTCTACAAATGACCCAGTTTCATTCCTTTTTATGGCCGAGTAATATTCCATTTTATATATGTACCACATCTTTATCCATTCATCTGTCTGTGGGCATTTAGGTTGCTTCCATTACCTGGCTATTGTAAATAGTGCTGCAACGAACATTGTGGTGAATGTGCCTTTTTGATTTACGGTTTTCTCTGGGTGTATGCCCAGAAGTGGGATTGCTGTATCAGATGGTAATTCTATTTCTAGTTTTTTTAAGGAAACTCCATACTGTTCTCCATAGTGACTGTATCAATTTACATTCCCACCAATAGTGGAAGAGGGCTCCTTTTGTCCACACCCTCCCCAGAATTGGTTGTTTGTAGATTTTCTGATGATGCCGATTCTAACAGGTGTGAGGTGATACCTCATTGTAGTTTTGATTTGCATTTCTCTAATAATTAGTGCTGTTGAGCTGCTTTTCATGTGCGTCTTGGCCATCTCTGTGTCTTCTTTGAAGAAACGTCTCTTTAGATCTTCTGCCCATTTTTGTATTGGGTTGTTTGTTTTTTTAATATTAAGCTGCATGAGCTGTTTATATATATTGGAGATTAAACCTCTGTCCATTGATTCGTTTGCAACGATTTTTGCCCATTCTGAGGGATGCCTTTTTCCATTCCCGTTTTTTCTAACAAAAAAGGAAAGAAAGGAAAAGAAGCAGAACACTAATGTGCGTAAAATATGCCTTTTGAAACGGTCGTTTTGAAATATGGACGTCCTTTGAATTTTTTGGTCGATATGTGACCCCAGGATTTGTTTTCAGGGCAGGTGTCATTTACAGGCCTGCAATGATTTTGAATATCAACTGACCATTAGCGCTGGGATTAAAGCTGCTGTTGTGTGAAACGGCCACAAGGTGGCAGCAGTTCACCCTTACCAAATCTGGTTACTAGGGCAAGAGAGCCTCAGTGGAAGTGGTGTTCTAGATTGGAATTTAGAATGGAATGTGCCAGGAGAATGCCCCTCAAGTTTGTCTCACTACTTCTTGTTCGTGTTTTTAATTTAATTTTTTTATTTTTTATTACAGCAAGTTTGATTACAATGTTTGGCTTGTTGTAGGTGTGGAAGATGTGGTTCTTTTACACATATACAGATGTCTGTTCTTCCTGGGATCCTTTTCCCATGTACGTTATGACAGAATGTTGAGTAGTCCTCTCTTGGTATTTTGTAGGTCTTTGGTGATTATATATGTCACCTGTGTTTGTATATGTCTGTTAACCCCGATATTGTAATGAAACCAATCCTCACACCATTCCATTGGTGAACCATAAGTTTGTTTAATGAATCTGTGATTGCCCTTCTCCATGGAAATATCTGCCCTGGTATCCATTTTTAGGTAACACCTATAAGTGATATGATATGATATGTGTCTTTCACTTTCTGACTTACTACAAGTCACGTGATTAGTTCTAGACTCATTTACGGTGCTGCAAATGGCATTGTGTCCTTTTTTTCCTTGGCTTCTCTTCTGCCTTAGCGAGGTCCATTTTGACCAATGTGATTCCCTGAGGGCTGTGGATTAGCTGACCTGGGCAGCCTTACCCTGCCGGCCCGCCCTCCCCAGGTGTGCCTCGTTGAGGTCAATATAAACAGCGCTCCAGGCAGCAATAGCCCCTGAAGCTGTGCCTGACTCCATATTCTCTGCCCCGTCAGCAGTCTCGGGTCTGTGCTGGTGGGAGGGAGTGAGGGGCCACAGCTTTGTGGGTGGCCCGGTGTGAGTGGGGCTCTGCTGGCCTTTCTGCAGGAGTTGCCAGGCTGCCGCCTGTAAAGAAGAGGATGTGTCACCCATACCTTCCGCTGGAATTTCTCTCCGGACAGAAGTGAGGAAGGAAAAAAGCAGTGGGGGCCGGGACAGGAGGTGTATCTCAGGCAGGGCAATGGAAAGCTTCTGGAAGAGCGCCCGGGGCCAAGACCACCCTGGCTGGCCTGCAGGCACCAAGTTGGCCTGCGTGCTGTCCCTGGTGTGGCTCGACGGCCCTTCCTCTAGGCTTTCAAGCCCTTGTACATATTCAGGTGTTTTACCTGGGAAGGGTGGGAACAGTTCAGCAGCAGCTGGCCTGGGGCTCAGCTCACGTTTACTCACAGATGCCTCTGCACGGTCCCCCAGCTTTGCAATGAGGACGCTCCTTGCGTGGGGCGTGGGTTGCTGGCTGTATGGGAGATGGTTCCCCACCTCTGACCAATTTCAGAATTGTTTACCGCTGGAGCAAGTGCGCTGATAGGGTTTTCCTCTGTATAACTCATGGGTTCAGGTGTTTTTTTCTTTTATGGTTCAAGTTAGATTTTATTCCTCTTTTATATATTTATAGATATAAGCATGGAAATAATTCATTCCTATAAATACATCTGTGTGACGGGAAGAACTTTTTTCTGTTTTATTTTTAAATTTTATTTTTTAAAATTTTGAAATTTAATTTTATTTTTTTTATACAGCACGTTATTATTAGTTATGTATTTTATGCATATACATGTATACAGGTCAATCCCAATCTCCTAACTCATCCCACCACCACCACCCCATAGCTTCCCACACTTGGTGTCCATACGTTTGTTCTCTACCTCTATGTCTCTATTTCTTCCCTGCAAATCAGTTCATCTGTACCATTTTTAGGCTCCACATATATGCATTAATATACAATATTTGTTTTCCGCTTTCTGACTTACTTCATTCTGTATGACAGTCTCTCGATCCATCGATGTCTCTACAAATGACCCAGTTTCATTCCTTTTTATGGCCGAGTCATATTCCATTTTATATATGTACCACATCTTTATCCATTCATCTGTCTGTGGGCATTTAGGTTGCTTCCATTACCTGGCTATTGTAAATAGTGCTGCAACGAACATTGTGGTGAATGTGCCTTTTTGAAATACGGTTTTCTCTGGGTATATGCCCAGAAGTGGGATTGCTGGATCAGATGGTAATTCTATTTCTAGTTTTTTTAAGGAAACTCCATACTGTTCTCCATAGTGACTGTATCAATTTACATTCCCACCAATAGTGGAAGAGGGCTCCTTTTGTCCACACCCTCCCCAGAATTGGTTGTTTGTAGATTTTCTGATGATGCCGATTCTAACAGGTGTGAGGTGATACCTCATTGTAGTTTTGATTTGCATTTCTCTAATAATTAGTGCTGTTGAGCAGCTTTTCATGTGCGTCTTGGCCATCTCTGTGTCTTCTTTGAAGAAACGTCTCTTTAGATCTTCTGCCCATTTTTGTATTGGGTTGTTTGTTTTTTTAATATTAAGCTGCATGAGCTGTTTATATATATTGGAGATTAAACCTCGGTCCATTGATTCATTTGCAACGATTTTCGCCCATTCTGAGGGATGCCTTTTTCCATTCCCGTTTTTTTTAACAAAAAAGGAAAGAAAGGAAAAGAAGCAGAACACTAATGTGCGTAAAATATGCCTTTTGAAACGGTCGTTTTGAAATATGGACGTCCTTTGAATTTTTTGGTCGATATGTGACCCCAGGATTTGTGTTCAGGGCAGGTGTCATTTACAGGCCTGCAATGATTTTGAATATCAACTGACCATTAGCGCTGGGATTAAAGCTGCTGTTGTGTGAAACGGCCACAAGGTGGCAGCAGTTCACCCTTACCAAATCTGGTTACTAGGGCAAGAGAGCCTCAGTGGATGTGGTGTTCTAGATTGGAATTTAGAATGGAATGTGCCAGGAGAAAGCCCCTCAAGTTTGTCTCACTACTTCTTGTTCGTGTTTTTAATTTAATTTTTTTATTTTTTATTACAGCAAGTTTGATTACAATGTTTGGCTTGTTGTAGGTGTGGAAGATGTGGTTCTTTTACACATATACAGATGTCTGTTCTTCCTGGGATCCTTTTCCCATGTACGTTATGACAGAATGTTGAGTAGTCCTCTCTTGGTATTCTGTAGGTCTTTGGTGATTATATATGTCACCTGTGTTTGTATATGTCTGTTATCCCCTATATCGTAATGAAACCAATCCTCACACCTTTCCATTCGTGAACCATAAGTTTGTTTAATGAATCTGTGATTGCCCTTCTCCGTGGAAATATCTGCCCTGGTATCCATTTTTAGGTAACACCTATAAGTGATATGATATGGTATGTGTCTTTCACTTTCTGACTTACTACAAGTCACGTGATTATTTGTAGACTCATTTACGGTGCTGCAAATGGCATTTTGTCCTTTTTTTCTTGGCTTCTCTTCTGCCTTAGCGAGGTCCATTTTCAACAATGTGATTCCCTGAGGGTTGTGGATTAGCTGACCTGGGCAGCCTTACCCTGCCGGCCCGCCCTCCCCTGTTGTGGCTCGTCAGGCTATATGCTGACACACCGGTCAGTGCCAGCGTATGGGCCAGGAGTAGGCTATCGCTTGGGGGTAAGCTGTAGGGCTGGTGGTGTGTTTCCGTTCAGGACTAGGGTTAGGGTTAGGGAACGGCAAGGCTTAGGGCACAGGTGAGGGTACGGAAACGTGTGAGGTTCCGGCTACGTGCTGACGCACGGGTCAGTGCCAGCGTATGGGCCAGGTTTAGGCTACGGCGTAGGGTATGGTGTAGGGCTGCTGGTGGGTTTCCGTGATGGGCTAGGATTAGGGTTAGGGAACGGCAAGGCTTAGGGCACAGGTGATGGTACGGAAACGTGGGAGGGTCAGGCTACGTGCTGACGCACGGCTCAGTGCCAGCGTACGGGACAGGAGTAGGCTACAGCATAGGGTAGAGTGTAGGGGTGGTGGTGGGTTTCCGTACGGGGCTAGGGTTAGGATTAGGGAACGGCAAGGCTTAGGGCACAGGTGAGGGTAGAGTAACATGGGAGGGTCAGGCTATGTGCTGAAGCACAGGTCAGTGCCCGCGTACGGGCCAGGAGTAGGCTATGGCGTAGGGTAAGGTGTAGGGCTGGTGGTGGGTTTCCGTTCCGGGTTAGGGTTAGGGTGAGGGTACCCCAAGGCTTAGGGCACAGGTGAGTGTACTGAAACGTGGGATGGTCAGGCAACGTGCTGACGCACGGGTCAGTGCCAGCCTACGGGCCAGGAGTAGGCTACTGCTTGGGGGTAAGGTGTAGCGTTGGTGGTGGCTTTCCATTCAGGGCTAGGGTTAGTGCTAGGGAACGGCAAGGCTTAGGGCAGAGGTGAGGGTACTGAAACGTGGGAGGGACAGGCTACGTGCTGACGCACTGGTCATTGCCAGCGTACCGGCCAGGAGTAGGCTAAGGCTTGAGGGTAAGCTGTAGGGCTGGTGGTGGGTTTCCTTTCCGGACTAGGGTTAGGGTTAGGGAACGGCAAGGCGTAGGACACTGGTGAGGGTACGAAACGTGGGAGGGTCAGGCTTCGTGCTGACGCAAGTGTCAGTGTCAGCGTATGGACCAGGAGTAGGATAGAGCGTAGTGTATGGTTTAGGGCTGGTGGTGGGTTTCCATTCCGGGCTAGGGTTAGGGTTAGGGAACGGCAAGGCTTAGGGCACAGGTGATGGTATGGAAACGTGTGAGGGTCAGGGTACGTGTTGACGCACGGGTCAGTGCTAGCGTACGGGCCAGGAGTAGGCTACGGCGTAGGGTAAGGTGTAGGGCTGGTGGTGAGTTTCCGTTCTGGGCTAGGGTTAGGGTGAGGGAACGGCAAGTCTTAGGGCAGAGGTGAGTGTACGGAAACGTGGGAGGGTTATGCTACATGCTGACGCACGTGTCAGTGCCAGCGTACGGGGCAAGAGTAGGCTATGGCTTGGGAAATTTAGGTGTAGGTCTGGTGGTGGGTTTCCATTCCGTACTAGGTTTAGGGTTAGGGAACGGCAAGGCTTAGGGCACAGGTGAGTGTACGGAAATGTGGAAAGGTCAGGCTACGTGCTGACGCACAGGTCCGTGCCAATAACGGGCCAGGAGTAGGCTACGGCATAGGGTAAGGTGTAGGGCTGATGGTGGGTTTCCGTTCCGGTCTAGGGTTAGGGTTATGGAACTGCAAGGCTTAGGGCCCACGTGAGGGTACGGAAACGTGGGAGGGTCAGGCTACGTGCTGACGCACGGGTCAGTGCCAGCGTACGGGCCAGGAGTAGGCTACGGCGTAGGGTATGGTGTAGGGCTGGTGGTGGTTTTCCTTTCCGGGCTAGGGTTAGGGTTAGGGAACGGCAAGGCTTACGGCACAGGTGAGGGTACGGAAACGTGGGAGGGTCAGGCTACGTGCTGTCGCACGTGTCAGTGCCAGCGTACGGGCCAGGAGTAGGCTACGGCGTAGGGTAAGGTATAGGGCTGGTGGTGGGTTTCCGTTCCGGGCTAGGGTTAGGGTTAGGGAACCGCAAGGCTTAGGGCACAGGTGAGGGTACGGAAACGTGGGAGGGTCAGGCTTCGTGCTGACGCACGTGTCAGTGCCAGCGTACGGGCTAGGAGTAGGCTACGGCGTAGGGTAAGGTGTAGAGCTGGTGGTGGGTTTCCGTTCCGGGCTACAGTTAGGGTTAGGGAGCGGCAAAGCATAGGGCACAGGTGAGGGTACGGAAATGTTGGAGGGACACGCTACGTGCTGACGCAAGGGTCAGTGCCAGCGTACCGGCCAGGAGTAGGCTACGGCTTGGGGTTTAGGTGTAGGGCTGGTGCTGGTTTTCCGTTCCGGGCTAGGGTTAGTGTTAGGGAATTGCAAGGCTTTGGGCACATGTGAGGGTACTGAAAGTTGGGAGGTTCAGGCTACGTGCTGACGCACGGGTCAGTGCCAGCGTACGGGCCAGGAGTAGGCTATGGCTTGGGGGTTAGGTGTAGGGCTGTTGGTGTGTTTCCGTTCTGTACTAGGTTTAGGGTTAGGGAACGGCAAGGCTTAGGGCACAGGTGAGGGTACGGAAACGTGGGACGGGCAGGCTACATGCTGACGCACGGGTAAGTGCCAGCGTACCGCCCAGGAGTAGGCTATGGCTTTGGGGTAAGCTGTACGGCTGGTGGTGGGTTTCCATTCCGGGCTAGGGTTAGGGTTATGGAACGGCAAGGCTTAGGGCACGGGTGAGGGTACAGAAACGTGGGAGGGTCAGGCTACTTGCTGATGCTAGGGTTAGTGCCACCGAACGGGCCAGGAGTAGGCTACAGCTTGGGGGTAAGTTGTAGGGCTGGTGGTGGGTTTCCGTTCCGGGCTAGGGTTAGGGTTACGGAACGGCAAGGCTTAGGGCACAGGTGAGGGTACGGAAACGTGGGAGGGTCAGGCTACATGCTGACGCAAGGGTCAGTGCCACCGTACAGGCCAGGAGTAGGCTACGGCGTAGGTTAAGGTGTAGGGCTGGTGGTGGGTTTCCGTTCCGGGCTCGGGTTAGGGTTAGGGATCGGCAAGGCTTAGGGCACAGATGAGGGTACGGAAACTTGGGAGGGTCAGGCTACGTGCTGATGAAAGGGTCAGTGCCTGCGTACGGGCCAGGAATAGGCTACGGCTTGGGGTAAGGTGTAGGGCTGGTGGTGGGTTTCTGTTCCGGGCTAGGGTTAGGGTTAGGGAACTGCAAGGCGTAGGGCACAGGTGAGGTTACGGAAACGTGGGAGGGTCAGGCTACATGCTGACGCACGGGTTAGTTGCAGCGTACAGGCCAGGACTAGGCTACGGCATACGATAAGTTGTAGAGCTGGTTGTGGGATTCCGTGCCGGTCTAGGGTTAGGGTTAGGGAACGGCAAGGCTTAGGGCACAGGTGATGGTACGGAAACGTGGGAGGGTCAGGCTACGTGCTGACGCACGGGTCAGTGCCAGCCTACGGGCCAGGAGTAGGCTACGGCGTAGTGTAAGGTGTAGGGCTGGTGGTGGGTTTTCGTTCCGGGCTACGGTTAGGGTTAGGGAAAGGCAAGGCTTAGGGCACATGTGAGGGTACGGAAACGTGGGAAGGTATGGCTACGTGCTGAAGCATGGGTCAGTGCCAGGGTACGGGCAAGGAGTAGGCTACGGCATAGGGTAAGGTGTAGGGCGGGTGGTGGGTTTCCGTTCCGGGCTAGGGTTAGGGTAAGGGAACGGCAAGGCTTAGGGCACAGGTGAGGGTAAGGAAAAGTGGGAGGGTCAGGCTACGTGATGACACACGGGTCAGTGCCAGCGTACGGGCCAGGAGTAGGCTACGGCATAGGGAAAGGTGTAGGGCTGGTGGTGGGTTTGCGTTCTGGGCTAGGGATAGGGATAGGGAATGTCAAGGCTTAGGGCACATGTGAGGGTACGTAAACGTGAGAGGGTCAGGCTACATGCTGTCGCACGGGTCAGTGCCAGCGTACGGGCCAGGAATAGGCTACGGTGTAGCGTATGGTGTAGGGCTGTTGGTGGGTTTCCGTTCCGGGATAGGGTTAGGGATAGGGAACGGCAAGGCTTAGGGCACAGGTGAGGGTACGGAAAAGTGGGAGGGTCAGGCTACGTGCTGACGCACGGGTCAGTGCCAGCTTACGGGCCAGGAGTAGGCTACGGCTTGGGGGTAAGTTGTAGGGCTGGTCGTGGGTTTCCGTTCCGGGCTAGGGTTAGGGTTACGGAACGGCAAGGCTTAGGGCACAGGTGAGGGTACGGAAACGTGGGAGGGTCAGGCTACGTGCTGACGCAAGGGTCAGTGCCCGCGTACGGGCCAGGTGTAGGCTAAAGCATAGGGTAAGGTGTAGGGCTGGTGTTGGGTTTCCGTTCCGGGCTAGGGTTAGGGTTAGGGAACGGCAAGGCTTAGGGCACAGGTGAGGGTACGGAAACGTGGGAGGGTCACGCTACGTGCTGACGCAAGGGTCAGTGCCAGCATATGGGTTAGGAGTAGGCTACGGCTTGGGGGTAAGTTGTAGGGCTGGTGGTGGGTTTCCGTTCCGGGCTAGGGTTAGGGTTATGGAACGGCAAGGCTTAGGGCACGGGTGAGGGTACAGAAACGAGGGAGGGTCAGGCTACTTGCTGATGCTAGGGTTAGTGCCACCGAACGGGCCAGGAGTAGGCTACGGCTTGGGGGTAAGTTGTAGGGCTGGTGGTGGGTTTCCGTTCCGGGCTAGGGTTAGGGTTACGGAACGGCAAGGCTTAGGGCACAGGTGAGGGTACGGAAACGTGGGAGGGTCAGGCTACATGCTGACGCAAGGGTCAGTGCCACCGTACAGGCCAGGAGTAGGCTACGGAGTAGGTTAAGGTGTAGGGCTGGTGGTGGGTTTCCGTTCCGGGCTCGGGTTAGGGTTAGGGAACGGCAAGGCTTAGGGCACAGATGAGGGTACGGAAACGTGGGAGGGTCAGGCTACGTGCTGATGAAAGGGTCAGTGCCTGCGTACGGGCCAGGAATAGGCTACAGCTTGGGGTAAGGTGTAGGGCTGGTGGTGGGTTTCCGTTCCGGGCTCGGGTTAGGGTTATGGAACGGCAAGGTGTAGGGCACATGTGAGGGTACGGAAACGTGGGAGGGTCAGGCTACATGCTCACGCAAGTGTCAGTGCCACCGTACAGGCCAGGAGTAGGCTACGGCTTGGGGGTAAGTTGTAGAGCTGGTGGTGGGTTTCCGTTCCGGTGTAGAGATAGGGTTAGGGAACGGCAAGGCGTAGGGCACAGCTGAGGGTACTGGAACGTGGGAGGGTCAGGCTACGTGCTGTTGCACAGCTCAGTGGCAGCGTACCGGGCAGGAGTAGGCTACGGCATATGGTAAGGTGTAGGGCTGGTGGTGGGATTCTGTTCCGGTCTAGGGTTAGGGTTAGGGAACGGCAAGGCTTAGGGCTCAGGTAAGGGTACAGAAAAGTGGGAAGGTCAGGCTACGTGCTGATGCACGGGTCTGTGCCAGCGTACGGGCCAGGAGTAGGCTACGGTGTAATGTAAGGTGTAGGGCTGGTGGTGGGATTTTGTTCAGGGCTACGGTTACGGTTAGGGAATGGCAAGGCTTAGGGCACATGTGAGGGTACGGAAACGTGGGAGGGTATGGCTACGTGCTGAAGCACGGGTCAGTGCCAGGGTACGGGCAAGGAGTAGGCTACGGCATAGGGTAAGGTGTAGGGCGGGTGGTGGGTTTCCGTTCCGTGCTAGGGTTAGGGTAAGGGAACGGCAAGGCTTAGGGCACAGGTGAGGGTACGGAAACGTGGGAGGGTCAGGCTACGTGCTGACGCACGGGTCAGTGCCCTCGTACGGGCCAGGTGTAGGCTACAGCATAGGGTAAGGTGTAGGGCTGGTGGTGGGTTTCCGTTCCAAGCTAGGGTTAGGTTTAGGGAACGGCAAGGCTTAGGGCACAGGTGAGGGTACGGAAACGTGGGAGGGTCACGCTACGTGCTGACGCACGGGTCAGTGCCAGCATATGGGCCAGGAGTAGGCTACGGCTTGTGGGTAAGGTGTAGGGCTGGTGGTGGGTTTCCGTTCAGGTCTAGGGTTAGGGTTATGGAACGGCAAGGCTTAGGGCACGTGTGAGGGTACAGAAACGTGGGAGGGTCAGGCTACTTGCTGATGCTAGGGTTAGTGCCACCGAACGGGCCAGGAGTAGGCTACGAATTGGGGGTAAGTTGTAGGGCTGGTGGTGGGTTTCCGTTCCGGGCTAGGGTTAGGGTTACGGAACGGCAAGGCTTAGGGCACAGGTGAGGGGACGGAAACGTGTGAGTGTCAGGCTACGTGCTGACGCACGTGTCAGTACCAGCATACATGCCAGGAGTAGGCTACGGCGTAGGGTAATGTGTAGGGCTGCTGATGGGTTTCTGTTCCTGGCAAGGGTGAGGGTGAGGGAACGGCAAGGCTTAGGGCACAGGTGATGGTACGGAAACGTGGGAGGGTCAGGCTACGTGCTGACGCACGGTTCAGTGCCAGCGTACGGGCCAGGAGTAGGCTACGGCTTGTGGGTAAGGTTTAGGGCTGGATGTGGGTTTCCTTTCTGGGCTAGGGTTAGGGTTACGGACCGGCAAGGCATAGGGCACAGATGAGGGTACGGAAACGTGGGAGGGTCTGGCTACGTGCTGATGAAAGGTCAGTGCCTGCGTACGGGCCAGTAGTAGGCTACGGCTTGTGGGTAAGGTTTAGGGCTGCTGGTGGGTTTCCATTCCGGGCTACGGTTAGGGTTAGGGAACGGCAAGGCTTAGTGCACAGGTGATGGTACGGTAACATGGGAGGGTCAGGCTACGTGCTGAAGCACAGGTCAGTGCCCGCGAACGGGCCAGGTGTAGGCTATGGCATAGGGTAAGGTTTAGGGCTGGTGGTGGGTTTCCGTGCCGGGCTAGGGTTAGGGTTAGGGAACGGCAAGGCTTAGGGCACAGGTGAGGGTACGGAAACGTGGGATGGTCAGGCTACGTGGTGACGCACGGGTCAGTGCCAGCATATGGGCCAGGAGTAGGCTACTGCGTGGTGGTAAGGTGTAGGGCTGGTGGTGGGTTTCTGTTCCGGGCTAGGGTTAGGGTTAGGGAACGTCAAGGCTTAGGGCACAGGTGATGGTACGGAAACGTGGGAAAGTCAGGCTACGTGCTGACGCACGGCTCAGTGCCAGCGTACGGGCCAGGAATAGGCTATGGCGTAGGGTAGAGTGTAGGGCTCGTGGTGGGTTTCTGTTCCGGGCTAGGGTTAGGGTAAGGAAACGGTAAGGCTTAGGGCACAGGTGAGGGTACGGCAACGTGTGAGGGTCCGGCTACGTGCTGACGCACGTGTCAGTGCCAGCGTACTGGCCAGGTGTAGGCTACGGCTTGGGGGTAAGGTGTAGGGCTGGTGGTGGGTTTCTGCTCCGGGCTAGGGTTAGGCTTAGTGAACGGCAAAGCTTAGGGCACAGGAGAGGGTACGGAAAAGTGGGAGGGTCAGGCTACGTGCTGATGAAACGGTGAGTGCCGGTGTACGAGCCAGGAATAGGCTACGGCTTTGGGAAAGGTGTAGGGCTGGTGGTGGGTTTCCGTTCCGGGCTAGGGTTAGGGTTAGGGAACGGCAAGCCTTAGGGCACAGGTGAGGGTCCGCAAACGTGGGAGGGTTAGGCTACGTGCTGAAGCACAGGTCAGTGCCCGCGTATGGGCCAGGTGTAGGCTACGGCATAGGGTAAGGTGTAGGGCTGGTGGTGGGTTTCCGTTCCGGGCTAGGGTTAGTGTTAGGGAATGGCATGTCTTAGGGCCCAGGTGAGGGTACAGAAACGTGGGAGGGTCAAACTACATGCTGACGCACGGGTCAGTGCGAGCGTACGGGCGAGGAGTAGGCTACCCAGTAGGGAAAGGTTTTGGGATGGTCGTGGGTTTCCGTTCCGGGTTAGGGTTAGGGTTAGGGAACAGCAAGGCTTAGGGCACAGGTGAGGTTACGGAAACTTGGGAGGGTCAGGCTACATGCTGACGCACGGGTCAGTGCCAGCGTTCGGGTCGGAAGTAGCCTACGGCGTAGGGTAAAGTGTAGGGCTGGTGGTGGGTTTCCGTGCCGGGCTAGGGTTAGGGTTAGGGAACGGCAAGGCTTAGGGCACAGGTGAGGGTACGGAAACGTGGGAGGGTCAGGCTACGTGCTGATGAAAGGGTCAGTGCCTTTGTACGTGCCAGGAATAAGCTACAGCATAGGGAAAGGTATATGGCTGGTGGTGGGTTTCTGTTCCGGGCTAGGGTTAGGGTTAGGAAACCGCAAGGCTTAGGGCACAGGTGAGGTTACGGAAACTTGGGAGGGTCAGGCTACATGCTGACGCACGGTTCAGTGCCAGCGTACGGGACAGGACTAGGCTACGGCATACGATAAGGTGTAGGGCTGGTGGTGGGATTCCGTGCCGGGCTAGGGTAAGGGTTAGGGAACGGCAAGGCTTAGGGCATAGGTAAGCGTACGGTAACATGGGAGGGTCAGGCTACGTGCTGAAGCACAGGTCAGTGCCCGCGTACGGGCCAGGTGTAGGCTACCGCATAGAGTAAGGTGTAGGTCTGGTGGTGGGTTTCCGTTCCGGGCGAGGGTTAGGGTTAGGGAACGGCAAGGCTTAGGGCACAGGTGACGGTACAGAAACATGGGAGGGTCAGGCTACGTGCTGAAGCACAGGTCAGTGCCCGCGTACGGGCCAGGTGTAGGCTACGGCATAGAGTAAGGTGTAGGGCTGGTGGTGGGTTTCCCTTCCGGGCTAGGGTTAGGGTTAGTGAACGGCAAGGCTTAGGGCACAGGTGAGGGTACGGAAACGTGGGAGGGTCAGGATACTTGCTGATGAAAGGGTCAGTGCCTGCGTATGAGCCAGGAATAGGCTACGGCGTAGGGAAAGGTGTAGGGCTGGTGGTGGGTTTCCGTTCGGGTCTAGGGTTAGTGTTAGGGAACGGCAAGGCTTAGGGCACAGGTGAGGGTCCGCAAATGTGGGAGGGTCAGGCTTCGTGCTGACGCACGGGTCTGTGCCAGCGTACGGGCCAGGAGTAGGCTATGGCTTGGGGGTAAGTTGTAGGGCTGGTGGTGGGTTTCCGTTCCGGGCTAGGGTTTGAGTTAGGGAACGGCAAGTCTTAGGGCACAGGTGAGGGTACGGAAACGTGGGAGGGTCAGGCTACGTGATGATGCACGGGTCAGTGCCAGCGTACTGGCCAGGAGTAAGCTACGGCTTGGGGGTTAGTTGTAGGGCTGGTGGTGTGTTTCCGTTCTGGGCTAGGGTTAGGGTTAGGGAACGGCAAGGCTTAGGGCACAGGTGAGGGTACGGAAACGTGGGAGGGTCAGGCTACATGCTGACGCACGGGTCACTGCCACTGTACGGGCGAGGAATAGGCTATGGCTTGGGGGTAAGCTGTAGGGCTGGTGGTGTGTTTCCGTTCCGGTCTAGGGTTAGGGTTAGGGAACGGCAAGGCTTAGGGCACAGGTGAGGGTACAGAAACATGGGAGGGTCAGGCTACGTGCTGACGCACGGGTCAGTGCCCGCGCACGGGATAGGAGTAGGCTACGGCGTTGGGTAAGGTATAGGGCTGGTGGTGGGTTTCCGTTCCGGGCTAGGATAAGGGTAGGGAACCGCAAGGCTTAGTGCACAGGTGAGGGTACGGAAACGTGTGAGGGTCAGGCTACGTGCTGACGCACGTGTCAGTGCCAGCGTACGTGCCAGGAGTAGGCTAAGGCGTAGGGCAAGGTGTAGGGCTGGTAGTGCGTTTCTGTTCCGGACTTGGGTTAGGGTTAGGGAAAGGCAAGTCTTAGGGCCCAGGTGAGGGTACGGAAACGTGGGAGGGTCAGGCTACGTGCTGACGCACGGGTCAGTGCCAGCGAACCGGCGAGGAGTAGGCTACGGCTTGGGGGTTAGGTGTAAGGCTGGTGGTGGGTTTCCGTTCCGGGCTAGGGTTAGTGTTAGCGAACAGTAAGGCTTAGGGCACAGGTGAGGGTACGGAAACCTGGGAGGGTCAGGCTACGTGCTGACGCACAGGTCAGTGCCAGCGTATGGACCACGAGTAGGCTACGGATTGGGGGTAAGGTGTAGGGCTTGTGGTGTGTTTCCGATCCGCGCTAGGGTTAGGGTTAGGGAACGGCAAGATTTAGGGCACATGTTAGGGTACGGCAACGTGGCAGGGACAGGATACGTTTTGACGCACGGGTCAGTGCCAGCGTATGGACCAGGAGTAGGCTACGGCTTGGGGGTAAGTTGTAGGGCTGGTGGTGGGTTTCCGTTCCAGGCTACAGTTAGGGTTAGGGAACGGCAAAGCTTAGGGCACAGGTGAGGGTACGGAAACGTGGGAGGGTCAGGCTACGTGATGACGCACGGGTCAGTGCCAGCGTACCGGCCAGGAGTAGGCTACGGCTTGGGGGTAAGGTGTAGGGCTGGTGGTGGGTTTCCGTTCCGGGCTAGGGTTAGGGTTAGGGAACGGCAAGGCTTAGGGCACAGTTGAGGGTACGGAAACGTGGGCGGGTCAGTTTACGTGCTGACACACGGGTCAGTGCTAGCATAAGGGCCAGGAGTAGGCTACGGCTTGCGGATAAGGTGTAGGGCTGGTGGTGGGTTTTCATTCCTGGCTACGGTTAGGGTTAGGGAACGGCAAGGCTTAGGGCACAGGTGAGGGTACGGAAACGTGGGAGGGTCTGGCTACGTGCTGATGAAAGGGTCAGTGCCTGCGTACGGGCCAGGAATAGGTTACGGCGCAGGGAAAGGTGTAGGGCTGGTGGTGGGTTTCCGTTCCGGGCTAGGGTTAGGGTTAGGGAACGGCAAGGCTTACAGCACAGGTGAGGGTACGGAAACGTGAGAGGGTTATGCTACGTGCTGACGCACGGGTCAGTGCCAGCGTACGGGCCAGGAGTAGTCTACGGCGTAGGGTAAGGTGTAGGGCTGGTGGTGGGTTTCCGTTCATGGGCTAGGGTTAGGGTTAGGAAACGGCAAGGCTTAGGGCCCATGTGAGGGTACAGAAACGTGGGAGGGTCAGACTACGTGCTGATGCATGGGTCAGTGCCAGCGTACAGGCAAGGTGTAGGCTACGCCGTAGGGAAAGGTTTAGGGATAGTGGTGGGTTTCCGTTCCGGGCTAGGGTTAGGGTTAGGGAACGGCAAGGCTTAGGGCACAGGTGAGGGTACGGAAACGTGCGAGGGTCAGGCTACGTGCTGACGCACGGGTCAGTGCCAGCGTACCGGCCAGGAGTAGGCTACGGCTTCGTGGTTAGGTGTAGGGCTGATGGTGTGTTTCCGTTCCAGGCTAGGGTTAGTGTTAGGGAACAGCAAGTCTTAGGGCACAGGTGAGTGTACGGAAACGTGGGAGTGTCAGGCTATGTGCTGACGCACGGGTCAGTGCCAGCGTACGGGCCAGGAGTAGGCTACGGCTTGGGGGTTAGGTGTTGGGCTTGTGGTGTGTTTCCGTTCCGTACTAGGGTTAGGGTTAGGGAACGGCCAGGCTTAGGGCACAGGTGAGGGTACGGTAATGTGGGAAGTTCAGGCTACATGCTGACGCACAGGTCATTGCCAGCGTATGGACCAGGAGTAGGCTACGGCTTGGGGGTTAGGTTTAGGGCTGTTGGTGGGTTTCCGTTCCGGTCTAGGGTTAGGTTTAAGGAACGGCAAGGCTTAGGGCACAGGTGAGGGTACGGAAACGTGGGAGGTTCAGGCTACGTGCTGATGAAAGGGTCAGTGCCTGCGTACGGGCCAGGAATAGGCTACAGCGTAGGGAAAGGTGTAGGGCTGATGGTGGGTTTCCGTTCCGGGCTAGGGTTAGGGTTAGGGAATGGCAAGGCTTAGGGCACAGGTGATGGTCCGCAAACGTGGGGGGGACAGGCTACGTGCTGACTCACGGGTCAGTGCCAGCATAAGGTCCAGGAATAGGCTACGGCTTTGGGTAAGTTGTAGGGCTGGTGGTGGGTTTCCATTCCGTGCTAGGGTTACGGTTAGGGAACAGCAAGGCTTAGGGCACAGGTGAGGGTCCACAAACGTGGGAGGGTCAGGCTTCGTGCTGACGCACGGGTCTGTGCCAGTGTACGGGCCAGGAGTAGGCTACGGCTTGTGGGTAAGATTTAGGGCTGGTGGTGGGTTTCCGTTCCGGGCTAGGGTTAGGGTTAGGGAACGGCAAGGCTTAGTGCACAGGTGATGGTACGGTAACATGGGAGGGTCAGGCTACGTGCTGAAGCACAGGTCAGTGCCCGCGAACGGGCCAGGTGTAGGCTATGGCATAGGGTAAGGTTTATGGCTGGTGGTGGGTTTCCGTTCCGGGCTAGGGTTAAGGTTAGGGAACGGCAAGGCTTAGGGCACAGGTGAGGTTACGGAAACGTGGGAGGGTCAGGCTACGTGGTGACGCATGGGTCAGTGCCAGCATATGGGCCAGGAGTAGGCTACTGCGTGGTGGTAAGGTGTAGGGCTGGTGGTGGGTTTCTGTTCCGGGCTAGGGTTAGGGTTAGGGAACGTCAAGGCTTAGGGCACAGGTGTTGGTACGGAAACGTGGGAAAGTCAGGCTACGTGCTGACGCACGGCTCAGTGCCAGCTTACGGGTCAGGACTAGGCTACGGCATACGATAAGGTGTAGGGCTGGTGGTGCGATTCCGTGCCGGGCTGGGGTTAGGGTTAGGGAACGGCAAGGCTTAGGGCACAGGTGAGCGTACGGTAACATGGGAGGGTCAGGCTACGTGCTGAAGCACAGGTCAGTGCCCGCATACGGGCCAGGTGTAGGCTACGGCATAGAGTAAGGTGTAGGTCTGGTGGTGGGTTTCCGTTCCGGGCTAGATTTAGGGTTAGGGAACGGCAAGGCTTAGGGCACAGGTGAGCGTACGGTAACATGGGAGGTTTAGGGTACGTGGTGAAGCACAGTTCAGTGCCCGTGTACGGGCCAGGTGTAGGCTACGGCATAGAGTAAGGTGTAGGGCTGGTGGTGGGTTTCCCTTCCGGGCTAGGGTTAGGGTTAGTGAACGGCAAGGCTTAGGGCACAGGTGATGGTACGGAATCGTGGGAGGGTCAGGCTTCTTGCTGATGAAAGGTTCAGTGCCAGCGTATGAGCCAGGAATAGGCTACGGCGTAGGGAAAGGTGTAGGGCTGGTGGTGGGTTTCCGTTCCGGGCTAGCATTAGGGTTAGGGAACGTCAAGGCTTAGGGCACAGGTTAGGGTACGGAAACGTGGGAGTTTCAGGCTACGTGCTGACGCACGGGTCAGTGCCCGCGTACGGGCCAAGAGTAGGCTACGGCCTAGGGTAAGGTGTAGGGCTGGTGGTGGGTTTCCGTTCCGGGCTAGGGTTAGGGTTAGGGAACGGCAAGGCTTAGGGCACAGGTGAGCATACGGAAACGTCGGAGGTTCAGGCTACGTGCTTACGCACGGGTCAATGCCTGCGTTCGGGCCAGGAGTAGGCTACGGCGTAGGGTAATGTGTAGGGCTTGTGGTGGGTTTACGTTCAGGGCTAGGGTTAGGGTTAGGGAACGACAAGTTCTAGGGCCCAGGTGAGGGTATGGAAACGTGGGGGGGTCAGTCTACATGCTGACGCACGGATCAGTGCCAGCGTACGGGCCAGGAGTAGGCTACGGCGTAGGGAAAGGTATAGCGCTGGTGGCGGGTTTCCTTTCCGGGCTAGGGTTATTGTTAGGAAACGGCAAAGCTTTGGGCACAGGTAAGGGTACGGAAACGTGGGAGTGTCAGGCTACGTGCTGACGCACGGGTCAGTGTCAGTGTACGGGCCAGGAGTAGGCCACGGCATAGGGTAAGGTGTAGGGCAGGTGGTGGGTTTCCGTTCTGGGCTAGGGTTAGGGTTATGGAACGGTAAGTCTTAGGGCACAGGTGAGGGTACGGAAACGTGTGAGTATCAGGGTACGTGCTGACGCCTGTGTCAGTGCCAGCGTACGGGCCAGGAATAGGCCACGGCGTAGTGTAAGGTGTAGGGCAGGTGGTGGGTTTCCGTTCTGGGCTAGGGTTTGGGTTAGGGAACGGCAAAGCTAAGTGCACAGGTGAGGGTACGGAAACGTGGGAGGGTCAGGCTACTTGCTGACCCACGGGTCAGTGCCAGCGTATGGGCCAGGAGTAGTCTAAGGCTTGGGGGTAAGATGTAGGGCTGGTGGTCCGTTTCCGTTCCAGGCTAGGGTTAGGGTTACGGAACTGCAAGGCTTAGGGCACTGGTGAGGGTACGGATACGTGGGAGGGTCAGGCTACATGCTGACGCACGGTTCATTGCCAGCGTACAGGCCAGGAGTAGGGTACGCCGTAGGGTAAGGTGTAGGGCTGGTGGTGGGTTTCCGTTCCGGGCTAGGGTTAGGGTTAGGGAAAGGCAAGGCTTAGGGCACAGGTGAGGGTACGGAAACGTGGGCGGGTCAGGCTACGTGCTGACGCACGGGTCAGTGCCAACGTACGGGCCAGTTGTAGGCTACGGCATAGGGTAAGGTGTAGGGCTGGAGGTGGGTTTCCATTCTGTTCTAGGGTTAGGTTTAGGGAACGGCAAGGCATAGGGCACAGGTGAGGGTACGGAAACGTGGGAGGGTCAGGCTACGTGCTGACCCACGGGTCAGTGCCAGCGTACGGGCAAGAAGTAGGCTACGGCGTAGGGTAAGGTGTAGGGCTGGTGGTGGGTTTCCGTTCCGGGCTAAGGTTCGGGTTAGGGAACGGCAAGGCTTAGGGCACAGGTGAGGGTACGGAAACGTGGGAGGGTCAGGCTACGTGGTGACGCACGGTTCATTATCAGCGTACAGGCCAGGAGTAGGCTACGCCGTAGGGTAAGGTCTAGGTCTGGTGGTGGGTTTCCGTTCCGGGCTAGGGTTAGGGTTAGGGAACGGAAAGGCTTAGGGCACAGGTGAAGGTACGGAAACATGGGATGGTCAGGCTACGTGCTGACACATGGGTCAGTGCCCGCGTACGGGCCAGGAGTAGGCTACGGTGTAGGTTAAGGTGTAGGGCTCGTGGTGGGTTTCCGTTTCGGGCTAGGGTTAGGGTTAGGGAATGGCAAGGCTTAGGGCACAGGTGAGGGTACGTAAACGTGGAAGGGTCAGGCTATGTGTTGACGCACAGGTCAGTGCCAGCATACGGGCCAGGTGTATGCTACGGCTTGTGGGTAATGTTTAGGGCTGGTGGTGGCTTTCCGTTCTGGGCTAGGGTTAGGGTTAGGGAACGGCAAGGCTTAGGGCAGATGTGAGGGTACGGAAACGTGGGAGAGTTAGGCTACGTGCTCACACACGGGTCAGTGCCAGCGTACCTGCCAGGAGTAGGCTACGGCTTGGGGGTTAGATGTAGGGCTGGTGGTGGGTTTCCATTCCAGGCTAGGGTTAGGGTTAGGGAACGGCAAGGCTTAGGGCACAGGTGATGGTACGGAAACGTGGGAGGATCAGGCTACGTGCTGAGCACGGGTCAGTGCCAGTGTATGGGCAAGGAGTAGGCTACGGGGTAGGGTAAGGTGTAGGGTTGGTGGTGGGTTTCCGTTCCGGGCTAGGGTTAGTGTTAGGGAACGGCAAGGCTTAGGGCACAGGTGAGGGTACAGAAAAGTTGGAGGTTCAGACTACGTGCTAATGCACGGGTCAGTGCCAGCGTACGGGCCAGGAGTAGGCTACGTCGTAGAGAAAGGTGTATGGCTGGTGGTGGGTTTCTGTTCCAGGCTAGGGTTAGTGTTAGGGAACGGCAAGGCTTAGGGCACAGTTGAGGGTACGGAAACGTGGGAGGGTCAAACTACATGCTGACGCACGGGTCAGTGCGAGCGTACGGGCGAGGAGTAGGCTACCCAGTAGGGAAAGGTTTAGGGCTGGTGGTGGTTTTCCGTTCCGGGCTAGGTTTAGGGTTATGGAACGGCAAGGCTTAGGGCACAGGTGAGGTTACGGAAACGTGGGCGGGTAAGGCTACGTGCCCACGTACGGGTCACTGCCAGCGTATGGACCAGGAGTTGGCTACGGCGTAGGGTAAGGTGTAAGGCTGGTGGTGGGTTTTCGTTCCGGGCTATGGTTAGGGTTAGGGAACGGCAAGGCTAAGGGCACAGGTGAGGGTACGGAAACGTGAGAGGGTCAGGCTACGTGCTGACGCACGTGTCAGTGCCAGCGTACGGGCCAGGAGTAGGCTACGGCTTGTGGGTAAGGTTTAGGGCTGGTGGTGTGTTTCCGTTCCGGGCTAGGGTTAGGGTTACAGAACGGCAAGGCTTAGGGTACAGGTGAGTGTACGGTAACATGGGAGGGTTAGGCTACGTGCAGAAGCACGGGTCATTACCCGCGTACGGGCCAGTTGTAGGCTACGGCATAGGGTAAGGTGTAGGGCTGGTGGTGGGTTTCCGTTCAGGGCTAGGGTTAGGGTTAGGGAACGGCAAGGCTTAGGGCTCAGGTGAGGTTCCGCAAACGTGGGAGGGTCAGGCTACGTGGTGATGAAAGTGTCAGTGCCTGCGTACGAGCCAGGAATAGACTACGGTGTAGGGAAAGGTGTAGGGCTGGTGGTGGGTTTCCGTTCAGGGCTAGGGTTAGGGTTAGGGAACGGCAAGGCTTAGGGCTCAGGTGAGGTTCCGAAAACGTGGGAGGGTCAGGCTACGTGCTGACGCACTGGTCAGTTCCAGTGTACGGGCCAGGAGTAGGCTACGGCTTGGGGGTAAGTTGTAGGGCTGGTGGAGGGTTTCCGTTCCGGGCTAGGGTTAGGGTTAGGGAACGGCAAGTCTTAGGGCACAGGTGAGGGTACGGAAACGTGGGAGTGTCAGGCTACGTGCTGACGCACGGGTCAGTGCCAGTGTACGGGCCAGGAGTAGGCTACGGCGTAGGGTTAGGTGTAGGGCTGCTGGTGGGTTTCCGTTCGTGGCTAGGGTTAGGGTGAGGGAACGGCAAGGCTTAGGGCACAGGTGAGGGTACGGAAACGTGGGAGGGTCAGGCTACATGCTGACGCATTGGTCTGTGCCAGCGTACGGGCCAGGACTAGGCTACGGCATACGATAAGGTGTAGGGCTGGTGGTGGGTTTCCATTCCAGGCTATGGGTAGGGTTAGGGCACGGCAAGGCTTAGGGCACAGGTGAGGGTACGGAAACGTGGGAGGGTCAGGCTACGTGCTTACGCACGTGTCAGTGCCAGCGTACGGGCCAGGAGTAGGCTACTGCTTGTGGGTAAGGTTTAGGGCTGGAGGTGGGTTTCCGTTCCGGGCTAGGGTTAGGGTTAGAAAACGGCAAGGCTTAGGGCACAGGTGAGGGTACGGTAACATGGGAGGTTTAGGCTACGTGCTGAAGCACAGGTCATTACCCGCGTATGGGCCAGGTGTAGGCTACGGCATAGGGTAAGGTGTAGGGCTGGTGGTGGGTTTTCGCTCCGGGCTAGGGTTAGGGTAAGGGAACGGCAAAGCTTAGGGCAGAGTTGAGGTTACGGAAACGTGGGAGGGTCCGGCTACGTTCTGCCGCATGGGTCAGTGCCAGCATATGGGCCAGGAGTAGGCTACAGCATGGTGGTAAGGTGTAGGGCTGGTGGTGGGTTTCTGTTCCGGGCTAGGGTTAGGGTTAGCGAACGTCAATGCTTAGGGCACAGGTGAGGGTAAGGAAACGTGGGAGGGTCAGGCTACGTGCTGACGCACGGTTCAGTGCCAGAGTTCGGGCCATGAGTAGGCTACGGCGTAGGGTAAGGTGTAGGGCTGGTGGTGGGTTTCCGTTCCGGGCTAGGGTTAGTGTTAGGGAAAGGCAATGCTTAGGGCCCAGGTGAGGGTACGGAAACGTGGGAGTGTTAAACTACATGCTGACGCACGGGTCAGTGCGAGCGTACGGGCGAGGAGTAGGCTACTCAGTAGGAAAAGGTTTAGGGCTGGTGGTGGGTTTCCGTTTCGGACTAGGGTTAGGGTTAGGGAACGGCAAGGCTTAGGGCACAGGTGAGGGTACGGAAACGTGGGAGGGTCAGGCTACGTGCTGACGCGCGGGTCAGTGCGAGCGTACGGGCGAGGAGTAGGCTACCCAGTAGGGAAAGGTTTTGGGATGGTCGTGGGTTTCCGTTCCGGGTTAGGGTTAGGGTTAGGGAACAGCAAGGCTTAGGGCACAGGTGAGGTTACGGAAACTTGGGAGGGTCAGGCTACATGCTGACGCACGGGTCAGTGCCAGCGTTCGGGTCAGAAGTAGCCTACGGCGTAGGGTAAAGTGTAGGGCTGGTGGTGGGTTTCCGTGCCGGGCTAGGGTTAGGGTTAGGGAACGGCAAGGCTTAGGGCACAGGTGAGGGTACGGAAACGTGGGAGGGTCAGGCTACGTGCTGATGAAAGGGTCAGTGCCTTTGTACGGGCCAGGAATAAGCTACAGCATAGGGAAAGGTATATGGCTGGTGGTGGGTTTCTGTTCCGGGCTAGGGTTAGGGTTAGGAAACCGCAAGGCTTAGGGCACAGGTGAGGTTACGGAAACTTGGGAGGGTCAGGCTACATGCTGACGCACGGTTCAGTGCCAGCGTACGGGACAGGACTAGGCTACGGCATACGATAAGGTGTAGGGCTGGTGGTGGGATTCCGTGCCGGGCTAGGGTAAGGGTTAGGGAACGGCAAGGCTTAGGGCATAGGTAAGCGTACGGTAACATGGGAGGGTCAGGCTACGTGCTGAAGCACAGGTCAGTGCCCGCGTACGGGCCAGGTGTAGGCTACCGCATAGAGTAAGGTGTAGGTCTGGTGGTGGGTTTCCGTTCCGGGCGAGGGTTAGGGTTAGGGAACGGCAAGGCTTAGGGCACAGGTGACGGTACAGAAACATGGGAGGGTCAGGCTACGTGCTGAAGCACAGGTCAGTGCCCGCGTACGGGCCAGGTGTAGGCTACGGCATAGAGTAAGGTGTAGGGCTGGTGGTGGGTTTCCCTTCCGGGCTAGGGTTAGGGTTAGTGAACGGCAAGGCTTAGGGCACAGGTGAGGGTACGGAAACGTGGGAGGGTCAGGATACTTGCTGATGAAAGGGTCAGTGCCTGCGTATGAGCCAGGAATAGGCTACGGCGTAGGGAAAGGTGTAGGGCTGGTGGTGGGTTTCCGTTCGGGTCTAGGGTTAGTGTTAGGGAACGGCAAGGCTTAGGGCACAGGTGAGGGTCCGCAAATGTGGGAGGGTCAGGCTTCGTGCTGACGCACGGGTCTGTGCCAGCGTACGGGCCAGGAGTAGGCTATGGCTTGGGGGTAAGTTGTAGGGCTGGTGGTGGGTTTCCGTTCCGGGCTAGGGTTTGAGTTAGGGAACGGCAAGTCTTAGGGCACAGGTGAGGGTACGGAAACGTGGGAGGGTCAGGCTACGTGATGATGCACGGGTCAGTGCCAGCGTACTGGCCAGGAGTAAGCTACGGCTTGGGGGTTAGTTGTAGGGCTGGTGGTGTGTTTCCGTTCTGGGCTAGGGTTAGGGTTAGGGAACGGCAAGGCTTAGGGCACAGGTGAGGGTACGGAAACGTGGGAGGGTCAGGCTACATGCTGACGCACGGGTCACTGCCACTGTACGGGCGAGGAATAGGCTATGGCTTGGGGGTAAGCTGTAGGGCTGGTGGTGTGTTTCCGTTCCGGTCTAGGGTTAGGGTTAGGGAACGGCAAGGCTTAGGGCACAGGTGAGGGTACAGAAACATGGGAGGGTCAGGCTACGTGCTGACGCACGGGTCAGTGCCCGCGCACGGGATAGGAGTAGGCTACGGCGTTGGGTAAGGTATAGGGCTGGTGGTGGGTTTCCGTTCCGGGCTAGGATAAGGGTAGGGAACCGCAAGGCTTAGTGCACAGGTGAGGGTACGGAAACGTGTGAGGGTCAGGCTACGTGCTGACGCACGTGTCAGTGCCAGCGTACGTGCCAGGAGTAGGCTAAGGCGTAGGGCAAGGTGTAGGGCTGGTAGTGCGTTTCTGTTCCGGACTTGGGTTAGGGTTAGGGAAAGGCAAGTCTTAGGGCCCAGGTGAGGGTACGGAAACGTGGGTCAGGCTACGTGCTGACGCACGGGTCAGTGCCAGCGAACCGGCGAGGAGTAGGCTACGGCTTGGGGGTTAGCTGTAAGGCTGGTGGTGGGTTTCCGTTCCGGGCTAGGGTTAGTGTTAGCGAACAGTAAGGCTTAGGGCACAGGTGAGGGTACGGAAACCTGGGAGGGTCAGGCTACGTGCTGACGCACAGGTCAGTGCCAGCGTATGGACCACGAGTAGGCTACGGATTGGGGGTAAGGTGTAGGGCTTGTGGTGTGTTTCCGATCCGCGCTAGGGTTAGGGTTAGGGAACGGCAAGATTTAGGGCACATGTTAGGGTACGGCAACGTGGCAGGGACAGGATACGTTTTGACGCACGGGTCAGTGCCAGCGTATGGACCAGGAGTAGGCTACGGCTTGGGGGTAAGTTGTAGGGCTGGTGGTGGGTTTCCGTTCCAGGCTACAGTTAGGGTTAGGGAACGGCAAAGCTTAGGGCACAGGTGAGGGTACGGAAACGTGGGAGGGTCAGGCTACGTGATGACGCACGGGTCAGTGCCAGCGTACCGGCCAGGAGTAGGCTACGGCTTGGGGGTAAGGTGTAGGGCTGGTGGTGGGTTTCCGTTCCGGGCTAGGGTTAGGGTTAGGGAACGGCAAGGCTTAGGGCACAGTTGAGGGTACGGAAACGTGGGCGGGTCAGTTTACGTGCTGACACACGGGTCAGTGCTAGCATAAGGGCCAGGAGTAGGCTACGGCTTGCGGATAAGGTGTAGGGCTGGTGGTGGGTTTTCATTCCTGGCTACGGTTAGGGTTAGGGAACGGCAAGGCTTAGGGCACAGGTGAGGGTACGGAAACGTGGGAGGGTCTGGCTACGTGCTGATGAAAGGGTCAGTGCCTGCGTACGGGCCAGGAATAGGTTACGGCGCAGGGAAAGGTGTAGGGCTGGTGGTGGGTTTCCGTTCCGGGCTAGGGTTAGGGTTAGGGAACGGCAAGGCTTACAGCACAGGTGAGGGTACGGAAACGTGAGAGGGTTATGCTACGTGCTGACGCACGGGTCAGTGCCAGCGTACGGGCCAGGAGTAGTCTACGGCGTAGGGTAAGGTGTAGGGCTGGTGGTGGGTTTCCGTTCATGGGCTAGGGTTAGGGTTAGGAAACGGCAAGGCTTAGGGCCCATGTGAGGGTACAGAAACGTGGGAGGGTCAGACTACGTGCTGATGCATGGGTCAGTGCCAGCGTACAGGCCAGGTGTAGGCTACGCCGTAGGGAAAGGTTTAGGGATAGTGGTGGGTTTCCGTTCCGGGCTAGGGTTAGGGTTAGGGAACGGCAAGGCTTAGGGCACAGGTGAGGGTACGGAAACGTGCGAGGGTCAGGCTACGTGCTGACGCACGGGTCAGTGCCAGCGTACCAGCCAGGAGTAGGCTACGGCTTCGTGGTTAGGTGTAGGGCTGATGGTGTGTTTCCGTTCCAGGCTAGGGTTAGTGTTAGGGAACAGCAAGTCTTAGGGCACAGGTGAGTGTACGGAAACGTGGGAGTGTCAGGCTATGTGCTGACGCACGGGTCAGTGCCAGCGTACGGGCCAGGAGTAGGCTACGGCTTGGGGGTTAGGTGTTGGGCTTGTGGTGTGTTTCCGTTCCGTACTAGGGTTAGGGTTAGGGAACGGCCAGGCTTAGGGCACAGGTGAGGGTACGGTAATGTGGGAAGTTCAGGCTACATGCTGACGCACAGGTCATTGCCAGCGTATGGACCAGGAGTAGGCTACGGCTTGGGGGTTAGGTTTAGGGCTGTTGGTGGGTTTCCGTTCCGGTCTAGGGTTAGGGTTAAGGAACGGCAAGGCTTAGGGCACAGGTGAGGGTACGGAAACGTGGGAGGTTCAGGCTACGTGCTGATGAAAGGGTCAGTGCCTGCGTACGGGCCAGGAATAGGCTACGGCGTAGGGAAAGGTGTAGGGCTGATGGTGGGTTTCCGTTCCGGGCTAGGGTTAGGGTTAGGGAATGGCAAGGCTTAGGGCACAGGTGATGGTCCGCAAACGTGGGAGGGACAGGCTACGTGCTGACTCACGGGTCAGTGCCAGCATAAGGTCCAGGAATAGGCTACGGCTTTGGGTAAGTTGTAGGGCTGGTGGTGGGTTTCCATTCCGTGCTAGGGTTACGGTTAGGGAACAGCAAGGCTTAGGGCACAGGTGAGGGTCCACAAACGTGGGAGGGTCAGGCTTCGTGCTGACGCACGGGTCTGTGCCAGTGTACGGGCCAGGAGTAGGCTACGGCTTGTGGGTAAGGTTTAGGGCTGGTGGTGGGTTTCCGTTCCGGGCTAGGGTTAGGGTTAGGGAACGGCAAGGCTTAGTGCACAGGTGATGGTACGGTAACATGGGAGGGTCAGGCTACGTGCTGAAGCACAGGTCAGTGCCCGCGAACGGGCCAGGTGTAGGCTATGGCATAGGGTAAGGTTTAGGGCTGGTGGTGGGTTTCCGTTCCGGGCTAGGGTTAAGGTTAGGGAACGGCAAGGCTTAGGGCACAGGTGAGGTTACGGAAACGTGGGAGGGTCAGGCTACGTGGTGACGCACGGGTCAGTGCCAGCATATGGGCCAGGAGTAGGCTACTGCGTGGTGGTAAGGTGTAGGGCTGGTGGTGGGTTTCTGTTCCGGGCTAGGGTTAGGGTTAGGGAACGTCAAGGCTTAGGGCACAGGTGTTGGTACGGAAACGTGGGAAAGTCAGGCTACGTGCTGACGCACGGCTCAGTGCCAGCTTACGGGTCAGGACTAGGCTACGGCATACGATAAGGTGTAGGGCTGGTGGTGCGATTCCGTGCCGGGCTGGGGTTAGGGTTAGGGAACGGCAAGGCTTAGGGCACAGGTGAGCGTACGGTAACATGGGAGGGTCAGGCTACGTGCTGAAGCACAGGTCAGTGCCCGCATACGGGCCAGGTGTAGGCTACGGCATAGAGTAAGGTGTAGGTCTGGTGGTGGGTTTCCGTTCCGGGCTAGATTTAGGGTTAGGGAACGGCAAGGCTTAGGGCACAGGTGAGCGTACGGTAACATGGGAGGTTTAGGGTACGTGGTGAAGCACAGTTCAGTGCCCGTGTACGGGCCAGGTGTAGGCTACGGCATAGAGTAAGGTGTAGGGCTGGTGGTGGGTTTCCCTTCCGGGCTAGGGTTAGGGTTAGTGAACGGCAAGGCTTAGGGCACAGGTGATGGTACGGAATCGTGGGAGGGTCAGGCTTCTTGCTGATGAAAGGTTCAGTGCCAGCGTATGAGCCAGGAATAGGCTACGGCGTAGGGAAAGGTGTAGGGCTGGTGGTGGGTTTCCGTTCCGGGCTAGCATTAGGGTTAGGGAACGTCAAGGCTTAGGGCACAGGTTAGGGTACGGAAACGTGGGAGTTTCAGGCTACGTGCTGACGCACGGGTCAGTGCCCGCGTACGGGCCAAGAGTAGGCTACGGCCTAGGGTAAGGTGTAGGGCTGGTGGTGGGTTTCCGTTCCGGGCTAGGGTTAGGGTTAGGGAACGGCAAGGCTTAGGGCACAGGTGAGCATACGGAAACGTCGGAGGTTCAGGCTACGTGCTTACGCACGGGTCAATGCCTGCGTTCGGGCCAGGAGTAGGCTACGGCGTAGGGTAATGTGTAGGGCTTGTGGTGGGTTTACGTTCAGGGCTAGGGTTAGGGTTAGGGAACGACAAGTTCTAGGGCCCAGGTGAGGGTATGGAAACGTGGGGGGGTCAGTCTACATGCTGACGCACGGATCAGTGCCAGCGTACGGGCCAGGAGTAGGCTACGGCGTAGGGAAAGGTATAGCGCTGGTGGCGGGTTTCCTTTCCGGGCTAGGGTTATTGTTAGGAAACGGCAAAGCTTTGGGCACAGGTAAGGGTACGGAAACGTGGGAGTGTCAGGCTACGTGCTGACGCACGGGTCAGTGTCAGTGTACGGGCCAGGAGTAGGCCACGGCATAGGGTAAGGTGTAGGGCAGGTGGTGGGTTTCCGTTCTGGGCTAGGGTTAGGGTTATGGAACGGTAAGTCTTAGGGCACAGGTGAGGGTACGGAAACGTGTGAGTATCAGGGTACGTGCTGACGCCTGTGTCAGTGCCAGCGTACGGGCCAGGAATAGGCCACGGCGTAGTGTAAGGTGTAGGGCAGGTGGTGGGTTTCCGTTCTGGGCTAGGGTTTGGGTTAGGGAACGGCAAAGCTAAGTGCACAGGTGAGGGTACGGAAACGTGGGAGGGTCAGGCTACTTGCTGACCCACGGGTCAGTGCCAGCGTATGGGCCAGGAGTAGTCTAAGGCTTGGGGGTAAGATGTAGGGCTGGTGGTCCGTTTCCGTTCCAGGCTAGGGTTAGGGTTACGGAACCGCAAGGCTTAGGGCACTGGTGAGGGTACGGATACGTGGGAGGGTCAGGCTACATGCTGACGCACGGTTCATTGCCAGCGTACAGGCCAGGAGTAGGGTACGCCGTAGGGTAAGGTGTAGGGCTGGTGGTGGGTTTCCGTTCCGGGCTAGGGTTAGGGTTAGGGAAAGGCAAGGCTTAGGGCACAGGTGAGGGTACGGAAACGTGGGCGGGTCAGGCTACGTGCTGACGCACGGGTCAGTGCCAACGTACGGGCCAGTTGTAGGCTACGGCATAGGGTAAGGTGTAGGGCTGGAGGTGGGTTTCCATTCTGTTCTAGGGTTAGGTTTAGGGAACGGCAAGGCATAGGGCACAGGTGAGGGTACGGAAACGTGGGAGGGTCAGGCTACGTGCTGACCCACGGGTCAGTGCCAGCGTACGGGCAAGAAGTAGGCTACGGCGTAGGGTAAGGTGTAGGGCTGGTGGCGGGTTTCCGTTCCGGGCTAAGGTTCGGGTTAGGGAACGGCAAGGCTTAGGGCACAGGTGAGGGTACGGAAACGTGGGAGGGTCAGGCTACGTGGTGACGCACGGTTCATTATCAGCGTACAGGCCAGGAGTAGGCTACGCCGTAGGGTAAGGTCTAGGTCTGGTGGTGGGTTTCCGTTCCGGGCTAGGGTTAGGGTTAGGGAACGGAAAGGCTTAGGGCACAGGTGAAGGTACGGAAACATGGGATGGTCAGGCTACGTGCTGACACATGGGTCAGTGCCCGCGTACGGGCCAGGAGTAGGCTACGGTGTAGGTTAAGGTGTAGGGCTCGTGGTGGGTTTCCGTTTCGGGCTAGGGTTAGGGTTAGGGAATGGCAAGGCTTAGGGCACAGGTGAGGGTACGTAAACGTGGAAGGGTCAGGCTATGTGTTGACGCACAGGTCAGTGCCAGCATACGGGCCAGGTGTATGCTACGGCTTGTGGGTAATGTTTAGGGCTGGTGGTGGCTTTCCGTTCTGGGCTAGGGTTAGGGTTAGGGAACGGCAAGGCTTAGGGCAGATGTGAGGGTACGGAAACGTGGGAGAGTTAGGCTACGTGCTCACACACGGGTCAGTGCCAGCGTACCTGCCAGGAGTAGGCTACGGCTTGGGGGTTAGATGTAGGGCTGGTGGTGGGTTTCCATTCCAGGCTAGGGTTAGGGTTAGGGAACGGCAAGGCTTAGGGCACAGGTGATGGTACGGAAACGTGGGAGGATCAGGCTACGTGCTGAGCACGGGTCAGTGCCAGTGTATGGGCAAGGAGTAGGCTACGGGGTAGGGTAAGGTGTAGGGTTGGTGGTGGGTTTCCGTTCCGGGCTAGGGTTAGTGTTAGGGAACGGCAAGGCTTAGGGCACAGGTGAGGGTACAGAAAAGTTGGAGGTTCAGACTACGTGCTAATGCACGGGTCAGTGCCAGCGTACGGGCCAGGAGTAGGCTACGTCGTAGAGAAAGGTGTATGGCTGGTGGTGGGTTTCTGTTCCAGGCTAGGGTTAGTGTTAGGGAACGGCAAGGCTTAGGGCACAGTTGAGGGTACGGAAACGTGGGAGGGTCAAACTACATGCTGACGCACGGGTCAGTGCGAGCGTACGGGCGAGGAGTAGGCTACCCAGTAGGGAAAGGTTTAGGGCTGGTGGTGGTTTTCCGTTCCGGGCTAGGTTTAGGGTTATGGAACGGCAAGGCTTAGGGCACAGGTGAGGTTACGGAAACGTGGGCGGGTAAGGCTACGTGCCCACGTACGGGTCACTGCCAGCGTATGGACCAGGAGTTGGCTACGGCGTAGGGTAAGGTGTAAGGCTGGTGGTGGGTTTTCGTTCCGGGCTATGGTTAGGGTTAGGGAACGGCAAGGCTAAGGGCACAGGTGAGGGTACGGAAACGTGAGAGGGTCAGGCTACGTGCTGACGCACGTGTCAGTGCCAGCGTACGGGCCAGGAGTAGGCTACGGCTTGTGGGTAAGGTTTAGGGCTGGTGGTGTGTTTCCGTTCCGGGCTAGGGTTAGGGTTACAGAACGGCAAGGCTTAGGGTACAGGTGAGTGTACGGTAACATGGGAGGGTTAGGCTACGTGCAGAAGCACGGGTCATTACCCGCGTACGGGCCAGTTGTAGGCTACGGCATAGGGTAAGGTGTAGGGCTGGTGGTGGGTTTCCGTTCAGGGCTAGGGTTAGGGTTAGGGAACGGCAAGGCTTAGGGCTCAGGTGAGGTTCCGCAAACGTGGGAGGGTCAGGCTACGTGGTGATGAAAGTGTCAGTGCCTGCGTACGAGCCAGGAATAGACTACGGTGTAGGGAAAGGTGTAGGGCTGGTGGTGGGTTTCCGTTCAGGGCTAGGGTTAGGGTTAGGGAACGGCAAGGCTTAGGGCTCAGGTGAGGTTCCGAAAACGTGGGAGGGTCAGGCTACGTGCTGACGCACTGGTCAGTTCCAGTGTACGGGCCAGGAGTAGGCTACGGCTTGGGGGTAAGTTGTAGGGCTGGTGGAGGGTTTCCGTTCCGGGCTAGGGTTAGGGTTAGGGAACGGCAAGTCTTAGGGCACAGGTGAGGGTACGGAAACGTGGGAGTGTCAGGCTACGTGCTGACGCACGGGTCAGTGCCAGTGTACGGGCCAGGAGTAGGCTACGGCGTAGGGTTAGGTGTAGGGCTGCTGGTGGGTTTCCGTTCGTGGCTAGGGTTAGGGTGAGGGAACGGCAAGGCTTAGGGCACAGGTGAGGGTACGGAAACGTGGGAGGGTCAGGCTACATGCTGACGCATTGGTCTGTGCCAGCGTACGGGCCAGGACTAGGCTACGGCATACGATAAGGTGTAGGGCTGGTGGTGGGTTTCCATTCCAGGCTATGGGTAGGGTTAGGGCACGGCAAGGCTTAGGGCACAGGTGAGGGTACGGAAACGTGGGAGGGTCAGGCTACGTGCTTACGCACGTGTCAGTGCCAGCGTACGGGCCAGGAGTAGGCTACTGCTTGTGGGTAAGGTTTAGGGCTGGAGGTGGGTTTCCGTTCCGGGCTAGGGTTAGGGTTAGAAAACGGCAAGGCTTAGGGCACAGGTGAGGGTACGGTAACATGGGAGGTTTAGGCTACGTGCTGAAGCACAGGTCATTACCCGCGTATGGGCCAGGTGTAGGCTACGGCATAGGGTAAGGTGTAGGGCTGGTGGTGGGTTTTCGCTCCGGGCTAGGGTTAGGGTAAGGGAACGGCAAAGCTTAGGGCAGAGTTGAGGTTACGGAAACGTGGGAGGGTCCGGCTACGTTCTGCCGCATGGGTCAGTGCCAGCATATGGGCCAGGAGTAGGCTACGGCATGGTGGTAAGGTGTAGGGCTGGTGGTGGGTTTCTGTTCCGGGCTAGGGTTAGGGTTAGCGAACGTCAATGCTTAGGGCACAGGTGAGGGTAAGGAAACGTGGGAGGGTCAGGCTACGTGCTGACGCACGGTTCAGTGCCAGAGTTCGGGCCATGAGTAGGCTACGGCGTAGGGTAAGGTGTAGGGCTGGTGGTGGGTTTCCGTTCCGGGCTAGGGTTAGTGTTAGGGAAAGGCAATGCTTAGGGCCCAGGTGAGGGTACGGAAACGTGGGAGTGTTAAACTACATGCTGACGCACGGGTCAGTGCGAGCGTACGGGCGAGGAGTAGGCTACTCAGTAGGAAAAGGTTTAGGGCTGGTGGTGGGTTTCCGTTTCGGACTAGGGTTAGGGTTAGGGAACGGCAAGGCTTAGGGCACAGGTGAGGGTACGGAAACGTGGGAGGGTCAGGCTACGTGCTGACGCACGGGTCAGTGCGAGCGTACGGGCGAGGAGTAGGCTACCCAGTAGGGAAAGGTTTTGGGATGGTCGTGGGTTTCCGTTCCGGGTTAGGGTTAGGGTTAGGGAACAGCAAGGCTTAGGGCACAGGTGAGGTTACGGAAACTTGGGAGGGTCAGGCTACATGCTGACGCACGGGTCAGTGCCAGCGTTCGGGTCAGAAGTAGCCTACGGCGTAGGGTAAAGTGTAGGGCTGGTGGTGGGTTTCCGTGCCGGGCTAGGGTTAGGGTTAGGGAACGGCAAGGCTTAGGGCACAGGTGAGGGTACGGAAACGTGGGAGGGTCAGGCTACGTGCTGATGAAAGGGTCAGTGCCTTTGTACGGGCCAGGAATAAGCTACAGCATAGGGAAAGGTATATGGCTGGTGGTGGGTTTCTGTTCCGGGCTAGGGTTAGGGTTAGGAAACCGCAAGGCTTAGGGCACAGGTGAGGTTACGGAAACTTGGGAGGGTCAGGCTACATGCTGACGCACGGTTCAGTGCCAGCGTACGGGACAGGACTAGGCTACGGCATACGATAAGGTGTAGGGCTGGTGGTGGGATTCCGTGCCGGGCTAGGGTAAGGGTTAGGGAACGGCAAGGCTTAGGGCATAGGTAAGCGTACGGTAACATGGGAGGGTCAGGCTACGTGCTGAAGCACAGGTCAGTGCCCGCGTACGGGCCAGGTGTAGGCTACCGCATAGAGTAAGGTGTAGGTCTGGTGGTGGGTTTCCGTTCCGGGCGAGGGTTAGGGTTAGGGAACGGCAAGGCTTAGGGCACAGGTGACGGTACAGAAACATGGGAGGGTCAGGCTACGTGCTGAAGCACAGGTCAGTGCCCGCGTACGGGCCAGGTGTAGGCTACGGCATAGAGTAAGGTGTAGGGCTGGTGGTGGGTTTCCCTTCCGGGCTAGGGTTAGGGTTAGTGAACGGCAAGGCTTAGGGCACAGGTGAGGGTACGGAAACGTGGGAGGGTCAGGATACTTGCTGATGAAAGGGTCAGTGCCTGCGTATGAGCCAGGAATAGGCTACGGCGTAGGGAAAGGTGTAGGGCTGGTGGTGGGTTTCCGTTCGGGTCT
The DNA here is from genome assembly GCF_964341445.2 of Mesoplodon mirus. NCBI lineage: Eukaryota > Metazoa > Chordata > Mammalia > Artiodactyla > Ziphiidae > Mesoplodon > Mesoplodon mirus. The sequence continues at coordinate 1,942,370 of NW_028295764.1, read as the reverse complement.
AGGGTTAGTGTTAGGGAACGGCAAGGCTTAGGGCACAGGTGAGGGTCCGCAAATGTGGGAGGGTCAGGCTTCGTGCTGACGCACGGGTCTGTGCCAGCGTACGGGCCAGGAGTAGGCTATGGCTTGGGGGTAAGTTGTAGGGCTGGTGGTGGGTTTCCGTTCCGGGCTAGGGTTTGAGTTAGGGAACGGCAAGTCTTAGGGCACAGGTGAGGGTACGGAAACGTGGGAGGGTCAGGCTACGTGATGATGCACGGGTCAGTGCCAGCGTACTGGCCAGGAGTAAGCTACGGCTTGGGGGTTAGTTGTAGGGCTGGTGGTGTGTTTCCGTTCTGGGCTAGGGTTAGGGTTAGGGAACGGCAAGGCTTAGGGCACAGGTGAGGGTACGGAAACGTGGGAGGGTCAGGCTACATGCTGACGCACGGGTCACTGCCACTGTACGGGCGAGGAATAGGCTATGGCTTGGGGGTAAGCTGTAGGGCTGGTGGTGTGTTTCCGTTCCGGTCTAGGGTTAGGGTTAGGGAACGGCAAGGCTTAGGGCACAGGTGAGGGTACAGAAACATGGGAGGGTCAGGCTACGTGCTGACGCACGGGTCAGTGCCCGCGCACGGGATAGGAGTAGGCTACGGCGTTGGGTAAGGTATAGGGCTGGTGGTGGGTTTCCGTTCCGGGCTAGGATAAGGGTAGGGAACCGCAAGGCTTAGTGCACAGGTGAGGGTACGGAAACGTGTGAGGGTCAGGCTACGTGCTGACGCACGTGTCAGTGCCAGCGTACGTGCCAGGAGTAGGCTAAGGCGTAGGGCAAGGTGTAGGGCTGGTAGTGCGTTTCTGTTCCGGACTTGGGTTAGGGTTAGGGAAAGGCAAGTCTTAGGGCCCAGGTGAGGGTACGGAAACGTGGGTCAGGCTACGTGCTGACGCACGGGTCAGTGCCAGCGAACCGGCGAGGAGTAGGCTACGGCTTGGGGGTTAGCTGTAAGGCTGGTGGTGGGTTTCCGTTCCGGGCTAGGGTTAGTGTTAGCGAACAGTAAGGCTTAGGGCACAGGTGAGGGTACGGAAACCTGGGAGGGTCAGGCTACGTGCTGACGCACAGGTCAGTGCCAGCATATGGACCACGAGTAGGCTACGGATTGGGGGTAAGGTGTAGGGCTTGTGGTGTGTTTCCGATCCGCGCTAGGGTTAGGGTTAGGGAACGGCAAGATTTAGGGCACATGTTAGGGTACGGCAACGTGGCAGGGACAGGATACGTTTTGACGCACGGGTCAGTGCCAGCGTATGGACCAGGAGTAGGCTACGGCTTGGGGGTAAGTTGTAGGGCTGGTGGTGGGTTTCCGTTCCAGGCTACAGTTAGGGTTAGGGAACGGCAAAGCTTAGGGCACAGGTGAGGGTACGGAAACGTGGGAGGGTCAGGCTACGTGATGACGCACGGGTCAGTGCCAGCGTACCGGCCAGGAGTAGGCTACGGCTTGGGGGTAAGGTGTAGGGCTGGTGGTGGGTTTCCGTTCCGGGCTAGGGTTAGGGTTAGGGAACGGCAAGGCTTAGGGCACAGTTGAGGGTACGGAAACGTGGGCGGGTCAGTTTACGTGCTGACACACGGGTCAGTGCTAGCATAAGGGCCAGGAGTAGGCTACGGCTTGCGGATAAGGTGTAGGGCTGGTGGTGGGTTTTCATTCCTGGCTACGGTTAGGGTTAGGGAACGGCAAGGCTTAGGGCACAGGTGAGGGTACGGAAACGTGGGAGGGTCTGGCTACGTGCTGATGAAAGGGTCAGTGCCTGCGTACGGGCCAGGAATAGGTTACGGCGCAGGGAAAGGTGTAGGGCTGGTGGTGGGTTTCCGTTCCGGGCTAGGGTTAGGGTTAGGGAACGGCAAGGCTTACAGCACAGGTGAGGGTACGGAAACGTGAGAGGGTTATGCTACGTGCTGACGCACGGGTCAGTGCCAGCGTACGGGCCAGGAGTAGTCTACGGCGTAGGGTAAGGTGTAGGGCTGGTGGTGGGTTTCCGTTCATGGGCTAGGGTTAGGGTTAGGAAACGGCAAGGCTTAGGGCCCATGTGAGGGTACAGAAACGTGGGAGGGTCAGACTACGTGCTGATGCATGGGTCAGTGCCAGCGTACAGGCCAGGTGTAGGCTACGCCGTAGGGAAAGGTTTAGGGATAGTGGTGGGTTTCCGTTCCGGGCTAGGGTTAGGGTTAGGGAACGGCAAGGCTTAGGGCACAGGTGAGGGTACGGAAACGTGCGAGGGTCAGGCTACGTGCTGACGCACGGGTCAGTGCCAGCGTACCAGCCAGGAGTAGGCTACGGCTTCGTGGTTAGGTGTAGGGCTGATGGTGTGTTTCCGTTCCAGGCTAGGGTTAGTGTTAGGGAACAGCAAGTCTTAGGGCACAGGTGAGTGTACGGAAACGTGGGAGTGTCAGGCTATGTGCTGACGCACGGGTCAGTGCCAGCGTACGGGCCAGGAGTAGGCTACGGCTTGGGGGTTAGGTGTTGGGCTTGTGGTGTGTTTCCGTTCCGTACTAGGGTTAGGGTTAGGGAACGGCCAGGCTTAGGGCACAGGTGAGGGTACGGTAATGTGGGAAGTTCAGGCTACATGCTGACGCACAGGTCATTGCCAGCGTATGGACCAGGAGTAGGCTACGGCTTGGGGGTTAGGTTTAGGGCTGTTGGTGGGTTTCCGTTCCGGTCTAGGGTTAGGGTTAAGGAACGGCAAGGCTTAGGGCACAGGTGAGGGTACGGAAACGTGGGAGGTTCAGGCTACGTGCTGATGAAAGGGTCAGTGCCTGCGTACGGGCCAGGAATAGGCTACGGCGTAGGGAAAGGTGTAGGGCTGATGGTGGGTTTCCGTTCCGGGCTAGGGTTAGGGTTAGGGAATGGCAAGGCTTAGGGCACAGGTGATGGTCCGCAAACGTGGGAGGGACAGGCTACGTGCTGACTCACGGGTCAGTGCCAGCATAAGGTCCAGGAATAGGCTACGGCTTTGGGTAAGTTGTAGGGCTGGTGGTGGGTTTCCATTCCGTGCTAGGGTTACGGTTAGGGAACAGCAAGGCTTAGGGCACAGGTGAGGGTCCACAAACGTGGGAGGGTCAGGCTTCGTGCTGACGCACGGGTCTGTGCCAGTGTACGGGCCAGGAGTAGGCTACGGCTTGTGGGTAAGGTTTAGGGCTGGTGGTGGGTTTCCGTTCCGGGCTAGGGTTAGGGTTAGGGAACGGCAAGGCTTAGTGCACAGGTGATGGTACGGTAACATGGGAGGGTCAGGCTACGTGCTGAAGCACAGGTCAGTGCCCGCGAACGGGCCAGGTGTAGGCTATGGCATAGGGTAAGGTTTAGGGCTGGTGGTGGGTTTCCGTTCCGGGCTAGGGTTAAGGTTAGGGAACGGCAAGGCTTAGGGCACAGGTGAGGTTACGGAAACGTGGGAGGGTCAGGCTACGTGGTGACGCACGGGTCAGTGCCAGCATATGGGCCAGGAGTAGGCTACTGCGTGGTGGTAAGGTGTAGGGCTGGTGGTGGGTTTCTGTTCCGGGCTAGGGTTAGGGTTAGGGAACGTCAAGGCTTAGGGCACAGGTGTTGGTACGGAAACGTGGGAAAGTCAGGCTACGTGCTGACGCACGGCTCAGTGCCAGCTTACGGGTCAGGACTAGGCTACGGCATACGATAAGGTGTAGGGCTGGTGGTGCGATTCCGTGCCGGGCTGGGGTTAGGGTTAGGGAACGGCAAGGCTTAGGGCACAGGTGAGCGTACGGTAACATGGGAGGGTCAGGCTACGTGCTGAAGCACAGGTCAGTGCCCGCATACGGGCCAGGTGTAGGCTACGGCATAGAGTAAGGTGTAGGTCTGGTGGTGGGTTTCCGTTCCGGGCTAGATTTAGGGTTAGGGAACGGCAAGGCTTAGGGCACAGGTGAGCGTACGGTAACATGGGAGGTTTAGGGTACGTGGTGAAGCACAGTTCAGTGCCCGTGTACGGGCCAGGTGTAGGCTACGGCATAGAGTAAGGTGTAGGGCTGGTGGTGGGTTTCCCTTCCGGGCTAGGGTTAGGGTTAGTGAACGGCAAGGCTTAGGGCACAGGTGATGGTACGGAATCGTGGGAGGGTCAGGCTTCTTGCTGATGAAAGGTTCAGTGCCAGCGTATGAGCCAGGAATAGGCTACGGCGTAGGGAAAGGTGTAGGGCTGGTGGTGGGTTTCCGTTCCGGGCTAGCATTAGGGTTAGGGAACGTCAAGGCTTAGGGCACAGGTTAGGGTACGGAAACGTGGGAGTTTCAGGCTACGTGCTGACGCACGGGTCAGTGCCCGCGTACGGGCCAAGAGTAGGCTACGGCCTAGGGTAAGGTGTAGGGCTGGTGGTGGGTTTCCGTTCCGGGCTAGGGTTAGGGTTAGGGAACGGCAAGGCTTAGGGCACAGGTGAGCATACGGAAACGTCGGAGGTTCAGGCTACGTGCTTACGCACGGGTCAATGCCTGCGTTCGGGCCAGGAGTAGGCTACGGCGTAGGGTAATGTGTAGGGCTTGTGGTGGGTTTACGTTCAGGGCTAGGGTTAGGGTTAGGGAACGACAAGTTCTAGGGCCCAGGTGAGGGTATGGAAACGTGGGGGGGTCAGTCTACATGCTGACGCACGGGTCAGTGCCAGCGTACGGGCCAGGAGTAGGCTACGGCGTAGGGAAAGGTATAGCGCTGGTGGCGGGTTTCCTTTCCGGGCTAGGGTTATTGTTAGGAAACGGCAAAGCTTTGGGCACAGGTAAGGGTACGGAAACGTGGGAGTGTCAGGCTACGTGCTGACGCACGGGTCAGTGTCAGTGTACGGGCCAGGAGTAGGCCACGGCATAGGGTAAGGTGTAGGGCAGGTGGTGGGTTTCCGTTCTGGGCTAGGGTTAGGGTTATGGAACGGTAAGTCTTAGGGCACAGGTGAGGGTACGGAAACGTGTGAGTATCAGGGTACGTGCTGACGCCTGTGTCAGTGCCAGCGTACGGGCCAGGAATAGGCCACGGCGTAGTGTAAGGTGTAGGGCAGGTGGTGGGTTTCCGTTCTGGGCTAGGGTTTGGGTTAGGGAACGGCAAAGCTAAGTGCACAGGTGAGGGTACCGAAACGTGGGAGGGTCAGGCTACTTGCTGACCCACGGGTCAGTGCCAGCGTATGGGCCAGGAGTAGTCTAAGGCTTGGGGGTAAGATGTAGGGCTGGTGGTCCGTTTCCGTTCCAGGCTAGGGTTAGGGTTACGGAACCGCAAGGCTTAGGGCACTGGTGAGGGTACGGATACGTGGGAGGGTCAGGCTACATGCTGACGCACGGTTCATTGCCAGCGTACAGGCCAGGAGTAGGGTACGCCGTAGGGTAAGGTGTAGGGCTGGTGGTGGGTTTCCGTTCCGGGCTAGGGTTAGGGTTAGGGAAAGGCAAGGCTTAGGGCACAGGTGAGGGTACGGAAACGTGGGCGGGTCAGGCTACGTGCTGACGCACGGGTCAGTGCCAACGTACGGGCCAGTTGTAGGCTACGGCATAGGGTAAGGTGTAGGGCTGGAGGTGGGTTTCCATTCTGTTCTAGGGTTAGGTTTAGGGAACGGCAAGGCATAGGGCACAGGTGAGGGTACGGAAACGTGGGAGGGTCAGGCTACGTGCTGACCCACGGGTCAGTGCCAGCGTACGGGCAAGAAGTAGGCTACGGCGTAGGGTAAGGTGTAGGGCTGGTGGTGGGTTTCCGTTCCGGGCTAAGGTTCGGGTTAGGGAACGGCAAGGCTTAGGGCACAGGTGAGGGTACGGAAACGTGGGAGGGTCAGGCTACGTGGTGACGCACGGTTCATTATCAGCGTACAGGCCAGGAGTAGGCTACGCCGTAGGGTAAGGTCTAGGTCTGGTGGTGGGTTTCCGTTCCGGGCTAGGGTTAGGGTTAGGGAACGGAAAGGCTTAGGGCACAGGTGAAGGTACGGAAACATGGGATGGTCAGGCTACGTGCTGACACATGGGTCAGTGCCCGCGTACGGGCCAGGAGTAGGCTACGGTGTAGGTTAAGGTGTAGGGCTCGTGGTGGGTTTCCGTTTCGGGCTAGGGTTAGGGTTAGGGAATGGCAAGGCTTAGGGCACAGGTGAGGGTACGTAAACGTGGAAGGGTCAGGCTATGTGTTGACGCACGGGTCAGTGCCAGCATACGGGCCAGGTGTATGCTACGGCTTGTGGGTAATGTTTAGGGCTGGTGGTGGCTTTCCGTTCTGGGCTAGGGTTAGGGTTAGGGAACGGCAAGGCTTAGGGCAGATGTGAGGGTACGGAAACGTGGGAGAGTTAGGCTACGTGCTGACACACGGGTCAGTGCCAGCGTACCTGCCAGGAGTAGGCTACGGCTTGGGGGTTAGATGTAGGGCTGGTGGTGGGTTTCCATTCCAGGCTAGGGTTAGGGTTAGGGAACGGCAAGGCTTAGGGCACAGGTGATGGTACGGAAACGTGGGAGGATCAGGCTACGTGCTGAGCACGGGTCAGTGCCAGTGTATGGGCAAGGAGTAGGCTACGGGGTAGGGTAAGGTGTAGGGTTGGTGGTGGGTTTCCGTTCCGGGCTAGGGTTAGTGTTAGGGAACGGCAAGGCTTAGGGCACAGGTGAGGGTACAGAAAAGTTGGAGGTTCAGACTACGTGCTAATGCACGGGTCAGTGCCAGCGTACGGGCCAGGAGTAGGCTACGTCGTAGAGAAAGGTGTATGGCTGGTGGTGGGTTTCTGTTCCAGGCTAGGGTTAGTGTTAGGGAAGGGCAAGGCTTAGGGCACAGTTGAGGGTACGGAAACGTGGGAGGGTCAAACTACATGCTGACGCACGGGTCAGTGCGAGCGTACGGGCGAGGAGTAGGCTACCCAGTAGGGAAAGGTTTAGGGCTGGTGGTGGTTTTCCGTTCCGGGCTAGGTTTAGGGTTATGGAACGGCAAGGCTTAGGGCACAGGTGAGGTTACGGAAACGTGGGCGGGTAAGGCTACGTGCCCACGTACGGGTCACTGCCAGCGTATGGACCAGGAGTTGGCTACGGCGTAGGGTAAGGTGTAAGGCTGGTGGTGGGTTTTCGTTCCGGGCTATGGTTAGGGTTAGGGAACGGCAAGGCTAAGGGCACAGGTGAGGGTACGGAAACGTGAGAGGGTCAGGCTACGTGCTGACGCACGTGTCAGTGCCAGCGTACGGGCCAGGAGTAGGCTACGGCTTGTGGGTAAGGTTTAGGGCTGGTGGTGTGTTTCCGTTCCGGGCTAGGGTTAGGGTTACAGAACGGCAAGGCTTAGGGTACAGGTGAGTGTACGGTAACATGGGAGGGTTAGGCTACGTGCAGAAGCACGGGTCATTACCCGCGTACGGGCCAGTTGTAGGCTACGGCATAGGGTAAGGTGTAGGGCTGGTGGTGGGTTTCCGTTCAGGGCTAGGGTTAGGGTTAGGGAACGGCAAGGCTTAGGGCTCAGGTGAGGTTCCGCAAACGTGGGAGGGTCAGGCTACGTGGTGATGAAAGTGTCAGTGCCTGCATACGAGCCAGGAATAGACTACGGTGTAGGGAAAGGTGTAGGGCTGGTGGTGGATTTCCGTTCAGGGCTAGGGTTAGGGTTAGGGAACGGCAAGGCTTAGGGCTCAGGTGAGGTTCCGAAAACGTGGGAGGGTCAGGCTACGTGCTGACGCACTGGTCAGTTCCAGTGTACGGGCCAGGAGTAGGCTACGGCTTGGGGGTAAGTTGTAGGGCTGGTGGAGGGTTTCCGTTCCGGGCTAGGGTTAGGGTTAGGGAACGGCAAGTCTTAGGGCACAGGTGATGGTACGGAAACGTGGGAGTGTCAGGCTACGTGCTGACGCACGGGTCAGTGCCAGTGTACGGGCCAGGAGTAGGCTACGGCGTAGGGTTAGGTGTAGGGCTGCTGGTGGGTTTCCGTTCGTGGCTAGGGTTAGGGTGAGGGAACGGCAAGGCTTAGGGCACAGGTGAGGGTACGGAAACGTGGGAGGGTCAGGCTACATGCTGACGCATTGGTCTGTGCCAGCGTACGGGCCAGGACTAGGCTACGGCATACGATAAGGTGTAGGGCTGGTGGTGGGTTTCCATTCCAGGCTATGGGTAGGGTTAGGGCACGGCAAGGCTTAGGGCACAGGTGAGGGTACGGAAACGTGGGAGGGTCAGGCTACGTGCTTACGCACGTGTCAGTGCCAGCGTACGGGCCAGGAGTAGGCTACTGCTTGTGGGTAAGGTTTAGGGCTGGAGGTGGGTTTCCGTTCCGGGCTAGGGTTAGGGTTAGAAAACGGCAAGGCTTAGGGCACAGGTGAGGGTACGGTAACATGGGAGGTTTAGGCTACGTGCTGAAGCACAGGTCATTACCCGCGTATGGGCCAGGTGTAGGCTACGGCATAGGGTAAGGTGTAGGGCTGGTGGTGGGTTTTCGCTCCGGGCTAGGGTTAGGGTAACGGAACGGCAAAGCTTAGGGCAGAGTTGAGGTTACGGAAACGTGGGAGGGTCCGGCTACGTTCTGCCGCATGGGTCAGTGCCAGCATATGGGCCAGGAGTAGGCTACGGCATGGTGGTAAGGTGTAGGGCTGGTGGTGGGTTTCTGTTCCGGGCTAGGGTTAGGGTTAGCGAACGTCAATGCTTAGGGCACAGGTGAGGGTAAGGAAACGTGGGAGGGTCAGGCTACGTGCTGACGCACGGTTCAGTGCCAGAGTTCGGGCCATGAGTAGGCTACGGCGTAGGGTAAGGTGTAGGGCTGGTGGTGGGTTTCCGTTCCGGGCTAGGGTTAGTGTTAGGGAAAGGCAATGCTTAGGGCCCAGGTGAGGGTACGGAAACGTGGGAGTGTTAAACTACATGCTGACGCACGGGTCAGTGCGAGCGTACGGGCGAGGAGTAGGCTACTCAGTAGGAAAAGGTTTAGGGCTGGTGGTGGGTTTCCGTTTCGGACTAGGGTTAGGGTTAGGGAACGGCAAGGCTTAGGGCACAGGTGAGGGTACGGAAACGTGGGAGGGTCAGGCTACGTGCTGACGCACGGGTCAGTGCGAGCGTACGGGCGAGGAGTAGGCTACCCAGTAGGGAAAGGTTTAGGGCTGGTGGTGGGTTTCTGTTCCGGGCTAGGTTTAGGGTTAGGGTACGTCAAGGCTTAGGGCACAGGTGAGGGTACGGAAACGTGGGAGGGTTAGGCTACGTGCTGACGCACGGGTCAGTGCCAGCATATGGGCCAGGATTAGGCTACGGCGTAGGTTAAGGTGTAGGGCTGGTGGTGGGTTTCTGTTCCGGGCTACGGTTAGGGTTAGGGAAAGGCAAAGCTTAGGGCACAGGTGAGGGTACGGAATCATGGGAGGGTCAGGCTACGTGATGACGCATGGGTCAGTGCAAGCGTACCGACCAGGAGTAGGCTACGGCTTGTTGGTTAGGTGTAGGGCTGGTGGTGGGTTTCAGTTCCAGGCTAGGGTTAGTGTTAGGGAACGGCAAGGCTTAGGGCACAGGTGAGGGTACGGTAATGTTGGAAGGTCAAGCTACGTGCTGACGCACAGGTCAGTGCCAGTGTATGGACCAGGAGTAGGCTACGGCTTGGGGGTAAGGTGTAGGGCTTGTGGTGCTTTTCCGTTCCGGGCTAGGGTTAGGGTTAGGGAACGGCAAGGCTTAGGGCACAGGTGAGGGTACGGCAACGTGGCAGGGTCAGGCTACGTGCTGACGCACGTGTCAGTGCCAGCGTACGGGCCAGGAGTAGGCTACTGCTTGTGGGTAAGATTTAGGGCTGGAGGTGGGTTTCCGTTCCGGGCTAGGGTTAGGGTTAGGGAACGGCAAGGCTTAGGGCACAGGTGAGGGTACGGTAACATGGGAGGTTTAGGCTACGTGCTGAAGCACAGGTCATTACCCGCGTATGGGCCAGGTGTAGGCTACCGCATAGGGTAAGGTGTAGGGCTGGTGGTGGGTTTTCACTCCGGGCTAGGGTTAGGGTTAGGGAACGGCAAGGCTTAGGGCACAGTTGAGGTTACGGAAACGTGGGTGGGTCAGGCTACGTGCTGACGCATGGGTCAGTGCCAGCACATGGGCCAGGAGTAGGCTACGGCGTGGTGGTAAGTTGTAGGGCTGGTGGTGGGTTTTTGTTCCGGGCTAGGGTTAGGGTTAGCGAACATCAATGCTTAGGGCACAGGTGAGGGTACGGAAACTTGGGAGGGTCAGGCTACGTGCTGACGCACGTGTCAGTGCCAGCGTATGGGCCAGGAATAGGCTACGGCGTAGGATAGAGTTTAGGACTGGTGGTGGGTTTCCATTCCGGGCTAGGGTTAGGGTTAGGGAACGGCAAGGCTTAGGGCACAGGTGAGGGTACGGAAACGTGGGAAGGTCAGGCTACGTTCTGACGGAAGGGTCATGGCCAGCGTATGGGCCAGGAATAGGCTACGGCGTAGGGTAGAGTGTAGAGCTGGTGATGGGACTCTGTTCCGGGCTAGGGTTAGGGTTAGGGAACGGCAAAGCTTAGGGCACAGGTGAGGGTACGGAAACGTGGGAGGATCAGGCTACGTGCTGACACACGTGTCAGTGCCAGCGTACTGGCCTGGAGTAGGCTATGGCTTGGGGGTTAGATAAAGGGCTGGTGGTGGGTTTCTGTTCCGGGCTACGGTTAGGGTTAGGGAAAGGCAAAGCTTAGGGCACAGGTGAGGGTACGGAATCGTGGGAGCGTCAGGCTACGTGATGACGCACGGGTCAGTCCCTGCGTACCAACCAGGAGTAGTCTATGGCTTGTTGGTTAGGTGTAGGGCTGGTGGTGGTTTTCCGTTCCAGGCTAGGGTTAGTGTTAGGGAACGGCAAGGCTTAGGGCACAGGTGAGGGTACGGTAATGTTGGAAGGTCAAGCTACGTGCTGACGCACAGGTCAGTGCCAGCGTATGGACCAGGAGTAGGCTACGGCTTGGGGGTAAAGTGTAGGGCTTGTGGTGCTTTTCCGTTCCGGGCTAGGTTTAGGGTTAGGGAACGGCAAGGCTTAGGGCACAGGTGAGGGTACGGCAACGTGGCAGGGTCAGGATACGTTCTGACGCACGGGTCAGTGCCAGCGTATGGACCAGGAGTAGGCTACGGCTTGTGGGTAAGAGTAGGGCTGGTGGTGGTTTTCTGTTCTGGGCTAGGGTTAGGGTTAGTGAACGGCAAGGCTTAGGGCACAGGTGAGGTTACGGAAACGTGGGAGTGTCAGGCTACGTGCTGATGAAAGGGTCAGTGCCTGCGTACGAGCCAGGAATAGGCTACGGTGTAGGGAAAGGTGTAGGGCTGGTGGTCGGTTTCCGTTCAGGGCTAGGGTTAGGGTTAGGGAACGGCAAGGCTTAGGGCTCAGGTGAGGTTCCGCAAACGTGGGAGGGTCAGGCTACGTGCTGACACACGTGTCAGTGCCAGCGTACTGGCCTGGAGTAGGCTATGGCTTGGGGGTTAGATAAAGGGCTGGTGGTGGGTTTCCATTACAGGCTAGGGTTAGGGTAAGGGAACGGCAAGGCTTAGGGCACAGGTAAGTGTACGGAAACGTGGGAGGGTCAGGCTACATGCTGATGCACGTGTCAGTGCCAGCGTACGGGCCAGGTGTAGGCTACGGTTTGGGCTTTAGGTTTAGGGCTGGGGGTGGGTTTCCGTTCCGTACTAGGGTTAGGGTTAGTGAACGGCAAGCCTTAGGGCACAGGTGAGGGTACGGAAATATGGGAAGGTCAGGCTACGTGCTGACGCACGTGTCAGTGCCAGTGTACGGGCCAGGAGTAGGCGACGGCGTTGGGTAAAGTGTAGGGCTGGTGGTGGGTTTCCGTTGCGGGCTAGGGTTAGGGTTAGGGAACGGCAAGTCTTAGGGCACAGGTGAGGGTAAGGAAACGTGGGAGGGTCAGGCTACGTGCTGACGCACGGGTCAGTGCCAGAGTTCGGGCCATGAGTAGGCTACGGCGTAGGGTAAGGTGTAGGGCTGGTGGTGGGTTTCCGTTCCGGGCTAGGGTTAGTGTTAGGGAAAGGCAATGCTTTGGGCCCAGGTGAGGGTATGGAAACGTGGGAGTGTTAAACTACATGCTGATGCACGGGTCAGTGCGAGCATACGGGCGAGGAGTAGGCTACCCAGTAGGGAAAGGTTTAGGGCTGGTGGTGGGTTTTCATTCCGGGCTAGGGTTAGGGTTAGAGAACGGCAAGGCTTAGGGCACAGGTGAGGGTACGGAAACGTGGGAGGGTCAGGCTACGTGCTGACGCACGGGTCAGTGCGACCGTACGGGCGAGGAGTAGGCTACCCAGTAGGGAAAGGTTTAGGGCTGGTGGTGGGTTTCTGTTCCGGGCTAGGTTTAGGGTTAGGGAACGTCAAGGCTTAGGGCACAGGTGAGGGTACGGAAACGTGGGAGGGTTAGGCTACATGCTGACGCACGGGTCAGTGCCAGCATATGGGCCAGGAGTAGGCTACGGCGTAGGTTAAGTTGTAGGGCTGGTGGTGGGTTTCTGTTCCGGGCTACGGTTAGGGTTAGGGAAAGGCAAAGCTTAGGGCACAGGTGAGGGTACGGAATCGTGGGAGGGTCAGTCTACGTGATGACGCACGGGTCAGTCCCTGCGTACCAACCAGGAGTAGTCTATGGCTTGTTGGTTAGGTGTAGGGCTGGTGGTGGGTTTCCGTTCCAGGCTAGGGTTAGTGTTAGGGAACGGCAAGGCTTAGGGCACAGGTGAGGGTACGGTAATGTTGGAAGGTCAAGCTACGTGCTGACGCACAGGTCAGTGCCAGCGTATGGACCAGGAGTAGGCTACGGCTTGGGGGTAAAGTGTAGGGCTTGTGGTGCTTTTCCGTTCCGGGCTAGGGTTAGGGTTAGGGAACGGCAAGGCTTAGGGCACAGGTGAGGGTACGGCAACGTGGCAGGGTCAGGATACGTTCTGACGCACGGGTCAGTGCCAGCGTATGGACCAGGAGTAGGCTACGGCTTGTGGGTAAGGTGTAGGGCTGGTGGTGGTTTTCTGTTCTGGGCTAGGGTTAGGGTTAGTGAACGGCAAGGCTTAGGGCACAGGTGAGGTTACGGAAACGTGGGAGTGTCAGGCTACGTGCTGATGAAAGGGTCAGTGCCTGCGTACGAGCCAGGAATAGGCTACGGTGTAGGGAAAGGTGTAGGGCTGTTGGTGGGTTTCCGTTCAGGGCTAGGGTTAGGGTTAGGGAACGGCAAGGCTTAGGGCTCAGGTGAGGTTCCGCAAACGTGGGAGGGTCAGGCTACGTGCTGATGCACGGGTCAGTTCCAGCGTACGGGCCAGGAGTAGGCTACGGCTTGGGTGTAAGGTGTAGGGCTGCTTGTGGGTTTCCGTTCCGGGCTTGGTTTAGGGTTAGGGAACGGCAAGTCTTAGGGCACAGGTGAGGGTACGGAAACGTGGGAGGGTCAGGCTACATGCTGACGCGCGGGTCAGTGCCAGTGTATGGGCCAGGAGTAGGCTACGACGTAGGGTTAGGTGTTGGGCTGCTGGTGGGTTTCCGTTCCTGGCTAGGGTTAGGGTGAGGGAACGGCAAGGCTTAGCGCACAGGTGAGGGTACGGAAATGTGGGAGGGTCAGGCTACGTGCTGACGCATGGGTCAGTGCCCGCATATGGGACAGGAGTAGGCTACGGCGTGGTGGTAAGGTGTAGGGCTGGTGGTGTGTTTCTGTTCTGGGCTAGGGTTAGGGTTAGCAAACGTCAATGCTTAGGGCACAGGTGAGGGTCCGGAAACGTGGGAGGGTCAGGCTACGTGCTGACGCACGGGTCAGTGACAGCGTACGCGCCAGGAGTAGGCTACGGCGTAGGGTAACGTGTAGGGCTGGTGGTGGGTTTCCGTTCCGGGATAGGGTTAGTGTTAGGGAACAGCAATGCTTAGGGCCCAGGTGAGGGTACGGAAACGTGGGAGTGTTAAACTACATGCTGACGCACGGGTCAGTGCGAGCGTACGGGCGAGGAGTAGGCTACCCAGTAGGGAAAGGTTTAGGGCTGGTGGTGGGTTTCCGTTCCGGGCTAGGGTTAGGGTTAGGGAACGGCAAGGCTTAGGTCACAGGTGAGGGTACGGAAACGTGGGAGGGTGAGGCTACGTGCTGACGCACGGGTCAGTGCGAGCGTACGGGCGAGGAGTAGGCTACCCAGTAGGGAAAGGTGTAGGGCTGGTGGTGGGTTTCTGTCCCGGGCTAGGTTTAGGGTTAGGGAAAGGCAAAGCTTAGGGCACAGGTGAGGGTACGGAAACGTGGGAAGGTCAGGCTACGTGATGACGCACGGTTCAGTGCCAGCGTACCGACCAGGAGTAAGCTACGGCTTGTTGGTTAGGTGTAGGGCTGGTGGTGGGTTTCCGTTCCAGGCTAGCGTTAGTGTTAGGGAACGGCAAGGCTTAGGGCACAGGTGAGGGTACGGTAATGTTGGAAGGTCAAGCTACGTGCTGACGCACAGGTCAGTGCCAGCGTATGTACCAGGAGTAGGCTACGGCTTGGGGGTAAGGTGTAGGGCTTGTGGTGCTTTTCCGTTCCGGGCTAGGGTTAGGGTTAGGGAACGGCAAGGCTTAGGGCACAGGTGAGGGTACGGCAACGTGGCAGGGTCAGGATACGTTTTGACGCACGGGTCAGTGCCAGCGTATGGACCAGGAGTAGGCTACGGCTTGTGGGTAAGGTGTAGGGCTGGTGGTGGTTTTCTGTTCTGGGCTAGGGTTAGGGTTAGTGAACGGCAAGGCTTAGGGCCCAGGTGAGGTTACGGAAACGTGGGAGTGTCAGGCTACGTGCTGATGAAAGGGTCAGTGCCTGCGTACGAGCCAGGAATAGGCTACGGTGTAGGGAAAGGTGTAGGGCTGGTGGTGGGTTTCCGTTCAGGGCTAGGTTTAGGGTTAGGGAACGGCAAGGCTTAGGGCTCAGGTGAGGTTCCGCAAACGTGGGAGGGTCAGGCTACGTGCTGACGCACGGGTCAGTTCCAGCGTACGGGCCAGGAGTAGGCTACGGCTTGGGGGTAAGGTGTAGGGCTGGTTGTGGGTTTCCGTTCCGGGCTAGGTTAAGGGTTAGGGAACGGCATGTCTTAGGGCACAGGTGAGGGTACGGAAACGTGGGAGGGTCAGGCTACGTGCTGACGCACGGGTCAGTGCCAGTGTACGGGCCAGGAGTAGGCTACGACGTAGGATTAGGTGTAGGGCTGCTGGTGGGTTTCCGTACCTGGCTAGGGTTAGGGTGAGGGAACGGCAAGATTTAGCGCACTGGTGAGGGTACGGTACCATGGGAGGGTTAGGCTACGTGCTGAAGCACAGGTCATTACCCACGTATGGGCCAGGTGTAGGCTACGGCATAGGGTAAGGTGTAGGGCTGGTGGTGGGTTTTCGTTCCGGGATAGGGTTAGGGTTAGGGAACGGCAAGGCTTAGGGCACAGGTGAGGGTACGGAAACGTGGGAGGGTCAGGCTACGTGCTGACGCATGGGTCAGTGCCCGCATATGGGCCAGGAGTAGGCTACGGCGTGGTGGTAAGTTGTAGGGCTGGTGGTGTGTTTCTGTTCCGGGCTAGGGTTAGGGTTAGCAAACGTCAATGCTTAGGGCACAGGTGAGGGTACGGAAACGTGGGAGGTTCAGGCTACGTGCTGACGCACGGGTCAGTGCCAGCGTACGGGCCAGGAATAGGCTACGGCCTAGGATAGAGTGGAGGGCTGGTGGTGGTTTTCCGTTCCGGGCTAGGGTTAGGGTTAGGGAACGGCAAGGCTTAGAGCACAGGTGAGGGTACGGAAACATGGGAGGGTCAGGCTACGTGCTGACCCACGGGTCAGTGACAGCGTACGGGCCAGGAGTAGGCTACGGCGTAGGGTAAGGTGTAGGGCTGGTGGTGGGTTTCCGTTCTGGGCTAGGGTTAGGGAACGGCAAGGCTTAGGGCACAGGTGATGGTACGGAAACGTGGGAGGGTCAGGCTACGTGTTGACGCACGGGTCAGTGCCAGCGTACAGGCCAGGAGTAGGCTACGTCTTGGGGCTAAGGTGTAGGGCTGGTGGTGGGTTTCCGTTCCGGGCTAGGGTTAGGGTAAGGGAACGGCAAGGCTTAGGACACAGGTGAGGGTATGGTAACATGGGAGGGTCAGGCTACGTGCTGAAGCACACGTCATTACCCGCGTACGGGCCAGGTGTAGGCTACGGCATAGTGTAAGGTTTAGGGCTGGTGGTGGGTTTCCGTTCCGGGCTAGGGTTAGGGTTAGGGAACGGCAAGGCTTAGGACACAGGTGAGGTTACGGAAACGTGGGAGGGTCAGGCTACGTGCTGACGCACGGGTCAGTGCCGGCATATGGGCCAGGAGTAGGCTACGGCGTGGTGGTAAGTTGTAGGGCTGGTGGTGTGTTTCTGTTCAAGGCTAGGGTTAGGGTTAATGAACGTCAAGGCTTAGGGCACAGGTGAGGGTACGGAAACGTGGGAGGGTCAGGCTACGTGCTGACGCAAGGGTCAGTGCCAGCGTATGGGCCAGGAATAGGCTACGGCGTACGGAAGAGTGTATGGCTGGTGGTGGGATTCTGTTCCGGGCTAGGGTTAGGGTTAGGGAAAGGCAAAGCTTAGGGCGCAGGTGAGGGTACGGAAACGTGGGAGGGTCAGGTTAGGTGCTGACGCACGTGTCAGTGCCAGCGTACCGGCCAGGAGTAGGCTACGGCTTGGGGGTTAGATGTAGGGCTGGTGGTGGGTTTCCATTACAGGCTAGGGTTAGGGTTAGGGAACGGCAAGGCTTAGGGCACAGGTGAGGGTACGGAAACGTGGGAGGGTCAGGCTACATGCTGACGCACGGGTCAGTGCCAGCGTACGGGCCAGGAGTAGGCTATGGTTTGGGCGTTATGTTTAGGGCTGGTGGTGGGTTTCCGTTCCGTACTAGGGTTAGGGTTACGGAACGGCAAGCCTTAGGGCACAGGTGAGGGTACGGAAATGTGGGAAGGTCAGGCTACGTGCTGACGCACGTGTCAGTGCCAGTGTACGGGCCAGGAGTAGGCGACGGCGTAGGGTAAGGTGTAGGGCTGGTGGTGGGTTTCCGTTGCGGGCTAGGGTTATGGTTAGGGAACGGCAAGGCTTAGGGCACAGGTGAGGGTAAGGGAACGTGAGAGGGTCAGGCTACGTGCTGACGCACGGGTCAGTGCCAGAGTTCGGGCCAGGAGTAGGCTACGGCGTAGGGTAAGGTGTAGGGCTGGTGGTGGGTTTCCGTTCCGGGATAGGGTTAGTGTTAGGGAACGGCAATGCTTAGGGCCCAGGTGAGGGTACAGAAACGTGGGAGTGTTAAACTACATGCTGACGCACGGGTGAGTGCGAGCGTACGGGCGAGGCGTAGGCTACCCAGTAGGGAAAGGTTTAGAGCTGGTGGTGGGTTTCCGTTCCGGGCTAGGGTTAGGGTTAGGGAACGGCAAGACTTAGGGCACAGGTGAGGGTACGGAAACGTGGGAGGGTCAGGCTACGTGCTGACGCACGGGTCAGTGCTAGCGTATGGGCCAGGAGTAGACTACGGCGTAGGTTAAGGTGTAGGGCTGGTGGTGGGTTTCCGTTCAAGGCTACGGTTAGGGTTAGGGAACGGCAAAGCTTAGGGCACAGGTGAGGGTACGGAAACGTAGGAGGGTCAGGCTACGTGCTGATGCACGGGTCAGTGCCAGCGTACCGGCCAGGAGTAGGCTATGGCTTGGGGGTAAGCTGTAGGGCTGGAGGTGTGTTTCCGTTCCGGGCTAGGGTTAGCGTTAGGGTACGCCAAGGCTTAGGGCACAGGTGAGGTTACGGAAACGTGGGAGGGTCAGGCTACGTGCTGACGCACGGGTCAGTGCCAGCGTACCGGCCAGGAGTAGGCTACGGCTTGGGGGTTAGTTGTAGGGCTGGAGGTGGGTTTCCATTCCAGGCTAGGGTTAGGGTTAGGGAACGGCAAGGCTTAGGGCACAGGTGAGGGTACGGAAATGTGAGAAGGTCAGGCTACGTGCTGACGCACGTGTCAGTGCCAGCGTACGGGCCAGGAGTAGGCTACGGCATAGGGTATGGTGTAGGGCTGGTGTTGGGTTTCCGTTCCGGGCTAGGTTTAGGGTTAGGGAACGGCAAGTGTTAGGGCACAGGTGAGGGTACGGAAACGTGGTAGGGTCAGGCTATGTGCTGACGCATGGGTCAGTGCCAGCGTTCGGGCCAGGAGTAGGCTACGGCGTAGGGTAAGGTGTAGGACTGGTGGTGGGTTTCCGTTCCGGGCTAGGGTTAGTGTTAGGGAACGGCAAGGCTTAGGGCCCCGGTGTGGGTACGGAAACGTGGGGGGGTCAGATTACATGCTGACGCACAGGTCAGTGCCAGCGTACTGGCCAGGAGTAGGCTACGGAAAATGGAAAGGTTTAGGGCTGGTGGTGGGTTTCCTTTCCGGGCTAGGGTTAGGGTTAGGGAACGGCAAGGCTTAGGGCACAGGTGAGGGTACGGAAACGTGGGAGGGTCAGGCTCCGTGCTGATGCACGGATCAGTGTCAGCGTACGTGCCAGGAGTAGGCTACCGCGTAGGGTAAGGTGTAGGGCTGGTGGTGGTTTTCTGTTCCGGGCTACGGTTAGTGTTAGGGAACAGCAAGGCTTAGGGCACAGGTGAGGGTACGGAAACGTGGGGGGGTCAGATGACATGCTAACGCACAGGTCAGTGCCAGCGTACGGGCCATGAGTAGCCTACGGAGAAGGGAAAGGTTTAGGGCTGGTGGTGGGTTTCCTTTCCGGGCTAGGGTTAGGGTTAGGGAACGGCAAGGCTTAGGGCCGAAGTGAGGGTATGGAAACGTGGGAGGGTCAGGCTACGTGCTGACGCACTGGTCAGTGCCAGCGTACGGGCCAGGAGTAGGCTACGGCATAGGGTAAGGTGTAGGGCTGGTGGTGGGTTTCCATTCCAGGCTAGGGTTAGGGTTAGGGAACGGCAAGGCTTAGGGCACAGGTGAGGGTACGGAAACGTGGGAGGGTCAGGCTACGTGCTGACGCATGGGTCAGTGCCAGTGTACGGGCCAGGAGTAGGATACGACGTAGGGTTAGGTGTAGGGCTGCTGGTGGGTTTCTGTTCCTGGCTAGGGTTAGGGTGAGGGAACGGCAAGGCTTGGCGCACAGGTGAGGGTACGGTAACATGGGAGGTTTAGGCTACGTGCTGAAGCACAGGTCATTACCCACGTATGGGACAGGTGTAGGCTACTGCATAGGGTAAGGTGTAGGGCTGGTGGTGGGTTTTCGTTCCGGGCTAGGGTTAGGGTTAGGGAACGGCAAGGCTTAGGGCACAGGTGAGGTTACGGAAACGTGGGAGGGTCAGGCTACGTGCTGACGCATGGGTCAGTGCCCGCATAAGGGCCAGGAGTAGGCTACGGCGTGATGGTAAGGTGTAGGGCTGGTGGTGTGTTTCTGTTCCGGGCTAGGGTTAGGGTTAGCAAACGTCAATGCTTAGGGCACAGGTGAGGGTACGGAAACGTGGGAGGGTCAGGCTATGTGCTGACGCACGGGTCACTGCCAGCGTACGGGCCAGGAATAGGCTACGGCGTAGGATAGAGTGTAAGGCTGGTGGTGGTTTTCCGTTCCGGGCTAGGGTTAGGGTTAGGGAACGGCAAGGCTTAGGGCACAGGTGAGGGTACGGAAACGTGGGAGGGTCAGGCTACGTGCTGAAGCACGGGTCAGTGCCAGCGTACGGGCCAGGAGTAGGCTACGGCGTAGGGTAAGGTGTAGGGCTGGTGGTGGGTTTCCGTTCCGGGCTAGGGTTAGGGTTAGGGAACGGCAAGGATTAGGGCACAGGTGATGGTACAGAAACGTGGGAGGGTCAGGCTACGTGCTGACGCACGGGTCAGTGCCAGCGTACGGGCCAGGAGTAGGCTACGTCTTGGGGGTAAGGTGTAGGGCTGGTGGTGGGTTTCCGTTCCGGGCTAGGGTTAGGGTTAGGGAACGGCAAGGCTTAGGGCACAGGTGAGGGTACGGAAACGTGGGAGGGTCAGGCTACGTGCTGACGCACGGGTCAGTGCCGGCATATGGGCCAGGAGTAGGCTACGGCGTGGTGGTAAGTTGTAGGGCTGGTGGTGTGTTTCTGTTCAAGGCTAGGGTTAGGGTTAATGAACGTCAAGGCTTAGGGCACAGGTGAGGGTACGGAAACGTGGGAGGGTCAGGCTACGTGCTGACGCAAGGGTCAGTGCCAGCGTATGGGCCAGGAATAGGCTACGGCGTACGGAAGAGTGTATGGCTGGTGGTGGGATTCTGTTCCGGGCTAGGGTTAGGGTTAGGGAAAGGCAAAGCTTAGGGCACAGGTGAGGGTACGGAAACGTGGGAGGGTCAGGTTAGGTGCTGACGCACGTGTCAGTGCCAGCGTACCGGCCAGGAGTAGGCTACGGCTTGGGGGTTAGATGTAGGGCTGGTGGTGGGTTTCCATTACAGGCTAGGGTTAGGGTTAGGGAACGGCAAGGCTTAGGGCACAGGTGAGGGTACGGAAACGTGGGAGGGTCAGGCTACATGCTGACGCACGGGTCAGTGCCAGCGTACGGGCCAGGAGTAGGCTATGGTTTGGGCGTTATGTTTAGGGCTGGTGGTGGGTTTCCGTTCCGTACTAGGGTTAGGGTTACGGAACGGCAAGCCTTAGGGCACAGGTGAGGGTACGGAAATGTGGGAAGGTCAGGCTACGTGCTGACGCACGTGTCAGTGCCAGTGTACGGGCCAGGAGTAGGCGACGGCGTAGGGTAAGGTGTAGGGCTGGTGGTGGGTTTCCGTTGCGGGCTAGGGTTATGGTTAGGGAACGGCAAGGCTTAGGGCACAGGTGAGGGTAAGGGAACGTGAGAGGGTCAGGCTACGTGCTGACGCACGGGTCAGTGCCAGAGTTCGGGCCAGGAGTAGGCTACGGCGTAGGGTAAGGTGTAGGGCTGGTGGTGGGTTTCCGTTCCGGGATAGGGTTAGTGTTAGGGAACGGCAATGCTTAGGGCCCAGGTGAGGGTACAGAAACGTGGGAGTGTTAAACTACATGCTGACGCACGGGTGAGTGCGAGCGTACGGGCGAGGCGTAGGCTACCCAGTAGGGAAAGGTTTAGAGCT
Source organism: Mesoplodon mirus (assembly GCF_964341445.2). Taxonomy (NCBI): domain Eukaryota; kingdom Metazoa; phylum Chordata; class Mammalia; order Artiodactyla; family Ziphiidae; genus Mesoplodon; species Mesoplodon mirus. The sequence goes on along the minus strand of NW_028295764.1, from coordinate 1,921,480 downwards.
GGTGGTGGGTTTCCGTTCCGGGCTAGGGTTAGGGTTAGGGAACGGCAAGACTTAGGGCACAGGTGAGGGTACGGAAACGTGGGAGGGTCAGGCTACGTGCTGACGCACGGGTCAGTGCTAGCGTATGGGCCAGGAGTAGACTACGGCGTAGGTTAAGGTGTAGGGCTGGTGGTGGGTTTCCGTTCAAGGCTACGGTTAGGGTTAGGGAACGGCAAAGCTTAGGGCACAGGTGAGGGTACGGAAACGTAGGAGGGTCAGGCTACGTGCTGATGCACGGGTCAGTGCCAGCGTACCGGCCAGGAGTAGGCTATGGCTTGGGGGTAAGCTGTAGGGCTGGAGGTGTGTTTCCGTTCCGGGCTAGGGTTAGCGTTAGGGTACGCCAAGGCTTAGGGCACAGGTGAGGTTACGGAAACGTGGGAGGGTCAGGCTACGTGCTGACGCACGGGTCAGTGCCAGCGTACCGGCCAGGAGTAGGCTACGGCTTGGGGGTTAGTTGTAGGGCTGGAGGTGGGTTTCCATTCCGGGCTAGGGTTAGGGTTAGGGAACGGCAAGGCTTAGGGCACAGGTGAGGGTACGGAAATGTGAGAAGGTCAGGCTACGTGCTGACGCACGTGTCAGTGCCAGCGTACGGGCCAGGAGTAGGCTACGGCATAGGGTATGGTGTAGGGCTGGTGTTGGGTTTCCGTTCCGGGCTAGGTTTAGGGTTAGGGAACGGCAAGTGTTAGGGCACAGGTGAGGGTACGGAAACGTGGTAGGGTCAGGCTATGTGCTGACGCATGGGTCAGTGCCAGCGTTCGGGCCAGGAGTAGGCTACGGCGTAGGGTAAGGTGTAGGACTGGTGGTGGGTTTCCGTTCCGGGCTAGGGTTAGTGTTAGGGAACGGCAAGGCTTAGGGCCCCGGTGTGGGTACGGAAACGTGGGGGGGTCAGATTACATGCTGACGCACAGGTCAGTGCCAGCGTACTGGCCAGGAGTAGGCTACGGAAAATGGAAAGGTTTAGGGCTGGTGGTGGGTTTCCTTTCCGGGCTAGGGTTAGGGTTAGGGAACGGCAAGGCTTAGGGCACAGGTGAGGGTACGGAAACGTGGGAGGGTCAGGCTCCGTGCTGATGCACGGATCAGTGTCAGCGTACGTGCCAGGAGTAGGCTACCGCGTAGGGTAAGGTGTAGGGCTGGTGGTGGTTTTCTGTTCCGGGCTACGGTTAGTGTTAGGGAACAGCAAGGCTTAGGGCACAGGTGAGGGTACGGAAACGTGGGGGGGTCAGATGACATGCTAACGCACAGGTCAGTGCCAGCGTACGGGCCATGAGTAGCCTACGGAGAAGGGAAAGGTTTAGGGCTGGTGGTGGGTTTCCTTTCCGGGCTAGGGTTAGGGTTAGGGAACGGCAAGGCTTAGGGCCGAAGTGAGGGTATGGAAACGTGGGAGGGTCAGGCTACGTGCTGACGCACTGGTCAGTGCCAGCGTACGGGCCAGGAGTAGGCTACGGCATAGGGTAAGGTGTAGGGCTGGTGGTGGGTTTCCATTCCAGGCTAGGGTTAGGGTTAGGGAACGGCAAGGCTTAGGGCACAGGTGAGGGTACGGAAACGTGGGAGGGTCAGACTACATGCTGACGCACGGGTCAGTGCCAGCGTACGGGCCAGGAGTAGGCTACGGTTTGGGCGTTAGGTTTAGGGCTGCTGGTGTGTTTCCGTTCCGTACTAGGGTTCGGGTTAGTGAACGGCAAGCCTTAGGGCACAGGTGAGTGTACGGAAATGTGGGAAGGTCAGGCTACGTGCTGACGCACGTGTCAGTGCCAGTGTACGGGCCAGGAGTAGGCGACGGCGTTGGGTCAGGTGTAGGGCTGGTGGTGGGTTTCCGTTGCGGGCTAGGGTTAGGGTTAGGGAACGGCAAGTCTTAGGGCACAGGTGAGGGTAAGGAAACGTGGGAGGGTCAGGCTACGTGCTGACGCACGGGTCAGTGCCAGAGTTCGGGCCATGAGTAGGCTACGGCGTAGGGTAAGGTGTAGGGCTGGTGGTGGGTTTCCGTTCCGGTCTAGGGTTAGTGTTAGGGAAAGGCAATGCTTAGGGCCCAGGTGAGGGTACGGAAACGTGGGCGTGTTAAACTACATGTTGACGCACGGGTCAGTGCAAGCGTACGGGCGAGGAGTAGGCTACCCAGTAGGGAAAGGTTTAGGGCTGGTGGTGGGTTTCTGTTCCGGGCTAGGTTTAGGGTTAGGGAACTTCAAGGCTTAGGGCACAGGTGAGGGTACGGAAACGTGGGAGGGTTAGGCTACGTGCTGACGCACGGGTCAGTGCCAGCATATGGGCCAAGAGTAGGCTACGGCGTAGGTTAAGGTGTAGGGCTGGTGGTGGGTTTCCATTCCAGGCTAGGGTTAGGGTTAGGGAACGGCAAGGCTTAGGGCACAGGTGAGGGTACGGAAACGTGGGAGGGTCAGACTACATGCTGACGCACGGGTCAGTGCCAGCGTACGGGCCAGGAGTAGGCTACGGTTTGGGCGTTAGGTTTAGGGCTGCTGGTGTGTTTCCGTTCCGTACTAGGGTTCGGGTTAGTGAACGGCAAGCCTTAGGGCACAGGTGAGTGTACGGAAATGTGGGAAGGTCAGGCTACGTGCTGACGCACGTGTCAGTGCCAGTGTACGGGCCAGGAGTAGGCGACGGCGTTGGGTCAGGTGTAGGGCTGGTGGTGGGTTTCCGTTGCGGGCTAGGGTTAGGGTTAGGGAACGGCAAGTCTTAGGGCACAGGTGAGGGTAAGGAAACGTGGGAGGGTCAGGCTACGTGCTGACGCACGGGTCAGTGCCAGAGTTCGGGCCATGAGTAGGCTACGGCGTAGGGTAAGGTGTAGGGCTGGTGGTGGGTTTCCGTTCCGGTCTAGGGTTAGTGTTAGGGAAAGGCAATGCTTAGGGCCCAGGTGAGGGTACGGAAACGTGGGCGTGTTAAACTACATGTTGACGCACGGGTCAGTGCAAGCGTACGGGCGAGGAGTAGGCTACCCAGTAGGGAAAGGTTTAGGGCTGGTGGTGGGTTTCTGTTCCGGGCTAGGTTTAGGGTTAGGGAACTTCAAGGCTTAGGGCACAGGTGAGGGTACGGAAACGTGGGAGGGTTAGGCTACGTGCTGACGCACGGGTCAGTGCCAGCATATGGGCCAAGAGTAGGCTACGGCGTAGGTTAAGGTGTAGGGCTGGTGGTGGGTTTCTGTTCCGGGCTACGGTTAGGGTTAGGGAAAGGCAAAGCTTAGGGCACAGGTGAGGGTACGGAATCGTGGGAGGGTCAGGCTACGTGATGACGCACGGTTCAGTGCCAGCGTACCGACCAGGAGTAGGCAACGGCTTGTTGTTTAGGTGTAGGGCTGGTGGTGGGTTTCCGTTCCAGGCTAGGGTTAGTGTTAGGGAACGGCAAGGCTTAGGGCACAGGTGAGGGTACGGTAATGTTGGAAGGTCAAGCTACGTGCTGACGCACAGGTCAGTGCCAGCGTATGGAGCAGGAGTAGGCTACGGCTTGGGGGTAAGCTGTAGGGCTTGTGGTGCTTTTCCGTTCAGGGCTAGGGTTAGGGTTAGGGAACGGCAAGGCTTAGGGCACACGTGAGTGTACGGCAACGTGGCAGGGTCAGGATACGTTCTGACGCACGTGTCAGTGCCAGCGTATGGACCAGGAGTAGGCTACGGCTTGTGGGTAAGGTGTAGGGCTGGTGGTGGTTTTCTGTTCTGGGCTAGGGTTAGGGTTAGTGAACGGCAAGGCTTAGGGCCCAGGTGAGGTTACGGAAACGTGGGAGGGTCAGGCTACGTGCTGACGCACGGGTCAGTTCCAGCGTACGGGCCAGGAGTAGGCTACGGCTTGGGGGTAAGTTGTAGGGCTGGATGTGGGTTTCCGTTCCGGGCTAGGTTTAGGGTTAGGGAACGGCAAGTCTTAGGGCACAGGTGAGGGTACGGAAACGTGGGAGGGTCAGGCTACGTGCTGACGCACGGGTCAGTGCCAGTGTACGGGCCAGGAGTAGGCTACGACGTAGGGTTAGGTGTAGGGCTGCTGGTGGGTTTCTGTTCCTGGCTAGGGTTAGGGTGTGGGAACGGCAAGGCTTAGCGCACAGGTGAGGGTACGGTAACATGGGAGGTTTAGGCTACGTGCTGAAGCACAGGTCATTACCCACGTATGGGCCAGGTGTAGGCTACGGCATAGGGTAAGGTGTAGGGCTGGTGGTGGGTTTTCGTTCCGGGCTAGGGTTAGGGTTAGGGAACGGCAAGGCTTAGGGCACAGGTGAGGTTACGGAAACGTGGGAGGGTCAGGCTACGTGCTGACGCATGGGTCAGTGCCCGCATATGGGCCAGGAGTAGGCTACGGCGTGGTGGTAAGGTGTAGGGCTGGTGGTGTGTTTCTGTTCCGGGCTAGGGTTAGGGTTAGCAAACGTCAATGCTTAGGGCACAGGTGAGGGTACGGAAACGTGGGAGGGTCAGGCTATGTGCTGACGCACGGGTCAGTGCCAGCGTACGGGCCAGGAATAGGCTACGGCGTAGGATAGAGTGTAAGGCTGGTGGTGGTTTTCCGTTCCGGACTAGGGTTAGGGTTAGGGAACGGCAAGGCTTAGGGCACAGGTGAGGGTACGGAAACGTGGGAGGGTCAGGCTACGTGCTGAAGCACGGGTCAGTGCCAGCGTACGGGCCAGGAGTAGGCTACGGCGTAGGGTAAGGTGTAGGGCTGGTGGTGGGTTTCCGTTCGGGGCTAGGGTTAGGGTTAGGGAATGGCAAGGCTTAGGGCACAGGTGATGGTACAGAAACGTGGGAGGGTCAGGCTACGTGCTGACGCACGGGTCAGTGCCAGCGTACGGGCCAGGAGTAGGCTACGTCTTGGGGGTAAGGTGTAGGGCTGGTGGTGGGTTTCCGTTCCGGGCTAGGGTTAGGGTTAGGGAACGGCAAGGCTTAGGACACAGGTGAGGTTACGGAAACGTGGGAGGGTCAGGCTACGTGCTGACGCACGGGTCAGTGCCGGCATATGGGCCAGGAGTAGGCTACGGCGTGGTGGTAAGTTGTAGGGCTGGTGGTGTGTTTCTGTTCAATGCTAGGGTTATGGTTAATGAACGGCAAGGCTTAGGGCACAGGTGAGTGTACGGAAACGTGGGAGGGTCAGGCTACGTGCTGACGCAAGGGTCAGTGCCAGCGTATGGGCCAGGAATAGGCTACGGCGTACGGAAGAGTGTATGGCTGGTGGTGGGATTCTGTTCCGGGCTAGGGTTAGGGTTAGGGAAAGGCAAAGCTTAGGGCACAGGTGAGGGTACGGAAACGTGGGAGGGTCAGGTTAGGTGCTGACGCACGTGTCAGTGCCAGCGTACCGGCCAGGAGTAGGCTACGGCTTGGGGGTTGGATGTAGGGCTGGTGGTGGGTTTCCATTACAGGCTAGGGTTAGGGTTAGGGAACGGCAAGGCTTAGGGCACAGGTGAGGGTAGGGAAACGTGGGAGGGTCAGGCTACATGCTGACGCACGGGTCAGTGCCAGCGTACGGGCCAGGAGTAGGCTATGGTTTGGGCGTTATGTTTAGGGCTGGTGGTGGGTTTCCGTTCCGTACTAGGGTTAGGGTTATGGAACGGCAAGCCTTAGGGCACAGGTGAGGGTACGGAAATGTGGGAAGGTCAGGCTACGTGCTGACGCACGTGTCAGTGCCAGTGTACGGGCCAGGAGTAGGCGACGGCGTAGGGTAAGGTGTAGGGCTGGTGGTGGGTTTCCGTTGCGGGCTAGGGTTATGGTTAGGGAACGGCAAGGCTTAGGGCACAGGTGAGGGTAAGGGAACGTGAGAGGGTCAGGCTACGTGCTGACGCACGGGTCAGTGCCAGAGTTCGGGCCAGGAGTAGGCTACGGCGTAGGGTAAGGTGTAGGGCTGGTGGTGGGTTTCCGTTCCGGGATAGGGTTAGTGTTAGGGAACGGCAATGCTTAGGGCCCAGGTGAGGGTACAGAAACGTGGGAGTGTTAAACTACATGCTGACGCACGGGTGAGTGCGAGCGTACGGGCGAGGCGTAGGCTACCCAGTAGGGAAAGGTTTAGAGCTGGTGGTGGGTTTCCGTTCCGGGCTAGGGTTAGGGTTAGGGAACGGCAAGACTTAGGGCACAGGTGAGGGTACGGAAACGTGGGAGGGTCAGGCTACGTGCTGACGCACGGGTCAGTGCTAGCGTATGGGCCAGGAGTAGACTACGGCGTAGGTTAAGGTGTAGGGCTGGTGGTGGGTTTCCGTTCAAGGCTACGGTTAGGGTTAGGGAACGGCAAAGCTTAGGGCACACGTGAGGGTACGGAAACGTAGGAGGGTCAGGCTACGTGCTGATGCACGGGTCAGTGCCAGCGTACCGGCCAGGAGTAGGCTATGGCTTGGGGGTAAGCTGTAGGGCTGGAGGTGTGTTTCCGTTCCGGGCTAGGGTTAGCGTTAGGGTACGCCAAGGCTTAGGGCACAGGTGAGGTTACGGAAACGTGGGAGGGTCAGGCTACGTGCTGACGCACGGGTCAGTGCCAGCGTACCGGCCAGGAGTAGGCTACGGCTTGGGGATTAGTTGTAGGGCTGGAGGTGGGTTTCCATTCCGGGCTAGGGTTAGGGTTAGGGAACGGCAAGGCTTAGGGCACAGGTGAGGGTACGGAAATGTGAGAAGGTCAGGATACGTGCTGACGCACGTGTCAGTGCCAGCGTACGGGCCAGGAGTAGGCTACGGCATAGGGTATGGTGTAGGGCTGGTGTTGGGTTTCCGTTCCGGGCTAGGTTTAGGGTTAGGGAACGGCAAGTGTTAGGGCACAGGTGAGGGTACGGAAACGTGGTAGGGTCAGGCTATGTGCTGACGCATGGGTCAGTGCCAGCGTTCGGGCCAGGAGTAGGCTACGGCGTAGGGTAAGGTGTAGGACTGGTGGTGGGTTTCCGTTCCGGGCTAGGGTTAGTGTTAGGGAACGGCAAGGCTTAGGGCCCCGGTGTGGGTACGGAAACGTGGGGGGGTCAGATTACATGCTGACGCACAGGTCAGTGCCAGCGTACTGGCCAGGAGTAGGCTACGGAAAATGGAAAGGTTTAGGGCTGGTGGTGGGTTTCCTTTCCGGGCTAGGGTTAGGGTTAGGGAACGGCAAGGCTTAGGGCACAGGTGAGGGTACGGAAACGTGGGAGGGTCAGGCTCCGTGCTGATGCACGGATCAGTGTCAGCGTACGTGCCAGGAGTAGGCTACCGCGTAGGGTAAGGTGTAGGGCTGGTGGTGGTTTTCTGTTCCGGGCTACGGTTAGTGTTAGGGAACAGCAAGGCTTAGGGCACAGGTGAGGGTACGGAAACGTGGGGGGGTCAGATGACATGCTAACGCACAGGTCAGTGCCAGCGTACGGGCCATGAGTAGCCTACGGAGAAGGGAAAGGTTTAGGGCTGGTGGTGGGTTTCCTTTCCGGGCTAGGGTTAGGGTTAGGGAACGGCAAGGCTTAGGGCAGAAGTGAGGGTATGGAAACGTGGGAGGGTCAGGCTACGTGCTGACGCACTGGTCAGTGCCAGCGTACGGGCCAGGAGTAGGCTACGGCATAGGGTAAGGTGTAGGGCTGGTGGTGGGTTTCCATTCCAGGCTAGGGTTAGGGTTAGGGAACGGCAAGGCTTAGGGCACAGGTGAGGGTACGGAAACGTGGGAGGGTCAGACTACATGCTGACGCACGGGTCAGTGCCAGCGTACGGGCCAGGAGTAGGCTACGGTTTGGGCGTTAGGTTTAGGGCTGCTGGTGTGTTTCCGTTCCGTACTAGGGTTCGGGTTAGTGAACGGCAAGCCTTAGGGCACAGGTGAGGGTACGGAAATGTGGGAAGGTCAGGCTACGTGCTGACGCACGTGTCAGTGCCAGTGTACGGGCCAGGAGTAGGTGACGGCGTTGGGTAAGGTGTAGGGCTGGTGGTGGGTTTCCGTTGCGGGCTAGGGTTAGGGTTAGGGAACGGCAAGTCTTAGGGCACAGGTGAGGGTAAGGAAACGTGGGAGGGTCAGGCTACGTGCTGACGCACGGGTCAGTGCCAGAGTTCGGGCCATGAGTAGGCTACGGCGTAGGGTAAGGTGTAGGGCTGGTGGTGGGTTTCCGTTCCGGTCTAGGGTTAGTGTTAGGGAAAGGCAATGCTTAGGGCCCAGGTGAGGGTACGGAAACGTGGGCGTGTTAAACTACATGTTGACGCACGGGTCAGTGCAAGCGTACGGGCGAGGAGTAGGCTACCCAGTAGGGAAAGGTTTAGGGCTGGTGGTGGGTTTCTGTTCCGGGCTAGGTTTAGGGTTAGGGAACTTCAAGGCTTAGGGCACAGGTGAGGGTACGGAAACGTGGGAGGGTTAGGCTACGTGCTGACGCACGGGTCAGTGCCAGCATATGGGCCAAGAGTAGGCTACGGCGTAGGTTAAGGTGTAGGGCTGGTGGTGGGTTTCTGTTCCGGGCTACGGTTAGGGTTAGGGAAAGGCAAAGCTTAGGGCACAGGTGAGGGTACGGAATCGTGGGAGGGTCAGGCTACGTGATGACGCACGGTTCAGTGCCAGCGTACCGACCAGGAGTAGGCAACGGCTTGTTGTTTAGGTGTAGGGCTGGTGGTGGGTTTCCGTTCCAGGCTAGGGTTAGTGTTAGGGAACGGCAAGGCTTAGGGCACAGGTGAGGGTACGGTAATGTTGGAAGGTCAAGCTACGTGCTGACGCACAGGTCAGTGCCAGCGTATGGAGCAGGAGTAGGCTACGGCTTGGGGGTAAGCTGTAGGGCTTGTGGTGCTTTTCCGTTCAGGGCTAGGGTTAGGGTTAGGGAACGGCAAGGCTTAGGGCACACGTGAGTGTACGGCAACGTGGCAGGGTCAGGATACGTTCTGACGCACATGTCAGTGCCAGCGTATGGACCAGGAGTAGGCTACGGCTTGTGGGTAAGGTGTAGGGCTGGTGGTGGTTTTCTGTTCTGGGCTAGGGTTAGGGTTAGTGAACGGCAAGGCTTAGGGCCCAGGTGAGGTTACGGAAACGTGGGAGGGTCAGGCTACGTGCTGACGCACGGGTCAGTTCCAGCGTACGGGCCAGGAGTAGGCTAAGGCTTGGGGGTAAGGTGTAGGGCTGGATGTGGGTTTCCGTTCCGGGCTAGGTTTAGGGTTAGGGAACGGCAAGTCTTAGGGCACAGGTGAGGGTACGGAAACGTGGGAGGGTCAGGCTACGTGCTGACGCACGGGTCAGTGCCAGTGTACGGGCCAGGAGTAGGCTACGACGTAGGGTTAGGTGTAGGGCTGCTGGTGGGTTTCTGTTCCTGGCTAGGGTTAGGGTGAGGGAACGGCAAGGCTTAGCGCACAGGTGAGGGTACGGTAACATGGGAGGTTTAGGCTACGTGCTGAAGCACAGGTCATTACCCACGTATGGGCCAGGTGTAGGCTACGGCATAGGGTAAGGTGTAGGGCTGGTGGTGGGTTTTCGTTCCGGGCTAGGGTTAGGGTTAGGGAACGGCAAGGCTTAGGGCACAGGTGAGGTTACGGAAACGTGGGAGGGTCAGGCTACGTGCTGACGCATGGGTCAGTGCCCGCATATGGGCCAGGAGTAGGCTACGGCGTGGTGGTAAGGTGTAGGGCTGGTGGTGTGTTTCTGTTCCGGGCTAGGGTTAGGGTTAGCAAACGTCAATGCTTAGGGCACAGGTGAGGGTACGGAAACGTGGGAGGGTCAGGCTATGTGCTGACGCACGGGTCAGTGCCAGCGTACGGGCCAGGAATAGGCTACGGCGTAGGATAGAGTGTAAGGCTGGTGGTGGTTTTCCGTTCCGGACTAGGGTTAGGGTTAGGGAACGGCAAGGCTTAGGGCACAGGTGAGGGTACGGAAACGTGGGAGGGTCAGGCTATGTGCTGAAGCACGGGTCAGTGCCAGCGTACGGGCCAGGAGTAGGCTACGGCGTAGGGTAAGGTGTAGGGCTGGTGGTGGGTTTCCGTTCCGGGCTAGGGTTAGGGTTAGGGAACGGCAAGGCTTAGGGCACAGGTGATGGTACAGAAACGTGGGAGGGTCAGGCTACGTGCTGACGCACGGGTCAGTGCCAGCGTACGGGCCAGGAGTAGGCTACGTCTTGGGGGTAAGGTGTAGGGCTGGTGGTGGGTTTCCGTTCCGGGCTAGGGTTAGGGTTAGGGAACGGCAAGGCTTAGGACACAGGTGAGGTTACGGAAACGTGGGAGGGTCAGGCTACGTGCTGACGCACGGGTCAGTGCCGGCATATGGGCCAGGAGTAGGCTACGGCGTGGTGGTAAGTTGTAGGGCTGGTGGTGTGTTTCTGTTCAAGGCTAGGGTTAGGGTTAATGAACGTCAAGGCTTAGGGCACAGGTGAGGGTACGGAAACGTGGGAGGGTCAGGCTACGTGCTGACGCAAGTGTCAGTGCCAGCGTATGGGCCAGGAATAGGCTACGGCGTACGGAAGAGTGTATGGCTGGTGGTGGGATTCTGTTCCGGGCTAGGGTTAGGGTTAGGGAAAGGCAAAGCTTAGGGCACAGGTGAGGGTACGGAAACGTGGGAGGGTCAGGTTAGGTGCTGACGCACGTGTCAGTGCCAGCGTACCGGCCAGGAGTAGGCTACGGCTTGGGGGTTGGATGTAGGGCTGGTGGTGGGTTTCCATTACAGGCTAGGGTTAGGGTTAGGGAACGGCAAGGCTTAGGGCACAGGTGAGGGTAGGGAAACGTGGGAGGGTCAGGCTACATGCTGACGCACGGGTCAGTGCCAGCGTACGGGCCAGGAGTAGGCTATGGTTTGGGCGTTATGTTTAGGGCTGGTGTTGGGTTTCCGTTCCGTACTAGGGTTAGGGTTACGGAACGGCAAGCCTTAGGGCACAGGTGAGGGTACGGAAATGTGGGAAGGTCAGGCTACGTGCTGACGCACGTGTCAGTGCCAGTGTACGGGCCAGGAGTAGGCGACGGCGTAGGGTAAGGTGTAGGGCTGGTGGTGGGTTTCCGTTGCGGGCTAGGGTTATGGTTAGGGAACGGCAAGGCTTAGGGCACAGGTGAGGGTAAGGGAACGTGAGAGGGTCAGGCTACGTGCTGACGCACGGGTCAGTGCCAGAGTTCGGGCCAGGAGTAGGCTACGGCGTAGGGTAAGGTGTAGGGCTGGTGGTGGGTTTCCATTCCGGGATAGGGTTAGTGTTAGGGAACGGCAATGCTTAGGGCCCAGGTGAGGGTACAGAAACGTGGGAGTGTTAAACTACATGCTGACGCACGGGTGAGTGCGAGCGTACGGGCGAGGCGTAGGCTACCCAGTAGGGAAAGGTTTAGAGCTGGTGGTGGGTTTCCGTTCCGGGCTAGGGTTAGGGTTAGGGAACGGCAAGACTTAGGGCACAGGTGAGGGTACGGAAACGTGGGAGGGTCAGGCTACGTGCTGACGCACGGGTCAGTGCTAGCGTATGGGCCAGGAGTAGACTACGGCGTAGGTTAAGGTGTAGGGCTGGTGGTGGGTTTCCGTTCAAGGCTACGGTTAGGGTTAGGGAACGGCAAAGCTTAGGGCACACGTGAGGGTACGGAAACGTAGGAGGGTCAGGCTACGTGCTGATGCACGGGTCAGTGCCAGCGTACCGGCCAGGAGTAGGCTATGGCTTGGGGGTAAGCTGTAGGGCTGGAGGTGTGTTTCCGTTCCGGGCTAGGGTTAGCGTTAGGGTACGCCAAGGCTTAGGGCACAGGTGAGGTTACGGAAACGTGGGAGGGTCAGGCTACGTGCTGACGCACGGGTCAGTGCCAGCGTACCGGCCAGGAGTAGGCTACGGCTTGGGGGTTAGTTGTAGGGCTGGAGGTGGGTTTCCATTCCGGGCTAGGGTTAGGGTTAGGGAACGGCAAGGCTTAGGGCACAGGTGAGGGTACGGAAATGTGAGAAGGTCAGGCTACGTGCTGACGCACGTGTCAGTGCCAGCGTACGGGCCAGGAGTAGGCTACGGCATAGGGTATGGTGTAGGGCTGGTGTTGGGTTTCCGTTCCGGGCTAGGTTTAGGGTTAGGGAACGGCAAGTGTTAGGGCACAGGTGAGGGTACGGAAACGTGGTAGGGTCAGGCTATGTGCTGACGCATGGGTCAGTGCCAGCGTTCGGGCCAGGAGTAGGCTACGGCGTAGGGTAAGGTGTAGGACTGGTGGTGGGTTTCCGTTCCGGGCTAGGGTTAGTGTTAGGGAACGGCAAGGCTTAGGGCCCCGGTGTGGGTACGGAAACGTGGGGGGGTCAGATTACATGCTGACGCACAGGTCAGTGCCAGCGTACTGGCCAGGAGTAGGCTACGGAAAATGGAAAGGTTTAGGGCTGGTGGTGGGTTTCCTTTCCGGGCTAGGGTTAGGGTTAGGGAACGGCAAGGCTTAGGGCACAGGTGAGGGTACGGAAACGTGGGAGGGTCAGGCTCCGTGCTGATGCACGGATCAGTGTCAGCGTACGTGCCAGGAGTAGGCTACCGCGTAGGGTAAGGTGTAGGGCTGGTGGTGGTTTTCTGTTCCGGGCTACGGTTAGTGTTAGGGAACAGCAAGGCTTAGGGCACAGGTGAGGGTACGGAAACGTGGGGGGGTCAGATGACATGCTAACGCACAGGTCAGTGCCAGCGTACGGGCCATGAGTAGCCTACGGAGAAGGGAAAGGTTTAGGGCTGGTGGTGGGTTTCCTTTCCGGGCTAGGGTTAGGGTTAGGGAACGGCAAGTCTTAGGGCAGAAGTGAGGGTATGGAAACGTGGGAGGGTCAGGCTACGTGCTGACGCACTGGTCAGTGCCAGCGTACGGGCCAGGAGTAGGCTACGGCATAGGGTAAGGTGTAGGGCTGGTGGTGGGTTTCCATTCCAGGCTAGGGTTAGGGTTAGGGAACGGCAAGGCTTAGGGCACAGGTGAGGGTACGGAAACGTGGGAGGGTCAGACTACATGCTGACGCACGGGTCAGTGCCAGCGTACGGGCCAGGAGTAGGCTACGGTTTGGGCGTTAGATTTAGGGCTGCTGGTGGGTTTCCGTTCCGTACTAGGGTTCGGGTTAGTGAACGGCAAGCCTTAGGGCAGAGGTGAGGGTACGGAAATGTGGGAAGGTCAGGCTACGTGCTGACGCACGTGTCAGTGCCAGTGTACGGGCCAGGAGTAGGCGACGGCGTTGGGTAAGGTGTAGGGCTGGTGGTGGGTTTCCGTTGCGGGCTAGGGTTAGGGTTAGGGAACGGCAAGTCTTAGGGCACAGGTGAGGGTAAGGAAACGTGGGAGGGTCAGGCTACGTGCTGACGCACGGGTCAGTGCCAGAGTTCGGGCCATGAGTAGGCTACGGCGTAGGGTAAGGTGTAGGGCTGGTGGTGGGTTTCCGTTCCGGTCTAGGGTTAGTGTTAGGGAAAGGCAATGCTTAGGGCCCAGGTGAGGGTACGGAAACGTGGGCGTGTTAAACTACATGTTGACGCACGGGTCAGTGCAAGCGTACGGGCGAGGAGTAGGCTACCCAGTAGGGAAAGGTTTAGGGCTGGTGGTGGGTTTCTGTTCCGGGCTAGGTTTAGGGTTAGGGAACTTCAAGGCTTAGGGCACAGGTGAGGGTACGGAAACGTGGGAGGGTTAGGCTACGTGCTGACGCACGGGTCAGTGCCAGCATATGGGCCAAGAGTAGGCTACGGCGTAGGTTAAGGTGTAGGGCTGGTGGTGGGTTTCTGTTCCGGGCTACGGTTAGGGTTAGGGAAAGGCAAAGCTTAGGGCACAGGTGAGGGTACGGAATCGTGGGAGGGTCAGGCTACGTGATGACGCACGGTTCAGTGCCAGCGTACCGACCAGGAGTAGGCAACGGCTTGTTGTTTAGGTGTAGGGCTGGTGGTGGGTTTCCGTTCCAGGCTAGGGTTAGTGTTAGGGAACGGCAAGGCTTAGGGCACAGGTGAGGGTACGGTAATGTTGGAACGTCAAGCTACGTGCTGACGCACAGGTCAGTGCCAGCGTATGGAGCAGGAGTAGGCTACGGCTTGGGGGTAAGCTGTAGGGCTTGTGGTGCTTTTCCGTTCAGGGCTAGGGTTAGGGTTAGGGAACGGCAAGGCTTAGGGCACACGTGAGTGTACGGCAACGTGGCAGGGTCAGGATACGTTCTGACGCACGTGTCAGTGCCAGCGTATGGACCAGGAGTAGGCTACGGCTTGTGGGTAAGGTGTAGGGCTGGTGGTGGTTTTCTGTTCTGGGCTAGGGTTAGGGTTAGTGAACGGCAAGGCTTAGGGCCCAGGTGAGGTTACGGAAACGTGGGAGGGTCAGGCTACGTGCTGACGCACGGGTCAGTTCCAGCGTACGGGCCAGGAGTAGGCTACGGCTTGGGGGTAAGGTGTAGGGCTGGATGTGGGTTTCCGTTCCGGGCTAGGTTTAGGGTTAGGGAACGGCAAGTCTTAGGGCACAGGTGAGGGTACGGAAACGTGGGAGGGTCAGGCTACGTGCTGACGCACGGGTCAGTGCCAGTGTACGGGCCAGGAGTAGGCTACGACGTAGGGTTAGGTGTAGGGCTGCTGGTGGGTTTCTGTTCCTGGCTAGGGTTAGGGTGAGGGAACGGCAAGGCTTAGCGCACAGGTGAGGGTACGGTAACATGGGAGGTTTAGGCTACGTGCTGAAGCACAGGTCATTACCCACGTATGGGCCAGGTGTAGGCTACGGCATAGGGTAAGGTGTAGGGCTGGTGGTGGGTTTTCGTTCCGGGCTAGGGTTAGGGTTAGGGAACGGCAAGGCTTAGGGCACAGGTGAGGTTACGGAAACGTGGGAGGGTCAGGCTACGTGCTGACGCATGGGTCAGTGCCCGCATATGGGCCAGGAGTAGGCTACGGCGTGGTGGTAAGGTGTAGGGCTGGTGGTGTGTTTCTGTTCCGGGCTAGGGTTAGGGTTAGCAAACGTCAATGCTTAGGGCACAGGTGAGGGTACGGAAACGTGGGAGGGTCAGGCTATGTGCTGACGCACGGGTCAGTGCCAGCGTACGGGCCAGGAATAGGCTACGGCGTAGGATAGAGTGTAAGGCTGGTGGTGGTTTTCCGTTCCGGACTAGGGTTAGGGTTAGGGAACGGCAAGGCTTAGGGCACAGGTGAGGGTACGGAAACGTGGGAGGGTCAGGCTACGTGCTGAAGCACGGGTCAGTGCCAGCGTACGGGCCAGGAGTAGGCTAAGGCGTAGGGTAAGGTGTAGGGCTGGTGGTGGGTTTCCGTTCCGGGCTAGGGTTAGGGTTAGGGAACGGCAAGGCTTAGGGCACAGGTGATGGTACAGAAACGTGGGAGGGTCAGGCTACGTGCTGACGCACGGGTCAGTGCCAGCGTACGGGCCAGGAGTAGGCTACGTCTTGGGGGTAAGGTGTAGGGCTGGTGGTGTGTTTCCGTTCCGGGCTAGGGTTAGGGTTAGGGAACGGCAAGGCTTAGGACACAGGTGAGGTTACGGAAACGTGGGAGGGTCAGGCTACGTGCTGACGCACGGGTCAGTGCCGGCATATGGGCCAGGAGTAGGCTACGGCGTGGTGGTAAGTTGTAGGGCTGGTGGTGTGTTTCTGTTCAAGGCTAGGGTTAGGGTTAATGAACGTCAAGGCTTAGGGCACAGGTGAGGGTACGGAAACGTGGGAGGGTCAGGCTACGTGCTGACGCAAGGGTCAGTGCCAGCGTATGGGCCAGGAATAGGCTACGGCGTACGGAAGAGTGTATGGCTGGTGGTGGGATTCTGTTCCGGGCTAGGGTTAGGGTTAGGGAAAGGCAAAGCTTAGGGCACAGGTGAGGGTACGGAAACGTGGGAGGGTCAGGTTAGGTGCTGACGCACGTGTCAGTGCCAGCGTACCGGCCAGGAGTAGGCTACGGCTTGGGGGTTGGATGTAGGGCTGGTGGTGGGTTTCCATTACAGGCTAGGGTTAGGGTTAGGGAACGGCAAGGCTTAGGGCACAGGTGAGGGTACGGAAACGTGGGAGGGTCAGGCTACATGCTGACGCACGGGTCAGTGCCAGCGTACGGGCCAGGAGTAGGCTATGGTTTGGGCGTTATGTTTAGGGCTGGTGGTGGGTTTCCGTTCCGTACTAGGGTTAGGGTTACGGAACGGCAAGCCTTAGGGCACAGGTGAGGGTACGGAAATGTGGGAAGGTCAGGCTACGTGCTGACGCACGTGTCAGTGCCAGTGTACGGGCCAGGAGTAGGCGACGGCGTAGGGTAAGGTGTAGGGCTGGTGGTGGGTTTCCGTTGCTGGCTAGGGTTATGGGTAGGGAACGGCAAGGCTTAGGGCACAGGTGAGGGTAAGGGAACGTGAGAGGGTCAGGCTACGTGCTGACGCACGGGTCAGTGCCAGAGTTCGGGCCAGGAGTAGGCTACGGCTTGGGGGTTAGTTGTAGGGCTGGAGGTGGGTTTCCATTCCGGGCTAGGGTTAGGGTTAGGGAACGGCAAGGCTTAGGGCACAGGTGAGGGTACGGAAATGTGAGAAGGTCAGGCTACGTGCTGACGCACGTGTCAGTGCCAGCGTACGGGCCAGGAGTAGGCTACGGCATAGGGTATGGTGTAGGGCTGGTGTTGGGTTTCCGTTCCGGGCTAGGTTTAGGGTTAGGGAACGGCAAGTGTTAGGGCACAGGTGAGGGTACGGAAACGTGGTAGGGTCAGGCTATGTGCTGACGCATGGGTCAGTGCCAGCGTTCGGGCCAGGAGTAGGCTACGGCGTAGGGTAAGGTGTAGGACTGGTGGTGGGTTTCCGTTCCGGGCTAGGGTTAGTGTTAGGGAACGGCAAGGCTTAGGGCCCCGGTGTGGGTACGGAAACGTGGGGGGGGTCAGATTACATGCTGACGCACAGGTCAGTGCCAGCGTACTGGCCAGGAGTAGGCTACGGAAAATGGAAAGGTTTAGGGCTGGTGGTGGGTTTCCTTTCCGGGCTAGGGTTAGGGTTAGGGAACGGCAAGGCTTAGGGCACAGGTGAGAGTACGGAAACGTGGGAGGGTCAGGCTCCGTGCTGATGCACGGATCAGTGTCAGCGTACGTGCCAGGAGTAGGCTACCGCGTAGGGTAAGGTGTAGGGCTGGTGGTGGTTTTCTGTTCCGGGCTACGGTTAGTGTTAGGGAACAACAAGGCTTAGGGCACAGGTGAGGGTACGGAAACGTGGGGGGGTCAGATGACATGCTAACGCACAGGTCAGTGCCAGCGTACGGGCCATGAGTAGCCTACGGAGAAGGGAAAGGTTTAGGGCTGGTGGTGGGTTTCCTTTCCGGGCTAGGGTTAGGGTTAGGGAACGGCAAGGCTTAGGGCAGAAGTGAGGGTATGGAAACGTGGGAGGGTCAGGCTACGTGCTGACGCACTGGTCAGTGCCAGCGTACGGGCCAGGAGTAGGCTACGGCATAGGGTAAGGTGTAGGGCTGGTGGTGGGTTTCCATTCCAGGCTAGGGTTAGGGTTAGGGAACGGCAAGGCTTAGGGCACAGGTGAGGGTACGGAAACGTGGGAGGGTCAGACTACATGCTGACGCACGGGTCAGTGCCAGCGTACGGGCCAGGAGTAGGCTACGGTTTGGGCGTTAGTTTTAGGGCTGCTGGTGGGTTTCCGTTCCGTACTAGGGTTCGGGTTAGTGAACGGCAAGCCTTAGGGCAGAGGTGAGGGTACGGAAATGTGGGAAGGTCAGGCTACGTGCTGACGCACGTGTCAGTGCCAGTGTACGGGCCAGGAGTAGGCGACGGCGTTGGGTAAGGTGTAGGGCTGGTGGTGGGTTTCCGTTGCGGGCTAGGGTTAGGGTTAGGGAACGGCAAGTCTTAGGGCACAGGTGAGGGTAAGGAAACGTGGGAGGGTCAGGCTACGTGCTGACGCACGGGTCAGTGCCAGAGTTCGGGCCATGAGTAGGCTACGGCGTAGGGTAAGGTGTAGGGCTGGTGGTGGGTTTCCGTTCCGGTCTAGGGTTAGTGTTAGGGAAAGGCAATGCTTAGGGCCCAGGTGAGGGTACGGAAACGTGGGCGTGTTAAACTACATGTTGACGCACGGGTCAGTGCAAGCGTACGGGCGAGGAGTAGGCTACCCAGTAGGGAAAGGTTTAGGGCTGGTGGTGGGTTTCTGTTCCGGGCTAGGTTTAGGGTTAGGGAACTTCAAGGCTTAGGGCACAGGTGAGGTTACGGAAACGTGGGAGGGTTAGGCTACGTGCTGACGCACGGGTCAGTGCCAGCATATGGGCCAAGAGTAGGCTACGGCGTAGGTTAAGGTGTAGGGCTGGTGGTGGGTTTCTGTTCCGGGCTACGGTTAGGGTTAGGGAAAGGCAAAGCTTAGGGCACAGGTGAGGGTACGGAATCGTGGGAGGGTCAGGCTACGTGATGACGCACGGTTCAGTGCCAGCGTACCGACCAGGAGTAGGCAACGGCTTGTTGTTTAGGTGTAGGGCTGGTGGTGGGTTTCCGTTCCAGGCTAGGGTTAGTGTTAGGGAACGGCAAGGCTTAGGGCACAGGTGAGGGTACGGTAATGTTGGAAGGTCAAGCTACGTGCTGACGCACAGGTCAGTGCCAGCGTATGGAGCAGGAGTAGGCTACGGCTTGGGGGTAAGCTGTAGGGCTTGTGGTGCTTTTCCGTTCAGGGCTAGGGTTAGGGTTAGGGAACGGCAAGGCTTAGGGCACACGTGAGTGTACGGCAACGTGGCAGGGTCAGGATACGTTCTGACGCACGTGTCAGTGCCAGCGTATGGACCAGGAGTAGGCTACGGCTTGTGGGTAAGGTGTAGGGCTGGTGGTGGTTTTCTGTTCTGGGCTAGGGTTAGGGTTAGTGAACGGCAAGGCTTAGGGCCCAGGTGAGGTTACGGAAACGTGGGAGGGTCAGGCTACGTGCTGACGCACGGGTCAGTTCCAGCGTACGGGCCAGGAGTAGGCTACGGCTTGGGGGTAAGGTGTAGGGCTGGATGTGGGTTTCCGTTCCGGGCTAGGTTTAGGGTTAGGGAACGGCAAGTCTTAGGGCACAGGTGAGGGTACGGAAACGTGGGAGGGTCAGGCTACGTGCTGACGCACGGGTCAGTGCCAGTGTACGGGCCAGGAGTAGGCTACGACGTAGGGTTAGGTGTAGGGCTGCTGGTGGGTTTCTGTTCCTGGCTAGGGTTAGGGTGAGGGAACGGCAAGGCTTAGCGCACAGGTGAGGGTACGGTAACATGGGAGGTTTAGGCTACGTGCTGAAGCACAGGTCATTACCCACGTATGGGCCAGGTGTAGGCTACGGCATAGGGTAAGGTGTAGGGCTGGTGGTGGGTTTTCGTTCCGGGCTAGGGTTAGGGTTAGGGAACGGCAAGGCTTAGGGCACAGGTGAGGTTACGGAAACGTGGGAGGGTCAGGCTACGTGCTGACGCATGGGTCAGTGCCCGCATATGGGCCAGGAGTAGGCTACGGCGTGGTGGTAAGGTGTAGGGCTGGTGGTGTGTTTCTGTTCCGGGCTAGGGTTAGGGTTAGCAAACGTCAATGCTTAGGGCACAGGTGAGGGTACGGAAACGTGGGAGGGTCAGGCTATGTGCTGACGCACGGGTCAGTGCCAGCGTACGGGCCAGGAATAGGCTACGGCGTAGGATAGAGTGTAAGGCTGGTGGTGGTTTTCCGTTCCGGACTAGGGTTAGGGTTAGGGAACGGCAAGGCTTAGGGCACAGGTGAGGGTACGGAAACGTGGGAGGGTCAGGCTACGTGCTGAAGCACGGGTCAGTGCCAGCGTACGGGCCAGGAGTAGGCTACGGCGTAGGGTAAGGTGTAGGGCTGGTGGTGGGTTTCCGTTCCGGGCTAGGGTTAGGGTTAGGGAACGGCAAGGCTTAGGGCACAGGTGATGGTACAGAAACGTGGGAGGGTCAGGCTACGTGCTGACGCACGGGTCAGTGCCAGCGTACGGGCCAGGAGTAGGCTACGTCTTGGGGGTAAGGTGTAGGGCTGGTGGTGGGTTTCCGTTCCGGGCTAGGGTTAGGGTTAGGGAACGGCAAGGCTTAGGACACAGGTGAGGTTACGGAAACGTGGGAGGGTCAGGCTACGTGCTGACGCACGGGTCAGTGCCGGCATATGGGCCAGGAGTAGGCTACGGCGTAGGGTAAGGTGTAGGGCTGGTGGTGGGTTTCCGTTCCGGTCTAGGGTTAGTGTTAGGGAAAGGCAATGCTTAGGGCCCAGGTGAGGGTACGGAAACGTGGGCGTGTTAAACTACATGTTGACGCACGGGTCAGTGCAAGCGTACGGGCGAGGAGTAGGCTACCCAGTAGGGAAAGGTTTAGGGCTGGTGGTGGGTTTCTGTTCCGGGCTAGGTTTAGGGTTAGGGAACTTCAAGGCTTAGGGCACAGGTGAGGTTACGGAAACGTGGGAGGGTTAGGCTACGTGCTGACGCACGGGTCAGTGCCAGCATATGGGCCAAGAGTAGGCTACGGCGTAGGTTAAGGTGTAGGGCTGGTGGTGGGTTTCTGTTCCGGGCTACGGTTAGGGTTAGGGAAAGGCAAAGCTTAGGGCACAGGTGAGGGTACGGAATCGTGGGAGGGTCAGGCTACGTGATGACGCACGGTTCAGTGCCAGCGTACCGACCAGGAGTAGGCAACGGCTTGTTGTTTAGGTGTAGGGCTGGTGGTGGGTTTCCGTTCCAGGCTAGGGTTAGTGTTAGGGAACGGCAAGGCTTAGGGCACAGGTGAGGGTACGGTAATGTTGGAAGGTCAAGCTACGTGCTGACGCACAGGTCAGTGCCAGCGTATGGAGCAGGAGTAGGCTACGGCTTGGGGGTAAGCTGTAGGGCTTGTGGTGCTTTTCCGTTCAGGGCTAGGGTTAGGGTTAGGGAACGGCAAGGCTTAGGGCACACGTGAGTGTACGGCAACGTGGCAGGGTCAGGATACGTTCTGACGCACGTGTCAGTGCCAGCGTATGGACCAGGAGTAGGCTACGGCTTGTGGGTAAGGTGTAGGGCTGGTGGTGGTTTTCTGTTCTGGGCTAGGGTTAGGGTTAGTGAACGGCAAGGCTTAGGGCCCAGGTGAGGTTACGGAAACGTGGGAGGGTCAGGCTACGTGCTGACGCACGGGTCAGTTCCAGCGTACGGGCC
The DNA here is from genome assembly GCF_964341445.2 of Mesoplodon mirus. Taxonomy (NCBI): domain Eukaryota; kingdom Metazoa; phylum Chordata; class Mammalia; order Artiodactyla; family Ziphiidae; genus Mesoplodon; species Mesoplodon mirus. Next base: position 1,900,592 of record NW_028295764.1, on the reverse strand, counting down.
AGGAGTAGGCTACGGCTTGGGGGTAAGGTGTAGGGCTGGATGTGGGTTTCCGTTCCGGGCTAGGTTTAGGGTTAGGGAACGGCAAGTCTTAGGGCACAGGTGAGGGTACGGAAACGTGGGAGGGTCAGGCTACGTGCTGACGCACGGGTCAGTGCCAGTGTACGGGCCAGGAGTAGGCTACGACGTAGGGTTAGGTGTAGGGCTGCTGGTGGGTTTCTGTTCCTGGCTAGGGTTAGGGTGAGGGAACGGCAAGGCTTAGCGCACAGGTGAGGGTACGGTAACATGGGAGGTTTAGGCTACGTGCTGAAGCACAGGTCATTACCCACGTATGGGCCAGGTGTAGGCTACGGCATAGGGTAAGGTGTAGGGCTGGTGGTGGGTTTTCGTTCCGGGCTAGGGTTAGGGTTAGGGAACGGCAAGGCTTAGGGCACAGGTGAGGTTACGGAAACGTGGGAGGGTCAGGCTACGTGCTGACGCATGGGTCAGTGCCCGCATATGGGCCAGGAGTAGGCTACGGCGTGGTGGTAAGGTGTAGGGCTGGTGGTGTGTTTCTGTTCCGGGCTAGGGTTAGGGTTAGCAAACGTCAATGCTTAGGGCACAGGTGAGGGTACGGAAACGTGGGAGGGTCAGGCTATGTGCTGACGCACGGGTCAGTGCCAGCATACGGGCCAGGAATAGGCTACGGCGTAGGATAGAGTGTAAGGCTGGTGGTGGTTTTCCGTTCCGGACTAGGGTTAGGGTTAGGGAACGGCAAGGCTTAGGGCACAGGTGAGGGTACGGAAACGTGGGAGGGTCAGGCTACGTGCTGAAGCACGGGTCAGTGCCAGCGTACGGGCCAGGAGTAGGCTACGGCGTAGGGTAAGGTGTAGGGCTGGTGGTGGGTTTCCGTTCCGGGCTAGGGTTAGGGTTAGGGAACGGCAAGGCTTAGGGCACAGGTGATGGTACAGAAACGTGGGAGGGTCAGGCTACGTGCTGACGCACGGGTCAGTGCCAGCGTACGGGCCAGGAGTAGGCTACGTCTTGGGGGTAAGGTGTAGGGCTGGTGGTGGGTTTCCGTTCCGGGCTAGGGTTAGGGTTAGGGAACGGCAAGGCTTAGGACACAGGTGAGGTTACGGAAACGTGGGAGGGTCAGGCTACGTGCTGACGCACGGGTCAGTGCCGGCATATGGGCCAGGAGTAGGCTACGGCGTGGTGGTAAGTTGTAGGGCTGGTGGTGTGTTTCTGTTCAAGGCTAGGGTTAGGGTTAATGAACGTCAAGGCTTAGGGCACAGGTGAGGGTACGGAAACGTGGGAGGGTCAGGCTACGTGCTGACGCAAGGGTCAGTGCCAGCGTATGGGCCAGGAATAGGCTACGGCGTACGGAAGAGTGTATGGCTGGTGGTGGGATTCTGTTCCGGGCTAGGGTTAGGGTTAGGGAAAGGCAAAGCTTAGGGCACAGGTGAGGGTACGGAAACGTGGGAGGGTCAGGTTAGGTGCTGACGCACGTGTCAGTGCCAGCGTACCGGCCAGGAGTAGGCTACGGCTTGGGGGTTGGATGTAGGGCTGGTGGTGGGTTTCCATTACAGGCTAGGGTTAGGGTTAGGGAACGGCAAGGCTTAGGGCACAGGTGAGGGTACGGAAACGTGGGAGGGTCAGGCTACATGCTGACGCACGGGTCAGTGCCAGCGTACGGGCCAGGAGTAGGCTATGGTTTGGGCGTTATGTTTAGGGCTGGTGGTGGGTTTCTGTTCCGTACTAGGGTTAGGGTTACGGAACGGCAAGCCTTAGGGCACAGGTGAGGGTACGGAAATGTGGGAAGGTCAGGCTACGTGCTGACGCACGTGTCAGTGCCAGTGTACGGGCCAGGAGTAGGCGACGGCGTAGGGTAAGGTGTAGGGCTGGTGGTGGGTTTCCGTTGCGGGCTAGGGTTATGGTTAGGGAACGGCAAGGCTTAGGGCACAGGTGAGGGTAAGGGAACGTGAGAGGGTCAGGCTACGTGCTGACGCACGGGTCAGTGCCAGAGTTCGGGCCAGGAGTAGGCTACGGCATAGGGTAAGGTGTAGGGCTGGTGGTGGGTTTCCGTTCCGGGATAGGGTTAGTGTTAGGGAACGGCAATGCTTAGGGCCCAGGTGAGGGTACAGAAACGTGGGAGTGTTAAACTACATGCTGACGCACTGGTGAGTGCGAGCGTACGGGCGAGGCGTAGGCTACCCAGTAGGGAAAGGTTTAGAGCTGGTGGTGGGTTTCCGTTCCGGGCTAGGGTTAGGGTTAGGGAACGGCAAGACTTAGGGCACAGGTGAGGGTACGGAAACGTGGGAGGGTCAGGCTACGTGCTGACGCACGGGTCAGTGCTAGCGTATGGGCCAGGAGTAGACTACGGCGTAGGTTAAGGTGTAGGGCTTGTGGTGGGTTTCCGTTCAAGGCTACGGTTAGGGTTAGGGAACGGCAAAGCTTAGGGCACAGGTGAGGGTACGGAAACGTAGGAGGGTCAGGCTACGTGCTGATGCACGGGTCAGTGCCAGCGTACCGGCCAGGAGTAGGCTATGGCTTGGGGGTAAGCTGTAGGGCTGGAGGTGTGTTTCCGTTCCGGGCTAGGGTTAGCGTTAGGGTACGCCAAGGCTTAGGGCACAGGTGAGGTTACGGAAACGTGGGAGGGTCAGGCTACGTGCTGACGCACGGGTCAGTGCCAGCGTACCGGCCAGGAGTAGGCTACGGCTTGGGGGTTAGTTGTAGGGCTGGAGGTGGGTTTCCATTCCGGGCTAGGGTTAGGGTTAGGGAACGGCAAGGCTTAGGGCACAGGTGAGGGTACGGAAATGTGAGAAGGTCAGGCTACGTGCTGACGCACGTGTCAGTGCCAGCGTACGGGCCAGGAGTAGGCTACGGCATAGGGTATGGTGTAGGGCTGGTGTTGGGTTTCCGTTCCGGGCTAGGTTTAGGGTTAGGGAACGGCAAGTGTTAGGGCACAGGTGAGGGTACGGAAACGTGGTAGGGTCAGGCTATGTGCTGACGCATGGGTCAGTGCCAGCGTTCGGGCCAGGAGTAGGCTACGGCGTAGGGTAAGGTGTAGGACTGGTGGTGGGTTTCCGTTCCGGGCTAGGGTTAGTGTTAGGGAACGGCAAGGCTTAGGGCCACGGTGTGGGTACGGAAACGTGGGGGGGTCAGATTACATGCTGACGCACAGGTCAGTGCCAGCGTACTGGCCAGGAGTAGGCTACGGAAAATGGAAAGGTTTAGGGCTGGTGGTGGGTTTCCTTTCCGGGCTAGGGTTAGGGTTAGGCAACGGCAAGGCTTAGGGCACAGGTGAGGGTACGGAAACGTGGGAGGGTCAGGCTCCGTGCTGATGCACGGATCAGTGTCAGCGTACGTGCCAGGAGTAGGCTACCGCGTAGGGTAAGGTGTAGGGCTGGTGGTGGTTTTCTGTTCCGGGCTACGGTTAGTGTTAGGGAACAGCAAGGCTTAGGGCACAGGTGAGGGTACGGAAACGGGGGGTCAGATGACATGCTAACGCACAGGTCAGTGCCAGCGTACGGGCCATGAGTAGCCTACGGAGAAGGGAAAGGTTTAGGGCTGGTGGTGGGTTTCCTTTCCGGGCTAGGGTTAGGGTTAGGGAACGGCAAGGCTTAGGGCAGAAGTGAGGGTATGGAAACGTGGGAGGGTCAGGCTACGTGCTGACGCACTGGTCAGTGCCAGCGTACGGGCCAGGAGTAGGCTACGGCATAGGGTAAGGTGTAGGGCTGGTGGTGGGTTTCCATTCCAGGCTAGGGTTAGGGTTAGGGAACGGCAAGGCTTAGGGCACAGGTGAGGGTACGGAAACGTGGGAGGGTCAGACTACATGCTGACGCACGGGTCAGTGCCAGCGTACGGGCCAGGAGTAGGCTACGGTTTGGGCGTTAGGTTTAGGGCTGCTGGTGGGTTTCCGTTCCGTACTAGGGTTCGGGTTAGTGAACGGCAAGCCTTAGGGCAGAGGTGAGGGTACGGAAATGTGGGAAGGTCAGGCTACGTGCTGACGCACGTGTCAGTGCCAGTGTACGGGCCAGGAGTAGGCGACGGCGTTGGGTAAGGTGTAGGGCTGGTGGTGGGTTTCCGTTGCGGGCTAGGGTTAGGGTTAGGGAACGGCAAGTCTTAGGGCACAGGTGAGGGTAAGGAAACGTGGGAGGGTCAGGCTACGTGCTGACGCACGGGTCAGTGCCAGAGTTCGGGCCATGAGTAGGCTACGGCGTAGGGTAAGGTGTAGGGCTGGTGGTGGGTTTCCGTTCCGGTCTAGGGTTAGTGTTAGGGAAAGGCAATGCTTAGGGCCCAGGTGAGGGTACGGAAACGTGGGCGTGTTAAACTACATGTTGACGCACGGGTCAGTGCAAGCGTACGGGCGAGGAGTAGGCTACCCAGTAGGGAAAGGTTTAGGGCTGGTGGTGGGTTTCTGTTCCGGGCTAGGTTTAGGGTTAGGGAACTTCAAGGCTTAGGGCACAGGTGAGGGTACGGAAACGTGGGAGGGTTAGGCTACGTGCTGACGCACGGGTCAGTGCCAGCGTATGGACCAGGAGTAGGCTACGGCTTGTGGGTAAGGTGTAGGGCTGGTGGTGGTTTTCTGTTCTGGGCTAGGGTTACGGTTAGTGAACGGCAAGGCTTAGGGCCCAGGTGAGGTTACGGAAACGTGGGAGTGTCAGGCTACGTGCTGATGAAAGGGTCAGTGCCTGCGTACGAGCCAGGCATAGGCTACGGTGTAGGGAAAGGTGTAGGGCTGGTGGTGGTTTTCCGTTCAGGGCTAGGTTTAGGGTTAGGGAACGGCAAGGCTTAGGGCTCAGGTGAGGTTCCGCAAACGTGGGAGGGTCAGGCTACGTGCTGACGCACGGGTCAGTTCCAGCGTACGGGCCAGGAGTAGGCTACGGCTTGGGGGTAAGGTGTAGGGCTGGATGTGGGTTTCCGTTCCGGGCTAGGTTTAGGGTTAGGGAACGGCAAGTCTTAGGGCACAGGTGAGGGTACGGAAACGTGGGAGGGTCAGGCTACGTGCTGACGCATGGGTCAGTGCCAGTGTACGGGCCAGGAGTAGGCTACGACGTAGGGTTAGGTGTAGGGCTGCTGGTGGGTTTCTGTTCCTGGCTAGGGTTAGGGTGAGGGAACGGCAAGGCTTAGCGCACAGGTGAGGGTACGGTAACATGGGAGGTTTAGGCTACGTGCTGAAGCACAGGTCATTACCCACGTATGGGCCAGGTGTAGGCTACGGCATAGGGTAAGGTGTAGGGCTGGTGGTGGGTTTCCGTTCCGCGCTAGGGTTAGGGTTAGGGAACGGCAAGGCTTAGGGCACAGGTGAGGGTACGGAAACGTGGGAGGGTCAGGCTACGTGCTGACGCACGGGTCAGTGCCAGCGTACGGGCCAGGTGTAGGCTACGGCTTCGGGGTAAGTTGTAGGGCTGGTGGTGGGTTTCTGTTCTGGGCTAGGGTTAGGGTTAGGGAACGGCAAGGCTTAGGGCACAGGTGAGGGTACGGAAACGTGGGAGGGTCAGGCTACGTGCTGACGCACGGGTCAGTGCCAGCGTACGGGCCAGGAGTAGGCTACGGCGTAGGGTAAGGTGTAGGGCTGGTGGTGGGTTTCCGTTCCGGGCTAGGGTTAGGGTTAGGGAACGGCAAGGCTTAGGGCACAGGTGAGGGTACGGAAACGTGGGAGGGTCAGGCTATGTGCTGACGCACGGGTCAGTGCCAGCGTACGGGCCAGGAGTAGGCTACGGCTTGGGGGTAAGTTGTAGGGCTGGTGGTAGGTTTTTGTTCAGGGCTAGGGTTAGGGTTAGGGAACGGCAAGGCTTAGGGCACAAGTGAGGGTACGGAAACGTGGGAGGGTCAGGCTACGTGCTGACGCACGTGTCAGTGCCAGCGTACGGGCCAGGAGTAGGCTACGTCTTGGGGGTAAGGTGTAGGGCTGGTGGTGGGTTTCCGTTCCGGGCTAGGGATAGGGTTAGGGAACGGCAAGGCTTAGGGCACAGGTGAGGGTACGGAAACGTGCGAGGGTCAGGCTACGTGCTGACGCACGGGTCAGTGCCAGCGTACGGGACAGGAGTAGGCTACGGCATAGGGTAAGGTGTAGGGCTGGTGGTGGGTTTCCGTTCCAGGCTAGGGTTAGCTTTAGGGAACGGCAAGGCTTAGGGCACAGGTGAGGGTACGAAAACGTGGGAGGGACAGACTACATGCTGACGCACTTGTCAGTGCCAGCGTACGGGCCTGGAGTAGGCTATGGCTTGGGGGTAAGGTGTAGGGCTGGTGGTGGGTTTCCCTTCCGGGCAAGTGTTAGGGTTAGGGAACGGCAAGGCTTAGGGCACAGGTGAGGGTACGGAAACTTGGGAGGGTCAGGCTACGTGCTGAGGCACGTGTCAGTGCCAGCGTACGGGCCAGGAGTAGGCTACGGCGTAGGGTAAGGTGTAGGGCTGGTGGTGGTTTTCCATGCTGGGCTAGGGTTAGGGTTAGGGAACGGCAAGGCTTAGGGCACAGGTGAGGGTACGGAAACGTGGGAGGGTCAGGCTACGTGCTGATGCACGGGTCAGTGCCAGCGTACGGGCCAGGAGTAGGCTACGGCGTAGGGTAAGGTGTAGGGCTGGTGTTGGGTTTCCGTTCCGGGCTAGGGTTAGTGTTAGGGAACGGCAAGGCTTAGGGCACAGGTGAGGGTACGGAAACGTGGGAGGGTCAGGCTACGTGCTGACACACGTGTCAGTGCCAGCGTACGGGCCAGGCATAGGCTACGGCTTGGGTGTAAGGTGTAGGGCTGGTGGTGGGTTTCCGTTCCGGGCTAGGGGTAGGGTTAGGGAACGGCAAGGCTTAGGGCACAGGTGAGGGTACGGAAACGTGGGAGGGTCAGGCTACGTGCTGACGCACGGTTTAGTGCCAGCGAACGGGCCAGGAGTAGGCTACGGCTTGGGGGTAAGGTGTAGGGCTGGTGGTGGGTTTCCGTTCCGGGCTAGGGTTAGGGTTAAGGAACGGCAAGGCTTAGGGCACAGGTGAGTGTACGGAAACGTGGGAGGGTCAGGCTACGTGCTGACGCACGGGTCAGTGCCAGCGTACGGGCCAGGAATAGGCTACGGCGTAGGGTAAGGTGTAGGGCTGGTGGTGGGTTTCCGTTCCGGGCTAGGGTTAGGGTTAGGGAACGGCAAGGCTTAGGGCACAGGTGAGGGTACGGAAACGTGGGAGGGTCAGGCTACGTGCTGACGCACATGTCAGTGCCAGCGTACGGGCCAGGAGTAGGTTACGGCGTAGGTTAAGGTGTAGGGCTGGTTGTGGGTTTCCGTTCCGGGCTAGGGTTAGGGTTAGGGAACGGCAAGCCTTAGGGCACAGGTGAGGGTACGGAAACGTGGGAGGGTCAGGCTACATGCTGACGCACGGGTCAGTGCCAGCGTACGGGCCAGGAGTAGGCTACGGCTTGGGGGTAAGGTGTAGAGCTGCTGGTGGGTTTCCGTTCCGGGCTAGGGTTAGGGTTACTGAACGGCAAGGCTTAGGGCACAGGTGAGGGTACGGAAACGTGGGAGGGTCACGCTACGTGCTGACGCACGGGTCAGTGCCAGCGTAAGGCCCAGGAGTAGGCTACGGCGTAGGGTAAGGTTTAGGGCTGGTGGTGGGTTTCCGTTCCGGGCTAGGGTTAGGGTTAGGGAACGGCAAGGCTTAGGGCACAGGTGAGGGTACGGAAACGTGGGAGTGTCAGGCTACGTGCTGACGCACGGTTCAGTGCCAGCGTACGGGCCAGGAGTAGGCTACGGCTTGGGGATAAGGTGTACGGCTGGTGGTGGGTTTCCGTTCCGGGCTAGGGTTAGGGTTAGGGAACGGCAAGGCTTAGGGCACAGGTGAGGTTCCGGAAACGTGGGAGGGTCAGGCTACATGCTGATGCACGTGTCAATGCCAGTGTACGGGCCAGGAGTAGGCTACGGCGTAGGGTAAGGTGTAGGGCTGGTGGTGGGTTTCCGTTCCATACTAGGTTTAGGGTTAGGGAACGGCAAGGCTTAGAGCACAGGTGAGGGTACGGAAACGTGGGAGGGTCACGCTTCGTGCTGATGCACGGGCCAGGGCCAGCGTACGGGCCAGGAGTAGGCTACGGCTTGGGGGTAAGGTGTAGGGCTGGTGGTGGGTTTCCGTTCCGCGCTAGGGTTAGGGTTAGGGAACGGCAAGTCTTAGGGCACAGGTGAGGGTACGGAAACGTGGGAGGGTCAGGCTACGTGCTGACGCACGGGTCAGTGCCAGCGTACGGGCCAGGAGTAGGCTACGGCGTAGGGTAAGGTGTAGGGCTGGTGGTGGGTTTCCGTTCCGGGCTAGGGTTAGGGTTAGGGAACGGCAAGGCTTAGGGCACAGGTGAGGGTACGGAAACGTGGGAGGGTCAGGCTACGTGCTGACGCACGGGTTAGTGCCAGCGTATGGGCCATGAGTAGGCTACGGCTTGGGGTTAAGGTGTAGGGCTGGTGGTGGGTTTCCGTTCCGGGCTAGGGTTAGGGTTAGGGAACGGCAAGGCTTAGGGCACAGGTGAGGGTACGGAAACGCGGGAGGGTCAGGCTACGTGCTGACGCATGGGTCAGTGCCAGCGTACGGGCCAGGAGTTGGCTACGGCTTGGTGGTAAGGTGTAGGGCTGCTGGTGGGTTTCCGTACCGCGCTAGGGTTAGGGTTAGGGAACGGCAAAGCTTAGGGCACAGGTGAGGGTACGGAAACGTGGGAGGATCAGGCTACGTGCTGACGCACGTGTCAGTGCCAGCGTACGGGCCAGGAGTAGGCTACGGCTTGGGGGTAAGGTGTAGGGCTGGTGGTGGGTTTCCGTTCCGGGCTAGGGTTACGGTTAGGGAACGGCAAGGCTTAGGGCACAGGTGAGGGTACGGAAACGTGGGAGGGTCAGGCTACGTGCTGACGCACGGGTTAGTGCCAGCGAACGGGCCATGAGTAGGCTACAGCTTGGGGGTAAGGTGTAGGGCTGGTGGTGGGTTTCCGTTCCGCGGTAGGGTTAGGGTTAGGGAACGGCAAGGCTTAGGGCACAGGTGAGTGTACGTAAACGTGGGAGGGTCAGGCTACGTGCTGACGCACGGGTCAGTGCCAGCGTACGGGCCAGGAGTAGGCTACGGCGTAGGGTAAGGTGTAGGGCTGGTGGTGGGTTTCCGTTACGGGCTAGGGTTAGGGTTAGGGAACGGCAAGGCTTAGGGCACAGGTGAGGGTGTGGAAACGTGGGAGGGTCAGGCTACGTGCTGACGCACTGATCAGTGCCAGCGTACGGGCCAGGAGTAGGCTACGGATTGTGGGTAAGTTTTAGGGCTGGTGGTGGGTTTCCGTTCTGGGCTAGGGTTAGGGTTAGGGAACGGCAAGGCTTAGGGCACAGGTGAGCATGTGGAAACTTGGGAGGGTCAGGCTACGTGCTGACGCACGGGTCAGTGCCAGCGTACGGGCCATGAGTAGGCTACGGCTTGGGAGTAAGGTGTAGGGCTGGTGGTGGGTTTCGTTCCGGTCTAGGGTTAGGGTTAGGGAACGGCAAGGCTTAGGGCACAGGTGAGGGTACGGAAACGTGGGAGTGTCCCGCTACGTGCTGACGCACGGTTCAGTGCCAACGTACGGGCCAGGAGTAGGCTATGGCGTAGGGTAAGGTGTAGGGCTGGTGGTGGGTTTCCATTCCATGCTAGGGTTAGGGTTAGGGAACGGCAAGGCTTAGAGCACAGGTGAGGGTAGGGAAACGTGGGAGGGTCAGGCTACGTGCTGACGCACGGGTCAGTGCCAGCGTACGGGCCAGTAGTAGGCTACGGCGTAGGTTAAGGTGTAGGGCTGGTTGTGGGTTTCCGTTCCGGGCTAGGGTTAGGGTTAGGGAACGGCAAGTCTTAGGGCACAGGTGAGGGTACGGAAACGTGGGAGGGTCAGGCTACGTGCTGACGCACGGGTCAGTGCCAGCGTACGGGCCAGGAGTAGGCTACGGCTTGGGGGTAAGTTGTAGGGCTGGTGGTGGGTTTCCGTTCCGGGCTAGGGTTAGGGTTACTGAACGGCAAGGCTTAGGGCACAGGTGAGGGTACGGAAACGTGGGAGGGTCAGGCTATGTGCTGAAGCACGGGTCAGTGCCAGCGTACGGGCCAGGAGTAGGCTACGGCGTAGGGTAAGGTTTAGGGCTGGTGGTGGGTTTCCATTCCGGGCTAGGGTTAGGGTTAGGGAACGGCAAGGCTTAGGGCACAGGTGAGGGTACGGAAACGTGGGAAGGTCAGGCTACGTGCTGACGCACGTGTTAGTGCCAGCGTATGGGCCATGAGTAGGCTACGGCTTGGGGGTAAGGTGTAGGGCTGGTGGTGGGTTTCCGTTCCGCGCTAGGGTTAGGGTTAGGGAACGGCAAGGCTTAGGGCACAGGTGAGGGTACGGAAACGTGGGAGGGTCAGGCTACGTGCTGACGCACGGGTCAGTGCCAGCGTACGGGCCAGGAGTAGGCTACGGCGTAGGGTATCGTGTAGGGCTGGTGGTGGGTTTCCGTTCCGGGCTAGGGTTAGGGTTAGGGAACGGCAAGGCTTAGGGCACAGGTGAGGGTGTGGAAACGTGGGAGGGTCAGGCTACGTGCTGACGCACGGGTCAGTGCCAGCGTACGGGCCATGAGTAGGCTACGGCTTGGGAGTAAGTTGTAGGGCTGGTGGTGGGTTTCCGTTCCGGGCTAGGGTTAGGGAACGGCAAGGCTTAGGGCACAGGAGAGGGTACGGAAACGTGGGAGGGTCAGGATACGTGCTGACGCACGGGTCAGTGCCAGCGTACGGGCCAGGAGTAGGCTACGGCTTTGGGGTAAGTTGTACGGCTGGTGGTGGGTTTCCGTTCCGGGCTAGGGTTAGGGTTAGGGAACGGCAAGGCTTAGGGCACAGGTGAGGGTACGGAAACGTGGGAGGGTCAGGCTACATGCTGATGCACGGGTCAGTGCCAGCGTACGGGCCAGGAGTAGGCTACGGCTTGGGAGTAAGTTGTAGGGCTGGTGGTGGGTTTCCGTTCCGGGCTAGGGTTAGGGAACGGCAAAGCTTAGGGCACAGGAGAGGGTACGGAAACGTGGGAGGGTCAGGATACGTGCTGACGCACGGGTCAGTGCCAGCGTACGGGCCAGGAGTAGGCTACGGCTTGGGGGTAAGCTGTAGGTCTGGTGGTGGGTTTTCGTTCCATGCTAGGGTTAGGGTTAGGGAACGGCAAGGCTTAGAGCACAGGTGAGGGTACGGAAACGAGGGAGGGTCAGGCTACGTGCTGACGCATGGGTCAGTGCCAGCATACGGGCCATGAGTAGGCTACGGCTTGGGAGTAAGTTGTAGGGCTGGTGGTGGGTTTCCGTTCCGCGCTAGGGTTAGGGTTAGGGAAAGGCAAGGCTTAGGGCACAGGTGAGGGTATGGAAACGTGGGAGTGTCAGGCTACGTGCTGACGCACGGTTCAGTGCCAACGTACGGGCCAGGAGTAGGCTACGGCGTAGGGTAAGGTGTAGGGCTGGTGGTGGGTTTCCATTCCATGCTAGGGTTAGGGTTAGGGAACCGCAAGGCTTAGAGCACAGGTGAGGGTAGGGAAACGTGGGAGGGTCAGGCTACGTGCTGACGCACGGGTCAGTGCCAGCGTACGGGCCAGTAGTAGGCTACGGCGTAGGTTAAGGTGTAGGGCTGGTTGTGGGTTTCCGTTCCGGGCTAGGGTTAGGGTTAGGGAACGGCAAGTCTTAGGGCACAGGTGAGGGTACGGAAACGTGGGAGGGTCAGGCTACGTGCTGACGCACGGGTCAGTGCCAGCGTACGGGCCAGGAGTAGGCTACGGCTTGGGGGTAAGTTGTAGGGCTGGTGGTGGGTTTCCGTTCCGGGCTAGGGTTAGGGTTACTGAACCGGAAGGCTTAGGGCACAGGTGAGGGTACGGAAACGTGGGAGGGTCAGGCTATGTGCTGAAGCACGGGTCAGTGCCAGCGTACGGGCCAGGAGTAGGCTACGGCGTAGGGTAAGGTTTAGGGCTGGTGGTGGGTTTCCATTCCGGGCTAGGGTTAGGGTTAGGGAACGGCAAGGCTTAGGGCACAGGTGAGGGTACGGAAACGTGGGAAGGTCAGGCTACGTGCTGACGCACGTGTTAGTGCCAGCGTATGGGCCATGAGTAGGCTACGGCTTGGGGGTAAGGTGTAGGGCTGGTGGTGGGTTTCCGTTCCGCGCTAGGGTTAGGGTTAGGGAACGGCAAGGCTTAGGGCACAGGTGAGGGTACGGAAACGTGGGAGGGTCAGGCTACGTGCTGACGCACGGGTCAGTGCCAGCGTACAGGCCAGGAGTAGGCTACGGCGTAGGGTATAGTGTAGGGCTGGTGGTGGGTTTCCGTTCCGGGCTAGGGTTAGGGTTAGGGAACGGCAAGGCTTAGGGCACAGGTGAGGGTGTGGAAACGTGGGAGGGTCAGGCTACGTGCTGACGCACGGGTCAGTGCCAGCGTACGGGCCATGAGTAGGCTACGGCTTGGGAGTAAGTTGTAGGGCTGGTGGTGGGTTTCCGTTCCGGGCTAGGGTTAGGGAACGGCAAGGCTTAGGGCACAGGAGAGGGTACGGAAACGTGGGAGGGTCAGGATACGTGCTGACGCACGGGTCAGTGCCAGCGTACGGGCCAGGAGTAGGCTACGGCTTGGGGGTAAGGTGTACGGCTGGTGGTGGGTTTCCGTTCCGGGCTAGGGTTAGGGTTAGGGAACGGCAAGGCTTAGGGCACAGGTGAGGGTACGGAAACGTGGGAGGGTCAGGCTACATGCTGATGCACGGGTCAGTGCCAGCGTACGGGCCAGGAGTAGGCTACGGCTTGGGAGTAAGTTTTAGGGCTGGTGGTGGGTTTCCGTTCCGGGCTAGGGTTAGGGAACGGCAAAGCTTAGGGCACAGGAGAGGGTACGGAAACGTGGGAGGGTCAGGATACGTGCTGACGCACGGGTCAGTGCCAGCGTACGGGCCAGGAGTAGGCTACGGCTTGGGGGTAAGGTGTAGGTCTGGTGGTGGGTTTCCGTTCCATGCTAGGGTTAGGGTTAGGGAACGGCAAGGCTTAGAGCACAGGTGAGGGTACGGAAACGAGGGAGGGTCAGGCTACGTGCTGACGCATGGGTCAGTGCCAGCGTACGGGCCATGAGTAGGCTACGGCTTGGGAGTAAGTTGTAGGGCTGGTGGTGGGTTTCCGTTCCGCGCTAAGGTTAGGGTTAGGGAAAGGCAAGGCTTAGGGCACAGGAGAGGGTACAGAAACTTGGGAGGGTCAGGCTACGTGCTGATGCATGTGTCAGTGCCAACGTAAGGGACAGGAGTAGGCTACGGCTTGGGTGTAAGTTGTAGGGCTGGTGGTGGGTATCCGTTCCGGGCTAGGGTTAGGGTTAGGGAACGGCAAGGCTTAGGGCACAGGTGAGGGTACGGAAACGTGGGAGGGTCAGGCTACGTGCTGACGCACGGGTCAGTGCCAGCGTATGGGCCAGGAGTAGGCTACGGCGTAGGGTATGGTGTAGGGCTGGTGGTGGGTTTCCGTTCCAGGCTAGGGTTAGGGTTAGGGAACGGCAAGGCTTAGGGCACAGGTGAGGGTACGGAAACGTGGGAGGTTCAGGCTACGTGCTCTCGCACAGGTCAGCGCCAGCGTATGGGCCAGGAGTAGGCTACGGCGTAGGGTAAGGTGTAGGGCTGGTGGTGGGTTTCCGTTCCGGGCTAGGGTTAGGGTTAGGGAACGGCAAGGCTTAGGGCACAGGTGAGGGTACGGAAACGTGGGAGGGTCAGGCTACGTGCTGACGCACGGGTCAATGCCAGCGTACAGGCCAGGTGTAGGCTACGGCTTGTGGGTAAGGTGTAGGGCTGGTGGTGGGTTTCCGTTCCGGGCTAGGGTTAGGGTTAGGGAACGGCAAGGCTTAGGGCACAGGTGAGGGTACGGAAACGTGGGAGGGTCAGGCTACGTGCTGATGCACGGGTCAGTGACAGCGTACGGGCCAGGAGTAGGCTACGGCTTGGGGGTAAGGTGTAGGGCTGGTGGTGGGTTTCCGTTCCGGGCTAGGTTTAGGGTTAGGGAACGGCAAGGCTTAGGGCACAGGTGAGGGTACGGAAACGTGGGAGGGTCAGGATACGTGCTGACGCATGGGTCAGTGCCAGCGTACGGGCCAGGAGTAGGCTACGGCTTGGGGGTTAGTTGTAGGGCTGGTGGTGGGTTTCCATTTCGGGCTAGGGTTAAGGTTAGGGAACGGCAAGGCTTAGGGCACAGGTGAGGGTACGGAAACGTGGGAGGGTCAGGCTACATGCTGACGCACGGGTCAGTGCCAGCGTACCGGCCAGGTGTAGGCTACGGCTTGTGGGTAAGGTGTAGGGCTGGTGGTGGGTTTCCGTTCCGTGCTAGGGTTAGGGTTAGGGAACGGCAAGTCTGAGGGCACAGGTGAGGGTACGGAAACGTGGGAGGGTCAGGCTACGTGCTGACGCACGGGTCAGTGCCAGCGTACGGGCCAGGAGTAGGCTACGGCTTGGGGGTAAGGTGTAGGGCTGGTGGAGGGTTTCCGTTCCGGGCTAGGGTTAGGGTTAGGAAACGGCAAGGCTTAGGGCACAGGTGAGGGTACGGAAACGTGGGAGGGTCAGGCTACGTGCTGACGCATGGGTCAGTGCCAGCGTACGGGCCAGGCGTAGGCTACGGTGTAGGGTAAGGTGTAGGGCTGGTGGTGGGTTTCCGTTCCGGGCTAGGGTTAGGGTTAGGGAACGGCAAGGCTTAGGGCACAGGTGAGGGTACGGAAACGTGGGAGGGTCAGGCTACGTGCTGACGCACGGGTCAGTGCCAGCGTACCGGCCAGGTGTAGGCTACAGCTTGGGGGTAAGGTGTAGGGCTGATGGTGGGTTTCCGTTCCGGGCTAGGGTTAGGGTTAGGGAACGGCAAGGCTTAGGGCACAGGTGAGGGTACGGAAACGTGGGAGGGTCAGGCTACGTGCTGACGCATGGGTCAGTGCCAGCGTACGGGCCAGGAGTAGGCTACGGCTTGGGGGTAAGTTGTAGGGCTGATGGTGGGTTTCCGATCTGGGCTAGGGTTAGGGTTAGGGAACGGCAAGGCTTAGGGCACAGGTGAGGGTACGGAAACGTGGGAGTGTCAGGCTACGAGCTGACGCACGGGTCAGTGCCAGCGTACCGGCCAGGTGTAGGCTACGGCTTGGGGGTAAGGTGTAGGGCTGGTGGTGGGTTTTCGTTCCGGGCTAGGGTTAGGGTTAGGGAACGGCAAGGCTTAGGGCACAGGTGAGGGTACGGAAACGTGGGAGGGTCAGGCTACGTGCTGACGCATGGGTCAGTGCCAGCGTACGGGCCAGGAGTAGGCTACGGCTTGGGGGTAAGTTGTAGGGCTGGTGGTGGGTTTCCGTTCCGGGCTAGGGTTAGGGTTAGGGAACGGCAAGGCTTAGGGCACAGGTGAGGGTACGGAAACGTGGGAGGGTCAGGCTACGTGCTGACGCATGTGTCAGTGCCAGCGTACGGGCCAGGAGTAGGCTACGGCATAGGGTAAGGTGTAGGGCTGGTGGTGGGTTTCCGTTCCGGGCTAGGGTTAGGGTTAGGGAACGGCAAGGCTTAGGGCACAGGTGAGGGTACGGAAACGTGGGAGGGTCAGGCTACGTGCTGACGCACGGGTCAGTGCCAGCGTACGGGACAGGAGTAGGCTACGGCTTAGGGGTAAGGTGTAGGGCTGGTGGTGGGTTTCCGTTCAGGTCTAGGGTTAGGGTTAGGGAACGGCAAGGCTTAGGGCACAGGTGAGGGTACGGAAACTTGGGAGGGTCAGGCTACGTGCTGACGCACGGCTCAGTGCCAGCGTACGGGCCAGGAGTAGGCTATGGCTTAGGGTAAGGTGTAGGGCTGGTGGTGGGTTTCCGTTCCGTGCTAGGGTTAGGGTTAGCGAACGGCAAGGCTTAGAGCACAGGTGAGGGTACGGAAACGTGGGAGGGTCAGGCTAGGTGCTGACGCACGGGTCAGTGCCAGCGTACGGGCCAGGAGTAGGCTACGGCTTGGGGGTAAGGTGTAGAGCTGGTGGTGTGTTTCCGTTCCGGGCTAGGGTTAGGGTTTGGGAACGGCAAGGCTTAGGGCACAGGTGAGGGTACGGAAACGTGGGAGGGTCAGGCTACGTGCTGACGCACGGGTCAGTGCCAGCGTACGGGCCAGGAGTAGGCTACGGCTTGGGGGTAAGTTGTAGGGCTGGTGGTGGGTTTCCGTTCAAGGCTAGGGTTAGGGTTAGGGAACGGCAAGGCTTAGGGCACAGGTGAGGGTGTGGAAACGTGGGAGGGTCAGGCTACGTGCTGATGCACGGGTCAGTGCCAGCGTACGGGCCAGGAGTAGGCTACGGCTTGGGGCTAAGTTGTAGGGCTGGTGGTGGGTTTCCGTTCCGGGCTAGGGTTAGGGTTAGGGAACGGCAAGGCTTAGGGCACAGGTGAGGGTACGGAAACCTGGGAGGGTCAGGCTACGTGCTGACGCACGGGTCAGTGCCAGCGTACGGGACAGGAGTAGGCTACGGCTTGGGGGTAAGTTGTAGGGCTGGTGGTGGGTTTCCGTTCCGGGCTAGGGTTAGGGTTAGGGAACAGCAAGGCTTAGGGCACAGGTGAGGGTACGGAAACTTGGGAGGGTCAGGCTACGTGCTGACGCACGGGTCAGTGCCAGGGTACGGGCCAGGAGTAGGCTATGGCGTAGGGTAAGGTGTAGGGCTGGTGGTGGGTTTCCGTTCCGTGCTAGGGTTAGGGTTAGGGAACGGCAAGGCTTAGAGCACAGGTGAGGGTACGGAAACGTGGGAGGGTCAGGCTAGGTGCTGACGCATGGGTCAGTGCCAGCGTACGGGCCAGGAGTAGGCTACGGCTTGGGGGTAAGTTGTAGGGCTGGTGGTGTGTTTCCGTTCCGGGCTAGGGTTAGGGTTAGGGAACGGCAAGGCTTATGGCACAGGTGAGGGTACGGAAACGTGGGAGGGTCAGGCTACGTGCTGACGCACGGGTCAGTGCCAGCGTACGGGCCAGGAGAAGGCTACGGCTTGGGGGTAAGTTTTAGCGCTGGTGGTGGGTTTCCGTTCCGGGCTAGGGTTAGGATTAGGGAACGGCAAGGCTTAGGGCACAGGTGAGGGTACGGAAACGTGGGAGGGTCAGGCTACGTGCTGACGCACGGGTCAGTGCCAGCGTACAGGCCAGGAGTAGGCTACGGCGTAGGGTAAGGTGTAGGGCTGGTGGTGGGTTTCCGTTCCGGTCTAGGGTTAGGGTTAGGGAACGGCAAGGCTTAGGGCACAGGTGAGGGTACGGAAACGTGGGAGTGTCAGGCTACGTGCTGACGCAGGGGACAGTGCCAGCGTATGGGCCAGGGTAGGCTACGGCTTGGGGGTATGTTGTAGGGCTGGTGGTGGGTTTCCGTTCCGGGTTAGGGTTAGGGATAGGGAACGGCAAGGCTTAGGACACAAGTGAGTTTGTGAAAACGTGGGAGGGTCAGGCTACGTGCTGACGCATGGGTCAGTGCCAGCGTACGGGCCAGGAGTAGGCTATGGCGTAGGGTAAGGTGTAGGGCTGGTGGTGGGTTTCCGTTCAGGGCTAGGGTTTGGGTTAGGGAACGGCAAGGCTTAGAGCACAGGTGAGGGTACGGAAACGTGGGAGGGTCAGGCTACGTGCTGACGCACGGGTCAGTGCCAGCGTACGGGCCAGGAGTAGGCTACGGCTTGGGGGTAAGTTGTAGGGCTGGTGGTGGGTTTCCGTTACGCGCTAGGGTTAGGGTTAGGGAACGGCAAGGCTTAGGGCACAGGTGAGGGTACGGAAACGTGGGAGGGTCAGGCTACGTGCTGACGCACGGGTCAGTTCCAGCGTACGGGCCAGGAGTAGGCTACAGCTTGGGGGTAAGGTGTAGGGCTGGTGGTGGGTTTCCATTCCGGGCTAGGGTTAGGGTTACTGAACGGCAAGGCTTAGGGCACAGGTGAGGGTATGGAAACGTGGGATGGTCAGGCTACGTGCTGATGCACGGGTCAGTGCCAGCGCATGGGCCAGGAGTAGGCTACGGCGTAGGGTAAGGTTTAGGGCTGGTGGTGGGTTTCCGTTCCGGGCTAGGGTTAGGGTTAGGGAACGGCAAGGCTTAGGGCACAGGTGAGGGTACGGAAACGTGGGAAGGTCAGGCTACGTGCTGACGCACGGGTTAGTGCCAGCGTATGGGCCATGAGTGGGCTACGGCTTGGGGGTAAGGTGTAGGGCTGGTGGTGGGTTTCCGTTCCGCGCTAGGGTTAGGGTTAGGGAACGGCAAGGCTTAGGGCACAGGTGAGGGTACGGAAAATTGGGAGGGTCAGGCTACGTGCTGACGCACGGGTCACTGCCAGCGTACGGGCCAGGAGTAGGCTACGGCATAGGGTATGGTGTAGGGCTGGAGGTGGGTTTCCGTTCCGGGCTAGGGTTAGGGTTAGGGAACGGCAAGGCTTAGGGCACAGGTGAGGGTGTGGAAACGTGGGAGGGTCAGGCTACATGCTGACGCACGGGTCATTGCCAGCGTACGGGCCCGGAGTAGGCTACGGATTGGGGGTAAGTTGTAGGGCTGGTGGTGGGTTTCCGTTCCGGGCTAGGGTTAGGGTTAGGGAACGGCAAGGCTTAGGGGACAGGTGAGGGTGTGGAAACGTGGGAGGTTCAGGCTACGTGCTGACGCACGGGTCAGTGCCAGCGTACGGGCCATGAGTAGGCTACGGCTTGGGAGTAAGGTGTAGGGCTGGTGGTGGGTTTCCGTTCGGGGCTAGGGTTAGGGTTAGGGAACGGCAAGGCTTAGGGCACAGGTGAGGGTACGTAAACGTCGGAGGGTCAGGCTACGTGCTGACGCACGGGTCAGTGCCAGCGTACGGGCCAGGAGTAGGCTACTGATTGGGAGTAAGGTGTACGGCTGGTGGTGGGTTTCCGTTCCGGGCTAGGGTTAGGGTTAGGGAACGGCTAGGCTTAGGGCACAGGTGAGGGTACGGAAACGTGGGAGGGTCAGGCTACATGCTGATGCATGGGTCAGTGCCAGCGTACGGGCCAGGAGAAGGCTACGGCGTAGGGTAAGGTGTAGGGCTGGTGGTGTGTTTCCATTCCATACTAGGGTTAGTGTTAGGGAAAGGCAAGGCTTAGAGCACAGGTGAGGGTACGGAAACGTGGGAGGGTCAGGCTACGTGCTGACGCACGGGTTACTGCCAGCGTATGGGCCATGAGTAGGCTACGGCTTGGGGTTAAGTTGTAGGGCTGGTGGTGGGTTTCCGTTCCGGGCTAGGGTTAGGGTTAGGGAACGGCAAGGCTTAGGGCACAGGTGAGGGTACGGAAACGCGGGAGGTTCAGGCTACGTGCTGACGCATGGGTCAGTGCCTGCGTACGGGCCAGGAGTAGGCTACGGCGTAGGGTAAGGTTTAGGGCTGGTGGTGGGTTTCCGTTCCGGGCTAGGGTTAGGGTTAGGGAACGGCAAGGCTTAGGGCACAGGTGAGGGTACGGAAACGTGGGAAGGTCAGGCTACATGCTGACGCACGGGTTAGTGCCAGCGTATGGGCCATGAGTAGGCTACGGCTTGGGGGTAAGGTGTAGGGCTGGTGGTGGGTTTCCGTTCCTGGATAGGGTTAGAGTTAGGGAACGGCAAGGCTTAGGGCTCAGGTGAGGGTACGGAAACCTGGGAGGGTCAGGCTACGTGCTGAACCACGGGTCAGTGCCAGCGTAGTGTCCAGGTGTAGGCTTCGGATTGTGGGTAAGTTGTAGGGCTGGTGGTGGGTTTCCGTTCCGGGCTAGGATTAGGGTTAGGGAACGGCAAGGCTTAGGGCACAGGTGAGGGTGTGGAAACGTGGGAGGTTCAGGCTACGTGCTGACGCACGGGTCAGTGCCAGCGTACGGTCCATGAGTAGGCTACGGCTTGGGAGTAAGTTGTAGGGCTGGTGGTGGGTTTCCGTTCCGGGCTAGGGTTAGGGTTAGGGAACGGCAAGGCTTAGGGCACAGGTGAGGGTAAGGAAACTTGGGAGGGTCAGGCTAAGTGCTGACGCACGGGTCAGTGCCAGCGTATGGGCCAGGAGTAGGCTACGGCTTGGGGGTAAGTTGTAGGGCTGGTGGAGGGTTTCCGTTCAGGGCTAGGGTTAGGGATAGGAAACGGCAAGGCTTAGGGCACAGGTGAGTGTACGGAAACGTGGGAGGGTCAGGCTACGTGCTGACGCACGGGTCAGTGCCAGTGTACCGGCCAGGTGTAGGCTACGGCTTGTGGGTAAGGTGTAGGGCTGGTGGTGGGTTTCCGTTCCGGGCTAGGGTTAAGGTTAGGGAACGGCAAGGCTTAGGGCACAGGTGAGGGTACGGAAACGTGGGAGGGTCAGGCTACGTGCTGACGCACGGGTCAGTGCCAGCGTGCGGGCCAGGAGTAGGCTACGGCTTCGGGGTAAGTTGTAGGGCTGGTGGTGGGTTTCCGTTCCGGGCTAGGGTTAGGGTTAGTGAACGGCAAGGCTTAGAGCACAGGTGAGGTTACGGAAACGTGGGAGGGTCAGGCTACGTGCTGACGCACGTGTCAGTGCCAGCGTACGGGCCAGGAGTAGGCTACGGTGTAGGGTAAGGTGTAGGGCTGGTGGTGGGTTTCCGTTCCGGGCTAGGGTTAGGGTTAGGAAACGGCAAGGCTTAGGGCACAGGTGAGGGTACGGAAACGTGGGAGGGTCAGGCTACGTGCTGACGCACAGGTCAGTGCCAGCGTCCCGGCCAGGAGTAGGCTACGGCTTGTGGGTAATGTGTAGGGCTGGTGGTGGGTTTCCGTTCCGGGCTAGGGTTAGGGTTAGGGAACGGCAAGGCTTAGGGCACAGGTGAGGGTACGGAAACGTGGGAGGGTCAGGCTACGTGCTGACGCACGGGTCAGTGCCAGCGTACGGGACAGGTGTAGGCTACGGCTTGGGGGTAAGATTTAGGGCTGGTGGTGGGTTTCCGTTCCGGGCTAGGGTTAGGGTTAGGGAACGGCAAGGCTTAGGGCACAGGTGAGTGTACGGAAACTTGGGAGGGTCAGGCTACGTGCTGACGCACGGGTCAGTGCCAGCGTACGGGCCAGGAGTAGGCTATGGCGTAGGGTAAGGTGTAGGGCTGGTGGTGGGTTTCCGTTCCGTGCTAGGGTTAGGGTTAGGGAACGGCAAGGCTTAGAGCACAAGTGAGGGTACGGAAACGTGGGAGGGTTAGGCTAGGTGCTGACGCACGGGTCAGTGCCAGCGTACGGGCCAGGATTAGGCTACGGCTTGGGGGTAAGGTGTAGGGCTGGTGGTGGGTTTCCGTTCCGGGCTAGGGTTAGGGTTAGGGAACGGCAAGGCTTACGGCACAGGTGAGGGTACGGAAACGTGGGAGGGTCAGTTTACGTGCTGACGCACGGGTCAGTGCCAGCGTACCGGCCAGATGTAGGCTACGGCTTGTGGGTAAGGTGTAGGGCTGGTGGTGGATTTCCGTTCCGGGCTAGGGTTAGGGTTAGGGAACGGCAAGTCTTAGGGCACAGGTGAGGGTACGGAAACGTGGGAGGGTCAGGCTACGTGCTGACGCACGGGTCAGTGCCAGCGTACGGGCCAGGAGTAGGCTACGGCTTGGGGGTAAGCTGTAGGGCTGGTGGAGGGTTTCCGTTCAGGGCTAGGGTTAGGGTTAGGAAACGGCAAGGCTTAGGGCACAGGTGAGGGTACGGAAACGTGGGAGGGTCAGGCTACGTGCTGACGCACGGGTCAGTTCCAGCGTACGGGCCAGGAGTAGGCTACAGCTTGGGGGTAAGTTGTAGGGCTGGTGGTGGGTTTTCGTTCCGGGCTAGGGTTAGGGTTACTGAACGGCAAGGCTTAGGGCACAGGTGAGGGTACGGAAACGTGGGAGGGTCAGGCTACGTGCTGATGCACGGGTCAGTGCCAGCGTACGGGCCAGGAGTAGGCTACGGCTTGGGGGTAAGGTGTAGGGCTGGTGGTGGGTTTCCGTTCCGGGCTAGGTTTAGGGTTAGGGAACGGCAAGGCTTAGGGCACAGGTGAGGGTACGGAAACGTGGGAGGGTCAGGCTACGTGCTGACGCACGGGTCAGTGCCAGCGTACGGGCCAGGAGTAGGCTACGGCTTGGGGGTTAGTTGTAGGGCTGGTGGTGGGTTTCCATTCCGGGCTAGGGTTAAGGTTAGGGAACGGCAAGGCTTAGGGCACAGGTGAGGTTACGGAAACGTGGGAGGATCAGGCTACATGCTGACGCACGTGTCAGTGCCAGCGTACCGGCCAGGTGTAGGCTACGGCTTGTGGGTAAGGTGTAGGGCTGGTGGTGGATTTCCGTTCCGGGCTAGGGTTAGGGTTAGGGAACGGCAAGTCTTAGGGCACAGGTGAGGGTACGGAAACGTGGGAGGGTCAGGCTACGTGCTTACGCACGGGTCAGTGCCAGCGTACGGGCCAGGAGTAGGCTACGGCTTGGGGGTAAGGTGTAGGGCTGGTGGAGGGTTTCCGTTCAGGGCTAGGGTTAGGGATAGGAAACGGCAAGGCTTAGGGCACAGGTGAGGGTACGGAAACGTGGGAGGGTCAGGCTACGTGCTGACGCACGGGTCAGTGCCAGTGTACCGGCCAGGTGTAGGCTACGGCTTGTGGGTAAGGTGTACGGCTGGTGGTGGGTTTCCGTTCTGGTCTAGGGTTAAGGTTAGGGAACGGCAAGGCTTAGGGCACAGGTGAGGGTACGGAAACGTGGGAGGGTCAGGCTACGTGCTGACGCACGGGTCAGTGCCAGCGTGCGGGCCAGGAGTAGGCTACGGCTTCGGGGTAAGTTGAAGGGCTGGTGGTGTGTTTCCGTTCCGGGCTAGGGTTAGGGGTAGTGAACGGCAAGGCTTAGAGCACAGGTGAGGTTACGGAAACGTGGGAGGGTCAGGCTACGTGCTGACGCACGTGTCAGTGCCAGCGTACGGGCCAGGAGTAGGCTACGGTGTAGGGTAAGGTGTAGGGCTGGTGGTGGGTTTCCGTTCCGGGCTAGGGTTAGGGTTAGGAAACGGCAAGGCTTAGGGCACAGGTGAGGGTACGGAAACGTGGGAGGGTCAGGCTACGTGCTGACGCACAGGTCAGTGCCAGAGTCCCGGCCAGGAGTAGGCTACGGCTTGTGGGTAATGTGTAGGGCTGGTGGTGGGTTTCCGTTCCGGGCTAGGGTTAGGGTTAGGGAACGGCAAGGCTTAGGGCACAGGTGAGGGTACGGAAACGTGGGAGGGTCAGGCTACGTGCTGACGCACGGGTCAGTGCCAGCGTACGGGACAGGAGTAGGCTTCGGCTTTGGGGTAAGGTTTAGGGCTGGTGGTGGGTTTCCGTTCCGGGCTAGGGTTAGGGTTAGGGAACGGCAAGGCTTAGGGCACAGGTGAGTGTACGGAAACTTGGGAGGGTCAGGCTACGTGCTGACGCACGGGTCAGTGCCAGCGTACGGGCCAGGAGTAGGCTATGGCGTAGGGTAAGGTGTAGGGCTGGTGGTGGGTTTCCGTTCCGTGCTAGGGTTAGGGTTAGGGAACGGCAAGGCTTAGAGCACAAGTGAGGGTACGGAAACGTGGGAGGGTCAGGCTAGGTGCTGACGCACGGGTCAGTGCCAGCGTACGGGCCAGGAGTAGGCTACGGCTTGGGGGTAAGGTGTAGGGCTGGTGGTGGGTTTCCGTTCCGGGCTAGGGTTAGGGTTACGGAACGGCAAGGCTTACGGCACAGGTGAGGGTACGGAAACGTGGGAGGGTCAGTTTACGTGCTGACGCACGGGTCAGTGCCAGCGTACCGGCCAGATGTAGGCTACGGCTTGTGGTTAAGGTGTAGGGCTGGTGGTGGATTTCCGTTCCGGGCTAGGGTTAGGGTTAGGGAACGGCAAGTCTTAGGGCACAGGTGAGGGTACGGAAACGTGGGAGGGTCAGGCTACGTGCTTACACACGTGTCAGTGCCAGCGTACGGGCCAGGAGTAGGCTACGGCTTGGGGGTAAGTTGTAGGGCTGGTGGAGGGTTTCCGTTCCGGGCTAGGGTTAGGGTTAGGAAACGGCAAGGCTTAGGGCACAGGTGAGTGTACGGAAACGTGGGAGGGTCAGGCTACATGCTGACGCACGGGTCAGTTCCAGCGTACGGGCCAGG
This sequence comes from Mesoplodon mirus, assembly GCF_964341445.2. Taxonomy (NCBI): domain Eukaryota; kingdom Metazoa; phylum Chordata; class Mammalia; order Artiodactyla; family Ziphiidae; genus Mesoplodon; species Mesoplodon mirus. Next base: position 1,876,649 of record NW_028295764.1, on the reverse strand, counting down.
AGTAGGCTACAGCTTGGGGGTAAGGTGTAGGGCTGGTGGTGGGTTTCCGTTCCGGGCTAGGGTTAGGGTTACTGAACGGCAAGGCTTAGGGCACAGGTGAGGGTACGGAAACGTGGGATGGTCAGGCTACGTGCTGATGCACGGGTCAGTGCCAGCGCATGGGCCAGGAGTAGGCTACGGCGTAGGGTAAGGTTTAGGGCTGGTGGTGGGTTTCCGTTCCGGGCTAGGGTTAGGGTTAGGGAACGGCAAGGCTTAGGGAACAGGTGAGGGTACGGAAACGTGGGAAGGTCAGGCTACGTGCTGACGCACGGGTTAGTGCCAGCGTATGGGCCATGAGTGGGCTACGGCTTGGGGGTAAGGTGTAGGGCTGGTGGTGGGTTTCCGTTCCGCGCTAGGGTTAGGGTTAGGGAACGGCAAGGCTTAGGGCACAGGTGAGGGTACGGAAAATTGGGAGGGTCAGGCTACGTGCTGACGCATGGGTCAGTGCCAGCGTACGGGCCAGGAGTAGGCTACGGCATAGGGTATGGTGTAGGGCTGGTGGTGGGTTTCCGTTCCGGGCTAGGGTTAGGGTTAGGGAACGGCAAGGCTTAGGGCACAGGTGAGGGTGTGGAAACGTGGGAGGGTCAGGCTACGTGCTGACGCACGGGTCAGTGCCAGCGTACGGGCCAGGAGTAGGCTACGGATTGGGGGTAAGTTGTAGGGCTGGTGGTGGGTTTCCTTTCCGGGCTAGGGTTAGGGTTAGGGAACGGCAAGGCTTAGGGGACAGGTGAGGGTGTGGAAACGTGGGAGGGTCAGGCTACATGCTGACGCACGGGTCAGTGCCAGCGTACGGGCCATGAGTAGGCTACGGCTTGGGAGTAAGGTGTAGGGCTGGTGGTGGGTTTCCGTTCGGGGCTAGGGTTAGGGTTAGGGAACGGCAAGGCTTAGGGCACAGGTGAGGGTACGGAAACGTGGTAGGGTCAGGCTACGTGCTGACGCAGGGGACAGTGCCAGCGTATGGGCCAGGGTAGGCTACGGCTTGGGGGTATGTTGTAGGGCTGGTGGTGGGTTTCCGTTCTGGGTTAGGGTTAGGGTTAGGGAACGGCAAGGCTTAGGACACAAGTGAGTGTGTGAAAACGTGGGAGGGTCAGGCTACGTGCTGACGCATGGGTCAGTGCCAGCATACGGGCCAGGAGTAGGCTATGGCGTAGGGTAAGGTGTAGGGCTGGTGGTGGGTTTCCGTTCCGGGCTAGGGTTTGGGTTAGGGAACGGCAAGGCTTAGAGCACAGATGAGGGTACGGAAACGTGGGAGGGTCAGGCTACGTGCTGACGCACGGGTCAGTGCCAGCGTACGGGCCAGGAGTAGGCTACGGCTTGGGGGTAAGTTGTAGGGCTGGTGGTGGGTTTCCGTTACGCACTAGGGTTAGGGTTAGGGAACGGCAAGGCTTAGGGCACAGGTGAGGGTACGGAAACGTGGGAGGGTCAGGCTACGTGCTGACGCACGGGTCAATTCCAGCGTACGGGCCAGGAGTAGGCTACGGCTTGGGGGTAAGGTGTAGGGCTGGTGGTGGGTTTCCGTTCCGGGCTAGGGTTAGGGTTACTGAACGGCAAGGCTTAGGGCACAGGTGAGGGTACGGAAACGTGGGATGGTCAGGCTACGTGCTGATGCACGGGTCAGTGCCAGCGCACGGGCCAGGAGTAGGCTACGGCGTAGGGTAAGGTTTAGGGCTGGTGGTGGGTTTCCGTTCCGGGCTAGGGTTAGGGTTAGGGAACGGCAAGGCTTAGGGCACAGGTGAGGGTACGGAAACGTGGGAAGTTCAGGCTACGTGGTGACGCACGGGTTAGTGCCAGCGTATGGGCCATGAGTGGGCTACGGCTTGGGGGTAAGGTGTAGGGCTGGTGGTGGGTTTCCATTCCGCGCTAGGGTTAGGGTTAGGGAACGGCAAGGCTTAGGGCACAGGTGAGGGTACGGAAAAGTGGGAGGGTCAGGCTACGTGCTGACGCACGGGTCAGTGCCAGCGTACGGGCCAGGAGTAGGCTACGGCATAGGGTATGGTGTAGGGCTGGTGGTGGGTTTCCGTTCCGGGCTAGGGTTAGGGTTAGGGAACGGCAAGGCTTAGGACACAAGTGAGTGTGTGAAAACGTGGGAGGGTCAGGCTACGTGCTGACGCATGGTTCAGTGCCAGCGTACGGGCCAGGAGTAGGCTATGGCGTAGGGTAAGGTGTAGGGCTGGTGGTGGGTTTCCGTTCCGGGCTAGGGTTTGGGTTAGGGAACGGCAAGGCTTAGAGCACAGGTGAGGGTACGGAAACGTGGGAGGGTCAGGCTACGTGCTGACGCACGGGTCAGTGCCAGCGTACGGGCCAGGAGTAGGCTACGGCTTGGGGGTAAGTTGTAGGGCTGGTGGTGGGTTTCCGTTACGCGCTAGGGTTAGGGTTAGGGAACGGCAAGGCTTAGGGCACAGGTGAGGGTACGGAAACGTGGGAGGGTCAGGCTACGTGCTGACGCACGGGTCAGTTCCAGCGTACGGGCCAGGAGTAGGCTACAGCTTGGGGGTAAGGTGTAGGGCTGGTGGTGGGTTTCCGTTCGGGGCTAGGGTTAGGGTTAGGGAACGGCAAGGCTTAGGGCACAGGTGAGGGTACGGAAACGTCGGAGGGTCAGGCTACGTGCTGACGCACGGGTCAATGCCAGCGTACGGGCCAGGAGTAGGCTACTGATTGGGGGTAAGGTGTACGGCTGGTGGTGGGTTTCCGTTCCGGGCTAGGGTTAGGGTTAGGGAACGGCTAGGCTTAGGGCACAGGTGAGGGTACGGAAACGTGGTAGGGTCAGGCTACATGCTGATGCACGGGTCAGTGCCAGCGTACGGGCTAGGAGAAGGCTACGGCGTAGGGTAAGGTGTAGGGCTGGTGGTGTGTTTCCGTTCCATACTAGGGTTAGGGTTAGGGAAAGGCAAGGCTTAGAGCACAGGTGAGGGTACGGAAACGTGGGAGTTTCAGGCTACGTGCTGACGCACGGGTCAGTGCCAGCGTATGGGCCAGGAGTAGGCTACGGCTTGTGGGTAAGGTATACGGCTGGTGGTGGTTTTCCGTTCCGCGCTAGGGTTAGGGTTAGGGAACGGCAAGGCTTAGGGCACAGGTGAGGGTACGGAAACGTGGGAGGGTCAGGCTACGTGCTGACGCATGGGTTAGTGCCAGCGTATGAGCCATGAGTAGGCTACGGCTTGGGGTTAAGGTGTAGGGCTGTTGGTGGGTTTCCGTTCCGGGCTAGGGTTAGGGTTAGGGAACGGCAAGGCTTACGGCACAGGTGAGTGTACGGAAACGCGGGAGGGTCAGGCTACGTGCTGACGCACGGGTCAGTTCCTGCGTACGGGCCAGGAGTAGGCTACGGCGTAGGGTAAGGTTTAGGGCTGGTGGTGGGTTTCCGTTCCGGGCTAGGGTTAGGGTTAGGGAACGGCAAGGCTTAGGGCACAGGTGAGGGTACGGAAACGTGGGAAGGTCAGGCTACATGCTGACGCACGGGTTAGTGCCAGCGTATGGGCCATGAGTAGGCTACGGCTTGGGGGTAAGGTGTAGGGCTGGTGGTGGGTTTCCGTTCCTGGATAGGGTTAGAGTTAGGGAACGGCAAGGCTTAGGGCTCAGGTGAGGGTACGGAAACCTGGGAGGGTCAGGCTACGTGCTGAACCACGGGTCAGTGCCAGCGTAGTGTCCAGGTGTAGGCTTCGGCTTGTGGGTAAGTTGTAGGGCTGGTGGTGTGTTTCCGTTCCGGGCTAGGGTTAGGGTTAGGGAACGGCAAGGCTTAGGGCACAGGTGAGGGTACGGAAACGTGGGAGGGTCAGGCTACGTGCTGACGCACGGGTCAGTGCCAGCGTATGGGCCAGGAGTAGGCTACGGCGTAGGGTAACGTGTAGGGCTGGTGGTGGTTTTCCATTCCGGGCTAGGGTTAGGGTTAGGGAACGGCAAGGCTTAGGGCACAGGTGAGGGTACGGAAACGTGGGAGGTTCAGGCTACGTGCTGACGCACGGGTCAGTGCCAGCGTACGGGCCAGGAGTAGGCTACGGCGTAGGGTAAGGTGTAGGGCTGGTGGTGGGTTTCCATTCCAGGCTATGGTTAGGATTAGGGAACGGCAAGGCTTAGGGCACAGGTGAGGGTACGGAAACGTGGGAGGGTCAGGCTACGTGCTCACGCACGTGTCAGTGCCAGCGTACCGGCCAGGTGTAGGCTACGGCTTGTGGGTAAGGTGTAGGGTTAGTGGTGGGTTTCCGTTCCGGGCTAGGGTTAGGGTTAGGGAACGGCAAGGCTTAGGGCACAGGTGAGGGTACGGAAACGTGGGAGGGTCAGGCTACGTGCTGACGCACGGGTCAGTGCCAGCGTACGGGCCAGGAGTAGGCTACGGCTTGGGGGTAAGGTGTAGGGCTGGTGGTGGGTTTCCGTTCCGGGCTAGGTTTAGGGTTAGGGAACGGCAAGGCTTAGGGCACAGGTGAGGGTACGGAAACGTGGGAGGGTCAGGCTACGTGCTGACGCACGGGTCAGTGCCAGCGTACGGGCCAGGAGTAGGCTACGGCTTGGGGGTTAGTTGTAGGGCTGGTGGTGGGTTTCCATTCCAGGCTAGGGTTAAGGTTAGGGAACGGCAAGGCTTAGGGCACAGGTGAGGTTACGGAAACGTGGGAGGATCAGGCTACATGTTGACGCACGTGTCAGTGCCAGCGTACCGGCCAGGTGTAGGCTACGGCTTGTGAGTAAGGTGTAGGGCTGGTGGTGGATTTCCGTTCCGGGCTAGGGTTAGGGTTAGGGAACGGCAAGTCTTAGGGCACAGGTGAGGGTACGGAAACGTGGGAGGGTCAGGCTACGTGCTTACGCACGGGTCAGTGCCAGCGTACGGGCCAGGAGTAGGCTACGGCTTGGGGGTAAGGTGTAAGGCTGGTGGAGGGTTTCCGTTCAGGGCTAGGGTTAGGGATAGGAAACGGCAAGGCTTAGGGCACAGGTGAGGGTACGGAAACGTGGGAGGGTCAGGCTACGTGCTGACGCACGGGTCAGTGCCAGTGTACCGGCCAGGTGTAGGCTACGGCTTGTGGGTAAGGTGTAGGGCTGGTGGTGGGTTTCCGTTCCGGGCTAGGGTTAAGGTTAGGGAACGGCAAGGCTTAGGGCACAGGTGAGGGTACGGAAACGTGGGAGGGTCAGGCTACGTGCTGACGCACGGGTCAGTGCCAGCGTGCGGGCCAGGAGTAGGCTACGGCTTCGGGGTAAGTTGTAGGGCTGGTGGTGGGTTTCCGTTCCGGGCTAGGGTTAGGGTTAGTGAACGGCAAGGCTTAGAGCACAGGTGAGGTTACGGAAACGTGGGAGGGTCAGGCTACGTGCTGACGCACGTGTCAGTGCCAGCGTACGGGCCAGGATTAGGCTACGGTGTAGGGTAAGGTGTAGGGATGGTGGTGGGTTTCCGTTCCGGGCTAGGGTTAGGGTTAGGAAACGGCAAGGCTTAGGGCACAGGTGAGGGTACGGAAACGTGGGAGGGTCAGGCTACGTGCTGACGCACAGGTCAGTGCCAGCGTCCCGGCCAGGAGTAGGCTACGGCTTGTGGGTAATGTGTAGGGCTGGTGGTGGGTTTCCGTTCCGGGCTAGGGTTAGGGTTAGGGAACGGCAAGGCTTAGGGCACAGGTGAGGGTACGGAAACGTGGGAGGGTCAGGCTACATGATGACGCACGGGTCAGTTCCAGCGTACGGGACAGGAGTAGGCTACGGCTTGGGGGTAAGGTTTAGGGCTGGTGGTGGGTTTCCGTTCCGGGCTAGGGTTAGGGTTAGGGAACGGCAAGGCTTAGGGCACAGGTGAGTGTACGGAAACTTGGGAGGGTCAGGCTACGTGCTGACGCACGGGTCAGTGCCAGCGTACGGGCCAGGAGTAGGCTACGGCTTGGGGTTAAGGTGTAGGGCTGGTGGTGGGTTTCCGTTGCGTGCTAGGGTTAGGGTTAGGGAACGGCAAGGCTTAGAGCACAAGTGAGGGTACGGAAACGTGGGAGGGTCAGGCTAGGTGCTGACGCACGGGTCAGTGCCAGCGTACGGGCCAGGAGTAGGCTACGGCTTGGGGGTAAGGTGTAGGGCTGGTGGTGGGTTTCCGTTCCGGGCTAGGGATAGGGTCAGGAAACGGCGAGGCTTAGGGCACAGGTGAGGGTACGGAAACGTGGGAGGGTCAGTTTACGTGCTGACGCACGGGTCAGTGCCAGCGTACCGGCCTGATGTAGGCTACGGCTTGTGGGTAAGGTGTAGGGCTGGTGGTGGATTTCCGTTCCGGGCTAGGGTTAGGGTTAGGGAACGGCAAGTCTTAGGGCACAGGTGAGGGTACGGAAACGTGGGAGGGTCAGGCTACGTGCTGACGCACGGGTCAGTGCCAGCGTACGGGCCAGGAGTAGGCTACGGCTTGGGGGTAAGGTGTAGGGCTGGTGGAGGGTTTCCGTTCCGGGCTAGGGTTAGGGTTAGGAAACGGCAAGGCTTAGGGCACAGGTGAGGGTACGGAAACGTGGGAGGGTCAGGCTACGTGCTGACGCACGGGTCAGTTCCAGCGTACGGGCCAGGAGTAGGCTACAGCTTGGGGGTAAGGTGTAGGGCTGGTGGTGGGTTTTCATTCCGGGCTAGGGTTAGGGTTACTGAACGGCAAGGCTTAGGGCACAGGTGAGGGTACGGAAACGTGGGAGGGTCAGGCTACGTGCTGATGCATGGGTCAGTGCCAGCGTACGGGCCAGGAGTAGGCTACGGCTTGGGGGTAAGGTGTAGGGCTGGTGGTGGGTTTCCGTTCCGGGCTAGGTTTAGGGTTAGGGAACGGCAAGGCTTAGGGCACAGGTGAGGGTACGGAAACGTGGGAGGGTCAGGCTACGTGCTGACGCACGGGTCAGTGCCAGCGTACGGGCCAGGAGTAGGCTACGGCTTGGGGGTTAGTTTTAGGGCTGGTGGTGGGTTTCCATTCCGGGCTAGGGTAAAGGTTAGGAAACGGCAAGGCTTAGGGCACAGGTGAGGTTACGGAAACGTGGGAGGATCAGGCTACATGCTGACGCACGTGTCAGTGCCAGCGTACCGGCCAGGTGTAGGCTACGGCTTGTGGGTAAGGTGTAGGGCTGGTGGTGGATTTCCGTTCCGGGCTAGGGTTAGGGTTAGGGAACGGCAAGTCTTAGGGCACAGGTGAGGGTACGGAAACGTGGGAGGGTCAGGCTACGTGCTTACGCACGGGTCAGTGCCAGCGTACGGGCCAGGAGTAGGCTACGGCTTGGGGGTAAGGTGTAGGGCTGGTGGAGGGTTTCCGTTCAGGGCTAGGGTTAGGGATAGGAAACGGCAAGGCTTAGGGCACAGGTGAGGGTACGGAAACGTGGGAGGGTCAGGCTACGTGCTGACGCACGGGTCAGTGCCAGTGTACCGGCCAGGTGTAGGCTACGGCTTGTGGGTAAGGTGTAGGGCTGGTGGTGGGTTTCCGTTCCGGTCTAGAGTTAAGGTTAGGGAACGGCAAGGCTTAGGGCACAGGTGAGGGTACGGAAACGTGGGAGGGTCAGGCTACGTGCTGACGCACGGGTCAGTGCCAGCGTGCGGGCCAGGAGTAGGCTACGGCTTCGGGGTAAGTTGTAGGGCTGGTGGTGGGTTTCCGTTCCGGGCTAGGGTTAGGGTTAGTGAACGGCAAGGCTTAGAGCACAGGTGAGGTTACGGAAACGTGGGAGGGTCAGGCTACGTGCTGACGCACGTGTCAGTGCCAGCGTACGGGCCAGGAGTAGGCTACGGTGTAGGGTAAGGTGTAGGGCTGGTGGTGGGTTTCCGTTCCGGGCTAGGGTTAGGGTTAGGAAACGGCAAGGCTTAGGGCACAGGTGAGGGTACGGAAACGTGGGAGGGTCAGGCTACGTGCTGACGCACAGGTCAGTGCCAGCGTCCCGGCCAGGAGTAGGCTACGGCTTGTGGGTAATGTGTAGGGCTGGTGGTGGGTTTCCGTTCCGGGCTAGGGTTAGGGTTAGGGAACGGCAAGGCTTAGGGCACAGGTGAGTGTACGGAAACGTGGGAGGGTCAGGCTACGTGCTGACGCACGGGTCAGTGCCAGCGTACGGGACAGGAGTAGGCTACGGCTTGGGGATAAGGTTTAGGGCTGGTGGTGGGTTTCCGTTCCGGGCTAGGGTTAGGGTTAGGGAATGGCAAGGCTTAGGGCACAGGTGAGTGTACGGAAACTTGGGAGGGTCAGGCTACGTGCTGACGCACGGGTCAGTGCCAGCGTACGGGACAGGAGTAGGCTATGGCGTAGGGTAAGGTGTAGGGCTGGTGGTGGGTTTCCGTTCCGTGCTAGGGTTAGGGTTAGGGAACGGCAAGGCTTAGAGCACAAGTGAGGGTACGGAAACGTGGGAGGGTCAAGCTAGGTGCTGACGCACGGGTCAGTGCCAGCGTACGGGCCAGGAGTAGGCTACGGCTTGGGGGTAAGGTGTAGGGCTGGTGGTGGGTTTCCGTTCCGGGCTAGGGTTAGGGTTAGGGAACGGCAAGGCTTACGGCACAGGTGAGGGTATGGAAACGTGGGAGGGTCAGTTTACGTGCTGACGCACGGGTCAGTGCCAGCGTACCGGCCAGATGTAGGCTACGGCTTGTGGGTAAGGTGTAGGGCTGGTGGTGGATTTCCGTTCCGGGCTAGGGTTAGGGTTAGGGAACGGTAAGTCTTAGGGCACAGGTGAGGGTACGGAAACGTGGGAGGGTCAGGCTACGTGCTTACGCACGGGTCAGTGCCAGCGTACGGGCCAGGAGTAGGCTACGGCTTGGGGGTAAGGTGTAGGGCTGGTGGAGGGTTTCCGTTCCGGGCTAGGGTTAGGGTTAGGAAACGGCAAGGCTTAGGGCACAGGTGAGGGTACGGAAACGCGGGAGGGTCAGGCTACGTGCTGACGCACGGGTCAGTGCCTGCGTACGGGCCAGGAGTAGGCTACGGCGTAGGGTAAGGTTTAGGGCTGGTGGTGGGTTTCCGTTCCGGGCTAGGGTTAGGGTTAGGGAACGGCAAGGCTTAGGGCACAGGTGAGGCTACGGAAACGTGGGAAGGTCAGGCTACGTGCTGACGCACGGGTTAGTGCCAGCGTATGGGCCATGAGTGGGCTACGGCTTGGGGGTAAGGTGTAGGGCTGTTGGTGGGTTTCCGTTCCGCGCTAGGGTTAGGGTTAGGGAACGGCAAGGCTTAGGGCACAGGTGAGGGTACGGAAAATTGGGAGGGTCAGGCTACGTGCTGACGCATGGGTCAGTGCCAGCGTACGGGCCAGGAGTAGGCTACGGCATAGGGTATGGTGTAGGGCTGGTGGTGGGTTTCCGTTCCGGGCTAGGGTTAGGGTTAGGGAACGGCAAGGCTTAGGGCACAGGTGAGGGTGTGGAAACGTGGGAGGGTCAGGCTACGTGCTGACCCACGGGTCAGTGCCAGCGTACGGGCCATGAGTAGGCTACGGATTGGGGGTAAGTTGTAGGGCTGGTGGTGGGTTTCCGTTCCGGGCTAGGGTTAGGGTTAGGGAACGGCAAGGCTTAGGGGACAGGTGAGGGTGTGGAAACGTGGGAGGGTCAGGCTACGTGCTGACGCACGGGTCAGTGCCAGCGTAAGGGCCATGAGTAGGCTACGGCTTGGGAGTAAGGTGTAGGGCTGGTGGTGGGTTTCCGTTCGGGGCTAGGGTTAGGGTTAGGGAACGGCAAGGCTTAGGGCACAGGTGAGGGTACGGAAACGTCGGAGGGTCAGGCTACGTGCTGACGCACGGGTCAGTGCCAGCGTACGGGCCAGGAGTAGGCTACTGATTGGGGGTAAGGTGTACGGCTGGTGGTGGGTTTCCGTTCCGGGCTAGGGTTAGGGTTAGGGAACGGCTAGGCTTAGGGCACAGGTGAGGGTACGGAAACGTGGGAGGGTCAGGCTACATGCTGATGCACGGGTCAGTGCCAGCGTACGGGCCAGGAGAAGGCTACGGCGTAGGGTAAGGTGTAGGGCTGGTGGTGTGTTTCCGTTCCATACTAGGGTTAGGGTTAGGGAAAGGCAAGGCTTAGAGCACAGGTGAGGGTACGGAAACGTGGGAGGGTCAGGCTACGTGCTGACGCACGGGTCAGTGCCAGCGTATGGGCCAGGTGTAGGCTACGGCTTGTGGGTAAGGTGTAGGGCTGGTGGTGGTTTTCCGTTCCGCGCTAGGGTTAGGGTTAGGGAACGGCAAGGCTTAGGGCACAGGTGAGGGTACGGAAACGTGGGAGGGTCAGGCTACGTGCTGACGCACGGGTCAGTGCCAGCGTACGGGCCAGGAGTAGGCTATGGCGTATGGTAAGGTTTAGGGCTGGTGGTGGGTTTCCGTTGCGGGCTAGGGTTAGGGTTAGGGAACGGCAAGGCTTAGGGCACAGGTGAGGGTACGGAAACGTGGGAGGGTCAGGCTACGTGCTGACGCACGGGTTAGTGCCAGCGTATGGGCCATGAGTAGGCTACGGCTTGGGGTTAAGGTGTAGGGCTGGTGGTGGGTTTCCGTTCCGGGCTAAGGTTAGGGTTAGGGAACGGCAAGGCTTAGGGCACAGGTGAGGGTACGGAAACGCGGGAGGGTCAGGCTACGTGCTGACGCACGGGTCAGTGCCTGCGTACGGGCCAGGAGTAGGCTACGGCGTAGGGTAAGGTTTAGGGCTGGTGGTGGGTTTCCGTTCCGGGCTAGGGTTAGGGTTAGGGAACGGCAAGGCTTAGGGCACAGGTGAGGGTACGGAAACGTGGGAAGGTCAGGCTACATGCTGACGCACGGGTTAGTGCCAGCGTATGGGCCATGAGTAGGCTACGGCTTGGGGGTAAATTGTAGGGCTGGTGGTGGGTTTCCGTTCCTGGATAGGGTTAGAGTTAGGGAACGGCAAGGCTTAGGGCTCAGGTGAGGGTACGGAAACCTGGGAGGGTCAGGCTACGTGCTGAACCACGGGTCAGTGCCAGCGTAGTGTCCAGGTGTAGGCTTCGGCTTGTGGGTAAGTTGTAGGGCTGGTGGTGGGTTTCCGTTCCGGGCTAGGGTTAGGGTTAGGGAACGGCTAGGCTTAGGGCACAGGTGAGGGTGTGGAAACGTGGGAGGTTCAGGCTACGTGCTGACGCACGGGTCAGTGCCAGCGTACGGGCCATGAGTAGGCTACGGCTTGGGAGTAAGTTGTAGGGCTGGTGGTGGGTTTCCGTTCCGGGCTAGGGTTAGGGTTAGGGAACGGCAAGGCTTAGGGCACAGGTGAGGGTAAGGAAACTTGGGAGGGTCAGGCTAAGTGCTGACGCACGGGTCAGTGCCAGCGTACGGGCCAGGAGTAGGCTACGGCGTAGGATAAGGTGTAGGTCTGGTGGTGGGTTTCCGTTCGGGGCTAGGGTTAGGGTTAGGGAACGGCAAGGCTTAGAGCACAGTTGAGGGTACGGAAACGTGGGAGGGTCAGGCTACGTGCTGACGCATGGGTCAGTGCCAGCGTACGGGCCATGAGTAGGCTACGGCTTGGGGGTAAGGTGTTGGGCTGGTGGTGGGTTTCCGTTCCGCGCTAAGGTTAGGGTTAGGGAAAGGCAAGGCTTAGGGCACAGGTGAGGGTACGGAAACGTGGGAGGGTCAGGCTACGTGCTGACGCATGTGTCAGTGCCAGCGTAAGGGCCAGGAGTAGGCTACGGCTTGGGTGTAAGTTGTAGGGCTGGTGGTGGGTTTCCGTTCCGGGCTAGGGTTAGGGTTAGGGAACGGCAAGGCTTAGGGCACAGGTGAGGGTACGGAAACGTGGGAGGGTCAGGCTACGTGCTGACGCACGGGTCAGTGCCAGCGTACAGGCCAGGAGTAGGCTACGGCGTAGGGTAAGGTGTAGGGCTGGTGGTGGGTTTCCGTTCCGGTCTAGGGTTAGGGTTAGGGAACGGCAAGGCTTAGGGCACAGGTGAGGGTACGGAAACGTGGGAGTGTCAGGCTACGTGCTGACGCAGGGGACAGTGCCAGCGTATGGGCCAGGGTAGGCTACGGCTTGGGGGTATGTTGTAGGGCTGGTGGTGGGTTTCCGTTCCGGGTTAGGGTTAGGGTTAGGGAACGGCAAGGCTTAGGACACAAGTGAGTGTGTGAAAACGTGGGAGGGTCAGGCTACGTGCTGACGCATGGGTCAGTGCCAGCGTACGGGCCAGGAGTAGGCTATGGCGTAGGGTAAGGTGTAGGGCTGGTGGTGGGTTTCCGTTCCGGGCTAGGGTTTGGGTTAGGGAACGGCAAGGCTTAGAGCACAGATGAGGGTACGGAAACGTGGGAGGGTCAGGCTACGTGCTGACGCACGGGTCAGTGCCAGCGTACGGGCCAGGAGTAGGCTACGGCTTGGGGGTAAGTTGTAGGGCTGGTGGTGGGTTTCCGTTACGCGCTAGGGTTAGGGTTAGGGAACGGCAAGGCTTAGGGCACAGGTGAGGGTACGGAAACGTGGGAGGGTCAGGCTACGTGCTGACGCACGGGTCAGTTCCAGCGTACGGGCCAGGAATAGGCTACGGCTTGGGCTAAGGTGTAGGGCTGGTGGTGGGTTTCCGTTCCGGGCTAGGGTTAGGGTTACTGAACGGCAAGGCTTAGGGCACAGGTGAGGGTACGGAAACGTGGGATGGTCAGGCTACGTGCTGATGCACGGGTCAGTGCCAGCGCACGGGCCAGGAGTAGGCTACGGCGTAGGGTAAGGTTTAGGGCTGGTGGTGGGTTTCCGTTCCGGGCTAGGGTTAGGGTTAGGGAACGGCAAGGCTTAGGGCACAGGTGAGGGTACGGAAACGTGGGAAGTTCAGGCTACGTGCTGACGCACGGGTTAGTGCCAGCGTATGGGCCATGAGTGGGCTACGGCTTGGGGGTAAGGTGTAGGGCTGGTGGTGGGTTTCCGTTCCGCGCTAGGGTTAGGGTTAGGGAACGGCAAGGCTTAGGGCACAGGTGATGGTACGGAAAAGTGGGAGGGTCAGGCTACGTGCTGACGCACGGTTCAGTGCCAGCGTACGGGACAGGAGTAGGCTACGGCATAGGGTATGGTGTAGGGCTGGTGGTGGGTTTCCGTTCCGGGCTAGGGTTAGGGTTAGGGAACGGCAAGGCTTAGGGCACAGGTGAGGGTGTGGAAACGTGGGAGGGTCAGGCTACGTGCTGACGCACGGGTCAGTGCCAGCGTACGGGCCAGGAGTAGGCTACAGCTTGGGGGTAAGGTGTAGGGTTGGTGGAGGTTTTCCGTTCCGCGCTAGGGTTAGGGTTAGGAAACGGCAAGGCTTAGGGCACAGGTGAGGGTACGGAAACGTGGGAGGGTCAGGCTACGTGCTGACGCATGGGTCAGTGCCAGCGTACGGGCAAGGCGTAGGCTACGGTGTAGGGTAAGGTGTAGGGCTGGTGGTGGGTTTCCGTTCCGGGCTAGGGTTAGGGTTAGGGAACGGCAAGGCTTAGGGCACAGGTGAGGGTACGGAAACGTGGGAGGGTCAGGCTACGTGCTGACGCACGGGTCAGTGCCAGCGTACGGGCCAGGAGTAGGCTACGGCTTGGGGCTAAGTTGTAGGGCTGGTGGTGGGTTTCCGTTCCGGGCTAGGGTTAGGGTTAGGGAACGGCAAGGCTTAGGGCACAGGTGAGGGTACGGAAACGTGGGAGGGTCAGGCTACGTGCTGACGCACGGGTCAGTGCCAGCATACGGGACAGGAGTAGGCTACGGCTTGGGGGTAAGGTGTAGGGCTGGTGGTGGGTTTCCGTTCCGGGCTAGGGTTAGGGTTAGGGAACGGCAAGGCTTAGGGCACAGGTGAGGGTACGGAACCTTGGGAGGGTCAGGCTACGTGCTGACGCACGGGTCAGTGCCAGCGTACGGGCCAGGAGTAGGCTATGGCGTAGGGTAGGGTGTAGGGCTGGTGGTGGGTTTCCGTTCCGTGCTAGGGTTAGGGTTAGGGAACGGCAAGGCTTAGAGCACAGGTGAGGGTACGGAAACGTGGGAGGGTCAGGCTAGGTGCTGACGCACGGGTCAGTGCCAGCGTACGGGCCAGGAGTAGGCTACGGCTTGGGGGTAAGGTGTAGGGCTGGTGGTGGTTTTCCGTTCCGGTCTAGGGTTAGGGTTAGGGAACGGTAAGGCTTATGGCACAGGTGAGGGTACGGAAACGTGGGAGGGTCAGGCTACGTGCTGACGCACGGGTCAGTGCCAGCGTACGGGCCAGGAGAAGGCTACGGCTTGGGGGTAAGTTTTAGCGCTGGTGGTGGGTTTCCGTTCCGGGCTAAGGTTAGGATTAGGGAACGGCAAGGCTTAGGGCACAGGTGAGGGTACGGAAACGTGGGAGGGTCAGGCTACGTGCTGACGCACGTGTCAGTGCCAGCGTACAGGCCAGGAGTAGGCTACGGCGTAGGGTAAGGTGTAGGGTTGGTGGTGGGTTTCCGTTCCGGTCTAGGGTTAGGGTTAGGGAACGGCAAGGCTTAGGGCACACGTGAGGGTACGGAAACGTGGGAGTGTCAGGCTACGTGCTGACGCAGGGGACAGTGCCAGCATATGGGCCAGGGTAGGCTACGGCTTGGGGGTATGTTGTAGGGCTGGTGGTGGGTTTCCGTTCCGGGTTAGGGTTAGGGTTAGGGAACGGCAAGGCTTAGGACACAATTGAGTGTGTGAAAACGTGGGAGGGTCAGGCTACGTGCTGACGCATGGGTCAGTGCCAGCGTACGGGCCAGGAGTAGGCTACGGCTTGGGGGTAAGTTGTAGGGCTGGTGGTGGGTTTCCGTTACGCGCTAGGGTTAGGGTTAGGGAACGGCAAGGCTTAGGGCACAGGTGAGGGTACGGAAACGTGGGAGGGTCAGGCTACGTGCTGACGCACGGGTCAGTTCCAGCGTACGGGCCAGGAGTAGGCTACAGCTTGGGGGTAAGGTTTAGGGCTGGTGGTGGGTTTCCGTTCCGGGCTAGGGTTAGGGTTACTGAACGGCAAGGCTTAGGGCACAGGTGAGGGTACGGAAACGTGGGATGGTCAGGCTACGTGCTGATGCACGGGTCAGTGCCAGCGCATGGGCCAGGAGTAGGCTACGGCGTAGGGTAAGGTTTAGGGCTGGTGGTGGGTTTCCGTTCCGGGCTAGGGTTAGGGTTAGGGAACGGCAAGGCTTAGGGCACAGGTGAGGGTACGGAAACGTGGGAAGGTCAGGCTACGTGCTGACGCACGGGTTAGTGCCAGCATATGGGCCATGAGTGGGCTACGGCTTGGGGGTAAGGTGTAGGGCTGGTGGTGGGTTTCCGTTCCGCGCTAGGGTTAGGGTTAGGGAACGGCAAGACTTAGGGCACAGGTGAGGGTACGGAAACGTGGGAGGGTCAGGCTACGTGCTGACGCACGGGTCAGTGCCAGCGTACGGGCCAGGAGTAGGCTACGGCATAGGGTATGGTGTAGGGCTGGTGGTGGGTTTCCGTTCCGGGCTAGGGTTAGGGTTAGGGAACGGCAAGGCTTAGGGCACAGGTGAGGGTGTGGAAACGTGGGAGGGTCAGGCTACGTGCTGACGCACGGGTCAGTGCCAGCGTACGGGCCAGGAGTAGGCTACGGATTAGGGGTAAGTTGTAGGGCTGGTGGTGGGTTTCCGTTCCGGGCTGGGGTTAGGGTTAGGGAACGGCAAGGCTTAGGGGACAGGTGAGGGTGTGGAAACGTGGGAGGGTCAGGCTACGTGCTGACGCACGGGTCAGTGCCAGCGTACGGGCCATGAGTAGGCTACGGCTTGGGAGTAAGTTGTAGGGCTGGTGGTGGGTTTCCGTTCGGGGCTAGGGTTAGGGTTAGGGAACGGCAAGGCTTAGGGCACAGGTGAGGGTACGGAAACGTCGGAGGGTCAGGCTACGTGCTGACGCACGGGTCAGTGCCAGCGTACGGGCCAGGAGTAGGCTACTGATTGGGGGTAAGGTGTACAGCTGGTGGTGGGTTTCCGTTCCGGGCTAGGGTTAGGGTTAGGGAACGGCTAGGCTTAGGGCACAGGTGAGGGTACGGAAACGTGGGAGGGTCAGGCTACGTGCTGACGCACGGGTCAGTGCCAGCGTACGGGCCAGGAATAGGCTATGGCGTAGGGTATGGTTTAGGGCTGGTGGTGGGTTTCCGTTCCGGGCTAGGGTTAGGGTTAGGGAACGGCAAGGCTTAGGGCACAGGTGAGGGTACGGAAACGTGGGAGGGTCAGGCTACGTGCTGACGCACGGGTTAGTGCCAGCGTATGGGCCATGAGTAGGCTACGGCTTGGGGTTAAGGTGTAGGGCTGGTGGTGGGTTTCCGTTCCGGGCTAGGGTTAGGGTTAGGGAACGGCAAGGCTTAGGGCACAGGTGAGGGTACGGAAACGCGGGAGGGTCAGGCTACGTGCTGACGCACGGGTCAGTGCCTGCGTACGGGCCAGGAGTAGGCTACGGCGTAGGGTAAGGTTTAGGGCTGGTGGTGGGTTTCCGTTCCAGGCTAGGGTTAGGGTTAGGGAACGGCAAGGCTTAGGGCACAGGTGAGGGTACGGAAACGTGGGAAGGTCAGGCTACATGCTGACGCACGGGTTAGTGCCAGCGTATGGGCCATGAGTAGGCTACGGCTTGGGGGTAAGGTGTAGGGCTGGTGGTGGGTTTCCGTTCCTGGATAGGGTTAGAGTTAGGGAACGGCAAGGCTTAGGGCTCAGGTGAGGGTACGGAAACCTGGGAGGGTCAGGCTACGTGCTGAACCACGGGTCAGTGCCAGCGTAGTGTCCAGGTGTAGGCTTCGGCTTGTGGGTAAGTTGTAGGGCTGGTGGTGGGTTTCCGTTCCGGGCTAGGGTTAGGGTTAGGGAACGGCAAGGCTTAGGGCACAGGTGAGGGTGTGGAAACGTGGGAGGTTCAGGCTACGTGCTGACGCACGGGTCAGTGCCAGCGTACGGGCCATGAGTAGGCTACGGCTTGGGAGTAAGTTGTAGGGCTGGTGGTGGGTTTCCGTTCCGGGCTAGGGTTAGGGTTAGGGAACGGCAAGGCTTAGGGCACAGGTGAGGGTAAGGAAACTTGGGAGGGTCAGGCTAAGTGCTGACGCACGGGTCAGTGCCAGCGTACGGGCCAGGAGTAGGCTACGGCGTAGGATAAGGTGTAGGTCTGGTGGTGGGTTTCCGTTCCATGCTAGGGTTAGGGTTAGGGAACGGCAAGGCTTAGAGCACAGTTGAGGGTACGGAAACGTGGGAGGGTCAGGCTACGTGCTGACGCATGGGTCAGTGCCAGCGTACGGGCCATGAGTAGGCTACGGCTTGGGGGTAAGGTGTTGGGCTGGTGGTGGGTTTCCGTTCCGCGCTAAGGTTAGGGTTAGGGAAAGGCAAGGCTTAGGGCACAGGTGAGGGTACGGAAACGTGGGAGGGTCAGGCTACGTGCTGACGCATGTGTCAGTGCCAGCGTAAGGGCCAGGAGTAGGCTACGGCTTGGGTGTAAGTTGTAGGGCTGGTGGTGGGTTTCCGTTCCGGGCTAGGGTTAGGGTTAGGGAACGGCAAGGCTTAGGGCACAGGTGAGGGTACGGAAACGTGGGAGGGTCAGGCTACGTGCTGACGCACGGGTCAGTGCCAGCGTACAGGCCAGGAGTAGGCTACGGCGTAGGGTAAGGTGTAGGGCTGGTGGTGGGTTTCCGTTCCGGTCTAGGGTTAGGGTTAGGGAACGGCAAGGCTTAGGGCACAGGTGAGGGTACGGAAACGTGGGAGGGTCAGGCTACGTGCTCACGCACGGGTCAGTGCCAGCGTACCGGCCAGGTGTAGGCTACGGCTTGTGGGTAAGGTGTAGGGTTAGTGGTGGGTTTCCGTTCCGGGCTAGGGTTAGGGTTAGGAAACGGCAAGGCTTAAGGCACAGGTGAGGGTACGGAAACGTGGGAGGGTCAGGCTACGTGCTGATGCACGGGTCAGTGCCAGCGTACGGGCCAGGAGTAGGCTACGGCTTGGGGGTAAGGTGTAGGGCTGGTGGTGGGTTTCCGTTCTGGGCTAGGTTTAGGGTTAGGGAACGGCAAGGCTTAGGGCACAGGTGAGGGTACGGAAACGTGGGAGGGTCAGGCTACGTGCTGACGCACGGGTCAGTGCCAGCGTACGGGCCAGTAGTAGGCTACGGCTTGGGGCTAAGTTGTAGGGCTGGTGGTGGGTTTCCGTTCCGGGCTAGGGTTAGGGTTAGGGAACGGCAAGGCTTAGGGCACAGGTGAGGGTACGGAAACGTGGGAGGGTCAGGCTACGTGCTGACGCACGGGTCAGTGCCAGCATACGGGACAGGCGTAGGCTACGGCTTGGGGGTAAGGTGTAGGGCTGGTGGTGGGTTTCCGTTCCGGGCTAGGGTTAGGGTTAGGGAACGGCAAGGCTTAGGGCACAGGTGAGGGTACGGAAACTTGGGAGGGTCAGGCTACGTGCTGACGCACGGGTCAGTGCCAGCGTACGGGCCAGGAGTAGGCTATGGCGTAGGGTAAGGTGTAGGGCTGGTGGTGGGTTTCCGTTCTGTGCTAGGGTTAGGGTTAGGGAACGGCAAGGCTTAGAGCACAGGTGAGGGTACGGAAACGTGGGAGGGTCAGGCTAGGTGCTGACGCACGGGTCAGTGCCAGCGTACGGGCCAGGAGTAGGCTACGGCTTGGGGGTAAGGTGTAGGGCTGGTGGTGGTTTTCCATTCCGGGCTAGGGTTAGGGTTAGGGAACAGTAAGGCTTATGGCACAGGTGAGGGTACGGAAACGTGGGAGTGTCAGGCTACGTGCTGACGCAGGGGACAGTGCCAGCGTATGGGCCAGGGTAGGCTACGGCTTGGGGGTATGTTGTAGGGCTGGTGGTGGTTTTCCGTTCCGGGTTAGGGTTAGGGTTAGGGAACGGCAAGGCTTAGGACACAAGTGAGTGTGTGAAAACGTGGGAGCGTCAGGCTACGTGCTGACGCATGGGTCAGTGCCAGCGTACGGGCCAGGAGTAGGCTATGGCGTAGGGTAAGGTGTAGGGCTGGTGGTGGGTTTCCATTCCGGGCTAGGGTTTGTGTTAGGGAACGGCAAGGCTTAGAGCACAGGTGAGGGTACGGAATCGTGGGAGGGTCAGGCTACGTGCTGACGCACGGGTCAGTGCCAGCGTACGGGCCAGGAGTAGGCTACGGCTTGGGGGTAAGTTGTAGGGCTGGTGGTGGGTTTCCGTTACGCGCTAGGGTTAGGGTTAGGGAACGGCAAGGCTTAGGGCACAGGTGAGGGTACGGAAACTTGGGAGGGTCAGGCTACGTGCTGACGCACGGGTCAGTTCCAGCGTACGGGCCAGGAGTAGGCTACAGCTTGGGGGTAAGGTGTAGGGCTGGTGGTGGGTTTCCGTTCCGGGCTAGGGTTAGGGTTACTGAACGGCAAGGCTTAGGGCACAGGTGAGGGTACGGAAACGTGGGAGGGTCAGGCTACGTGCTGATGCACGGGTCAGTGCCCGCGCACGGGCCAGGAGTAGGCTACGGCGTAGGGTAAGGTTTAGGGCTGGTGGTGGGTTTCCGTTCCGGGCTAGGGTTAGGGTTAGGGAACGGCAAGGCTTAGGGCACAGGTGAGGGTACGGAAACGTGGGAAGTTCAGGCTACGTGCTGACGCACGGGTTAGTGCCAGCGTATGGGCCATGAGTGGGCTACGGCTTGGGGGTAAGGTGTAGGGCTGGTGGTGGGTTTCCGTTCCGCGCTAGGGTTAGGGTTAGGGAACGGCAAGGCTTAGGGCACAGGTGATGGTACGGAAAAGTGGGAGGGTCAGGCTACGTGCTGACGCACGGTTCAGTGCCAGCGTACGGGACAGGAGTAGGCTACGGCATAGGGTATGGTGTAGGGCTGGTGGTGGGTTTCCGTTCCGGGCTAGGGTTAGGGTTAGGGAACGGCAAGGCTTAGGGCACAGGTGAGGGTGTGGAAACGTGGGAGGGTCAGGCTACGTGCTGACGCACGGGTCAGTGCCAGCGTACGGGCCAGGAGTAGGCTACAGCTTGGGGGTAAGGTGTAGGGTTGGTGGAGGTTTTCCGTTCCGCGCTAGGGTTAGGGTTAGGAAACGGCAAGGCTTAGGGCACAGGTGAGGGTACGGAAACGTGGGAGGGTCAGGCTACGTGCTGACGCATGGGTCAGTGCCAGCGTACGGGCAAGGCGTAGGCTACGGTGTAGGGTAAGGTGTAGGGCTGGTGGTGGGTTTCCGTTCCGGGCTAGGGTTAGGGTTAGGGAACGGCAAGGCTTAGGGCACAGGTGAGGGTACGGAAACGTGGGAGGGTCAGGCTACGTGCTGACGCACGGGTCAGTGCCAGCGTACGGGCCAGGAGTAGGCTACGGCTTGGGGCTAAGTTGTAGGGCTGGTGGTGGGTTTCCGTTCCGGGCTAGGGTTAGGGTTAGGGAACGGCAAGGCTTAGGGCACAGGTGAGGGTACGGAAACGTGGGAGGGTCAGGCTACGTGCTGACGCACGGGTCAGTGCCAGCATACGGGACAGGAGTAGGCTACGGCTTGGGGGTAAGGTGTAGGGCTGGTGGTGGGTTTCCGTTCCGGGCTAGGGTTAGGGTTAGGGAACGGCAAGGCTTAGGGCACAGGTGAGGGTACGGAACCTTGGGAGGGTCAGGCTACGTGCTGACGCACGGGTCAGTGCCAGCGTACGGGCCAGGAGTAGGCTATGGCGTAGGGTAGGGTGTAGGGCTGGTGGTGGGTTTCCGTTCCGTGCTAGGGTTAGGGTTAGGGAACGGCAAGGCTTAGAGCACAGGTGAGGGTACGGAAACGTGGGAGGGTCAGGCTACGTGCTGACGCACGGGTCAGTGCCAGCGTACGGGCCAGGAGTAGGCTACGGCTTGGGGGTAAGGTGTAGGGCTGGTGGTGGTTTTCCGTTCCGGGCTAGGGTTAGGGTTAGGGAACGGTAAGGCTTATGGCACAGGTGAGGGTACGGAAACGTGGGAGGGTCAGGCTACGTGCTGACGCACGGGTCAGTGCCAGCGTACGGGCCAGGAGAAGGCTACGGCTTGGGGGTAAGTTTTAGCGCTGGTGGTGGGTTTCCGTTCCGGGCTAAGGTTAGGATTAGGGAACGGCAAGGCTTAGGGCACAGGTGAGGGTACGGAAACGTGGGAGGGTCAGGCTACGTGCTGACGCACGGGTCAGTGCCAGCGTACAGGCCAGGAGTAGGCTACGGCGTAGGGTAAGGTGTAGGGTTGGTGGTGGGTTTCCGTTCCGGTCTAGGGTTAGGGTTAGGGAACGGCAAGGCTTAGGGCACAGGTGAGGGTACGGAAACGTGGGAGTGTCAGGCTACGTGCTGACGCAGGGGACAGTGCCAGCATATGGGCCAGGGTAGGCTACGGCTTGGGGGTATGTTGTAGGGCTGGTGGTGGGTTTCCGTTCCGGGTTAGGGTTAGGGTTAGGGAACGGCAAGGCTTAGGACACAATTGAGTGTGTGAAAACGTGGGAGGGTCAGGCTACGTGCTGACGCATGGGTCAGTGCCAGCGTACGGGCCAGGAGTAGGCTACGGCTTGGGGGTAAGTTGTAGGGCTGGTGGTGGGTTTCCGTTACGCGCTAGGGTTAGGGTTAGGGAACGGCAAGGCTTAGGGCACAGGTGAGGGTACGGAAACGTGGGAGGGTCAGGCTACGTGCTGACGCACGGGTCAGTTCCAGCGTACGGGCCAGGAGTAGGCTACAGCTTGGGGGTAAGGTTTAGGGCTGGTGGTGGGTTTCCGTTCCGGGCTAGGGTTAGGGTTACTGAACGGCAAGGCTTAGGGCACAGGTGAGGGTACGGAAACGTGGGATGGTCAGGCTACGTGCTGATGCACGGGTCAGTGCCAGCGCATGGGCCAGGAGTAGGCTACGGCGTAGGGTAAGGTTTAGGGCTGGTGGTGGGTTTCCGTTCCGGGCTAGGGTTAGGGTTAGGGAACGGCAAGGCTTAGGGCACAGGTGAGGGTACGGAAACGTGGGAAGGTCAGGCTACGTGCTGACGCACGGGTTAGTGCCAGCGTATGGGCCATGAGTGGGCTACGGCTTGGGGGTAAGGTGTAGGGCTGGTGGTGGGTTTCCGTTCCGCGCTAGGGTTAGGGTTAGGGAACGGCAAGACTTAGGGCACAGGTGAGGGTACGGAAACGTGGGAGGGTCAGGCTACGTGCTGACGCACGGGTCAGTGCCAGCGTACGGGCCAGGAGTAGGCTACGGCATAGGGTATGGTGTAGGGCTGGTGGTGGGTTTCCGTTCCGGGCTAGGGTTAGGGTTAGGGAACGGCAAGGCTTAGGGCACGGGTGAGGGTGTGGAAACGTGGGAGGGTCAGGCTACGTGCTGACGCACGGGTCAGTGCCAGCGTACGGGCCAGGAGTAGGCTACGGATTAGGGGTAAGTTGTAGGGCTGGTGGTGGGTTTCCGTTCCGGGCTAGGGTTAGGGTTAGGGAACGGCAAGGCTTAGGGGACAGGTGAGGGTGTGGAAACGTGGGAGGGTCAGGCTACGTGCTGACGCACGGGTCAGTGCCAGCGTACGGGCCATGAGTAGGCTACGGCTTGGGAGTAAGTTGTAGGGCTGGTGGTGGGTTTCCGTTCGGGGCTAGGGTTAGGGTTAGGGAACGGCAAGGCTTAGGGCACAGGTGAGGGTACGGAAACGTCGGAGGGTCAGGCTACGTGCTGACGCACGGGTCAGTGCCAGCGTACGGGCCAGGAGTAGGCTACTGATTGGGGGTAAGGTGTACAGCTGGTGGTGGGTTTCCGTTCCGGGCTAGGGTTAGGGTTAGGGAACGGCTAGGCTTAGGGCACAGGTGAGGGTACGGAAACGTGGGAGGGTCAGGCTACGTGCTGACGCACGGGTCAGTGCCAGCGTACGGGCCAGGAATAGGCTATGGCGTAGGGTATGGTTTAGGGCTGGTGGTGGGTTTCCGTTCCGGGCTAGGGTTAGGGTTAGGGAACGGCAAGGCTTAGGGCACAGGTGAGGGTACGGAAACGTGGGAGGGTCAGGCTACGTGCTGACGCACGGGTTAGTGCCAGCGTATGGGCCATGAGTAGGCTACGGCTTGGGGTTAAGGTGTAGGGCTGGTGGTGGGTTTCCGTTCCGGGCTAGGGTTAGGGTTAGGGAACGGCAAGGCTTAGGGCACAGGTGAGGGTACGGAAACGCGGGAGGGTCAGGCTACGTGCTGACGCACGGGTCAGTGCCTGCGTACGGGCCAGGAGTAGGCTACGGCGTAGGGTAAGGTTTAGGGCTGGTGGTGGGTTTCCGTTCCGGGCTAGGGTTAGGGTTAGGGAACGGCAAGGCTTAGGGCACAGGTGAGGGTACGGAAACGTGGGAAGGTCAGGCTACATGCTGACGCACGGGTTAGTGCCAGCGTATGGGCCATGAGTAGGCTACGGCTTGGGGGTAAGGTGTAGGGCTGGTGGTGGGTTTCCGTTCCTGGATAGGGTTAGAGTTAGGGAACGGCAAGGCTTAGGGCTCAGGTGAGGGTACGGAAACCTGGGAGTGTCAGGCTACGTGCTGAACCACGGGTCAGTGCCAGCGTAGTGTCCAGGTGTAGGCTTCGGCTTGTGGGTAAGTTGTAGGGCTGGTGGTGGGTTTCCGTTCCGGGCTAGGGTTAGGGTTAGGGAACGGCAAGGCTTAGGGCACAGGTGAGGGTGTGGAAACGTGGGAGGTTCAGGCTACGTGCTGACGCACGGGTCAGTGCCAGCGTACGGGCCATGAGTAGGCTACGGCTTGGGAGTAAGTTGTAGGGCTGGTGGTGGGTTTCCGTTCCGGGCTAGGGTTAGGGTTAGGGAACGGCAAGGCTTAGGGCACAGGTGAGGGTAAGGAAACTTGGGAGGGTCAGGCTAAGTGCTGACGCACGGGTCAGTGCCAGCGTACGGGCCAGGAGTAGGCTACGGCGTAGGATAAGGTGTAGGTCTGGTGGTGGGTTTCCGTTCCATGCTAGGGTTAGGGTTAGGGAACGGCAAGGCTTAGAGCACAGTTGAGGGTACGGAAACGTGGGAGGGTCAGGCTACGTGCTGACGCATGGGTCAGTGCCAGCGTACGGGCCATGAGTAGGCTACGGCTTGGGGGTAAGGTGTTGGGCTGGTGGTGGGTTTCCGTTCCGCGCTAAGGTTAGGGTTAGGGAAAGGCAAGGCTTAGGGCACAGGTGAGGGTACGGAAACGTGGGAGGGTCAGGCTACGTGCTGACGCATGTGTCAGTGCCAGCGTAAGGGCCAGGAGTAGGCTACGGCTTGGGTGTAAGTTGTAGGGCTGGTGGTGGGTTTCCGTTCCGGGCTAGGGTTAGGGTTAGGGAACGGCAAGGCTTAGGGCACAGGTGAGGGTACGGAAACGTGGGAGGGTCAGGCTACGTGCTGACGCACGGGTCAGTGCCAGCGTACAGGCCAGGAGTAGGCTACGGCGTAGGGTAAGGTGTAGGGCTGGTGGTGGGTTTCCGTTCCGGTCTAGGGTTAGGGTTAGGGAACGGCAAGGCTTAGGGCACAGGTGAGGGTACGGAAACGTGGGAGGGTCAGGCTACGTGCTCACGCACGGGTCAGTGCCAGCGTACCGGCCAGGTGTAGGCTACGGCTTGTGGGTAAGGTGTAGGGTTAGTGGTGGGTTTCCGTTCCGGGCTAGGGTTAGGGTTAGGAAACGGCAAGGCTTAGGGCACAGGTGAGGGTACGGAAACGTGGGAGGGTCAGGCTACGTGCTGATGCACGGGTCAGTGCCAGCGTACGGGCCAGGAGTAGGCTACGGCTTGGGGGTAAGGTGTAGGGCTGGTGGTGGGTTTCCGTTCCGGGCTAGGGTTAGGGTTAGGGAACGGCAAGGCTTAGGGCACAGGTGAGGGTGTGGAAACGTGGGAGGTTCAGGCTACGTGCTGACGCACGGGTCAGTGCCAGCGTACGGGCCATGAGTAGGCTACGGCTTGGGAGTAAGTTGTAGGGCTGGTGGTGGGTTTCCGTTCCGTGCTAGGGTTAGGGTTAGGGAACGGCAAGGCTTAGGGCACAGGTGAGGGTAAGGAAACTTGGGAGGGTCAGGCTAAGTGCTGACGCACGGGTCAGTGCCAGCGTACGGGCCAGGAGTAGGCTACGGCGTAGGATAAGGTGTAGGTCTGGTGGTGGGTTTCCGTTCCATGCTAGGGTTAGGGTTAGGGAACGGCAAGGCTTAGAGCACAGTTGAGGGTACGGAAACGTGGGAGGGTCAGGCTACGTGCTGACGCATGGGTCAGTGCCAGCGTACGGGCCATGAGTAGGCTACGGCTTGGGGGTAAGGTGTTGGGCTGGTGGTGGGTTTCCGTTCCGCGCTAAGGTTAGGGTTAGGGAAAGGCAAGGCTTAGGGCACAGGTGAGGGTACGGAAACGTGGGAGGGTCAGGCTACGTGCTGACGCATGTGTCAGTGCCAGCGTAAGGGCCAGGAGTAGGCTACGGCTTGGGTGTAAGTTGTAGGGCTGGTGGTGGGTTTCCGTTCCGGGCTAGGGTTAGGGTTAGGGAACGGCAAGGCTTAGGGCACAGGTGAGGGTACGGAAACGTGGGAGGGTCAGGCTACGTGCTGACGCACGGGTCAGTGCCAGCGTACAGGCCAGGAGTAGGCTACGGCGTAGGGTAAGGTGTAGGGCTGGTGGTGGGTTTCCGTTCCGGTCTAGGGTTAGGGTTAGGGAACGGCAAGGCTTAGGGCACAGGTGAGGGTACGGAAACGTGGGAGGGTCAGGCTACGTGCTCACGCACGGGTCAGTGCCAGCGTACCGGCCAGGTGTAGGCTACGGCTTGTGGGTAAGGTGTAGGGTTAGTGGTGGGTTTCCGTTCCGGGCTAGGGTTAGGGTTAGGAAACGGCAAGGCTTAGGGCACAGGTGAGGGTACGGAAACGTGGGAGGGTCAGGCTACGTGCTGATGCACGGGTCAGTGCCAGCGTACGGGCCAGGAGTAGGCTACGGCTTGGGGGTAAGGTGTAGGGCTGGTGGTGGGTTTCCGTTCTGGGCTAGGTTTAGGGTTAGGGAACGGCAAGGCTTAGGGCACAGGTGAGGGTACGGAAACGTGGGAGGGTCAGGCTACGTGCTGACGCATGGGTCAGTGCCAGCGTACGGGCCAGGAGTAGGCTATGGCGTAGGGTAAGGTGTAGGGCTGGTGGTGGGTTTCCGTTCCGTGCTAGGGTTAGGGTTAGGGAACGGCAAGGCTTAGAGCACAGGTGAGGGTACGGAAACGTGGGAGGGTCAGGCTAGGTGCTGACGCACGGGTCAGTGCCAGCGTACGGGCCAGGAGTAGGCTACGGCTTGGGGGTAAGGTGTAGGGCTGGTGGTGGTTTTCCATTCCGGGCTAGGGTTAGGGTTAGGGAACGGTAAGGCTTATGGCACAGGTGAGGGTACGGAAACGTGGGAGGGTCAGGCTACGTGCTGACGCACGGGTCAGTGCCAGCGTACGGGCCAGGAGAAGGCTACGGCTTGGGGGTAAGTTTTAGCGCTGGTGGTGGGTTTCCGTTCCGGGCTAGGGTTAGGATTAGGGAACGGCAAGGCTTAGGGCACAGGTGAGGGTACGGAAACGTGGGAGGGTCAGGCTACGTGCTGACGCACGGGTCAGTGCCAGCGTACAGGCCAGGAGTAGGCTACGGCGTAGGGTAAGGTGTAGGGCTGGTGGTGGGTTTCCGTTCCGGTCTAGGGTTAGGGTTAGGGAACGGCAAGGCTTAGGGCACAGGTGAGGGTACGGAAACGTGGGAGTGTCAGGCTACGTGCTGACGCAGGGGACAGTGCCAGCGTATGGGCCAGGGTAGGCTACGGCTTGGGGGTATGTTGTAGGGCTGGTGGTGGGTTTCCGTTCCGGGTTAGGGTTAGGGTTAGGGAACGGCAAGGCTTAGGACACAAGTGAGTGTGTGAAAACGTGGGAGGGTCAGGCTACGTGCTGACGCATGGGTCAGTGCCAGCGTACGGGCCAGGAGTAGGCTATGGCGTAGGGTAAGGTGTAGGGCTGGTGGTGGGTTTCCATTCCGGGCTAGGGTTTGGGTTAGGGAACGGCAAGGCTTAGAGCACAGGTGAGGGTACGGAATCGTGGGAGGGTCAGGCTACGTGCTGACGCACGGGTCAGTGCCAGCGTACGGGCCAGGAGTAGGCTACGGCTTGGGGGTAAGTTGTAGGGCTGGTGGTGGGTTTCCGTTACGCGCTAGGGTTAGGGTTAGGGAACGGCAAGGCTTAGGGCACAGGTGAGGGTACGGAAACTTGGGAGGGTCAGGCTACGTGCTGACGCACGGGTCAGTTCCAGCGTACGGGCCAGGAGTAGGCTACAGCTTGGGGGTAAGGTGTAGGGCTGGTGGTGGGTTTCCGTTCCGGGCTAGGGTTAGGGTTACTGAACGGCAAGGCTTAGGGCACAGGTGAGGGTACGGAAACGTGGGATGGTCAGGCTACGTGCTGATGCACGGGTCAGTGCCAGCGCATGGGCCAGGAGTAGGCTACGGCGTAGGGTAAGGTTTAGGACTGGTGGTGGGTTTCCGTTCCGGGCTAGGGTTAGGGTTAGGGAACGGCAAGGCTTAGGGCACAGGTGAGGGTACGGAAACGTGGGAAGGTCAGGCTACGTGCTGACGCACGGGTTAGTGCCAGCGTATGGGCCATGAGTGGGCTACGGCTTGGGGGTAAGGTGTAGGGCTGGTGGTGGGTTTCCGTTCCGCGCTAGGGTTAGGGTTAGGGAACGGCAAGGCTTAGGGCACAGGTGAGGGTACGGAAACGTGGGAGGGTCAGGCTACGTGCTGACGCACGGGTCAGTGCCAGCGTACGGGCCAGGAGTAGGCTACGGCATAGGGTATGGTGTAGGGCTGGTGGTGGGTTTCCGTTCCGGGCTAGGGTTAGGGTTAGGGAACGGCAAGGCTTAGGGCACAGGTGAGGGTGTGGAAACGTGGGAGGGTCAGGCTACGTGCTGACGCACGGGTCAGTGCCAGCGTACGGGCCAGGAGTAGGCTACGGATTAGGGGTAAGTTGTAGGGCTGGTGGTGGGTTTCCGTTCCGGGCTAGGGTTAGGGTTAGGGAACGGCAAGGCTTAGGGGACAGGTGAGGGTGTGGAAACGTGGGAGGGTCAGGCTACGTGCTGACGCACGGGTCAGTGCCAGCGTACGGGCCATGAGTAGGCTACGGCTTGGGAGTAAGGTGTAGGGCTGGTGGTGGGTTTCCGTTCGGGGCTAGGGTTAGGGTTAGGGAACGGCAAGGCTTAGGGCACAGGTGAGGGTACGGAAACGTCGGAGGGTCAGGCTACGTGCTGACGCACGGGTCAGTGCCAGCGTACGGGCCAGGAGTAGGCTACTGATTGGGGGTAAGGTGTACGGCTGGTGGTGGGTTTCCGTTCCGGGCTAGGGTTAGGGTTAGGGAACGGCTAGGCTTAGGGCACAGGTGAGGGTACGGAAACGTGGGAGGTTCAGGCTACATGCTGATGCACGGGTCAGTGCCAGCGTACCGGCCAGGAGAAGGCTACGGCGTAGGGTAAGGTGTAGGGCTGGTGGTGTGTTTCCGTTCCATACTAGGGTTAGGGTTAGGGAAAGGCAAGGCTTAGAGCACAGGTGAGGGTACGGAAACGTGGGAGGGTCAGGCTACGTGCTGACGCACGGGTCAGTGCCAGCGTATGGGCCAGGAGTAGGCTACGGCTTGTGGGTAAGGTGTAGGGCTGGTGGTGGTTTTCCGTTCCGCGCTAGGGTTAGGGTTAGGGAACGGCAAGGCTTAGGGCACAGGTGAGGGTACGGAAACGTGGGAGGGTCAGGCTACGTGCTGACGCACGGGTCAGTGCCAGCGTACGGGCCAGGAGTAGGCTATGGCGTAGGGTAAGGTTTAGGGCTGGTGGTGGTTTTCCGTTCCGGGCTAGGGTTAGGGTTAGGGAACGGCAAGGCTTAGGGCACAGGTGAGGGTACGGAAACATGGGAGGGTCAGGCTACGTGCTGACGCACGGGTTAGTGCCAGCGTATGGGCCATGAGTAGGCTACGGCTTGGGGTTAAGGTGTAGGGCTGGTGGTGGGTTTCCGTTCCGGGCTAGGGTTAGGGTTAGGGAACGGCAAGGCTTAGGGCACAGGTGAGGGTACGGAAACGCGGGAGGGTCAGGCTACGTGCTGACGCACGTGTCAGTGCCTGCGTACGGGCCAGGAGTAGCCTACGGCGTAGGGTAATGTTTAGGGCTGGTGGTGGGTTTCCGTTCCGGGCTAGGGTTAGGGTTAGGGAACGGCAAGGCTTAGGGCACAGGTGAGGGTACGGAAACGGGGGAAGGTCAGGCTACATGCTGACGCACGGGTTAGTGCCAGCGTATGGGCCATGAGTAGGCTACGGCTTGGGGGTAAGGTGTAGGGATGGTGGTGGGTTTCCGTTCCTGGATAGGGTTAGAGTTAGGGAACGGCAAGGCTTAGGGCTCAGGTGAGGGTACGGAAACCTGGGAGGGTCAGGCTACGTGCTGAACCACGGGTCAGTGCCAGCGTAGTGTCCAGGTGTAGGCTTCGGCTTGTGGGTAAGTTGTAGGGCTGGTGGTGGGTTTCCGTTCCGGGCTAGGGTTAGGGTTAGGGAACGGCAAGGCTTAGGGCACAGGTGAGGGTGTGGAAACGTGGGAGGTTCAGGCTACGTGCTGACGCACGGGTCAGTGCCAGCGTACGGGCCATGAGTAGGCTACGGCATGGGAGTAAGTTGTAGGGCTGGTGGTGGGTTTCCGTTCCGGGCTAGGGTTAGGGTTAGGGAACGGCAAGGCTTAGGGCACAGGTGAGGGTAAGGAAACTTGGGAGGGTCAGGCTAAGTGCTGACGCACGGGTCAGTGCCAGCGTACGGGCCAGGAGTAGGCTACGGCTTGGGGGTTAGTTGTAGGGCTGGTGGTGGGTTTCCATTCCAGGCTAGGGTTAAGGTTAGGGAACGGCAAGGCTTAGGGCACAGGTGAGGTTACGGAAACGTGGGAGGATCAGGCTACATGCTGACGCACGTGTCAGTGCCAGCGTACCGGCCAGGTGTAGGCTACGGCTTGTGAGTAAGGTGTAAGGCTGGTGGTGGATTTCCGTTCCGGGCTAGGGTTAGGGTTAGGGAACGGCAAGTCTTAGGGCACAGGTGAGGGTACGGAAACGTGGGAGGGTCAGGCTACGTGCTTACGCACGGGTCAGTGCCAGCGTACGGGCCAGGAGTAGGCTACGGCTTGGGGGTAAGGTGTAGGGCTGGTGGAGGGTTTCCGTTCAGGGCTAGGGTTAGGGATAGGAAACGGCAAGGCTTAGGGCACAGGTGAGGGTACGGAAACGTGGGAGGGTCAGGCTACGTGCTGACGCACGGGTCAGTGCCAGTGTACCGGCCAGGTGTAGGCTACGGCTTGTGGGTAAGTTGTAGGGCTGGTGGTGGGTTTCCGTTCCGGGCTAGGGTTAAGGTTAGGGAACGGCAAGGCTTAGGGCACAGGTGAGGGTACGGAAACGTGGGAGGGTCAGGCTACGTGCTGACGCACGGGTCAGTGCCAGCGTGCGGGCCAGGAGTAGGCTACGGCTTCGGGGTAAGTTGTAGGGCTGGTGGTGGGTTTCCGTTCCGGGCTAGGGTTAGGGTTAGTGAACGGCAAGGCTTAGAGCACAGGTGAGGTTACGGAAACGTGGGAGGGTCAGGCTACGTGCTGACGCACGTGTCAGTGCCAGCGTACGGGCCAGGATTAGGCTACGGTGTAGGGTAAGGTGTAGGGCTGGTGGTGGGTTTCCGTTCCGGGCTAGGGTTAGGGTTAGGAAACGGCAAGGCTTAGGGCACAGGTGAGGGTACGGAAACGTGGGAGGGTCAGGCTACGTGCTGACGCACAGGTCAGTGCCAGCGTCCCGGCCAGGAGTAGGCTACGGCTTGTGGGTAATGTGTAGGGCTGGTGGTGGGTTTCCGTTCCGGGCTAGGGTTAGGGTTAGGGAACGGCAAGGCTTAGGGCACAGGTGAGGGTACGGAAACGTGGGAGGGTCAGGCTACATGCTGACGCACGGGTCAGTTCCAGCGTACGGGACAGGAGTAGGCTACGGCTTGGGGGTAAGGTTTAGGGCTGGTGGTGGGTTTCCGTTCCGGGCTAGGGTTAGGGTTAGGGAACGGCAAGGCTTAGGGCACAGGTGAGTGTACGGAAACTTGGGAGGGTCAGGCTACGTGCTGACGCACGGGTCAGTGCCAGCGTACGGGCCAGGAGTAGGCTACAGCTTGGGGTTAAGGTGTAGGGCTGGTGGTGGGTTTCCGTTCCGTGCTAGGGTTAGGGTTAGGGAACGGCAAGGCTTAGAGCACAAGTGAGGGTACGGAAACGTGGGAGGGTCAGGCTAGGTGCTGACGCACGGGTCAGTGCCAGCGTATGGGCCAGGAGTAGGCTACGGCTTGGGGGTAAGGTGTAGGGCTGGTGGTGGGTTTCCGTTCCGGGCTAGGGTTAGGGTTAGGAAACGGCAAGGCTTACGGCACAGGTGAGGGTACGGAAACGTGGGAGGGTCAGTTTACGTGCTGACGCACGGGTCAGTGCCAGCGTACCGGCCAGATGTAGGCTACGGCTTGTGGGTAAGGTGTAGGGCTGGTGGTGGATTTCCGTTCCGGGCTAGGGTTAGGGAACGGCAAGTCTTAGGGCACAGGTGAGGGTACGGAAACGTGGGAGGGTCAGGCTACGTGCTGACGCACGGGTCAGTGCCAGCGTACGGGCCAGGAGTAGGCTACGGCTTGGGGGTAAGGTGTAGGGCTGGTGGAGGGTTTCCGTTCCGGGCTAGGGTTAGGGTTAGGAAACGGCAAGGCTTAGGGCACAGGTGAGGGTAAGGAAACGTGGGAGGGTCAGGCTACGTGCTGACGCACGGGTCAGTTCCAGCGTACGGGCCAGGAGTAGGCTACAGCTTGGGGGTAAGGTGTAGGGCTGGTGGTGGGTTTTCGTTCCGGGCTAGGGTTAGGGTTACTGAACGGCAAGGCTTAGGGCACAGGTGAGGGTACGGAAACGTGGGAGGGTCAGGCTACGTGCTGATGCACGGGTCAGTGCCAGCGTACGGGCCAGGAGTAGGCTACGGCTTGGGGGTAAGGTGTAGGGCTGGTGGTGGGTTTCCGTTCCGGGCTAGGTTTAGGGTTAGGGAACGGCAAGGCTTAGGGCACAGGTGAGGGTACGGAAACGTGGGAGGGTCAGGCTACGTGCTGACGCACGGGTCAGTGCCAGCGTACGGGCCAGGAGTAGGCTACGGCTTGGGGGTTAGTTGTAGGGCTGGTGGTGGGTTTCCATTCCGGGCTAGGGTTAAGGTTAGGGAACGGCAAGGCTTAGGGCACAGGTGAGGTTACGGAAACGTGGGAGGATCAGGCTACATGCTGACGCACGTGTCAGTGCCAGCGTACCGGCCAGGTGTAGGCTACGGCTTGTGGGTAAGGTGTAGGGCTGGTGGTGGATTTCCGTTCCGGGCTAGGGTTAGGGTTAGGGAACGGCAAGTCTTAGGGCACAGGTGAGGGTACGGAAACGTGGGAGGGTCAGGCTACGTGCTTACGAACGGGTCAGTGCCAGCGTACGGGCCAGGAGTAGGCTACGGCTTGGGGGTAAGGTGTAGGGCGGGTGGAGGGTTTCCGTTCAGGGCTAGGGTTAGGGATAGGAAACGGCAAGGCTTAGGGCACAGGTGAGGGTACGGAAACGTGGGAGGGTCAGGCTACGTGCTGACGCACGGGTCAGTGCCAGTGTACCGGCCAGGTGTAGGCTACAGCTTGTGGGTAAGGTGTAGGGCTGGTGGTGGGTTTCCGTTCCGGTCTAGAGTTAAGGTTAGGGAACGGCAAGGCTTAGGGCACAGTTGAGGGTACGGAAACGTGGGAGGGTCAGGCTACGTGCTAACGCACGGGTCAGTGCCAGCGTGCGGGCCAGGAGTAGGCTACGGCTTCGGGGTAAGTTGTAGGGCTGGTGGTGGGTTTCCGTTCCGGGCTAGGGTTAGGGTTAGTGAACGGCAAGGCTTAGAGCACAGGTGAGGTTACGGAAACGTGGGAGGGTCAGGCTACGTGCTGACGCACGTGTCAGTGCCAGCGTACGGGCCAGGAGTAGGCTACGGTGTAGGGTAAGGTGTAGGGCTGGTGGTGGGTTTCCGTTCCGGGCTAGGGTTAGGGTTAGGAAACGGCAAGGCTTAGGGCACAGGTGAGGGTACGGAAACGTGGGAGGGTCAGGCTACGTGCTGACGCACAGGTCAGTGCCAGCGTCCCGGCCAGGAGTAGGCTACGGCTTGTGGGTAATGTGTAGGGCTGGTGGTGGGTTTCCGTTCCGGGCTAGGGTTAGGGTTAGGGAACGGCAAGGCTTAGGGCACAGGTGAGGGTACGGAAACGTGGGAGGGTCAGGCTACGTGCTGACGCACGGGTCAGTGCCAGCGTACGGGACAGGAGTAGGCTACGCCTTGGGGGTAAGGTTTAGGGCTGGTGGTGGGTTTCCGTTCCGGGCTAGGGTTAGGGTTAGGGAATGGCAAGGCTTAGGGCACAGGTGAGTGTACGGAAACTTGGGAGGGTCAGGCTACGTGCTGACGCACGGGTCAGTGCCAGCGTATGGGCCAGGAGTAGGCTATGGCGTAGGGTAAGGTGTAGGGCTGGTGGTGGGTTTCCGTTCCGTGCTAGGGTTAGGGTTAGGGAACGGCAAGGCTTAGAGCACAAGTGAGGGTACGGAAACGTGGGAGGGTCAGGCTAGGTGCTGACGCACGGGTCATTGCCAGCGTACGGGCCAGGAGTAGGCTACGGCTTGGGGGTAAGGTGTAGGGCTGGTGGTGGGTTTCCGTTCCGGGCTAGGGTTAGGGTTAGGGAACGGCAAGGCTTACGGCACAGGTGAGGGTATGGAAACGTGGGAGGGTCAGTTTACGTGCTGACGCACGGGTCAGTGCCAGCGTACCGGCCAGATGTAGGCTACGGCTTGTGGGTAAGGTGTAGGGCTGGTGGTGGATTTCCGTTCCGGGCTAGGGTTAGGGTTAGGGAACGGCAAGTCTTAGGGCACAGGTGAGGGTACGGAAACGTGGGAGGGTCAGGCTACGTGCTTACGCACGGGTCAGTGCCAGCGTACGGGCCAGGAGTAGGCTACGGCTTGGGGGTAAGGTGTAGGGCTGGTGGAGGGTTTCCGTTCCGGGCTAGGGTTAGGGTTAGAAAACGGCAAGGCTTAGGGCACAGGTGAGGGTACGGAAACGCGGGAGGGTCAGGCTACGTGCTGACGCACGGGTCAGTGCCTGCGTACGGGCCAGGAGTAGGCTACGGCGTAGGGTAAGGTTTAGGGCTGGTGGTGGGTTTCCGTTCCGGGCTAGGGTTAGGGTTAGGGAACGGCAAGGCTTAGGGCACAGGTGAGGGTACGGAAACGTGGGAAGGTCAGGCTACGTGCTGACGCACGGGTTAGTGCCAGCGTATGGGCCATGAGTGGGCTACGGCTTGGGGGTAAGGTGTAGGGCTGTTGGTGGGTTTCCGTTCCGCGCTAGGGTTAGGGTTAGGGAACGGCAAGGCTTAGGGCACAGGTGAGGGTACGGAAAATTGGGAGGGTCAGGCTACGTGCTGACGCACGGGTCAGTGCCAGCGTACGGGCCAGGAGTAGGCTACGGCATAGGGTATGGTGTAGGGCTGGTGGTGGGTTTCCGTTCCGGGCTAGGGTTAGGGTTAGGGAACAGCAAGGCTTAGGGCACAGGTGAGGGTGTGGAAACGTGGGAGGGTCAGGCTACGTGCTGACGCACGGGTCAGTGCCAGCGTACGGGCCAGGAGTAGGCTACGGATTGGGGGTAAGTTGTAGGGCTGGTGGTGGGTTTCCGTTCCGGGCTAGGGTTAGGGTTAGGGAACGGCAAGGCTTAGGGGACAGGTGAGGGTGTGGAAACGTGGGAGGGTCAGGCTACGTGCTGACGCACGGGTCAGTGCCAGCGTATGGGCCATGAGTAGGCTACGGCTTGGGAGTAAGATGTAGGGCTGGTGGTGGGTTTCCGTTCGGGGCTAGGGTTAGGGTTAGGGAACGGCAAGGCTTAGGGCACAGGTGAGGGTACGGAAACGTCGGAGGGTCAGGCTACGTGCTGACGCACGGGTCAGTGCCAGCGTACGGGCCAGGAGTAGGCTACTGATTGGGGGTAAGTTGTACGGCTGGTGGTGGGTTTCCGTTCCGGGCTAGGGTTAGGGTTAGGGAACGGCTAGGCTTAGGGCACAGGTGAGGGTACGGAAACGTGGGAGGGTCAGGCTACATGCTGATGCATGGGTCAGTGCCAGCGTACGGGCCAGGAGAAGGCTACGGCGTAGGGTAAGGTGTAGGGCTGGTGGTGTGTTTCCGTTCCATACTAGGGTTAGGGTTAGGGAAAGGCAAGGCTTAGAGCACAGGTGAGGGTACGGAAACGTGGGAGGGTCAGGCTACGTGCTGACGCACGGGTCAGTGCCAGCGTATGGGCCAGGAGTAGGCTACGGCTTGTGGGTAAGGTGTAGGGCTGGTGGTGGTTTTCGGTTCCGCGCTAGGGTTAGGGTTAGGGAACGGCAAGGCTTAGGGCACAGGTGAGGGTACGGAAACGTGGGAGGGTCAGGCTACGTGCTGACGCACGGGTCAGTGCCAGCGTACGGGCCAGGAGTAGGCTATGGCGTATGGTAAGGTTTAGGGCTGGTGGTGGGTTTCCGTTGCGGGCTAGGGTTAGGGTTAGGGAACGGCAAGGCTTAGGGCACAGGTGAGGGTACGGAAACGTGGGAGGGTCAGGCTACGTGCTGACGCACGGGTTAGTGCCAGCGTATGGGCCATGAGTAGGCTACGGCTTGGGGTTAAGGTGTAGGGCTGGTGGTGGGTTTCCGTTCCGGGCTAAGGTTAGGGTTAGGGAACGGCAAGGCTTAGGGCACAGGTGAGGGTACGGAAACGCGGGAGGGTCAGGCTACATGCTGACGCACGGGTTAGTGCCAGCGTATGGGCCATGAGTAGGCTACGGCTTGGGGGTAAGTTGTAGGGCTGGTGGTGGGTTTCCGTTCCTGGATAGGGTTAGAGTTAGGGAACGGCAAGGCTTAGGGCTCAGGTGAGGGTACGGAAACCTGGGAGGGTCAGGCTACGTGCTGAACCACGGGTCAGTGCCAGCGTAGTGTCCAGGTGTAGGCTTCGGCTTGTGGGTAAGTTGTAGGGCTGGTGGTGGGTTTCCGTTCCGGGCTAGGGTTAGGGTTAGGGAACGGCTAGGCTTAGGGCACAGGTGAGGGTGTGGAAACGTGGGAGGTTCAGGCTACGTGCTGACGCACGGGTCAGTGCCAGCGTACGGGCCATGAGTAAGCTACGGCTTGGGAGTAAGTTGTAGGGCTGGTGGTGGGTTTCCGTTCCGGGCTAGGGTTAGGGTTAGGGAACGGCAAGGCTTAGGGCACAGGTGAGGGTAAGGAAACTTGGGAGGGTCAGGCTAAGTGCTGACGCACGGGTCAGTGCCAGCGTACGGGCCAGGAGTAGGCTACGGCGTAGGATAAGGTGTAGGTCTGGTGGTGGGTTTCCGTTCCATGCTAGGGTTAGGGTTAGGGAACGGCAAGGCTTAGAGCACAGTTGAGGGTACGGAAACGTGGGAGGGTCAGGCTACGTGCTGACGCATGGGTCAGTGCCAGCGTACGGGCCATGAGTAGGCTACGGCTTGGGGGTAAGGTGTTGGGCTGGTGGTGGGTTTCCGTTCCGCGCTAAGGTTAGGGTTAGGGAAAGGCAAGGCTTAGGGCACAGGTGAGGGTACGGAAACGTGGGAGGGTCAGGCTACGTGCTGACGCATGTGTCAGTGCCAGCGTAAGGGCCAGGAGTAGGCTACGGCTTGGGTGTAAGTTGTAGGGCTGGTGGTGGGTTTCCGTTCCGGGCTAGGGTTAGGGTTAGGGAACGGCAAGGCTTAGGGCACAGGTGAGGGTATGGAAACGTGGGAGGGTCAGGCTACGTGCTGACGCACGGGTCAGTGCCAGCGTACAGGCCAGGAGTAGGCTACGGCGTAGGGTAAGGTGTAGGGCTGGTGGTGGGTTTCCGTTCCGGTCTAGGGTTAGGGTTAGGGAACGGCAAGGCTTAGGGCACAGGTGAGGGTACGGAAACGTGGGAGTGTCAGGCTACGTGCTGACGCAGGGGACAGTGCCAGCGTATGGGCCAGGGTAGGCTACGGTTTGGGGGTATGTTGTAGGGCTGGTGGTGGGTTTCCGTTCCGGGTTAGGGTTAGGGTTAGGGAACGGCAAGGCTTAGGACACAAGTGAGTGTGTGAAAACGTGGGAGGGTCAGGCTACGTGCTGACGCATGGGTCAGTGCCAGCGTACGGGCCAGGAGTAGGCTATGGCGTAGGGTAAGGTGTAGGGCTGGTGGTGGGTTTCCGTTCCGGGCTAGGGTTTGGGTTAGGGAACGGCAAGGCTTAGAGCACAGATGAGGGTACGGAAACGTGGGAGGGTCAGGCTACGTGCTGACGCACGGGTCAGTGCCAGCGTACGGGCCAGGAGTAGGCTACGGCTTGGGGGTAAGTTGTAGGGCTGGTGGTGGGTTTCCGTTACGCGCTAGGGTTAGGGTTAGGGAACGGCAAGGCTTAGGGCACAGGTGAGGGTACGGAAACGTGGGAGGGTCAGGCTACGTGCTGACGCACGGGTCAGTTCCAGCGTACGGGCCAGGAATAGGCTACAGCTTGGGCTAAGGTGTAGGGCTGGTGGTGGGTTTCCGTTCCGGGCTAGGGTTAGGTTTACTGAACGGCAAGGCTTAGGGCACAGGTGAGGGTACGGAAACGTGGGATGGTCAGGCTACGTGCTGATGCACGGGTCAGTGCCAGCGCACGGGCCAGGAGTAGGCTACGGCGTAGGGTAAGGTTTAGGGCTGGTGGTGGGTTTCCGTTCCAGGCTAGGGTTAGGGTTAGGGAACGGCAAGGCTTAGGGCACAGGTGAGGGTACGGAAACGTGGGAAGTTCAGGCTACGTGCTGACGCACGGGTTAGTGCCAGCGTATGGGCCATGAGTGGGCTACGGCTTGGGGGTAAGGTGTAGGGCTGGTGGTGGGTTTCCGTTCCGCGCTAGGGTTAGGGTTAGGGAACGGCAAGGCTTAGGGCACAGGTGATGGTACGGAAAAGTGGGAGGGTCAGGCTACGTGCTGACGCACGGGTCAGTGCCAGCGTACGGGCCAGGAGTAGGCTACGGCATAGGGTATGGTGTAGGGCTGGTGGTGGGTTTCCGTTCCGGGCTAGGGTTAGGGTTAGGGAACGGCAAGGCTTAGGGCACAGGTGAGGGTGTGGAAACGTGGGAGGGTCAGGCTACGTGCTGACGCACGGGTCAGTGCCAGCGTACGGGCCAGGAGTAGGCTACAGCTTGGGGGTAAGGTGTAGGGTTGGTGGAGGTTTTCCGTTCCGCGCTAGGGTTAGGGTTAGGAAACGGCAAGGCTTAGGGCACAGGTGAGGGTACGGAAACGTGGGAGGGTCAGGCTACGTGCTGACGCATGGGTCAGTGCCAGCGTACGGGCAAGGCGTAGGCTACGGTGTAGGGTAAGGTGTAGGGCTGGTGGTGGGTTTCCGTTCCGGGCTAGGGTTAGGGTTAGGGAACGGCAAGGCTTAGGGCACAGGTGAGGGTACGGAAACGTGGGAGGGTCAGGCTACGTGCTGACGCACGGGTCAGTGCCAGCGTACGGGCCAGGAGTAGGCTACGGCTTGGGGTTAAGTTGTAGGGCTGGTGGTGGGTTTCCGTTCCGGGCTAGGGTTAGGGTTAGGGAACGGCAAGGCTTAGGGCACAGGTGAGGGTACGGAAACGTGGGAGGGTCAGGCTACGTGCTGACGCACGGGTCAGTGCCAGCATACGGGACAGGAGTAGGCTACGGCTTGGGGGTAAGGTGTAGGGCTGGTGGTGGGTTTCCGTTCGGGGCTAGGGTTAGGGTTAGGGAACGGCAAGGCTTAGGGCACAGGTGAGGGTACGGAACCTTGGGAGGGTCAGGCTACGTGCTGACGCACGGGTCAGTGCCAGCGTACGGGCCAGGAGTAGGCTATGGCGTAGGGTAGGGTGTAGGGCTGGTGGTGGGTTTCCGTTCCGTGCTAGGGTTAGGGTTAGGGAACGGCAAGGCTTAGAGCACAGGTGAGGGTACGGAAACGTGGGAGGGTCAGGCTAGGTGCTGACGCACGGGTCAGTGCCAGCGTACGGGCCAGGAGTAGGCTACGGCTTGGGGGTAAGGTGTAGGGCTGGTGGTGGTTTTCCGTTCCGGGCTAGGGTTAGGGTTAGGGAACGGTAAGGCTTATGGCACAGGTGAGGGTACGGAAACGTGGGAGGGTCAGGCTACGTGCTGACGCACGGGTCAGTGCCAGCGTACGGGCCAGTAGAAGGCTACGGCTTGGGGGTAAGTTTTAGCGCTGGTGGTGGGTTTCCGTTCCTGGCTAAGGTTAGGATTAGGGAACGGCAAGGCTTAGGGCACAGGTGAGGGTACGGAAACGTGGGAGGGTCAGGCTACGTGCTGACGCACGGGTCAGTGCCAGCGTACAGGCCAGGAGTAGGCTACGGCGTAGGGTAAGGTGTAGGGTTGGTGGTGGGTTTCCGTTCCGGTCTAGGGTTAGGGTTAGGGAACGGCAAGGCTTAGGGCACAGGTGAGGGTACGGAAACGTGGGAGTGTCAGGCTACGTGCTGACGCAGGGGACAGTGCCAGCATATGGGCCAGGGTAGGCTACGGCTTGGGGGTATGTTGTAGGGCTGGTGGTGGGTTTCCGTTCCGGGTTAGGGTTAGGGTTAGGGAACGGCAAGGCTTAGGACACAATTGAGTGTGTGAAAACGTGGGAGGGTCAGGCTACGTGCTGACGCATGGGTCAGTGCCAGCGTACGGGCCAGGAGTAGGCTATGGCGTAGGGTAAGGTGTAGGGCTGGTGGTGGGTTTCCGTTCCGGGCTAGGGTTTGGGTTAGGGAACGGCAAGGCTTAGAGCACAGGTGAGGGTACGGAAACGTGGGAGGGTCAGGCTACGTGCTGACGCACGGGTCAGTGCCAGCGTACGGGCCAGGAGTAGGCTACGGCTTGGGGGTAAGTTGTAGGGCTGGTGGTGGGTTTCCGTTACGCGCTAGGGTTAGGGTTAGGGAACGGCAAGGCTTAGGGCACAGGTGAGGGTACGGAAACGTGGGATGGTCAGGCTACGTGCTGATGCACGGGTCAGTGCCAGCGCATGGGCCAGGAGTAGGCTACGGCGTAGGGTAAGGTTTAGGGCTGGTGGTGGGTTTCCGTTCCGGGCTAGGGTTAGGGTTAGGGAACGGCAAGGCTTAGGGCACAGGTGAGGGTACGGAAACGTGGGAAGGTCAGGCTACGTGCTGACGCACGGGTTAGTGCCAGCGTATGGGCCATGAGTGGGCTACGGCTTGGGGGTAAGGTGTAGGGCTGGTGGTGGGTTTCCGTTCCGCGCTAGGGTTAGGGTTAGGGAACGGCAAGGCTTAGGGCACAGGTGAGGGTACGGAAACGTGGGAGGGTCAGGCTACGTGCTGACGCACGGGTCAGTGCCAGCGTACGGGCCAGGAGTAGGCTACGGCATAGGGTATGGTGTAGGGCTGGTGGTGGGTTTCCGTTCCGGGCTAGGGTTAGGGTTAGGGAACGGCAAGGCTTAGGGCACGGGTGAGGGTGTGGAAACGTGGGAGGGTCAGGCTACGTGCTGACGCACGGGTCAGTGCCAGCGTACGGGCCAGGAGTAGGCTACGGATTAGGGGTAAGTTGTAGGGCTGGTGGTGGGTTTCCGTTCCGGGCTAGGGTTAGGGTTAGGGAACGGCAAGGCTTAGGGGACAGGTGAGGGTGTGGAAACGTGGGAGGGTCAGGCTACGTGCTGACGCACGGGTCAGTGCCAGCGTACGGGCCATGAGTAGGCTACGGCTTGGGAGTAAGTTGTAGGGCTGGTGGTGGGTTTCCGTTCGGGGCTAGGGTTAGGGTTAGGGAACGGCAAGGCTTAGGGCACAGGTGAGGGTACGGAAACGTCGGAGGGTCAGGCTACGTGCTGACGCACGGGTCAGTGCCAGCGTACGGGCCAGGAGTAGGCTACTGATTGGGGGTAAGGTGTACAGCTGGTGGTGGGTTTCCGTTCCGGGCTAGGGTTAGGGTTAGGGAACGGCTAGGCTTAGGGCACAGGTGAGGGTACGGAAACGTGGGAGGGTCAGGCTACGTGCTGACGCACGGGTCAGTGCCAGCGTACGGGCCAGGAATAGGCTATGGCGTAGGGTATGGTTTAGGGCTGGTGGTGGGTTTCCGTTCCGGGCTAGGGTTAGGGTTAGGGAACGGCAAGGCTTAGGGCACAGGTGAGGGTACGGAAACGTGGGAGGGTCAGGCTACGTGCTGACGCACGGGTTAGTGCCAGCGTATGGGCCATGAGTAGGCTACGGCTTGGGGTTAAGGTGTAGGGCTGGTGGTGGGTTTCCGTTCCGGGCTAGGGTTAGGGTTAGGGAACGGCAAGGCTTAGGGCACAGGTGAGGGTACGGAAACGCGGGAGGGTCAGGCTACGTGCTGACGCACGGGTCAGTGCCTGCGTACGGGCCAGGAGTAGGCTACGGCGTAGGGTAAGGTTTAGGGCTGGTGGTGGGTTTCCGTTCCGGGCTAGGGTTAGGGTTAGGGAACGGCAAGGCTTAGGGCACAGGTGAGGGTACGGAAACGTGGGAAGGTCAGGCTACATGCTGACGCACGGGTTAGTGCCAGCGTATGGGCCATGAGTAGGCTACGGCTTGGGGGTAAGGTGTAGGGCTGGTGGTGGGTTTCCGTTCCTGGATAGGGTTAGAGTTAGGGAACGGCAAGGCTTAGGGCTCAGGTGAGGGTACGGAAACCTGGGAGGGTCAGGCTACGTGCTGAACCACGGGTCAGTGCCAGCGTAGTGTCCAGGTGTAGGCTTCGGCTTGTGGGTAAGTTGTAGGGCTGGTGGTGGGTTTCCGTTCCGGGCTAGGGTTAGGGTTAGGGAACGGCAAGGCTTAGGGCACAGGTGAGGGTGTGGAAACGTGGGAGGTTCAGGCTACGTGCTGACGCACGGGTCAGTGCCAGCGTACGGGCCATGAGTAGGCTACGGCTTGGGAGTAAGTTGTAGGGCTGGTGGTGGGTTTCCGTTCCGGGCTAGGGTTAGGGTTAGGGAACGGCAAGGCTTAGGGCACAGGTGAGGGTAAGGAAACTTGGGAGGGTCAGGCTAAGTGCTGACGCACGGGTCAGTGCCAGCGTACGGGCCAGGAGTAGGCTACGGCGTAGGATAAGGTGTAGGTCTGGTGGTGGGTTTCCGTTCCATGCTAGGGTTAGGGTTAGGGAACGGCAAGGCTTAGAGCACAGTTGAGGGTACGGAAACGTGGGAGGGTCAGGCTACGTGCTGACGCATGGGTCAGTGCCAGCGTACGGGCCATGAGTAGGCTACGGCTTGGGGGTAAGGTGTTGGGCTGGTGGTGGGTTTCCGTTCCGCGCTAAGGTTAGGGTTAGGGAAAGGCAAGGCTTAGGGCACAGGTGAGGGTACGGAAACGTGGGAGGGTCAGGCTACGTGCTGACGCATGTGTCAGTGCCAGCGTAAGGGCCAGGAGTAGGCTACGGCTTGGGGGTATGTTGTAGGGCTGGTGGTGGGTTTCCGTTCCGGGTTAGGGTTAGGGTTAGGGAACGGCAAGGCTTAGGACACAAGTGAGTGTGTGAAAACGTGGGAGGGTCAGGCTACGTGCTGACGCATGGGTCAGTGCCAGCGTACGGGCCAGGAGTAGGCTATGGCGTAGGGTAAGGTGTAGGGCTGGTGGTGGGTTTCCATTCCGGGCTAGGGTTTGGGTTAGGGAACGGCAAGGCTTAGAGCACAGGTGAGGGTACGGAATCGTGGGAGGGTCAGGCTACGTGCTGACGCACGGGTCAGTGCCAGCGTACGGGCCAGGAGTAGGCTACGGCTTGGGGGTAATTTGTAGGGCTGGTGGTGGGTTTCCGTTACGCGCTAGGGTTAGGGTTAGGGAACGGCAAGGCTTAGGGCACAGGTGAGGGTACGGAAACTTGGGAGGGTCAGGCTACGTGCTGACGCACGGGTCAGTTCCAGCGTACGGGCCAGGAGTAGGCTACAGCTTGGGGGTAAGGTGTAGGGCTGGTGGTGGGTTTCCGTTCCGGGCTAGGGTTAGGGTTACTGAACGGCAAGGCTTAGGGCACAGGTGAGGGTACGGAAACGTGGGATGGTCAGGCTACGTGCTGATGCACGGGTCAGTGCCAGCGCATGGGCCAGGAGTAGGCTACGGCGTAGGGTAAGGTTTAGGGCTGGTGGTGGGT
Source organism: Mesoplodon mirus (assembly GCF_964341445.2). Classification (NCBI taxonomy): domain Eukaryota; kingdom Metazoa; phylum Chordata; class Mammalia; order Artiodactyla; family Ziphiidae; genus Mesoplodon; species Mesoplodon mirus. Next base: position 1,833,859 of record NW_028295764.1, on the reverse strand, counting down.
TTCCGTTCCGGGCTAGGGTTAGGGTTAGGGAACGGCAAGGCTTAGGGCACAGGTGAGGGTACGGAAACGTGGGAAGGTCAGGCTACGTGCTGACGCACAGGTTAGTGCCAGCGTATGGGCCATGAGTGGGCTACGGCTTGGGGGTAAGGTGTAGGGCTGGTGGTGGGTTTCCGTTCCGCGCTAGGGTTAGGGTTAGGGAACGGCAAGGCTTAGGGCACAGGTGAGGGTACGGAAAATTGGGAGGGTCAGGCTACGTGCTGACGCACGGGTCAGTGCCAGCGTACGGGCCAGGAGTAGGCTACGGCATAGGGTATGGTGTAGGGCTGGTGGTGGGTTTCCGTTCCGGGCTAGGGTTAGGGTTAGGGAACGGCAAGGCTTAGGGCACAGGTGAGGGTGTGGAAACGTGGGAGGGTCAGGCTACGTGCTGACGCACGGGTCAGTGCCAGCGTACGGGCCAGGAGTAGGCTACGGATTAGGGGTAAGTTGTAGGGCTGGTGGTGGGTTTCCGTTCCGGGCTAGGGTTAGGGTTAGGGAACGGCAAGGCTTAGGGGACAGGTGAGGGTGTGGAAACGTGGGAGGGTCAGGCTACGTGCTAACGCACGGGTCAGTGCCAGCGTACGGGCCATGAGTAGGCTACGGCTTGGGAGTAAGGTGTAGGGCTGGTGGTGGGTTTCCGTTCGGGGCTAGGGTTAGGGTTAGGGAACGGCAAGGCTTAGGGCACAGGTGAGGGTACGGAAACGTCGGAGGGTCAGGCTACGTGCTGACGCACGGGTCAGTGCCAGCGTACGGGCCAGGAGTAGGCTACTGATTGGGGGTAAGGTGTACGGCTGGTGGTGGGTTTCCGTTCCGGGCTAGGGTTAGGGTTAGGGAACGGCTAGGCTTAGGGCACAGGTGAGGGTACGGAAACGTGGGAGGTTCAGGCTACATGCTGATGCACGGGTCAGTGCCAGCGTACCGGCCAGGAGAAGGCTACGGCGTAGGGTAAGGTGTAGGGCTGGTGGTGTGTTTCCGTTCCATACTAGGGTTAGGGTTAGGGAAAGGCAAGGCTTAGAGCACAGGTGAGGGTACGGAAACGTGGGAGGGTCAGGCTACGTGCTGACGCACGGGTCAGTGCCAGCGTATGGGCCAGGAGTAGGCTACGGCTTGTGGGTAAGGTGTAGGGCTGGTGGTGGTTTTCCGTTCCGCGCTAGGGTTAGGGTTAGGGAACGGCAAGGCTTAGGGCACAGGTGAGGGTACGGAAACGTGGGAGGGTCAGGCTACGTGCTGACGCACGGGTCAGTGCCAGCGTACGGGCCAGGAGTAGGCTATGGCGTAGGGTAATGTTTAGGGCTGGTGGTGGGTTTCCGTTCCGGGCTAGGGTTAGGGTTAGGGAACGGCAAGGCTTAGGGCACAGGTGAGGGTACGGAAACATGGGAGGGTCAGGCTACGTGCTGACGCACGGGTTAGTGCCAGCGTATGGGCCATGAGTAGGCTACGGCTTGGGGTTAAGGTGTAGGGCTGGTGGTGGGTTTCCGTTCCGGGCTAGGGTTAGGGTTAGGGAACGGCAAGGCTTAGGGCACAGGTGAGGGTACGGAAACGCGGGAGGGTCAGGCTACGTGCTGACGCACGTGTCAGTGCCTGCGTACGGGCCAGGAGTAGGCTACGGCGTAGGGTAAGGTTTAGGGCTGGTGGTGGGTTTCCGTTCCGGGCTAGGGTTAGGGTTAGGGAACGGCAAGGCTTAGGGCACAGGTGAGGGTACGGAAACGGGGGAAGGTCAGGCTACATGCTGACGCACGGGTTAGTGCCAGCGTATGGGCCATGTGTAGGCTACGGCTTGGGGGTAAGGTGTAGCGATGGTGGTGGGTTTCCGTTCCTGGATAGGGTTAGAGTTAGGGAACGGCAAGGCTTAGGGCACAGGTGAGGGTACGGAAACGCGGGAGGGTCAGGCTACGTGCTGACGCACGGGTCAGTGCCTGCGTACGGGCCAGGAGTAGGCTACGGCGTAGGGTAAGGTTTAGGGCTGGTGGTGGGTTTCCGTTCCGGGCCAGGGTTAGGGTTAGGGAACGGCAAGGCTTAGGGCACAGGTGAGGGTACGGAAACGTGGGAAGGTCAGGCTACATGCTGACGCACAGGTTAGTGCCAGCGTATGGGCCATGAGTAGGCTACGGCTTGGGGGTAAGGTGTAGGGCTGCTGGTGGGTTTCCGTTCCTGGATAGGGTTAGAGTTAGGGAACGGCAAGGCTTAGGGCTCAGGTGAGGGTACGGAAACCTGGGAGGGTCAGGCTACGTGCTGAACCACGGGTCAGTGCCAGCGTAGTGTCCAGGTGTAGGCTTCGGCTTGTGGGTAAGTTGTAGGGCTGGTGGTGGGTTTCCTTTCCGGGCTAGGGTTAGGGTTAGGGAACGGCAAGGCTTAGGGCACAGGTGAGGGTGTGGAAACGTGGGAGGTTCAGGCTACGTGCTGACGCACGGGTCAGTGCCAGCGTACGGGCCATGAGTAGGCTACGGCTTGGGAGTAAGTTGTAGGGCTGGTGATGGGTTTCCGTTCCGGGCTAGGGTTAGGGTTAGGGAACGGCAAGGCTTAGGGCACAGGTGAGGGTAAGGAAACTTGGGAGGGTCAGGCTAAGTGCTGACGCACGGGTCAGTGCCAGCGTACGGGCCAGGAGTAGGCTACGGCGTAGGATAAGGTGTAGGTCTGGTGGTGGCTTTCCGTTCCATGCTAGGGTTAGGGTTAGGGAACGGCAAGGCTTAGAGCACAGTTGAGGGTACGGAAACGTGGGAGGGTCAGGCTACGTGCTGACGCATGGGTCAGTGCCAGCGTACGGGCCATGAGTAGGCTACGGCTTGGGGGTAAGGTGTTGGGCTGGTGGTGGGTTTCCGTTCCGCGCTAAGGTTAGGGTTAGGGAAAGGCAAGGCTTAGGGCACAGGTGAGGGTACGGAAACGTGGGAGGGTCAGGCTACGTGCTGACGCATGTGTCAGTGCCAGCGTAAGGGCCAGGAGTAGGCTACGGCTTGGGTGTAAGTTGTAGGGCTGGTGGTGGGTTTCCGTTCCGGGCTAGGGTTAGGGTTAGGGAACGGCAAGGCTTAGGGCACAGGTGAGGGTACGGAAACGTGGGAGGGTCAGGCTACGTGCTGACGCACGGGTCAGTGCCAGCGTACAGGCCAGGAGTAGGCTACGGCGTAGGGTAAGGTGTAGGGCTGGTGGTGGGTTTCCGTTCCGGTCTAGGGTTAGGGTTAGGGAACGGCAAGGCTTAGGGCACAGGTGAGGGTACGGAAACGTGGGAGGGTCAGGCTACGTGCTCACGCACGGGTCAGTGCCAGCGTACCGGCCAGGTGTAGGCTACGGCTTGTGGGTAAGGTGTAGGGTTAGTGGTGGGTTTCCGTTCCGGGCTAGGGTTAGGGTTAGGAAACGGCAAGGCTTAGGGCACAGGTGAGGGTACGGAAACGTGGGAGGGTCAGGCTACGTGCTGATGCACGGGTCAGTGCCAGCGTACGGGCCAGGAGTAGGCTACGGCTTGGGGGTAAGGTGTAGGGCTGGTGGTGGGTTTCCGTTCCGGGCTAGGTTTAGGGTTAGGGAACGGCAAGGCTTAGGGCACAGGTGAGGGTACGGAAACGTGGGAGGGTCAGGCTACGTGCTGACGCACGGGTCAGTGCCAGCGTACGGGCCAGTAGTAGGCTACGGCTTGGGGCTAAGTTGTAGGGCTGGTGGTGGGTTTCCGTTCCGGGCTAGGGTTAGGGTTAGGGAACGGCAAGGCTTAGTGCACAGGTGAGGGTACGGAAACGTGGGAGGGTCAGGCTACGTGCTGACGCACGGGTCAGTGCCAGCATACGGGACAGGCGTAGGCTACGGCTTGGGGGTAAGGTGTAGGGCTGGTGGTGGGTTTCCGTTCCGGGCTAGGGTTAGGGTTAGGGAACGGCAAGGCTTAGGGCACAGGTGAGGGTACGGAAACTTGGGAGGGTCAGGCTACGTGCTGACGCACGGGTCAGTGCCAGCGTACGGGCCAGGAGTAGGCTATGGCGTAGGGTAAGGTGTAGGGCTGGTGGTGGGTTTCCGTTCCGTGCTAGGGTTAGGGTTAGGGAACGGCAAGGCTTAGAGCACAGGTGAGGGTACGGAAACGTGGGAGGGTCAGGCTAGGTGCTGACGCACGGGTCAGTGCCAGCGTACGGGCCAGGAGTAGGCTACGGCTTGGGGGTAAGGTGTAGGGCTGGTGGTGGTTTTCCATTCCGGGCTAGGGTTAGGGTTAGGGAACGGTAAGGCTTATGGCACAGGTGAGGGTACGGAAACGTGGGAGGGTCAGGCTACGTGCTGACGCACGGGTCAGTGCCAGCGTACGGGCCAGGAGAAGGCTACGGCTTGGGGGTAAGTTTTAGCGCTGGTGGTGGGTTTCCGTTCCGGGCTAGGTTTAGGATTAGGGAACGGCAAGGCTTAGGGCACAGGTGAGGGTACGGAAACGTGGGAGGGTCAGGCTACGTGCTGACGCACGGGTCAGTGCCAGCGTACAGGCCAGGAGTAGGCTACGGCGTAGGGTAAGGTGTAGGGCTGGTGGTGGGTTTCCGTTCCGGTCTAGGGTTAGGGTTAGGGAACGGCAAGGCTTAGGGCACAGGTGAGGGTACGGAAACGTGGGAGTGTCAGGCTACGTGCTGACGCAGGGGACAGTGCCAGCGTATGGGCCAGGGTAGGCTACGGCTTGGGGGTATGTTGTAGGGCTGGTGGTGGGTTTCCGTTCCGGGTTAGGTTTAGGGTTAGGGAACGGCAAGGCTTAGGACACAAGTGAGTGTGTGAAAACGTGGGAGGGTCAGGCTACGTGCTGACGCATGGGTCAGTGCCAGCGTACGGGCCAGGAGTAGGCTATGGCGTAGGGTAAGGTGTAGGGCTGGTGGTGGGTTTCCATTCCGGGCTAGGGTTTGGGTTAGGGAACGGCAAGGCTTAGAGCACAGGTGAGGGTACGGAATCGTGGGAGGGTCAGGCTACGTGCTGACGCACGGGTCAGTGCCAGCGTACGGGCCAGGAGTAGGCTACGGCTTGGGGGTAAGTTGTAGGGCTGGTGGTGGGTTTCCGTTACGCGCTAGGGTTAGGGTTAGGGAACGGCAAGGCTTAGGGCACAGGTGAGGGTACGGAAACTTGGGAGGGTCAGGCTACGTGCTGACGCACGGGTCAGTTCCAGCGTACGGGCCAGGAGTAGGCTACAGCTTGGGGGTAAGGTTTAGGGCTGGTGGTGGGTTTCCGTTCCGGGCTAGGGTTAGGGTTACTGAACGGCAAGGCTTAGGGCACAGGTGAGGGTACGGAAACGTGGGATGGTCAGGCTACGTGCTGATGCACGGGTCAGTGCCAGCGCATGGGCCAGGAGTAGGCTACGGCGTAGGGTAAGGTTTAGGGCTGGTGGTGGGTTTCCGTTCCGGGCTAGGGTTAGGGTTAGGGAACGGCAAGGCTTAGGGCACAGGTGAGGGTACGGAAACGTGGGAAGGTCAGGCTACGTGCTGACGCACGGGTTAGTGCCAGCGTATGGGCCATGAGTGGGCTACGGTTTGGGGGTAAGTTGTAGGGCTGGTGGTGGGTTTCCGTTCCGCGCTAGGGTTAGGGTTAGGGAACGGCAAGGCTTAGGGCACAGGTGAGGGTACGGAAAATTGGGAGGGTCAGGCTACGTGCTGACGCACGGGTCAGTGCCAGCGTACGGGCCAGGAGTAGGCTACGGCATAGGGTATGGTGTAGGGCTGGTGGTGGGTTTCCGTTCCGGGCTAGGGTTAGGGTTAGGGAACGGCAAGGCTTAGGGCACAGGTGAGGGTGTGGAAACGTGGGAGGGTCAGGCTACGTGCTGACGCACGGGTCAGTGCCAGCGTACGGGCCAGGAGTAGGCTACGGATTAGGGGTAAGTTGTAGGGCTGGTGGTGGGTTTCCGTTCCGGGCTAGGGTTAGGGTTAGGGAACGGCAAGGCTTAGGGGACAGGTGAGGGTGTGGAAACGTGGGAGGGTCAGGCTACGTGCTGACGCACGGGTCAGTGCCAGCGTACGGGCCATGAGTAGGCTACGGCTTGGGAGTAAGGTGTAGGGCTGGTGGTGGGTTTCCGTTCGGGGCTAGGGTTAGGGTTAGGGAACGGCAAGGCTTAGGGCACAGGTGAGGTTACGGAAACGTCGGAGGGTCAGGCTACGTGCTGACGCACGGGTCAGTGCCAGCGTACGGGCCAGGAGTAGGCTACTGATTGGGGGTAAGGTGTACGGCTGGTGGTGGGTTTCCGTTCAGGGCTAGGGTTAGGGTTAGGGAACGGCTAGGCTTAGGGCACAGGTGAGGGTACGGAAACGTGGGAGGTTCAGGCTACATGCTGATGCACGGGTCAGTGCCAGCGTACCGGCCAGGAGAAGGCTACGGCGTAGGGTAAGGTGTAGGGCTGGTGGTGTGTTTCCGTTCCATACTAGGGTTAGGGTTAGGGAAAGGCAAGGCTTAGAGCACAGGTGAGCGTACGGAAACGTGGGAGGGTCAGGCTACGTGCTGACGCACGGGTCAGTGCCAGCGTATGGGCCAGGAGTAGGCTACGGCTTGTGGGTAAGGTGTAGGGCTGGTGGTGGTTTTCCGTTCCGCGCTAGGGTTAGGGTTAGGGAACGGCAAGGCTTAGGGCACAGGTGAGGGTACGGAAACGTGGGAGGGTCAGGCTACGTGCTGACGCACGGGTCAGTGCCAGCGTACGGGCCAGGAGTAGGCTATGGCGTAGGGTAATGTTTAGGGCTGGTGGTGGGTTTCCGTTCCGGGCTAGGGTTAGGGTTAGGGAACGGCAAGGCTTAGGGCACAGGTGAGGGTACGGAAACATGGGAGGGTCAGGCTACGTGCTGACGCACGGGTTAGTGCCAGCGTATGGGCCATGAGTAGGCTACGGCTTGGGGTTAAGGTGTAGGGCTGGTGGTGGGTTTCCGTTCCGGGCTAGGGTTAGGGTTAGGGAACGGCAAGGCTTAGGGCACAGGTGAGGGTACGGAAACGCGGGAGGGTCAGGCTACGTGCTGACGCACGTGTCAGTGCCTGCGTACGGGCCAGGAGTAGGCTACGGCGTAGGGTAAGGTTTAGGGCTGGTGGTGGGTTTCCGTTCCGGGCTAGGGTTAGGGTTAGGGAACGGCAAGGCTTAGGGCACAGGTGAGGGTACGGAAACGGGGGAAGGTCAGGCTACATGCTGACGCACGGGTTAGTGCCAGCGTATGGGCCATGAGTAGGCTACGGCTTGGGGGTAAGGTGTAGGGATGGTGGTGGGTTTCCGTTCCTGGATAGGGTTAGAGTTAGGGAACGGCAAGGCTTAGGGCTCAGGTGAGGGTACGGAAACCTGGGAGGGTCAGGCTACGTGCTGAACCACGGGTCAGTGCCAGCGTAGTGTCCAGGTGTAGGCTTCGGCTTGTGGGTAAGTTGTAGGGCTGGTGGTGGGTTTCCGTTCCGGGCTAGGGTTAGGGTTAGGGAACGGCAAGGCTTAGGGCACAGGTGAGGGTGTGGAAACGTGGGAGGTTCAGGCTACGTGCTGACGCACGGGTCAGTGCCAGCGTACGGGCCATGAGTAGGCTACGGCTTGGGAGTAAGTTGTAGGGCTGGTGGTGGGTTTCCGTTCCGGGCTAGGGTTAGGGTTAGGGAACGGCAAGGCTTAGGGCACAGGTGAGGGTAAGGAAACTTGGGAGGGTCAGGCTAAGTGCTGACGCACGGGTCAGTGCCAGCGTACGGGCCAGGAGTAGGCTACGGCGTAGGATAAGGTGTAGGTCTGGTGGTGGGTTTCCGTTCCATGCTAGGGTTAGGGTTAGGGAACGGCAAGGCTTAGAGCACAGTTGAGGGTACGGAAACGTGGGAGGGTCAGGCTACGTGCTGACGCATGGGTCAGTGCCAGCGTACGGGCCATGTGTAGGCTACGGCTTGGGGGTAAGGTGTTGGGCTGGTGGTGGGTTTCCGTTCCGCGCTAAGGTTAGGGTTAGGGAAAGGCAAGGCTTAGGGCACAGGTGAGGGTACGGAAACGTGGGAGGGTCAGGCTACGTGCTGACGCATGTGTCAGTGCCAGCGTAAGGGCCAGGAGTAGGCTACGGCTTGGGTGTAAGTTGTAGGGCTGGTGGTGGGTTTCCGTTCCGGGCTAGGGTTAGGGTTAGGGAACGGCAAGGCTTAGGGCACAGGTGAGGGTACGGAAACGTGGGAGGGTCAGGCTACGTTCTGATGCACGGGTCAGTGCCAGCGTATGGGCCAGGAGTAGGCTACGGCGTAGGGTAACGTGTAGGGCTGGTGGTGGTTTTCCATTCCGGGCTAGGGTTAGGGTTAGGGAACGGCAAGGCTTAGTGCACAGGTGAGGGTACGGAAACGTGGGAGGTTCAGGCTACGTGCTGACGCACGGGTCAGTGCCAGCGTACGGGCCAGGAGTAGGCTACGGCGTAGGGTAAGGTGTAGGGCTGGTGGTGGGTTTCCATTCCAGGCTATGGTTAGGATTAGGGAACGGCAAGGCTTAGGGCACAGGTGAGGATACGGAAACGTGGGAGGGTCAGGCTACGTGCTCACGCACGGGTCAGGGCCAGCGTACCGGCCAGGTGTAGGCTACGGCTTGTGGGTAAGGTGTAGGGTTAGTGGTGGGTTTCCGTTCCGGGCTAGGGTTAGGGTTAGGGAACGGCAAGGCTTAGGGCACAGGTGAGGGTACGGAAACGTGGGAGGGTCAGGCTACGTGCTGATGCATGGGTCAGTGCCAGCGTACGGGCCAGGAGTAGGCTACGGCTTGGGGGTAAGGTGTAGGGCTGGTGGTGGGTTTCCGTTCCGGGCTAGGTTTAGGGTTAGGGAACGGCAAGGCTTAGGGCACAGGTGAGGGTACGGAAACGTGGGAGGGTCAGGCTACGTGCTGACGCACGGGTCAGTGCCAGCGTACGGGCCAGGAGTAGGCTACGGCTTGGGGGTTAGTTGTAGGGCTGGTGGTGGGTTTCCATTCCGGGCTAGGGTTAAGGTTAGGGAACGGCAAGGCTTAGGGCACAGGTGAGGTTACGGAAACGTGGGAGGATCAGGCTACATGCTGACGCACGTGTCAGTGCCAGCGTACCGGCCAGGTGTAGGCTACGGCTTGTGGGTAAGGTGTAGGGCTGGTGGTGGATTTCCGTTCCGGGCTAGGGTTAGGGTTAGGGAACGGCAAGTCTTAGGGCACAGGTGAGGGTACGGAAACGTGGGAGGGTCAGGCTACGTGCTGATGCACGGGTCAGTGCCAGCGTACGGGACAGGAGTAGGCTACGGCTTGGGGGTAAGCTTTAGGGCTGGTGGTGGGTTTCCGTTCCGGGCTAGGGTTAGGGTTAGGGAACGGCAAGGCTTAGGGCACAGGTGAGTGTACGGAAACTTGGGAGGGTCAGGCTACGTGCTGACGCACGGGTCAGTGCCAGCGTACGGGCCAGGAGTAGGCTATGGCGTAGGGTAAGGTGTAGGGCTGGTGGTGGGTTTCCGTTCCGTGCTAGGGTTAGGGTAAGGGAACGGCAAGGCTTAGAGCACAAGTGAGGGTACGGAAACGTGGGAGGGTCAGGCTAGGTGCTGACGCACGGGTCAGTGCCAGCGTACGGGCCAGGAGTAGGCTACGGCTTGGGGGTAAGGTGTAGGGCTGGTGGTGAGTTTCCGTTCCGGCGAGGGTTAGGGTTAGGGAACGGCAAGGCTTACGGCACAGGTGAGGGTACGGAAACGTGGGAGGGTCAGTTTACGTGCTGACGCATGGGTCAGTGCCAGCGTACCGGCCAGATGTAGGCTACGGCTTGTGGGTAAGGTGTAGGGCTGGTGGTGGATTTCCGTTCCGGGCTAGGGTTAGGGTTAGGGAACGGCAAGTCTTAGGGCACAGGTGAGGGTACGGAAACGTGGGAGGGTCAGGCTACGTGCTTACGCACGGGTCAGTGCCAGCGTACGGGCCATGAGTAGGCTACGGCTTGGGGGTAAGGTGTAGGGCTGGTGGAGGGTTTCCGTTCCGGGCTAGGGTTAGGGTTAGGAAACGGCAAGGCTTAGGGCACAGGTGAGGGTACGGAAACGTGGGAGGGTCAGGCTACGTGCTGACGCACGGGTCAGTTCCAGCGTACGGGCCAGGAGTAGGCTACAGCTTGGGGGTAAGGTGTAGGGCTGGTGGTGGGTTTCCGTTCCGGGCTAGGGTTAGGGTTACTGAACGGCAAGGCTTAGGGCACAGGTGAGGGTACGGAAACGTGGGATGGTCAGGCTACGTGCTGATGCACGGGTCAGTGCCAGCGCATGGGCCAGGAGTAGGCTACGGCGTAGGGTAAGGTTTAGGGCTGGTGGTGGGTTTCCGTTCCGGGCTAGGGTTAGGGTTAGGGAACGGCAAGGCTTAGGGCACAGGTGAGGGTACGGAAACGAGGGAAGGTCAGGCTACGTGCTGACGCACGGGTTAGTGCCAGCGTATGGGCCATGAGTGGGCTACGGCTTGGGGGTAAAGTGTAGGGCTGGTGGTGGGTTTCCGTTCCGCACTAGGGTTAGGGTTAGGGAACGGCAAGGCTTAGGGCACAGGTGAGTGTACGGAAAATTGGGACGGTCAGGCTACGTGCTGACGCACGGGTCAGTGCCAGCGTACGGGCCAGGAGTAGGCTACGGCATAGGGTATGGTGTAGGGCTGGTGGTGGGTTTCCGTTCCGGGCTAGGGTTAGGGTTAGGGAACGGCAAGGCTTAGGGCACAGGTGAGGGTGTGGAAACGTGGGAGGGTCAGGCTACGTGCTGACGCACGGGTCAGTGCCAGCGTACGGGCCAGGAGTAGGCTACGGATTGGGGGTAAGTTGTAGGGCTGGTGGTGGGTTTCCGTTCCGGGCTAGGGTTAGGGTTAGGGAACGGCAAGGCTTAGGGGACAGGTGAGGGTGTGGAAACGTGGGAGGGTCAGGCTACGTGCTGACGCACGGGTCAGTGCCAGCGTACGGGCCATGAGTAGGCTACGGCTTGGGAGTAAGGTGTAGGGCTGGTGGTGGGTTTCCGTTCGGGGCTAGGGTTAGGGTGAGGGAACGGCAAGGCTTAGGGCACAGGTGAGGGTACGGAAACGTCGGAGGGTCAGGCTACGTGCTGACGCACGGGTCAGTGCCAGCGTACGGGCCAGGAGTAGGCTACTGATTGGGGGTAAGGTGTACGGCTGGTGGTGGGTTTCCGTTCCGGGCTAGGGTTAGGGTTAGGGAACGGCTAGGCTTAGGGCACAGGTGAGGGTACGGAAACGTGGGAGGGTCAGGCTACATGCTGATGCACGGGTCAGTGCCGGCGTACGGGCCAGGAGAAGGCTACGGCGTAGGGTAAGGTGTAGGGCTGGTGGTGTGTTTCCTTTCCATACTAGGGTTAGGGTTAGGGAAAGGCAAGGCTTAGAGCACAGGTGAGGGTACGGAAACGTGGGAGGGTCAGGCTACGTGCTGACGCACGGGTCAGTGCCAGCGTATGGGCCAGGAGTAGGCTACGGCTTGTGGGTAAGGTGTAGGGCTGGTGGTGGTTTTCCGTTCCGCGCTAGGGTTAGGGTTAGGGAACGGCAAGCCTTAGGGCACAGGTGAGGGTACGGAAACGTGGGAGGGTCAGGCTACGTGCTGACGCACGGGTCAGTGCCAGCGTACGGGCCAGGAGTAGGCTATGGCGTAGGGTAAGGTTTAGGGCTGGTGGTGGGTTTCCGTTCCGGGCTAGGGTTAGGGTTAGGGAACGGCAAGGCTTAGGGCACAGGTGAGGGTACGGAAACGTGGGAGGGTCAGGCTACGTGCTGACGCACGGGTTAGTGCCAGCGTATGGGCCATGAGTAGGCTACGGCTTGGGGTTAAGGTGTAGGGCTGGTGGTGGGTTTCCATTCCGGGCTAGGGTTAGGGTTAGGGAACGGCAAGGCTTAGGGCACAGGTGAGGGTACGGAAACGCGGGAGGGTCAGGCTACGTGCTGACGCATGGGTCAGTGCCTGCGTACGGGCCAGGAGTAGGCTACGGCGTAGGGTAAAGTTTAGGGCTGGTGGTGGGTTTCCGTTCCGGGCTAGGGTTAGGGTTAGGGAACGGCAAGGCTTAGGGCACAGGTGAGGGTACGGAAACGTGGGAAGGTCAGGCTACATGCTGACGCACGGGTTAGTGCCAGCGTATGGGCCATGAGTAGGCTACGGCTTGGGGGTAAGGTGTAGGGCTGGTGGTGGGTTTCCGTTCCTGGATAGGGTTAGAGTTAGGGAACGGCAAGGCTTAGGGCTCAGGTGAGGGTACGGAAACCTGGGAGGGTCAGGCTACGTGCTGAACCACGGGTCAGTGCCAGCGTAGTGTCCAGGTGTAGGCTTCGGCTTGTGGGTAAGTTGTAGGGCTGGTGGTGGGTTTCCGTTCCGGGCTAGGGTTAGGGTTAGGGAACGGCAAGGCTTAGGGCACAGGTGAGGGTGTGGAAACGTGGGAGGTTCAGGCTACATGCTGACGCACGGGTCAGTGCCAGCGTACGGGCCATGAGTAGGCTACGGCTTGGGAGTAAGTTGTAGGGCTGGTGGTGGGTTTCCGTTCCGGGCTAGGGTTAGGGTTAGGGAACGGCAAGGCTTAGGGCACAGGTGAGGGTAAGGAAACTTGGGAGGGTCAGGCTAAGTGCTGACGCACGGGTCAGTGCCAGCGTACGGGCCAGGAGTAGGCTACGGCGTAGGATAAGGTGTAGGTCTGGTGGTGGGTTTCCGTTCCATGCTAGGGTTAGGGTTAGGGAACGGCAAGGCTTAGAGCACAGTTGAGGGTACGGAAACGTGGGATGGTCAGGCTACGTGCTGACGCATGGGTCAGTGCCAGCGTACGGGCCATGAGTAGGCTACGGCTTGGGGGTAAGGTGTTGGGCTGGTGGTGGGTTTCCGTTCCGCGCTAAGGTTAGGGTTAGGGAAAGGCAAGGCTTAGGGCACAGGTGAGGGTACGGAAACGTGGGAGGGTCAGGCTACGTGCTGACGCATGTGTCAGTGCCAGCGTAAGGGCCAGGAGTAGGCTACGGCTTGGGTGTAAGTTGTAGGGCTGGTGGTGGGTTTCCGTTCCGGGCTAGGGTTAGGGTTAGGGAACGGCAAGGCTTAGGGCACAGGTGAGGGTACAGAAACGTGGGAGGGTCAGGCTACGTGCTGACGCACGGGTCAGTGCCAGCGTATGGGCCAGGAGTAGGCTACGGCGTAGGGTAACGTGTAGGGCTGGTGGTGGTTTTCCATTCCGGGCTAGGGTTAGGGTTAGGGAACGGCAAGGCTTAGGGCACAGGTGAGGGTACGGAAACGTGGGAGGTTCAGGCTACGTGCTGACACACGGGTCAGTGCCAGCGTACGGGCCAGGAGTAGGCTACGGCGTAGGGTAAGGTTTAGGGCTGGTGGTGGGTTTCCATTCCAGGCTATGGTTAGGATTAGGGTACGGCAAGGCTTAGGGCACAGGTGAGGGTACGGAAACGTGGGAGGGTCAGGCTACGTGCTCACGCACGGGTCAGTGCCAGCGTACCGGCCAGGTGTAGGCTACGGCTTGTGGGTAAGGTGTAGGGTTAGTGGTGGGTTTCCGTTCCGGGCTAGGGTTAGGGTTAGGGAACGGCAAGGCTTAGGGCACAGGTGAGGGTACGGAAACGTGGGAGGGTCAGGCTACGTGCTGATGCACGGGTCAGTGCCAGCGTACGGGCCAGGAGTAGGCTACGGCTTGGGGGTAAGGTGTAGGGCTGGTGGTGGGTTTCCGTTCCGGGCTAGGTTTAGGGTTAGGGAACGGCAAGGCTTAGGGCACAGGTGAGGGTACGGAAACGTGGGAGGGTCAGGCTACGTGCTGACGCACGGGTCAGTGCCAGCGTACGGGCCAGGAGTAGGCTACGGCTTGGGGGTTAGTTGTAGGGCTGGTGGTGGGTTTCCATTCCGGGCTAGGGTTAAGGTTAGGGAACGGCAAGGCTTAGGGCACAGGTGAGGGTACGGAAACGTGGGAGGGTCAGGCTACGTGCTGACGCACGGGTCAGTGCCAGTGTACCGGCCAGGTGTAGGCTACGGCTTGTGGGTAAGGTGTAGGGCTGGTGGAGGGTTTCCGTTCAGGGCTAGGGTTAGGGATAGGAAACGGCAAGGCTTAGGGCACAGGTGAGGGTACGGAAACGTGGGAGGGTCAGGCTACGTGCTGACGCACGTGTCAGTGCCAGCGTACGGGCCAGGAGTTGGCTACGGTGTAGGGTAAGGTGTAGGGCTGGTGGTGGGTTTCCGTTCCGGGCTAGGGTTAGGGTTAGGAAACGGCAAGGCTTAGGGCACAGGTGAGGGTACGGAAACGTGGGAGGGTCAGGCTACGTGCTGACGCACAGGTCAGTGCCAGCGTCCCGGCCAGGAGTAGGCTACGGCTTGGGGGTAATGTGTAGGGCTGGTGGTGGGTTTCCGTTCCGGGCTAGGGTTAGGGTTAGGGAACGGCAAGGCTTAGGGCACAGGTGAGGGTACGGAAACGTGGGAGGGTCAGGCTACGTGCTGACGCACGGGTCAGTGCCAGCGTACGGGACAGGAGTAGGCTATGGCGTAGGGTAAGGTGTAGGGCTGGTGGTGGGTTTCCGTTCCGTGCTAGGGTTAGGGTTAGGGAACGGCAAGGCTTAGAGCACAAGTGAGGGTACGGAAACGTGGGAGGGTCAGGCTAGGTGCTGACGCACGGGTCAGTGCCAGCGTACGGGCCAGGAGTAGGCTACGGCTTGGGGGTAAGGTGTAGGGCTGGTGGTGGGTTTCCGTTCCGGGCTAGGGTTAGGGTTAGGGAACGGCAAGGCTTACGGCACAGGTGAGGGTACGGATACGTGGGAGGGTCAGTTTACGTGCTGACGCACGGGTCAGTGCCAGCGTACCGGCCAGATGTAGGCTATGGCTTGTGGGTAAGGTGTAGGGCTGGTGGTGGATTTCCGTTCCGGGCTAGGGTTAGGGTTAGGGAACGGCAAGTCTTAGGGCACAGGTGAGGGTACGGAAACGTGGGAGGGTCAGGCTACGTGCTTACGCACGGGTCAGTGCCAGCGTACGGGCCAGGAGTAGGCTACGGCTTGGGGGTAAGGTGTAGGGCTGGTGGAGGGTTTCCGTTCCGGGCTAGGGTTAGGGTTAGGAAACGGCAAGGCTTAGGGCACAGGTGAGGGTACGGAAACGTGGGAGGGTCAGGCTACGTGCTGACGCACGGGTCAGTGCCAGTGTACCGGCCAGGTGTAGGCTACGGCTTGTGTGTAAGTTGTAGGGCTGGTGGTGGGTTTCCGTTCCAGGCTAGGGTTAGGGTTAGGGAACGGCAAGGCTTAGGGCACAGGTGAGGGTACGGAAACGTGGGAGGGTCAGGCTACATGCTGACGCACGGGTCAGTGCCAGCGTGCGGGCCAGGAGTAGGCTACGGCTTCGGGGTAAGTTGTAGGGCTGGTGGTGGGTTTCCGTTCCAGGCTAGGGTTAGGGTTAGGGAACGGCAAGGCTTAGAGCACAGGTGAGGTTACGGAAACGTGGGAGGGTCAGGCTACGTGCTGACGCACGGGTCAGTGCCAGCGTACGGGCCAGGAGTAGGCTACGGCGTAGGGTAAGGTTTAGGGCTGGTGGTGGGTTTCCGTTCCGGACTAGGGTTAGGGTTAGGGAACGGCAAGGCTTAGGGCACAGGTGAGGGTACGGAAACGTGGGAGGGTCAGGCTACGTGCTGACGCACAGGTCAGTGCCAGCGTCCCGGCCAGGAGTAGGCTACGGCTTTTGGGTAATGTGTAGGGCTGGTGGTTGGTTTCCGTTCCGGGCTAGGGTTAGGGTTAGGGAACGGCAAGGCTTAGGGCACAGGTGAGGGTACGGAAACGTGGGAGGGTCAGGCTACGTGCTGACGCACGGGTCAGTGCCAGCGTACGGGCCAGGAGTAGGCTACGGCGTAGGGTAAGGTGTAGGGCTGGTGGTGGGTTTCCGTTCCGGGCTAGGGTTAGGGTTAGGGAACGGCAAGGCTTAGGGCACAGGTGAGGGTACGGAAACGTGGGAGGGTCACGCTACGTGCTGACGCAGGGGACAGTGCCAGCGTATGGGCCAGGAGTAGGCTACGGCGTAGGGTAAAGTGTAGGGCTGGTGGTGGGTTTCCGTGCCTGGCTAGGGTTAGGGTTAGGGAACGGCAAGGCTTACGGCACAGGTGAGGGTACAGAAACGTGGGAGGGTCAGGCTACGTGCTGATGAAAGGTTCAGTGCCTGTGTACGGGCCAGGAATAGGCTACGGCGTAGGGAAAGGTATAGGGCTGGTGGTGGGTTTCTGTTCCGGGCTATGGTTAGGGTTAGGGAACGGCAAGGCTTAGGGCACAGGTGAGGTTACGGAAACGTGGGAGTGTCAGGCTACATGCTGACACACGGGTCAGTGCCAGCGTACGGGCCAGGACTAGGCTACGGCATACGATAAGGTGTAGGGCTGGTGGTGGTATTTCGTGCCGGGCTAGTGTTACGGTTAGGGAACGGCAAGGCTTAGGGCACAGGTGAGCGTACCGTAACATGGGAGGGTCAGGCTACGTGCTGAAGCACAGGTCAGTGCCCGCGTACGGGCCAGGTGTAGGCTACGGCATAGAGTAAGGTGTAGAGCTGGTGGTGGGTTTCCGTTCCGGTCTAGGGTTAGGGTTATTGAACGGCAAGACTTAGGGCACAGGTGAGGGTACGGAAACGTGGGAGGGTCAGGCTACTTGCTGATGATAGGGTGAGTTCCTGCGTATGAGCCAGGAATAGGCTACGGCGTAGGGAAAGGTGTAGGGCTGGTGGTGGGTTTCCGTTCCGGGCTAGGGTTAGGGTTAGGGAACGGCAAGGCTTAGGGCACAGGTGAGGGTACGGAAACGTGGGAGGGTCAGGCTACATGCTGACGCACGGGTCAGTGCCAGCGTACGGGCCAGGAATAGGCTATGACTTGGGGGTAAGCTGCAGGGCTGGTGGTGTTTTTCCGTCCGGACTAGGGTTAGGGTTAGGGAACGGCAAGGCTTAGGGCACAGGTGAGGGTACGGAAACGTGGGAGGGTCAGGCTACGTGCTGACGCATGTGTCAGAGCCAGCATACGGGCCAGGAGTAGGCTACGGCTTGGGGGTAAGGTGTAGGGCTGGTGGTGGGTTTCCGTTCCGGGCTAGGGTTAGGGTTTTTGAACGGCAAGGCTTAGGGCACAGGTGAGGGTACGGAAACGTGGGAGGGTCAGGCTACGTGCTGACGCATGTGTCAGAGCCAGCATACGGGCCAGGAGTAGGCTACGGCTTGGGGGTAAGGTGTAGGGCTGGTGGTGGGTTTCTGTTCTGGGCTATGTTTAGGGTTAGGGAACGGCAAGACTTAGGGCACAGGTGAGGGTACGGAAACGTGGGAGGGTCAGGCTACATGCTGACGCACGGGTCAGTGCCAGCGTACGGGCCAGGAGTAGGCTACGGCGTAGGGTAACGTGTAGGGCTGGTGGTGGTTTTCCGTTCCGGGCTAGGGTTAGGGTTAGGGAACGGCATGTCTTAGGGCACAGGTGAGGATACAGAAACGTGGGAAGGTCAGGCTACGTGCTGACGCACGGGTCAGTGTCCGCGTACGGTCCAGGAGTAGGCTACGGCATAGAGTAAGGTGTAGGGCTTGTGGTGGTTTTCTGTTCCGGGCTAGGGTTAGTGTTAGGGAACGGCAAGGCTTAGGGCCCAGGAGAGGGTACGGAAACGTGTGGGGGTCAGACTACATGCTGACGCACGGGTCAGTGCCAGCGTACGGGCCAGGAGTAGGCTACGGCGTAGGGAAAGGTTTAGGGCTGGTGGTGGGTTTCCATTCCTGGCTAGGGTTAGGGTTAGGGAACGGCAAGGCTTAGGTCACAGGTGAGGTAACGGAAATGTGGGAGGGTCAGGCTACGTGCTGACGCATGGGTCAGTGTCCGCGTACGGTCCAGGAGTAGGCTACGGCGTGCGGTAAAGTGTAGGGCAGGTGCTGTGTTTCCGTTCCGGGCTAGGGTTAGGGTTACGGAACGGCAAGACTTAGGGAACAGGTGAGGGTACGGAAACGTGGGAGCGTCAGGCTACGTGCTGACGCATGGGTCAGTGCCAGCGTACAGGCCAGGAGTAGGCTACGGCGTAGGGTAAGGTCTAGGGCTGGTGGTGGGTTTCCGTTCCGGGCTAGGGTTAGGGTTAGGGAACGGCAAGGCTTAGGGCACAGGTGAGGGTACGGAAACGTGGGAGGATCAGGCTACGTGCTGACGCACGGTTCAGTGCCATCGTACCGGCCAGGAGTAGGCTACGGCTTGGGGGTTAGGTGTAGGGCTTGTGGTGTGTTTCCGTCCCGTTCTAGGGTTAGGGTTAGGGAACGGCAAGGCTTAGGGCACAGGTGATGTTACGGTAACGTGGGAAGATCAGGCTACATGCTGAAGCACAGGTCATTGCCAGCGTATGGACCACGAGTAGGCTATGGCTTGGGGGTAAGGTGTAGGGCTCGTGGTGTGTTTCCGTTCCGGGCTAGGGTTAGGGTTAGGGAATGGCAAGGTTTAGGGCACAGGTGAGGGTACAGCAACGTGGCAGGGTCAGGATACGTTCTGACTCACGGGTCAGTGCCAGCGTACGGGCCAGGTGCAGGCTATGGCGTATGGTAAGGTGTAGGGCTGGTGGTGGGTTTCCGTTCTGGGCTAGTTTTAGGGTTAGGGAACGGCAAGGCTTAGGGCACAGGTGAGGGTACGGAAACGTGTGAGGGTCAGGCTACATGCTGACGCACGTGTCAGTGCCAGCGTACGGGCCAGGAATAGGCTACGGCATATGGCAAGGTGTAGGGCTGGTTGTGGGATTCCGTTCCGGCTTGGGTTAGGGTTAAGGAACGGCAAGGCTTAGGGCACAGGTGAGGGTACGGAAACGTGGGAGAGTCAGGCTACATGCTGATGCACGTGTCAGTGCCAGCGTACAGGCCAGGAGTAGGCTACGGCGTAGGGTAATGTGTAGGGCTGTTTACCTTTCGGGCTACAGTTAGGGTTAGGGAATGTCAAAGCGTAGGGCACACGTGAGGTTACGGAAACGTGGGAGTGTCAGGCTACATGCTGATGCACGGGTCAGTGCCAGCGTACCGGCCAGGTGTAGGCTACAGCTTGGTGGTTAGGTGTAGGGTTGTTGGTGTGTTTCCGTTCCAGGCTAGGGTTAGTGTGAGGGAACAGCAAGGCTTAGGGCACAGGTCAGGGTACGGAAATGTGGGAGGGTCGGGCTACGTGCTGACGCACGGGTCAGTGCCAGCGTACGGGCCAGGAGTAGGCTATGGCTTGGTGGTTAGGTGTAGGGCTTATGGTGTGTTTCCCTTCCGTACTAGTGTTAGGGTTAAGGAACGGCAAGGCTTAGGGCACAGGTGACGTTACGGTAATGTGGGAAGGTCAGGCTACGTGCTGACGCACATATCATTTCCAGCATATGGACCAGGAGTAGGCTACGGCTTCGGGGTAAGTTGTAGGGGTGGTGGTGGGTTTCCGTTGGGGGCTAGGGTTAGGGTTAGGGAACGGCAAGTCTTAGGGCACAGGTGAGGGTACGGCAAAGTGGCAGGATCAGGATACGTGCTGATGAAAGGTTCAGTGCCTGCGTACGGGCCAGGAATAGGCTACGGCGTAGGGAATGGTGTAGGGCTGGTGGTGGGTTTCCGTTCCGGGCTAGGGTTAGGGTTTGGGAACGGCAATGCTTAGGGCACAGGTGAGGGTATGGAAACGTGGGAGGGTCAGGCTACGTGCTGATGCACGGGTCAGTGCCAGCATACCTGCCAGGAGTAGGCTTCGGCTTGGCGGTTAGATGTAGGGCTGGTGGTGGGTTTTGGTTTCGGGCTAGGGTTAGGGTTAGGGATCGGCAAGGCTTAGGGCACAGGTGAGGGTACGGAACCGTGGGAGAGTCTGGCTACATGCTGACGCACGGGTCAGTGCCAGCGTATGGGCCAAGAGTAGGCTATGGCTTGGGGGTAAGCTGTAGGGGTGGTGGTGGTTTTCCGTTCCGGACTAGGTTTAGGGTTACGGAACGGCAAGGCTTAGGGCACAGGTGTGGGTACGGAAACGTGGGAGGGTCAGGCTACGTGCTGACGCACTGGTCAGTGCCAGCGTACGGGCCAGGAGTAGTCTACGGCATAGGGTAATGTGTAGGGCTGGTGGCGGGTTTCCGTTACGGTGTAGGGTTAGGGTTAGGGAACGGCAAGGCTTAGGGCACAGGTGAGGGTACAGCAACGTGGGAGTGTTGGGCTACGTGCTGACGCATGGGTCAGTGCCAGCGTATGGGCCAGGAGTAGGCTACGGCTTGGGGGTTAGTTGTAGGGTTGGTGGTGGTTTTCTGTTGTTGGCTAGGGTTAGGGTTAGGGAACGGCAAGGCTTAGGGCATAGGTGAGGGTACGGAAACGTGGGAGGTTCGGGCTACGTGCTGACGCACGAGTTAGTGGCAGCGAACAGGCCAGGAGTATTCTACGGCGTTGGGTAAGGTGTAGGGCTGGTGGTGGGTTTCCGTTCCGGGCTAGGGTTAGGGTTAGGGAACGGCAAGCTTAGGGCACAGGTGAGGTACAGAAACGTGGGAGGGTCGGGCTACATGCTGACGCACGGTTCACTGCCAGCGAACGGGCCAGGAGTAGGCTACGGCGTAGGGTAAAGTTTAGGGCTGGTTGTGGGTTTCCGTTCGGGTCTAGGGTTAGGGTTAGGGAACGGCAATGCTTAGGCCACAGGTGAGGGTACGGAAAAGTGGGAGGTTCAGGTTACATGCTGACGCACAGGTCAGTGCCAGCGTACGGGCCAGTAGTAGCCTACTGCTTGGGGGTTAGGTGTAGGGCTGGTGGTAGTTTTCCGTTCCTGGCTAGGTTTAGGGATAGGGAACGGCAAAGCTTAGGACACACGTGAGGTTACAGAAACGTGGGAGGTTTGGGCTACCTGCTGACGCACGGGTCAGTGCCAGCGTACGGGGCAGGAGTAGGCTACGGCCTACGGTAAGGTCTAGGGCTGGTGTTGGGTTTCCGTTCCGGGCTAGGGTTAGGGTAAGGGAACGGCAAGGCTTAGGGCACAGTTGAGGGTATGGAAACGTGGGATGGTCTGGCTATGTGCTGACGCACGGGTCAGTGACAGCGTACGGGCCAGGAGTAGGTTACGGCATAGGGTAAGGTGTAGGGCTGGTGGAGGGTTTCCGTTCCAGGCTAGCGTTGGGGTTAGGGAACGGCAAGGCTTAGGAGTTGCCAGGCTGCCACCTGTAAAGAAGAGGATGTGTCACCCATACCTTCCGCTGGAATTTCTCTCCGGACAGAGGTGAGGAAGGAAAAAAGCAGTGGGGGCCGGGACAGGAGGGGTATCTCAGACAGGGCAATGGAAAGCTTCCGGAAGAGCGCCCGGGGCCAAGACCAACCTGGCTGGCCTGCAGGCACCAAGTTGGCCTGCGTGCTGTCGCTGGTGTGGCTCGACGTCCCTTCTAGGCTTTCAAGCCCTTGTACATATTCAGGTGTTTTACCTGGGAAGGGTGGGAACAGTTCAGCAGTAGCTGGCCTGGGGCTCAGCTCACGTTTACTCACAGATGCCTAGGCACGGTCCCCCAGCTTTGCAATGAGGATGCTCCTTGCGTGGGGGGTGGGTTGCTGGCTGTATGGGAGATAGTTTCCCACCTCTGACCAATTTCAGAATTGTTTACCGCTGGAGCAAGTGCCCTGATAGGGTTTTCCTCTGTATAACTCGTGGGTTCAGGTTTTTTTTTTCTTTTATGGTTCAAGTTAGATTTTATTCCTCTTTTATATATTTATAGATATAAGCATGGAAATAATTCATTCCTATAAATACATCTGTGTGACGGGAAGAACTTTTTTCTCTTTTATTTTTAAATTTTATTTTTTAAAATTTTGAAATTTAATTTTATTTTTTTTATACAGCACGTTATTATTAGTTATGTATTTTATGCATATACATGTATACAGGTCAATCCCAATCTCCTAACTCATCCCACCACCACCACCCCATGGCTTCCCACACTTGGTGTCCATATGTTTGTTCTCTACCTCTGTGTCTCTATTTCTTCCCTGCAAACCAGTTCATCTGTACCATTTTTTAGGTTCCACATATATGCATTAATATACAGTATTTGGTTTCCTCTTTCTGACTTACTTCATTCTGTATGACAGTCTCTCGATCCATCGATGTCTCTACAAATGACCCAGTTTCATTCCTGTTTATGGCCGAGTAATATTTCATTTTATATATGTACCACATCTTTATCCATTCATCTGTCTGTGGGCATTTAGGTTGCTTCCATTACCTGGCTATTGTAAATAGTGCTGCAACGAACATTGTGGTGAATGTGCCTTTTTGATTTACGGTTTTCTCTGGGTATATGCCCAGAAGTGGGATTGCTGGATCAGATGGTAATTCTATTTCTAATTTTTTTAAGGAAACTCCATACTGTTCTCCATAGTGACTGTATCAATTTACATTCCCACCAATAGTGGAAGAGGGCTCCTTTTGTCCACACCCTTCCCAGAATTGGTTGTTTGTAGATTTTCTGATGATGCTGATTCTAACAGGTGTGAGGTGATACCTCATTGTAGTTTTGATTTGCATTTCTCTAATAATTAGTGCTGTTGAGCAGCTTTTCATGTGCGTCTTGGCCATCTCTGTGTCTCCTTTGAAGAAACATCTCTTTAGATCTTCTGCCCATTTTTGTATTGGGTTGTTTGTTTTTTTAATATTAAGCTGCATGAGGTGTTTATATATATTGGAGATTAAACCTCTGTCCATTGATTCGTTTGCAACGATTTTCGCCCATTCTGAGGGATTCCTTTTTCCATTCCCGTTTTTTTCAACAGAAAAGGAAAGAAAGGAAAAGAAGCAGAACACTAATGTGCGTAAAATATGCCTTTTGAAACGGTCGTTTTGAAATATGGACGTCCTTTGAATTTTTTGGTCGATATGTGACCCCAGGATTTGTTTTCAGGGCAGGTGTCATTTACAGGCCTGCAATGATTTTGAATATCAACTGACCATTAGCGCTGGGATTAAAGCTGCTGTTGTGTGAAACGGCCACAAGGTGGCAGCAGTTCACCCTTACCAAATCTGGTTACTAGGGCAAGAGAGCCTCAGTGGAAGTGGTGTTCTAGATTGGAATTTAGAATGGAATGTGCCAGGAGAAAGCCCCTCAAGTTTGTCTCACTACTTCTTGTTCGTGTTTTTAATTTAATTTTTTTATTTTTTATTACAGCAAGTTTGATTACAATGTTTGGCTTGTTGTAGGTGTGGAAGATGTGGATCTTTTACACATATACAGATGTCTGTTCTTCCTGGGATCCTTTTCCCATGTACGTTATGACAGAATGTTGAGTAGTCCTCTCTTGGTATTCTGTAGGTCTTTGGTGATTATATATGTCACCTGTGTTTGTATATGTCTGTTAACCCCGATATCGTAATGAAACCAATCCTCACACCATTCCATTGGTGAACCATAAGTTTGTTTAATGAATCTGTGATTGCCCTTCTCCGTGGAAAT
The DNA here is from genome assembly GCF_964341445.2 of Mesoplodon mirus. Taxonomy (NCBI): domain Eukaryota; kingdom Metazoa; phylum Chordata; class Mammalia; order Artiodactyla; family Ziphiidae; genus Mesoplodon; species Mesoplodon mirus. The sequence continues at coordinate 1,810,584 of NW_028295764.1, read as the reverse complement.
ATCTGCCCTGGTATCCATTTTTAGGTAACACCTATAATTGATATGATATGATATGTGTCTTTCACTTTCTGACTTACTACAAGTCACGTGATTACTTCTAGGCTCATTTACGGTGCTGCAAATGGCATTGTGTCCTTTTTTTCCTTGGCTTCTCTTCTGCCTTAGCGAGGTCCATTTTCACCAATGTGATTCCCTGAGGTTTGTGGATTAGCTGACCTGGGCAGCCTTACTCTGCCGGCCCGCCCTCCCCAGGTGTGCCTCGTTGAGGTCAATATAAACAGCGCTCCAGGCAGCAATAGCCCCTGAAGCTGTGCCTGACTCCATATTCTCTGCCCCGTCAGCAGTCTCGGGGCTGTGCTGGTGAGAGGGAGTGAGGGGCCACAGCTTTGTGGGTGGCCCTGTGTGAGTGGGACTCTGCTGGCCTTTCTGCAGGAGTTGCCAGGCTGCCACCTGTAAAGAAGAGGATGTGTCACCCATACTTCCGCTGGAATTTCTCTCCGGACAGAGTTGAGGAAGGAAAAAAGCAGTGGGGGCCGGGACAGGAGGGGTATCTCAGACAGGGCAATGGAAAGCTTCCGGAAGAGCGCCCGGGGCCAAGACCAACCTGGCTGGCCTGCAGGCACCAAGTTGGCCTGCGTGCTGTCGCTGGTGTGGCTCGACGTCCCTTCTTCTAGGCTTTCAAGCCCTTGTACATATTCAGGTGTTTTACCTGGGAAGGGTGGGAACAGTTCAGCAGCAGCTGGCCTGGGGCTCAGCTCACGTTTACTCACAGATGCCTAGGCACGGTCCCCCAGCTTTGCAATGAGGATGCTCCTTGCGTGGGGGGTGGGTTGCTGGCTGTATGGGAGATGGTTTCCCACCTCTGACCAATTTCAGAATTGTTTACCGCTGGAGCAAGTGCCCTGATAGGGTTTTCCTCTGTATAACTCGTGGGTTCAGGTTTTTTTTTTCTTTTATGGTTCAAGTTAGATTTTATTCCTCTTTTATATATTTATAGATATAAGCATGGAAATAATTCATTCCTATAAATACATCTGTGTGACGGGAAGAACTTTTTTCTCTTTTATTTTTAAATTTTATTTTTTAAAATTTTGAAATTAAATTTTATTTTTTTTATACAGCACGTTATTTTTAGTTATGTATTTTATGCATATACATGTATACAGGTCAATCCCAATCTCCTAACTCATCCCACCACCACCACCCCATGGCTTCCCACACTTGGTGTCCATATGTTTGTTCTCTACCTCTGTGTCTCTATTTCTTCCATGCAAACCAGTTCATCTGTACCATTTTTTAGGTTCCACATATATGCATTAATATACAGTATTTGGTTTCCTCTTTCTGACTTACTTCATTCTGTATGACAGTCTCTCAATCCATCGATGTCTCTACAAATGACCCAGTTTCATTCCTGTTTATGGCCGAGTAATATTTCATTTTATATATGTACCACATCTTTATCCATTCATCTGTCTGTGGGCATTTAGGTTGCTTCCATTACCTGGCTATTGTAAATAGTGCTGCAACGAACATTGTGGTGAATGTGCCTTTTTGATTTACGGTTTTCTCTGGGTATATGCCCTGAAGTGGGATTGCTGGATCAGATGGTAATTCTATTTCTAATTTTTTTAAGGAAACTCCATACTGTTCTCCATAGTGACTGTATCAATTTACATTCCCACCAATAGTGGAAGAGGGCTCCTTTTGTCCACACCCTCCCCAGAATTGGTTGTTTGTAGATTTTCTGATGATGCCGATTCTAACGGGTGTGAGGTGATACCTCATTGTAGTTTTGATTTGCATTTCTCTAATAATTAGTGCTGTTGAGCAGCTTTTCATGTGCGTCTTGGCCATCTCTGTGTCTCCTTTGAAGAAACATCTCTTTAGATCTTCTGCCCATTTTTGTATTGGGTTGTTTGTTTTTTTAATATTAAGCTGCATGAGCTGTTTATATATATTGGAGATTAAACCTCTGTCCATTGATTCGTTTGCAACGATTTTCGCCCATTCTGAGGGATTCCTTTTTCCATTCCCTTTTTTTTTAACAAAAAAGGAAAGAAAGGAAAAGAAGCAGAACACTAATGTGCGTAAAATATGCCTTTTGAAACGGTCGTTTTGAAATATGGACGTCCTTTGAATTTTTTGGTCGATATGTGACCCCAGGATTTGTTTTCAGGGCAGGTGTCATTTACAGGCCTGCAATGATTTTGAATATCAACTGACCATTAGCGCTGGGATTAAAGCTGCTGTTGTGTGAAACGGCCACAAGGTGGCAGCAGTTCACCCTTACCAAATCTGGTTATTAGGGCAAGAGAGCCTCAGTGGAAGTGGTGTTCTAGATTGGAATTTAGAATGGAATGTGCCAGGAGAAAGCCCCTCAAGTTTGTCTCACTACTTCTTGTTCGTGTTTTTAATTTAATTTTTTTATTTTTTATTACAGCAAGTTTGATTACAATGTTTGGCTTGTTGTAGGTGTGGAAGATGTGGTTCTTTTACACATATACAGATGTCTGTTCTTCCTGGGATCCTTTTCCCATGTACGTTATGACAGAATGTTGAGTAGTCCTCTCTTGGTATTCTGTAGGTATTTGGTGATTATATATGTCACCTGTGTTTGTATATGTCTGTTAACCCCGATATCGTAATGAAACCAATCCTCACACCATTCCATTGGTGAACCATAAGTTTGTTTAATGAATCTGTGATTGCCCTTCTCCGTGGAAATATCTGCCCTGGTATCCATTTTTAGGTAACACCTATAATTGATATGATATGATATGTGTCTTTCACTTTCTGACTTACTACAAGTCACGTGATTACTTCTAGGCTCATTTACGGTGCTGCAAATGGCATTGTGTCCTTTTTTTCCTTGGCTTCTCTTCTGCCTTAGCGAGGTCCATTTTCAACAATGTGATTCCCTGAGGTTTGTGGATTAGCTGACCTGGGCAGCCTTACTCTGCCGGCCCGCGCTCCCCAGGTGTGCCTCGTTGAGGTCAATATAAACAGCGCTCCAGGCAGCAATAGCCCCTGAAGCTGTGCCTGACTCCATATTCTCTGCCCCGTCAGCAGTCTCGGGGCTGTGCTGGTGGGAGGGAGTGAGGGGCCACAGCTTTGTGGGTGGCCCGGTGTGAGTGGGATTCTGCTGGCCTTTCTGCAGGAGTTGCCAGGCTGCCACCTGTAAAGAAGAGAATGTGTCACCCATACCTTCCGCTGGAATTTCTCTCCGGACAGAGGTGAGGAAGGAAAAAAGCAGTGGGGGCCGGGACAGGATGGGTATCTCAGTCAGGGCAATGGAAAGCTTCCGGAAGAGCACCCGGGGCCAAGACCAACCTGGCTGGCCTGCAGGCACCAAGTTGGCCTGCGTGCTGTCGCTGGTGTGGCTCGACGTCCCTTCTACTAGGCTTTCAAGCCCTTGTACATATTCAGGTGTTTTACCTGGGAAGGGTGGGAACAATTCAGCAGCAGCTGGCCTGGGGCTCAGCTCACGTTTACTCACAGATGCCTAGGCACGGACCCCCAGCTTTGCAATGAGGATGCTCCTTGAGTGGGGGGTGGGTTGCTGGCTGTATGGGAGATGGTTTCCCACCTCTGACCAATTTCAGAATTGTTTACCGCTGGAGCAAGTGCCCTGATAGGGTTTTCCTCTGTATAACTCGTGGGTTCAGGTTTTTTTTTTTTCTTTTATGGTTCAAGTTAGATTTTATTCCTCTTTTATATATTTATAGATATAAGCATGGAAATAATTCATTCCTATAAATACATCTGTGTGACGGGAAGAACTTTTTTCTCTTTTATTTTTAAATTTTATTTTTTAAAATTTTGAAATTAAATTTTATTTTTTTTATACAGCACGTTATTTTTAGTTATGTATTTTATGCATATACATGTATACAGGTCAATCCCAATCTCCCAACTCATCCCACCACCACCACCCCATGGCTTCCCACACTTGGTGTCCATACGTTTGTTCTCTACCTCTGTGTCTCTATTTCTTCCCTGCAAACCAGTTCATCTGTACCATTCTTTAGGCTCCACATATATGCATTAATATACAATATTTGTTTTCCTCTTTCTGACTTACTTCATTCTGTATGACAGTCTCTCGATCCATCGATGTCTCTACAAATGACCAGTTTCATTCCTTTTTATGGCCGAGTAATATTCCATTTTATATATGTACCACATCTTTATCCATTCATCTGTCTGTGGGCATTTAGGTTGCTTCCATTACCTGGCTATTGTAAATAGTGCTGCAACGAACATTGTGGTGAATGTGCCTTTTTGATTTACGGTTTTCTCTGGTTATATGCCCAGAAGTGGGATTGCTGGATCAGATGGTAATTCTATTTCTAGTTTTTTTTAAGGAAACTCCATACTGTTCTCCATAGTGACTGTATCAATTTACATTCCCACCAATAGTGGAAGAGGGCTCCTTTTGTCCACACCCTCCCCAGAATTGGTTGTTTGTAGATTTTCTGATGATGCCGATTCTAACGGGTGTGAGGTGATACCTCATTGTAGTTTTGATTTGCATTTCTCTAATAATTAGTGCTGTTGAGCAGCTTTTCATGTGCGTCTTGGCCATCTCTGTGTCTCCTTTGAAGAAACATCTCTTTAGATCTTCTGCCCATTTTTGTATTGGGTTGTTTGTTTTTTTAATATTAAGCTGCATGAGCTGTTTATATATATTGGAGATTAAACCTCTGTCCATTGATTCGTTTGCAACGATTTTTGCCCATTCTGAGGGATGCCTTTTTCCATTCCCGTTTTTTTCAACAGAAAAGGAAAGAAAGGAAAAGAAGCAGAACACTAATGTGCGTAAAATATGCCTTTTGAAACGGTCCTTTTGAAATATGGACGTCCTTTGAATTTTTTGGTCGATATGTGACCCCAGGATTTGTTTTCAGGGCAGGTGTCATTTACAGGCCTGCAATGATTTTGAATATCAACTGACCATTAGCGCTGGGATTAAAGCTGCTGTTGTGTGAAACGGCCACCAGGTGGCAGCAGTTCACCCTTACCAAATCTGGTTACTAGGGCAAGAGAGCCTCAGTGGAAGTGGTGTTCTAGATTGGAATTTAGAATGGAATGTGCCAGGAGAAAGCCCCTCAAGTTTGTCTCACTACTTCTTGTTCGTGTTTTTAATTTAATTTTTTTTATTTTTTTTATTACAGCAAGGTTGATTACAATGTTTGGCTTGTTGTAGGTGTGGAAGATGTGGTTCTTTTACACATATACAGATGTCTGTTCTTCCTGGGATCCTTTTCCCATGTACGTTATGACAGAATGTTGAGTAGTCCTCTCTTGGTATTCTGTAGGTCTTTGGTGATTATATATGTCACCTGTGTTTGTATATGTCTGTTATCCCCGATATCATAATGAAACCAATCCTCACACCTTTCCATTGGTGAACCATAAGTTTGTTTAATGAATCTGTGATTGCCCTTCTCCGTGGAAATATCTGCCCTGGTATCCATTTTTAGGTAACACCTATAAGTGATATGATATGGTATGTGTCTTTCACTTTCTGACTTACTACAAGTCACGTGATTACTTCTAGACTCATTTACGGTGCTGCAAATGGCATTTTGTCCTTTTTTTCCTTGGCTTCTCTTCTGCCTTAGCGAGGTCCATTTTCAACAATGTGATTCCCTGAGGGTTGTGGATTAGCTGACCTGGGCAGCCTTACCGTGCCGGCCCGCCCTCCCCAGGTGTGCCTCGATGAGGTCAATATAAACAGCGCTCCAGGCAGCAATAGCCCCTGAAGCTGTTCCTGACTCGATATTCTCTGCCCTGTCAGCAGTCTCGGGGCTCTGCTGGTGGGTGGGAGTGAGGGGCCACAGCTTTGTGGGTGGCCCGATGTGAGTGGGGCTCTGCTGGCCTTTCTGCAGGAGTTGCCAGGCTGACACCTGTAAAGAAGAGGATGTGTCACCCATACCTTCCACTGGAATTTCTCTCCGGACAGAGGTGAGGAAGGAAAAAAGAAGTGGGGGCCAGGACAGGAGGGGTATCTCAGGCAGGGCAATGGAAAGCTTCCGGAAGAGCGCCCGGGGCCAGGACCACCCTGGCTGGCCTGCAGGCACCAAGTTGGCCTGCGTGCTGTCACTGGTGTGGCTCCACGGCCCTTCCTCTAGGCTTTCAAGCCCTTGTACATATTCAGGTGTTTTACCTCGGAAGGGTGGGAACAGTTCAGCAGCAGCTGGCCTGGGGCTCAGCTCACGTTTACGCACAGATGCCTCGGCACAGTCCCCCAGCTTTGCAATGAGGACGCTCCTTGTGTGGGGGGTGGGGTGCTGGCTGTATGGGAGATGGTTCCCCACCTCTGACCTATTTCAGAATTGTTTACCGCTGGAGCAAGTGTCCAGATAGGGTTTTCCTCTGTATAAATGGTGGGTTCAGGTTTTTTTTTTCTTTTATGTTTCAAGTTAGATTTTATTCCTCTTTTATGTATTTATAGATATAAGCATGGAAATAATTCATTTCTATAAATACATCTGTGAGACGGGAAGAACTTTTTTCTCTTTTATTTTTAAATTTTATTGTTTAGAATTTTGAAATTAATTAATTTATTTTTTTATACAGCAGGTTATTATTAGTTATGTAGTTTATGCATATAAATGTATACAGGTCAATCCCAATCTCCCAACTCATCCCACCACCACCACCCCATGGCTTCCCACACTTGGTGTCCATACGTTTGTTCTCTACCTCTGTGTCTCTATTTCTTCGCTGCAAACCAGTTCATCTGTACCATTTTTTAGGTTCCCCATATATGCGTTAATATACAGTATTTGGTTTCCTCTTTTTGACTACATTCTGTATGACAGTCTCTTGATCCATCGATGTCTCTACAAATGACCCAGTTTCATTCCTTTTTATGGCCGAGTAATATTTCATTTTATATATGTACCACATCTTTATCCATTCATCTGTCTGTGGGCATTTAGATTGCTTCCATTACCTGGCTATTTTAAATAGTGCTGCAATGAACATTGTGGTGAATGTGCCTTTTTGATTTACGGTTTTCTCTGGGTATATGCCCAGAAGTGGGATTGCTGGATCAGATGGTAATTCTATTTCTAGTTTTTTTAAGGAAACTCCATACTGTTCTCCATAGTGACTGTATCAATTTACATTCCCACCAATAGTGGAAGAGGGCTCCTTTTGTCCACACCCTCCCCAGAATTGGTTGTTTGTAGATTTTCTGATGACGCCGATTCTAACACGTGTGAGGTGATACCTCATTGTAGTTTTGATTTGCATTTCTCTAATAATTAGTGCTGTTGAGCAGCTTTTCATGTGCGTCTTGGCCATCTCTGTGTCTTCTTTGAAGAAACGTCTCTTTAGATCTTCTGCCCATTTTGGTATTGGGTTGTTTGTTTTTTTAATATTAAGCTGCATGAGCTGTTTATATATATTGGAGATTAAACCTCTGTCCATTGATTCGTTTGCAACGATTTTTGCCCATTCTGAGGGATGCCTTTTTCCATTCCCGTTTTTTTTAACAAAAGAGGAAAGAAAGGAAAAGAAGCAGAACACTAATGTGCGTAAAATATGCCTTTTGAAACGGTCCTTTTGAAATATGGACGTCCTTTGAATTTTTTGGTCGATATGTGACCCCAGGATTTGTTTTCAGGGCAGGTGTCATTTACAGGCCTGCAATGATTTTGAATATCAACTGACAATTAGCGCTGGGATTAAAGCTGCTGTTGTGTGAAACGGCCACAAGGTGGCAGCAGTTCACCCTTACCAAATCTGGTTATTAGGGCAAGAGAGCCTCAGTGGAAGTGGTGTTCTAGATTGGAATTTAGAATGGAATGTGCCAGGAGAAAGCCCCTCAAGTTTGTCTCACTACTTCTTGTTCGTGTTTTTAATTTAATTTTTTTATTTTTTATTACAGCAAGTTTGATTACAATGTTTGGCTTGTTGTAGGTGTGGAAGATGTGGTTCTTTTACACATATACAGATGTCTGTTCTTCCTGGGATCCTTTTCCCATGTACGTTATGACAGAATGTTGAGTAGTCCTCTCTTGGTATTCTGTAGGTCTTTGGTGATTATATATGTCACCTGTGTTTGTATATGTCTGTTAACCCCGATATCGTAATGAAACCAATCCTCACACCTTTCCATTGGTGAACCATAAGTTTGTTTAATGAATCTGTGATTGCCCTTCTCCGTGGAAATATCTGCCCTGGTATCCATTTTTAGGTAACACCTATAAGTAATATGATATGGTATGTGTCTTTCACTTTCTGACTTACTACAAGTCACGTGATTACTTCTAGACTCATTTACGGTGCTGCAAATGGCATTTTGTCCTTTTTTTCCTTGGCTTCTCTTCTGCCTTAGCGAGGTCCATTTTCAACAATGTGATTCCCTGAGGGTTGTGGATTAGCTGACCTGGGCAGCCTTACCCTGCCGGCCCGCCCTCCCCAGGTGTGCCTCGTTGAGGTCAATATAAACAGCGCTCCAGGCAGCAATAGCCCCTGAAGCTGTGCCTGACTCCTTATTCTCTGCCCCGTCAGCAGTCTCGGGGCTCTGCTGTTGGGAGGGAGTGAGGGGCCACAGCTTTGTGGGTGGCCCGGTGTGAGTGGGGCTCTGCTGGCCTTTCTGCAGGAGTTGCCAGGCTGACACCTGTAAAGAAGAGGATGTGTCACCCACACCTTCCGCTGGAATTTCTCTCCGGACAGAGGTGAGGAAGGAAAAAAGCAGTGGGGGCCAGGACAGGAGGGGTATCTCAGGCAGGGCAATGGAATGCTTCCGGAAGAGCGCCCGGGGCCAGGACCACCCTGGCTGGCCTGCAGGCACCAAGTTGGCCTGCGTGCTGTCGCTGGTGTGGCTCCACGGCCCTTCCTCTAGGCTTTCAAGCCCTTGTACATATTCAGGTGTTTTACCTGGGAAGGGTGGGAACAGTTCAGCAGCAGCTGGCCTGGGGCTCAGCTCACGTTTACGCACAGATGCCTCGGCACAGTCCCCCAGCTTTGCAATGAGGACGCTCCTTGTGTGGGGGGTGGGGTGCTGGCTGTATGGGAGATGGTTCCCCACCTCTGACCAATTTCAGAATTGTTTACCGCTGGAGCAAGTGTCCAGATAGGGTTTTCCTCTGTATAAATGGTGGGTTCAGGTTTTTTTTTTCTTTTATGTTTCAAGTTAGATTTTATTCCTCTTTTATGTATTTATAGATATAAGCATGGAAATAATTCATTCCTATAAATACATCTGTGAGACGGGAAGAACTTTTTTCTCTTTTATTTTTAAATTTTATTGTTTAGAATTTTGAAATTAATTAATTTATTTTTTTATACAGCAGGTTATTATTAGTTATGTAGTTTATGCATATAAATGTATACAGGTCAATCCCAAACTCCCAACTCATCCCACCACCACCACCCCATGGCTTCCCACACTTGGTGTCCATACGTTTGTTCTCTACCTCTGTGTCTCTCTTTCTTCGCTGCAAACCAGTTCATCTGTACCATTTTTTAGGTTCCACATATATGCCTTAATATACAGTATTTGGTTTCCTCTTTCTGACTTCATTCTGTATGACAGTCTCTTGATCCATCGATGTCTCTACAAATGACCCAGTTTCATTCCTTTTTATGGCCGAGTAATATTTCATTTTATATATGTACCACATCTTTATCCATTCATCTGTCTGTGGGCATTTAGGTTGCTTCCATTACCTGGCTATTGTAAATAGTGCTGCAATGAACATTGTGGTGAATGTGCCTTTTTGATTTATGGTTTTCTCTGGGTATATGCCCAGAAGTGGGATTGCTGGATCAGATGGTAATTCTATTTCTAGTTTTTTTTTAAGGAAACTCCATACTGTTCTCCATAGTGACTGTATCAATTTACATTCCCACCAATAGTGGAAGAGGGCTCCTTTTGTCCACACCCTCCCCAGAATTGGTTGTTTGTAGATTTTCTGATGATGCCGATTCTAACGGGTGTGAGGTGATACCTCATTGTAGTTTTGATTTGCATTTCTCTAATAATTAGTGCTGTTGAGCAGCTTTTCATGTGCGTCTTGGCCATCTCTGTGTCTTCTTTGAAGAAACGTCTCTTTAGATCTTCTGCCCATTTTGGTATTGGGTTGTTTGTTTTTTTAATATTAAGCTGCATGAGCTGTTTATATATATTGGAGATTAAACCTCTGTCCATTGATTCGTTTGCAACGATTTTTGCCCATTCTGAGGGATGCCTTTTTCCATTCCCGTTTTTTTTAACAAAAGAGGAAAGAAAGGAAAAGAAGCAGAACACTAATGTGCGTAAAATATGCCTTTTGAAACGGTCCTTTTGAAATATGGACGTCCTTTGAATTTTTTGGTCGATATGTGACCCCAGGATTTGTTTTCAGGGCAGGTGTCATTTACAGGCCTGCAATGATTTTGAATATCAACTGACAATTAGCGCTGGGATTAAAGCTGCTGTTGTGTGAAACGGCCACAAGGTGGCAGCAGTTCACCCTTACCAAATCTGGTTATTAGGGCAAGAGAGCCTCAGTGGAAGTGGTGTTCTAGATTGGAATTTAGAATGGAATGTGCCAGGAGAAAGCCCCTCAAGTTTGTCTCACTACTTCTTGTTCGTGTTTTTAATTTAATTTTTTTATTTTTTATTACAGCAAGTTTGATTACAATGTTTGGCTTGTTGTAGGTGTGGAAGATGTGGTTCTTTTACACATATACAGATGTCTGTTCTTCCTGGGATCCTTTTCCCATGTACGTTATGACAGAATGTTGAGTAGTCCTCTCTTGGTATTCTGTAGGTCTTTGGTGATTATATATGTCACCTGTGTTTGTATATGTCTGTTAACCCCGATATCGTAATGAAACCAATCCTCACACCTTTCCATTGGTGAACCATAAGTTTGTTTAATGAATCTGTGATTGCCCTTCTCCGTGGAAATATCTGCCCTGGTATCCATTTTTAGGTAACACCTATAAGTAATATGATATGGTATGTGTCTTTCACTTTCTGACTTACTACAAGTCACGTGATTACTTCTAGACTCATTTACGGTGCTGCAAATGGCATTTTGTCCTTTTTTTCCTTGGCTTCTCTTCTGCCTTAGCGAGGTCCATTTTCAACAATGTGATTCCCTGAGGGTTGTGGATTAGCTGACCTGGGCAGCCTTACCCTGCCGGCCCGCCCTCCCCAGGTGTGCCTCGTTGAGGTCAATATAAACAGCGCTCCAGGCAGCAATAGCCCCTGAAGCTGTGCCTGACTCCTTATTCTCTGCCCCGTCAGCAGTCTCGGGGCTCTGCTGTTGGGAGGGAGTGAGGGGCCACAGCTTTGTGGGTGGCCCGGTGTGAGTGGGGCTCTGCTGGCCTTTCTGCAGGAGTTGCCAGGCTGACACCTGTAAAGAAGAGGATGTGTCACCCACACCTTCCGCTGGAATTTCTCTCCGGACAGAGGTGAGGAAGGAAAAAAGCAGTGGGGGCCAGGACAGGAGGGGTATCTCAGGCAGGGCAATGGAATGCTTCCGGAAGAGCGCCCGGGGCCAGGACCACCCTGGCTGGCCTGCAGGCACCAAGTTGGCCTGCGTGCTGTCGCTGGTGTGGCTCCACGGCCCTTCCTCTAGGCTTTCAAGCCCTTGTACATATTCAGGTGTTTTACCTGGGAAGGGTGGGAACAGTTCAGCAGCAGCTGGCCTGGGGCTCAGCTCACGTTTACGCACAGATGCCTCGGCACAGTCCCCCAGCTTTGCAATGAGGACGCTCCTTGTGTGGGGGGTGGGGTGCTGGCTGTATGGGAGATGGTTCCCCACCTCTGACCAATTTCAGAATTGTTTACCGCTGGAGCAAGTGTCCAGATAGGGTTTTCCTCTGTATAAATGGTGGGTTCAGGTTTTTTTTTTCTTTTATGTTTCAAGTTAGATTTTATTCCTCTTTTATGTATTTATAGATATAAGCATGGAAATAATTCATTCCTATAAATACATCTGTGAGACGGGAAGAACTTTTTTCTCTTTTATTTTTAAATTTTATTGTTTAGAATTTTGAAATTAATTAATTTATTTTTTTATACAGCAGGTTATTATTAGTTATGTAGTTTATGCATATAAATGTATACAGGTCAATCCCAAACTCCCAACTCATCCCACCACCACCACCCCATGGCTTCCCACACTTGGTGTCCATACGTTTGTTCTCTACCTCTGTGTCTCTCTTTCTTCGCTGCAAACCAGTTCATCTGTACCATTTTTTAGGTTCCACATATATGCCTTAATATACAGTATTTGGTTTCCTCTTTCTGACTTCATTCTGTATGACAGTCTCTTGATCCATCGATGTCTCTACAAATGACCCAGTTTCATTCCTTTTTATGGCCGAGTAATATTTCATTTTATATATGTACCACATCTTTATCCATTCATCTGTCTGTGGGCATTTAGGTTGCTTCCATTACCTGGCTATTGTAAATAGTGCTGCAATGAACATTGTGGTGAATGTGCCTTTTTGATTTATGGTTTTCTCTGGGTATATGCCCAGAAGTGGGATTGCTGGATCAGATGGTAATTCTATTTCTAGTTTTTTTTTAAGGAAACTCCATACTGTTCTCCATAGTGACTGTATCAATTTACATTCCCACCAATAGTGGAAGAGGGCTCCTTTTGTCCACACCCTCCCCAGAATTGGTTGTTTGTAGATTTTCTGATGATGCCGATTCTAACGGGTGTGAGGTGATACCTCATTGTAGTTTTGATTTGCATTTCTCTAATAATTAGTGCTGTTGAGCAGCTTTTCATGTGCGTCTTGGCCATCTCTGTGTCTCCTTTGAAGAAACATCTCTTTAGATCTTCTGCCCATTTTTGTATTGGGTTGTTTGTTTTTTTAATATTAAGCTGCATGAGCTGTTTATATATATTGGAGATTAAACCTCTGTCCATTGATTCGTTTGCAACGATTTTTGCCCATTCTGAGGGATGCCTTTTTCCATTCCCGTTTTTTTTAACAAAAAAGGAAAGAAAGGAAAAGAAGCAGAACACTAATGTGCGTAAAATATGCCTTTTGAAACGGTCCTTTTGAAATATGGACGTCCTTTGAATTTTTTGGTCGATATGTGACCCCAGGATTTGTTTTCAGGGCAGGTGTCATTTACAGGCCTGCAATGATTTTGAATATCAACTGACCATTAGCGCTGGGATTAAAGCTGCTGTTGTGTGAAACGGCCACCAGGTGGCAGCAGTTCACCCTTACCAAATCTGGTTACTAGGGCAAGAGAGCCTCAGTGGAAGTGGTGTTCTAGATTGGAATTTAGAATGGAATGTGCCAGGAGAAAGCCCCTCAAGTTTGTCTCACTACTTCTTGTTCGTGTTTTTAATTTAATTTTTTTTATTTTTTATTACAGCAAGGTTGATTACAATGTTTGGCTTGTTGTAGGTGTGGAAGATGTGGTTCTTTTACACATATACAGATGTCTGTTCTTCCTGGGATCCTTTTCCCATGTACGTTATGACAGAATGTTGAGTAGTCCTCTCTTGGTATTCTGTAGGTCTTTGGTGATTATATATGTCACCTGTGTTTGTATATGTCTGTTATCCCCGATATCGTAATGAAACCAATCCTCACACCTTTCCATTGGTGAACCATAAGTTTGTTTAATGAATCTGTGATTGCCCTTCTCCGTGGAAATATCTGCCCTGGTATCCATTTTTAGGTAACACCTATAAGTGATATGATATGATATGTGTCTTTCACTTTCTGACTTACTACAAGTCACGTGATTACTTCTAGACTCATCTACGGTGCTGCAAATAGCATTGTGTCCTTTTTTCCGTTGGCTTCTCTTCTGCCTTAGCGAGGTCCATTTTCAACAATGTAATTCCCTGAGGGTTGTGGATTAGCTGACCTGGGCAGCCTTACCCTGCCGGCCCGCCCTCCCCAGGTGTGCCTCATTGAGGTCAATATAAACAGCGCTCCAGGCAGCAATCACCACTGAAGCTGTGCCTGACTCCATATTCTCTGCCCCGTCAGCAGTCTCGGGGCTCTGCTGGTGGGTGGGAGTGAGGGGCCACAGCTCTGTTGGTGGCCCGGTGTGAGTGGGGCTCTGCTGGCCTTTCTGCAGGAGTTGCCAGGCTGACACCTGTAAAGAAGAGGATGTGTCACCCATACCTTCCGCTGGAATTTCTCTCCGGACAGAGGTGAGGAAGGAAAAAAGCAGTGGGGGCCAGGTCAGGAGGGGTATCTCAGGCAGGGCAATGGAATGCTTCCGGAAGAGCGCCCGGGGCCAGGACCACCCTGGCTGGCCTGCAGGCACCAAGTTGGCCTGCGTGCTGTCGCTGGTGTGGCTCGACGGCCCTTCCTCTAGGCTTTCAAGCCCTTGTACATATTCAGGTGTTTTACCTGGGAAGGGTGGGAACAGTTCAGCAGCAGCTGGCCTGGGGCTCAGCTCACGTTTACGCACAGATGCCTCGGCACAGTCCCCCAGCTTTGCAATGAGGACGCTCCTTGTGTGGGGGGTGGGGTGCTGGCTGTATGGGAGATGGTTCCCCACCTCTGACCAATTTCAGAATTGTTTACCGCTGGAGCAAGTGTCCAGATAGGGTTTTCCTCTGTATAAATGGTGGGTTCAGGTTTTTTTTTTCTTTTATGTTTCAAGTTAGATTTTATTCCTCTTTTATGTATTTATAGATATAAGCATGGAAATAATTCATTCCTATAAATACATCTGTGAGACGGGAAGAACTTTTTTCTCTTTTATTTTTAAATTTTATTGTTTAGAATTTTGAAATTAATTAATTTATTTTTTATACAGCAGGTTATTATTAGTTATGTATTTTATGCATATAAATGTATACAGGTCAATCCCAATCTCCCAACTCATCCCACCACCACCACCCCATGGCTTCCCACACTTGGTGTCCATACGTTTGTTCTCTACCTCTGTGTCTCTATTTCTTCGCTGCAAACCAGTTCATCTGTACCATTTTTTAGGTTCCCCATATATGCCTTAATATACACTATTTGGTTTCCTCTTTTTGACTTCATTCTGTATGACAGTCTCTTGATCCATCGATGTCTCTACAAATGACCCAGTTTCATTCCTTTTTATGGCCGAGTAATATTTCATTTTATATATGTACCACATCTTTATCCATTCATCTCTCTGTGGGCATTTAGATTGCTTCCATTACCTGGCTATTGTAAATAGTGCAGCAAGGAACATTGTGGTGAATGTGCCTTTTTGATTTACGGTTTTCTCTGGGTATATGCCCAGAAGTGGGATTGCTGGATCAGATGGTAATTCTGTTTCTAGTTTTTTTAAGGAAACTCCATACTGTTCTCCATAGTGACTGTATCAATTTACATTCCCACCAATAGTGGAAGAGGGCTCCTTTTGTCCACACCCTCCCCAGAATTGGTTGTTTGTAGATTTTCTGATGACGCCGATTCTAACAGGTGTGAGGTGATACCTCATTGTAGTTTTGATTTGCATTTCTCTAATAATTAGTGCTGTTGAGCAGCTTTTCATGTGCGTCTTGGCCATCTCTGTGTCTTCTTTGAAGAAACGTCTCTTTAGATCTTCTGCCCATTTTTGTATTGGGTTGTTTGTTTTTTTAATATTAAGCTGCATGAGCTGTTTATATATATTGGAGATTAAACCTCTGTCCATTGATTCGTTTGCAACGATTTTTGCCCATTCTGAGGGATGCCTTTTTCCATTCCCGTTTTTTTTAACAAAAAAGGAAAGAAAGGAAAAGAAGCAGAACACTAATGTGCGTAAAATATGCCTTTTGAAACGGTCCTTTTGAAATATGGACGTCCTTTGAATTTTTTGGTCGATATGTGACCCCAGGATTTGTTTTCAGGGCAGGTGTCATTTACAGGCCTGCAATGATTTTGAATATCAACTGACCATTAGCGCTGGGATTAAAGCTGCTGTTGTGTGAAACGGCCACCAGGTGGCAGCAGTTCACCCTTACCAAATCTGGTTATTAGGGCAAGAGAGCCTCAGTGGAAGTGGTGTTCTAGATTGGAATTTAGAATGGAATGTGCCAGGAGAAAGCCCCTCAAGTTTGTCTCACTACTTCTTGTTCGTGTTTTTAATTTAATTTTTTTTATTTTTTATTACAGCAAGTTTGATTACAATGTTTGGCTTGTTGTAGGTGTGGAAGATGTGGTTCTTTTACACATATACAGATGACTGTTCTGCCTGGGATCCTTTTCCCATGTACGTTATGACAGAATGTTGAGTAGTCCTCTCTTGGTATTCTGTAGGTCTTTGGTGATTATATATGTCACCTGTGTTTGTATATGTCTGTTATCCCCGATATCGTAATGAAACCAATCCTCACACCTTTCCATTGGTGAACCATAAGTTTGTTTAATGAATCTGTGATTGCCCTTCTCCGTGGAAATATCTGCCCTGGTATCCATTTTTAGGTAACACCTATAAGTGATATGATATGATATGTGTCTTTCACTTTCTGACTTACTACAAGTCACGTGATTACTTCTAGACTCATCTATGGTGCTGCAAATAGCATTGTGTCCTTTTTTCCGTTGGCTTCTATTCTGCCTTAGCGAGGTCCATTTTCAACAATGTGATTCCCTGAGGGTTGTGGATTAGCTGACCTGGGCAGCCTTACCCTGCCGGCCCGCCCTCCCCAGGTGTGCCTCATTGAGGTCAATATAAACAGCGCTCCAGGCAGCAATCGCCCCTGAAGCTGTGCCTGACTCCATATTCTCTGCCCCGTCAGCAGTCTCGGGGCTGTGCTGGTGGGTGGGAGTGAGGGGCCACAGCTTTGTGGGTGGCCCGGTGTGAGTGGGGCTCTGCTGGCCTTTCTGCAGGAGTTGCCAGGCTGACACCTGTAAAGAAGAGGATGTGTCACCCATACCTTCCGCTGGAATTTCTCTCCGGACAGAGGTGAGGAAGGAAAAAAGCAGTGGGGGCCAGGTCAGGAGGGGTATCTCAGGCAGGGCAATGGAATGCTTCCGGAAGAGCGCCCGGGGCCAGGACCACCCTGGCTGGCCTGCAGGCACCAAGTTGGCCTGCGTGCTGTCGCTGGTGTGGCTCCACGGCCCTTCCTCTAGGCTTTCAAGCCCTTGTACATATTCAGGTGTTTTACCTGGGAAGGGTGGGAACAGTTCAGCAGCAGCTGGCCTGGGGCTCAGCTCACGTTTACGCACAGATGCCTCGGCACAGTCCCCCAGCTTTGCAATGAGGACGCTCCTTGTGTGGGGGGTGGGGTGCTGGCTGTATGGGAGATGGTTCCCCACCTCTGACCAATTTCAGAATTGTTTACCGCTGGAGCAAGTGTCCAGATAGGGTTTTCCTCTGTATAAATGGTGGGTTCAGGTTTTTTTTTTCTTTTATGTTTCAAGTTAGATTTTATTCCTCTTTTATGTATTTATAGATATAAGCATGGAAATAATTCATTCCTATAAATACATCTGTGAGACGGGAAGAACTTTTTTCTCTTTTATTTTTAAATTTTATTGTTTAGAATTTTGAAATTAATTTATTTTTTTATACAGCAGGTTATTATTAGTTATGTATTTTATGCATATAAATGTATACAGGTCAATCCCAATCTCCCAACTCATCCCACCACCACCACCCCATGGCTTCCCACACTTGGTGTCCATACGTTTGTTCTCTACCTCTGTGTCTCTATTTCTTCGCTGCAAACCTGTTCATCTGTACCATTTTTTAGGTTCCACATATATGCCTTAATATACAGTATTTGGTTTCCTCTTTCTGACTTCATTCTGTATGACAGTCTCTTGATCCATCGATGTCTCTACAAATGACCCAGTTTCATTCCTTTTTATGGCCGAGTAATATTTCATTTTATATATGTACCACATCTTTATCCATTCATCTGTCTGTGGGCATTTAGGTTGCTTCCATTACCTGGCTATTGTAAATAGTGCTGCAATGAACATTGTGGTGAATGTGCCTTTTTGATTTACGGTTTTCTCTGGGTATATGCCCAGAAGTGGGATTGCTGGATCAGATGGTAATTCTATTTCTAGTTTTTTTTAAGGAAACTCCATACTGTTCTCCATAGTGACTGTATCAATTTACATTCCCACCAATAGTGGAAGAGGGCTCCTTTTGTCCACACCCTCCCCAGAATTGGTTGTTTGTAGATTTTCTGATGATGCCGATTCTAACGGGTGTGAGGTGATACCTCATTGTAGTTTTGATTTGCATTTCTCTAATAATTAGTGCTGTTGAGCAGCTTTTCATGTGCGTCTTGGCCATCTCTGTGTCTCCTTTGAAGAAACATCTCTTTAGATCTTCTGCCCATTTTTGTATTGGGTTGTTTGTTTTTTAATATTAAGCTGCATGAGCTGTTTATATATATTGGAGATTAAACCTCTGTCCATTGATTCGTTTGCAACGATTTTTGCCCATTCTGAGGGATGCCTTTTTCCATTCCTGTTTTTTTTTAACAAAAAAGGAAAGAAAGGAAAAGAAGCAGAACACTAATGTGCGTAAAATATGCCTTTTGAAACGGTCGTTTTGAAATATGGACGTGCTTTGAATTTTTTGGTCGATATGTGACCCCAGGATTTGTTTTCAGGGCAGGTGTCATTTACAGGCCTGCAATGATTTTGAATATCAACTGACCATTAGCGCTGGGATTAAAGCTGCTGTTGTGTGAAACGGCCACCAGGAGGCAGCAGTTCTCCCTTACCAAATCTGGTTACTAGGGCAAGAGAGCCTCAGTGGAAGTGGTGTTCTAGATTGGAATTTAGAATGGAATGTGCCAGGAGAAAGCCCCTCAAGTTTGTCTCACTACTTCTTGTTCGTGTTTTTAATTTAATTTTTTTTATTTTTTATTACAGCAAGGTTGATTACAATGTTTGGCTTGTTGTAGGTGTGGAAGATGTGGTTCTTTTACACATATACAGATGTCTGTTCTTCCTGGGATCCTTTTCCCATGTACGTTATGACAGAATGTTGAGTAGTCCTCTCTTGGTATTCTGTAGGTCTTTGGTGATTATATATGTCACCTGTGTTTGTATATGTCTGTTATCCCCGATCTCGTAATGAAACCAATCCTCACACCTTTCCATTCGTGAACCATAAGTTTGTTTAATGAATCTGTGATTGCCCTTCTCCGTGGAAATATCTGCCCTGGTATCCATTTTTAGGTAACACGTATAAGTGATATGATATGGTATGTGTCTTTCACTTTCTGACTTACTACTAGTCACGTGATTACTTCTAGACTCATTTACGGTGCTGCAAATGGCATTTTGTCCTTTTTTTCGTTGGCTTCTCTTCTGCCTTAGCGAGGTCCATTTTCAACAATGTGATTCCCTGAGGGTTGTGGATTAGCTGACCTGGGCAGCCTTACCCTGCCGGCCCGCCCTCCCCAGGTGTGCCTCGTTGAGGTCAATATAAACAGCGCTCCAGGCAGCAATAACCCCTGAAGCTGTGCCT
This sequence comes from Mesoplodon mirus, assembly GCF_964341445.2. NCBI lineage: Eukaryota > Metazoa > Chordata > Mammalia > Artiodactyla > Ziphiidae > Mesoplodon > Mesoplodon mirus. The sequence continues at coordinate 1,791,173 of NW_028295764.1, read as the reverse complement.
GACTCCATATTCTCTGCCCCGTCAGCAGTCTCGGGGCTCTGCTGGTGGGTGGGATTGAGGGGCCACAGCTTTGTGGGTGGCCCAGTGTGAGTGGGGCTCTGCTGGCCTTTCTGCAGGAGTTGCCAGGCTGACACCTGTAAAGAAGAGGATGTGTCACCCATACCTTCCGCTGGAATTTCTCTCCGGACAGAGGTGAGGAAGGAAAAAAGCAGTGGGGGCCAGGACAGGAGGGGTATCTCAGGCAGGGCAATGGAATGCTTCCGGAAGAGCGCCCGGGGCCAGGACCACCCTGGCTGGCCTGCAGGCACCAAGTTGGCCTGCGTGCTGTCGCTGGTGTGGCTCCACGGCCCTTCCTCTAGGCTTACAAGCCCTTGTACATATTCAGGTGTTTTACCTGGGAAGGGTGGGAACAGTTCAGCAGCAGCTGGCCTGGGGCTCAGCTCACGTTTACGCACAGATGCCTCGGCACAGTCCCCCAGCTTTGCAATGAGGACGCTCCTTGTGTGGGGGGTGGGGTGCTGGCTGTATGGGAGATGGTTCCCCACCTCTGACCAATTTCAGAATTGTTTACCGCTGGAGCAAGTGTCCAGATAGGGTTTTCCTCTGTATAAATGGTGGGTTCAGGTTTTTTTTTCTTTTATGTTTCAAGTTAGATTTTATTCCTCTTTTATGTATTTATAGATATAAGCATGGAAATAATTCATTCCTATAAATACATCTGTGAGACGGGAAGAACTTTTTTTCTCTTTTATTTTTAAATTTTATTGTTTAGAATTTTGAAATTAATTAATTTATTTTTTTATACAGCAGGTTATTATTAGTTATGTATTTTATGCATATAAATGTATACAGGTCAATCCCAATCTCCCAACTCATCCCACCACCACCACCCCATGGCTTCCCACACTTGGTGTCCATACGTTTGTTCTCTACCTCTGTGTCTCTATTTCTTCGCTGCAAACCAGTTCATCTGTACCATTTTTTAGGTTCCACATATATGCCTTAATATTCAGTATTTGGTTTCCTCTTTCTGACTTCATTCTGTATGACAGTCTCTTGATCCATCGATGTCTCTACAAATGACCCAGTTTCATTCCTTTTTATGGCCGAGTAATATTCCATTTTATATATGTACCACATCTTTATCCATTCATCTGTCTGTGGGCATTTAGGTTGCTTCCATTACCTGGCTATTGTAAATAGTGCTGCAATGAACATTGTGGTGAATGTGCCTTTTTGATTTACGGTTTTCTCTGGGTATATGCCCAGAAGTGGGATTGCTGGATCAGATGGTAATTCTATTTTTAGTTTTTTTAAGGAAACTCCATACTGTTCTCCATAGTGACTGTATCAATTTACATTCCCACCAATAGTGGAAGAGGGCTCCTTTTGTCCACACCCTCCCCAGAATTGGTTGTTTGTAGATTTTCTGATGATGCCGATTCTAACAGGTGTGAGGTGATACCTCATTGTAGTTTTGATTTGCATTTCTCTAATAATTAGTGCTGTTGAGCAGCTTTTCATGTGCGTCTTGGCCATCTCTGTGTCTTCTTTGAAGAAACGTCTCTTTAGATCTTCTGCCCATTTTTGTATTGGGTTGTTTGTTTTTTTAATATTAAGCTGCATGAGCTGTTTATATATATTGGAGATTAAACCTCTGTCCATTGATTCGTTTGCAACGATTTTTGCCCATTCTGAGGGATGCCTTTTTCCATTCCCGTTTTTTTTAACAAAAAAGGAAAGAAAGTAAAATAAGCAGAACACTAATGTGCGTAAAATATGCCTTTTGAAACGGTCGTTTTGAAATATGGACGTGCTTTGAATTTTTTGTTCGATATGTGACCCCAGGATTTGTTTTCAGGGCAGGTGTCATTTACAGGCCTGCAATGATTTTGAATATCAACTGACCATTAGCGCTGGGATTAAAGCTGCTGTTGTGTGAAACGGCCACAAAGTGGCAGCAGTTCTCCCTTACCAAATCTGGTTACTAGGGCAAGAGAGCCTCAGTGGAAGTGGTGTTCTAGATTGGAATTTAGAATGGCATGTGCCAGGAGAAAACCCCTCAAGTTTGTCTCACTACTTCTTGTTCGTGTTTTTAATTTATTTATTTTTTTATTTTTTATTACAGCAAGTTTGATTACAATGTTTGGCTTGTTGTAGGTGTGGAAGATGTGGTTCTTTTACACATATACAGATGTCTGTTCTTCCTGGGATCCTTTTCCCATGTACGTTATGACAGAATGTTGAGTAGTCCACTCTTGGTATTCTGTACGTCTTTGGTGATTATATATGTCACCTGTGTTTGTATATGTGTGTTAACCCCGGTATCGTAATGAAACCAATCCTCACAACTTTCCATTGGTGAACCATAAGTTTGTTTACTGAATCTGTGATTGCCCTTCTCCGTGGAAATATCTGCCCTGGTATCCATTTTTAGGTAACACCTATAAGTGATATGATATGATATGTGTCTTTCACTTTCTGACTTACTACAAGTCACGTGATTACTTCTAGACTCATCTACGGTTCTGCAAATGGCATTGTGTCCTTTTTTCCCTTGGCTTCTCTTCTGCCTTAGCGAGGTCCATTTTCAACAATGTGATTCCCTGAGGGTTGTGGATTAGCTGACCTGGGCAGCCTTACCCTGCCGGCCCGCCCTCCCCAGATGTGCCTCGTTGAGGTCAATATAAACAGAGCTCCAGGCAGCAATAGCCACTGAAGCTGTGCCTGACTCCATATTCTCTGCCCCTTCAGCAGTCTCGGGGCTGTGCTGGTGGTTGGGAGTGAGTGGCCACAGCTTTGTGGGTGGCCCGGTGTTAGTGGGGCTCTGCTGGCCTTTCTGCAGGAGTTGCCAGGCTGACACGTGTAAAGAAGAGAATGTGTCACCCATACCTTCAGCTGGAATTTCTCTCCGGACAGAGGTGAGGAAGGAAAAAAGCAGTGGGTGCGGGAGAGGAGGGGTATCTCAGGCAGGGCAATGGAAAGCTTCCGGAAGAGCGTCCAGGGCCAGGACCACCCTGGCTGGCCTGCAGGCACCAAGTTGGCCTGCGTGCTGTCACTGGTGTGGCTCCACGGCCCTTCCTCTAGGCTTTCAAGCCCTTGTACATATTCAGGTGTTTTACCTGGGAAGGGTGGGAACAGTTCAGCAGCAGCTGGCCTGGGGCTCAGCTCACATTTACTCACAGATGCCTCGGCACGGTCCCCCAGCTTTGCAATGAGGACGCTCCTTGCGTGGGGGGTGGGTTGCTGGCTGTATGGGAGATGGTTCCCCACCTCTGACCAATTTCAGAATTGTTTACCACTGGAGCAAGTGCCCTGATAGGGTTTTGCTCTGTATAACTCGTGGGTTCAGTTTTTTTTTTTATGGTTCAAGTTAGAATTTATTCCTCTTTTATGTATTTATAGATATAAGCATGGAAATAATTCATTCCTATAAATACATCTGTGAGACGGGAAGAACTTTTTTCTCTTTTATTTTTAAATTTTATTTTTTAAAATTTTGAAATTTAATTTTATTTATTTTTTTATACTGCACGTTATTATTAGTTATGTATTTTATGCATATACATGTATTCAGGTCAATCCCAATCCCCCAACTCATCCCAACACCACCACCCCATGGCTTCCCACACTTGGTGTCCATACGTTTGTTCTCTACCTCTGTGTCTCTATTTATTTCCTGCAAACCAGTTCATCTGTACCATTTTTTAGGCTCCACATATATGCATTAATATACAATATTTGTTTTCCACTTTCTGACTTACTTCATTCTGTATGACAGTCTCTCGATCCATCGATGTCTCTACAAATGACCCAGTTTCATTCCTTTTTATGGCCGAGTAATATTCCATTTTATATACGTACCACATCTTTATCCATTCATCTGTCTGTGGGCATTTAGGTTGCTTCCATTACCTGGCTATTGTAAATAATGCTGCAACGAATATTGTGGTGAATGTGCCTTTTTGATTTACGGTTTTATCTGGGTATATGCCCAGAAGTGGGATTGCTGGATCAGATAGTAATTCTATTTCTAATTTTTTTAAGGAAACTCCATACTGTTCTCCATAGTGACTGTATCTATTTACATTCCCACCAATAGTGGAAGAGGGCTCCTTTTGTCCACACCCTCCCCAGAAATTGTTGTTTGTAGATTTTCTGATGATGCCGATTCTAACAGGTGTGAGGTGATACCTCATTGTAGTTTTGATTTGCATTTCTCTAATAATTAGTGCTGTTGAGCAGCTTTTCATGTGCGTCTTGGCCACCTCTGCGTCTCCTTTGAAGAAACGTCTCTTTAGATCTTCTGCCCATTTTTTTATTGGGTTGTTTGTTTTTTTAATATTAAGCTGCATGAGCTGTTTATATATATTGGAGATTAAACCTCTGTCCATTGATTCGTTTGCAACGATTTTCGCCCATTCTGAGGGATGCCTTTTTCCATTCCCGTGTTTTTTAACAAAAAAGGAAAGAAAGGAAAAGAAGCAGAACACTAATGTGCATAAAATATGCCTTTTGAAACGGTCGTTTTGAAATATGGACGTGCTTTGAATTTTTTGGTCGATATGTGACCCCAGGATTTGTTTTCAGGGCAGGTGTCATTTACAGGCCTGCAATGATTTTGAATATCAACTGACCATTAGCGCTGGGATTAAAGCTGCTGTTGTGTGAAACGGCCACAAGGTGTCAGCAGTTCTCCCTTGCCAAATCTGGTTACTAGGGCAAGAGAGCCTCAGTGGAAGTGGTGTTCTAGATTGGAATTTTGAATGGAATGTGCCAGGAGAAAGCCCCTCAAGTTTGTCTCACTACTTCTTGTTCGTGTTTTTAATTTAATTTTTTTTATTTTTTATTACAGCAAGTTTGATTACAATGTTTGGCTTGTTGTAGGTGTGGAAGATGTGGTTCTTTTACACATATACAGATGTCTGTTCTTCCTTGGATCCTTTTCCCATGTACGTTATGACAGAATGTTGAGTAGTCCTCTCTTGGTATTCTGTAGGTCTTTGGTGATTATATATGTCACCTGTGTTTGTATATGTCTATTAACCCCGATATTTTAATGAAACCAATCCTCACACCTTTCCATTGGTGAACCATAAGTTTGTTTAATGAATCTGTGATTGCCCTTCTCCGTGGAAATATCTGCCCTGGTATCCATTTTTAGGTAACACTTATAAGTGATATGATATGATATGTGTCTTTCAATTTCTGACTTACTACAAGTCACGTGATTACTTCTAGACTCATCTACGGTGCTGCAAATGGCATTGTGTCCTTTTTTCCCTTGGCTTCTCTTCTGCCTTAGCGAGGTCCATTTTCAACAATGTGATTCCCTGAGGGTTGTGGATTAGCTGACCTGGGCAGCCTTACCCTGCCGGCCCACCCGCCCCAGGTGTGACTCGTTGAGGTCAATATAAACAGCGCTCCAGGCAGCAATAGCCCCTGAAGCTCTGCCTGACTCCATATTCTCTGCCCCGTCAGCAGTCACGGGGCTGTGCTGGTGGGAGGGAGTGAGGGGCCACAGCTTTTTGGGTGGCCCGGTGTGAGTGGGGCTCTGCTGGCCTTTCTGCAGGAGTTGCCAGGCAGCCGCCTGTAAAGAAGAGGTTGTGTCACCCATACCTTCCGCTGGAATATCTCTCTGGACAGAGGTGAGGAAGGAAAAAAGCAGTGGGGGCCGGGACAGGAGGGGTATCTCAGGCAGGGCAATGGAAAGCTTCCGGAAAAGCTCCTGTGGCCAGGACCACTCTGGCTGGCCTGCAGGCACCAAGTTGGCCTGCGTGCTGTCGCTGGTGTGGCTCCACGGCCCTTCCTCTAGGCTTTCAAGCCCTTGTACATATTCAGGTGTTTTACCTGGGAAGGGTGGGAACAGTTCAGCCGCAGCTGGCCTGGGGCTCAGCTCACGTTTACTCACAGATGCCTCGGCACGGTCCCCCAGCTTTGCAATGAGGACGCTCCTTGCGTGGGGTTGGGTTGCTGGCTGTATGGGAGATGGATCCCCACCTCTGACCAATTTCAGAATTGTTTACCACTGGCGTAAGTGCCCTGATAGCGTTTTCCTCTGCATAAGTCGTGTGTTCAGGTTTTTTTTTTCTTTTATGGTTCAAGTTAGATTTTATTCCTCTTTTATGTATTTATAGATATAAGCATGGAAATAATTCATTCCTATAAATACATCTGTGTGATGGGAAGAACTTTTTTCTTTTTTATTTTTAAATTTTATTTTTTAAAAATTTGAAATTTAAATTTATTTTTTTTTATACAGCACGTTATTATTAGTTATGTATTTTATGCATATACATGTATACAGGTCAATCCCAATCTCCCAACTCATCCCACCACCACCACCCCATGGCTTCCCACACTTGGTGTCCATACGTTAGTTCTCTACCTCTGTGTCTCTATTTCTTCCCTGCAAACCAGTTCATCTGTACCATTTTTTAGGCTCCACATATATGCATTAATATACAATATTTGTTTTCCTCTTTCTGACTTACTTCATTCTGTATGACAGTATCTCGATTCATCGATGTCTCTACAAATGACCCAGTTTCATTCCTTTTTATGGCCGAGTAATATTCCATTTTATATATGTACCACATATTTATCCATTCATCTGTCTGTGGGCATTTAGGTTGCTTTCATTACCTGGCTATTGTAAATAGTGCTGCAATGAAAATTGTGGTGAATGTGCCTTTTTGATTTACGGTTTTCTCTGGGTATATGCCCAGAAGTGGGATTGCTGGATCAGATGGTAATTCTATTTCTAGTTTTTTTAAGGAAACTCCATACTGTTCTCCATAGAGACTGTATCAATTTACATTCCCACCAATAGTGGAAGAGGGCTCCTTTTGTCCACACCCTCCCCAGAATTGGTTGTTTGTAGATTTTCTGATGATGCCGATTCTAACGGGTGTGAGGTGATACCTCATTGTAGTTTTGATTTGCATTTCTCTAATAATTAGTGCTGTTGAGCAGCTTTTCATGTGCGTCTTGGCCACCTCTGCGTCTCCTTTGAAGAAACGTCTCTTTAGATCTTCTGCCCATTTTTTTATTGGGTTGTTTGTTTTTTTAATATTAAGCTGCATGAGCTGTTTATATATATTGGAGATTAAACCTCTGTCCATTGATTCGTTTGCAACGATTTTCGCCCATTCTGAGGGATGCCTTTTTCCATTCCCGTGTTTTTTAACAAAAAAGGAAAGAAAGGAAAAGAAGCAGAACACTAATGTGCATAAAATATGCCTTTTGAAACGGTCCTTTTGAAATATGGACGTCCTTTGTATTTTTTGGTCGATATGTGACCCCAGGATTTGTTTTCAGGGCAGGTGTCATTTACAGGCCTGCAATGATTTTGAATATCAACTGACCATTAGCGCTGGGAAAAAGCTGCTGTTGTGTGAAACGGCCACAAGGTGGCAGCAGTTCTCCCTTGCCAAATCTGGTTACTAGGGCAAGAGAGCCTCAGTGGAAGTGGTGTTCTAGATTGGAATTTTGAATGGAATGTGCCAGGAGAAAGCCCCTCAAGTTTGTCTCACTACTTCTTGTTCGTGTTTTTAATTTAATTTTTTACTTTTTATTACAGCAAGTTTGATTACAATGTTTGGCTTGTTGTAGGTGTGGAAGATGTGGTTCTTTTACACATATACAGATTTCTGTTCTTCCTGGGATCCTTTTCCCATGTACGTTATGACAGAATGTTGAGTAGTCCGCTCTTGGTATTCTGTAGGTCTTTGGTGATTATATATGTCACCTGTGTTTGTATATGTCTGTTAACCCCTATATCGTAATGAAACCAATCCTCACACCTTTCCATTGGTGAACCATAAGTTTGTTTAATGAATCTGTGATTGCCCTTCTCCGTGGAAATATGTGTCCTGGTATCCATTTTTAGGTAACACCTATAAGTGATATGATATGATATGTGTCTTTCACTTTCTGACTTACTACATGTCACGTGATTACTTCTAGACTCATCTACAGTGCTGCAAATGGCATTGTGTCCTTTTTCTCCTTTGCTTCTCTTCTGCCTTGGTAAGGTCCATTTTCAACAATGTGATTCCCTGAGGGTTGTGGATTAGCTGACCTGGGCAGCCTTACCCTGCCGGCCCGCCCTCCCCAGATGTGCCTCGTTGAGGTCAATATAAACAGCGCTCCAGGCAGCAATAGCCCATGAAGCTGTGCCTGACTCCATATTCTCTGCCCCGTCAGCAGTCTCGGGGCTGTGCTGGTGGGAGGGAGTGAGGGGCCACAGCTTTGTGGGTGGCCCGGTGTGAGTGGGGCTCTGCTGGCCTTTCTGCAGGAGTTGCCAGGCTGACACCTGTAAAGAAGAGGATGTGTCACCCATACCTTCAGCTGGAATTTCTCTCCGGACAGAGGTGAGGAAGGAAAAAAGCAGTGGGGGCCGGGACAGGAGGGGTATCTCAGGCAGGGCAATGGAAAGCTTCCGGAAGAGCGCCCGGGGCCAGGACCACTCTGGCTGGCCTGCAGGCACCAAGTTGGCCTGCGTGCTGTCGCTGGTGTGGCTCCACGGCCCTTCCTCTAGGCTTTCAAGCCCTTGTACATATTCAGGTGTTTTACCTGGGAAGGGTGGGAACAGTTCAGCAGCAGCTGGCCTGGGGCTCAGCTCACGTTTACGCACAGATGCCTCGGCACAGTCCCCCAGCTTTGCAATGAGGACGCTCCTTGTGTGGGGGGTGGGGTGCTGGCTGTATGGGAGATGGTTCCCCACCTCTGACCAATTTCAGAATTGTTTACCGCTGGAGCAAGTGTCCAGATAGGGTTTTCCTCTGTATAAATGGTGGGTTCAGGTTTTTTTTTCTTTTATGTTTCAAGTTAGATTTTATTCCTCTTTTATGTATTTATAGATATAAGCATGGAAATAATTCATTCCTATAAATACATCTGTGTGATGGGAAGAACTTTTTTCTTTTTTATTTTTAAATTTTATTTTTTAAAAATTTGAAATTTAAATTTATTTATTTTTTTATACAGCAGGTTATTATTAGTTATGTATTTTATGCATATAAATGTATACAGGTCAATCCCAATCTCCCAACTCATCCCACCACCACCACCCCATGGCTTCCCACACTTGGTGTCCATACGTTTGTTCTCTACCTCTTTGTCTCTATTTCTTCGCTGCAAACCAGTTCATCTGTACCATTTTTTAGGTTCCCCATATATGCCATAATATACAGTATTTGGTTTCCTCTTTTTGACTTCATTCTGTATGACAGTCTCTTGATCCATCGATGTCTCTACAAATGACCCAGTTTCATTCCTTTTTATGGCCGAGTAATATTCCATTTTATATATGTACCACATCTTTATCCATTCATCTGTCTGTGGGCATTTAGGTTGCTTCCATTACCTGGCTATTGTAAATAGTGCTGCAATGAACATTGTGGTGAATGTGCCTTTTTGATTTACGGTTTTCTCTGGGTATATGCCCAGAAGTGGGATTGCTGGATCAGATGGTAATTCTATTTCTAGTTTTTTTAAGGAAACTCCATACTGTTCTCCATAGTGACTGTATCAATTTACATTCCCACCAATAGTGGAAGAGGGCTCCTTTTGTCCACACCCTCCCCAGAATTGGTTGTTTGTAGATTTTCTGATGATGCCGATTCTAACAGGTGTGAGGTGATACCTCATTGTAGTTTTGATTTGCATTTCTCTAATAATTAGTGCTGTTGAGCAGCTTTTCATGTGCGTCTTGGCCATCTCTGTGTCTTCTTTGAAGAAACGTCTCTTTAGATCTTCTGCCCATTTTTGTATTGGGTTGTTTGTTTTTTTAATATTAAGCTGCATGAGCTGTTTATATATATTGGAGATTAAACCTCTGTCCATTGATTCGTTTGCATCGATTTTTGCCCATTCTGAGGGATGCCTTTTACCATTCCCGTTTTTTTTAACAAAAAAGGAAAGAAAGGAAAAGAAGCAGAACACTATTGTGCGTAAAATATGCCTTTTGAAACGGTCGTTTTGAAATATGGACGTGCTTTGAATTTTTTGGTCGATATGTGACCCCAGGATTTGTTTTCAGGGCAGGTGTCATTTACAGGCCTGCAATGATTTTGAATATCAACTGACCATTATCGCTGGGATTAAAGCTGCTGTTGTGTGAAACGGCCACAAAGTGGCAGCAGTTCTCCCTTGCCAAATCTGGTTACTAGGGCAAGAGAGCCTCAGTGGAAGTGGTGTTCTAGATTGGAATTTAGAATGGAATGTGCCAGGAGAAAGCCCCTCAAGTTTGTCTCACTACTTCTTGTTCGTGTTTTTAATTTATTTATTTTTTTATTTTTTATTACAGCAAGTTTGATTACAATGTTTGGCTTGTTGTAGGTGTGGAAGATGTGGTTCTTTTACACATATACAGATGTCTGTTCTTCCTGGGATCCTTTTCCCATGTATGTTATGACAGAATGTTGAGTAGTCCACTCTTGGTATTCTGTAGGTCTTTGGTGATTATATATGTCACCTGTGTTTGTATATGTGTGTTAACCCCGGTATCGTAATGAAACCAATCCTCACACCTTTCCATTGGTGAACCATAAGTTTGTTTACTGAATCTGTGATTGCCCTTCTCCGTGGAAATATCTGCCCTGGTATCCATTTTTAGGTAACACCTATAAGTGATATGATATGATATGTCTTTCACTTTCTGACTTACTACAAGTCACGTGATTACTTCTAGACTCATCTACGGTTCTGCAAATGGCATTGTGTCCTTTTTTCCCTTGGCTTCTCTTCTGCCTTAGCGAGGTCCATTTTCAACAATGTGATTCCCTGAGGGTTGTGGATTAGCTGACCTGGGCAGCCTTACCCTGGGGGCCCGCCCTCCCCAGATGTGCCTCGTTGAGGTCAATATAAACAGAGCTCCAGGCAGCAATAGCCCCTGAAGCTGTGCCTGACTCCATATTCTCTGCCCCTTCAGCAGTCTCGGGGCTGTGCTGGTGGGAGGGAGTGAGGGGCCACAGCTTTGTGGGTGGCCCGGTGTTAGTGGGGCTCTGCTGGCCTTTCTGCAGGAGTTGCCAGGCTGACACGTGTAAAGAAGAGGATGTGTCACCCATACCTTCAGCTGGAATTTCTCTCCGGACAGAGGTGAGGAAGGAAAAAAGCAGTGGGTGCGGGAGAGGAGGGGTATCTCAGGCAGGGCAATGGAAAGCTTCCGGAAGAGCGTCCAGGGCCAGGACCACCCTGGCTGGCCTGCATGTACCAAGTTGGCCTGCGTGCTGTCACTGGTATGGCTCCACGGCCCTTCCTCTAGGCTTTCAAGCCCTTGTACATATTCAGGTGTTTTACCTGGGAAGGGTGGGAACAGTTCAGCAGCAGCTGGCCTGGGGCTCAGCTCACATTTACTCACAGATGCCTCGGCACGGTCCCCCAGCTTTGCAATGAGGAAGCTCCTTGCGTGGGGGGTGGGTTGCTGGCTGTATGGGAGATGGTTCCCCACCTCTGACCAATTTCAGAATTGTTTACCACTGGAGCAAGTGCCCTGATAGGGTTTTGCTCTGTATAACTCGTGGGTTCAGTTTTTTTTTCTTTTATGGTTCAAGTTAGAATTTATTCCTCTTTTATGTATTTATAGATATAAGCATGGAAATAATTCATTCCTATAAATACATCTGTGAGACGGGAAGAACTTTTTTCTCTTTTATTTTTAAATTTTATTTTTTAAAATTTTGAAATTTAATTTAATTTATTTTTTTATACTGCACGTTATTATTAGTTATGTATTTTATGCATATACATGTATTCAGGTCAATCCCAATCCCCCAACTCATCCCAACACCACCACCCCATGGCTTCCCACACTTGGTGTCCATACGTTTGTTCTCTACCTCTGTGTCTCTATTTATTTCCTGCAAACCAGTTCATCTGTACCATTTTTTAGGCTCCACATATATGCATTAATATACAATATTTGTTTTCCACTTTCTGACTTACTTCATTCTGTATGACAGTCTCTCGATCCATCGATGTCTCTACAAATGACCCAGTTTCATTCCTTTTTATGGCCGAGTAATATTCCATTTTATATACGTACCACATCTTTATCCATTCATCTGTCTGTGGGCATTTAGGTTGCTTCCATTACCTGGCTATTGTAAATAGTGCTGCAACGAATATTGTGGTGAATGTGCCTTTTTGATTTACGGTTTTATCTGGGTATATGCCCAGAAGTGGGATTGCTGGATCAGATAGTAATTCTATTTCTAATTTTTTTAAGGAAACTCCATAGTGTTCTCCATAGTGACTGTATCAATTTACATTCCCACCAATAGTGGAAGAGGGCTCCTTTTGTCCACACCCTCCCCAGAAATTGTTGTTTGTAGATTTTCTGATGATGCCGATTCTAACAGGTGTGAGGTGATACCTCATTGTAGTTTTGATTTGCATTTCTCTAATAATTAGTGCTGTTGAGCAGCTTTTCATGTGCGTCTTGGCCATCTCTGTGTCTCCTTTGAAGAAACGTCTCTTTAGATCTTCTGCCCATTTTTGTATTGGGTTGTTTGTTTTTTTAATATTAAGCTGCATGAGCTGTTTATATATATATTGGAGATTAAACCTCTGTCCATTGATTCGTTTGCAACGATTTTCGCCCATTCTGAGGGATGCCTTTTTCCATTCCCGATTTTTTTAACAAAAAAGGAAAGAAAGGAAAAGAAGCAGAACACTAATGTGCGTAAAATATGCCTTTTGAAACGGTCGTTTTGAAATATGGACGTCCTTTGAATTTTTTGGTCGATATGTGACCCCAGGATTTGTTTTCAGGGCAGGTGTCATTTACAGGCCTGCAATGATTTTGAATATCAACTGACCATTATCGCTGGGATTAAAGCTGCTGTTGTGTGAAACGGCCACAAAGTGGCAGCAGTTCTCCCTTGCCAAATCTGGTTACTAGGGCAAGAGAGCCTCAGTGGAAGTGGTGTTCTAGATTGGAATTTAGAATGGAATGTGCCAGGAGAAAGCCCCTCAAGTTTGTCTCACTACTTCTTGTTCGTGTTTTTAATTTATTTATTTTTTTATTTTTTATTACAGCAAGTTTGATTACAATGTTTGGCTTGTTGTAGGTGTGGAAGATGTGGTTCTTTTACACATATACAGATGTCTGTTCTTCCTGGGATCCTTTTCCCATGTATGTTATGACAGAATGTTGAGTAGTCCACTCTTGGTATTCTGTAGGTCTTTGGTGATTATATATGTCACCTGTGTTTGTATATGTGTGTTAACCCCGGTATCGTAATGAAACCAATCCTCACACCTTTCCATTGGTGAACCATAAGTTTGTTTACTGAATCTGTGATTGCCCTTCTCCGTGGAAATATCTGCCCTGGTATCCATTTTTAGGTAACACCTATAAGTGATATGATATGATATGTCTTTCACTTTCTGACTTACTACAAGTCACGTGATTACTTCTAGACTCATCTACGGTTCTGCAAATGGCATTGTGTCCTTTTTTCCCTTGGCTTCTCTTCTGCCTTAGCGAGGTCCATTTTCAACAATGTGATTCCCTGAGGGTTGTGGATTAGCTGACCTGGGCAGCCTTACCCTGGGGGCCCGCCCTCCCCAGATGTGCCTCGTTGAGGTCAATATAAACAGAGCTCCAGGCAGCAATAGCCCCTGAAGCTGTGCCTGACTCCATATTCTCTGCCCCTTCAGCAGTCTCGGGGCTGTGCTGGTGGGAGGGAGTGAGGGGCCACAGCTTTGTGGGTGGCCCGGTGTTAGTGGGGCTCTGCTGGCCTTTCTGCAGGAGTTGCCAGGCTGACACGTGTAAAGAAGAGGATGTGTCACCCATACCTTCAGCTGGAATTTCTCTCCGGACAGAGGTGAGGAAGGAAAAAAGCAGTGGGTGCGGGAGAGGAGGGGTATCTCAGGCAGGGCAATGGAAAGCTTCCGGAAGAGCGTCCAGGGCCAGGACCACCCTGGCTGGCCTGCATGTACCAAGTTGGCCTGCGTGCTGTCACTGGTGTGGCTCCACGGCCCTTCCTCTAGGCTTTCAAGCCCTTGTACATATTCAGGTGTTTTACCTGGGAAGGGTGGGAACAGTTCAGCAGCAGCTGGCCTGGGGCTCAGCTCACATTTACTCACAGATGCCTCGGCACGGTCCCCCAGCTTTGCAATGAGGACGCTCCTTGCGTGGGGGGTGGGTTGCTGGCTGTATGGGAGATGGTTCCCCACCTCTGACCAATTTCAGAATTGTTTACCACTGGAGCAAGTGCCCTGATAGGGTTTTGCTCTGTATAACTCGTGGGTTCAGTTTTTTTTTCTTTTATGGTTCAAGTTAGAATTTATTCCTCTTTTATGTATTTATAGATATAAGCATGGAAATAATTCATTCCTATAAATACATCTGTGAGACGGGAAGAACTTTTTTCTCTTTTATTTTTAAATTTTATTTTTTAAAATTTTGAAATTTAATTTAATTTATTTTTTTATACTGCACGTTATTATTAGTTATGTATTTTATGCATATACATGTATTCAGGTCAATCCCAATCCCCCAACTCATCCCAACACCACCACCCCATGGCTTCCCACACTTGGTGTCCATACGTTTGTTCTCTACCTCTGTGTCTCTATTTATTTCCTGCAAACCAGTTCATCTGTACCATTTTTTAGGCTCCACATATATGCATTAATATACAATATTTGTTTTCCACTTTCTGACTTACTTCATTCTGTATGACAGTCTCTCGATCCATCGATGTCTCTACAAATGACCCAGTTTCATTCCTTTTTATGGCCGAGTAATATTCCATTTTATATACGTACCACATCTTTATCCATTCATCTGTCTGTGGGCATTTAGGTTGCTTCCATTACCTGGCTATTGTAAATAGTGCTGCAACGAATATTGTGGTGAATGTGCCTTTTTGATTTACGGTTTTATCTGGGTATATGCCCAGAAGTGGGATTGCTGGATCAGATAGTAATTCTATTTCTAATTTTTTTAAGGAAACTCCATAGTGTTCTCCATAGTGACTGTATCAATTTACATTCCCACCAATAGTGGAAGAGGGCTCCTTTTGTCCACACCCTCCCCAGAAATTGTTGTTTGTAGATTTTCTGATGATGCCGATTCTAACAGGTGTGAGGTGATACCTCATTGTAGTTTTGATTTGCATTTCTCTAATAATTAGTGCTGTTGAGCAGCTTTTCATGTGCGTCTTGGCCATCTCTGTGTCTCCTTTGAAGAAACGTCTCTTTAGATCTTCTGCCCATTTTTGTATTGGGTTGTTTGTTTTTTTAATATTAAGCTGCATGAGCTGTTTATATATATATTGGAGATTAAACCTCTGTCCATTGATTCGTTTGCAACGATTTTCGCCCATTCTGAGGGATGCCTTTTTCCATTCCCGATTTTTTTAACAAAAAAGGAAAGAAAGGAAAAGAAGCAGAACACTAATGTGCGTAAAATATGCCTTTTGAAACGGTCGTTTTGAAATATGGACGTCCTTTGAATTTTTTGGTCGATATGTGACCCCAGGATTTGTTTTCAGGGCAGGTGTCATTTACAGGCCTGCAATGATTTTGTATATCAACTGACCATTAGTGCTGGGATTAAAGCTGCTGTTGTGTGAAACGACCACAAGGTGGCAGCAGTTCTCCCTTGCCAAATCTGGTTACTAGGGCAAGAGAGCCACAATGGAAATGGTGTTCTAGATTGGAATTTAGAATGGAATGTGCCAGGAGAAAGCCCCTCAAGTTTGTCTCACTACTTCTTGTACGTGTTTTTAATTTAATTTTTTTTTATTTTTTATTACAGCAAGTTTGATTACAATGTTTGGCTTGTTGTAGGTGTGGAAGATGTGGTTCTTTTACACATATACAGATGTCTGTTCTTCCTGGGATCCTTTTCCCATGTACGTTATGACAGAATGTTGAGTAGTCCTCTCTTGGTATTCTGTAGGTCTTTGGTGATTATATATGCCACTGTGTTTGTATATGTCTGTTAACCCCGATATTGTAATGAAACCAATCCTCACACCTTTCCATTGGTGAACCATAAGTTTGTTTAATGAATCTGTGATTGCCCTTCTCCGTGGAAATATCTGCCCTGGTATCCATTTTTAGGTAACACTTATAAGTGATATGATATGATATGTGTCTTTCAATTTCTGACTTACTACAAGTCACGTGATTACTTGTAGACTCATCTACGGTGCTGCAAATGGCATTGTGTCCTTTTTTCCCTTGGCTTCTCTTCTGCCTTAGCGAGGTCCATTTTCAACAATGTAATTCCCTGAGGGTTGTGGATTAGCTGACCTGGGCAGCCTTACCCTGCCGGCCCGCCCGCCCCAGGTGTGACTCGTTGAGGTCAATATAAACAGCGCTCCAGGCAGCAATAGCCCCTGAAGCTCTGCCTGACTTCATATTCTCTGCCCCGTCAGCAGTCTCGGGGCTGTGCTGGTGGGAGGGAGTGAGGGGCCACAGCTTTGTGGGTGGCCCGGTGTTAGTGGGGCTCTGCTGGCCTTTCTGCAGGAGTTGCCAGGCAGCCGCCTGTAAAGAAGAGGATGTGTCACCCATACCTTCCGCTGGAATATCTCTCTGGACAGAGGTGAGGAAGGAAAAAAGCAGTGGGGGCCGGGACAGGAGGGGTATCTCAGGCAGGGCAATGGAAAGCTTCCGGAAGAGCTCCTGTGGCCAGGACCACTCTGGCTGGCCTGCAGGCACCAAGTTGGCCTGCGTGCTGTCGCTTGTGTGGCTCCACGGCCCTTCCTCTAGGCTTTCAAACCCTTGTACATATTCAGGTGTTTTACCTGGAAAGGGTGGGAACAGTTCAGCAGCAGCTGGCCTGGGGCTCAGCTCACGTTTACTCACAGATGCCTCGGCACGGTCCCCCAGCTTTGCAATGAGGACGCTCCTTGCGTGGGGGGTGGGTTGCTGGCTGTATGGGAGATGGTTCCCCACCTCTGACCAATTTCAGAATTGTTTACCACTGGAGCAAGTGCCCTGATAGGGTTTTGCTCTGTATAACTCGTGGGTTCAGTTTTTTTTTCTTTTATGGTTCAAGTTAGAATTTATTCCTCTTTTATGTATTTATAGATATAAGCATGGAAATAATTCATTCCTATAAATACATCTGTGAGACGGGAAGAATTTTTTTCTCTTTTATTTTTAAATTTTATTTTTTAAAATTTTGAAATTTAATTTTATTTATTTTTTTATACTGCACGTTATTATTAGTTATGTATTTTATGCATATACATGTATTCAGGTCAATCCCAATCTCCCAACTCATCCCACCACCACCACCCCATGGCTTCCAACACTTGGTGTCCATACGTTTGTTCTCTACCTCTGTGTCTCTATTTCTTCCCTGCAAACCAGTTCATCCGTACCATTTTTTAGGCTCCACATATATGCATTAATATACAATATTTGTTTTCCACTTTCTGACTTACTTCATTCTGTATGACAGTCTCTCGATCCATCGATGTCTCTACAAATGACCCAGTTTCATTCCTTTTTATGGCCGAGTAATATTCCATTTTATATACGTACCACATCTTTATCCATTCATCTGTCTGTGGGCATTTAGGTTGCTTCCATTACCTGGCTATTGTAAATAGTGCTGCAACGAATATTGTGGTGAATATGCCTTTTTGATTTACGGTTTTATCTGGGTATATGCCCAGAAGTGGGATTGCTGGATCAGATAGTAATTCTATTTCTAATTTTTTTAAGGAAAGTCCATACTGTTCTCCATAGTGACTGTATCAATTTACATTCCCACCAATAGTGGAAGAGGGCTCCTTTTGTCCACACCCTCCCCAGAAATTGTTGTTTGTAGATTTTCTGATGATGCCGATTCTAACAGGTGTGAGGTGATACCTCATTGTAGTTTTGATTTGCATTTCTCTAATAATTAGTGCTGTTGAGCAGCTTTTCATGTGCGTCTTGGCCATCTCTGTGTCTCCTTTGAAGAAACATCTCTTTAGATCTCTTGCGCATTTTTGTATTGGGTTGTTTGTTTTTTTAATATTAAGCTGCATGAGCTCTTTATATATATTGGAGATTAAACCTCTGTCCATTGATTCGTTTGCAACGATTTTCGCCCATTCTGAGGGATGCCTTCTTCCATTCCCGTTTTTTTCTAACAAAAAAGGAAAGAAAGGAAAAGAAGCAGAACACTAATGTGCGTAAAATATGCCTTTTGAAACGGTCGTTTTGAAATATGGACGTGCTTTGAAGTTTTTGGTCGATGTGTGACCCCAGGATTTGTTTTCAGGGCAGGTGTCATTTACAGGCCTGCAATGATTTTGAATATCAACTGACCATTAGTGCTGGGATTAAAGCTGCTGTTGTGTGAAACGGCCACAAGGTGGCAGCAGTTCTCCCTTACCAAATCTGGTTACTAGGGCAAGAGAGCCTCAGTGGAAGTGGTGTTCTAGATTGGAATTTAGAATGGAATGTTTCAGGAGAAAGCCCCTCAAGTTTGTCTCACTACTTCTTGTTCGTGTTTTTAATTTATTTTTTATTATTTTTTATTACAGCAAGTTTGATTACAATGTTTGGCTTGTTGTAGGTGTGGAAGATGTGGTTCTTTTACACATATACAGATGTCTGTTCTTCCTGGGATCCTTTTCCCATGTACGTTATTACAGAATGTTGAGTAGTCCACTCTTGGTATTCTGTAGGTCTTTGGTGATTATATATGTCACCTGTGTTTGTATATGTGTGTTAACCACGATATCGTAATGAAACCAATCCTCACACCTTTCCATTGGTGAACCATAAGTTTGTTTACTGAATCTGTGATTGCCCTTCTCCGTGGAAATATCTGCCCTGGTATCCATTTTTAGGTAACACTTATAAGTGATATGATATGATATGTGTCTTTCACTTTCTGACTTACTACAAGTCACGTGATTACTTCTAGACTCATCTACGGTTCTGCAAATGGCATTGTGTCCTTTTTTCCCTTGGCTTCTCTTCTGCCTTAGCGAGGTCCATTTTCAACAATGTGATTCCCTGAGGGTTGTGGATTAGCTGACCTGGGCAGCCTTACCCTGCCGCCCGCCCTCCCCAGATGTGCCTCGTTGAGGTCAATATAAACAGAGCTCCAGGCAGCAATAGCCCCTGAAGCTGTGCCTGACTCCATATTCTCTGCCCCGTCAGCAGTCTCGGGGCTGTGCTGGTGGGAGGGAGTGAGGGGCCACAGCTTTGTGGGTGGCCCGGTGTGAGTGGGGCTCTGCTGGCCTTTCTGCAGGAGTTGCCAGGCTGACACGTGTAAAGAAGAGGATGTGTCACCCATACCTTCAGCTGGAATTTCTCTCCGGACAGAGGTGAGGAAGGAAAAAAGCAGTGGGTGCGGGAGAGGAGGGGTATCTCAGGCAGGGCAATGGAAAGCTTCCGGAAGAGCGTCCAGGGCCAGGACCACCCTGGCTGGCCTGCAGGCACCAAGTTGGCCTGCGTGCTGTCACTGGTGTGGCTCCACGGCCCTTCCTCTAGGCTTTCAAGCCCTTGTACATATTCAGGTGTTTTACCTGGGAAGGGTGGGAACAGTTCAGCAGCAGCTGGCCTGGGGCTCAGCTCACATTTACTCACAGATGCCTCGGCACGGTCCCCCAGCTTTGCAATGAGGACGCTCCTTGCGTGGGGGGTGGGTTGCTGGCTGTATGGGAGATGGTTCCCCACCTCTGACCAATTTCAGTATTGTTTACCGCTGGAGCAAGTGCCCTGATAGGGTTTTCCTCTGTATAACTCGTGGGTTCACTTTTTTTTTCTTTTATGGTTCAAGTTAGATTTTATTCCTCTTTTATGTATTTATAGATATAAGCATGGAAATAATTCATTCCTATAAATACATCTGTGTGATGGGAAGAACTTTTTTCTCTTTTATTTTTAAATTTTATTTTTTAAAATTTTGAAATTTAATTTTATTTATTTTTTTTTATACAGCACGTTATTATTAGTTATGTATTTTAGGCATATATATGTATTCAGGTCAATCCCAATCTCCCAACTCATCCCACCACCACCACCCCATGGCTTCCCACACTTGGTGTCCATACGTTTGTTCTCTACCTCTGTGTCTCTATTTCTTCCCTGAAAACCAGTTCATCTGTACCATATTTTAGGCTCCACATATATGCATTAATATACAATATTTGTTTTCCACTTTCTGACTTACTTCATTCTGTATGACAGTCTCTCGATCCATCGATGTCTCTACAAATGACCCAGTTTCATTCCTTTTTATGGCCGAGTAATATTCCATTTTATATACGTACCACATCTTTATCCATTCATCTGTCTGTGGGCATTTAGGTTGCTTCCATTACCTGGCTATTGTAAATAGTGCTGCAATGAACATTGTGGTGAATGTGCCTTTTTGATTTACGGTTTTCTCTGGGTATATGCCCAGAAGTGGGATTGCTGGATCAGATGGTAATTCTATTTCTAGTTTTTTTAAGGAAACTCCATACTGTTCTCCATAGAGACTGTATCAATTTACATTCCCACCAATAGTGGAAGAGGGCTCCTTTTGTCCACACCCTCCCCAGAATTGGTTGTTTGTAGATTTTCTGATGATGCCGATTCTAACGGGTGTGAGGTGATACCTCATTGTAGTTTTGATTTGCATTTCTCTAATAATTAGTGCTGTTGAGCAGCTTTTCATGTGCGTCTTGGCCACCTCTGCGTCTCCTTTGAAGAAACGTCTCTTTAGATCTTCTGCCCATTTTTTTATTGGGTTGTTTGTTTTTTTAATATTAAGCTGCATGAGCTGTTTATATATATTGGAGATTAAACCTCTGTCCATTGATTCATTTGCAACGATTTTCGCCCATTCTGAGGGATGCCTTTTTCCATTCCCGTGTTTTTTAACAAAAAAGGAAAGAAAGGAAAAGAAGCAGAACACTAATGTGCATAAAATATGCCTTTTGAAACGGTCCTTTTGATATATGGACGTCCTTTGTATTTTTTGGTCGATATGTGACCCCAGGATTTGTTTTCAGGGCAGGTGTCATTTACAGGCCTGCAATGATTTTGAATATCAACTGACCATTAGCGCTGGGATTAAAGCTGCTGTTGTGTGAAACGGCCACAAGGTGGCAGCAGTTCTCCCTTGCCAAATCTGGTTACTAGGGCAAGAGAGCCTCAGTGGAAGTGGTGTTCTAGATTGGAATTTTGAATGGAATGTGCCAGGAGAAAGCCCCTCAAGTTTGTCTCACTACTTCTTGTTCGTGTTTTTAATTTAATTTTTTTTATTTTTTATTACACCAAGTTTGATTACAATGTTTGGCTTGTTGTAGGTGTGGAAGATGTGGTTCTTTTACACATATACAGATGTCTGTTCTTCCTTGGATCCTTTTCCCATGTACGTTATGACAGAATGTTGAGTAGTCCTCTCTTGGTATTCTGTAGGTCTTTGGTGATTATATATGTCACCTGTGTTTGTATATGTCTATTAACCCCGATATTTTATTGAAACCAATCCTCACACCTTTCCATTGGTGAACCATAAGTTTGTTTAATGAATCTGTGATTGCCCTTCTCCGTGGAAATATCTGCCCTGGTATCCATTTTTAGGTAACACTTATAAGTGATATGATATGATATGTGTCTTTCAATTTCTGACTTACTACAAGTCACGTGATTACTTCTAGACTCATCTTCGGTGCTGCAAATGGCATTGTGTCCTTTTTTCCCTTGGCTTCTCTTCTGCCTTAGCGAGGTCCATTTTCAACAATGTGATTCCCTGAGGGTTGTGGATTAGCTGACCTGGGCAGCCTTACCCTGCCGGCCCGCCCGCCCCAGGTGTGACTCGTTGAGGTCAATATAAACAGCGCTCCAGGCAGCAATAGCCCCTGAAGCTCTGCCTGACTCCATATTCTCTGCCCCGTCAGCAGTCACGGGGCTGTGCTGGTGGGAGGGAGTGAGGGGCCACAGCTTTGTGGGTGGCCCGGTGTGAGTGGGGCTCTGCTGGCCTTTCTGCAGGAGTTGCCAGGCAGCCGCCTGTAAAGAAGAGGTTGTGTCACCCATACCTTCCGCTGGAATATCTCTCTGGACAGAGGTGAGGAAGGAAAAAAGCAGTGGGGGCCGGGACAGGAGGGGTATCTCAGGCAGGGCAATGGAAAGCTTCCGGAAGAGCTCCTGTGGCCAGGACCACTCTGGCTGGCCTGCAGGCACCAAGTTGGCCTGCGTGCTGTCGCTGGTGTGGCTCCACGGCCCTTCCTCTAGGCTTTCAAGCCCTTGTACATATTCAGGTGTTTTACCTGGGAAGGGTGGGAACAGTTCAGCCGCAGCTGGCCTGGGGCTCAGCTCACGTTTACTCACAGATGCCTCGGCACGGTCCCCCAGCTTTGCAATGAGGACGCTCCTTGCGTGGGGTTGGGTTGCTGGCTGTATGGGAGATGGATCCCCACCTCTGACCAATTTCAGAATTGTTTACCGCTGGCGTAAGTGCCCTGATAGCGTTTTCCTCTGTATAACTCGTGTGTTCAGGTTTTTTTTTTTTCTTTTATGGATCAAGTTAGATTTTATTCCTCTTTTATGTATTTATAGATATAAGCATGGAAATAATTCATTCCTATAAATACATCTGTGTGATGGGAAGAACTTTTTTCTTTTTTATTTTTAAATTTTATTTTTTAAAAATTTGAAATTTAAATTTATTATTTTTTTTATACAGCACGTTATTATTAGTTATGTATTTTATGCATATACATGTATACAGGTCAATCCCAATCTCCCAACTCATCCCACCACCACCACCCCATGGCTTCCCACACTTGGTGTCCATACGTTTGTTCTCTACCTCTGTGTCTCTATTTCTTCCCTGCAAACCAGTTCATCTGTACCATTTTTTAGGCTCCACATATATGCATTAATATACAATATTTGTTTTCCTCTTTCTGACTTACTTCATTCTGTATGACAGTATCTCGATTCATCGATGTCTCTACAAATGACCCAGTTTCATTCCTTTTTATGGCCGAGTAATATTCCATTTTATATATGTACCACATCTTTATCCATTCATCTGTCTGTGGGCATTTAGGTGGCTTCTATTACCTGGCTATTGTAAATTGTGCTGCAACGAATATTGTGGTGAATGTGCCTTTTTGATTTACGGTTTTCTCTGGGTATATGCCCAGAAGTGGGATTGCTGGATCAGATGGTAATTCTATTTCTAGTTTTTTTAAGGAATCTCCATACTGTTCTCCATAGTGACTGTATCAATTTACATTCCCACCAATAGTGGAAGAGGGCTCCTTTTGTCCACACCCTCCCCAGAATTGGTTGTTTGTAGATTTTCTGATGATGCCGATACTAACAAGTGTGAGGTGATACCTCATTGTAGTTTGATTTGCATTTCTCTAATAATTAGTGCTGTTGAGCAGCTTTTCATGTGAGTCTTGGCCATCTGTGTGTCTCCTTTGAAGAAACGTCTCTTTAGATCTTCTGCCCATTTTTGTATCGGTTGTTTGTTTTTTTAATATTAAGCTTCATGAGCTGTTTATATATATTGGAGATTAAACCTCTGTCCATTGATTCGTTTGCAACGATTTTCGCCCATTCTGCGGGATGCCGTTTTCCATTCCCGTTTTTTTTAACAACAAAGGAAAGAAAGGAAAAGAAGCAGAATACTAATATGCGTAAAATATGCCTTTTGAAACGGTCCTTTTGAAATATGGACGTGCTTTGAATTTTTTGGTCGATATGTGACCCCAGGATTTGTTTTCAGGGCAGGTGTCATTTACAGGCCTGCAATGATTTTGAATATCAACTGACCATTAGCGCTGGGATTAAAGATGCTGTTGTGTGAAACGGCCACAAGGTGGCAGCAGTTCTCCCTTACCAAATCTGGTTACTAGGGCAAGAGAGCCTCAGTGGAAGTGGTGTTCTAGATTGGAATTTAGAATGGAATGTGCCAGGAGAAAGCCCCTCAAGTTTGTCTCACTACTTCTTTTTCGTGTTTTTAATTTAATTTTTTATTTTTTATTAAAGCAAGTTTGATTACAATGTTTGGCTTGTTGTAGGTGTGGAAGATGTGGTTCTTTTACACATATACAGATTTCTGTTCTTCCTGGGATCCTTTTCCCATGTACGTTATGACAGAATGTTGAGTAGTCCTCTCTTGGTATTCTGTAGGTCTTTGGTGATTATATATGTCACCTGTGTTTGTATATGTCTGTTAACCCCTATATCGTAATGAAACCAATCCTCACACCTTTCCATTGGTGAACCATAAGTTTGTTTAATGAATCTGTGATTGCCCTTCTCCGTGGAAATATGTGTCCTGGTATCCATTTTTAGGTAACACCTATAAGTGATATGATATGATATGTGTCTTTCACTTTCTGACTTACTACATGTCACGTGATTACTTCTAGACTCATCTACAGTGCTGCAAATGGCATTGTGTCCTTTTTCTCCTTTGCTTCTCTTCTGCCTTGGTAAGGTCCATTTTCAACAATGTGATTCCCTGAGGGTTGTGGATTAGCTGACCTGGGCAGCCTTACCCTGCCGGCCCACCCTCCCCAGATGTGCCTCGTTGAGGTCAATATAAACAGCGCTCCAGGCAGCAATAGCCCATGAAGCTGTGCCTGACTCCATATTCTCTGCCCCGTCAGCAGTCTCGGGGCTGTGCTGGTGGGTGGGAGTGAGGGGCCACAGCTTTGTGGGTGGCCCGGTGTGAGTGGGGCTCTGCTGGCCTTTCTGCAGGAGTTGCCAGGCTGACACCTGTAAAGAAGAGGTTGTGTCACCCATACCTTCAGCTGGAATTTCTCTCCGGACAGAGGTGAGGAAGGAAAAAAGCAGTGGGGGCCAGGACAGGAGGGGTATCTCAGGCAGGGCAATGGAAAGCTTCCGGAAGAGCGCCCGGGGCCAGGACCACTCTGGCTGGCCTGCAGGCACCAAGTTGGCCTGCGTGCTGTCGCTGGTGTGGCTCCACGGCCCTTCCTCTAGGCTTTCAAGCCCTTGTACATATTCAGGTGTTTTACCTGGGAAGGGTGGGAACAGTTCAGCAGCAGCTGGCCTGGGGCTCAGCTCACGTTTACGCACAGATGCCTCGGCACAGTCCCCCAGCTTTGCAATGAGGACGCTCCTTGTGTGGGGGGTGGGGTGCTGGCTCTATGGGAGATGGTTCCCCACCTCTGACCAATTTCAGAATTGTTTACCGCTGGAGCAAGTGTCCAGATAGGGTTTTCCTCTGTATAAATGGTGGGTTCAGGTTTTTTTTTCTTTTATGTTTCAAGTTAGATTTTATTCCTCTTTTATGTATTTATAGATATAAGCATGGAAATAATTCATTCCTATAAATACATCTGTGTGATGGGAAGAACTTTTTTCTTTTTTATTTTTAAATTTTATTTTTTAAAAATTTGGAATTTAAATTTATTTATTTTTTTATACAGCAGG
This sequence comes from Mesoplodon mirus, assembly GCF_964341445.2. Taxonomy (NCBI): domain Eukaryota; kingdom Metazoa; phylum Chordata; class Mammalia; order Artiodactyla; family Ziphiidae; genus Mesoplodon; species Mesoplodon mirus. The sequence continues at coordinate 1,765,793 of NW_028295764.1, read as the reverse complement.
TTATTATTAGTTATGTATTTTATGCATATAAATGTATACAGGTCAATCCCAATCTCCCAACTCATCCCACCACCACCACCCCATGGCTTCCCACACTTGGTGTCCATACGTTTGTTCTCTACCTCTTTGTCTCTATTTCTTCGCTGCAAACCAGTTCATCTGTACCATTTTTTAGGTTCCCCATATATGCCATAATATACAGTATTTGGTTTCCTCTTTTTGACTTCATTCTGTATGACAGTCTCTTGATCCATCGATGTCTCTACAAATGACCCAGTTTCATTCCTTTTTATGGCCGAGTAATATTCCATTTTATATATGTACCACATCTTTATCCATTCATCTGTCTGTGGGCATTTAGGTTGCTTCCATTACCTGGCTATTGTAAATAGTGCTGCAATGAACATTGTGGTGAATGTGCCTTTTTGATTTACGGTTTTCTCTGGGTATATGCCCAGAAGTGGGATTGCTGGATCAGATGGTAATTCTATTTCTAGTTTTTTTAAGGAAACTCCATACTGTTCTCCATAGTGACTGTATCAATTTACATTCCCACCAATAGTGGAAGAGGGCTCCTTTTGTCCACACCCTCCCCAGAATTGGTTGTTTGTAGATTTTCTGATGATGCCGATTCTAACAGGTGTGAGGTGATACCTCATTGTAGTTTTGATTTGCATTTCTCTAATAATTAGTGCTGTTGAGCAGCTTTTCATGTGCGTCTTGGCCATCTCTGTGTCTTCTTTGAAGAAACGTCTCTTTAGATCTTCTGCCCATTTTTGTATTGGGTTGTTTGTTTTTTTAATATTAAGCTGCATGAGCTGTTTATATATATTGGAGATTAAACCTCTGTCCATTGATTCGTTTGCATCGATTTTTGCCCATTCTGAGGGATGCCTTTTACCATTCCCGTTTTTTTTAACAAAAAAGGAAAGAAAGGAAAAGAAGCAGAACACTATTGTGCGTAAAATATGCCTTTTGAAACGGTCGTTTTGAAATATGGACGTGCTTTGAATTTTTTGGTCGATATGTGACCCCAGGATTTGTTTTCAGGGCAGGTGTCATTTACAGGCCTGCAATGATTTTGAATATCAACTGACCATTATCGCTGGGATTAAAGCTGCTGTTGTGTGAAACGGCCACAAAGTGGCAGCAGTTCTCCCTTGCCAAATCTGGTTACTAGGGCAAGAGAGCCTCAGTGGAAGTGGTGTTCTAGATTGGAATTTAGAATGGAATGTGCCAGGAGAAAGCCCCTCAAGTTTGTCTCACTACTTCTTGTTCGTGTTTTTAATTTATTTATTTTTTTATTTTTTATTACAGCAAGTTTGATTACAATGTTTGGCTTGTTGTAGGTGTGGAAGATGTGGTTCTTTTACACATATACAGATGTCTGTTCTTCCTGGGATCCTTTTCCCATGTATGTTATGACAGAATGTTGAGTAGTCCACTCTTGGTATTCTGTAGGTCTTTGGTGATTATATATGTCACCTGTGTTTGTATATGTGTGTTAACCCCGGTATCGTAATGAAACCAATCCTCACACCTTTCCATTGGTGAACCATAAGTTTGTTTACTGAATCTGTGATTGCCCTTCTCCGTGGAAATATCTGCCCTGGTATCCATTTTTAGGTAACACCTATAAGTGATATGATATGATATGTCTTTCACTTTCTGACTTACTACAAGTCACGTGATTACTTCTAGACTCATCTACGGTTCTGCAAATGGCATTGTGTCCTTTTTTCCCTTGGCTTCTCTTCTGCCTTAGCGAGGTCCATTTTCAACAATGTGATTCCCTGAGGGTTGTGGATTAGCTGACCTGGGCAGCCTTACCCTGCCGGCCCGCCCTCCCCAGATGTGCCTCGTTGAGGTCAATATAAACAGAGCTCCAGGCAGCAATAGCCCCTGAAGCTGTGCCTGACTCCATATTCTCTGCCCCTTCAGCAGTCTCGGGGCTGTGCTGTTGGGAGGGATTGAGGGGCCACAGCTTTGTGGGTGGCCCGGTGTTAGTGGGGCTCTGCTGGCCTTTCTGCAGGATTTGCCAGGCTGACACGTGTAAAGAAGAGGATGTGTCACCCATACCTTCAGCTGGAATTTCTCTCCGGACAGAGGTGAGGAAGGAAAAAAGCAGTGGGTGCGGGAGAGGAGGGGTATCTCAGGCAGGGCAATGGAAAGCTTCCGGAAGAGCGTCCAGGGCCAGGACCACCCTGGCTGGCCTGCAGGCACCAAGTTGGCCTGCGTGCTGTCACTGGTGTGGCTCCACGGCCCTTCCTCTAGGCTTTCAAGCCCTTGTACATATTCAGGTGTTTTACCTGGGAAGGGTGGGAACAGTTCAGCAGCAGCTGGCCTGGGGCTCAGCTCACATTTACTCACAGATGCCTCGGCACGGTCCCCCAGCTTTGCAATGAGGACGCTCCTTGCGTGGGGGGTGGGTTGCTGGCTGTATGGGAGATGGTTCCCCACCTCTGACCAATTTCAGAATTGTTTACCACTGGAGCAAGTGCCCTGATAGGGTTTTGCTCTGTATAACTCGTGGGTTCAGTTTTTTTTTCTTTTATGGTTCAAGTTAGAATTTATTCCTCTTTTATGTATTTATAGATATAAGCATGGAAATAATTCATTCCTATAAATACATCTGTGAGACGGGAAGAACTTTTTTCTCTTTTATTTTTAAATTTTATTTTTTAAAATTTTGAAATTTAATTTAATTTATTTTTTTATACTGCACGTTATTATTAGTTATGTATTTTATGCATATACATGTATTCAGGTCAATCCCAATCCCCCAACTCATCCCAACACCACCACCCCATGGCTTCCCACACTTGGTGTCCATACGTTTGTTCTCTACCTCTGTGTCTCTATTTATTTCCTGCAAACCAGTTCATCTGTACCATTTTTTAGGCTCCACATATATGCATTAATATACAATATTTGTTTTCCACTTTCTGACTTACTTCATTCTGTATGACAGTCTCTCGATCCATCGATGTCTCTACAAATGACCCAGTTTCATTCCTTTTTATGGCCGAGTAATATTCCATTTTATATACGTACCACATCTTTATCCATTCATCTGTCTGTGGGCATTTAGGTTGCTTCCATTACCTGGCTATTGTAAATAGTGCTGCAACGAATATTGTGGTGAATGTGCCTTTTTGATTTACGGTTTTATCTGGGTATATGCCCAGAAGTGGGATTGCTGGATCAGATAGTAATTCTATTTCTAATTTTTTTAAGGAAACTCCATACTGTTCTCCATAGTGACTGTATCAATTTACATTCCCACCAATAGTGGAAGAGGGCTCCTTTTGTCCACACCCTGCCCAGAATTGGTTGTTTGTAGATTTTCTGATGATGCCGATTCTAACAGGTGTGAGGTGATACCTCATTGTAGTTTTGATTTGCATTTCTCTAATAATTAGTGCTGTTGAGCAGCTTTTCATGTGCGTCTTGGCCATCTCTGTGTCTCCTTTGAAGAAACGTCTCTTTAGATCTTCTGCCCATTTTTGTATTGGGTTGTTTGTTTTTTTAATATTAAGCTGCATGAGCTGTTTATATATATATTGGAGATTAAACCTCTGTCCATTGATTCGTTTGCAACGATTTTCGCCCATTCTGAGGGATGCCTTTTTCCATTCCCGATTTTTTTAACAAAAAAGGAAAGAAAGGAAAAGAAGCAGAACACTAATGTGCGTAAAATATGCCTTTTGAAACGGTCATTTTGAAATATGGACGTCCTTTGAATTTTTTGGTCGATATGTGACCCCAGGATTTGTTTTCAGGGCAGGTGTCATTTACAGGCCTGCAATGATTTTGTATATCAACTGACCATTAGTGCTGGGATTAAAGCTGCTGTTGTGTGAAACGGCCACAAGGTGGCAGCAGTTCTCCCTTGCCAAATCTGGTTACTAGGGCAAGAGAGCCTCAATGGAAATGGTGTTCTAGATTGGAATTTAGAATGGAATGTGCCAGGAGAAAGCCCCTCAAGTTTGTCTCACTACTATTTGTACGTGTTTTTAATTTAATTTTTTTTTTATTTTTTATTACAGCAAGTTTGATTACAATGTTTGGCTTGTTGTAGGTGTGGAAGATGTGGTTCTTTTACACATATACAGATGTCTGTTCTTCCTGGGATCCTTTTCCCATGTACGTTATGACAGAATGTTGAGTAGTCCTCTCTTGGTATTCTGTAGGTCTTTGGTGATTATATATGTCACTGTGTTTGTATATGTCTGTTAACCCCGATATTGTAATGATACCAATCCTCACACCTTTCCATTGGTGAACCATAAGTTTGTTTAATGAATCTGTGATTGCCCTTCTCCGTGGAAATATCTGCCCTGGTATCCATTTTTAGGTAACACTTATAAGTGATATGATATGATATGTGTCTTTCACTTTCTGACTTACTACAAGTCACGTGATTACTTGTAGACTCATCTACGGTGCTGCAAATGGCATTGTGTCCTTTTTTCCCTTGGCTTCTCTTCTGCCTTAGCGAGGTCCATTTTCAACAATGTGATTCCCTGAGGGTTGTGGATTAGCTGACCTGGGCAGCCTTACCCTGCCGGCCCGCCCTCCCCAGATGTGCCTCGTTGAGGTCAATATAAACAGAGCTCCTGGCAGCAATAGCCCCTGAAGCTGTGCCTGACTCCATATTATCTGCCCCTTCAGCAGTCTCGGGGCTGTGCTGGTGGGAGGGATTGAGGGGCCACAGCTTTGTGGGTGGCCCGGTGTTAGTGGGGCTCTGCTGGCCTTTCTGCAGGAGTTGCCAGGCTGACACGTGTAAAGAAGAGGATGTGTCACCCATACCTTCAGCTGGAATTTCTCTCCGGACAGAGGTGAGGAAGGAAAAAAGCAGTGGGTGCGGGAGAGGAGGGGTATCTCAGGCAGGGCAAAGGAAAGCTTCCGGAAGAGCGTCCAGGGCCAGGACCACCCTGGCTGGCCTGCAGGCACCAAGTTGGCCTGCGTGCTGTCACTGGTGTGGCTCCACGGCCCTTCCTCTAGGCTTTCAAGCCCTTGTACATATTCAGGTGTTTTACCTGGGAAGGGTGGGAACAGTTCAGCAGCAGCTGGCCTGGGGCTCAGCTCACATTTACTCACAGATGCCTCGACACAGTCCCCCAGCTTTGCAATGAGGACGCTCCTTGCGTGGGGGGTGGGTTGCTGGCTGTATGGGAGATGGTTCCCCACCTCTGACCAATTTCAGAATTGTTTACCACTGGAGCAAGTGCCCTGATAGGGTTTTGCTCTGTATAACTCGTGGGTTCAGTTTTTTTTTCTTTTATGGTTCAAGTTAGAATTTATTCCTCTTTTATGTATTTATAGATATAAGCATGGAAATAATTCATTCCTATAAATACATCTGTGAGACGGGAAGAACTTTTTTCTCTTTTATTTTTAAATTTTATTTTTTAAAATTTTGAAATTTAATTTAATTTATTTTTTTATACTGCACGTTATTATTAGTTATGTATTTTATGCATATACATGTATTCAGGTCAATCCCAATCCCCCAACTCATCCCACCACCACCACCCCATGGCTTCCCACACTTGGTGTCCATACGTTTGTTCTCTACCTCTGTGTCTCTATTTATTTCCTGCAAACCAGTTCATCTGTACCATTTTTTAGGCTCCACATATATGCATTAATATACAATATTTGTTTTCCACTTTCTGACTTACTTCATTCTGTATGACAGGCTCTCGATCTTTCGATGTCTCTACAAATGACCCAGTTTCATTCCTTTTTATGGCCGAGTAATATTCCATTTTATATACGTACCACATCTTTATCCATTCATCTGTCTGTGGGCATTTAGGTTGCTTCCATTACCTGGCTATTGTAAATAGTGCTGCAACGAATATTGTGGTGAATGTGCCTTTTTGATTTACGGTTTTATCTGGGTATATGCCCAGAAGTGGGATTGCTGGATCAGATAGTAATTCTATTTCTAATTTTTTTAAGGAAACTCCATACTGTTCTCCATAGTGACTGTATCAATTTACATTCCCACCAATAGTGGAAGAGGGCTCCTTTTGTCCACACCCTGCCCAGAATTGGTTGTTTGTAGATTTTCTGATGATGCCGATTCTAACAGGTGTGAGGTGATACCTCATTGTAGTTTTGATTTGCATTTCTCTAATAATTAGTGCTGTTGAGCAGCTTTTCATGTGCGTCTTGGCCATCTCTGTGTCTCCTTTGAAGAAACGTCTCTTTAGATCTTCTGCCCATTTTTGTATTGGGTTGTTTGTTTTTTTAATATTAAGCTGCATGAGCTGTTTATATATATATTGGAGATTAAACCTCTGTCCATTGATTCGTTTGCAACGATTTTCGCCCATTCTGAGGGATGCCTTTTTCCATTCCCGATTTTTTTAACAAAAAAGGAAAGAAAGGAAAAGAAGCAGAACACTAATGTGCGTAAAATATGCCTTTTGAAACGGTCATTTTGAAATATGGACGTCCTTTGAATTTTTTGGTCGATATGTGACCCCAGGATTTGTTTTCAGGGCAGGTGTCATTTACAGGCCTGCAATGATTTTGTATATCAACTGACCATTAGTGCTGGGATTAAAGCTGCTGTTGTGTGAAACGGCCACAAGGTGGCAGCAGTTCTCCCTTGCCAAATCTGGTTACTAGGGCAAGAGAGCCTCAATGGAAATGGTGTTCTAGATTGGAATTTAGAATGGAATGTGCCAGGAGAAAGCCCCTCAAGTTTGTCTCACTACTATTTGTACGTGTTTTTAATTTAATTTTTTTTTTATTTTTTATTACAGCAAGTTTGATTACAATGTTTGGCTTGTTGTAGGTGTGGAAGATGTGGTTCTTTTACACATATACAGATGTCTGTTCTTCCTGGGATCCTTTTCCCATGTACGTTATGACAGAATGTTGAGTAGTCCTCTCTTGGTATTCTGTAGGTCTTTGGTGATTATATATGTCACTGTGTTTGTATATGTCTGTTAACACCGATATTGTAATGATACCAATCCTCACACCTTTCCATTGGTGAACCATAAGTTTGTTTAATGAATCTGTGATTGCCCTTCTCCGTGGAAATATCTGCCCTGGTATCCATTTTTAGGTAACACTTATAAGTGATATGATATGATATGTGTCTTTCACTTTCTGACTTACTACAAGTCACGTGATTACTTGTAGACTCATCTACGGTGCTGCAAATGGCATTGTGTCCTTTTTTCCCTTGGCTTCTCTTCTGCCTTAGCGAGGTCCATTTTCAACAATGTGATTCCCTGAGGGTTGTGGATTAGCTGACCTGGGCAGCCTTACCCTGCCGGCCCGCCCTCCCCAGGTGTGACTCGTTGAGGTCAATATAAACAGCGCTCCAGGCAGCAATAGCCCCTGAAGCTCTGCCTGACTTCATATTCTCTGCCCCGTCAGCAGTCTCGGGGCTGTGCTGGTGGGAGGGAGTGAGGGGCCACAGCTTTGTGGGTGGCCCGGTGTGAGTGGGGCTCTGCTGGCCTTTCTGCAGGAGTTGCCAGGCAGCCGCCTGTAAAGAAGAGGATGTGTCACCCATACCTTCCGCTGGAATATCTCTCTGGACAGAGGTGAGGAAGGAAAAAAGCAGTGGGGGCCGGGACAGGAGGGGTATCTCAGGCAGGGCAATGGAAAGCTTCCGGAAGAGCTCCTGTGGCCAGGACCACTCTGGCTGGCCTGCAGGCACCAAGTTGGCCTGCGTGCTGTCGCTTGTGTGGCTCCACGGCCCTTCCTCTAGGCTTTCAAACCCTTGTACATATTCAGGTGTTTTACCTGGAAAGGGTGGGAACAGTTCAGCAGCAGCTGGCCTGGGGCTCAGCTCACGTTTACTCACAGATGCCTCGGCACGGTCCCCCAGCTTTGCAATGAGGACGCTCCTTGCGTGGGGGGTGGGTTGCTGGCTGTATGGGAGATGGTTCCCCACCTCTGACCAATTTCAGAATTGTTTACCGCTGGAGCAAGTGCCCTGATAGGTTTTTCGTCTGTATAACTCGTGGGTTCACTTTTTTTTCTTTTAGGGTTCAAGTTAGATTTTATTCCTCTTTTATGTATTTATAGATATAAGCATGGAAATAATTCATTCCTATAAATACATCTGTGAGACGGGAAGAAATTTTTTCTGATTTATTTTTAAATTTTCGAAATTTAATTTTATTTATTTTTTTATACAGCACGTTATTATTAGTTATGTATTTTATGCATATACATGTATTCAGGTCAATCCCAATCCCCCAACTCATCCCACCACCACCACCCCATGGCTTCCAACACTTGGTGTCCATACGTTTGTTCTCTACCTCTGTGTCTCTATTTCTTCCCTGCAAACCAGTTCATCCGTACCATTTTTTAGGCTCCACATATATGCATTAATATACAATATTTGTTTTCCACTTTCTGACTTACTTCATTCTGTATGACAGTCTCTCGATCCATCGATGTCTCTACAAATGACCCAGTTTCATTGCTTTTTATGGCCGAGTAATATTCCATTTTATATACGTACCACATCTTTATCCATTCATCTGTCTGTGGGCATTTAGGTTGCTTCCATTACCTGGCTATTGTAAATAGTGCTGCAACGAATATTGTGGTGAATGTGCCTTTTTGATTTATGGTTTTATCTGGGTATATGCCCAGAAGTGGGATTGCTGGATCAGATAGTAATTCTATTTCTAGTTTTTTTAAGGAAACTCCATACTGTTCTCCATAGTGACTGTATCAATTTACATTCCCACCAATAGTGGAAGAGGGATCCTTTTGTCCACACCCTCCCCAGAAATTGTTGTTTGTAGATTTTCTGATGATGCCGATTCTAACAGGTGTGAGGTGATACCTCATTGTAGTTTTGATTTGCATTTCTCTAATAATTAGTGCTGTTGAGCAGCTTTTCATGTGCGTCTTGGCCATCTCTGTGTCTCCTTTGAAGAAACATCTCTTTAGATCTCTTGCGCATTTTTGTATTGGGTTGTTTGTTTTTTTAATATTAAGCTGCATGAGCTGTTTATATATATTGGAGATTAAACCTCTGTCCATTGATTCGTTTGCAACGATTTTCGCCCATTCTGAGGGATGCCTTTTTCCATTCCCGTTTTTTTCTAACAAAAAAGGAAAGAAAGGAAAAGAAGCAGAACACTAATGTGCGTAAAATATGCCTTTTGGAACGGTCGTTTTGAAATATGGACGTGCTTTGAAGTTTTTGGTCGATGTGTGACCCCAGGATTTGTTTTCAGGGCAGGTGTCATTTACAGGCCTGCAATGATTTTGAATAGCAACTGACCATTAGCGCTGGGATTAAAGCTGCTGTTGTGTGAAACGGCCACAAGGTGGCAGCAGTTCTCCCTTACCAAATCTGGTTACTAGGGCAAGAGAGCCTCAGTGGAAGTGGTGTTCTAGATTGGAATTTAGAATGGAATGTTTCAGGAGAAAGCCCCTCAAGTTTGTCTCACTACTTCTTGTTCGTGTTTTTAATTTATTTTTTTTATTTTTTATTACAGCAAGTTTGATTACAATGTTTGGCTTGTTGTAGGTGTGGAAGATGTGGTTCTTTTACACATATACAGATGTCTGTTCTTCCTGGGATCCTTTTCCCATGTACGTTATGAGAGAATGTTGAGTAGTCCACTCTTGGTATTCTGTAGGTCTTTGGTGATTATATATGTCACCTGTGTTTGTATATGTGTGTTAACCACGATATCGTAATGAAACCAATCCTCACACCTTTCCATTGGTGAACCATAAGTTTGTTTACTGAATCTGTGATTGCCCTCCTCCGTGGAAATATCTGCCCTGGTATCCATTTTTAGGTAACACTTATAAGTGATATGATATGATATGTGTCTTTCACTTTCTGACTTACTACAAGTCACGTGATTACTTCTAGACTCATCTACGGTTCTGCAAATGGCATTGTGTCCTTTTTTCCCTTGGCTTCTCTTCTGCCTTAGCGAGGTCCATTTTCAACAATGTGATTCCCTGAGGGTTGTGGATTAGCTGACCTGGGCAGCCTTACCCTGCCGCCCTCCCTCCCCAGATGTGCCTCGTTGAGGTCAATATAAACAGAGCTCCAGGCAGCAATAGCCCCTGAAGCTGTGCCTGACTCCATATTCTCTGCCCCGTCAGCAGTCTCGGGGCTGTGCTGTTGGGAGGGAGTGAGGGGCCACAGCTTTGTGGGTGGCCCGGTGTGAGTGGGGCTCTGCTGGCCTTTCTGCAGGAGTTGCCAGGCTGACACGTGTAAAGAAGAGGATGTGTCACCCATACCTTCAGCTGGAATTTCTCTCCGGACAGAGGTGAGGAAGGAAAAAAGCAGTGGGTGCGGGAGAGGAGGGGTATCTCAGGCAGGGCAATGGAAAGCTTCCGGAAGAGCGTCCAGGGCCAGGACCACCCTGGCTGGCCTGCAGGCACCAAGTTGGCCTGCGTGCTGTCACTGGTGTGGCTCCACGGCCCTTCCTCTAGGCTTTCAAGCCCTTGTACATATTCAGGTGTTTTACCTGGGAAGGGTGGGAACAGTTCAGCAGCAGCTGGCCTGGGGCTCAGCTCACATTTACTCACAGATGCCTCGACACGGTCCCCCAGCTTTGCAATGAGGACGCTCCTTGCGTGGGGGGTGGGTTGCTGGCTGTATGGGAGATGGTTCCCCACCTCTGACCAATTTCAGTATTGTTTACCGCTGGAGCAAGTGCCCTGATAGGGTTTTCCTCTGTATAACTCGTGGGTTCACTTTTTTTTTCTTTTATGGTTCAAGTTAGATTTTATTCCTCTTTTATGTATTTATAGATATAAGCATGGAAATAATTCATTCCTATAAATACATCTGTGTGATGGGAAGAACTTTTTTCTCTTTTATTTTTAAATTTTATTTTTTAAAATTTTGAAATTTAATTTTATTTATTTTTTTTATACAGCACGTTATTATTAGTTATGTATTTTAGGCATATATACGTATTCAGGTCAATCCCAATCTCCCAACTCATCCCACCACCACCACCCCATGGCTTCCCACACTTGGTGTCCATACGTTTTTTCTCTACCTCTGTGTCTCTATTTCTTCCCTGAAAACCAGTTCATCTGTACCATATTTTAGGCTCCACATATATGCATTAATATACAATATTTGTTTTCCACTTTCTGACTTACTTCATTCTGTATGACAGTCTCTCGATCCATCGATGTCTCTACAAATGACCCAGTTTCATTCCTTTTTATGGCCGAGTAATATTCCATTTTATATACGTACCACATCTTTATCCATTCATCTGTCTGTGGGCATTTAGGTTGCTTCCATTACCTGGCTATTGTAAATAGTGCTGCAATGAACATTGTGGTGAATGTGCCTTTTTGATTTACGGTTTTCTCTGGGTATATGCCCAGAAGTGGGATTGCTGGATCAGATGGTAATTCTATTTCTAGTTTTTTTAAGGAAACTCCATACTGTTCTCCATAGAGACTGTATCAATTTACATTCCCACCAATAGTGGAAGAGGGCTCCTTTTGTCCACACCCTCCCCAGAATTGGTTGTTTGTAGATTTTCTGATGATGCCGATTCTAACGGGTGTGAGGTGATACCTCATTGTAGTTTTGATTTGCATTTCTCTAATAATTAGTGCTGTTGAGCAGCTTTTCATGTGCGTCTTGGCCACCTCTGTGTCTCCTTTGAAGAAACGTCTCTTTAGATCTTCTGCCCATTTTTTTATTGGGTTGTTTGTTTTTTTAATATTAAGCTGCATGAGCTGTTTATATATATTGGAGATTAAACCTCTGTCCATTGATTCATTTGCAACGATTTTCGCCCATTCTGAGGGATGCCTTTTTCCATTCCCGTGTTTTTTAACAAAAAAGGAAAGAAAGGAAAAGAAGCAGAACACTAATGTGCATAAAATATGCCTTTTGAAACGGTCCTTTTGAAATATGGACGTCCTTTGTATTTTTTGGTCGATATGTGACCCCAGGATTTGTTTTCAGGGCAGGTGTCATTTACAGGCCTGCAATGATTTTGAATATCAACTGACCATTAGCGCTGGGATTAAAGCCGCTGTTGTGTGAAACGGCCACAAGGTGGCAGCAGTTCTCCCTTGCCAAATCTGGTTACTAGGGCAAGAGAGCCTCAGTGGAAGTGGTGCTCTAGATTGGAATTTTGAATGGAATGTGCCAGGAGAAAGCCCCTCAAGTTTGTCTCACTACTTCTTGTTCGTGTTTTTAATTTAATTTTTTTTATTTTTTATTACAGCAAGTTTGATTACAATGTTTGGCTTGTTGTAGGTGTGGAATATGTGGTTCTTTTACACATATACAGATGTCTGTTCTTCCTTGGATCCTTTTCCCATGTACGTTATGACAGAATGTTGAGTAGTCCTCTCTTGGTATTCTGTAGGTCTTTGGTGATTATATATGTCACCTGTGTTTGTATATGTCTATTAACCCCGATATTTTAATGAAACCAATCCTCACACCTTTCCATTGGTGAACCATAAGTTTGTTTAATGAATCTGTGATTGCCCTTCTCCGTGGAAATATCTGCCCTGGTATCCATTTTTAGGTAACACTTATAAGTGATATGATATGATATGTGTCTTTCAATTTCTGACTTACTACAAGTCACGTGATTACTTCTAGACTCATCTACGGTGCTGCAAATGGCATTGTGTCCTTTTTTCCCTTGGCTTCTCTTCTGCCTTAGCGAGGTCCATTTTCAACAATGTGATTCCCTGAGGGTTGTGGATTAGCTGACCTGGGCAGCCTTACCCTGCCGGCCCACCCGCCCCAGGTGTGACTCGTTGAGGTCAATATAAACAGCGCTCCAGGCAGCAATAGCCCCTGAAGCTCTGCCTGACTCCATAGTCTCTGCCCCGTCAGCAGTCACGGGGCTGTGCTGGTGGGAGGGAGTGAGGGGCCACAGCTTTGTGGGTGGCCCGGTGTGAGTGGGGCTCTGCTGGCCTTTCTGCAGGAGTTGCCAGGCAGCCGCCTGTAAAGAAGAGGTTGTGTCACCCATACCTTCCGCTGGAATATCTCTCTGGACTGAGGTGAGGAAGGAAAAAAGCAGTGGGGCCCGGGACAGGAGGGGTATCTCAGGCAGGGCAATGGAAAGCTTCCGGAAGAGCTCCTGTGGCCAGGACCACTCTGGCTGGCCTGCAGGCACCAAGTTGGCCTGCGTGCTGTCGCTTGTGTGGCTCCACGGCCCTTCCTCTAGGCTTTCAAACCCTTGTACATATTCAGGTGTTTTACCTGGAAAGGGTGGGAACAGTTCAGCAGCAGCTGGCCTGGGGCTCAGCTCACGTTTACTCACAGATGCCTCGGCACGGTCCCCCAGCTTTGCAATGAGGACGCTCCTTGCATGGGGGGTGGGTTGCTGGCTGTATGGGAGATGGTTCCCCACCTCTGACCAATTTCAGAATTGTTTACCGCTGGAGCAAGTGCCCTGATAGGTTTTTCGTCTGTATAACTCGTGGGTTCACTTTTTTTTTCTTTTATGGTTCAAGTTAGATTTTATTCCTCTTTTATGTATTTATAGATATAAGCATGGAAATAATTCATTCCTATAAATACATCTGTGAGACGGGAAGTAATTTTTTCTGATTTATTTTTAAATTTTCTTTTTTAAAATTTTGAAATTTAATTTTATTTATTTTTTTATACAGCACGTTATTATTAGTTATGTATTTTATGCATATACATGTATTCAGGTCAATCCCAATCTCCCAACTCATCCCACCACCACCACCCCATGGCTTCCAACACTTGGTGTCCATACGTTTGTTCTCTACCTCTGTGTCTCTATTTCTTCCCTGCAAACCAGTTCATCCGTACCATTTTTTAGGCTCCATATGTATGCATTAATATACAATATTTGTTTTCCACTTTCTGACTTACTTCATTCTGTATGACAGTCTCTCGATCCATCGATGTCTCTACAAATGACCCAGTTTCATTCCTTTTTATGGCCGAGTAATATTCCATTTTATATACGTACCACATCTTTATCCATTCATCTGTCTGTGGGCATTTAGGTTGCTTCCATTACCTGGCTATTGTAAATAGTGCTGCAACGAATATTGTGGTGAATGTGCCTTTTTGATTTACGGTTTTATCTGGGTATATGCCCAGAAGTGGGATTGCTGGATCAGATAGTAATTCTATTTCTAGTTTTTTTAAGGAAACTCCATACTGTTCTCCATAGTGACTGTATCAATTTACATTCCCACCAATAGTGGAAGAGGGCTCCTTTTGTCCACACCCTGCCCAGAATTGGTTGTTTGTAGATTTTCTGATGATGCCGATTCTAACAGGTGTGAGGTGATACCTCATTGTAGTTTTGATTTGCATTTCTCTAATAATTAGTGCTGTTGAGCAGCTTTTCATGTGCGTCTTGGCCATCTCTGTGTCTCCTTTGAAGAAACATCTCTTTAGATCTCTTGCGCATTTTTGTATTGGGTTGTTTGTTTTTTTAATATTAAGCTGCATGAGCTGTTTATATATATTGGAGATTAAACCTCTGTCCATTGATTCGTTTGCAACGATTTTCGCCCATTCTGAGGGATGCCTTTTTCCATTCCCGTTTTTTTCTAACAAAAAAGGAAAGAAAGGAAAAGAAGCAGAACACTAATGTGCGTAAAATATGCCTTTTGAAACGGTCGTTTTGAAATATGGACGTGCTTTGAAGTTTTTGGTCGATGTGTGACCCCAGGATTTGTTTTCAGGGCAGGTGTCATTTACAGGCCTGCAATGATTTTGAATATCAACTGACCATTAGCGCTGGGATTAAAGCTGCTGTTGTGTGAAACGGCCACAAGGTGGCAGCAGTTCTCCCTTACCAAATCTGGTTACTAGGGCAAGAGAGCCTCAATGGAAATGGTGTTCTAGATTGGAATTTAGAATGGAATGTGCCAGGAGAAAGCCCCTCAAGTTTGTCTCACTACTTCTTGTACGTGTTTTTAATTTAATTTTTTTTTTATTTTTTATTACAGCAAGTTTGATTACAATGTTTGGCTTGTTGTAGGTGTGGAAGATGTGGTTCTTTTACACATATACAGATGTCTGTTCTTCCTGGGATCCTTTTCCCATGTACTTTATGACAGAATGTTGAGTAGTCCTCTCTTGGTATTCTGTAGGTCTTTGGTGATTATATATGTCACTGTGTTTGTATATGTCTGTTAACCCCGATATTGTAATGAAACCAATCCTCACACCTTTCCATTGGTGAACCATAAGTTTGTTTAATGAATCTGTGATTGCCCTTCTCCGTGGAAATATCTGCCCTGGTATCCATTTTTAGGTAACACTTATAAGTGATATGATATGATATGTGTCTTTCACTTTCTGACTTACTACAAGTCACGTGATTATTTGTAGACTCATCTACGGTGCTGCAAATGGCATTGTGTCCTTTTTTCCCTTGGCTTCTCTTCTGCCTTAGCGAGGTCCATTTTCAACAATGTAATTCCCTGAGGGTTGTGGATTAGCTGACCTGGGCAGCCTTACCCTGCCGGCCCGCCCGCCCCAGGTGTGACTCATTGAGGTCAATATAAACAGAGCTCCAGGCAGCAATAGCCCCTGAAGCTGTGCCTGACTCCATATTCTCTGCCCCGTCAGCAGTCTCGGGGCTGTGCTGGTGGGAGGGAGTGAGGGGCCACAGCTTTGTGGGTTGCCCGGTGTGAGTGGGGCTCTGCTGGCCTTTCTGCAGGAGTTGCCAGGCAGCCGCCTGTAAAGAAGAGGATGTGTCACCCATACCTTCTGCTTGAATATCTCTCTGGACAGAGGTGAGGAAGGAAAAAAGCAGTGGGGGCCGGGACAGGAGGGTTATCTCAGGCAGGGCAATGGAAAGCTTCCGGAAGAGCGCCAGGGTCCAGGACCACCCTGGCTGGCCTGCAGGCACCAAGTTGGCCTGCGTGCTGTCGCTGTTGTGGCTCCACGGTCCTTCCTCTAGGCTTTCAAGCCCTTGTACATATTCAGGTGTTTTACCTGGAAAGGGTGGGGACAGTTCAGCAGCAGCTGGCCTGGGGCTCAGCTCACGTTTACTCACAGATGCCTCGGCACGGACCCACAGCTTTGCAATGAGGACGCTCCTTGCATGGGGGGTGGGTTGCTGGCTGCATGGGAGATGGTTCCCCACCTCTGACCAATTTCAGAATTGTTTACCGCTGGAGCAAGTGCCGTGATAGGGTTTTCCTCTGTATAACTCGTGGGTTCACTTTTTTTTTCTTTTATCGTTCAAGTTAGATTTTATTCCTCTTTTATGTATTTATAGATATAAGCATGGAAATAATTCATTCCTATAAATACATCTGTGTGACGGGAAGAACTTTTTTCTGTTTTATTTTTAAATTTTATTTTTTAAAATTTTGAAATTTAATTTTATTTATTTTTTTATACAGCACGTTATTATTAGTTATGTACTTTATGCATATATATGTATTCAGGTCAATCCCAAACTCCCAACTCATCCCACCACCACCACCCCGTGGCTTCCCACACTTGGTGTCCATACGTTTGTTCTCTACCTCTGTGTCTCTATTTCTTCCCTGCAAACCAGTTCATCTGTACCATTTTTTAGGCTCCACATTTATGCATTAATATACAATATTTGTTTTCCTCTTTCTGACTTACTTCATTCTGTATGACAGTCTCTCGATCCATCGATGTCTCTACAAATGACCCAGTTTCATTCCTTTTTATGGCCGAGTAATATTCCATTTTATATATGTACCACATCTTTATCCATTCATCTATCTGTGGGCATTTAGGTTGCTTCCATTACCTGGCTATTGTAAATAGTGCTGCAACGAATATTGTGGTGAATGTGCCTTTTTGATTTACGGTTTTATCTGGGTATATGCCCAGAAGTGGGATTGCTGGATCAGATAGTAATTCTATTTCTAATTTTTTTAAGGAAACTCCATACTGTTCTCCATAGTGACTGTATCAATTTACATTCCCACCAATAGTGGAAGAGGGATCCTTTTGTCCACACCCTCCCCAGAAATTGTTGTTTGTAGATTTTCTGATGATGCCGATTCTAACAGGTGTGAGGTGATACCTCATTGTAGTTTTGATTTGCATTTCTCTAATAATTAGTGCTGTTGAGCAGCTTTTCATGTGCGTCTTGGCCATCTCTGTGTCTCCTTTGAAGAAAGGTCTCTTTAGATCTCTTGCGCATTTTTGTATTGGGTTGTTTGTTTTTTTAATATTAAGCTGCATGAGCTGTTTATATATATTGGAGATTAAACCTCTGTCCATTGATTCGTTTGCAACGATTTTCGCCCATTCTGAGGGATGCCTTTTTCCATTCCCGATTTTTTTAACAAAAAAGGAAAGAAAGGAAAAGAAGCAGAACACTAATGTGCGTAAAATATGCCTTTTGAAACGGTCGTTTTGAAATATGGACGTGCTTTGAATTTTTTGGTCGATATGTGACCCCAGGATTTGTTTTCAGGGCAGGTGTCATTTACAGGCCTGCAATGATTTTGTATATCATCTGACCATTAGTGCTGGGATTAAAGCTGCTGTTGTGTGAAACGGCCACAAGGTGGCAGCAGTTCTCCCTTGCCAAATCTGGTTACTAGGGCAAGAGAGCCTCAATGGAAATGGTGTTCTAGATTGGAATTTAGAATGGAATGTGCCAGGAGAAAGCCCCTCAAGTTTGTCTCACTACTTCTTGTACGTGTTTTTAATTTAATTTTTTTTTTATTTTTTATTACAGCAAGTTTGATTACAATGTTTGGCTTGTTGTAGGTGTGGAAGATGTGGTTCTTTTACACATATACAGATGTCTGTTCTTCCTGGGATCCTTTTCCCATGTACTTTATGACAGAATGTTGAGTAGTCCTCTCTTGGTATTCTGTAGGTCTTTGGTGATTATATATGTCACTGTGTTTGTATATGTCTGTTAACCCCGATATTGTAATGAAACCAATCCTCACACCTTTCCATTGGTGAACCATAAGTTTGTTTAATGAATCTGTGATTGCCCTTCTCCGTGGAAATATCTGCCCTGGTATCCATTTTTAGGTAACACTTATAAGTGATATGATATGATATGTGTCTTTCACTTTCTGACTTACTACAAGTCACGTGATTATTTGTAGACTCATCTACGGTGCTGCAAATGGCATTGTGTCCTTTTTTCCCTTGGCTTCTCTTCTGCCTTAGCGAGGTCCATTTTCAACAATGTAATTCCCTGAGGGTTGTGGATTAGCTGACCTGGGCAGCCTTACCCTGCCGGCCCGCCCGCCCCAGGTGTGACTCATTGAGGTCAATATAAACAGAGCTCCAGGCAGCAATAGCCCCTGAAGCTGTGCCTGACTCCATATTCTCTGCCCCGTCAGCAGTCTCGGGGCTGTACTGGTGGGAGGGAGTGAGGGGCCACAGCTTTGTTGGTTGCCCGGTGTGAGTGGGGCTCTGCTGGCCTTTCTTCAGGAGTTGCCAGGCAGCCGCCTGTAAAGAAGAGGATGTGTCACCCATACCTTCCGCTTGAATATCTCTCTGGAAAGAGGTGAGGAAGGAAAAAAGCAGTGGGGGCCGGGACAGGAGGGTTATCTCAGGCAGGGCAATGGAAACCTTCCGGAAGAGCGCCAGGGTCCAGGACCACCCTGGCTGCCCTGCAGGCAACAAGTTGGCCTGCGTGCTGTCGCTGGTGTGGCTCCACGGTCCTTCCTCTAGGCTTTCAAGCCCTTGTACATATTCAGGTGTTTTACCTGGGAAGGGTGGGAACAGTTCAGCAGCAGCTGGCCTGGGGCTCAGCTCACATTTACTCACAGATGCCTCGACACGGTCCCCCAGCTTTGCAATGAGGACGCTCCTTGCGTGGGGGGTGGGTTGCTGGCTGTATGGGAGATGGTTCCCCACCTCTGACCAATTTCAGAATTGTTTACCACTGGAGCAAGTGCCCTGATAGGGTTTTGCTTTGTATAACTCGTGGGTTCAGTTTTTTTTTCTTTTATGGTTCAAGTTAGAATTTATTCCTCTTTTATGTATTTATAGATATAAGCATGGAAATAATTCATTCCTATAAATACATCTGTGAGACGGGAAGAACTTTTTTCTCTTTTATTTTTAAATTTTATTTTTTAAAATTTTGAAATTTAATTTTATTTATTTTTTTATACTGCACGTTATTATTAGTTATGTATTTTATGCATATACATGTATTCAGGTCAATCCCAATCCCCCAACTCATCCCACCACCACCACCCCATGGCTTCCCACACTTGGTGTCCATACGTTTGTTCTCTACCTCTGTGTCTCTATTTATTTCCTGCAAACCAGTTCATCTGTACCATTTTTTAGGCTCCACATATATGCATTAATATACAATATTTGTTTTCCACTTTCTGACTTACTTCATTCTGTATGACAGTCTCTCGATCCATCGATGTCTCTACAAATGACCCAGTTTCATTCCTTTTTATGGCCGAGTAATATTCCATTTTATATACGTACCACATCTTTATCCATTCATCTGTCTGTGGGCATTTAGGTTGCTTCCATTACCTGGCTATTGTAAATAGTGCTGCAACGAATATTGTGGTGAACGTGCTTTTTTGATTTACGGTTTTATCTGGGTATATGCCCAGAAGTGGGATTGCTGGATCAGATAGTAATTCTATTTCTAGTTTTTTTAAGGAAACTCCATACTGTTCTCCATAGGGACTGTATCAATTTACATTCCCACCAATAGTGGAAGAGGGCTCCTTTTGTCCACACCCTCCCCAGAATTGGTTGTTTGTAGATTTTCTGATGATGCCAATTCTAACGAGTGTGAGGTGATACCTCATTGTAGTTTTGATTTGCATTTCTCTAATAATTAGTGCTGTTGAGCAGCTTTTCATGTGCGTCTTGGCCATCTCTGTGTCTCCTTTGAAGAAACGTCTCTTTAGATCTTCTGCCCATTTTTGTATTGGGTTGTTTGTTTTTTTAATATTAAGCTGCATGAGCTGTTTATATATATTGGAGATTAAACCTCTGTCCATTGATTCGTTTGCAACGATTTTCGCCCATTCTGAGGGATGCCTTTTTCCATTCCCTTTTTTTTAACAAAAAAGGAAAGAAAGGAAAAGAAGCAGAACACTAATGTGCGTAAAATATGCCTTTTGAAACGGTCGTTTTGAAATATGGACGTGCTTTGAATTTTTTGGTCGATATGTGACCCCAGGATTTGTTTTCAGGGCAGGTGTCATTTACAGGCCTGCAATGATTTTGAATATCAACTGACCATTAGCGCTGGGATTAAAGCTGCTGTTCTGTGAAACGGCCACAAAGTGGCAGCAGTTCTCCCTTACCAAATCTGGTTACTAGGGCAAGAGAGCCTCAGTGGAAGTGGTGTTCTAGATTGGAATTTAGAATGGAATGTGCCAGGAGAAAGCCCCTCAAGTTTGTCTCACTACTTCTTGTTCGTGTTTTTAATTTATTTATTTTTTTATTTTTTATTACAGCAAGTTTGATTACAATGTTTGGCTTGTTGTAGGTGTGGAAGATGTGGTTCTTTTACACATATACAGATGTCTGTTCTTCCTGGGATCCTTTTCCCATGTACGTTATGACAGAATGTTGAGTAGTCCACTCTTGGTATTCTGTAGGTCTTTGGTGATTATATATGTCACCTGTGTTTGTATATGTGTGTTAACCCCGGTATCGTAATGAAACCAATCCTCACAACTTTCCATTGGTGAACCATAAGTTTGTTTACTGAATCTGTGATTGCCCTTCTCCGTGGAAATATCTGCCCTGGTATCCATTTTTAGGTAACACCTATAAGTGATATGATATGATATGTGTCTTTCACTTTCTGACTTACTACATGTCACGTGATTACTTCTAGACTCATCTACGGTGCTGCAAATGGCATTGTGTCCTTTTTCTCCTTGGCTTCTATTCTGCCTTAGCGAGGTCCATTTTTAACAATGTGATTCCCTGAGGGTTGTGGATTAGCTGACCTGGGCAGCCTTACCCTGCCGGCCCGCCCGCCCCAGGTGTGACTCATTGAGGTCAATATAAACAGAGCTCCAGGCAGCAATAGCCCCTGAAGCTCTGCCTGACTCCATATTCTCTGCCCCGTCAGCAGTCTCGGGGCTGTGCTGGTGGGAGGGAGTGAGGGGCCACAGCTTTGTGGGTTGCCCGGTGTGAGTGGGGCTCTGCTGGCCTTTCTGCAGGAGTTGCCAGGCAGCCGCCTGTAAAGAAGAGGATGTGTCACCCATACCTTCCGCTTGAATATCTCTCTGGACAGAGGTGAGGAAGGAAAAAAGCAGTGGGGGCCGGGACAGGAGGGTTATCTCAGGCAGGGCAATGGAAAGCTTCCGGAAGAGCGCCAGGGTCCAGGACCACCCTGGCTGGCCTGCAGGCACCAAGTTGGCCTGCGTGCTGTCGCTGGTGTGGCTCCACGGTCCTTCCTCTAGGCTTTCAAGCCCTTGTACATATTCAGGTGTTTTACCTGGAAAGGGTGGGGACAGTTCAGCAGCAGCTGGCCTGGGGCTCAGCTCACGTTTACTCACAGATGCCTCGGCACGGACACACAGCTTTGCAATGAGGACGCTCCTTGCATGGGGGGTGGGTTGCTGGCTGTATGGGAGATGGTTCCCCACCTCTGACCAATTTCAGAATTGTTTACCGCTGGAGCAAGTGCCGTGATAGGGTTTTCCTCTGTATAACTCGTGGGTTCACTTTTTTTTTCTTTTATCGTTCAAGTTAGATTTTATTCCTCTTTTATGTATTTATAGATATAAGCATGGAAATAATTCATTCCTATAAATACATCTGTGTGACGGGAAGAACTTTTTTCTGTTTTATTTTTAAATTTTATTTTTTAAAATTTTGAAATTTAATTTTATTTATTTTTTTTATACAGCACGTTATTATTAGTTATGTACTTTATGCATATATATGTATTCAGGTCAATCCCAAACTCCCAACTCATCCCACCACCACCACCCCGTGGCTTCCCACACTTGGTGTCCATACGTTTGTTCTCTACCTCTGTGTCTCTATTTCTTCCCTGCAAACCAGTTCATCTGTACCATTTTTTAGGCTCCACATTTATGCATTAATATACAATATTTGTTTTCCTCTTTCTGACTTACTTCATTCTGTATGACAGTCTCTCGATCCATCGATGTCTCTACAAATGACCCAGTTTCATTCCTTTTTATGGCCGAGTAATATTCCATTTTATATATGTACCACATCTTTATCCATTCATCTGTCTGTGGGCATTTAGGTTGCTTCCATTACCTGGCTATTGTAAATAGTGCTGCAATGAACATTGTGGTGAATATGCCTTTTAGATTTACGGTTTTCTCTGGGTATATACCCAGAAGTGGGATTGCTGGATCAGATGGTAATTCTATTTCTAGTTTTTTTAAGGAAACTCCATACTGTTCTCCATAGTGACTGTATCAATTTACATTCCCACCGATAGTGGAAGAGGGCTCCTTTTGTCCACACCCTCCCCAGAATTTGTTGTTTGTAGATTTTCTGATGATGCCGATTCTAACGGGTGTGAGGTGATACCTCATTGTAGTTTTGATTTGCATTTCTCTAATAATTAGTGCTGTTGAGCAGCTTTTCATGTGCGTCTTGGCCATCTCTGTGTCTCCTTTGAAGAAACGTCTCTTTAGATCTTCTGCCCATTTTTGTATTGGGTTGTTTGTTTTTTAATATTAAGCTGCATGAGCTGTTTATATATATTGGAGATTAAACCTCTGTCCATTGATTCGTTTGCAACGATTTTCGCCCATTCTGAGGGATGCCTTTTTCCATTCCCGTTTTTTTAACAAAAAAGGAAAGAAAGGAAAAGAAGCAGAACACTAATGTGCGTAAAATATGCCTTTTGAAACGGTCGTTTTGAAATATGGACGTCCTTTGAATTTTTTGGTCGATATGTGACCCCTGGATTTGTTTTCAGGGCAGGTGTCATTTACAGGCCTGCAATGATTTTGAATATCAACTGACCATTAGCACTGGGATTAAAGCTGCTGTTGTGTGAAACGGCCACAAGGTGGCAGCAGTTCTCCGTTACCAAATCTGGTTACTAGGGCAACAGAGCCTCAGTGGAAGTGATGTTCTAGATTGGAATTTAGAATGGAATATGCCAGGAGAAAGACCCTCAAGTTTGTCTCACTACTTCTTGTTCGTGTTTTTAATTTAATTTTTTATTTTTTATTACAGCAAGTTTGATTACAATGTTTGGCTTGTTGTAGGTGTGGAAGATGTGGTTCTTTTACACATATACAGATGACTGTTCTTCCTGGGATCCTTTTCCCATGTACGTTATGACAGAATGTTGAGTAGTCCTCTCTTGGTATTCTGTAGGTCTTTGGTGATTATATATGTCACCTGTGTTTGTATATGTCTGTTAACCCCGATATCATAATGAAACAAATCCTCACACCATTCCATTGGTGAACCATAAGTTTGTTTAATGAATCTGTGATTGCCCTTCTCCATGGAAATATCTGCCCTGGTATCCATTTTTAGGTAACACCTATAAGTGATATGATATTATATGTGTCTTTCACTTTCTGACTTACTACAAGTCACGTGATTACTTCTAGACTCATCTACGGTGCTGCAAATGGCATTGTGTCCTTTTTCTCCTTGGCATCTCTTCTGCCTTAGCGGGGTCCATTTTCAACAATGTGATTCCCTGAGGGTTGTGGATTAGCTGACCTGGGCAGCCTTACACTGCCGGCCCGCCCTCCCCAGGTGTGCCTCGTTGAGGTCAATATAAACAGAGCTCCAGGCAGCAATAGCCCCTGAAGCTGTGCCTGACTCCATATTCTCTGCCCCGTCAGCAGTCTCGGGGCTGTGCTGGTGGGAGGGAGTGAGGGGCCACAGCTTTGTGGGTGGCCCGGTGTGAGTGGGGTTCTGCTGGCCTTTCTGCAGGAGTTGCCAGGCTGCCGCCTGTAAAGAAGAGGATGTGTCACCCATACCTTCTGCTGGAATTTCTCTCCGGACAGAGGTGATGAAGGAAAAAAGCAGTGGGGGCCGGGACAAGAGGGTTATCTCAGGCAGGGCAATGGAAAGCTTCTGGAAGAGCGCCAGGGTCCAGGACCACCCTGGCTGGCCTGCAGGCACCAAGTTGGCCTGCGTGCTGTCGCTGGTGTGGCTCCACGGTCCTTCCTCTAGGCTTTCAAGCCCTTGTACATATTCAGGTGTTTTACCTGGAAAGGGTGGGGACAGTTCAGCAGCAGCTGGCCTGGGGCTCAGCTCACGTTTACTCACAGATGCCTCGGCACGGACCCCCAGCTTTGCAATGAGGACGCTCCTTGCATGGGGGGTGGGTTGCTGGCTGTATGGGAGATGGTTCCCCACCTCTGACCAATTTCAGAATTGTTTACCGCTGGAGCAAGTGCCGTGATAGGGTTTTCCTCTGTATAACTCGTGGGTTCACTTTTTTTTCTTTTATCGTTCAAGTTAGATTTTATTCCTCTTTTATGTATTTATAGATATAAGCATGGAAATAATTCATTCCTATAAATACATCTGTGTGACGGGAAGAACTTTTTTCTGTTTTATTTTTAAATTTTATTTTTTAAAATTTTGAAATTTAATTTTATTTATTTTTTTTATACAGCACGTTATTATTAGTTATGTACTTTATGCATATATATGTATTCAGGTCAATCCCAAACTCCCAACTCATCCCACCACCACCACCCCGTGGCTTCCCACACTTGGTGTCCATACGTTTGTTCTCTACCTCTGTGTCTCTATTTCTTCCCTGCAAACCAGTTCATCTGTACCATTTTTTAGGCTCCACATTTATGCATTAATATACAATATTTGTTTTCCTCTTTCTGACTTACTTCATTCTGTATGACAGTCTCTCGATCCATCGATGTCTCTACAAATGACCCAGTTTCATTCCTTTTTATGGCCGAGTAATATTCCATTTTATATATGTACCACATCTTTATCCATTCATCTGTCTGTGGGCATTTAGGTTGCTTCCATTACCTGGCTATTGTAAATAGTGCTGCAATGAACATTGTGGTGAATATGCCTTTTAGATTTACGGTTTTCTCTGGGTATATACCCAGAAGTGGGATTGCTGGATCAGATGGTAATTCTATTTCTAGTTTTTTTAAGGAAACTCCATACTGTTCTCCATAGTGACTGTATCAATTTACATTCCCACCAATAGTGGAAGAGGGCTCCTTTTGTCCACACCCTCCCCAGAATTGGTTGTTTGTAGATTTTCTGATGATGCCGATTCTAACGGGTGTGAGGTGATACCTCATTGTAGTTTTGATTTGCATTTCTCTAATAATTAGTGCTGTTGAGCAGCTTTTCATGTGCGTCTTGGCCATCTCTGTGTCTCCTTTGAAGAAACGTCTCTTTAGATCTTCTGCCCATTTTTGTATTGGGTTGTTTGTTTTTTAATATTAAGCTGCATGAGCTGTTTATATATATTGGAGATTAAACCTCTGTCCATTGATTCGTTTGCAACGATTTTCGCCCATTCTGAGGGATGCCTTTTTCCATTCCCGTTTTTTTTAACAAAAAAGGAAAGAAAGGAAAAGAAGCAGAACACTAATGTGCGTAAAATATGCCTTTTGAAACGGTCGTTTTGAAATATGGACGTCCTTTGAATTTTTTGGTCGATATGTGACCCCTGGATTTGTTTTCAGGGCAGGTGTCATTTACAGGCCTGCAATGATTTTGAATATCAACTGACCATTAGCGCTGGGATTAAAGCTGCTGTTGTGTGAAACGGCCACAAGGTGGCAGCAGTTCTCCGTTACCAAATCTGGTTACTAGGGCAACAGAGCCTCAGTGGAAGTGATGTTCTAGATTGGAATTTAGAATGGAATATGCCAGGAGAAAGCCCCTCAAGTTTGTCTCACTACTTCTTGTTCGTGTTTTTAATTTAATTTTTTATTTTTTATTACAGCAAGTTTGATTACAATGTTTGGCTTGTTGTAGGTGTGGAAGATGTGGTTCTTTTACACATATACAGATGTCTGTTCTTCCTGGGATCCTTTTCCCATGTACGTTATGACAGAATGTTGAGTAGTCCACTCTTGGTATTCTGTAGGTCTTTGGTGATTATATATGTCACCTGTGTTTGTATATGTGTGTTAACCCCGATATCGTAATGAAACCAATCCTCACACTTTTCCATTGGTGAACCATAAGTTTGTTTAATGAATCTGTGATTGCCCTTCTCCGTGGAAATATATGCCCTGGTAACCATTTTTAGGTAACACCTATAAGTGATATGATATGATATGTGTCTTTCACTTTCTGACTTACTACAAGTCACGTGATTACTTCTAGACTCATCTACGGTGCTGCAAATGCATTGTGTCCTTTTCTCCCTTGGCTTCTATTCTGCCTTAGCGAGGTCCATTTTCAACAATGTGATTCCCTGAGGCTTGTGGATTAGCTGACCTGGGCAGCCTTACCCTGCCGGCCCGCCCTCCCCAGGTGTGCCTCGTTGAGGTCAATATAAACAGAGCTCCAGGCAGCAATAGCCCCTGAAGCTGTGCCTGACTCCATATTGTCTGCCCCGTCAGCAGTCTCGGGGCTGTGCTGGTGGGAGGGAGTGAGGGGCCACAGCTTTGTGGGTGGCCCGGTGTGAGTGGGGCTCTGCTGGCCTTTCTGCAGGAGTTGCCAGGCTGCCGCCTGTAAAGAAGAGGTTGTGTCACCCATACCTTCCGCTGGAATTTCTCTCCGGACAGAGGTGAGGAAGGAAAAAAGCATTGGGTGCCGGAAGAGGAGGGGTATCTCAGGCAGGGCAATGGAAAGCTTCCGGAAGAGCGTCCAGCGCCAGGACCACCCTGGCTGCACTGAAGGCACCAAGTTGGCCTGCGTGCTGTCGCTGGTTGGCTCGACGGCCCTTCCTCTAGGCTTTCAAGCCCTTGTACATATTCAGGTGTTTTACCTGGGAAGGGTGGGAACAGTTCAGCAGCAGCTGGCCTGGGGCTCAGCTCACGTTTACTCACTGATGCCTCGGCATGGTCCCCCAGCTTTGCAATGAGGACGCTCCTTGCGTGGGGGTTGGGTTGCTGGCTGTATGGGAGATGGTTCCCCACCTCTGACCAATTTCAGAATTGTTTACCACTGGAGCAAGTGCCCTGATAGGATTTTCCTCTGTATAACTCGTGGGTTCATTTTTTTTCTTTTATGGTTCAAGTTAGATTTTATTCCTCTTTTATGTATTTATAGATATAAGCATGGAAATAATTCATTCCTATAAATACATCTGTGTGACGGGAAGAACTATTTTCTGTTTTATTTTTAAATTTTATTTTTTAAAATTTTGAAATTTAATTTTATTTATTTTTTTATACAGCACGTTATTATTAGTTATGTATTTTATGCATATACATGTATTCAGGTCAATCCCACACTCCCAACTCATCCCACCACCACCACCCGATGGCTTCCCACACTTGGTGTCCATACGTTTGTTCTCTACCTCTGTGTCTCTATTTCTTCCCTGCAAACCAGTTCATCTGTACCATTTTTAGGCTCCACATATATGCATTAATATACAATATTCGTTTTCCTCTTTCTGACTTACTTCATTCTGTATGACAGTCTCTCGATTTATCGATGTCTCTAAAAATGACCCAGTTTCATTCCTTTTTATGGCCGAGTAATATTCCATTTTATATATGTACCACATCTTTATCCATTCATCTGTCTGTGGGCATTTAGGTTGCTTCCATTACCTGGCTATTCTAAATAGTGCTGCAACGAACATTGTGGTGAATGTGCCTTTTTGAAATACGGTTTTCTCTGGGTATATGCCCAGAAGTGGGATTGCTGGATCAGATGGTAATTCTATTTCTAATTTTTTTAAGGAAACTCCATACTGTTCTCCATAGTGACTGTATCAATTTACATTCCCACCAGTAGTGGAAGAGGGCTCCTTTTGTCCACACCCTCCCCAGAATTGGTTGTTTGTAGATTTTCTGATGATGCCGATTCTAACAGGTGTGAGGTGATACCTCATTGTAGTTTTGATTTGCATTTCTCTAATAATTAGTGCTGTTGAGCAGCTTTTCATGTGCGTCTTGGCCATCTCTGTGTCTCCTTTGAAGAAACGTCTCTTTAGATCTTCTGCCCATTTTTGTATTGGGTTGTTTGTTTTTTAATATTAAGCTGCATGAGCTGTTTATATATATTGGAGATTAAACCTCTGTCCATTGATTCGTTTGCAACGATTTTCGCCCATTCTGAGGGATGCCTTTTTCCATTCCCGATTTTTTTAACAAAAAAGGAAAGAAAGGAAAAGAAGCAGAACACTAATGTGCGTAAAATATGCCTTTTGAAACGGTCGTTTTGAAATATGGAAGTCCTTTGAATTTTTTGGTCGATATGTGATCCCAGGATTTGTTTTCAGGGCAGGTGTCATTTACAGGCCTGCAATGATTTTGAATATCAACTGACCATTAGCGCTGGGATTAAAGCTGCTGTTGTGTGAAACGGCCACAAGGTGGCAGCAGTTCACCCTTACCAAATCTGGTTACTAGGGCAAGAGAGCCTCAGTGGAAGTGGTGATCTAGATTGGAGTTTAGAATGAAATGTGCCAGGAGAAAGCCCCTCACGTTTGTCTCACTACTTCTTGTTCGTGTTTTTAATTTAATTTTTTATTTTTTATTACAGCAAGTTTGATTACAATGTTTGGCTTGTTGTAGGTGTGGAAGATGTGGTTCTTTTACACATATACAGATGACTGTTCTTCCTGGGATCCTTTTCCCATGTACGTTATGACAGAATGTTGAGTAGTCCTCTCTTGGTATTCTGTAGGTCTTTGGTGATTATATATGTCACCTGTGTTTGTATATGTCTGTTAACCCCGATATCATAATGAAACAAATCCTCACACTATTCCATTGGTGAACCATAAGTTTGTTTAATGAATCTGTGATTGCCCTTCTCCATGGAAATATCTGCCCTGGTATCCATTTTTAGGTAACACCTATAAGTGATATGATATTATATGTGTCTTTCACTTTCTGACTTACTACAAGTCACGTGATTACTTCTAGACTCATCTACGGTGCTGCAAATGGCATTGTGTCCTTTTTTTCCTTGGCATCTCTTCTGCCTTAGCGGGGTCCATTTTCAACAATGTGATTCCCTGAGGGTTGTGGATTAGCTGACCTGGGCAGCCTTACACTGCCGGCCCGCCCTCCCCAGGTGTGCCTCGTTGAGGTCAATATAAACAGAGTTCCAGGCAGCAATAGCCCCTGAAGCTGTGCCTGACTCCATATTCTCTGCCCCGTCAGCAGTCTCGGGGCTGTGCTGGTGGGAGGGAGTGAGGGGCCACAGCTTTGTGGGTGGCCCGGTGTGAGTGGGGTTCTGCTGGCCTTTCTGCAGGAGTTGCCAGGCTGCCGCCTGTAAAGAAGAGGATGTGTCACCCATACCTTCTGCTGGAATTTCTCTCCGGACAGAGGTGATGAAGGAAAAAAGCAGTGGGGGCCGGGACAAGAGGGTTATCTCAGGCAGGGCAATGGAAAGCTTCTGGAAGAGCGCCAGGGTCCAGGACCACCCTGGCTGGCCTGCAGGCACCAAGTTGGCCTGCGTGCTGTCGCTGGTGTGGCTCCACGGTCCTTCCTCTAGGCTTTCAAGCCCTTGTACATATTCAGGTGTTTTACCTGGAAAGGGTGGGGACAGTTCAGCAGCAGCTGGCCTGGGGCTCAGCTCACGTTTACTCACAGATGCCTCGGCACGGACCCCCAGCTTTGCAATGAGGACGCTCCTTGCATGGGGGGTGGGTTGCTGGCTGTATGGGAGATGGTTCCCCACCTCTGACCAATTTCAGAATTGTTTACCGCTGGAGCAAGTGCCGTGATAGGGTTTTCCTCTGTATAACTCGTGGGTTCACTTTTTTTTCTTTTATCGTTCAAGTTAGATTTTATTCCTCTTTTATGTATTTATAGATATAAGCATGGAAATAATTCATTCCTATAAATACATCTGTGTGACGGGAAGAACTTTTTTCTGTTTTATTTTTAAATTTTATTTTTTAAAATTTTGAAATTTAATTTTATTTATTTTTTTTATACAGCACGTTATTATTAGTTATGTACTTTATGCATATATATGTATTCAGGTCAATCCCAAACTCCCAACTCATCCCACCACCACCACCCCGTGGCTTCCCACACTTGGTGTCCATACGTTTGTTCTCTACCTCTGTGTCTCTATTTCTTCCCTGCAAACCAGTTCATCTGTACCATTTTTTAGGCTCCACATTTATGCATTAATATACAATATTTGTTTTCCTCTTTCTGACTTACTTCATTCTGTATGACAGTCTCTCGATCCATCGATGTCTCTACAAATGACCCAGTTTCATTCCTTTTTATGGCCGAGTAATATTCCATTTTATATATGTACCACATCTTTATCCATTCATCTGTCTGTGGGCATTTAGGTTGCTTCCATTACCTGGCTATTGTAAATAGTGCTGCAATGAACATTGTGGTGAATATGCCTTTTAGATTTACGGTTTTCTCTGGGTATATACCCAGAAGTGGGATTGCTGGATCAGATGGTAATTCTATTTCTAGTTTTTTTAAGGAAACTCCATACTGTTCTCCATAGTGACTGTATCAATTTACATTCCCACCAATAGTGGAAGAGGGCTCCTTTTGTCCACACCCTCCCCAGAATTGGTTGTTTGTAGATTTTCTGATGATGCCGATTCTAACGGGTGTGAGGTGATACCTCATTGTAGTTTTGATTTGCATTTCTCTAATAATTAGTGCTGTTGAGCAGCTTTTCATGTGCGTCTTGGCCATCTCTGTGTCTCCTTTGAAGAAACGTCTCTTTAGATCTTCTGCCCATTTTTGTATTGGGTTGTTTGTTTTTTAATATTAAGCTGCATGAGCTGTTTATATATATTGGAGATTAAACCTCTGTCCATTGATTCGTTTGCAACCATTTTCGCCCATTCTGAGGGATGCCTTTTTCCATTCCCGTTTTTTTTAACAAAAAAGGAAAGAAAGGAAAAGAAGCAGAACACTCATGTGCGTAAAATATGCCTTTTGAAACGGTCGTTTTGAAATATGGACGTCCTTTGAATTTTTCGGTCGATATGTGACCCCTGGATTTGTTTTCAGGGCAGGTGTCATTTACAGGCCTGCAATGATTTTGAATATCAACTGACCATTAGCACTGGGATTAAAGCTGCTGTTGTGTGAAACGGCCACAAGGTGGCAGCAGTTCTCCGTTACCAAATCTGGTTACTAGGGCAACAGAGCCTCAGTGGAAGTGATGTTCTAGATTGGAATTTAGAATGGAATATGCCAGGAGAAAGCCCCTCAAGTTTGTCTCACTACTTCTTGTTCGTGTTTTTAATTTAATTTTTTATTTTTTATTACAGCAAGTTTGATTACAATGTTTGGCTTGTTGTAGGTGTGGAAGATGTGGTTCTTTTACACATATACAGATGTCTGTTCTTCCTGGGATCCTTTTCCCATGTACGTTATGACAGAATGTTGAGTAGTCCACTCTTGGTATTCTGTAGGTCTTTGGTGATTATATATGTCACCTGTGTTTGTATATGTGTGTTAACCCCGATATCGTAATGAAACCAATCCTCACACCTTTCCATTGGTGAACCATAAGTTTGTTTAATGAATCTGTGATTGCCCTTCTCCGTGGAAATATATGCCCTGGTAACCATTTTTAGGTAACACCTATAAGTGATATGATATGATATGTGTCTTTCACTTTCTGACTTACTACAAGTCACGTGATTACTTCTAGACTCATCTACGGTGCTGCAAATGGCATTGTGTCCTTTTCTCCCTTGGCTTCTATTCTGCCTTAGCGAGGTCCATTTTCAACAATGTGATTCCCTGAGGCTTGTGGATTAGCTGACCTGGGCAGCCTTACCCTGCCGGCCCGCCCTCCCCAGGTGTGCCTCGTTGAGGTCAATATAAACAGAGCTCCAGGCAGCAATAGCCCCTGAAGCTGTGCCTGACTCCATATTCTCTGCCCCGTCAGCAGTCTCGGGGCTGTGCTGGTGGGAGGGAGTGAGGGGCCACAGCTTTGTGGGTGGCCCGGTGTGAGTGGGGCTCTGCTGGCCTTTCTGCAGGAGTTGCCAGGCTGCCGCCTGTAAAGAAGAGGTTGTGTCACCCATACCTTCCGCTGGAATTTCTCTCCGGACAGAGGTGAGGAAGGAAAAAAGCAGTGGGTGCCGGAAGAGGAGGGGTATCTCAGGCAGGGAAATGGAAAGCTTCCGGAAGAGCGTCCAGCGCCAGGACCACCCTGGCTGGACTGAAGGCACCAAGTTGGCCTGCGTGCTGTCGCTGGTTGGCTCGACGGCCCTTCCTCTAGGCTTTCAAACCCTTGTACATATTCAGGTGTTTTACCTGGGAAGGGTGGGAACAGTTCAGCAGCAGCTGGCCTGGGGCTCAGCTCACGTTTACTCACTGATGCCTCGGCACGGTCCCCCAGCTTTGCAATGAGGACGCTCCTTGCGTGGGGGTTGGGTTGCTGGCTCTATGGGAGATGGTTCCCCACCTCTGACCAATTTCAGAATTGTTTACCACTGGAGCAAGTGCCCTGATAGGTTTTTCCTCTGTATAACTCGTGGGTTCATTTTTTTTCTTTTATTGTTCAAGTTAGAATTTATTCCTCTTTTATGTATTTATAGATATAAGCATGGAAATAATTCATTCCTATAAATACATCTGTGTGACGGGAAGAACTATTTTCTGTTTTATTTTTAAATTTTATTTTTTAAAATTTTGAAATTTAATTTTATTTATTTTTTTTATACAGCACGTTATTATTAGTTATGTATTTTATGCATATACATGTATTCAGGTCAATCCCAAACTCCCAACTCATCCCACCACCACCACCCGATGGCTTCCCACACTTGGTGTCCATACGTTTGTTCTCTACCTCTGTGTCTCTATTTCTTCCCTGCAAACCAGTTCATCTGTACCATTTTTAGGCTCCACATATATGCATTAATATACAATATTCGTTTTCCTCTTTCTGACTTACTTCATTCTGTATGACAGTCTCTCGATTTATCGATGTCTCTACAAATGACCCAGTTTCATTCCTTTTTATGGCCGAGTAATATTCCATTTTATATATGTACCACATCTTTATCCATTCATCTGTCTGTGGGCATTTAGGTTGCTTCCATTACCTGGCTATTCTAAATAGTGCTGCAATGAACATTGTGGTGAATGTGCCTTTTTGAAATACGGTTTTCTCTGGGTATATGCCCAGAAGTGGGATTGCTGGATCAGATGGTAATTCTATTTCTAATTTTTTGAAGGAAACTCCATACTGTTCTCCATAGTGACTGTATCAATTTACATTCCCACCAGTAGTGGAAGAGGGCTCCTTTTGTCCACACCCTCCCCAGAATTGGTTGTTTGTAGATTTTCTGATGATGCCGATTCTAACAGGTGTGAGGTGATACCTCATTGTAGTTTTGATTTGCATTTCTCTAATAATTAGTGCTGTTGAGCAGCTTTTCATGTGCGTCTTGGCCATCTCTGTGTCTCCTTTGAAGAAACGTCTCTTTAGATCTTCTGCCCATTTTTGTATTGGGTTGTTTGTTTTTTAATATTAAGCTGCATGAGCTGTTTATATATATTGGAGATTAAACCTCTGTCCATTGATTCGTTTGCAACGATTTTCGCCCATTCTGAGGGATGCCTTTTTCCATTCCCGATTTTTTTAACAAAAAAGGAAAGAAAGGAAAAGAAGCAGAACACTAATGTGCGTAAAATATGCCTTTTGAAACGGTCGTTTTGAAATATGGACGTCCTTTGAATTTTTTGGTCGATATGTGACCCCAGGATTTGTTTTCAGGGCAGGTGTCATTTACAGGCCTGCAATGATTTTGAATATCAACTGACCATTAGCGCTGGGATTAAAGCTGCTGTTGTGTGAAACGGCCACAAGGTGGCAGCAGTTCACCCTTACCAAATCTGGTTACTAGGGCAAGAGAGCCTCAGTGGAAGTGGTGATCTAGATTGGAGTTTAGAATGAAATGTGCCAGGAGAAAGCCCCTCACGTTTGTCTCACTACTTCTTGTTCGTGTTTTTAATTTAATTTTTTATTTTTTATTACAGCAAGTTTGATTACAATGTTTGGCTTGTTGTAGGTGTGGAAGATGTGGTTCTTTTACACATATACAGATGACTGTTCTTCCTGGGATCCTTTTCCCATGTACGTTATGACAGAATGTTGAGTAGTCCTCTCTTGGTATTCTGTAGGTCTTTGGTGATTATATATGTCACCTGTGTTTGTATATGTCTGTTAACCCCGATATCATAATGAAACCAATCCTCACACCATTCCATTGGTGAACCATAAGTTTGTTTAATGAATCTGTGATTGCCCTTCTCCATGGAAATATCTGCCCTGGTATCCATTTTTAGGTAACACCTATAAGTGATATGATATTATATGTGTCTTTCACTTTCTGACTTACTACAAGTCACGTGATTACTTCTAGACTAATCTACGGTGCTGCAAATGGCATTGTGTCCTTTTTTTCCTTGGCATCTCTTCTGCCTTAGCGGGGTCCATTTTCAACAATGTGATTCCCTGAGGGTTGTGGATTAGCTGACCTGGGCAGCCTTACACTGCCGGCCCGCCCTCCCCAGGTGTGCCTCGTTGAGGTCAATATAAACAGAGCTCCAGGCAGCAATAGCCCCTGAAGCTGTGCCTGACTCCATATTCTCTGCCCCGTCAGCAGTCTCGGGGCTGTGCTGGTGGGAGGGAGTGAGGGGCCACAGCTTTGTGGGTGGCCCGGTGTGAGTGGGGTTCTGCTGGCCTTTCTGCAGGAGTTGCCAGGCTGCCGCCTGTAAAGAAGAGGATGTGTCACCCATACCTTCTGCTGGAATTTCTCTCCGGACAGAGGTGATGAAGGAAAAAAGCAGTGGGGGCCGGGACAAGAGGGTTATCTCAGGCAGGGCAATGGAAAGCTTCTGGAAGAGCGCCAGGGTCCAGGACCACCCTGGCTGGCCTGCAGGCACCAAGTTGCCCTGCGTGCTGTCGCTGGTGTGGCTCCACGGTCCTTCCTCTAGGCTTTCAAGCCCTTGTACATATTCAGGTGTTTTACCTGGAGGGGTGGGGACAGTTCAGCAGCAGCTGGCCTGGGGCTCAGCTCACGTTTACTCACAGATGCCTCGGCACGGACCCACAGCTTTGCAATGAGGACGCTCCTTGCATGGGGGGTGGGTTGCTGGCTGTATGGGAGATGGTTCCCCACCTCTGACCAATTTCAGAATTGTTTACCGCTGGAGCAAGTGCCGTGATAGGGTTTTCCTCTGTATAACTCGTGGGTTCACTTTTTTTTTCTTTTATCGTTCAAGTTAGATTTTATTCCTCTTTTATGTATTTATAGATATAAGCATGGAAATAATTCATTCCTATAAATACATCTGTGTGACGGGAAGAACTTTTTTCTGTTTTATTTTTAAATTTTATTTTTTTAAATTTTGAAATTTAATTTTATTTATTTTTTTTATACAGCACGTTATTATTAGTTATGTACTTTATGCATATATATGTATTCAGGTCAATCCCAAACTCCCAACTCATCCCACCACCACCACCCCGTGGCTTCCCACACTTGGTGTCCATACGTTTGTTCTCTACCTCTGTGTCTCTATTTCTTCCCTGCAAACCAGTTCATCTGTACCATTTTTTAGGCTCCACATTTATGCATTAATATACAATATTTGTTTTCCTCTTTCTGACTTACTTCATTCTGTATGACAGTCTCTCGATCCATCGATGTCTCTACAAATGACCCAGTTTCATTCCTTTTTATGGCCGAGTAATATTCCATTTTATATATGTACCACATCTTTATCCATTCATCTGTCTGTGGGCATTTAGGTTGCTTCCATTACCTGGCTATTGTAAATAGTGCTGCAATGAACATTGTGGTGAATATGCCTTTTAGATTTACGGTTTTCTCTGGGTATATACCCAGAAGTGGGATTGCTGGATCAGATGGTAATTCTATTTCTAGTTTTTTTAAGGAAACTCCATACTGTTCTCCATAGTGACTGTATCAATTTACATTCCCACCAATAGTGGAAGAGGGCTCCTTTTGTCCACACCCTCCCCAGAATTGGTTGTTTGTAGATTTTCTGATGATGCCGATTCTAACGGGTGTGAGGTGATACCTCATTGTAGTTTTGATTTGCATTTCTCTAATAATTAGTGCTGTTGAGCAGCTTTTCATGTGCGTCTTGGCCATCTCTGTGTCTCCTTTGAAGAAACGTCTCTTTAGATCTTCTGCCCATTTTTGTATTGGGTTGTTTGTTTTTTAATATTAAGCTGCATGAGCTGTTTATATATATTGGAGATTAAACCTCTGTCCATTGATTCGTTTGCAACCATTTTCGCCCATTCTGAGGGATGCCTTTTTCCATTCCCGTTTTTTTTAACAAAAAAGGAAAGAAAGGAAAAGAAGCAGAACACTCATGTGCGTAAAATATGCCTTTTGAAACGGTCGTTTTGAAATATGGACGTCCTTTGAATTTTTCGGTCGATATGTGACCCCTGGATTTGTTTTCAGGGCAGGTGTCATTTACAGGCCTGCAATGATTTTGAATATCAACTGACCATTAGCACTGGGATTAAAGCTGCTGTTGTGTGAAACGGCCACAAGGTGGCAGCAGTTCTCCGTTACCAAATCTGGTTACTAGGGCAACAGAGCCTCAGTGGAAGTGATGTTCTAGATTGGAATTTAGAATGGAATATGCCAGGAGAAAGACCCTCAAGTTTGTCTCACTACTTCTTGTTCGTGTTTTTAATTTAATTTTTTATTTTTTATTACAGCAAGTTTGATTACAATGTTTGGCTTGTTGTAGGTGTGGAAGATGTGGTTCTTTTACACATATACAGATGTCTGTTCTTCCTGGGATCCTTTTCCCATGTACGTTATGACAGAATGTTGAGTAGTCCACTCTTGGTATTCTGTAGGTCTTTGGTGATTATATATGTCACCTGTGTTTGTATATGTGTGTTAACCCCGATATCGTAATGAAACCAATCCTCACACCTTTCCATTGGTGAACCATAAGTTTGTTTAATGAATCTGTGATTGCCCTTCTCCGTGGAAATATATGCCCTGGTAACCATTTTTAGGTAACACCTATAAGTGATATGATATGATATGTGTCTTTCACTTTCTGACTTACTACAAGTCACGTGATTACTTCTAGACTCATCTACGGTGCTGCAAATGGCATTGTGTCCTTTTCTCCCTTGGCTTCTATTCTGCCTTAGCGAGGTCCATTTTCAACAATGTGATTCCCTGAGGCTTGTGGATTAGCTGACCTGGGCAGCCTTACCCTGCCGGCCCGCCCTCCCCAGGTGTGCCTCGTTGAGGTCAATATAAACAGAGCTCCAGGCAGCAATAGCCCCTGAAGCTGTGCCTGACTCCATATTCTCTGCCCCGTCAGCAGTCTCGGGGCTGTGCTGGTGGGAGGGAGTGAGGGGCCACAGCTTTGTGGGTGGCCCGGTGTGAGTGGGGCTCTGCTGGCCTTTCTGCAGGAGTTTCCAGGCTGCCGCCTGTAAAGAAGAGGTTGTGTCACCCATACCTTCCGCTGGAATTTCTCTCCGGACAGAGGTGAGGAAGGAAAAAAGCAGTGGGTGCCGGAAGAGGAGGGGTATCTCAGGCAGGGAAATGGAAAGCTTCCGGAAGAGCGTCCAGCGCCAGGACCACCCTGGCTGGACTGAAGGCACCAAGTTGGCCTGCGTGCTGTCGCTGGTTGGCTCGACGGCCCTTCCTCTAGGCTTTCAAACCCTTGTACATATTCAGGTGTTTTACCTGGGAAGGGTGGGAACAGTTCAGCAGCAGCTGGCCTGGGGCTCAGCTCACGTTTACTCACTGATGCCTCGGCACGGTCCCCCAGCTTTGCAATGAGGACGCTCCTTGCGTGGGGGTTGGGTTGCTGGCTGTATGGGAGATGGTTCCCCACCTCTGACCAATTTCAGAATTGTTTACCACTGGAGCAAGTGCCCTGATAGGTTTTTCCTCTGTATAACTCGTGGGTTCATTTTTTTTTCTTTTATGGTTCAAGTTAGATTTTATTCCTCTTTTATGTATTTATAGATATAAGCATGGAAATAATTCATTCCTATAAATACATCTGTGTGACGGGAAGAACTATTTTCTGTTTTATTTTTAAATTTTATTTTTTAAAATTTTGAAATTTAATTTTATTTATTTTTTTTATACATCACGTTATTATTAGTTATGTATTTTATGCATATACATGTATTCAAGTCAATCCCAAACTCCCAACTCATCCCACCACCACCACCCGATGGCTTCCCACACTTGGTGTCCATACGTTTGTTCTCTACCTCTGTGTCTCTATTTCTTCCCTGCAAACCAGTTCATCTGTACCATTTTTAGGCTCCACATATATGCATTAATATACAATATTCGTTTTCCTCTTTCTGACTTACTTCATTCTGTATGACAGTCTCTCGATCCATCGATGTCTCTACAAATGACCCAGTTTCATTCCTTTTTATGGCCGAGTAATATTCCATTTTATATATGTACCACATCTTTATCCATTCATCTGTCTGTGGGCATTTAGGTTGCTTCCATTACCTGGCTATTGTAAATAGTGCTGCAATGAACATTGTGGTGAATATGCCTTTTAGATTTACGGTTTTCTCTGGGTATATACCCAGAAGTGGGATTGCTGGATCAGATGGTAATTCTATTTCTAGTTTTTTTAAGGAAACTCCATACTGTTCTCCATAGTGACTGTATCAATTTACATTCCCACCAATAGTGGAAGAGGGCTCCTTTTGTCCACACCCTCCCCAGAATTGGTTGTTTGTAGATTTTCTGATGATGCCGATTCTAACGGGTGTGAGGTGATACCTCATTGTAGTTTTGATTTGCATTTCTCTAATAATTAGTGCTGTTGAGCAGCTTTTCATGTGCGTCTTGGCCATCTCTGTGTCTCCTTTGAAGAAACGTCTCTTTAGATCTTCTGCCCATTTTTGTATTGGGTTGTTTGTTTTTTAATATTAAGCTGCATGAGCTGTTTATATATATTGGAGATTAAACCTCTGTCCATTGATTCGTTTGCAACCATTTTCGCCCATTCTGAGGGATGCCTTTTTCCATTCCCGTTTTTTTTAACAAAAAAGGAAAGAAAGGAAAAGAAGCAGAACACTCATGTGCGTAAAATATGCCTTTTGAAACGGTCGTTTTGAAATATGGACGTCCTTTGAATTTTTCGGTCGATATGTGACCCCTGGATTTGTTTTCAGGGCAGGTGTCATTTACAGGCCTGCAATGATTTTGAATATCAACTGACCATTAGCACTGGGATTAAAGCTGCTGTTGTGTGAAACGGCCACAAGGTGGCAGCAGTTCTCCGTTACCAAATCTGGTTACTAGGGCAACAGAGCCTCAGTGGAAGTGATGTTCTAGATTGGAATTTAGAATGGAATATGCCAGGAGAAAGACCCTCAAGTTTGTCTCACTACTTCTTGTTCGTGTTTTTAATTTAATTTTTTATTTTTTATTACAGCAAGTTTGATTACAATGTTTGGCTTGTTGTAGGTGTGGAAGATGTGGTTCTTTTACACATATACAGATGTCTGTTCTTCCTGGGATCCTTTTCCCATGTACGTTATGACAGAATGTTGAGTAGTCCACTCTTGGTATTCTGTAGGTCTTTGGTGATTATATATGTCACCTGTGTTTGTATATGTGTGTTAACCCCGATATCGTAATGAAACCAATCCTCACACCTTTCCATTGGTGAACCATAAGTTTGTTTAATGAATCTGTGATTGCCCTTCTCCGTGGAAATATATGCCCTGGTAACCATTTTTAGGTAACACCTATAAGTGATATGATATGATATGTGTCTTTCACTTTCTGACTTACTACAAGTCACGTGATTACTTCTAGACTCATCTACGGTGCTGCAAATGGCATTGTGTCCTTTTCTCCCTTGGCTTCTATTCTGCCTTAGCGAGGTCCATTTTCAACAATGTGATTCCCTGAGGCTTGTGGATTAGCTGACCTGGGCAGCCTTACCCTGCCGGCCCGCCCTCCCCAGGTGTGCCTCGTTGAGGTCAATATAAACAGAGCTCCAGGCAGCAATAGCCCCTGAAGCTGTGCCTGACTCCATATTCTCTGCCCCGTCAGCAGTCTCGGGGCTGTGCTGGTGGGAGGGAGTGAGGGGCCACAGCTTTGTGGGTGGCCCGGTGTGAGTGGGGCTCTGCTGGCCTTTCTGCAGGAGTTTCCAGGCTGCCGCCTGTAAAGAAGAGGTTGTGTCACCCATACCTTCCGCTGGAATTTCTCTCCGGACAGAGGTGAGGAAGGAAAAAAGCAGTGGGTGCCGGAAGAGGAGGGGTATCTCAGGCAGGGAAATGGAAAGCTTCCGGAAGAGCGTCCAGCGCCAGGACCACCCTGGCTGGACTGAAGGCACCAAGTTGGCCTGCGTGCTGT
Source organism: Mesoplodon mirus (assembly GCF_964341445.2). Lineage (NCBI taxonomy): Eukaryota > Metazoa > Chordata > Mammalia > Artiodactyla > Ziphiidae > Mesoplodon > Mesoplodon mirus. Next base: position 1,725,354 of record NW_028295764.1, on the reverse strand, counting down.
CGCTGGTTGGCTCGACGGCCCTTCCTCTAGGCTTTCAAACCCTTGTACATATTCAGGTGTTTTACCTGGGAAGGGTGGGAACAGTTCAGCAGCAGCTGGCCTGGGGCTCAGCTCACGTTTACTCACTGATGCCTCGGCACGGTCCCCCAGCTTTGCAATGAGGACGCTCCTTGCGTGGGGGTTGGGTTGCTGGCTGTATGGGAGATGGTTCCCCACCTCTGACCAATTTCAGAATTGTTTACCACTGGAGCAAGTGCCCTGATAGGTTTTTCCTCTGTATAACTCGTGGGTTCATTTTTTTTTCTTTTATGGTTCAAGTTAGATTTTATTCCTCTTTTATGTATTTATAGATATAAGCATGGAAATAATTCATTCCTATAAATACATCTGTGTGACGGGAAGAACTATTTTCTGTTTTATTTTTAAATTTTATTTTTTAAAATTTTGAAATTTAATTTTATTTATTTTTTTTATACATCACGTTATTATTAGTTATGTATTTTATGCATATACATGTATTCAAGTCAATCCCAAACTCCCAACTCATCCCACCACCACCACCCGATGGCTTCCCACACTTGGTGTCCATACGTTTGTTCTCTACCTCTGTGTCTCTATTTCTTCCCTGCAAACCAGTTCATCTGTACCATTTTTAGGCTCCACATATATGCATTAATATACAATATTCGTTTTCCTCTTTCTGACTTACTTCATTCTGTATGACAGTCTCTCGATTTATCGATGTCTCTACAAATGACCCAGTTTCATTCCTTTTTATGGCCGAGTAATATTCCATTTTATATATGTACCACATCTTTATCCATTCATCTGTCTGTGGGCATTTAGGTTGCTTCCATTACCTGGCTATTCTAAATAGTGCTGCAACGAACATTGTGGTGAATGTGCCTTTTTGAAATACGGTTTTCTCTGGGTATATGCCCAGAAGTGGGATTGCTGGATCAGATGGTAATTCTATTTCTAATTTTTTTAAGGAAACTCCATACTGTTCTCCATAGTGACTGTATCAATTTACATTCCCACCAGTAGTGGAAGAGGGCTCCTTTTGTCCACACCCTCCCCAGAATTGGTTGTTTGTAGATTTTCTGATGATGCCGATTCTAACAGGTGTGAGGTGATACCTCATTGTAGTTTTGATTTGCATTTCTCTAATAATTAGTGCTGTTGAGCAGCTTTTCATGTGCGTCTTGGCCATCTCTGTGTCTCCTTTGAAGAAACGTCTCTTTAGATCTTCTGCCCATTTTTGTATTGGGTTGTTTGTTTTTTAATATTAAGCTGCATGAGCTGTTTATATATATTGGAGATTAAACCTCTGTCCATTGATTCGTTTGCAACGATTTTCGCCCATTCTGAGGGATGCCTTTTTCCATTCCCGATTTTTTTAACAAAAAAGGAAAGAAAGGAAAAGAAGCAGAACACTAATGTGCGTAAAATATGCCTTTTGAAACGGTCGTTTTGAAATATGGACGTCCTTTGAATTTTTTGGTCGATATGTGACCCCAGGATTTGTTTTCAGGGCAGGTGTCATTTACAGGCCTGCAATGATTTTGAATATCAACTGACCATTAGCGCTGGGATTAAAGCTGCTGTTGTGTGAAACGGCCACAAGGTGGCAGCAGTTCACCCTTACCAAATCTGGTTACTAGGGCAAGAGAGCCTCAGTGGAAGTGGTGATCTAGATTGGAGTTTAGAATGAAATGTGCCAGGAGAAAGCCCCTCACGTTTGTCTCACTACTTCTTGTTCGTGTTTTTAATTTAATTTTTTATTTTTTATTACAGCAAGTTTGATTACAATGTTTGGCTTGTTGTAGGTGTGGAAGATGTGGTTCTTTTTCACATATACAGATGACTGTTCTTCCTGGGATCCTTTTCCCATGTACGTTATGACAGAATGTTGAGTAGTCCTCTCTTGGTATTCTGTAGGTCTTTGGTGATTATATATGTCACCTGTGTTTGTATATGTCTGTTAACCCCGATATCGTAATGAAACCAATCCTCACACCATTCCATTGGTGAACCATAAGTTTGTTTAATGAATCTGTGATTGCCCTTCTCCATGGAAATATCTGCCCTGGTATCCATTTTTAGGTAACACCTATAAGTGATATGATATTATATGTGTCTTTCACTTTCTGACTTACTACAAGTCACGTGATTACTTCTAGACTCATCTACGGTGCTGCAAATGGCATTGTGTCCTTTTTTTCCTTGGCATCTCTTCTGCCTTAGCGGGGTCCATTTTCAACAATGTGATTCCCTGAGGGTTGTGGATTAGCTGACCTGGGCAGCCTTACCCTGCCGGCCCGCCCTCCCCAGGTGTGCCTCGTTGAGGTCAATATAAACAGAGCTCCAGGCAGCAATAGCCCCTGAAGCTGTGCCTGACTCCATATTCTCTGCCCCGTCAGCAGTCTCGGGGCTGTGCTGTTGGGAGGGAGTGAGGGGCCACAGCTTTGTGGGTGGCCCGGTGTGAGTGGGGTTCTGCTGGCCTTTCTGCAGGAGTTGCCAGGCTGCCGCCTGTAAAGAAGAGGATGTGTCACCCATACCTTCCGCTGGAATTTCTCTCCGGACAGAGGTGATGAAGGAAAAAAGCAGTGGGGGCCGGGACAAGAGGGTTATCTCAGGCAGGGCAATGGAAAGCTTCTGGAAGAGCGCCAGGGTCCAGGACCACCCTGGCTGGCCTGCAGGCACCAAGTTGCCCTGCGTGCTGTCGCTGGTGTGGCTCCACGGTCCTTCCTCTAGGCTTTCAAGCCCTTGTACATATTCAGGTGTTTTACCTGGAAAGGGTGGGGACAGTTCAGCAGCAGCTGGCCTGGGGCTCAGCTCACGTTTACTCACAGATGCCTCGGCACGGACCCACAGCTTTGCAATGAGGACGCTCCTTGCATGGGGGGTGGGTTGCTGGCTGTATGGGAGATGGTTCCCCACCTCTGACCAATTTCAGAATTGTTTACCGCTGGAGCAAGTGCCGTGATAGGGTTTTCCTCTGTATAACTCGTGGGTTCACTTTTTTTTTCTTTTATCGTTCAAGTTAGATTTTATTCCTCTTTTATGTATTTATAGATATAAGCATGGAAATAATTCATTCCTATAAATACATCTGTGTGACGGGAAGAACTTTTTTCTGTTTTATTTTTAAATTTTATTTTTTTAAATTTTGAAATTTAATTTTATTTATTTTTTTTATACAGCACGTTATTATTAGTTATGTACTTTATGCATATATATGTATTCAGGTCAATCCCAAACTCCCAACTCATCCCACCACCACCACCCCGTGGCTTCCCACACTTGGTGTCCATACGTTTGTTCTCTACCTCTGTGTCTCTATTTCTTCCCTGCAAACCAGTTCATCTGTACCATTTTTTAGGCTCCACATTTATGCATTAATATACAATATTTGTTTTCCTCTTTCTGACTTACTTCATTCTGTATGACAGTCTCTCGATCCATCGATGTCTCTACAAATGACCCAGTTTCATTCCTTTTTATGGCCGAGTAATATTCCATTTTATATATGTACCACATCTTTATCCATTCATCTGTCTGTGGGCATTTAGGTTGCTTCCATTACCTGGCTATTGTAAATAGTGCTGCAATGAACATTGTGGTGAATATGCCTTTTAGATTTACGGTTTTCTCTGGGTATATACCCAGAAGTGGGATTGCTGGATCAGATGGTAATTCTATTTCTAGTTTTTTTAAGGAAACTCCATACTGTTCTCCATAGTGACTGTATCAATTTACATTCCCACCAATAGTGGAAGAGGGCTCCTTTTGTCCACACCCTCCCCAGAATTGGTTGTTTGTAGATTTTCTGATGATGCCGATTCTAACGGGTGTGAGGTGATACCTCATTGTAGTTTTGATTTGCATTTCTCTAATAATTAGTGCTGTTGAGCAGCTTTTCATGTGCGTCTTGGCCATCTCTGTGTCTCCTTTGAAGAAACGTCTCTTTAGATCTTCTGCCCATTTTTGTATTGGGTTGTTTGTTTTTTAATATTAAGCTGCATGAGCTGTTTATATATATTGGAGATTAAACCTCTGTCCATTGATTCGTTTGCAACGATTTTCGCCCATTCTGAGGGATGCCTTTTTCCATTCCCGTTTTTTTTAACAAAAAAGGAAAGAAAGGAAAAGAAGCAGAACACTCATGTGCGTAAAATATGCCTTTTGAAACGGTCGTTTTGAAATATGGACGTCCTTTGAATTTTTCGGTCGATATGTGACCCCTGGATTTGTTTTCAGGGCAGGTGTCATTTACAGGCCTGCAATGATTTTGAATATCAACTGACCATTAGCACTGGCTGCTGTTGTGTGAAACGGCCACAAGGTGGCAGCAGTTCTCCGTTACCAAATCTGGTTACTAGGGCAACAGAGCCTCAGTGGAAGTGATGTTCTAGATTGGAATTTAGAATGGAATATGCCAGGAGAAAGACCCTCAAGTTTGTCTCACTACTTCTTGTTCGTGTTTTTAATTTAATTTTTTATTTTTTATTACAGCAAGTTTGATTACAATGTTTGGCTTGTTGTAGGTGTGGAAGATGTGGTTCTTTTACACATATACAGATGTCTGTTCTTCCTGGGATCCTTTTCCCATGTACGTTATGACAGAATGTTGAGTAGTCCACTCTTGGTATTCTGTAGGTCTTTGGTGATTATATATGTCACCTGTGTTTGTATATGTGTGTTAACCCCGATATCGTAATGAAACCAATCCTCACACCTTTCCATTGGTGAACCATAAGTTTGTTTAATGAATCTGTGATTGCCCTTCTCCGTGGAAATATATGCCCTGGTAACCATTTTTAGGTAACACCTATAAGTGATATGATATGATATGTGTCTTTCACTTTCTGACTTACTACAAGTCACGTGATTACTTCTAGACTCATCTACGGTGCTGCAAATGGCATTGTGTCCTTTTCTCCCTTGGCTTCTATTCTGCCTTAGCGAGGTCCATTTTCAACAATGTGATTCCCTGAGGCTTGTGGATTAGCTGACCTGGGCAGCCTTACCCTGCCGGCCCGCCCTCCCCAGGTGTGCCTCGTTGAGGTCAATATAAACAGAGCTCCAGGCAGCAATAGCCCCTGAAGCTGTGCCTGACTCCATATTCTCTGCCCCGTCAGCAGTCTCGGGGCTGTGCTGGTGGGAGGGAGTGAGGGGCCACAGCTTTGTGGGTGGCCCGGTGGGAGTGGGGCTCTGCTGGCCTTTCTGCAGGAGTTGCCAGGCTGCCGCCTGTAAAGAAGAGGTTGTGTCACCCATACCTTCCGCTGGAATTTCTCTCCGGACAGAGGTGAGGAAGGAAAAAAGCAGTGGGTGCCGGAAGAGGAGGGGTATCTCAGGCAGGGAAATGGAAAGCTTCCGGAAGAGCGTCCAGCGCCAGGACCACCCTGGCTGCACTGAAGGCACCAAGTTGGCCTGCGTGCTGTCGCTGGTTGGCTCGACGGCCCTTCCTCTAGGCTTTCAAACCCTTGTACATATTCAGGTGTTTTACCTGGGAAGGGTGGGAACAGTTCAGCAGCAGCTGGCCTGGGGCTCAGCTCACGTTTACTCACTGATGCCTCGGCACGGTCCCCCAGCTTTGCAATGAGGACGCTCCTTGCGTGGGGGTTGGGTTGCTGGCTGTATGGGAGATGGTTCCCCACCTCTGACCAATTTCAGAATTGTTTACCACTGGAGCAAGTGCCCTGATAGGTTTTTCCTCTGTATAACTCGTGGGTTCATTTTTTTTTCTTTTATGGTTCAAGTTAGATTTTATTCCTCTTTTATGTATTTATAGATATAAGCATGGAAATAATTCATTCCTATAAATACATCTGTGTGACGGGAAGAACTATTTTCTGTTTTATTTTTAAATTTTATTTTTTAAAATTTTGAAATTTAATTTTATTTATTTTTTTTATACAGCACGTTATTATTAGTTATGTATTTTATGCATATACATGTATTCAGGTCAATCCCAAACTCCCAACTCATCCCACCACCACCACCCGATGGCTTCCCACACTTGGTGTCCATACGTTTGTTCTCTACCTCTGTGTCTCTATTTCTTCCCTGCAAACCAGTTCATCTGTACCATTTTTAGGCTCCACATATATGCATTAATATACAATATTCGTTTTCCTCTTTCTGACTTACTTCATTCTGTATGACAGTCTCTCGATTTATCGATGTCTCTACAAATGACCCAGTTTCATTCCTTTTTATGGCCGAGTAATATTCCATTTTATATATGTACCACATCTGTACCCATTCATCTTTCTGTGGGCATTTAGGTTGCTTCCATTACCTGGCTATTCTAAATAGTGCTGCAACGAACATTGTGGTGAATGTGCCTTTTTGAAATACGGTTTTCTCTGGGTATATGCCCAGAAGTGGGATTGCTGGATCAGATGGTAATTCTATTTCTAATTTTTTTAAGGAAACTCCATACTGTTCTCCATAGTGACTGTATCAATTTACATTCCCACCAGTAGTGGAAGAGGGCTCCTTTTGTCCACACCCTCCCCAGAATTGGTTGTTTATAGATTTTCTGATGATGCCGATTCTAACAGGTGTGAGGTGATACCTCATTGTAGTTTTGATTTGCATTTCTCTAATAATTAGTGCTGTTGAGCAGCTTTTCATGTGCGTCTTGGCCATCTCTGTGTCTCCTTTGAAGAAACGTCTCTTTAGATCTTCTGCCCATTTTTGTATTGGGTTGTTTGTTTTTTAATATTAAGCTGCATGAGCTGTTTATATATATTGGAGATTAAACCTCTGTCCATTGATTCGTTTGCAACGATTTTCGCCCATTCTGAGGGATGCCTTTTTCCATTCCCGTTTTTTTTAACAAAAAAGGAAAGAAAGGAAAAGAAGCAGAACACTCATGTGCGTAAAATATGCCTTTTGAAACGGTCGTTTTGAAATATGGACGTCCTTTGAATTTTTCGGTCGATATGTGACCCCTGGATTTGTTTTCAGGGCAGGTGTCATTTACAGGCCTGCAATGATTTTGAATATCAACTGACCATTAGCACTGGCTGCTGTTGTGTGAAACGGCCACAAGGTGGCAGCAGTTCTCCGTTACCAAATCTGGTTACTAGGGCAACAGAGCCTCAGTGGAAGTGATGTTCTAGATTGGAATTTAGAATGGAATATGCCAGGAGAAAGCCCCTCAAGTTTGTCTCACTACTTCTTGTTCGTGTTTTTAATTTAATTTTTTATTTTTTATTACAGCAAGTTTGATTACAATGTTTGGCTTGTTGTAGGTGTGGAAGATGTGGTTCTTTTACACATATACAGATGTCTGTTCTTCCTGGGATCCTTTTCCCATGTACGTTATGACAGAATGTTGAGTAGTCCACTCTTGGTATTCTGTAGGTCTTTGGTGATTATATATGTCACCTGTGTTTGTATATGTGTGTTAACCCCGATATCGTAATGAAACCAATCCTCACACCTTTCCATTGGTGAACCATAAGTTTGTTTAATGAATCTGTGATTGCCCTTCTCCGTGGAAATATATGCCCTGGTAACCATTTTTAGGTAACACCTATAAGTGATATGATATGATATGTGTCTTTCACTTTCTGACTTACTACAAGTCACGTGATTACTTCTAGACTCATCTACGGTGCTGCAAATGGCATTGTGTCCTTTTCTCCCTTGGCTTCTATTCTGCCTTAGCGAGGTCCATTTTCAACAATGTGATTCCCTGAGGCTTGTGGATTAGCTGACCTGGGCAGCCTTACCCTGCCGGCCCGCCCTCCCCAGGTGTGCCTCGTTGAGGTCAATATAAACAGAGCTCCAGGCAGCAATAGCCCCTGAAGCTGTGCCTGACTCCATATTCTCTGCCCCGTCAGCAGTCTCGGGGCTGTGCTGGTGGGAGGGAGTGAGGGGCCACAGCTTTGTGGGTGGCCCGGTGTGAGTGGGGCTCTGCTGGCCTTTCTGCAGGAGTTGCCAGGCTGCCGCCTGTAAAGAAGAGGTTGTGTCACCCATACCTTCCACTGGAATTTCTCTCCGGACAGAGGTGAGGAAGGAAAAAAGCAGTGGGTGCCGGAAGAGGAGGGGTATCTCAGGCAGGGAAATGGAAAGCTTCCGGAAGAGCGTCCAGCGCCAGGACCACCCTGGCTGGACTGAAGGCACCAAGTTGGCCTGCGTGCTGTCGCTGGTTGGCTCGACGGCCCTTCCTCTAGGCTTTCAAACCCTTGTACATATTCAGGTGTTTTACCTGGGAAGGGTGGGAACAGTTCAGCAGCAGCTGGCCTGGGGCTCAGCTCACGTTTACTCACTGATGCCTCGGCACGGTCCCCCAGCTTTGCAATGAGGACGCTCCTTGCGTGGGGGTTGGGTTGCTGGCTGTATGGGAGATGGTTCCCCACCTCTGACCAATTTCAGAATTGTTTACCACTGGAGCAAGTGCCCTGATAGGTTTTTCCTCTGTATAACTCGTGGGTTCATTTTTTTTTCTTTTATGGTTCAAGTTAGATTTTATTCCTCTTTTATGTATTTATAGATATAAGCATGGAAATAATTCATTCCTATAAATACATCTGTGTGACGGGAAGAACTATTTTCTGTTTTATTTTTAAATTTTATTTTTTAAAATTTTGAAATTTAATTTTATTTATTTTTTTATACAGCACGTTATTATTAGTTATGTATTTTATGCATATACATGTATTCAGGTCAATCCCAAACTCCCAACTCATCCCACCACCACCACCCGATGGCTTCCCACACTTGGTGTCCATACGTTTGTTCTCTACCTCTGTGTCTCTATTTCTTCCCTGCAAACCAGTTCATCTGTACCATTTTTAGGCTCCACATATATGCATTAATATACAATATTCGTTTTCCTCTTTCTGACTTACTTCATTCTGTATGACAGCCTCTCGATTTATCGATGTCTCTACAAAGGACCCAGTTTCATTCCTTTTTATGGCCGAGTAATATTCCATTTTATATATGTACCACATCTTTATCCATTCATCTGTCTGTGGGCATTTAGGTTGCTTCCATTACCTGGCTATTCTAAATAGTGCTGCAACGAACATTGTGGTGAATGTGCCTTTTTGAAATACGGTTTTCTCTGGGTATATGCCCAGAAGTGGGATTGCTGGATCAGATGGTAATTCTATTTCTAGTTTTTTTAAGGAAACTCCATACTGTTCTCCATAGTGACTGTATCAATTTACATTCCCACCAGTAGTGGAAGAGGGCTCCTTTTGTCCACACCCTCCCCAGAATTGGTTGTTTGTAGATTTTCTGATGATGCCGATTCTAACAGGTGTGAGGTGATACCTCATTGTAGTTTTGATTTGCATTTCTCTAATAATTAGTGCTGTTGAGCAGCTTTTCATGTGCGTCTTGGCCATCTCTGTGTCTCCTTTGAAGAAACGTCTCTTTAGATCTTCTGCCCATTTTTGTATTGGGTTGTTTGTTTTTTAATATTAAGCTGCATGAGCTGTTTATATATATTGGAGATTAAACCTCTGTCCATTGATTCGTTTGCAACGATTTTCGCCCATTCTGAGGGATGCCTTTTTCCATTCCCGTTTTTTTTAACAAAAAAGGAAAGAAAGGAAAAGAAGCAGAACACTCATGTGCGTAAAATATGCCTTTTGAAACGGTCGTTTTGAAATATGGACGTCCTTTGAATTTTTCGGTCGATATGTGACCCCTGGATTTGTTTTCAGGGCAGGTGTCATTTACAGGCCTGCAATGATTTTGAATATCAACTGACCATTAGCACTGGGATTAAAGCTGCTGTTGTGTGAAACGGCCACAAGGTGGCAGCAGTTCTCCGTTACCAAATCTGGTTACTAGGGCAACAGAGCCTCAGTGGAAGTGATGTTCTAGATTGGAATTTAGAATGGAATATGCCAGGAGAAAGACCCTCAAGTTTGTCTCACTACTTCTTGTTCGTGTTTTTAATTTAATTTTTTATTTTTTATTACAGCAAGTTTGATTACAATGTTTGGCTTGTTGTAGGTGTGGAAGATGTGGTTCTTTTACACATATACAGATGTCTGTTCTTCCTGGGATCCTTTTCCCATGTACGTTATGACAGAATGTTGAGTAGTCCACTCTTGGTATTCTGTAGGTCTTTGGTGATTATATATGTCACCTGTGTTTGTATATGTGTGTTAACCCCGATATCGTAATGAAACCAATCCTCACACCTTTCCATTGGTGAACCATAAGTTTGTTTAATGAATCTGTGATTGCCCTTCTCCGTGGAAATATATGCCCTGGTAACCATTTTTAGGTAACACCTATAAGTGATATGATATGATATGTGTCTTTCACTTTCTGACTTACTACAAGTCACGTGATTACTTCTAGACTCATCTACGGTGCTGCAAATGGCATTGTGTCCTTTTCTCCCTTGGCTTCTATTCTGCCTTAGCGAGGTCCATTTTCAACAATGTGATTCCCTGAGGCTTGTGGATTAGCTGACCTGGGCAGCCTTACCCTGCCGGCCCGCCCTCCCCAGGTGTGCCTCGTTGAGGTCAATATAAACAGAGCTCCAGGCAGCAATAGCCCCTGAAGCTGTGCCTGACTCCATATTCTCTGCCCCGTCAGCAGTCTCGGGGCTGTGCTGGTGGGAGGGAGTGAGGGGCCACAGCTTTGTGGGTGGCCCGGTGTGAGTGGGGCTCTGCTGGCCTTTCTGCAGGAGTTGCCAGGCTGCCGCCTGTAAAGAAGAGGTTGTGTCACCCATACCTTCCGCTGGAATTTCTCTCCGGACAGAGGTGAGGAAGGAAAAAAGCAGTGGGTGCCGGAAGAGGAGGGGTATCTCAGGCAGGGAAATGGAAAGCTTCCGGAAGAGCGTCCAGCGCCAGGACCACCCTGGCTGCACTGAAGGCACCAAGTTGGCCTGCGTGCTGTCGCTGGTTGGCTCGACGGCCCTTCCTCTAGGCTTTCAAACCCTTGTACATATTCAGGTGTTTTACCTGGGAAGGGTGGGAACAGTTCAGCAGCAGCTGGCCTGGGGCTCAGCTCACGTTTACTCACTGATGCCTCGGCACGGTCCCCCAGCTTTGCAATGAGGACGCTCCTTGAGTGGGGGTTGGGTTGCTGGCTGTATGGGAGACGGTTCCCCACCTCTGACCAATTTCAGAATTGTTTACCACTGGAGCAAGTGCCCTGATAGGTTTTTCCTCTGTATAACTCGTGGGTTCATTTTTTTTTCTTTTATGGTTCAAGTTAGATTTTATTCCTCTTTTATGTATTTATAGATATAAGCATGGAAATAATTCATTCCTATAAATACATCTGTGTGACGGGAAGAACTATTTTCTGTTTTATTTTTAAATTTTATTTTTTAAAATTTTGAAATTTAATTTTATTTATTTTTTTTATACATCACGTTATTATTAGTTATGTATTTTATGCATATACATGTATTCAGGTCAATCCCAAACTCCCAACTCATCCCACCACCACCACCCGATGGCTTCCCACACTTGGTGTCCATACGTTTGTTCTCTACCTCTGTGTCTCTATTTCTTCCCTGCAAACCAGTTCATCTGTACCATTTTTAGGCTCCACATATATGCATTAATATACAATATTCGTTTTCCTCTTTCTGACTTACTTCATTCTGTATGACAGTCTCTCGATTTATCGATGTCTCTACAAATGACCCAGTTTCATTCCTTTTTATGGCCGAGTAATATTCCATTTTATATATGTACCACATCTTTATCCATTCATCTGTCTGTGGGCATTTAGGTTGCTTCCATTACCTGGCTATTCTAAATAGTGCTGCAACGAACATTGTGGTGAATGTGCCTTTTTGAAATACGGTTTTCTCTGGGTATATGCCCAGAAGTGGGATTGCTGGATCAGATGGTAATTCTATTTCTAATTTTTTGAAGGAAACTCCATACTGTTCTCCATAGTGACTGTATCAATTTACATTCCCACCAGTAGTGGAAGAGGGCTCCTTTTGTCCACACCCTCCCCAGAATTGGTTGTTTGTAGATTTTCTGATGATGCCGATTCTAACAGGTGTGAGGTGATACCTCATTGTAGTTTTGATTTGCATTTCTCTAATAATTAGTGCTGTTGAGCAGCTTTTCATGTGCGTCTTGGCCATCTCTGTGTCTCCTTTGAAGAAACGTCTCTTTAGATCTTCTGCCCATTTTTGTATTGGGTTGTTTGTTTTTTAATATTAAGCTGCATGAGCTGTTTATATATATTGGAGATTAAACCTCTGTCCATTGATTCGTTTGCAACGATTTTCGCCCATTCTGAGGGATGCCTTTTTCCATTCCCGATTTTTTTAACAAAAAAGGAAAGAAAGGAAAAGAAGCAGAACACTAATGTGCGTAAAATATGCCTTTTGAAACGGTCGTTTTGAAATATGGACGTCCTTTGAATTTTTTGGTCGATATGTGACCCCAGGATTTGTTTTCAGGGCAGGTGTCATTTACAGGCCTGCAATGATTTTGAATATCAACTGACCATTAGCGCTGGGATTAAAGCTGCTGTTGTGTGAAATGGCCACAAGGTGGCAGCAGTTCACCCTTACCAAATCTGGTTACTAGGGCAAGAGAGCCTCAGTGGAAGTGGTGATCTAGATTGGAGTTTAGAATGAAATGTGCCAGGAGAAAGCCCCTCACGTTTGTCTCACTACTTCTTGTTCGTGTTTTTAATTTAATTTTTTATTTTTTATTACAGCAAGTTTGATTACAATGTTTGGCTTGTTGTAGGTGTGGAAGATGTGGTTCTTTTACACATATACAGATGACTGTTCTTCCTGGGATCCTTTTCCCATGTACGTTATGACAGAATGTTGAGTAGTCCTCTCTTGGTATTCTGTAGGTCTTTGGTGATTATATATGTCACCTGTGTTTCTATATGTCTGTTAACCCCGATATCGTAATGAAACCAATCCTCACACCATTCCATTGGTGAACCATAAGTTTGTTTAATGAATCTGTGATTGCCCTTCTCCATGGAAATATCTGCCCTGGTATCCATTTTTAGGTAACACCTATAAGTGATATGATATTATATGTGTCTTTCACTTTCTGACTTACTACAAGTCACGTGATTACTTCTAGACTCATCTACGGTGCTGCAAATGGCATTGTGTCCTTTTTTTCCTTGGCATCTCTTCTGCCTTAGCGGGGTCCATTTTCAACAATGTGATTCCCTGAGGGTTGTGGATTAGCTGACCTGGGCAGCCTTACCCTGCCGGCCCGCCCTCCCCAGGTGTGCCTCGTTGAGGTCAATATAAACAGAGCTCCAGGCAGCAATAGCCCCTGAAGCTGTGCCTGACTCCATATTCTCTGCCCCGTCAGCAGTCTCGGGGCTGTGCTGGTGGGAGGGAGTGAGGGGCCACAGCTTTGTGGGTGGCCCGGTGTGAGTGGGGCTCTGCTGGCCTTTCTGCAGGAGTTGCCAGGCTGCCGCCTGTAAAGAAGAGGATGTGTCACCCATACCTTCCGCTGGAATTTCTCTCCGGACAGAGGTGATGAAGGAAAAAAGCAGTGGGGGCCGGGACAAGAGGGTTATCTCAGGCAGGGCAATGGAAAGCTTCTGGAAGAGCGCCAGGGTCCAGGACCACCCTGGCTGGCCTGCAGGCACCAAGTTGCCCTGCGTGCTGTCGCTGGTGTGGCTCCACGGTCCTTCCTCTAGGCTTTCAAGCCCTTGTACATATTCAGGTGTTTTACCTGGAAAGGGTGGGGACAGTTCAGCAGCAGCTGGCCTGGGGCTCAGCTCACGTTTACTCACAGATGCCTCGGCACGGACCCACAGCTTTGCAATGAGGACGCTCCTTGCATGGGGGGTGGGTTGCTGGCTGTATGGGAGATGGTTCCCCACCTCTGACCAATTTCAGAATTGTTTACCGCTGGAGCAAGTGCCGTGATAGGGTTTTCCTCTGTATAACTCGTGGGTTCACTTTTTTTTTCTTTTATCGTTCAAGTTAGATTTTATTCCTCTTTTATGTATTTATAGATATAAGCATGGAAATAATTCATTCCTATAAATACATCTGTGTGACGGGAAGAACTTTTTTCTGTTTTATTTTTAAATTTTATTTTTTAAAATTTTGAAATTTAATTTTATTTATTTTTTTTATACAGCACGTTATTATTAGTTATGTACTTTATGCATATATATGTATTCAGGTCAATCCCAAACTCCCAACTCATCCCACCACCACCACCCCGTGGCTTCCCACACTTGGTGTCCATACGTTTGTTCTCTACCTCTGTGTCTCTATTTCTTCCCTGCAAACCAGTTCATCTGTACCATTTTTTAGGCTCCACATTTATGCATTAATATACAATATTTGTTTTCCTCTTTCTGACTTACTTCATTCTGTATGACAGTCTCTCGATCCATCGATGTCTCTACAAATGACCCAGTTTCATTCCTTTTTATGGCCGAGTAATATTCCATTTTATATATGTACCACATCTTTATCCATTCATCTGTCTGTGGGCATTTAGGTTGCTTCCATTACCTGGCTATTGTAAATAGTGCTGCAATGAACATTGTGGTGAATATGCCTTTTAGATTTACGGTTTTCTCTGGGTATATACCCAGAAGTGGGACTGCTGGATCAGATGGTAATTCTATTTCTAGTTTTTTTAAGGAAACTCCATACTGTTCTCCATAGTGACTGTATCAATTTACATTCCCACCAATAGTGGAAGAGGGCTCCTTTTGTCCACACCCTCCCCAGAATTGGTTGTTTGTAGATTTTCTGATGATGCCGATTCTAACGGGTGTGAGGTGATACCTCATTGTAGTTTTGATTTGCATTTCTCTAATAATTAGTGCTGTTGAGCAGCTTTTCATGTGCGTCTTGGCCATCTCTGTGTCTCCTTTGAAGAAACGTCTCTTTAGATCTTCTGCCCATTTTTGTATTGGGTTGTTTGTTTTTTAATATTAAGCTGCATGAGCTGTTTATATATATTGGAGATTAAACCTCTGTCCATTGATTCGTTTGCAACGATTTTCGCCCATTCTGAGGGATGCCTTTTTCCATTCCCGTTTTTTTTAACAAAAAAGGAAAGAAAGGAAAAGAAGCAGAACACTCATGTGCGTAAAATATGCCTTTTGAAACGGTCGTTTTGAAATATGGACGTCCTTTGAATTTTTCGGTCGATATGTGACCCCTGGATTTGTTTTCAGGGCAGGTGTCATTTACAGGCCTGCAATGATTTTGAATATCAACTGACCATTAGCACTGGGATTAAAGCTGCTGTTGTGTGAAACGGCCACAAGGTGGCAGCAGTTCTCCGTTACCAAATCTGGTTACTAGGGCAACAGAGCCTCAGTGGAAGTGATGTTCTAGATTGGAATTTAGAATGGAATATGCCAGGAGAAAGACCCTCAAGTTTGTCTCACTACTTCTTGTTCGTGTTTTTAATTTAATTTTTTATTTTTTATTACAGCAAGTTTGATTACAATGTTTGGCTTGTTGTAGGTGTGGAAGATGTGGTTCTTTTACACATATACAGATGTCTGTTCTTCCTGGGATCCTTTTCCCATGTACGTTATGACAGAATGTTGAGTAGTCCACTCTTGGTATTCTGTAGGTCTTTGGTGATTATATATGTCACCTGTGTTTGTATATGTGTGTTAACCCCGATATCGTAATGAAACCAATCCTCACACCTTTCCATTGGTGAACCATAAGTTTGTTTAATGAATCTGTGATTGCCCTTCTCCGTGGAAATATATGCCCTGGTAACCATTTTTAGGTAACACCTATAAGTGATATGATATGATATGTGTCTTTCACTTTCTGACTTACTACAAGTCACGTGATTACTTCTAGACTCATCTACGGTGCTGCAAATGGCATTGTGTCCTTTTCTCCCTTGGCTTCTATTCTGCCTTAGCGAGGTCCATTTTCAACAATGTGATTCCCTGAGGCTTGTGGATTAGCTGACCTGGGCAGCCTTACCCTGCCGGCCCGCCCTCCCCAGGTGTGCCTCGTTGAGGTCAATATAAACAGAGCTCCAGGCAGCAATAGCCCCTGAAGCTGTGCCTGACTCCATATTCTCTGCCCCGTCAGCAGTCTCGGGGCTGTGCTGGTGGGAGGGAGTGAGGGGCCACAGCTTTGTGGGTGGCCCGGTGTGAGTGGGGCTCTGCTGGCCTTTCTGCAGGAGTTGCCAGGCTGCCGCCTGTAAAGAAGAGGTTGTGTCACCCATACCTTCCGCTGGAATTTCTCTCCGGACAGAGGTGAGGAAGGAAAAAAGCAGTGGGTGCCGGAAGAGGAGGGGTATCTCAGGCAGGGAAATGGAAAGCTTCCGGAAGAGCGTCCAGCGCCAGGACCACCCTGGCTGCACTGAAGGCACCAAGTTGGCCTGCGTGCTGTCGCTGGTTGGCTCGACGGCCCTTCCTCTAGGCATTCAAACCCTTGTACATATTCAGGTGTTTTACCTGGGAAGGGTGGGAACAGTTCAGCAGCAGCTGGCCTGGGGCTCAGCTCACGTTTACTCACTGATGCCTCGGCACGGTCCCCCAGCTTTGCAATGAGGACGCTCCTTGAGTGGGGGTTGGGTTGCTGGCTGTATGGGAGACGGTTCCCCACCTCTGACCAATTTCAGAATTGTTTACCACTGGAGCAAGTGCCCTGATAGGTTTTTCCTCTGTATAACTCGTGGGTTCATTTTTTTTTCTTTTATGGTTCAAGTTAGATTTTATTCCTCTTTTATGTATTTATAGATATAAGCATGGAAATAATTCATTCCTATAAATACATCTGTGTGACGGGAAGAACTATTTTCTGTTTTATTTTTAAATTTTATTTTTTAAAATTTTGAAATTTAATTTTATTTATTTTTTTTATACATCACGTTATTATTAGTTATGTATTTTATGCATATACATGTATTCAGGTCAATCCCAAACTCCCAACTCATCCCACCACCACCACCCGATGGCTTCCCACACTTGGTGTCCATACGTTTGTTCTCTACCTCTGTGTCTCTATTTCTTCCCTGCAAACCAGTTCATCTGTACCATTTTTAGGCTCCACATATATGCATTAATATACAATATTCGTTTTCCTCTTTCTGACTTACTTCATTCTGTATGACAGTCTCTCGATTTATCGATGTCTCTACAAATGACCCAGTTTCATTCCTTTTTATGGCCGAGTAATATTCCATTTTATATATGTACCACATCTTTATCCATTCATCTGTCTGTGGGCATTTAGGTTGCTTCCATTACCTGGCTATTCTAAATAGTGCTGCAACGAACATTGTGGTGAATGTGCCTTTTTGAAATACGGTTTTCTCTGGGTATATGCCCAGAAGTGGGATTGCTGGATCAGATGGTAATTCTATTTCTAATTTTTTGAAGGAAACTCCATACTGTTCTCCATAGTGACTGTATCAATTTACATTCCCACCAGTAGTGGAAGAGGGCTCCTTTTGTCCACACCCTCCCCAGAATTGGTTGTTTGTAGATTTTCTGATGATGCCGATTCTAACAGGTGTGAGGTGATACCTCATTGTAGTTTTGATTTGCATTTCTCTAATAATTAGTGCTGTTGAGCAGCTTTTCATGTGCGTCTTGGCCATCTCTGTGTCTCCTTTGAAGAAACGTCTCTTTAGATCTTCTGCCCATTTTTGTATTGGGTTGTTTGTTTTTTAATATTAAGCTGCATGAGCTGTTTATATATATTGGAGATTAAACCTCTGTCCATTGATTCGTTTGCAACGATTTTCGCCCATTCTGAGGGATGCCTTTTTCCATTCCCGATTTTTTTAACAAAAAAGGAAAGAAAGGAAAAGAAGCAGAACACTAATGTGCGTAAAATATGCCTTTTGAAACGGTCGTTTTGAAATATGGACGTCCTTTGAATTTTTTGGTCGATATGTGACCCCAGGATTTGTTTTCAGGGCAGGTGTCATTTACAGGCCTGCAATGATTTTGAATATCAACTGACCATTAGCGCTGGGATTAAAGCTGCTGTTGTGTGAAATGGCCACAAGGTGGCAGCAGTTCACCCTTACCAAATCTGGTTACTAGGGCAAGAGAGCCTCAGTGGAAGTGGTGATCTAGATTGGAGTTTAGAATGAAATGTGCCAGGAGAAAGCCCCTCACGTTTGTCTCACTACTTCTTGTTCGTGTTTTTAATTTAATTTTTTATTTTTTATTACAGCAAGTTTGATTACAATGTTTGGCTTGTTGTAGGTGTGGAAGATGTGGTTCTTTTACACATATACAGATGACTGTTCTTCCTGGGATCCTTTTCCCATGTACGTTATGACAGAATGTTGAGTAGTCCTCTCTTGGTATTCTGTAGGTCTTTGGTGATTATATATGTCACCTGTGTTTCTATATGTCTGTTAACCCCGATATCGTAATGAAACCAATCCTCACACCATTCCATTGGTGAACCATAAGTTTGTTTAATGAATCTGTGATTGCCCTTCTCCATGGAAATATCTGCCCTGGTATCCATTTTTAGGTAACACCTATAAGTGATATGATATTATATGTGTCTTTCACTTTCTGACTTACTACAAGTCACGTGATTACTTCTAGACTCATCTACGGTGCTGCAAATGGCATTGTGTCCTTTTTTTCCTTGGCATCTCTTCTGCCTTAGCGGGGTCCATTTTCAACAATGTGATTCCCTGAGGGTTGTGGATTAGCTGACCTGGGCAGCCTTACCCTGCCGGCCCGCCCTCCCCAGGTGTGCCTCGTTGAGGTCAATATAAACAGAGCTCCAGGCAGCAATAGCCCCTGAAGCTGTGCCTGACTCCATATTCTCTGCCCCGTCAGCAGTCTCGGGGCTGTGCTGGTGGGAGGGAGTGAGGGGCCACAGCTTTGTGGGTGGCCCGGTGTGAGTGGGGCTCTGCTGGCCTTTCTGCAGGAGTTGCCAGGCTGCCGCCTGTAAAGAAGAGGATGTGTCACCCATACCTTCCGCTGGAATTTCTCTCCGGACAGAGGTGATGAAGGAAAAAAGCAGTGGGGGCCGGGACAAGAGGGTTATCTCAGGCAGGGCAATGGAAAGCTTCTGGAAGAGCGCCAGGGTCCAGGACCACCCTGGCTGGCCTGCAGGCACCAAGTTGCCCTGCGTGCTGTCGCTGGTGTGGCTCCACGGTCCTTCCTCTAGGCTTTCAAGCCCTTGTACATATTCAGGTGTTTTACCTGGAAAGGGTGGGGACAGTTCAGCAGCAGCTGGCCTGGGGCTCAGCTCACGTTTACTCACAGATGCCTCGGCACGGACCCACAGCTTTGCAATGAGGACGCTCCTTGCATGGGGGGTGGGTTGCTGGCTGTATGGGAGATGGTTCCCCACCTCTGACCAATTTCAGAATTGTTTACCGCTGGAGCAAGTGCCGTGATAGGGTTTTCCTCTGTATAACTCGTGGGTTCACTTTTTTTTTCTTTTATCGTTCAAGTTAGATTTTATTCCTCTTTTATGTATTTATAGATATAAGCATGGAAATAATTCATTCCTATAAATACATCTGTGTGACGGGAAGAACTTTTTTCTGTTTTATTTTTAAATTTTATTTTTTAAAATTTTGAAATTTAATTTTATTTATTTTTTTTATACAGCACGTTATTATTAGTTATGTACTTTATGCATATATATGTATTCAGGTCAATCCCAAACTCCCAACTCATCCCACCACCACCACCCCGTGGCTTCCCACACTTGGTGTCCATACGTTTGTTCTCTACCTCTGTGTCTCTATTTCTTCCCTGCAAACCAGTTCATCTGTACCATTTTTTAGGCTCCACATTTATGCATTAATATACAATATTTGTTTTCCTCTTTCTGACTTACTTCATTCTGTATGACAGTCTCTCGATCCATCGATGTCTCTACAAATGACCCAGTTTCATTCCTTTTTATGGCCGAGTAATATTCCATTTTATATATGTACCACATCTTTATCCATTCATCTGTCTGTGGGCATTTAGGTTGCTTCCATTACCTGGCTATTGTAAATAGTGCTGCAATGAACATTGTGGTGAATATGCCTTTTAGATTTACGGTTTTCTCTGGGTATATACCCAGAAGTGGGACTGCTGGATCAGATGGTAATTCTATTTCTAGTTTTTTTAAGGAAACTCCATACTGTTCTCCATAGTGACTGTATCAATTTACATTCCCACCAATAGTGGAAGAGGGCTCCTTTTGTCCACACCCTCCCCAGAATTGGTTGTTTGTAGATTTTCTGATGATGCCGATTCTAACGGGTGTGAGGTGATACCTCATTGTAGTTTTGATTTGCATTTCTCTAATAATTAGTGCTGTTGAGCAGCTTTTCATGTGCGTCTTGGCCATCTCTGTGTCTCCTTTGAAGAAACGTCTCTTTAGATCTTCTGCCCATTTTTGTATTGGGTTGTTTGTTTTTTAATATTAAGCTGCATGAGCTGTTTATATATATTGGAGATTAAACCTCTGTCCATTGATTCGTTTGCAACGATTTTCGCCCATTCTGAGGGATGCCTTTTTCCATTCCCGTTTTTTTTAACAAAAAAGGAAAGAAAGGAAAAGAAGCAGAACACTCATGTGCGTAAAATATGCCTTTTGAAACGGTCGTTTTGAAATATGGACGTGCTTTGAATTTTTCGGTCGATATGTGACCCCTGGATTTGGTTTCAGGGCAGGTGTCATTTACAGGCCTGCAATGATTTTGAATATCAACTGACCATTAGCACTGGCTGCTGTTGTGTGAAACGGCCACAAGGTGGCAGCAGTTCTCCGTTACCAAATCTGGTTACTAGGGCAACAGAGCCTCAGTGGAAGTGATGTTCTAGATTGGAATTTAGAATGGAATATGCCAGGAGAAAGCCCCTCAAGTTTGTCTCACTACTTCTTGTTCGTGTTTTTAATTTAATTTTTTATTTTTTATTACAGCAAGTTTGATTACAATGTTTGGCTTGTTGTAGGTGTGGAAGATGTGGTTCTTTTACACATATACAGATGTCTGTTCTTCCTGGGATCCTTTTCCCATGTACGTTATGACAGAATGTTGAGTAGTCCACTCTTGGTATTCTGTAGGTCTTTGGTGATTATATATGTCACCTGTGTTTGTATATGTGTGTTAACCCCGATATCGTAATGAAACCAATCCTCACACCTTTCCATTGGTGAACCATAAGTTTGTTTAATGAATCTGTGATTGCCCTTCTCCGTGGAAATATATGCCCTGGTAACCATTTTTAGGTAACACCTATAAGTGATATGATATGATATGTGTCTTTCACTTTCTGACTTACTACAAGTCACGTGATTACTTCTAGACTCATCTACGGTGCTGCAAATGGCATTGTGTCCTTTTCTCCCTTGGCTTCTATTCTGCCTTAGCGAGGTCCATTTTCAACAATGTGATTCCCTGAGGCTTGTGGATTAGCTGACCTGGGCAGCCTTACCCTGCCGGCCCGCCCTCCCCAGGTGTGCCTCGTTGAGGTTAATATAAACAGAGCTCCAGGCAGCAATAGCCCCTGAAGCTGTGCCTGACTCCATATTCTCTGCCCCGTCAGCAGTCTCGGGGCTGTGCTGGTGGGAGGGAGTGAGGGGCCACAGCTTTGTGGGTGGCCCGGTGTGAGTGGGGCTCTGCTGGCCTTTCTGCAGGATTTGCCAGGCTGCCGCCTGTAAAGAAGAGGTTGTGTCACCCATACCTTCCGCTGGAATTTCTCTCCGGACAGAGGTGAGGAAGGAAAAAAGCAGTGGGTGCCGGAAGAGGAGGGGTATCTCAGGCAGGGAAATGGAAAGCTTCCGGAAGAGCGTCCAGCGCCAGGACCACCCTGGCTGCACTGAAGGCACCAAGTTGGCCTGCGTGCTGTCGCTGGTTGGCTCGACGGCCCTTCCTCTAGGCTTTCAAACCCTTGTACATATTCAGGTGTTTTACCTGGGAAGGGTGGGAACAGTTCAGCAGCAGCTGGCCTGGGGCTCAGCTCACGTTTACTCACTGATGCCTCGGCACGGTCCCCCAGCTTTGCAATGAGGACGCTCCTTGCGTGGGGGTTGGGTTGCTGGCTGTATGGGAGATGGTTCCCCACCTCTGACCAATTTCAGAATTGTTTACCACTGGAGCAAGTGCCCTGATAGGTTTTTCCTCTGTATAACTCGTGGGTTCATTTTTTTTTCTTTTATGGTTCAAGTTAGATTTTATTCCTCTTTTATGTATTTATAGATATAAGCATGGAAATAATTCATTCCTATAAATACATCTGTGTGACGGGAAGAACTATTTTCTGTTTTATTTTTAAATTTTATTTTTTAAAATTTTGAAATTTAATTTTATTTATTTTTTTTATACAGCACGTTATTATTAGTTATGTATTTTATGCATATACATGTATTCAGGTCAATCCCAAACTCCCAACTCATCCCACCACCACCACCCGATGGCTTCCCACACTTGGTGTCCATACGTTTGTTCTCTACCTCTGTGTCTCTATTTCTTCCCTGCAAACCAGTTCATCTGTACCATTTTTAGGCTCCACATATATGCATTAATATACAATATTCGTTTTCCTCTTTCTGACTTACTTCATTCTGTATGACAGTCTCTCGATTTATCGATGTCTCTACAAATGACCCAGTTTCATTCCTTTATATGGCCGAGTAATATTCCATTTTATATATGTACCACATCTTTATCCATTCATCTGTCTGTGGGCATTTAGGTTGCTTCCATTACCTGGCTATTCTAAATAGTGCTGCAATGAACATTGTGGTGAATGTGCCTTTTTGAAATACGGTTTTCTCTGGGTATATGCCCAGAAGTGGGATTGCTGGATCAGATGGTAATTCTATTTCAAATTTTTTGAAGGAAACTCCATACTGTTCTCCATAGTGACTGTATCAATTTACATTCCCACCAGTAGTGGAAGAGGGCTCCTTTTGTCCACACCCTCCCCAGAATTGGTTGTTTGTAGATTTTCTGATGATGCCGATTCTAACAGGTGTGAGGTGATACCTCATTGTAGTTTTGATTTGCATTTCTCTAATAATTAGTGCTGTTGAGCAGCTTTTCATGTGCGTCTTGGCCATCTCTGTGTCTCCTTTGAAGAAACGTCTCTTTAGATCTTCTGCCCATTTTTGTATTGGGTTGTTTGTTTTTTAATATTAAGCTGCATGAGCTGTTTATATATATTGGAGATTAAACCTCTGTCCATTGATTCGTTTGCAACGATTTTCGCCCATTCTGAGGGATGCCTTTTTCCATTCCCGTTTTTTTTAACAAAAAAGGAAAGAAAGGAAAAGAAGCAGAACACTCATGTGCGTAAAATATGCCTTTTGAAACGGTCGTTTTGAAATATGGACGTCCTTTGAATTTTTCGGTCGATATGTGACCCCTGGATTTGTTTTCAGGGCAGGTGTCATTTACAGGCCTGCAATGATTTTGAATATCAACTGACCATTAGCGCTGGGATTAAAGCTGCTGTTGTGTGAAACGGCCACAAGGTGGCAGCAGTTCTCCGTTACCAAATCTTGTTACTAGGGCAACAGAGCCTCAGTGGAAGTGATGTTCTAGATTGGAATTTAGAATGGAATATGCCAGGAGAAAGCCCCTCAAGTTTGTCTCACTACTTCTTGTTCGTGTTTTTAATTTAATTTTTTATTTTTTATTACAGCAAGTTTGATTACAATGTTTGGCTTGTTGTAGGTGTGGAAGATGTGGTTCTTTTACACATATACAGATGTCTGTTCTTCCTGGGATCCTTTTCCCATGTACGTTATGACAGAATGTTGAGTAGTCCACTCTTGGTATTCTGTAGGTCTTTGGTGATTATATATGTCACCTGTGTTTGTATATGTGTGTTAACCCCGATATCGTAATGAAACCAATCCTCACACCTTTCCATTGGTGAACCATAAGTTTGTTTAATGAATCTGTGATTGCCCTTCTCCGTGGAAATATATGCCCTGGTAACCATTTTTAGGTAACACCTATAAGTGATATGATATGATATGTGTCTTTCACTTTCTGACTTACTACAAGTCACGTGATTACTTCTAGACTCATCTACGGTGCTGCAAATGGCATTGTGTCCTTTTCTCCCTTGGCTTCTATTCTGCCTTAGCGAGGTCCATTTTCAACAATGTGATTCCCTGAGGCTTGTGGATTAGCTGACCTGGGCAGCCTTACCCTGCCGGCCCGCCCTCCCCAGGTGTGCCTCGTTGAGGTCAATATAAACAGAGCTCCAGGCAGCAATAGCCCCTGAAGCTGTGCCTGACTCCATATTCTCTGCCCCGTCAGCAGTCTCGGGGCTGTGCTGGTGGGAGGGAGTGAGGGGCCACAGCTTTGTGGGTGGCCCTGTGTGAGTGGGGCTCTGCTGGCCTTTCTGCAGGAGTTGCCAGGCTGCCGCCTGTAAAGAAGAGGTTGTGTCACCCATACCTTCCACTGGAATTTCTCTCCGGACAGAGGTGAGGAAGGAAAAAAGCAGTGGGTGCCGGAAGAGGAGGGGTATCTCAGGCAGGGAAATGGAAAGCTTCCGGAAGAGCGTCCAGCGCCAGGACCACCCTGGCTGGACTGAAGGCACCAAGTTGGCCTGCGTGCTGTCGCTGGTTGGCTCGACGGCCCTTCCTCTAGGCTTTCAAACCCTTGTACATATTCAGGTGTTTTACCTGGGAAGGGTGGGAACAGTTCAGCAGCAGCTGGCCTGGGGCTCAGCTCACGTTTACTCACTGATGCCTCGGCACGGTCCCCCAGCTTTGCAATGAGGACGCTCCTTGCGTGGGGGTTGGGTTGCTGGCTGTATGGGAGATGGTTCCCCACCTCTGACCAATTTCAGAATTGTTTACCACTGGAGCAAGTGCCCTGATAGGTTTTTCCTCTGTATAACTCGTGGGTTCATTTTTTTTTCTTTTATGGTTCAAGTTAGATTTTATTCCTCTTTTATGTATTTATAGATATAAGCATGGAAATAATTCATTCCTATAAATACATCTGTGTGATGGGAAGAACTATTTTCTGTTTTATTTTTAAATTTTATTTTTTAAAATTTTGAAATTTAATTTTATTTATTTTTTTATACAGCACGTTATTATTAGTTATGTATTTTATGCATATACATGTATTCAGGTCAATCCCAAACTCCCAACTCATCCCACCACCACCACCCGATGGCTTCCCACACTTGGTGTCCATACGTTTGTTCTCTACCTCTGTGTCTCTATTTCTTCCCTGCAAACCAGTTCATCTGTACCATTTTTAGGCTCCACATATATGCATTAATATACAATATTCGTTTTCCTCTTTCTGACTTACTTCATTCTGTATGACAGTCTCTCGATTTATCGATGTCTCTACAAATGACCCAGTTTCATTCCTTTTTATGGCCGAGTAATATTCCATTTTATATATGTACCACATCTTTATCCATTCATCTGTCTGTGGGCATTTAGGTTGCTTCCATTACCTGGCTATTCTAAATAGTGCTGCAACGAACATTGTGGTGAATGTGCCTTTTTGAAATACGGTTTTCTCTGGGTATATGCCCAGAAGTGGGATTGCTGGATCAGATGGTAATTCTATTTCTAGTTTTTTTAAGGAAACTCCATACTGTTCTCCATAGTGACTGTATCAATTTACATTCCCACCAGTAGTGGAAGAGGGCTCCTTTTGTCCACACCCTCCCCAGAATTGGTTGTTTGTAGATTTTCTGATGATGCCGATTCTAACAGGTGTGAGGTGATACCTCATTGTAGTTTTGATTTGCATTTCTCTAATAATTAGTGCTGTTGAGCAGCTTTTCATGTGCGTCTTGGCCATCTCTGTGTCTCCTTTGAAGAAAAGTCTCTTTAGATCTTCTGCCCATTTTTGTATTGGGTTGTTTGTTTTTTAATATTAAGCTGCATGAGCTGTTTATATATATTGGAGATTAAACCTCTGTCCATTGATTCGTTTGCAACGATTTTAGCCCATTCTGAGGGATGCCTTTTTCCATTCCCGATTTTTTTAACAAAAAAGGAAAGAAAGGAAAAGAAGCAGAACACTAATGTGCGTAAAATATGCCTTTTGAAACGGTCGTTTTGAAATATGGACGTCCTTTGAATTTTTTGGTCGATATGTGACCCCAGGATTTGTTTTCAGGGCAGGTGTCATTTACAGGCCTGCAATGATTTTGAATATCAACTGACCATTAGCGCTGGGATTAAAGCTGCTGTTGTGTGAAACGGCCACAAGGTGGCAGCAGTTCACCCTTACCAAATCTGGTTACTAGGGCAAGAGAGCCTCAGTGGAAGTGGTGATCTAGATTGGAGTTTAGAATGAAATGTGCCAGGAGGAAGCCCCTCACGTTTGTCTCACTACTTCTTGTTCGTGTTTTTAATTTAATTTTTTATTTTTTATTACAGCAAGTTTGATTACAATGTTTGGCTTGTTGTAGGTGTGGAAGATGTGGTTCTTTTACACATATACAGATGACTGTTCTTCCTGGGATCCTTTTCCCATGTACGTTATGACAGAATGTTGAGTAGTCCTCTCTTGGTATTCTGTAGGTCTTTGGTGATTATATATGTCACCTGTGTTTGTATATGTCTGTTAACCCCGATATCATAATGAAACAAATCCTCACACCATTCCATTGGTGAACCATAAGTTTGTTTAATGAATCTGTGATTGCCCTTCTCCATGGAAATATCTGCCCTGGTATCCATTTTTAGGTAACACCTATAAGTGATATGATATTATATGTGTCTTTCACTTTCTGACTTACTACAAGTCACGTGATTACTTCTAGACTCATCTACGGTGCTGCAAATGGCATTGTGTCCTTTTTCTCCTTGGCATCTCTTCTGCCTTAGCGGGGTCCATTTTCAACAATGTGATTCCCTGAGGGTTGTGGATTAGCTGACCTGGGCAGCCTTACACTGCCGGCCCGCCCTCCCCAGGTGTGCCTCGTTGAGGTCAATATAAACAGAGCTCCAGGCAGCAATAGCCCCTGAAGCTGTGCCTGACTCCATATTCTCTGCCCCGTCAGCAGTCTCGGGGCTGTGCTGGTGGGAGGGAGTGAGGTGCCACAGCTTTGTGGGTGGCCCGGTGTGAGTGGGGTTCTGCTGGCCTTTCTGCAGGAGTTGCCAGGCTGCCGCCTGTAAAGAAGAGGATGTGTCACCCATACCTTCTGCTGGAATTTCTCTCCGGACAGAGGTGATGAAGGAAAAAAGCAGTGGGGGCCGGGACAAGAGGGTTATCTCAGGCAGGGCAATGGAAAGCTTCTGGAAGAGCGCCAGGGTCCAGGACCACCCTGGCTGGCCTGCAGGCACCAAGTTGGCCTGCGTGCTGTCGCTGGTGTGGCTCCACGGTCCTTCCTCTAGGCTTTGAAGCCCTTGTACATATTCAGGTGTTTTACCTGGAAAGGGTGGGGACAGTTCAGCAGCAGCTGGCCTGGGGCTCAGCTCACGTTTACTCACAGATGCCTCGGCACGGACCCCCAGCTTTGCAATGAGGACGCTCCTTGCATGGGGGGTGGGTTGCTGGCTGTATGGGAGATGGTTCCCCACCTCTGACCAATTTCAGAATTGTTTACCGCTGGAGCAAGTGCCGTGATAGGGTTTTCCTCTGTATAACTCGTGGGTTCACTTTTTTTTCTTTTATCGTTCAAGTTAGATTTTATTCCTCTTTTATGTATTTATAGATATAAGCATGGAAATAATTCATTCCTATAAATACATCTGTGTGACGGGAAGAACTTTTTTCTGTTTTATTTTTAAATTTTATTTTTTAAAATTTTGAAATTTAATTTTATTTATTTTTTTTATACAGCACGTTATTATTAGTTATGTACTTTATGCATATATATGTATTCAGGTCAATCCCAAACTCCCAACTCATCCCACCACCACCACCCCGTGGCTTCCCACACTTGGTGTCCATACGTTTGTTCTCTACCTCTGTGTCTCTATTTCTTCCCTGCAAACCAGTTCATCTGTACCATTTTTTAGGCTCCACATTTATGCATTAATATACAATATTTGTTTTCCTCTTTCTGACTTACTTCATTCTGTATGACAGTCTCTCGATCCATCGATGTCTCTACAAATGACCCAGTTTCATTCCTTTTTATGGCCGAGTAATATTCCATTTTATATATGTACCACATCTTTATCCATTCATCTGTCTGTGGGCATTTAGGTTGCTTCCATTACCTGGCTATTGTAAATAGTGCTGCAATGAACATTGTGGTGAATATGCCTTTTAGATTTACGGTTTTCTCTGGGTATATACCCAGAAGTGGGATTGCTGGATCAGATGGTAATTCTATTTCTAGTTTTTTTTTAAGGAAACTCCATACTGTTCTCCATAGTGACTGTATCAATTTACATTCCCACCAATAGTGGAAGAGGGCTCCTTTTGTCCACACCCTCCCCAGAATTGGTTGTTTGTAGATTTTCTGATGATGCCGATTCTAACGGGTGTGAGGTGATACCTCATTGTAGTTTTGATTTGCATTTCTCTAATAATTAGTGCTGTTGAGCAGCTTTTCATGTGCGTCTTGGCCATCTCTGTGTCTCCTTTGAAGAAACGTCTCTTTAGATCTTCTGCCCATTTTTGTATTGGGTTGTTTGTTTTTTAATATTAAGCTGCATGAGCTGTTTATATATATTGGAGATTAAACCTCTGTCCATTGATTCGTTTGCAACGATTTTCGCCCATTCTGAGGGATGCCTTTTTCCATTCCCGTTTTTTTTAACAAAAAAGGAAAGAAAGGAAAAGAAGCAGAACACTCATGTGCGTAAAATATGCCTTTTGAAACGGTCGTTTTGAAATATGGACGTCCTTTGAATTTTTCGGTCGATATGTGACCCCTGGATTTGTTTTCAGGGCAGGTGTCATTTACAGGCCTGCAATGATTTTGAATATCAACTGACCATTAGCACTGGGATTAAAGCTGCTGTTGTGTGAAACGGCCACAAGGTGGCAGCAGTTCTCCGTTACCAAATCTGGTTACTAGGGCAACAGAGCCTCAGTGGAAGTGATGTTCTAGATTGGAATTTAGAATGGAATATGCCAGGAGAAAGCCCCTCAAGTTTGTCTCACTACTTCTTGTTCGTGTTTTTAATTTAATTTTTTATTTTTTATTACAGCAAGTTTGATTACAATGTTTGGCTTGTTGTAGGTGTGGAAGATGTGGTTCTTTTACACATATACAGATGTCTGTTCTTCCTGGGATCCTTTTCCCATGTACGTTATGACAGAATGTTGAGTAGTCCACTCTTGGTATTCTGTAGGTCTTTGGTGATTATATATGTCACCTGTGTTTGTATATGTGTGTTAACCCCGATATCGTAATGAAACCAATCCTCACACCTTTCCATTGGTGAACCATAAGTTTGTTTAATGAATCTGTGATTGCCCTTCTCCGTGGAAATATATGCCCTGGTAACCATTTTTAGGTAACACCTATAAGTGATATGATATGATATGTGTCTTTCACTTTCTGACTTACTACAAGTCACGTGATTACTTCTAGACTCATCTACGGTGCTGCAAATGGCATTGTGTCCTTTTCTCCCTTGGCTTCTATTCTGCCTTAGCGAGGTCCATTTTCAACAATGTGATTCCCTGAGGCTTGTGGATTAGCTGACCTGGGCAGCCTTACCCTGCCGGCCCGCCCTCCCCAGGTGTGCCTCGTTGAGGTCAATATAAACAGAGCTCCAGGCAGCAATAGCCCCTGAAGCTGTGCCTGACTCCATATTCTCTGCCCCGTCAGCAGTCTCGGGGCTGTGCTGGTGGGAGGGAGTGAGGGGCCACAGCTTTGTGGGTGGCCCGGTGTGAGTGGGGCTCTGCTGGCCTTTCTGCAGGAGTTGCCAGGCTGCCGCCTGTAAAGAAGAGGTTGTGTCACCCATACCTTCCGCTGGAATTTCTCTCCGGACAGAGGTGAGGAAGGAAAAAAGCAGTGGGTGCCGGAAGAGGAGGGGTATCTCAGGCAGGGAAATGGAAAGCTTCCGGAAGAGCGTCCAGCGCCAGGACCACCCTGGCTGGACTGAAGGCACCAAGTTGGCCTGCGTGCTGTCGCTGGTTGGCTCGACGGCCCTTCCTCTAGGCTTTCAAACCCTTGTACATATTCAGGTGTTTTACCTGGGAAGGGTGGGAACAGTTCAGCAGCAGCTGGCCTGGGGCTCAGCTCACGTTTACTCACTGATGCCTCGGCACGGTCCCCCAGCTTTGCAATGAGGACGCTCCTTGCGTGGGGGTTGGGTTGCTGGCTGTATGGGAGATGGTTCCCCACCTCTGACCAATTTCAGAATTGTTTACCACTGGAGCAAGTGCCCTGATAGGTTTTTCCTCTGTATAACTCGTGGGTTCATTTTTTTTTCTTTTATGGTTCAAGTTAGATTTTATTCCTCTTTTATGTATTTATAGATATAAGCATGGAAATAATTCATTCCTATAAATACATCTGTGTGACGGGAAGAACTATTTTCTGTTTTATTTTTAAATTTTATTTTTTAAAATTTTGAAATTTAATTTTATTTATTTTTTTTATACAGCACGTTATTATTAGTTATGTATTTTATGCATATACATGTATTCAGGTCAATCCCAAACTCCCAACTCATCCCACCACCACCACCCGATGGCTTCCCACACTTGGTGTCCATACGTTTGTTCTCTACCTCTGTGTCTCTATTTCTTCCCTGCAAACCAGTTCATCTGTACCATTTTTAGGCTCCACATATATGCATTAATATACAATATTCGTTTTCCTCTTTCTGACTTACTTCATTCTGTATGACAGTCTCTCGATTTATCGATGTCTCTACAAATGACCCAGTTTCATTCCTTTATATGGCCGAGTAATATTCCATTTTATATATGTACCACATCTTTATCCATTCATCTGTCTGTGGGCATTTAGGTTGCTTCCATTACCTGGCTATTCTAAATAGTGCTGCAACGAACATTGTGGTGAATGTGCCTTTTTGAAATACGGTTTTCTCTGGGTATATGCCCAGAAGTGGGATTGCTGGATCAGATGGTAATTCTATTTCTAATTTTTTTAAGGAAACTCCATACTGTTCTCCATAGTGACTGTATCAATTTACATTCCCACCAGTAGTGGAAGAGGGCTCCTTTTGTCCACACCCTCCCCAGAATTGGTTGTTTGTAGATTTTCTGATGATGCCGATTCTAACAGGTGTGAGGTGATACCTCATTGTAGTTTTGATTTGCATTTCTCTAATAATTAGTGCTGTTGAGCAGCTTTTCATGTGCGTCTTGGCCATCTCTGTGTCTCCTTTGAAGAAACGTCTCTTTAGATCTTCTGCCCATTTTTGTATTGGGTTGTTTGTTTTTTAATATTAAGCTGCATGAGCTGTTTATATATATTGGAGATTAAACCTCTGTCCATTGATTCGTTTGCAACGATTTTCGCCCATTCTGAGGGATGCCTTTTTCCATTCCCGATTTTTTTAACAAAAAAGGAAAGAAAGGAAAAGAAGCAGAACACTAATGTGCGTAAAATATGCCTTTTGAAACGGTCGTTTTGAAATATGGACGTCCTTTGAAATTTTTGGTCGATATGTGACCCCAGGATTTGTTTTCAGGGCAGGTGTCATTTACAGGCCTGCAATGATTTTGAATATCAACTGACCATTAGCGCTGGGATTAAAGCTGCTGTTGTGTGAAACGGCCACAAGGTGGCAGCAGTTCACCCTTACCAAATCTGGTTACTAGGGCAAGAGAGCCTCAGTGGAAGTGGTGATCTAGATTGGAGTTTAGAATGAAATGTGCCAGGAGGAAGCCCCTCACGTTTGTCTCACTACTTCTTGTTCGTGTTTTTAATTTAATTTTTTATTTTTTATTACAGCAAGTTTGATTACAATGTTTGGCTTGTTGTAGGTGTGGAAGATGTGGTTCTTTTACCCATATACAGATGACTGTTCTTCCTGGGATCCTTTTCCCATGTACGTTATGACAGAATGTTGAGTAGTCCTCTCTTGGTATTCTGTAGGTCTTTGGTGATTATATATGTCACCTGTGTTTGTATATGTCTGTTAACCCCGATATCGTAATGAAACCAATCCTCACACCATTCTATTGGTGAACCATAAGTTTGTCTAATGAATCTGTGATTGCCCTTCTCCATGGAAATATCTGCCCTGGTATCCATTTTTAGGTAACACCTATAAGTGATATGATATTATATGTGTCTTTCACTTTCTGACTTACTACAAGTCACGTGATTACTTCTAGACTCATCTACGGTGCTGCAAATGGCATTGTGTCCTTTTTTTCCTTGGCATCTCTTCTGCCTTAGCGGGGTCCATTTTCAACAATGTGATTCCCTGAGGGTTGTGGATTAGCTGACCTGGGCAGCCTTACCCTGCCGGCCCGCCCTCCCCAGGTGTGCCTCGTTGAGGTCAATATAAACAGAGCTCCAGGCAGCAATAGCCCCTGAAGCTGTGCCTGACTCCATATTCTCTGCCCCGTCAGCAGTCTCGGGGCTGTGCTGGTGGGAGGGAGTGAGGGGCCACAGCTTTGTGGGTGGCCCGGTGTGAGTGGGGTTCTGCTGGCCTTTCTGCAGGAGTTGCCAGGCTGCCGCCTGTAAAGAAGAGGATGTGTCACCCATACCTTCCGCTGGAATTTCTCTCCGGACAGAGGTGATGAAGGAAAAAAGCAGTGGGGGCCGGGACAAGAGGGTTATCTCAGGCAGGGCAATGGAAAGCTTCTGGAAGAGCGCCAGGGTCCAGGACCACCCTGGCTGGCCTGCAGGCACCAAGTTGGCCTGCGTGCTGTCGCTGGTGTGGCTCCACGGTCCTTCCTCTAGGCTTTCAAGCCCTTGTACATATTCAGGTGTTTTACCTGGAAAGGGTGGGGACAGTTCAGCAGCAGCTGGCCTGGGGCTCAGCTCACGTTTACTCACAGATGCCTCGGCACGGACCCACAGCTTTGCAATGAGGACGCTCCTTGCATGGGGGGTGGGTTGCTGGCTGTATGGGAGATGGTTCACCACCTCTGACCAATTTCAGAATTGTTTACCGCTGGAGCAAGTGCCGTGATAGGGTTTTCCTCTGTATAACTCGTGGGTTCACTTTTTTTTTCTTTTATCGTTCAAGTTAGATTTTATTCCTCTTTTATGTATTTATAGATATAAGCATGGAAATAATTCATTCCTATAAATACATCTGTGTGACGGGAAGAACTTTTTTCTGTTTTATTTTTAAATTTTATTTTTTAAAATTTTGAAATTTAATTTTATTTATTTTTTTATACAGCACGTTATTATTAGTTATGTACTTTATGCATATATATGTATTCAGGTCAATCCCAAACTCCCAACTCATCCCACCACCACCACCCCGTGGCTTCCCACACTTGGAGTCCATACGTTTGTTCTCTACCTCTGTGTCTCTATTTCTTCCCTGCAAACCAGTTCATCTGTACCATTTTTTAGGCTCCACATTTATGCATTAATATACAATATTTGTTTTCCACTTTCTGACTTACTTCATTCTGTATGACAGTCTCTCGATCCATCGATGTCTCTACAAATGACCCAGTTTCATTCCTTTTTATGGCCGAGTAATATTCCATTTTATATACGTACCACATCTTTATCCATTCATCTGTCTGTGGGCATTTAGGTTGCTTCCATTACCTGGCTATTGTAAATAGTGCTGCAACGAATATTGTGGTGAATGTGCCTTTTTGATTTACGGTTTTATCTGGGTATATGCCCAGAAGTGGGATTGCTGGATCAGATAGTAATTCTATTTCTAGTTTTTTTAAGGAAACTCCATACTGTTCTCCATAGTGACTGTATCAATTTACATTCCCACCAATAGTGGAAGAGGGCTCCTTTTGTCCACACCCTCGCCAGAATTGGTTGTTTGTAGATTTTCTGATGATGCCGATTCTAACGGGTGTGAGGTGATACCTCATTGTAGTTTTGATTTGCATTTCTCTAATAATTAGTGCTGTTGAGCAGCTTTTCATGTGCGTCTTGGCCATCTCTGTGTCTCCTTTGAAGAAACGTCTCTTTAGATCTTCTGCCCATTTTTGTATTGGGTTGTTTGTTTTTTTAATATTAAGCTGCATGAGCTGTTTATATATATTGGAGATTAAACCTCTGTCCATTGATTCGTTTGCAACGATTTTCGCCCATTCTGAGGGATGCCTTTTTCCATTCCCGTTTTTTTTAACAAAAAAGGAAAGAAAGGAAAAGAAGCAGAACACTAATGTGCGTAAAATATGCCTTTTGAAACGGTCGTTTTGAAATATGGACGTGGTTTGAATTTTTTGGTCGATATGTGACCCCAGGATTTGTTTTCAGGGCAGGTGTCATTTACAGGCCTGCAATGATTTTGAATATCAACTGACCATTAGCGCTGGGATTAAAGCTGCTGTTGTGTGAAACGGCCACAAAGTGACAGCAGTTCTCCCTTACCAAATCTGGTTACTAGGGCAAGAGAGCCTCAGTGGAAGTGGTGTTCTAGATTGGAATTTAGAATGGAATGTGCCAGGAGAAAGCCACTCAAGTTTGTCTCACTACTTCTTGTTCGTGTTTTTAATTTATTTTTTTTTTATTTTTTATTACAGCAAGTTTGATTACAATGTTTGGCTTGTGGTAGGTGTGGAAGATGTGGTTCTTTTACACATATACAGATGTCTGTTCTTCCTGGGATCCTTTTCCCATGTACGTTATGACAGAATGTTGAGTAGTCCACTCTTGGTATTCTGTAGGTCTTTGGTGATTATATATGTCACCTGTGTTTGTATATGTGTGTTAACCCCGATATCGTAATGAAACCAATCCTCACAACTTTCAATTGGTGAACCATAAGTTTGTTTACTGAATCTGTGATTGCCCTTCTCCGTGGAAATATCTGCCCTGGTATCCATTTTTAGGTAACACCTATAAGTGATATGATATGATATGTGTCTTTCACTTTCTGACTTACTACATGTCACGTGATTACTTCTAGACTCATCTACGGTTCTGCAAATGGCATTGTGTCCTTTTTCTCCTTGGCTTCTCTTCTGCCTTAGCGAGTTCCATTTTTAACAATGTGATTCCCTCAGGGTTGTGGATTAGCTGACCTGGGCAGCCTTACCCTGCCGGCCCGCCCTCCCCAGGTGTGCCTCGTTGAGGTCAATAAAAACAGCGCTCCAGGCAGCAATAGCCCCTGAAGCTGTGCCTGACTCCATATTCTCTGCCCCGTCAGCAGTCTCGGGGCTGTGCTGGTGGGAGGGAGTGAGGGGCCACAGCTTTGTCTGTGGCCCAGTGTGAGTGGGGCTCTGCTGGCCTTTCTGCAGGAGTTGCCAGGCTGACACGTGTAAAGAAGAGGATGTGTCACCCATACCTTCAGCTGGAATTTCTCTCCGGACAGAGGTGAGGAAGGAAAAAAGCAGTGAGTGCCGGGAGAGGAGGGGTATCTCAGGTAGGGCAATGGAAAGCTTCCGGAAGAGCGTCCAGGACCAGGACCACCCTGGCTGGCCTGCAGGCACCAAGTTGGCCTGCGTGCTGTCCCTGGTGTGGCTCCACAGTCCGTCCTCTAGGGTTTCAAGCCCTTGTACATATTCAGGTGTTTTACCTGGAAAGGGTGGGGACAGTTCAGCAGCAGCTGGCCTGGGGCTCAACTCACGTTTACTCACAGATGCCTCGGCACGGTCCCCCAGCTTTGCAATGAGGACGCTCCTTGCGTGGGGAGTGGGTTGCTGGCTGTATGGGAGAGGCTTCCCCACCTCTGACCAATTTCAGAATTGTTTACCGCTGGAGCAAGTGCCGTGATAGGGTTTTCCTCTGTATAATTCGTGGGTTCACTTTTTTCTTCTTTTATCGTTCAAGTTAGATTTTATTCCTCTTTTATGTATTTATAGATATAAGCATGGAAATAATTCATTCCTATAAATACATCTGTGTGACGGGAAGAACTTTTTTCTGTTTTATTTTTAAATTTTATTTTTTAAAATTTTGAAATTTAATTTTATTTATTTTTTTTATACAGCACGTTATTATTAGTTATGTACTTTATGCATATATATGTATTCAGGTCAATCCCAAACTCCCAACTCATCCCACCACCACCACCCCGTGGCTTCCCACGCTTGGTGTCCATACGTTTGTTCTCTACCTCTGTGTCTCTATTTCTTCCCTGCAAACCAGTTCATCTGTACCATTTTTTAGGCTCCACATTTATGCATTAATATACAATATTTGTTTTCCTCTTTCTGACTTACTTCATTCTGTATGACAGTCTCTCGATCCATCGATGTCTCTACAAATGACCCAGTTTCATTCCTTTTTATGGCCGAGTAATATTCCATTTTATATATGTACCACATCTTTATCCATTCATCTGTCTGTGGGCATTTAGGTTGCTTCCATTACCTGGCTATTGTAAATAGTGCTGCAATGAACATTGTGGTGAATATGCCTTTTAGATTTACGGTTTTCTCTGGGTATATACCCAGAAGTGGGATTGCTGGATCAGATGGTAATTCTATTTCTAGTTTTTTTAAGGAAACTCCATACTGTTCTCCATAGTGACTGTATCAATTTACATTCCCACCAATAGTGGAAGAGGGCTCCTTTTGTCCACACCCTCCCCAGAATTTGTTGTTTGTAGATTTTCTGATGATGCCGATTCTAACAGGTGTGAGGTGATACCTCATTGTAGTTTTGATTTGCATTTCTCTAATAATTAGTGCTGTTGAGCAGCTTTTCATGTGCGTCTTGGCCATCTCTGTGTCTCCTTTGAAGAAACGTCTCTTTAGATCTTCTGCCCATTTTTGTATTGGGTTGTTTGTTTTTTAATATTAAGCTGCATGAGCTGTTTATATATATTGGAGATTAAACCTCTGTCCATTGATTCGTTTGCAACGATTTTCGCCCATTCTGAGGGATGCCTTTTTCCATTCCCGTTTTTTTTAACAAAAAAGGAAAGAAAGGAAAAGAAGCAGAACACTAATGTGCGTAAAATATGCCTTTTGAAACGGTCGTTTTGAAATATGGACGTCCTTTGAATTTTTTGGTCGATATGTGACCCCTGGATTTGTTTTCAGGGCAGGTGTCATTTACAGGCCTGCAATGATTTTGAATATCAACTGACCATTAGCACTGGGATTAAAGCTGCTGTTGTGTGAAACGGCCACAAGGTGGCAGCAGTTCTCCGTTACCAAATCTGGTTACTAGGGCAACAGAGCCTCAGTGGAAGTGATGTTCTAGATTGGAATTTAGAATGGAATATGCCAGGAGAAAGACCCTCAAGTTTGTCTCACTACTTCTTGTTCGTGTTTTTAATTTAATTTTTTATTTTTTATTACAGCAAGTTTGATTACAATGTTTGGCTTGTTGTAGGTGTGGAAGATGTGGTTCTTTTACACATATACAGATGTCTGTTCTTCCTGGGATCCTTTTCCCATGTACGTTATGACAGAATGTTGAGTAGTCCACTCTTGGTATTCTGTAGGTCTTTGGTGATTATATATGTCACCTGTGTTTGTATATGTGTGTTAACCCCGATATCGTAATGAAACCAATCCTCACACCTTTCCATTGGTGAACCATAAGTTTGTTTAATGAATCTGTGATTGCCCTTCTCCGTGGAAATATATGCCCTGGTAACCATTTTTAGGTAACACCTATAAGTGATATGATATGATATGTGTCTTTCACTTTCTGACTTACTACAAGTCACGTGATTACTTCTAGACTCATCTACGGTGCTGCAAATGGCATTGTGTCCTTTTCTCCCTTGGCTTCTATTCTGCCTTAGCGAGGTCCATTTTCAACAATGTGATTCCCTGAGGCTTGTGGATTAGCTGACCTGGGCAGCCTTACCCTGCCGGCCCGCCCTCCCCAGGTGTGCCTCGTTGAGGTCAATATAAACAGAGCTCCAGGCAGCAATAGCCCCTGAAGCTGTACCTGACTCCATATTCTCTGCCCCGTCAGCAGTCTCGGGGCTGTGCTGGTGGGAGGGAGTGAGGGGCCACAGCTTTGTGGGTGGCCCGGTGTGAGTGGGGCTCTGCTGGCCTTTCTGCAGGAGTTGCCAGGCTGCCGCCTGTAAAGAAGAGGTTGTGTCACCCATACCTTCCGCTGGAATTTCTCTCCGGACAGAGGTGAGGAAGGAAAAAAGCAGTGGGTGCCGGAAGAGGAGGGGTATCTCAGGCAGGGAAATGGAAAGCTTCCGGAAGAGCGTCTAGCGCCAGGACCACCCTGGCTGGACTGAAGGCACCAAGTTGGCCTGCGTGCTGTTGCTGGTTGGCTCGACGGCCCTTCCTCTAGGCTTTCAAGCCCTTGTACATATTCAGGTGTTTTACCTGGGAAGGGTGGGAACAGTTCAGCAGCAGCTGGCCTGGGGCTCAGCTCACGTTTACTCACTGATGCCTCGGCACGGTCCCCCAGCTTTGCAATGAGGACGCTCCTTGCGTGGGGGTTGGGTTGCTGGCTGTATGGGAGATGGTTCCCCACCTCTGACCAATTTCAGAATTGTTTACCACTGGAGCAAGTGCCCTGATAGGTTTTTCCTCTGTATAACTCGTGGGTTCATTTTTTTTCTTTTATGGTTCAAGTTAGATTTTATTCCTCTTTTATGTATTTATAGATATAAGCATGGAAATAATTCATTCCTATAAATACATCTGTGTGACGGGAAGAACTATTTTCTGTTTTATTTTTAAATTTTATTTTTTAAAATTTTGAAATTTAATTTTATTTATTTTTTTTATACAGCACGTTATTATTAGTTATGTATTTTATGCATATACATGTATTCAGGTCAATCCCAAACTCCCAACTCATCCCACCACCACCACCCGATGGCTTCCCACACTTGGTGTCCATACGTTTGTTCTCTACCTCTGTGTCTCTATTTCTTCCCTGCAAACCAGTTCATCTGTACCATTTTTAGGCTCCACATATATGCATTAATATACAATATTCGTTTTCCTCTTTCTGACTTACTTCATTCTGTATGACAGTCTCTCGATTTATCGATGTCTCTACAAATGACCCAGTTTCATTCCTTTTTATGGCCGAGTAATATTCCATTTTATATATGTACCACATCTTTATCCATTCATCTGTCTGTGGGCATTTAGGTTGCTTCCATTACCTGGCTATTCTAAATAGTGCTGCAACGAACATTGTGGTGAATGTGCCTTTTTGAAATACGGTTTTCTCTGGGTATATGCCCAGAAGTGGGATTGCTGGATCAGATGGTAATTCTATTTCTAATTTTTTTAAGGAAACTCCATACTGTTCTCCATAGTGACTGTATCAATTTACATTCCCACCAGTAGTGGAAGAGGGCTCCTTTTGTCCACACCCTCCCCAGAATTGGTTGTTTGTAGATTTTCTGATGATGCCGATTCTAACAGGTGTGAGGTGATACCTCATTGTAGTTTTGATTTGCATTTCTCTAATAATTAGTGCTGTTGAGCAGCTTTTCATGTGCGTCTTGGCCATCTCTGTGTCTCCTTTGAAGAAACGTCTCTTTAGATCTTCTGCCCATGTTTGTATTGGGTTGTTTGTTTTTTAATATTAAGCTGCATGAGCTGTTTATATATATTGGAGATTAAACCTCTGTCCATTGATTCGTTTGCAACGATTTTCGCCCATTCTGAGGGATGCCTTTTTCCATTCCCGATTTTTTTAAGAAAAAAGGAAAGAAAGGAAAAGAAGCAGAACACTAATGTGCGTAAAATATGCCTTTTGAAACGGTCGTTTTGAAATATGGACGTCCTTTGAATATTTTGGTCGATATGTGACCCCAGGATTTGTTTTCAGGGCAGGTGTCATTTACAGGCCTGCAATGATTTTGAATATCAACTGACCAGTAGCGCTGGGATTAAAGCTGCTGTTGTGTGAAACGGCCACAAGGTGGCAGCAGTTCACCCTTACCAAATCTGGTTACTAGGGCAAGAGAGCCTCAGTGGAAGTGGTGATCTAGATTGGAGTTTAGAATGAAATGTGCCAGGAGGAAGCCCCTCACGTTTGTCTCACTACTTCTTGTTCGTGTTTTTAATTTAATTTTTTATTTTTTATTACAGCAAGTTTGATTACAATGTTTGGCTTTTTGTAGGTGTGGAAGATGTGGTTCTTTTACACATATACAGATGACTGTTCTTCCTGGGATCCTTTTCCCATGTACGTTATGACAGAATGTTGAGTAGTCCTCTCTTGGTATTCTGTACGTCTTTGGTGATTATAT
The DNA here is from genome assembly GCF_964341445.2 of Mesoplodon mirus. NCBI lineage: Eukaryota > Metazoa > Chordata > Mammalia > Artiodactyla > Ziphiidae > Mesoplodon > Mesoplodon mirus. Next base: position 1,685,237 of record NW_028295764.1, on the reverse strand, counting down.
ATGTCACCTGTGTTTGTATATGTCTGTTAACCCCGATATCGTAATGAAACCAATCCTCACACCATTCCATTGGTGAACCATAAGTTTGTTTAATGAATCTGTGATTGCCCTTCGCCATGGAAATATCTGCCCTGGTATCCATTTTTAGGTAACACCTATAAGTGATATGATATTATATGTGTCTTTCACTTTCTGACTTACTACAAGTCACGTGATTACTTCTAGACTCATCTACGGTGCTGCAAATGGCACTGTGTCCTTTTTTTCCTTGGCATCTCTTCTGCCTTAGCGGGGTCCATTTTCAACAATGTGATTCCCTGAGGGTTGTGGATTAGCTGACCTGGGCAGCCTTACCCTGCCGGCCCGCCCTCCCCAGCTGTGCCTCGTTGAGGTCAATATAAACAGAGCTCCAGGCAGCATTAGCCCCTGAAGCTGTGCCTGACTCCATATTCTCTGCCCCGTCAGCAGTCTCGGGGCTGTGCTGGTGGGAGGGAGTGAGGGGCCACAGCTTTGTGGGTGGCCTGGTGTGAGTGGGGTTCTGCTGGCCTTTCTGCAGGAGTTGCCAGGCTGCCGCCTGTAAAGAAGAGGATGTGTCACCCATACCTTCCGCTGGAATTTCTCTCCGGACAGAGGTGATGAAGGAAAAAAGCAGTGGGGGCCGGGACAAGAGGGTTATCTCAGGCAGGGCAATGGAAAGCTTCTGGAAGAGCGCCAGGGTCCAGGACCACCCTGGCTGGCCTGCAGGCACCAAGTTGGCCTGCGTGCTGTCGCTGGTGTGGCTCCACGGCCCTTCCTCTAGGCTTTAAAGCCCTTGTACATATTCAGGTGTTTTACCTGGGAAGGGTGGGAACAGTTCAGCAGCAGCTGGCCTGGGGCTCAGCTCACATTTACTCACAGATGCCTCGACACGGTCCCCCAGCTTTGCAATGAGGACGCTCCTTGCGTGGGGGGTGGGTTGCTGGCTGTATGGGAGATGGTTCCCCACCTCTGACCAATTTCAGAATTGTTTACCACTGGAGCAAGTGCCCTGATAGGGTTTTGCTCTGTATAACTCGTGGGTTCAGTTTTATTTTCTTTTATGGTTCAAGTTAGAATTTATTCCTCTTTTATGTATTTATAGATATAAGCATGGAAATAATTCATTCCTATAAATACATCTGTGAGACGGGAAGAACATTTTTCTCTTTTATTTTTAAATTTTATTTTTTAAAATTTTGAAATTTAATTTTATTTATTTTTTTATACTGCACGTTATTATTAGTTATGTATTTTATGCATATACATGTATTCAGGTCAATCCCAATCCCCCAACTCATCCCACCACCACCACCCCATGGCTTCCCACACTTGGTGTCCATACGTTTGTTCTCTACCTCTGTGTCTCTATTTATTTCCTGCAAACCAGTTCATCTGTAACATTTTTTAGGCTCCACATATATGCATTAATATACAATATTTGTTTTCCACTTTCTGACTTACTTCATTCTGTATGACAGTCTCTCGATCCATCGATGTCTCTACAAATGACCCAGTTTCATTCCTTTTTATGGCCGAGTAATATTCCATTTTATATACGTACCACATCTTTATCCATTCATCTGTCTGTGGGCATTTAGGTTGCTTCCATTACCTGGCTATTGTAAATAGTGCTGCAACGAATATTGTGGTGAATGTGCCTTTTTGATTTACGGTTTTATCTGGGTATATGCCCAGAAGTGGGATTGCTGGATCAGATAGTAATTCTATTTCTAGTTTTTTTAAGGAAACTCCATACTGTTCTCCATAGTGACTGTATCAATTTACATTCCCACCAATAGTGGAAGAGGGCTCCTTTTGTCCACACCCTGCCCAGAATTGGTTGTTTGTAGATTTTCTGATGATGCCGATTCTAACGGGTGTGAGGTGATACCTCATTGTAGTTTTGATTTGCATTTCTCTAATAATTAGTGCTGTTGAGCAGCTTTTCATGTGCGTCTTCGCCATCTCTGTGTCTCCTTTGAAGAAACGTCTCTTTAGATCTTCTGCCCATTTTTGTATTGGGTTGTTTGTTTTTTTAATATTAAGCTGCATGAGCTGTTTATATATATTTGGAGATTAAACCTCTGTCCATTGATTCGTTTGCAACGATTTTCGCCCATTCTGAGGGATGCCTTTTTCCATTCCCTTTTTTTTAACAAAAAAGGAAAGAAAGGAAAAGAAGCAGAACACTAATGTGCGTAAAATATGCCTTTTGAAATGGTCGTTTTGAAATATGGACGTGCTTTGAATTTTTTGGTCGATATGTGACCCCAGGATTTGTTTTCAGGGCAGGTGTCATTTACAGGCCTGCAATGATTTTGAATATCAACTGACCATTAGCGCTGGGATTAAAGCTGCTGTTCTGTGAAACGGCCACAAAGTGGCAGCAGTTCTCCCTTACCAAATCTGGTTACTAGGGCAAGAGAGCCTCAGTGGAAGTGGTGTTCTAGATTGGAATTTAGAATGGAATGTGCCAGGAGAAAGCCCCTCAAGTTTGTCTCACTACTTCTTGTTCGTGTTTTTAATTTATTTATTTTTTTATTTTTTATTACAGCAAGTTTGATTACAATGTTTGGCTTGTTGTAGGTGTGGAAGATGTGGTTCTTTTACACATATACAGATGTCTGTTCTTCCTGGGATCCTTTTCCCATGTACGTTATGACAGAATGTTGAGTAGTCCACTCTTGGTATTCTGTAGGTCTTTGGTGATTATATATGTCACCTGTGTTTGTATATGTGTGTTAACCCCGGTATCGTAATGAAACCAATCCTCACAACTTTCCATTGGTGAACCATAAGTTTGTTTACTGAATCTGTGATTGCCCTTCTCCGTGGAAATATCTGCCCTGGTATCCATTTTTAGGTAACACCTATAAGTGATATGATATGATATGTGTCTTTCACTTTCTGACTTACTACATGTCACGTGATTACTTCTAGACTCATCTACGGTGCTGCAAATGGCATTGTGTCCTTTTTCTCCTTGGCTTCTATTCTGCCTTAGCGAGGTCCATTTTTAACAATGTGATTCCCTGAGGGTTGTGGATTAGCTGACCTGGGCAGCCTTACCCTGCCGGCCCGCCCTCCCCAGGTGTGCCTCGTTGAGGTCAATATAAACAGAGCTCCAGGCAGCAATAGCCCCTGAAGCTGTGCCTGACTCCATATTCTCTGCCCCGTCAGCAGTCTCGGGGCTGTGCTGGTGGGAGGGAGTGAGGGGCCACAGTTTTGTGGGTGGCCCGGTGTGAGTGCGGCTCTGCTGGCCTTTCTGCAGGAGTTGCCAGGCTGACACGTGTAAAGAAGAGGATGTGTCACCCATACCTTCAGCTGGAATTTCTCTCCGGACAGAGGTGAGGAAGGAAAAAAGCAGTGAGTGCCGGGAGAGGAGGGGTGTCTCAGGCAGGGCAATGGAAAGCTTCCGGAAGAGCGTCCAGGACCAGGACCACCCTGGCTGGCCTGCAGGCACCAAGTTGGCCTGCGTGCTGTCGCTGGTGTGGCTCCACGGCCCTTCCTCTAGGCTTTCAAGCCCTTGTACATATTCAGGTGTTTTACCTGGGAAGGGTGGGAACAGTTCAGCAGCAGCTGGCCTGGGGCTCAGCTCACGTTTACTCACAGATGCCTCGGCACGGACCCCAGCTTTGCAATGAGGACGCTCCTTGCGTGGGGGGTGGGTTGCTGCCTGTATGGGAGATGGTTCCCCACCTCTGACCAATTTCAGAATTGTTTACCCCTGGAGCAAGTGCCCTGATAGGTTTTTCCTCTGTATAACTCGTGGGTTCATTTTTTTTCTTTTATGGTTCAAGTTAGATTTTATTCCTCTTTTATGTATTTATAGATATAAGCATGGAAATAATTCATTCCTATAAATACATCTGTGTGACGGGAAGAACTATTTTCTGTTTTATTTTTAAATTTTATTTTTTAAAATTTTGAAATTTAATTTTATTTATTTTTTTTATACAGCACGTTATTATTAGTTATGTATTTTATGCATATACATGTATTCAGGTCAATCCCAAACTCCCAACTCATCCCACCACCACCACCCGATGGCTTCCCACACTTGGTGTCCATACGTTTGTTCTCTACCTCTGTGTCTCTATTTCTTCCCTGCAAACCAGTTCATCTGTACCATTTTTAGGCTCCACATATATGCATTAATATACAATATTCGTTTTCCTCTTTCTGACTTACTTCATTCTGTATGACAGTCTCTCGATTTATCGATGTCTCTACAAATGACCCAGTTTCATTCCTTTTTATGGCCGAGTAATATTCCATTTTATATATGTACCACATCTTTATCCATTCATCTGTCTGTGGGCATTTAGGTTGCTTCCATTACCTGGCTATTCTAAATAGTGCTGCAACGAACATTGTGGTGAATGTGCCTTTTTGAAATACGGTTTTCTCTGGGTATATGCCCAGAAGTGGGATTGCTGGATCAGATGGTAATTCTATTTCTAATTTTTTTAAGGAAACTCCATACTGTTCTCCATAGTGACTGTATCAATTTACATTCCCACCAGTAGTGGAAGAGGGCTCCTTTTGTCCACACCCTCCCCAGAATTGGTTGTTTGTAGATTTTCTGATGATGCCGATTCTAACAGGTGTGAGGTGATACCTCATTGTAGTTTTGATTTGCATTTCTCTAATAATTAGTGCTGTTGAGCAGCTTTTCATGTGCGTCTTGGCCATCTCTGTGTCTCCTTTGAAGAAACGTCTCTTTAGATCTTCTGCCCATGTTTGTATTGGGTTGTTTGTTTTTTAATATTAAGCTGCATGAGCTGTTTATATATATTGGAGATTAAACCTCTGTCCATTGATTCGTTTGCAACGATTTTCGCCCATTCTGAGGGATGCCTTTTTCCATTCCCGATTTTTTTAAGAAAAAAGGAAAGAAAGGAAAAGAAGCAGAACACTAATGTGCGTAAAATATGCCTTTTGAAACGGTCGTTTTGAAATATGGACGTCCTTTGAATATTTTGGTCGATATGTGACCCCAGGATTTGTTTTCAGGGCAGGTGTCATTTACAGGCCTGCAATGATTTTGAATATCAACTGACCAGTAGCGCTGGGATTAAAGCTGCTGTTGTGTGAAACGGCCACAAGGTGGCAGCAGTTCACCCTTACCAAATCTGGTTACTAGGGCAAGAGAGCCTCAGTGGAAGTGGTGATCTAGATTGGAGTTTAGAATGAAATGTGCCAGGAGGAAGCCCCTCACGTTTGTCTCACTACTTCTTGTTCGTGTTTTTAATTTAATTTTTTATTTTTTATTACAGCAAGTTTGATTACAATGTTTGGCTTTTTGTAGGTGTGGAAGATGTGGTTCTTTTACACATATACAGATGACTGTTCTTCCTGGGATCCTTTTCCCATGTACGTTATGACAGAATGTTGAGTAGTCCTCTCTTGGTATTCTGTACGTCTTTGGTGATTATATATGTCACCTGTGTTTGTATATGTCTGTTAACCCCGATATCGTAATGAAACCAATCCTCACACCATTCCATTGGTGAACCATAAGTTTGTTTAATGAATCTGTGATTGCCCTTCGCCATGGAAATATCTGCCCTGGTATCCATTTTTAGGTAACACCTATAAGTGATATGATATTATATGTGTCTTTCACTTTCTGACTTACTACAAGTCACGTGATTACTTCTAGACTCATCTACGGTGCTGCAAATGGCACTGTGTCCTTTTTTTCCTTGGCATCTCTTCTGCCTTAGCGGGGTCCATTTTCAACAATGTGATTCCCTGAGGGTTGTGGATTAGCTGACCTGGGCAGCCTTACCCTGCCGGCCCGCCCTCCCCAGCTGTGCCTCGTTGAGGTCAATATAAACAGAGCTCCAGGCAGCATTAGCCCCTGAAGCTGTGCCTGACTCCATATTCTCTGCCCCGTCAGCAGTCTCGGGGCTGTGCTGGTGGGAGGGAGTGAGGGGCCACAGCTTTGTGGGTGGCCTGGTGTGAGTGGGGTTCTGCTGGCCTTTCTGCAGGAGTTGCCAGGCTGCCGCCTGTAAAGAAGAGGATGTGTCACCCATACCTTCCGCTGGAATTTCTCTCCGGACAGAGGTGATGAAGGAAAAAAGCAGTGGGGGCCGGGACAAGAGGGTTATCTCAGGCAGGGCAATGGAAAGCTTCTGGAAGAGCGCCAGGGTCCAGGACCACCCTGGCTGGCCTGCAGGCACCAAGTTGGCCTGCGTGCTGTCGCTGGTGTGGCTCCACGGCCCTTCCTCTAGGCTTTAAAGCCCTTGTACATATTCAGGTGTTTTACCTGGGAAGGGTGGGAACAGTTCAGCAGCAGCTGGCCTGGGGCTCAGCTCACATTTACTCACAGATGCCTCGACACGGTCCCCCAGCTTTGCAATGAGGACGCTCCTTGCGTGGGGGGTGGGTTGCTGGCTGTATGGGAGATGGTTCCCCACCTCTGACCAATTTCAGAATTGTTTACCACTGGAGCAAGTGCCCTGATAGGGTTTTGCTCTGTATAACTCGTGGGTTCAGTTTTATTTTCTTTTATGGTTCAAGTTAGAATTTATTCCTCTTTTATGTATTTATAGATATAAGCATGGAAATAATTCATTCCTATAAATACATCTGTGAGACGGGAAGAACATTTTTCTCTTTTATTTTTAAATTTTATTTTTTAAAATTTTGAAATTTAATTTTATTTATTTTTTTATACTGCACGTTATTATTAGTTATGTATTTTATGCATATACATGTATTCAGGTCAATCCCAATCCCCCAACTCATCCCACCACCACCACCCCATGGCTTCCCACACTTGGTGTCCATACGTTTGTTCTCTACCTCTGTGTCTCTATTTATTTCCTGCAAACCAGTTCATCTGTAACATTTTTTAGGCTCCACATATATGCATTAATATACAATATTTGTTTTCCACTTTCTGACTTACTTCATTCTGTATGACAGTCTCTCGATCCATCGATGTCTCTACAAATGACCCAGTTTCATTCCTTTTTATGGCCGAGTAATATTCCATTTTATATACGTACCACATCTTTATCCATTCATCTGTCTGTGGGCATTTAGGTTGCTTCCATTACCTGGCTATTGTAAATAGTGCTGCAACGAATATTGTGGTGAATGTGCCTTTTTGATTTACGGTTTTATCTGGGTATATGCCCAGAAGTGGGATTGCTGGATCAGATAGTAATTCTATTTCTAGTTTTTTTAAGGAAACTCCATACTGTTCTCCATAGTGACTGTATCAATTTACATTCCCACCAATAGTGGAAGAGGGCTCCTTTTGTCCACACCCTGCCCAGAATTGGTTGTTTGTAGATTTTCTGATGATGCCGATTCTAACGGGTGTGAGGTGATACCTCATTGTAGTTTTGATTTGCATTTCTCTAATAATTAGTGCTGTTGAGCAGCTTTTCATGTGCGTCTTCGCCATCTCTGTGTCTCCTTTGAAGAAACGTCTCTTTAGATCTTCTGCCCATTTTTGTATTGGGTTGTTTGTTTTTTTAATATTAAGCTGCATGAGCTGTTTATATATATTTGGAGATTAAACCTCTGTCCATTGATTCGTTTGCAACGATTTTCGCCCATTCTGAGGGATGCCTTTTTCCATTCCTTTTTTTTTAACAAAAAAGGAAAGAAAGGAAAAGAAGCAGAACACTAATGTGCGTAAAATATGCCTTTTGAAATGGTCGTTTTGAAATATGGACGTGCTTTGAATTTTTTGGTCGATATGTGACCCCAGGATTTGTTTTCAGGGCAGGTGTCATTTACAGGCCTGCAATGATTTTGAATATCAACTGACCATTAGCGCTGGGATTAAAGCTGCTGTTCTGTGAAACGGCCACAAAGTGGCAGCAGTTCTCCCTTACCAAATCTGGTTACTAGGGCAAGAGAGCCTCAGTGGAAGTGGTGTTCTAGATTGGAATTTAGAATGGAATGTGCCAGGAGAAAGCCCCTCAAGTTTGTCTCACTACTTCTTGTTCGTGTTTTTAATTTATTTATTTTTTTATTTTTTATTACAGCAAGTTTGATTACAATGTTTGGCTTGTTGTAGGTGTGGAAGATGTGGTTCTTTTACACATATACAGATGTCTGTTCTTCCTGGGATCCTTTTCCCATGTACGTTATGACAGAATGTTGAGTAGTCCACTCTTGGTATTCTGTAGGTCTTTGGTGATTATATATGTCACCTGTGTTTGTATATGTGTGTTAACCCCGGTATCGTAATGAAACCAATCCTCACAACTTTCCATTGGTGAACCATAAGTTTGTTTACTGAATCTGTGATTGCCCTTCTCCGTGGAAATATCTGCCCTGGTATCCATTTTTAGGTAACACCTATAAGTGATATGATATGATATGTGTCTTTCACTTTCTGACTTACTACATGTCACGTGATTACTTCTAGACTCATCTACGGTGCTGCAAATGGCATTGTGTCCTTTTTCTCCTTGGCTTCTATTCTGCCTTAGCGAGGTCCATTTTTAACAATGTGATTCCCTGAGGGTTGTGGATTAGCTGACCTGGGCAGCCTTACCCTGCCGGCCCGCCCTCCCCAGGTGTGCCTCGTTGAGGTCAATATAAACAGAGCTCCAGGCAGCAATAGCCCCTGAAGCTGTGCCTGACTCCATATTCTCTGCCCCGTCAGCAGTCTCGGGGCTGTGCTGGTGGGAGGGAGTGAGGGGCCACAGTTTTGTGGGTGGCCCGGTGTGAGTGCGGCTCTGCTGGCCTTTCTGCAGGAGTTGCCAGGCTGACACGTGTAAAGAAGAGGATGTGTCACCCATACCTTCAGCTGGAATTTCTCTCCGGACAGAGGTGAGGAAGGAAAAAAGCAGTGAGTGCCGGGAGAGGAGGGGTGTCTCAGGCAGGGCAATGGAAAGCTTCCGGAAGAGCGTCCAGGACCAGGACCACCCTGGCTGGCCTGCAGGCACCAAGTTGGCCTGCGTGCTGTCGCTGGTGTGGCTCCACGGCCCTTCCTCTAGGCTTTCAAGCCCTTGTACATATTCAGGTGTTTTACCTGGGAAGGGTGGGAACAGTTCAGCAGCAGCTGGCCTGGGGCTCAGCTCACGTTTACTCACAGATGCCTCGGCACGGACCCCAGCTTTGCAATGAGGACGCTCCTTGCGTGGGGGGTGGGTTGCTGCCTGTATGGGAGATGGTTCCCCACCTCTGACCAATTTCAGAATTGTTTACCCCTGGAGCAAGTGCCCTGATAGGTTTTTCCTCTGTATAACTCGTGGGTTCAGTTTTTTTTTCTTTTATGGTTCAAGTTTGATTTTATTCCTCTTTTATGTATTTATAGATATAAGGATGGAAATAATTCATTCCTATAAATACATCTGTGAGACGGGAAGAACATTTTTCTCTTTTATTTTTAAATTTTATTTTTTAAAATTTTGAAATTTAATTTTATTTATTTTTTTATACTGCACGTTATTATTAGTTATGTATTTTATGCATATACATGTATTCAGGTCAATCCCAATCCCCCAACTCATCCCACCACCACCACCCCATGGCTTCCCACACTTGGTGTCCATACGTTTGTTCTCTACCTCTGTGTCTCTATTTATTTCCTGCAAACCAGTTCATCTGTAACATTTTTTAGGCTCCACATATATGCATTAATATACAATATTTGTTTTCCACTTTCTGACTTACTTCATTCTGTATGACAGTCTCTCGATCCATCGATGTCTCTACAAATGACCCAGTTTCATTCCTTTTTATGGCCGAGTAATATTCCATTTTATATACGTACCACATCTTTATCCATTCATCTGTCTGTGGGCATTTAGGTTGCTTCCATTACCTGGCTATTGTAAATAGTGCTGCAACGAATATTGTGGTGAATGTGCCTTTTTGATTTACGGTTTTATCTGGGTATATGCCCAGAAGTGGGATTGCTGGATCAGATAGTAATTCTATTTCTAATTTTTTTAAGGAAACTCCATAGTGTTCTCCATAGTGACTGTATCAATTTACATTCCCACCAATAGTGGAAGAGGGCTCCTTTTCTCCACACCCTCCCCAGAAATTGTTGTTTGTAGATTTTCTGATGATGCCGATTCTAACAGGTGTGAGGTGATACCTCATTGTAGTTTTGATTTGCATTTCTCTAATAATTAGTGCTGTTGAGCAGCTTTTCATGTGCGTCTTGGCCATCTCTGTGTCTCCTTTGAAGAAAGGTCTCTTTAGATCTCTTGCGCATTTTTGTATTGGGTTGTTTGTTTTTTTAATATTAAGCTGCATGAGCTGTTTATATATATTGGAGATTAAACCTCTGTCCATTGATTCGTTTGCAACGATTTTCGCCCATTCTGAGGGATGCCTTTTTCCATTCCCGATTTTTTTAACAAAAAAGGAAAGAAAGGAAAAGAAGCAGAACACTAATGTGCGTAAAATATGCCTTTTGAAACGGTCGTTTTGAAATATGGACGTGCTTTGAATTTTTTGGTCGATATGTGACCCCAGGATTTGTTTTCAGGGCAGGTGTCATTTACAGGCCTGCAATGATTTTGTATATCATCTGACCATTAGTGCTGGGATTAAAGCTGCTGTTGTGTGAAACGGCCACAAGGTGGCAGCAGTTCTCCCTTGCCAAATCTGGTTACTAGGGCAAGAGAGCCTCAATGGAAATGGTGTTCTAGATTGGAATTTAGAATGGAATGTGCCAGGAGAAAGCCCCTCAATTTTGTCTCACTACTTCTTGTACGTGTTTTTAATTTAATTTTTTTTTTATTTTTTATTACAGCAAGTTTGATTACAATGTTTGGCTTGTTGTAGGTGTGGAAGATGTGGTTCTTTTACACATATACAGATGTCTGTTCTTCCTGGGATCCTTTTCCCATGTACGTTATGACAGAATGTTGAGTAGTCCTCTCTTGGTATTCTGTAGGTCTTTGGTGATTATATATGTCACTGTGTTTGTATATGTCTGTTAACCCCGATATTGTAATGAAACCAATCCTCACACCTTTCCATTGGTGAACCATAAGTTTGTTTAATGAATCTGTGATTGCCCTTCTCCGTGGAAATATCTGCCCTGGTATCCATTTTTAGGTAACACTTATAAGTGATATGATATGATATGTGTCTTTCACTTTCTGACTTACTACAAGTCACGTGATTATTTGTAGACTCATCTACGGTGCTGCAAATGGCATTGTGTCCTTTTTTCCCTTGGCTTCTCTTCTGCCTTAGCGAGGTCCATTTTCAACAATGTAATTCCCTGAGGGTTGTGGATTAGCTGACCTGGGCAGCCTTACCCTGCCGGCCCGCCCTCCCCAGGTGTGACTCATTGAGGTCAATATAAACAGAGCTCCAGGCAGCAATAGCCCCTGAAGCTGTGCCTGACTCCATATTCTCTGCCCCGTCAGCAGTCTCGGGGCTGTGCTGGTGGGAGGGAGTGAGGGGCCACAGCTTTGTGGGTTGCCCGGTGTGAGTGGGGCTCTGCTGGCCTTTCTGCAGGAGTTGCCAGGCAGCCGCCTGTAAAGAAGAGGATGTGTCACCCATACCTTCCGCTTGAATATCTCTCTGGACAGAGGTGAGAAAGGAAATAAGCAGTCGGGGCCGGGACAGGAGGGTTATCTCAGGCAGGGCAATGGAAAGCTTCCGGAAGAGCGCCAGGGTCCAGGACCACCCTGGCTGGCCTGCAGGCACCAAGTTGGCCTGCGTGCTGTCGCTGTTGTGGCTCCACGGTCCTTCCTCTAGGCTTTCAAGCCCTTGTACATATTCAGGTGTTTTACCTGGAAAGGGTGGGGACAGTTCAGCAGCAGCTGGCCTGGGGCTCAGCTCACGTTTACTCACAGATGCCTCGGCACGGACCCACAGCTTTGCAATGAGGACGCTCCTTGCGTGGGGGGTGGGTTGCTGGCTGTATGGGAGATGGTTCCCCACCTCTGACCAATTTCAGAATTGTTTACCGCTGGAGCAAGTGCCGTGATAGGGTTTTCCTCTGTATAACTCGTGGGTTCACTTTTTTTTTCTTTTATCGTTCAAGTTAGATTTTATTCCTCTTTTATGTATTTATAGATATAAGCATGGAAATAATTCATTCCTATAAATACATCTGTGTGACGGGAAGAACTTTTTTCTGTTTTATTTTTAAATTTTATTTTTTAAAATTTTGAAATTTAATTTTATTTATTTTTTTATACAGCACGTTATTATTAGTTATGTACTTTATGCATATATATGTATTCAGGTCAATCCCAAACTCCCAACTCATCCCACCACCACCACCCCGTGGCTTCCCACACTTGGTGTCCATACGTTTGTTCTCTACCTCTGTGTCTCTATTTCTTCCCTGCAAACCAGTTCATCTGTACCATTTTTTAGGCTCCACATTTATGCATTAATATACAATATTTGTTTTCCTCTTTCTGACTTACTTCATTCTGTATGACAGTCTCTCGATCCATCGATGTCTCTACAAATGACCCAGTTTCATTCCTTTTTATGGCCGAGTAATATTCCATTTTATATATGTACCACATCTTTATCCATTCATCTGTCTGTGGGCATTTAGGTTGCTTCCATTACCTGGCTATTGTAAATAGTGCTGCAATGAACATTGTGGTGAATATGCCTTTTAGATTTACGGTTTTCTCTGGGTATATACCCAGAAGTGGGATTGCTGGATCAGATGGCAATTCTATTTCTAGTTTTTTTAAGGAAACTCCATACTGTTCTCCATAGTGACTGTATCAATTTACATTCCCACCAATAGTGGAAGAGGGCTCCTTTTGTCCACACCCTCCCCAGAATTGGTTGTTTGTAGATTTTCTGATGATGCCGATTCTAACGGGTGTGAGGTGATACCTCATTGTAGTTTTGATTTGCATTTCTCTAATAATTAGTGCTGTTGAGCAGCTTTTCATGTGCGTCTTGGCCATCTCTGTGTCTCCTTTGAAGAAACGTCTCTTTAGATCTTCTGCCCATTTTTGTATTGGGTTGTTTGTTTTTTAATATTAAGCTGCATGAGCTGTTTATATATATTGGAGATTAAACCTCTGTCCATTGATTCGTTTGCAACGATTTTCGCCCATTCTGAGGGATGCCTTTTTCCATTCCCGTTTTTTTAACAAAAAAGGAAAGAAAGGAAAAGAAGCAGAACACTAATGTGCGTAAAATATGCCTTTTGAAACGGTCGTTTTGAAATATGGACGTGCTTTGAATTTTTTGGTCGATATGTGACCCCAGGATTTGTTTTCAGGGCAGGTGTCATTTACAGGCCTGCAATGATTTTGAATATCAACTGACCATTAGCGCTGGGATTAAAGCTGCTGTTCTGTGAAACGGCCACAAAGTGGCAGCAGTTCTCCCTTACCAAATCTGGTTACTAGGGCAAGAGAGCCTCAGTGGAAGTGGTGTTCTAGATTGGAATTTAGAATGGAATGTGCCAGGAGAAAGCCCCTCAAGTTTGTCTCACTACTTCTTGTTCGTGTTTTTAATTTATTTATTTTTTTATTTTTTATTACAGCAAGTTTGATTACAATGTTTGGCTTGTTGTAGGTGTGGAAGATGTGGTTCTTTTACACATATACAGATGTCTGTTCTTCCTGGGATCCTTTTCCCATGTACGTTATGACAGAATGTTGAGTAGTCCACTCTTGGTATTCTGTAGGTCTTTGGTGATTATATATGTCACCTGTGTTTGTATATGTGTGTTAACCCCGGTATCGTAATGAAACCAATCCTCACAACTTTCCATTGGTGAACCATAAGTTTGTTTACTGAATCTGTGATTGCCCTTCTCCGTGGAAATATCTGCCCTGGTATCCATTTTTAGGTAACACCTATAAGTGATATGATATGATATGTGTCTTTCACTTTCTGACTTACTACATGTCACGTGATTACTTCTAGACTCATCTACGGTGCTGCAAATGGCATTGTGTCCTTTTTCTCCTTGGCTTCTATTCTGCCTTAGCGAGGTCCATTTTTAACAATGTGATTCCCTGAGGGTTGTGGATTAGCTGACCTGGGCAGCCTTACCCTGCCGGCCCGCCCTCCCCAGGTGTGCCTCGTTGAGGTCAATATAAACAGAGCTCCAGGCAGCAATAGCCCCTGAAGCTGTGCCTGACTCCATATTCTCTGCCCCGTCAGCAGTCTCGGGGCTGTGCTGGTGGGAGGGAGTGAGGGGCCACAGTTTTGTGGGTGGCCCGGTGTGAGTGCGGCTCTGCTGGCCTTTCTGCAGGAGTTGCCAGGCTGACACGTGTAAAGAAGAGGATGTGTCACCCATACCTTCAGCTGGAATTTCTCTCCGGACAGAGGTGAGGAAGGAAAAAAGCAGTGAGTGCCGGGAGAGGAGGGGTGTCTCAGGCAGGGCAATGGAAAGCTTCCGGAAGAGCGTCCAGGACCAGGACCACCCTGGCTGGCCTGCAGGCACCAAGTTGGCCTGCGTGCTGTCGCTGGTGTGGCTCCACGGCCCTTCCTCTAGGCTTTCAAGCCCTTGTACATATTCAGGTGTTTTACCTGGGAAGGGTGGGAACAGTTCAGCAGCAGCTGGCCTGGGGCTCAGCTCACGTTTACTCACAGATGCCTCGGCACGGACCCCAGCTTTGCAATGAGGACGCTCCTTGCGTGGGGGGTGGGTTGCTGCCTGTATGGGAGATGGTTCCCCACCTCTGACCAATTTCAGAATTGTTTACCCCTGGAGCAAGTGCCCTGATAGGTTTTTCCTCTGTATAACTCGTGGGTTCAGTTTTTTTTTCTTTTATGGTTCAAGTTTGATTTTATTCCTCTTTTATGTATTTATAGATATAAGGATGGAAATAATTCATTCCTATAAATACATTTGTGAGACGGGAAGAAATTTTTTCTCTTTTATTTTTAAATTTTCTTTTTTAAAATTTTGAAATTTAATTTTATTTATTTTTTTATACTGTACGTTATTATTAGTTATGTATTTTATGCATATACATGTATTCAGGTCAATCCCAATCTCCCAACTCATCCCACCACCACCACCCCATGGCTTCCCACACTTGGTGTCCATACGTTTGTTCTCTACCTCTGTGTCTCTATTTATTTCCTGCAAACCAGTTCATCTGTAACATTTTTTAGGCTCCACATATATGCATTAATATACAATATTTGTTTTCCACTTTCTGACTTACTTCATTCTGTATGACAGTCTCTCGATCCATCGATGTCTCTACAAATGACCCAGTTTCATTCCTTTTTATGGCCGAGTAATATTCCATTTTATATACGTACCACATCTTTATCCATTCATCTGTCTGTGGGCATTTAGGTTGCTTCCATAACCTGGCTATTGTAAATAGTGCTGCAACGAATATTGTGGTGAATGTGCCTTTTTGATTTACGGTTTTATCTGGGTATATGCCCAGAAGTGGGATTGCTGGATCAGATAGTAATTCTATTTCTAATTTTTTTAAGGAAACTCCATACTGTTCTCCATAGTGACTGTATCAATTTACATTCCCACCAATAGTGGAAGAGGGCTCCTTTTGTCCACACCCTCCCCAGAAATTGTTGTTTGTAGATTTTCTGATGATGCCGATTCTAACAGGTGTGAGGTGATACCTCATTGTAGTTTTGATTTGCATTTCTCTAATAATTAGTGCTGTTGAGCAGCTTTTCATGTGCGTCTTGGCCATCTCTGTGTCTCCTTTGAAGAAAGGTCTCTTTAGATCTCTTGCGCATTTTTGTATTGGGTTGTTTGTTTTTTTAATATTAAGCTGCATGAGCTGTTTATATATATTGGAGATTAAACCTCTGTCCATTGATTCGTTTGCAACGATTTTCGCCCATTCTGAGGGATGCCTTTTTCCATTCCCGATTTTTTTAACAAAAAAGGAAAGAAAGGAAAAGAAGCAGAACACTAATGTGCGTAAAATATGCCTTTTGAAACGGTCGTTTTGAAATATGGACGTGCTTTGAATTTTTTGGTCGATATGTGACCCCAGGATTTGTTTTCAGGGCAGGTGTCATTTACAGGCCTGCAATGATTTTGTATATCATCTGACCATTAGTGCTGGGATTAAAGCTGCTGTTGTGTGAAACGGCCACAAGGTGGCAGCAGTTCTCCCTTGCCAAATCTGGTTACTAGGGCAAGAGAGCCTCAATGGAAATGGTGTTCTAGATTGGAATTTAGAATGGAATGTGCCAGGAGAAAGCCCCTCAAGTTTGTCTCACTACTTCTTGTACGTGTTTTTAATTTAATTTTTTTTTTATTTTTTATTACAGCAAGTTTGATTACAATGTTTGGCTTGTTGTAGGTGTGGAAGATGTGGTTCTTTTACACATATACAGATGTCTGTTCTTCCTGGGATCCTTTTCCCATGTACTTTATGACAGAATGTTGAGTAGTCCTCTCTTGGTATTCTGTAGGTCTTTGGTGATTATATATGTCACTGTGTTTGTATATGTCTGTTAACCCCGATATTGTAATGAAACCAATCCTCACACCTTTCCATTGGTGAACCATAAGTTTGTTTAATGAATCTGTGATTGCCCTTCTCCGTGGAAATATCTGCCCTGGTATCCATTTTTAGGTAACACTTATAAGTGATATGATATGATATGTGTCTTTCACTTTCTGACTTACTACAAGTCACGTGATTATTTGTAGACTCATCTACGGTGCTGCAAATGGCATTGTGTCCTTTTTTCCCTTGGCTTCTCTTCTGCCTTAGCGAGGTCCATTTTCAACAATGTAATTCCCTGAGGGTTGTGGATTAGCTGACCTGGGCAGCCTTACCCTGCCGGCCCGCCCGCCCCAGGTGTGACTCATTGAGGTCAATATAAACAGAGCTCCAGGCAGCAATAGCCCCTGAAGCTCTGCCTGACTCCATATTCTCTGCCCCGTCAGCAGTCTCGGGGCTGTGCTGGTGGGAGGGAGTGAGGGGCCACAGCTTTGTGGGTTGCCCGGTGTGAGTGGGGCTCTGCTGGCCTTTCTGCAGGAGTTGCCAGGCAGCCGCCTGTAAAGAAGAGGATGTGTCACCCATACCTTCCGCTTGAATATCTCTCTGGACAGAGGTGAGGAAGGAAAAAAGCAGTGGGGGCCGGGACAGGAGGGTTATCTCAGGCAGGGCAATGGAAAGCTTCCGGAAGAGCGCCAGGGTCCAGGACCACCCTGGCTGGCCTGCAGGCACCAAGTTGGCCTGCGTGCTGTCGCTGGTGTGGCTCCACGGTCCTTCCTCTAGGCTTTCAAGCCCTTGTACATATTCAGGTGTTTTACCTGGGAAGGGTGGGAACAGTTCAGCAGCAGCTGGCCTGGGGCTCAGCTCACATTTACTCACAGATGCCTCGACACGGTCCCCCAGCTTTGCAATGAGGACGCTCCTTGCGTGGGGGGTGGGTTGCTGGCTGTATGGGAGATGGTTCCCCACCTCTGACCAATTTCAGAATTGTTTACCACTGGAGCAAGTGCCGTGATAGGGTTTTGCTCTGTATAACTCGTGGGTTCAGTTTTTTTTTTCTTTTATGGTTCAAGTTAGAATTTATTCCTCTTTTATGTATATATAGATATAAGCATGGAAATAATTCATTCCTATAAATACATCTGTGAGACGGGAAGAACTTTTTTCTCTTTTATTTTTAAATTTTATTTTTTAAAATTTTGAAATTTAATTTTATTTATTTTTTTATACTGCACGTTATTATTAGTTATGTATTTTATGCATATACATGTATTCAGGTCAATCCCAATCCCCCAACTCATCCCACCACCACCACCCCATGGCTTCCCACACTTGGTGTCCATACGTTTGTTCTCTACCTCTGTGTCTCTATTTATTTCCTGCAAACCAGTTCATCTGTACCATTTTTTAGGCTCCACATATATGCATTAATATACAATATTTGTTTTCCACTTTCTGACTTACTTCATTCTGTATGACAGTCTCTCGATCCATCGATGTCTCTACAAATGACCCAGTTTCATTCCTTTTTATGGCCGAGTAATATTCCATTTTATATACGTACCACATCTTTATCCATTCATCTGTCTGTGGGCATTTAGGTTGCTTCCATTACCTGGCTATTGTAAATAGTGCTGCAACGAATATTGTGGTGAATGTGCCTTTTTGATTTACGGTTTTATCTGGGTATATGCCCAGAATTGGGATTGCTGGATCAGATAGTAATTCTATTTCTAGTTTTTTTAAGGAAACTCCATACTGTTCTCCATAGTGACTGTATCAATTTACATTCCCACCAATAGTGGAAGAGGGCTCCTTTTGTCCACACCCTCCCCAGAATTGGTTGTTTGTAGATTTTCTGATGATGCCGATTCTAACGGGTGTGAGGTGATACCTCATTGTAGTTTTGATTTGCATTTCTCTAATAATTAGTGCTGTTGAGCAGCTTTTCATGTGCGTCTTGGCCATCTCTGTGTCTCCTTTGAAGAAACGTCTCTTTAGATCTTCTGCCCATTTTTGTATTGGGTTGTTTGTTTTTTTAATATTAAGCTGCATGAGCTGTTTATATATATTGGAGATTAAACCTCTGTCCATTGATTCGTTTGCAACGATTTTCGCCCATTCTGAGGGATGCCTTTTTCCATTCCCGTTTTTTTTAACAAAAAAGGAAAGAAAGGAAAAGAAGCAGAACACTAATGTGCGTAAAATATGCCTTTTGAAACGGTCGTTTTGAAATATGGACGTGCTTTGAATTTTTTGGTCGATATGTGACCCCAGGATTTGTTTTCAGGGCAGGTGTCATTTACAGGCCTGCAATGATTTTGAATATCAACTGACCATTAGCGCTGGGATTAAAGCTGCTGTTCTGTGAAACGGCCACAAAGTGGCAGCAGTTCTCCCTTACCAAATCTGGTTACTAGGGCAAGAGAGCCTCAGTGGAAGTGGTGTTCTAGATTGGAATTTAGAATGGAATGTGCCAGGAGAAAGCCCCTCAAGTTTGTCTCACTACTTCTTGTTCGTGTTTTTAATTTATTTATTTTTTTATTTTTTATTACAGCAAGTTTGATTACAATGTTTGGCTTGTTGTAGGTGTGGAAGATGTGGTTCTTTTACACATATACAGATGTCTGTTCTTCCTGGGATCCTTTTCCCATGTACGTTATGACAGAATGTTGAGTAGTCCACTCTTGGTATTCTGTAGGTCTTTGGTGATTATATATGTCACCTGTGTTTGTATATGTGTGTTAACCCCGGTATCGTAATGAAACCAATCCTCACAACTTTCCATTGGTGAACCATAAGTTTGTTTACTGAATCTGTGATTGCCCTTCTCCGTGGAAATATCTGCCCTGGTATCCATTTTTAGGTAACACCTATAAGTGATATGATATGATATGTGTCTTTCACTTTCTGACTTACTACATGTCACGTGATTACTTCTAGACTCATCTACGGTGCTGCAAATGGCATTGTGTCCTTTTTCTCCTTGGCTTCTATTCTGCCTTAGCGAGGTCCATTTTTAACAATGTGATTCCCTGAGGGTTGTGGATTAGCTGACCTGGGCAGCCTTACCCTGCCGGCCCGCCCTCCCCAGGTGTGCCTCGTTGAGGTCAATATAAACAGAGCTCCAGGCAGCAATAGCCCCTGAAGCTGTGCCTGACTCCATATTCTCTGCCCCGTCAGCAGTCTCGGGGCTGTGCTGGTGGGAGGGAGTGAGGGGCCACAGCTTTGTGGGTGGCCCGGTGTGAGTGGGGCTCTGCTGGCCTTTCTGCAGGAGTTGCCAGGCTGACACGTGTAAAGAAGAGGATGTGTCACCCATACCTTCAGCTGGAATTTCTCTCCGGACAGAGGTGAGGAAGGAAAAAAGCAGTGAGTGCCGGGAGAGGAGGGGTATCTCAGGCAGGGCAATGGAAAGCTTCCGGAAGAGCGTCCAGGACCAGGACCACCCTGGCTGGCCTGCAGGCACCAAGTTGGCCTGCGTGCTGTCGCTGGTGTGGCTCGACGGCCCTTCCTCTAGGCTTTCAAGCCCTTGTACATATTCAGGTGTTTTACCTGGGAAGGGTGGGAACAGTTCAGCAGCAGCTGGCCTGGGGCTCAGCTCACGTTTACTCACAGATGCCTCGGCACGGACCCCAGCTTTGCAATGAGGACGCTCCTTGCGTGGGGGGTGGGTTGCTGCCTGTATGGGAGATGGTTCCCCACCTCTGACCAATTTCAGAATTGTTTACCCCTGGAGCAAGTGCCCTGATAGGTTTTTCCTCTGTATAACTCGTGGGTTCAGTTTTTTTTTCTTTTATGGTTCAAGTTTGATTTTATTCCTCTTTTATGTATTTATAGATATAAGGATGGAAATAATTCATTCCTATAAATACATTTGTGAGACGGGAAGAAATTTTTTCTCTTTTATTTTTAAATTTTCTTTTTTAAAATTTTGAAATTTAATTTTATTTATTTTTTTATACTGTACGTTATTATTAGTTATGTATTTTATGCGTATACATGTATTCAGGTCAATCCCAATCTCCCAACTCATCCCACCACCACCACCCCATGGCTTCCCACACTTGGTGTCCATACGTTTGTTCTCTACCTCTGTGTCTCTATTTATTTCCTGCAAACCAGTTCATCTGTAACATTTTTTAGGCTCCACATATATGCATTAATATACAATATTTGTTTTCCACTTTCTGACTTACTTCATTCTGTATGACAGTCTCTCGATCCATCGATGTCTCTACAAATGACCCAGTTTCATTCCTTTTTATGGCCGAGTAATATTCCATTTTATATACGTACCACATCTTTATCCATTCATCTGTCTGTGGGCATTTAGGTTGCTTCCATTACCTGGCTATTGTAAATAGCGCTGCAACGAATATTGTGGTGAATGTGCCTTTTTGATTTACGGTTTTCTCTGGGTATATGCCCAGAAGTGGGATTGCTGGATCAGATAGTAATTCTATTTCTAATTTTTTTAAGGAAACTCCATACTGTTCTCCATAGTGACTGTATCAATTTACATTCCCACCAATAGTGGAAGAGGGCTCCTTTTGTCCACACCCTCCCCAGAAATTGTTGTTTGTAGATTTTCTGATGATGCCGATTCTAACAGGTGTGAGGTGATACCTCATTGTAGTTTTGATTTGCATTTCTCTAATAATTAGTGCTGTTGAGCAGCTTTTCATGTGCGTCTTGGCCATCTCTGTGTCTCCTTTGAAGAAACGTCTCTTTAGATCTTCTGCCCATTTTTGTATTGGGTTGTTTGTTTTTTAATATTAAGCTGCATGAGCTGTTTATATATATTGGAGATTAAACCTCTGTCCATTGATTCGTTTGCAACGATTTTCGCCCATTCTGAGGGATGCCTTTTTCCATTCCCGATTTTTTTAACAAAAAAGGAAAGAAAGGAAAAGAAGCAGAACACTAATGTGCGTAAAATATGCCTTTTGAAACGGTCGTTTTGAAATATGGACGTCCTTTGAATTTTTTGGTCGATATGTGACCCCAGGATTTGTTTTCAGGGCAGGTGTCATTTACAGGCCTGCAATGATTTTGAATATCAACTGACCATTAGCGCTGGGATTAAAGCTGCTGTTGTGTGAAACGGCCACAAGGTGGCAGCAGTTCACCCTTACCAAATCTGGTTACTAGGGCAAGAGAGCCTCAGTGGAAGTGGTGATCTAGATTGGAGTTTAGAATGAAATGTGCCAGGAGAAAGCCCCTCACGTTTGTCTCACTACTTCTTGTTCGTGTTTTTAATTTAATTTTTTATTTTTTATTACAGCAAGTTTGATTACAATGTTTGGCTTGCTGTAGGTGTGGAAGATGTGGTTCTTTTACCCATATACAGATGACTGTTCTTCCTGGGATCCTTTTCCCATGTACGTTATGACAGAATGTTGAGTAGTCCTCTCTTGGTATTCTGTAGGTCTTTGGTGATTATATATGTCACCTGTGTTTGTATATGTCTGTTAACCCCGATATCGTAATGAAACCAATCCTCACACCATTCCATTGGTGAACCATAAGTTTGTTTAATGAATCTGTGATTGCCCTTCTCCATGGAAATATCTGCCCTGGTATCCATTTTTAGGTAACACCTATAAGTGATATGATATTATATGTGTCTTTCACTTTCTGACTTACTACAAGTCACGTGATTACTTCTAGACTCATCTACGGTGCTGCAAATGGCATTGTGTCCTTTTTTTCCTTGGCATCTCTTCTGCCTTAGCGGGGTCCATTTTCAACAATGTGATTCCCTGAGGGTTGTGGATTAGCTGACCTGGGCAGCCTTACCCTGCCGGCCCGCCCTCCCCAGGTGTGCCTCGTTGAGGTCAATATAAACAGAGCTCCAGGCAGCAATAGCCCCTGAAGCTGTGCCTGACTCCATATTGTCTGCCCCGTCAGCAGTCTCGGGGCTGTGCTGGTGGGAGGGAGTGAGGGGCCACAGCTTTGTGGGTGGCCCGGTGTGAGTGGGGTTCTGCTGGCCTTTCTGCAGGAGTTGCCAGGCTGCCGCCTGTAAAGAAGAGGATGTGTCACCCATACCTTCCGCTGGAATTTCTCTCCGGACAGAGGTGATGAAGGAAAAAAGCAGTGGGGGCCGGGACAAGAGGGTTATCTCAGGCAGGGCAATGGAAAGCTTCTGGAAGAGCGCCAGGGTCCAGGACCACCCTGGCTGGCCTGCAGGCACCAAGTTGGCCTGCGTGCTGTCGCTGGTGTGGCTCCACGGTCCTTCCTCTAGGCTTTCAAGCCCTTGTACATATTCAGGTGTTTTACCTGGAAAGGGTGGGGACAGTTCAGCAGCAGCTGGCCTGGGGCTCAGCTCACGTTTACTCACAGATGCCTCGGCACGGACCCCCAGCTTTGCAATGAGGACGCTCCTTGCATGGGGGGTGGGTTGCTGGCTGTATGGGAGATGGTTCCCCACCTCTGACCAATTTCAGAATTGTTTACCGCTGGAGCAAGTGCCGTGATAGGGTTTTCCTCTGTATAACTCGTGGGTTCACTTTTTTTTTCTTTTATCGTTCAAGTTAGATTTTATTCCTCTTTTATGTATTTATAGATATAAGCATGGAAATAATTCATTCCTATAAATACATCTGTGTGACGGGAATAAATTTTTTCTGTTTTATTTTTAAATTTTATTTTTTAAAATTTTGAAATTTAATTTTATTTATTTTTTTTATACAGCACGTTATTATTAGTTATGTACTTTATGCATATATATGTATTCAGGTCAATCCCAAACTCCCAACTCATCCCACCACCACCACCCCGTGGCTTCCCACACTTGGTGTCCATATGTTTGTTCTCTACTTCTGTGTCTCTATTTCTTCCCTGCAAACCAGTTCATCTGTACCATTTTTTAGGCTCCACATTTATGCATTAATATACAATATTTGTTTTCCACTTTCTGACTTACTTCATTCTGTATGACAGTCTCTCGATCCATCGATGTCTCTACAAATGACCCAGTTTCATTCCTTTTTATGGCCGAGTAATATTCCATTTTATATATGTACCACATCTTTATCCATTCATCTGTCTGTGGGCATTTAGGTTGCTTCCATTACCTGGCTATTGTAAATAGTGCTGCAATGAACATTGTGGTGAATATGCCTTTTAGATTTACGGTTTTCTCTGGGTATATACCCAGAAGTGGGATTGCTGGATCAGATGGTAATTCTATTTCTAGTATTTTAAGGAAACTCCATACTGTTCTCCATAGTGACTGTATCAATTTACATTCCCACCAATAGTGGAAGAGGGCTCCTTTTGTCCACACCCTCCCCAGAATTGGTTGTTTGTAGATTTTCTGATGATGCCGATTCTAACGGGTGTGAGGTGATACCTCATTGTAGTTTTGATTTGCATTTCTCTAATAATTAGTGCTGTTGAGCAGCTTTTCATGTGCGTCTTGGCCATCTCTGTGTCTCCTTTGAAGAAACGTCTCTTTAGATCTTCTGCCCATTTTTGTATTGGGTTGTTTGTTTTTTAATATTAAGCTGCATGAGCTGTTTATATATATTGGAGATTAAACCTCTGTCCATTGATTCGTTTGCAACGATTTTCGCCCATTCTGAGGGATGCCTTTTTCCATTCCCGTTTTTTTTAACAAAAAAGGAAAGAAAGGAAAAGAAGCAGAACACTCATGTGCGTAAAATATGCCTTTTGAAACGGTCGTTTTGAAATATGGACGTCCTTTGAATTTTTCGGTCGATATGTGCCCCCAGGATTTGTTTTCAGGGCAGGTGTCATTTACAGGCCTGCAATGATTTTGAATATCAACTGACCATTAGCACTGGGATTAAAGCTGCTGTTGTGTGAAACGGCCACAAGGTGGCAGCAGTTCTCCGTTACCAAATCTGGATACTAGGGCAACAGAGCCTCAGTGGAAGTGATGTTCTAGATTGGAATTTAGAATGGAATATGCCAGGAGAAAGACCCTCAAGTTTGTCTCACTACTTCTTGTTCGTGTTTTTAATTTAATTTTTTATTTTTTATTACAGCAAGTTTGATTACAATGTTTGGCTTGTTGTAGGTGTGGAAGATGTGGTTCTTTTACACATATACAGATGTCTGTTCTTCCTGGGATCCTTTTCCCATGTACGTTATGACAGAATGTTGAGTAGTCCACTCTTGGTATTCTGTAGGTCTTTGGTGATTATATATGTCAACTGTGTTTGTATATGTGTGTTAAGCCCGATATCGTAATGAAACCAATCCTCACACCTTTCCATTGGTGAACCATAAGTTTGTTTAATGAATCTGTGATTGCCCTTCTCCGTGGAAATATATGCCCTGGTATCCATTTTTAGGTAACACTTATAAGTGATATGATATGATATGTGTCTTTCACTTTCTGACTTACTACAAGTCACGTGATTACTTCTAGACTCATCTACGGTGCTGCAAATGGCATTGTGTCCTTTTTTCCCTTGGCTTCTCTTCTGCCTTAGCGAGGTCCATTTTCAACAATATAATTCCCTGAGGGTTGTGGATTAGCTGACCTGGGCAGCCTTACCCTGCCGGCCCACCCGCCCCAGGTGTGACTCGTTGAGGTCAATATAAACAGCGCTCCAGGCAGCAATATCCTCTGAAGCTCTGCCTGACTCCATATTCTCTGCCCCGTCAACAGTCTCGGGGCTGTGCTGGTGGGAGGGAGTGAGGGGCCACAGCTTTGTGGGTGGCCCCGTGTGAGTGGGGCTCTGCTGGCCTTTCTGCAGGAGTTGCCAGGCAGCCGCCTGTAAAGAAGAGGATGTGTCACCCATAACTTCCGCTTGAATATCTCTCTGGACAGAGGTGAGGAAGGAAAAAAGCAGTGGGGACCGGGACAGGAGGGGTATCTCAGGCAGGGCAATGGAAAGCTTCCGGAAGAGCTCCTGTGGACAGGACCACCCTGGCTGGCCTGCAGGCACCAAGTTGGCCTGCGTGCTGTCGCTTGTGTGGCTCCACGGCCCTTCCTCTAGGCTTTCAAGCCCTTGTACATATTCAGGTGTTTTACCTGGAAAGGGTGGGAAGAGTTCAGCAGCAGCTGGCCTGGGGCTCAGCTCACGTTTACTCACAGATGCCTCGGCACGGTCCCCCAGCTTTGCAATGAGGACGCTCCTTGCGTGGGGGGTGGGTTGCTGGCTGTATGGGAGATGGTTCCCCACCTCTGACCAATTTCAGAATTGTTTACCCCTGGAGCAAGTGCCCTGATAGGTTTTTCCTCTGTATAACTCGTGGGTTCACTTTTTTTTCTTTTATGGTTCAAGTTAGATTTTATTCCTCTTTTATGTATTTATAGATATAAGCATGGAAATAATTCATTCCTATAAATACATCTGTGAGACGGGAAGAACTTTTTTCTGATTTATTTTTAAATTTTCTTTTTTAAAATTTTGAAATTTAATTTTATTTATTTTTTTATACTGCACGTTATTATTAGTTATGTATTTTATGCATATACATGTATTCAGGTCAATCCCAATCCCCCAACTCATCTCACCACCACCACCCCATGGCTTCCCACACTTGGTGTCCATACGTTTGTTCTCTACCTCTGTGTCTCTATTTATTTCCTGCAAACCAGTTCATCTGTAACATTTTTTAGGCTCCACATATATGCATTAATATACAATATTTGTTTTCCACTTTCTGACTTACTTCATTCTGTATGACAGTCTCTCGATCCATCGATGTCTCTACAAATGACCCAGTTTCATTCCTTTTTATGGCCGAGTAATATTCCATTTTATATACGTACCACATCTTTATCCATTCATCTGTCTGTGGGCATTTAGGTTGCTTCCATTACCTGGCTATTGTAAATAGTGCTGCAACGAATATTGTGGTGAATGTGCCTTTTTGATTTACGGTTTTATCTGGGTATATGCCCAGAAGTGGGATTGCTGGATCAGATAGTAATTCTATTTCTAGTTTTTTTAAGGAAACTCCATACTGTTCTCCATAGTGACTGTATCAATTTACATTCCCACCAATAGTGGAAGAGGGCTCCTTTTGTCCACACCCTCCCCAGAATTGGTTGTTTGTAGATTTTCTGATGATGCCGATTCTAACGGGTGTGAGGTGATACCTCATTGTAGTTTTGATTTGCATTTCTCTAATAATTAGTGCTGTTGAGCAGCTTTTTATGTGCGTCTTGGCCATCTCTGTGTCTCCTTTGAAGAAACGTCTCTTTAGATCTTCTGCCCATTTTTGTATTGGGTTGTTTGTTTTTTTAATATTAAGCTGCATGAGCTGTTTATATATATTGGAGATTAAACCTCTGTCCATTGATTCGTTTGCAACGATTTTCGCCCATTCTGAGGGATGCCTTTTTCCATTCCCGTTTTTTTTAACAAAAAAGGAAAGAAAGGAAAAGAAGCAGAACACTAATGTGCGTAAAATATGCCTTTTGAAACGGTCGTTTTGAAATATGGACGTCCTTTGAATTTTTTGGTCGATATGTGACCCCAGGATTTGTTTTCAGGGCAGGTGTCATTTACAGGCCTGCAATGATTTTGAATATCAACTGACCATTAGCACTGGGATTAAAGCTGCTGTTGTGTGAAACGGCCACAAGGTGGCAGCAGTTCTCCATTACCAAATCTGGTTACTAGGGCAACAGAGCCTCAGTGGAAGTGATGTTCTAGATTGGAATTTAGAATGGAATATGCCAGGAGAAAGACCCTCAAGTTTGTCTCACTACTTCTTGTTCGTGTTTTTAATTTAATTTTTTATTTTTTATTACAGCAAGTTTGATTACAATGTTTGGCTTGTTGTAGGTGTGGAAGATGTGGTTCTTTTACACATATACAGATGTCTGTTCTTCCTGGGATCCTTTTCCCATGTACGTTATGACAGAATGTTGAGTAGTCCACTCTTGGTATTCTGTAGGTCTTTGGTGATTATATATGTCAACTGTGTTTGTATATGTGTGTTAAGCCCGATATCGTAATGAAACCAATCCTCACACCTTTCCATTGGTGAACCATAAGTTTGTTTAATGAATCTGTGATTGCCCTTCTCCGTGGAAATATATGCCCTGGTATCCATTTTTAGGTAACACTTATAAGTGATATGATATGATATGTGTCTTTCACTTTCTGACTTACTACAAGTCACGTGATTACTTCTAGACTCATCTACGGTGCTGCAAATGGCATTGTGTCCTTTTTTCCCTTGGCTTCTCTTCTGCCTTAGCGAGGTCCATTTTCAACAATATAATTCCCTGAGGGTTGTGGATTAGCTGACCTGGGCAGCCTTACCCTGCCGGCCCGCCCGCCCCAGGTGTGACTCGTTGAGGTCAATATAAACAGCGCTCCAGGCAGCAATAGCCTCTGAAGCTCTGCCTGACTCCATATTCTCTGCCCCGTCAACAGTCTCGGGGCTGTGCTGGTGGGAGGGAGTGAGGGGCCACAGCTTTGTGGGTGGCCCCGTGTGAGTGGGGCTCTGCTGGCCTTTCTGCAGGAGTTGCCAGGCAGCCGCCTGTAAAGAAGAGGATGTGTCACCCATAACTTCCGCTTGAATATCTCTCTGGACAGAGGTGAGGAAGGAAAAAAGCAGTGGGGACCGGGACAGGAGGGGTATCTCAGGCAGGGCAATGGAAAGCTTCCGGAAGAGCTCCTGTGGACAGGACCACCCTGGCTGGCCTGCAGGCACCAAGTTGGCCTGCGTGCTGTCGCTTGTGTGGCTCCACGGCCCTTCCTCTAGGCTTTCAAGCCCTTGTACATATTCAGGTGTTTTACCTGGAAAGGGTGGGAACAGTTCAGCAGCAGCTGGCCTGGGGCTCAGCTCACGTTTACTCACAGATGCCTCGGCACGGTCCCCCAGCTTTGCAATGAGGACGCTCCTTGCGTGGGGGGTGGGTTGCTGGCTGTATGGGAGATGGTTCCCCACCTCTGACCAATTTCAGAATTGTTTACCCCTGGAGCACGTGCCCTGATAGGTTTTTCCTCTGTATAACTCGTGGGTTCACTTTTTTTTCTTTTATGGTTCAAGTTAGATTTTATTCCTCTTTTATGTATTTATAGATATAAGCATGGAAATAATTCATTCCTATAAATACATCTGTGAGACGGAAAGAACTTTTTTCTGATTTATTTTTAAATTTTCTTTTTTAAAATTTTGAAATTTAATTTTATTTATTTTTTTATACTGCACGTTATTATTAGTTATGTATTTTATGCATATACATGTATTCAGGTCAATCCCAATCCCCCAACTCATCTCACCACCACCACCCCATGGCTTCCCACACTTGGTGTCCATACGTTTGTTCTCTACCTCTGTGTCTCTATTTATTTCCTGCAAACCAGTTCATCTGTAACATTTTTTAGGCTCCACATATATGCATTAATATACAATATTTGTTTTCCACTTTCTGACTTACTTCATTCTGTATGACAGTCTCTCGATCCATCGATGTCTCTACAAATGACCCAGTTTCATTCCTTTTTATGGCCGAGTAATATTCCATTTTATATACGTACCACATCTTTATCCATTCATCTGTCTGTGGGCATTTAGGTTGCTTCCATTACCTGGCTATTGTAAATAGTGCTGCAACGAATATTGTGGTGAATGTGCCTTTTTGATTTACGGTTTTATCTGGGTATATGCCCAGAAGTGGGATTGCTGGATCAGATAGTAATTCTATTTCTAGTTTTTTTAAGGAAACTCCATACTGTTCTCCATAGTGACTGTATCAATTTACATTCCCACCAATAGTGGAAGAGGGCTCCTTTTGTCCACACCCTCCCCAGAATTGGTTGTTTGTAGATTTTCTGATGATGCCGATTCTAACGGGTGTGAGGTGATACCTCATTGTAGTTTTGATTTGCATTTCTCTAATAATTAGTGCTGTTGAGCAGCTTTTTATGTGCGTCTTGGCCATCTCTGTGTCTCCTTTGAAGAAACGTCTCTTTAGATCTTCTGCCCATTTTTGTATTGGGTTGTTTGTTTTTTAATATTAAGCTGCATGAGCTGTTTATATATATTGGAGATTAAACCTCTGTCCATTGATTCGTTTGCAACGATTTTCGCCCATTCTGAGGGATGCCTTTTTCCATTCCCGTTTTTTTTAACAAAAAAGGAAAGAAAGGAAAAGAAGCAGAACACTAATGTGCGTAAAATATGCCTTTTGAAACGGTCGTTTTGAAATATGGACGTGCTTTGAATTTTTTGGTCGATATGTGACCCCAGGATTTGTTTTCAGGGCAGGTGTCATTTACAGGCCTGCAATGATTTTGAATATCAACTGACCATTAGCATTGGGATTAAAGCTGCTGTTGTGTGAAACGGCCACAAAGTGGCAGCAGTTCTCCCTTACCAAATCTGGTTACTAGGGCAAGAGAGCCTCAGTGGAAGTGGTGTTCTAGATTGGAATTTAGAATGGAATGTGCCAGGAGAAAGCCCCTCAAGTTTGTCTCACTACTTCTTGTTCGTGTTTTTAATTTATTTTTTTTTTATTTTTTATTACAGCAAGTTTGATTACAATGTTTGGCTTGTTGTAGGTGTGGAAGATGTGGTTCTTTTACACATATACAGATGTCTGTTCTTCCTGGGATCCTTTTCCCATGTACGTTATGACAGAATGTTGAGTAGTCCACTCTTGGTATTCTGTAGGTCTTTGGTGATTATATATGTCACCTGTGTTTGTATATGTGTGTTAACCCCGGTATCGTAATGAAACCAATCCTCACAACTTTCCATTGGTGAACCATAAGTTTGTTTAATGAATCTGTGATTGCCCTTCTCCGTGGAAATATCTGCCCTGGTATCCATTTTTAGGTAACACCTATAAGTGATATGATATGATATGTGTCTTTCACTTTCTGACTTACTACATGTCACGTGATTACTTCTAGACTCATCTACGGTGCTGCAAATGGCATTGTGTCCTTTTTCTCCTTGGCTTCTATTCTGCCTTAGCGAGGTCCATTTTTAACAATGTGATTCCCTGAGGGTTGTGGATTAGCTGACCTGGGCAGCCTTACCCTGCCGGCCCGCCCTCCCCAGGTGTGCCTCGTTGAGGTCAATATAAACAGAGCTCCAGGCAGCAATAGCCCCTGAAGCTGTGCCTGACTCCATATTCTCTGCCCCGTCAGCAGTCTCGGGGCTGTGCTGGTGGGAGGGAGTGAGGGGCCACAGCTTTGTGGGTGGCCCGGTGTGAGTGGGGCTCTGCTGGCCTTTCTGCAGGAGTTGCCAGGCTGACACGTGTAAAGAAGAGGATGTGTCACCCATACCTTCAGCTGGAATTTCTCTCCGGACAGAGGTGAGGAAGGAAAAAAGCAGTGAGTGCCGGGAGAGGAGGGGTATCTCAGGCAGGGCAATGGAAAGCTTCCGGAAGAGCTCCTGTGGACAGGACAACCCTGGCTGGCCTGCAGGCACCAAGTTGGCCTGCGTGCTGTCGCTTGTGTGGCTCCACGGCCCTTCCTCTAGGCTTTCAAGCCCTTGTACATATTCAGGTGTTTTACTTGGAAAGGGTGGGAACAGTTCAGCAGCAGCTGGCCTGGGGCTCAGCTCACGTTTACTCACAGATGCCTCGGCACGGTCCCCCAGCTTTGCAATGAGGACGCTCCTTGCGTGGGGGGTGGGTTGCTGGCTGTATGGGAGATGGTTCCCCACCTCTGACCAATTTCAGAATTGTTTACCCCTGGAGCAAGTGCCCTGATAGGTTTTTCGTCTGTATAACTCGTGGGTTCCCTTTTTTTTCTTTTATGGTTCAAGTTAGATTTTATTCCTCTTTTATGTATTTATAGATATAAGCATGGAAATAATTCATTCCTATAAATACATCTGTGAGACGGGAAGAACTTTTTTCTGATTTATTTTTAAATTTTCTTTTTTAAAATTTTGAAATTTAATTTTATTTATTTTTTTATACTGCACGTTATTATTAGTTATGTATTTTATGCATATACATGTATTCAGGTCAATCCCAATCCCCCAACTCATCCCACCACCACCACCCCATGGCTTCCCACACTTGGTGTCCATACGTTTGTTCTCTACCTCTGTGTCTCTATTTATTTCCTGCAAACCAGTTCATCTGTACCATTTTTTAGGCTCCAAATATATGCATTAATATACAATATTTGTTTTCCACTTTCTGACTTACTTCATTCTGTATGACAGTCTCTCGATCCATCGATGTCTCTACAAATGACCCAGTTTCATTCCTTTTTATGGCCGAGTAATATTCCATTTTATATACGTACCACATCTTTATCCATTCATCTGTCTGTGGGCATTTAGGTTGCTTCCATTACCTGGCTATTGTAAATAGTGCTGCAACGAATATTGTGGTGAATGTGCCTTTTTGATTTACGGTTTTATCTGGGTATATGCCCAGAAGTGGGATTGCTGGATCAGATAGTAATTCTATTTCTAGTTTTTTTAAGGAAACTCCATACTGTTCTCCATAGTGACTGTATCAATTTACATTCCCACCAATAGTGGAAGAGGGCTCCTTTTGTCCACACCCTCCCCAGAATTGGTTGTTTGTAGATTTTCTGATGATGCCGATTCTAACGGGTGTGAGGTGATACCTCATTGTAGTTTTGATTTGCATTTCTCTAATAATTAGTGCTGTTGAGCAGCTTTTTATGTGCGTCTTGGCCATCTCTGTGTCTCCTTTGAAGAAACGTCTCTTTAGATCTTCTGCCCATTTTTGTATTGGGTTGTTTGTTTTTTTAATATTAAGCTGCATGAGCTGTTTATATATATTGGAGATTAAACCTCTGTCCATTGATTCGTTTGCAACGATTTTCGCCCATTCTGAGGGATGCCTTTTTCCATTCCCGTTTTTTTTAACAAAAAAGGAAAGAAAGGAAAAGAAGCAGAACACTAATGTGCGTAAAATATGCCTTTTGAAACGGTCGTTTTGAAATATGGACGTGCTTTGAATTATTTGGTCGATATGTGACCCCAGGATTTGTTTTCAGGGCAGGTGTCATTTACAGGCCTGCAATGATTTTGAATATCAACTGACCATTAGCGCTGAGATTAAAGCTGCTGTTGTGTGAAACGCCCACAAAGTGGCAGCAGTTCTCCCTTACCAAATCTGGTTACTAGGGCAAGAGAGCCTCAGTGGAAGTTGTGTTCTAGATTGGAATTTAGAATGGAATGTGCCAGGAGAAAGCCCCTCAAGTTTGTCTCACTACTTCTTGTTCGTGTTTTTAATTTATTTTTTTTTTATTTTTTATTACAGCAAGTTTGATTACAATGTTTGGCTTGTTGTAGGTGTGGAAGATGTGGTTCTTTTACACATATACAGATGTCTGTTCTTCCTGGGATCCTTTTCCCATGTACGTTATGACAGAATGTTGAGTAGTCCACTCTTGGTATTCTGTAGGTCTTTGGTGATTATATATGTCACCTGTGTTTGTATATGTGTGTTAACCCCGGTATCGTAATGAAACCAATCCTCACAACTTTCCATTGGTGAACCATAAGTTTGTTTACTGAATCTGTGATTGCCCTTCTCCGTGGAAATATCTGCCCTGGTATCCATTTTTAGGTAACACCTATAAGTGATATGATATGATATGTGTCTTTCACTTTCTGACTTACTACATGTCACGTGATTACTTCTAGACTCATCTACGGTGCTGCAAATGGCATTGTGTCCTTTTTCTCCTTGGCTTCTATTCTGCCTTAGCGAGGTCCATTTTTAACAATGTGATTCCCTGAGGGTTGTGGATTAGCTGACCTGGGCAGCCTTACCCTGCCGGCCCGCCCTCCCCAGGTGTGCCTCGTTGAGGTCAATATAAACAGAGCTCCAGGCAGCAATAGCCCCTGAAGCTGTGCCTGACTCCATATTCTCTGCCCCGTCAGCAGTCTCGGGGCTGTGCTGGTGGGAGAGAGTGAGGGGCCACAGCTTTGTGGGTGGCCCGGTGTGAGTGCGGCTCTGCTGGCCTTTCTGCAGGAGTTGCCAGGCTGACACGTGTAAAGAAGAGGATGTGTCACCCATACCTTCAGCTGGAATTTCTCTCCGGACAGAGGTGAGGAAGGAAAAAAGCAGTGAGTGCCGGGAGAGGAGGGGTATCTCAGGCAGGGCAATGGAAAGCTTCCGGAAGAGCGTCCAGGACCAGGACCACCCTGGCTGGCCTGCAGGCACCAAGTTGGCCTGCGTGCTGTCGCTGGTGTGGCTCCACGGCCCTTCCTCTAGGCTTTCAAGCCCTTGTACATATTCAGGTGTTTTACCTGGGAAGGGTGGGAACAGTTCAGCAGCAGCTGGCCTGGGGCTCAGCTCACGTTTACTCACAGATGCCTCGGCACGGACCCCAGCTTTGCAATGAGGACGCTCCTTGCGTGGGGGGTGTGTTGCTGGCTGTATGGGAGATGGTTCCCCACCTCTGACCAATTTCAGAATTGTTTACCCCTGGAGCAAGTGCCCTGATAGGTTTTTCCTCTGTATAACTCGTGGGTTCAGTTTTTTTTTCTTTTATGGTTCAAGTTTGATTTTATTCCTCTTTTATGTATTTATAGATATAAGGATGTAAATAATTCACTCCTATAAATACATTTGTGAGACGGGAAGAAATTTTTTCTCTTTTATTTTTAAATTTTCTTTTTTAAAATTTTGAAATTTAATTTTATTTATTTTTTTATACTGTACGTTATTATTAGTTATGTATTTTATGCATATACATGTATTCAGGTCAATCCCAATCTCCCAACTCATCCCACCACCACCACCCCATGGCTTCCCACACTTGGTGTCCATACGTTTGTTCTCTACCTCTGTGTCTCTATTTATTTCCTGCAAACCAGTTCATCTGTAACATTTTTTAGGCTCCACATATATGCATTAATATACAATATTCGTTTTCCACTTTCTGACTTACTTCATTCTGTATGACAGTCTCTCGATCCATCGATGTCTCTACAAATGACCCAGTTTCATTCCTTTTTATGGCCGAGTAATATTCCATTTTATATACGTACCACATCTTTATCCATTCATCTGTCTGTGGGCATTTAGGTTGCTTCCATTACCTGGCTATTGTAAATAGTGCTGCAACGAATATTGTGGTGAATGTGCCTTTTTGATTTACGGTTTTATCTGGGTATATGCCCAGAAGTGGGATTGCTGGATCAGATAGTAATTCTATTTCTAATTTTTTTAAGGAAACTCCATACTGTTCTCCATAGTGACTGTATCAATTTACATTCCCACCAATAGTGGAAGAGGGCTCCTTTTGTCCACACCCTCCCCAGAAATTGTTGTTTGTAGATTTTCTGATGATGCCGATTCTAACAGGTGTGAGGTGATACCTCATTGTAGTTTTGATTTGCATTTCTCTAATAATTAGTGCTGTTGAGCAGCTTTTCATGTGCGTCTTGGCCATCTCTGTGTCTCCTTTGAAGAAACGTCTCTTTAGATCTTCTGCCCATTTTTGTATTGGGTTGTTTGTTTTTTTAATATTAAGCTGCATGAGCTGTTTATATATATTGGAGATTAAACCTCTGTCCATTGATTCGTTTGCAACGATTTTCGCCCATTCTGAGGGATGCCTTTTTCCATTCCCGATTTTTTTAACAAAAAAGGAAAGAAAGGAAAAGAAGCAGAACACTAATGTGCGTAAAATATGCCTTTTGAAACGGTCGTTTTGAAATGTGGACGTCCTTTGAATTTTTTGGTCGATATGTGACCCCAGGATTTGTTTTCAGGGCAGGTGTCATTTACAGGCCTGCAATGATTTTGTATATCATCTGACCATTAGTGCTGGGATTAAAGCTGCTGTTGTGTGAAACGGCCACAAGGTGGCAGCAGTTCTCCCTTGCCAAATCTGGTTACTAGGGCAAGAGAGCCTCAATGGAAATGGTGTTCTAGATTGGAATTTAGAATGGAATGTGCCAGGAGAAAGCCCCTCAAGTTTGTCTCACTACTTCTTGTACGTGTTTTTAATTTAATTTTTTTTTATTTTTTTATTACAGCAAGTTTGATTACAATGTTTGGCTTGTTGTAGGTGTGGAAGATGTGGTTCTTTTACACATATACAGATGTCTGTTCTTCCTGGGATCCTTTTCCCATGTACTTTATGACAGAATGTTGAGTAGTCCTCTCTTGGTATTCTGTAGGTCTTTGGTGATTATATATGTCACTGTGTTTGTATATGTCTGTTAACCCCGATATTGTAATGAAACCAATCCTCACACCTTTCCATTGGTGAACCATAAGTTTGTTTAATGAATCTGTGATTGCCCTTCTCCGTGGAAATATCTGCCCTGGTATCCATTTTTAGGTAACACTTATAAGTGATATGATATGATATGTGTCTTTCACTTTCTGACTTACTACAAGTCACGTGATTATTTGTAGACTCATCTACGGTGCTGCAAATGGCATTGTGTCCTTTTTTCCCTTGGCTTCTCTTCTGCCTTAGCGAGGTCCATTTTCAACAATGTAATTCCCTGAGGGTTGTGGATTAGCTGACCTGGGCAGCCTTACCCTGCCGGCCCGCCCGCCCCAGGTGTGACTCGTTGAGGTCAATATAAACAGCGCTCCAGGCAGCAATAGCCCCTGAAGCTCTGCCTGACTCCATATTCTCTGCCCCGTCAGCAGTCTCGGGGCTGTGCTGGTGGGAGGGAGTGAGGGGCCACAGCTTTGTGGGTTGCCCGGTGTGAGTGGGGCTCTGCTGGCCTTTCTGCAGGAGTTGCCAGGCAGCCGCCTGTAAAGAAGAGGATGTGTCACCCATACCTTCCGCTTGAATATCTCTCTGGACAGAGGTGAGGAAGGAAAAAAGCAGTGGGGGCCGGGACAGGAGGGGTATCTCTGGCAGGGCAATGGAAAGCTTCCGGAAGAGCTCCTGTGGCCAGGACCACTCTGGCTGGCCTGCAGGCACCAAGTTGGCCTGCGTGCTGTCGCTTGTGTGGCTCCACGGCCCTTCCTCTAGGCTTTCAAGCCCTTGTACATATTCAGGTGTTTTACCTGGAAAGGGTGGGAACAGTTCAGCAGCAGCTGGCCTGGGGCTCAGCTCACGTTTACTCACAGATGCCTCGGCACGGTCCCCCAGCTTTGCAATGAGGACGCTCCTTGCGTGGGGGGTGGGTTGCTGGCTGTATGGGTGATGGTTCCCCACCTCTGACCAATTTCAGAATTGTTTACCGCTGGAGCAAGTGCCCTGATAGGTTTTTCGTCTGTATAACTCGTGGGTTCCCTTTTTTTTCTTTTATGGTTCAAGTTAGATTTTATTCCTCTTTTATGTATTTATAGATATAAGCATGGAAATAATTCATTCCTATAAATACATCTGTGAGACGGGAAGAACTTTTTTCTGATTTATTTTTAAATTTTCTTTTTTAAAATTTTGAAATTTAATTTTATTTATTTTTTTATACAGCACGTTATTATTAGTTATGTATTTTATGCATATACATGTATTCAGGTCAATCCCAATCTCCCAACTCATCCCACCACCACCACCCCATGGCTTCCAACACTTGGTGTCCATACGTTTGTTCTCTACCTCTGTGTCTCTATTTCTTCCCTGCAAACCAGTTCATCTGTACCATTTTTTAGGCTCCACATATATGCATTAATATACAATATTTATTTTCCACTTTCTGACTTACTTCATTCTGTATGACAGTCTCTCGATCCATCGATGTCTCTACAAATGACCCAGTTTCATTCCTTTTTATGGCCGAGTAATATTCCATTTTATATACGTACCACATCTTTATCCATTCATCTGTCTGTGGGCATTTAGGTTGCTTCCATTACCTGGCTATTGTAAATAGTGCTGCAACGAATATTGTGGTGAATGTGCCTTTTTGATTTACGGTTTTATCTGGGTATATGCCCAGAAGTGGGATTGCTGGATCAGATAGTAATTCTATTTCTAGTTTTTTTAAGGAAACTCCATACTGTTCTCCATAGTGACTGTATCAATTTACATTCCCACCAATAGTGGAAGAGGGCTCCTTTTGTCCACACCCTCCCCAGAAATTGTTGTTTGTAGATTTTCTGATGATGCCGATTCTAACAGGTGTGAGGTGATACCTCATTGTAGTTTTGATTTGCATTTCTCTAATAATTAGTGCTGTTGAGCAGCTTTTCATGTGCGTCTTGGCCATCTCTGTGTCTCCTTTGAAGAAACATCTCTTTAGATCTCTTGCACATTTTTGTATTGGGTTGTTTGTTTTTTTAATATTAAGCTGCATGAGCTGTTTATATATATTGGAGATTAAACCTCTGTCCATTAATTCGTTTGCAACGATTTTCGCCCATTCTGAGGGATGCCTTTTTCCATTCCCGTTTTTTTTTAACAAAAAAGGAAAGAAAGGAAAAGAAGCAGAACACTAATGTGCGTAAAATATGCCTTTTGAAACGGTCGTTTTGAAATATGGACGTCCTTTGAATTTTTTGGTCGATATGTGACCCCAGGATTTGTTTTCAGGGCAGGTGTCATTTACAGGCCTGCAATGCTTTTGAATATCAACTGACCATTAGCGCTGGGATTAAAGCTGCTGTTGTGTGAAACGGCCACAAGGTGGCAGCAGTTCTCCCTTACCAAATCTGGTTACTAGGGCAAGAGAGCCTCAGTGGAAGTGGTGTTCTAGATTGGAATTTAGAATGGAATGTTTCAGGAGAAAGCCCCTCAAGTTTGTCTCACTACTTCTTGTTCGTGTTTTTAATTTATTTTTTTTTATTTTTTATTACAGCAAGTTTGATTACAATGTTTGGCTTGTTGTAGGTGTGGAAGATGTGGTTCTTTTACACATATACAGATGTCTGTTCTTCCTGGGATCCTTTTCCCATGTACGTTATGACAGAATGTTGAGTAGTCCACTGTTGGTATTCTGTAGGTCTTTGGTGATTATATATGTCACCTGTGTTTGTATATGTCTGTTAACCCCGATATCGTAATGAAACCAATCCTCACACCTTTCCATTGGTGAACCATAAGTTTGTTTACTGAATCTGTGATTGCCCTTCTCCGTGGAAATATCTGCCCTGGTATCCATTTTTAGGTAACACTTATAAGTGATATGATATGATATGTGTCTTTCACTTTCTGACTTACTACAAGTCACGTGATTATTTGTAGACTCATCTACGGTGCTGCAAATGGCATTGTGTCCTTTTTTCCCTTGGCTTCTCTTCTGCCATAGCGAGGTCCATTTTCAACAATGTAATTCCCTGAGGGTTGTGGATTAGCTGACCTGGGCAGCCTTACCCTGCCGGCCCGCCCGCCCCAGGTGTGACTCGTTGAGGTCAATATAAACAGCGCTCCAGGCAGCAATAGCCCCTGAAGCTCTGCCTGACTCCATATTCTCTGCCCCGTCAGCAGTCTCGGGGCTGTGCTGGTGGGAGGGAGTGAGGGGCCACAGCTTTGTGGGTGGCCCGGTGTGAGTGGGGCTCTGCTGGCCTTTCTGCAGGAGTTGCCAGGCAGCCGCCTGTAAAGAAGAGGATGTGTCACCCATACCTTCCGCTTGAATATCTCTCTGGACAGAGGTGAGGAAGGAAAAAAGCAGTGGGGGCCGGGACAGGAGGGGTATCTCAGGCAGGGCAATGGAAAGCTTCTGGAAGAGCGTCCAGGGCCAGGACCACCCTGGCTGGCCTGCAGGCACCAAGTTGGCCTGCGTGATGTCACTGGTGTGGCTCCACGGCCCTTCCTCTAGGCTTTCAAGCCCTTGTACATATTCAGGTGTTTTACCTGGGAAGGGTGGGAACAGTTCAGCAGCAGCTGGCCTGGGGCTCAGCTCACATTTACTCACAGATGCCTCGACACGGTCCCCCAGCTTTGCAATGAGGACGCTCCTTGCGTGGGGGGTGGGTTGCTGGCTGTATGGGAGATGGTTCCCCACCTCTGACCAATTTCAGAATTGTTTACTGCTGGAGCAAGTGCCCTGATAGGTTTTTCGTCTGTATAACTCGTGGGTTCCCTTTTTTTTCTTTTATGGTTCAAGTTAGATTTTATTCCTCTTTTATGTATTTATAGATATAAGCATGGAAATAATTCATTCCTATAAATACATCTGTGAGACGGGAAGAACTTTTTTCTGATTTATTTTTAAATTTTCTTTTTTAAAATTTTGAAATTTAATTTTATTTATTTTTTTATACAGCACGTTATTATTAGTTATGTATTTTATGCATATACATGTATTCAGGTCAATCCCAATCTCCCAACTCATCCCACCACCACCACCCCATGGCTTCCAACACTTGGTGTCCATACGTTTGTTCTCTACCTCTGTGTCTCTATTTCTTCCCTGCAAACCAGTTCATCTGTACCATTTTTTAGGCTCCACATATATGCATTAATATACAATATTTGTTTTCCACTTTCTGACTTACTTCATTCTGTATGACAGTCTCTCGATCCATCGATGTCTCTACAAATGACCCAGTTTCATTCCTTTTTATGGCCGAGTAATATTCCATTTTATATACGTACCACATCTTTATCCATTCATCTGTCTGTGGGCATTTAGGTTGCTTCCATTACCTGGCTATTGTAAATAGTGCTGCAACGAATATTGTGGTGAATGTGCCTTTTTGATTTACGGTTTTATCTGGGTATATGCCCAGAAGTGGGATTGCTGGATCAGATAGTAATTCTATTTCTAGTTTTTTTAAGGAAACTCCATACTGTTCTCCATAGTGACTGTATCAATTTACATTCCCACCAATAGTGGAAGAGGGCTCCTTTTGTCCACACCCTCCCCAGAAATTGTTGTTTGTAGATTTTCTGATGATGCCGATTCTAACAGGTGTGAGGTGATACCTCATTGTAGTTTTTTTTTTTTTTTGCGGTAGGCGGGCCTCTCACTGCTGTGGCCTCCTCCTCTGCGGAGCACAGGCTCCGGACGCGCAGGCCCAGCGGCCATGGATCACGGGCCCAGCCGCTCCGCGGCATGAGGGATCCTCTCAGACCGGGGCACGAACCCATGTCCCCTGCATCGGCAGGCGGACTCTCAACCACTGCGCCACCAGGGAAGCCCCTCATTGTAGTTTTGATTTGCATTTCTCTAATAATTAGTGCTGTTGAGCAGCTTTTCATGTGCGTCTTGGCCATCTCTGTGTCTTCTTTGAAGAAACGTCTCTTTAGATCTTCTGCCCATTTTTGTATTGGGTTGTTTGTTTTTTTAATATTAAGCTGCATGAGCTGTTTATATATATTGGAGATTAAACCTCTGTCCATTGATTCGTTTGCAACGATTTTTGCCCATTCTGAGGGATGCCTTTTTCCATTCCCGTTTTTTCTAACAAAAAAGGAAAGAAAGGAAAAGAAGCAGAACACTAATGTGCGTAAAATATGCCTTTTGAAACGGTCGTTTTGAAATATGGACGTGCTTTGAATTTTTTGGTCGATATGTGACCCCAGTATTTGTTTTCAGGGCAGGTGTCATTTACAGGCCTGCAATGATTTTGAATATCAACTGACCATTAGCGCTGGGATTAAAGCTGCTGTTGTGTGAAACGGCCACAAGGTGGCAGCAGTTCACCCTTACCAAATCTGGTTACTAGGGCAAGAGAGCCTCAGTGGAAGTGGTGTTCTAGATTGGAATTTAGAATGGAATGTGCCAGGAGAATGGCCCTCAAGTTTGTCTCACTACTTCTTGTTCGTGTTTTTAATTTATTTTTTTTATTTTTTATTACAGAAAGTTTGATTACAATGTTTGGCTTGTTGTAGGTGTGGAAGATGTGGTTCTTTTACACATATACAGATGTCTGTTCTTCCTGGGATCCTTTTCCCATGTACGTTATGACAGAATGTTGAGTAGTCCTCTCTTGGTATTTTGTAGGTCTTTGGTGATTATATATGTCACCTGTGTTTGTATATGTCTGTTAACCCCAATATCGTAATGAAACCAATCCTCACACCTTTCCATTGGTGAACAATAAGTTTGTTTAATGAATCTGTGATTGCCCTTCTCCGTGGAAATATCTGCCCTGGTATCCATTTTTAGGTAACACCTATAAGTGATATGATATGATATGTGTCTTTCACTTTCTGACTTACTACAAGTCACGTGATTACTTCTAGACTCATTTACGGTGCTGCAAATGACATTGTGTCCTTTTTTTCCTGGCTTCTATTCTGCCTTAGTGAGGTCCATTTTCAACAATGTGATTCCCTGAGGGTTGTGGATTAGCTGACCTGGGCAGCCTTACCCTGCGGCCCGCCCTCCCCAGGTGTGCCTCGTTGAGGTCAATATAAACAGCGCTCCAGGCAGCAATAGCCCCTGAAGCTGTGCCTGACTCCATATTCTCTGCCCCGTCAGCAGTCTCGGGTCTGTGCTGGTGGGAGGGATTGAGGGGCCACAGCTTTGTGGGTGGCCTGGTGTGAGTGGGGCTCTGCTGGCCTTTCTGCAGGAGTTGCCAGGCTGCCGCCTGTAAAGAAGAGGATGTGTCACCCATACCTTCCGCTGGAATTTCTCTCCGGACAGAAGTGAGGAAGGAAAAAAGCAGTGGGGGCCGGGACAGGAGGTGTATCTCAGGCAGGGCAATGGAAAGCTTCTGGAAGAGCGCCCGGGGCCAAGACCACCCTGGCTGGCCTGCAGGCACCAAGTTGGCCTGCGTGCTGTCCCTGGTGTGGCTCGACGGCCCTTCCTCTAGGCTTTCAAGCCCTTGTACATATTCAGGTGTTTTACCTGGGAAGGGTGGGAACAGTTCAGCAGCAGCTGGCCTGGGGCTCAGCTCACGTTTACTCACAGATGCCTCGGCACGGACCCCCAGCTTTGCAATAAGGACGCTCCTTGCGTGGGGCGTGGGTTGCTGGCAGTATGGGAGATGGTTCCCCACCTCTGACCAATTTCAGAATTGTTTACCGCTGGAGCAAGTGCGCTGATAGGGTTTTCCTCTGTATAACTCATGGGTTCAGGTGTTTTTTTCTTTTATGGTTCAAGTTAGATTTTATTCCTCTTTTATATATTTATAGATATAAGCATGGAAATAATTCATTCCTATAAATA
This sequence comes from Mesoplodon mirus, assembly GCF_964341445.2. Classification (NCBI taxonomy): domain Eukaryota; kingdom Metazoa; phylum Chordata; class Mammalia; order Artiodactyla; family Ziphiidae; genus Mesoplodon; species Mesoplodon mirus. The sequence goes on along the minus strand of NW_028295764.1, from coordinate 1,642,914 downwards.
CATCTGTGTGACGGGAAGAACTTTTTTCTGTTTCATTTTTAAATTTTATTTTTTAAAATTTTGAAATTTTATTTTATTTATTTTCTTTTTTATACAGCATGTTATTATTAGTTATGTATTTTATGCATATACATGTATACAGGTCAATCCCAAACTCCCAACTCATCCCACCACCACCACCCCATGGCTTCCCACACTTGGTGTCCATACGTTTGTTCTCTACCTCTGTGTCTCTATTTCTTCCCGGCAAACCAGTTCATCTGTACCATTTTTATGCTCCACATATATGCATTAATAGACAATATTTGTTTTCCTCTTTCTGACTTACTTCATTCTGTATGACAGTCTCTCGATTTATCGATGTCTCTACAAATGACCCAGTTTCATTCCTTTTTATGGCCGAGTAATATTCCATTTTATATATGTACCACATCTTTATCCATTCATCTGTCTGTGGGCATTTAGGTTGCTTCCATTACCTGGCTATTGTAAATAGTGCTGCAACAAACATTGTGGTGAATGTGCCTTTTTGAAATACGGTTTTCTCTGGGTATATGCCCAGAAGTGGGATTGCTGGATCAGATGGTAATTCTATTTCTAGATTTTTTAAGGAAACTCCATACTGTTCTCCATAGTGACTGTATCAATTTACATTCCCACCAATTGTGGAAAAGGGATGCTTTTGTCCACACCCTCCCCAGAATTGATTGTTTGTAGATTTTCTGATGATGCTGATTCTAACAGGTGTGAGGTGATACCTCATTGTAGTTTTGATTTGCATTTCTCTAATAATTAGTGCTGTTGAGCAGCTTTTCATGTGAGTCTTGGCCATCTCTGTGTCTCCTTTGAAGAAACGTCTCTTTAGATCTTCTGCCCATTTTTTTTTGGGGTTGTTTGTTTTTTTTAATATTAAGCTGCATGAGCTGTTTATACATATTGGAGATTAAACCTCTGTCCATTGATTCGTCTGCAACGATTTTCGCCCATTCTGAGGGATTCCTTTTTCCATTCCCGTGTGTTTTAACAAAAAAGGAAAGAAAGGAAAAGAAGCAGAACACTAATGTGCGTAAAATATGCCTTTTGAAACGGTCGTTTTGAAATATGGACGTCCTTTGAGTTTTTTAGTCGATATGTGACCCCAGGATTTGTTTTCAGGGCAGGTGTCATTTACAGGCCTGCAATGATTTTGAATATGAACTGACCATTAGCGTTGGGATTAAAGCTGCTGTTGTGTGAAACGGCCACAAGGTGGCAGCAGTTCACCCTTACCAAATCTGGTTACTAGGGCAAGAGAGCCTCAGTGGAAGTGGTGTTCTAGATTGGAGTTTAGAATGGAATGTGCCAGGAGAAAGCCCCTCACGTTTGTCTCACTACTTCTTGTTCGTGTTTTTAATTTAATTTTTAATTTTTTATTACAGCAAGTTTGATTACAATGTTTGGCTTGATGTAGGTGTGGAAGATGTGGTTCTTTTACACATATACAGATGTCTGTTCTTCCTGGGATCCTTTTCCCATGTACGTTATGACAGAATGTTGAGTAGTCCTCTCTTGGTATTCTGTAGGTCTTTGGTGATTATATATGTCACCTGTGTTTGTATATGTCTGTTAACCCCGATATCGTAATGAAACCAATCCTCACACCTTTCCATTGGTGAACCATAAGTTTGTTTAATGAATCTGTGATTGCCCTTCTCCGTGGAAATATCTGCCCTGGTATCCATTTTTAGGTAACACCTATAAGTGATATGATATGATATGTGTCTTTCACTTTCTGACTTACTACAAGTCACGTGATGACTTCTAGACTCATCTACGGTGCTGCAAATGGCATTGTGTCCTTTTTTCCCTTGGCTTCTCTTCTGCCTTAGCGGGGTCCATTTTCAACAATGTGATTCCCTGAGGGTTGTGGATTAGCTGACCTGGGCAGCCTTACCCTGCCGGCCCGCCCTCCCCAGGTGTGCCTCGTTGAGGTCAATATAAACAGCGCTCCAGGCAGCAATAGCCCCTGAAGCTGTGCCTGACTCCATATTCTCTGCCCCGTCAGCAGTCTCGGGGCTGTGCTGGTGGGAGGGAGTGAGGGGCCACAGCTTTGTGGGTGGCCCGGTGTGAGTGGGGTTCTGCTGCCCTTTCTGCAGGAGTTGCCAGGCTGCCGCCTGTAAAGAAGAGGATGTGTCACCCATACCTTCGGCTGGAATTTCTCTCCGGACAGAGGTGAGGAAGGAAAAAAGCAGTGGGGGCCGGGACAGGAGGGGTATCTCAGGCAGGGCAATGGAAAGCTTCTGGAAGAGCGCCCGGGGCCAGGACCACGCTGGCTGGCCTGCAGGCACCAAGTTGGCCTGTGTGCTGTCGCTGGTGTGGCTCCACGGTCCTTCCTCTAGGCTTACAAGCCCTTGTACATATTCAGGTGTTTTACCTGGAAAGGGTGGGAACAGTTCAGCAGCAGCTGGCCTGGGGCTCAGCTCACGTTTACTCACAGATGCCTCGGCACGGTCCCCCAGCTTTGCAATGAGGACGCTCCTTGCGTGGGGGGTGGGTTGCTGGCTGTATGGGAGATGGTTCCCCACCTCTGACCAATTTCAGAATTGTTTACCACTGGAGCAAGTGCCGTGATAGGGTTTTCCTCTGTATAACTCGTGGGTTCACTTTTTTTTTCTTTTATGGTTCAAGTTAGATTTTATTCCTCTTTTATGTATTTATAGATGTAAGCATGGAAATAATTCATTCCTATAAATACATCTGTGTGACGGGAAGAACTTTTTTCTGTTTTATTTTTAAATTTTATTTTTTAAAATTTTGAAATTTTATTTATTTTTTTATACAGCACGTTATTATTAGTTATGTATTTTATGCATATACATGTATACAGGTCAATCCCAAACTCCCAACTCATCCCACCACCACCACCCCATGGCTTCCCACACTTGGTGTCCATACGTTTGTTCTCTACCTCTGTGTCTCTATTTCTTCCCTGCAAACCAGTTCATCTGTACCATTTTTAGGCTCCACATATATGCATTAATAGACAATATTTGTTTTCCTCTTTCTGACTTACTTCATTCTGTATGACAGTCTCTCGATCCATCGATGTCTCTACAAATGACCCAGTTTCATTCCTTTTTATGGCCGAGTCATATTCCATTTTATATATGTACCACATCTTTATCCATTCATCTGTCTGTGGGCATTTAGGTTGCTTCCATTACCTGGCTATTGTAAATAGTGCTGCAACGAACATTGTGGTGAATGTGCCTTTTTGAAATACGGTTTTCTCTGGGTATATGCCCAGAAGTGGGATTGCTGGATCAGATGGTAATTCTATTTCTGATTTTTTTAAGGAAACTCCATACTGTTCTCCATAGTGACTGTATCAATTTACATTCCCACCAATAGTGGAAGAGGGCTCCTTTTGTCCACACCCTCCCCAGAATTGGTTGTTTGTAGATTTTCTGATGATGCCGATTCTAACAGGTGTGAGGTGATACCTCATTGTAGTTTTGATTTGCATTTCTCTAAAAATTAGTGCTGTTGAGCAGCTTTTCATGTGCGTCTTGGCCATCTCTGTGTCTCCTTTGAAGAAACGTCTCTTTAGATCTTCTGCCCATTTTTGTATTGGGTTGTTTGTTTTTTTTAATATTAAGCTGCATGAGCTGTTTATATATATTGGAGATTAAACCTCTGTCCATTGATTCGTTTGCAACGATTTTCGCCCATTCTGAGGGATGCCTTTTTCCATTCCCGATTTTTTTAACAAAAAAGGAAAGAAAGGAAAAGAAGCAGAACACTAATGTGCGTAAAATATGCCTTTTGAAACGGTCGTTTTGAAATATGGACGTCCTTTGAAATTTTTGGTCGATATGTGACCCCAGGATTTGTTTTCAGGGCAGGTGTCATTTACAGGCCTGCAATGATTTTGAATATCAACTGACCATTAGCGTTGGGATTAAAGCTGCTGTTGTGTGAAACGGCCACAAGGTGGCAGCAGTTCACCCTTACCAAATCTGGTTACTAGGGCAAGAGAGCCTCAGTGGAAGTGGTGTTCTAGATTGGAGTTTAGAATGGAATGTGCCAGGAGAAAGCCCCTCACGTTTGTCTCACTACTTCTTGTTCGTGTTTTTAATTTAAGTTTTTATTTTTTATTACAGCAAGTTTGATTACAATGTTTGGCTTGTTGTAGGTGTGGAAGACGTGGTTCTTTTACACATATACAGATGACTGTTCTTCTTGGGATCCTTTTCCCATGTACGTTATGACAGCATGTTGAGTAGTCCTCTCTTGGTATTCTGTAGGTCTTTGGTGATTATATATGTCACCTGTGTTTGTATATGTCTGTTAACCCCGATATCGTATTGAAACCAATCCTCACACCTTTCCATTGGTGAACCATAAGTTTGTTTAATGAATCTGTGATTGCCCTTCTCCGTGGAAATATCTGCCCTGGTATCCATTTTTAGGTAACACCTATAAGTGATATGATATGATATGTGTCTTTCACTTTCTGACTTACTACAAGTCACGTGATTACTTCTAGTCTCATCTACGGTGCTGCAAATGGCATTGTGTCCTTTTTTCCCTTGGCTTCTCTTCTGCCTTAGCGGGGTCCATTTTCAACAATGTGATTCCCTGAGGGTTGTGGATTAGCTGACCTGGGCAGCCTTACCCTGCCGGCCCGCCCTCCACAGGTGTGCCTCGTTGAGGTCAATATAAACAGAGCTCCAGGCAGCAATAGCCCCTGAAGCTGTGCCTGACTCCATATTCTCTGCCCCGTTAGCAGTCTCGGGGCTGTGCTGGTGGGAGGGAGTGAGGGGCCACAGCTTTGTGGGTGGCCCGGTGTGAGTGGGGTTCTGCTGCCCTTTCTGCAGGAGTTGCCAGGCTGCCGCCTGTAAAGAAGAGGATATGTCACCCATACCTTCGGCTGGAATTTCTCTCCGGACAGAGGTGAGGATGGAAAAATGCAGTGGGGTCCGGGACAGGAGGGGTATCTCAGGCAGGGCAATGGAAAGCTTCTGGAAGAGCGCCCCGGGCCAGGACCACGCTGGCTTGCCTGCAGGCACCAAGTTGGCCTGCGTGCTGTCACTGGTGTGGCTCCATGGTGCTTCCTCTAGGCTTTCAAGCCCTTGTACATATTCAGTTGATTTACCTGGAAAGGGTGGGAACAGTTCAGCAGCAGCTGGCCTGGGGCTCAGCTCACGTTTACTCACAGATGCCTCGGCACGGTCCCCCAGCTTTGCAATGAGGACGCTCCTTGCGTGGGGGGTGGGTTGCTGGCTGTATGGGAGATGATTCCCCACCTCTGACCAATTTCAGAATTGTTTACCACTGGAGCAAGTGCCGTGATAGGGTTTTCCTCTGTATAACTCGTGGGTTCAGGTATTTTTTTTCTTTTATGGGTCAACTTAGATGTTATTCCTCTTTTATGTATTTATAGATATAAGCATGGAAATAATTCATTCCTATAAATACATCTGTGTGACGGGAAGAACTTTTTTCTGTTTTATTTTTAAATTTTATTTTTTAAACTTTTGAAATTTTATTTATTTTTTTATACAGCACGTTATTATTAGTTATGTATTTTATGCATATACATGTATACAGGTCAATCCCAAACTCCCAACTCATCCCACCACCACCACCCCATGGCTTCCCACACTTGGTGTCCATACGTTTGTTCTGTACCTCTGTGTCTCTATTTCTTCCCTGCAAACCACTTCATCTGTACCATTTTTAGGCTCCACATATATGCATTAATATACAATATTTGTTTTCCTCTTTCTGACATACTTCATTCTGTATGACAGTCTCTCGATCCATCGATGTCTCTACAAATGACCCAGTTTCATTCCTTTTTATGGCCGAGTCATATTCCATTTTATATATGTACCACATCTTTATCCATTCATCTGTCTGTGGGCATTTAGGTTGCTTCCATTACCTGGCTATTGTAAATAGTGCTGCAACGAACATTGTGGTGAATGTGCCTTTTTGAAATACGGTTTTCTCTGGGTATATGCCCAGAAGTGGGATTGCTGGATCAGATGGTAATTCAATTTCTGATTTTTTTAAGGAAACTCCATACTGTTCTCCATAGTGACTGTATCAATTTACATTCCCACCAATAGTGGAAGAGGGCTCCTTTTGTCCACACCCTCCCCAGAATTGGTTGTTTGTAGATTTTCTGATGATGCCGATTCTAACAGGTGTGAGGTGATACCTCATTGTAGTTTTGATTTGCATTTCTCTAATAATTAGTGCTGTTGAGCAGCTTTTCATGTGCGTCTTGGCCATCTCTGTGTCTCCTTTGAAGAAACGTCTCTTTAGATCTTCTGCCCATTTTTTTTGGGTTGTTTGTTTTTTTAATATTAAGCTGCATGAGCTGTTTATATATATTGGAGATTAAACCTCTGTCCATTGATTCGTCTGCAACGATTTTCGCCCATTCTGAGGGATGCCTTTTTCCATTCCCGTGTTTTTTAACAAAAAAGGAAAGAAAGGAAAAGAAGCAGAACACTAATGTGCGTAAAATATGCCTTTTGAAATGGTCGTTTTGAAATATGGACGTCCTTTTAAATTTTTGGTCGATATGTGACCCCAGGATTTGTTTTCAGGGCAGGTGTCATTTACAGGCCTGCAATGATTTTGAATATCAACTGACCATTAGCGTTGGGATTAAAGCTGCTGTTGTGTGAAACGGCCACAAGGTGGCAGCAGTTCACCCTTACCAAATCTGGTTACTAGGGCAAGAGAGCCTCAGTGGAAGTGGTGTTCTAGATTGGAGTTTAGAATGGAATGTGCCAGGAGAAAGCCCCTCACGTTTGTCTCACTACTTCTTGTTCGTGTTTTTAATTTAAGTTTTTATTTTTTATTACAGCAAGTTTGATTACAATGTTTGGCTTGTTGTAGGTGTGGAAGATGTGGTTCTTTTACACATATACAGATGACTGTTCTTCTTGTGATCCTTTTCCCATGTACGTTATGACAGAATGTTGAGTAGTCCTCTCTTGGTATTCTGTAGGTCTTTGGTGATTATATATGTCACCTGTGTTTGTATATGTCTGTTAACCCCGATATCGTAATGAAACCAATCCTCACACCTTTCCATTGGTGAACCATAAGTTTGTTTAATGAATCTGTGATTGCCCTTCTCCATGGAAATATCTGCCCCGGTATCCATTTTTAGGTAACACCTATAAGTGATATGATATGATATGTGTCTTTCACATTCTGACTTACTACAAGTCACGTGATTACTTCTAGACTCATCTACGGTGCTGCAAATGGCATTGTGTCCTTTTTTCCCTTGGCTTCTCTTCTGCCTTAGCGGGGTCCATTTTCAACAATGTGATTCCCTGAGGGTTGTGGATTAGCTGACCTGGGCAGCCTTACCCTGCAGGCCCGCCCTCCCCAGGTGTGCCTCGTTGAGGTCAATATAAACAGAGCTCCAGGCAGCAATAGCCCCTGAAGCTGTGCCTGACTCCATATTCTCTGCCCCGTCAGCAGTCTCGGGGCTGTGCTGTTGGGAGGGCGTGAGGGGCCACAGCTTTGTGGGTGGCCTCGTGTGAGTGGGGTTCTGCTGGCCTTTCTGCAGGAGTTGCCAGGCTGCCGCCTGTAAAGAAGAGGATGTGTCACCCATACCTTCGGCTGGAATTTCTCTCCGGACAGAGGTGAGAATGGAAAAAAGCAGTGGGGTCCGGGACAGGAGGGGTATCTCAGGCAGGGCAATGGAAAGCTTCTGGAAGATCGCCCGGGGCCAGGACCACGCTGGCTTGCCTGCAGGCACCAAGTTGGCCTGCGTGCTGTCGCTGGTGTGGCTCCATGGTCCTTCCTCTAGGCTTTCAAGCCCTTGTACATATTCAGTTGATTTACCTGGAAAGGGTGGCAACAGTTCAGCAGCAGCTGGCCTGGGGCTCAGCTCACGTTTACTCACAGATGCCTCGGCACGGTCCCCCAGCTTTGCAATGAGGACGCTCCTTGCGTGGGGGGTGGGTTGCTGGCTCTATGGGAGATGATTCCCCACCTCTGACCAATTTCAGAATTGTTTACCACTGGAGCAAGTGCCCTGATAGGGTTTTCCTCTGTATAACTCGTGGGTTCATGTATTTTTTTTCTTTTATGGTTCAAGTTAGATTTTATTCCTCTTTTATGTATTTATAGATATAAGCATGGAAATAATTCATTCCTATAAATACATCTGTGTGACGGGAAGTACTTTTTTCTGTTTTATTTTTAAATTTTATTTTTTAAAATTTTGAAATTTTATTTTATTTATTTTTTTTTATACAGCACGTTATTATTAGTTATGTATTTTATGCATATACATGTATACAGGTTAATCCCAAATTCCCAACTCATCCCACAATCACCACACCATGGCTTCCCACACTTGGTGTCCATACGTTTGTTCTCTACCTCTGTGTCTCTATTTCTTCCCTGCAAACCTGTTCATCTCTACCATTTTTAGGCTCCACTTATATGAGTTAATAGACAATATTTGTTTTCCTCTTTCTGACTTACTTCATTCTGTATGACAGTCTTTCGATCTATCGATGTCTCTACAAATGACCCAGTTTCATTCCTTTTTATGGCCGAGTAATATTCCATTTTATATATGTACCACAGCTTTATACATTCAACTGTCTGTGGGCATTTAGGTTGCTTCCATTACCTGGCTATTGTAAATAGTGCTGCAACGAACATTGTGGTGAATGTGCCTTTTTGAAATACGGTTTTCTCTGGGTATATGCCCAGAAGTGGGATTGCTGGATCAGATGGTAATTCTATTTCTAGATTTTTTAAGGAAATTCCATACTGTTCTCCATAGTGACTGTATCAATTTACATTCCCACCAATTGTGGAAAAGGGCTGCTTTTGTCCACACCCTCCCCAGAATTGGTTGTTTGTAGATTTTCTGATGATGCTGATTCTAACAGGTGTGAGGTGATACCTCATTGTAGTTTTGATTTGCATTTCTCTAATAATTAGTGCTGTTGAGCAGCTTTTCATGTGCGTCTTGGCCATCTCTGTGTCTCCTTTGAAGAAACGTCTCTTTAGATCTTCTGCCCATTTTTTTTTGGGTTGTTTGTTTTTTTTAATATTAAGCTGCATGAGCTGTTTATATATATTGGAGATTAAACCTCTGTCCATTGATTCGTCTGCAACGATTTTCGCCCATTCTGAGGGATGCCTTTTTCCATTCCCGTGTTTTTTAACACAAAAGGAAAGAAAGGAAAAGAAGCAGAACACTAATGTGCATAAAATATGCCTTTTGAAACGGTCGTTTTGAAATATGGACGTCCTTTGAAATTTTTGGTCGATATGTGACCCCAGGATTTGTTTTCAGGGCAGGTGTCATTTACAGGCCTGCAATGATTTTGAATATCAACTGACCATTAGCGTTGGGATTAAAGCTGCTGTTGTGTGAAACGGCCACAAGGTGGCAGCAGTTCACCCTTACCAAATCTGGTTACTAGGGCAAGAGAGCCTCAGTGGAAGTGGTGTTCTAGATTGGAGTTTAGAATGGAATGTGCCAGGAGAAAGCCCCTCACGTTTGTCTCACTACTTCTTGTTCGTGTTTTTAATTTAAGTTTTTATTTTTTATTACAGCAAGTTTGATTACAATGTTTGGCTTGCTGTAGGTGTGGAAGATGTGGTTCTTTTACACATATACAGATGACTGTTCTTCCTGGGATCCTTTTCCCATGTACGTTATGACAGAATATTGAGTAGTCCTCTCTTGGTATTCTGTAGGTCTTTGGTGATTATATATGTCACCTGTGTTTGTATATGTCTGTTAACCCCGATATCGTAATGAAACCAATCCTCACACCTTTCCATTGGTGAACCATAAGTTTGTTTAATGAATCTGTGATTGCCCTTCTCCGTGGAAATATCTGCCCCGGTATCCATTTTTAGGTAACACCTATAAGTGATATGATATGATATGTGTCTTTCACTTTCTGACTTACTACAAGTCTCGTGATTACTTCTAGACTCATCTACGGTGCTGCAAATGGCATTGTGTCCTTTTTTCCCTTGGCTTCTCTTCTGCCTTAGCGGGGTCCATTTTCAACAATGTGATTCCCTGAGGGTTGTGGATTAGCTGACCTGGGCAGCCTTACCCTGCCGGCCCGCCCTCCCCAGGTGTGCCTCGTTGAGGTCAATATAAACAGCGCTCCAGGCAGCAATAGCCCCTGAAGCTGTGCCTGACTCCATATTCTCTGCCCCGTCAGCAGTCTCGGGGCTGTGCTGGTGGGAGGGAGTGAGTGGCCACAGCTTTGTGGGTGGCCCGGTGTGAGTGGGGTTCTTCTGGCCTTTCTGCAGGAGTTGCCAGGCTGCCGCCTGTAAAGAAGAGGTTGTGTCACCCATACCTTCGGCTGGAATTTCTCTCCGGACAGAGGTGAGGATGGAAAAAAGCAGTGGGGGCCGGGACAGGAGGGGTATCTCAGGCAGGGCAATGGAAAGCTTCTGGAAGAGCGCCCGGGGCCAGGACCACCCTGGCTGGCCTGCAGGCACCATGTTGGCCTGCGTGCTGTCGCTGGTGTGGCACCACGGTCCTTCCTCTAGGCTTTCAAGCCCTTGTACATATTCAGGTGTTTTACCTGGAAAGGGTGGGAACAGTTCAGCAGCAGCTGGCCTGGGGCTCAGCTCACGTTTACTCACAGATGCCTCGGCACGGTCCCCCAGCTTTGCAATGAGGACGCTCCTTGCGTGGGGGGTGGGTTGCTGGCTGTATGGGAGATGATTCCCCACCTCTGACCAATTTCAGAATTGTTTACCACTGGAGCAAGTGCCCTGATAGGGTTTTCCTCTGTATAACTCGTGGGTTCAGGATTTTTTTTTCTTTTATGTTTCAAGTTAGATTTTATTCCTCTTTTATGTATTTATAGATAGAAGCATGGAAATAATTCATTCCTATAAATACATCTGTGTGACGGGAAGAACTTTTTTCTGTTTTATTTTTAAATTTTATTTTTTAAAATTTTGAAATTTTATTTTATTTATTTTCTTTTTTATACAGCATGCTATTATTAGTTATGTATTTTATGCATATACATGTATACAGGTCAATCCCAAACTCCCAACTCATCCCACCACCACCACCCCATGGCTTCCCACACTTGGTGTCCATACGTTTGTTCTCTACCTCTGTGTCTCTATTTCTTCCCTGCAAACCAGTTCATCTGTACCATTTTTAGGCTCCACATATATGCATTAATAGACAATATTTGTTTTCCTCTTTCTGACTTTCTTCATTCTGTATGACAGTCTCTCGATCCATCGATGTCTCTACAAATGACCCAGTTTCATTCCTTTTTATGGCCGAGTAATATTCCATTTTATATATGTACCACATCTTTATCCATTCATCTGTCTGTGGGCATTTAGGTTGCTTCCATTACCTGGCTATTGTAAATAGTGCTGCAACGAACATTGTGGTGAATGTGCCTTTTTGAAATACGGTTTTCTCTGGGTATATGCCCAGAAGTGGGATTGCTGGATCAGATGGTAATTCTATTTCTAGATTTTTTAAGGAAACTCCATACTGTTCTCCATAGTGACTGTATCAATTTACATTCCCACCAATAGTGGAAGAGGGCTCCTTTTGTCCACACCCTCCCCAGAATTGGTTGTTTGTAGATTTTCTGATGATGCCGATTCTAACAGGTGTGAGGTGATACCTCATTGTAGTTTTGATTTGCATTTCTCTAATAATTAGTGCTGTTGAGCAGCTTTTCATGTGCGTCTTGGCCATCTCTGTGTCTCCTTTGACGAAACGTCTTTTTAGATCTTCTGCCCATTTTTTTTGGGTTGTTTGTTTTTTTTAATATTAAGCTGCATGAGCTGTTTATATATATTGGAGATTAAACCTCTGTCCATTGATTCGTCTGCAACGATTTTCGCCCATTCTGAGGGATGCCTTTTTCCATTCCCGTGTTTTTTAACACAAAAGGAAAGAAAGGAAAAGAAGCAGAACACTAATGTGCGTAAAATATGCCTTTTGAAACGGTCGTTTTGAAATATGGCCGTCCTTTGAAATTTTTGGTCGATATGTGACCCCAGGATTTGTTTTCAGGGCAGGTGTCATTTACAGGTCTGCAATGATTTTGAATATCAACTGACCATTAGCATTGGGATTAAAGCTGCTGTTGTGTGAAACGGCCACAAGGTGGCAGCAGTTCACCCTTACCAAATCTGGTTACTAGGGCAAGAGAGCCTCAGTGGAAGTGGTGATCTAGATTGGAGTTTAGAATGGAATGTGCCAGGAGAAAGCCCCTCACGTTTGTCTCACTACTTCTTGTTCGTGTTTTTAATTTAAGTTTTTATTTTTTATTACAGCAAGTTTGATTACAATGTTTGGCTTGTTGTAGGTGTGGAAGATGTGGTTCTTTTACACATATACAGATGACTGTTCTTCTTGGGATCCTTTTCCCATGTACGTTATGACAGAATGTTGAGTAGTCCTCTCTTGGTATTCTGTAGGTCTTTGGTGATTATATATGTCACCTGTGTTTGTATATGTCTGTTAACCCCGATATCGTAATGAAACCAATCCTCACACCTTTCCATTGGTGAACCATAAGTTTGTTTAATGAATCTGTGATTGCCCTTCTCCATGGAAATATCTGCCCCGGTATCCATTTTTAGGTAACACCTATAAGTGATATGATATGATATGTGTCTTTCACATTCTGACTTACTACAAGTCACGTGATTACTTCTAGACTCATCTACGGTGCTGCAAATGGCATTGTGTCCTTTTTTCCCTTGGCTTCTCTTCTGCCTTAGCGGGGTCCATTTTCAACAATGTGATTCCCTGAGGGTTGTGGATTAGCTGACCTGGGCAGCCTTACCCTGCCGGCCCGCCCTCCCCAGGTGTGCCTCGTTGAGGTCAATATAAACAGAGCTCCAGGCAGCAATAGCCCCTGAATCTGTGCCTGACTCCATATTCTCTGCCCCGTCAGCAGTCTCGGGGCTGTGCTGTTGGGAGGGCGTGAGGGGCCACAGCTTTGTGGGTGGCCTCGTGTGAGTGGGGTTCTGCTGGCCTTTCTGCAGGAGTTGCCAGGCTGCCGCCTGTAAAGAAGAGGATGTGTCACCCATACCTTCGGCTGGAATTTCTCTCCGGACAGAGGTGAGAATGGAAAAAAGCAGTGGGGTCCGGGACAGGAGGGGTATCTCAGGCAGGGCAATGGAAAGCTTCTGGAAGATCGCCCGGGGCCAGGACCACGCTGGCTTGCCTGCAGGCACCAAGTTGGCCTGCGTGCTGTCGCTGGTGTGGCTCCATGGTCCTTCCTCTAGGCTTTCAAGCCCTTGTACATATTCAGTTGATTTACCTGGAAAGGGTGGGAACAGTTCAGCAGCAGCTGGCCTGGGGCTCAGCTCACGTTTACTCACAGATGCCTCGGCACGGTCCCCCAGCTTTGCAATGAGGACGCTCCTTGCGTGGGGGGTGGGTTGCTGGCTGTATGGGAGATGATTCCCCACCTCTGACCAATTTCAGAATTGTTTACCACTGGAGCAAGTGCCCTGATAGGGTTTTCCTCTGTATAACTCGTGGGTTCAGGTATTTTTTTTCTTTTATGGTTCAAGTTAGATTTTATTCCTCTTTTATGTATTTATAGATATAAGCATGGAAATAATTCATTCCTATAAATACATCTGTGTGACGGGAAGTACTTTTTTCTGTTTTATTTTTAAATTTTATTTTTTAAAATTTTGAAATTTTATTTTATTTATTTTTTTTTATACAGCACGTTATTATTAGTTATGTATTTTATGCATATACATGTATACAGGTTAATCCCAAACTCCCAACTCATCCCACAATCACCACACCATGGCTTCCCACACTTGGTGTCCATACGTTTGTTCTCTACCTCTGTGTCTCTATTTCTTCCCTGCAAACCTGTTCATCTCTACCATTTTTAGGCTCCACTTATATGAGTTAATAGACAATATTTGTTTTCCTCTTTCTGACTTACTTCATTCTGTATGACAGTCTCTCGATCCATCGATGTCTCTACAAATGACCCAGTTTCATTCCTTTTTATGGCCGAGTAATATTCCATTTTATATATGTACCACAGCTTTATACATTCAACTGTCTGTGGGCATTTAGGTTGCTTCCATTACCTGGCTATTGTAAATAGTGCTGCAACGAACATTGTGGTGAATGTGCCTTTTTGAAATACGGTTTTCTCTGGGTATATGCCCAGAAGTGGGATTGCTGGATCAGATGGTAATTCTATTTCTAGATTTTTTAAGGAAATTCCATACTGTTCTCCATAGTGACTGTATCAATTTACATTCCCACCAATTGTGGAAAAGGGCTGCTTTTGTCCACACCCTCCCCAGAATTGGTTGTTTGTAGATTTTCTGATGATGCTGATTCTAACAGGTGTGAGGTGATACCTCATTGTAGTTTTGATTTGCATTTCTCTAATAATTAGTGCTGTTGAGCAGCTTTTCATGTGCGTCTTGGCCATCTCTGTGTCTCCTTTGAAGAAACGTCTCTTTAGATCTTCTGCCCATTTTTTTTGGGTTGTTTGTTTTTTTTAATATTAAGCTGCATGAGCTGTTTATATATATTGGAGATTAAACCTCTGTCCATTGATTCGTCTGCAACGATTTTCGCCCATTCTGAGGGATGCCTTTTTCCATTCCCGTGTTTTTTAACACAAAAGGAAAGAAAGGAAAAGAAGCAGAACACTAATGTGCGTAAAATATGCCTTTTGAAACGGTCGTTTTGAAATATGGACGTCCTTTGAATTTTTTGGTCGATATGTGACCCCAGGATTTGTTTTCAGGGCAGGTGTCATTTACAGGCCTGCAATGATTTTGAATATCAACTGACCATTAGCGTTGGGATTAAAGCTGCTGTTGTGTGAAACGGCCACAAGGTGGCAGCAGTTCACCCTTACCAAATCTGGTTACTAGGGCAAGAGAGCCTCAGTGGAAGTGGTGTTCTAGATTGGAGTTTAGAATGGAATGTGCCAGGAGAAAGCCCCTCACGTTTGTCTCACTACTTCTTGTTCGTGTTTTTAATTTAAGTTTTTATTTTTTATTACAGCAAGTTTGATTACAATGTTTGGCTTGCTGTAGGTGTGGAAGATGTGGTTCTTTTACACATATACAGATGACTGTTCTTCCTGGGATCCTTTTCCCATGTACGTTATGACAGAATATTGAGTAGTCCTCTCTTGGTATTCTGTAGGTCTTTGGTGATTATATATGTCACCTGTGTTTGTATATGTCTGTTAACCCCGATATCGTAATGAAACCAATCCTCACACCTTTCCATTGGTGAACCATAAGTTTGTTTAATGAATCTGTGATTGCCCTTCTCCGTGGAAATATCTGCCCCGGTATCCATTTTTAGGTAACACCTATAAGTGATATGATATGATATGTGTCTTTCACTTTCTGACTTACTACAAGTCTCGTGATTACTTCTAGACTCATCTACGGTGCTGCAAATGGCATTGTGTCCTTTTTTCCCTTGGCTTCTCTTCTGCCTTAGCGGGGTCCATTTTCAACAGTGTGATTCCCTGAGGGTTGTGGATTAGCTGACCTGGGCAGCCTTACCCTGCCGGCCCGCCCTCCCCAGGTGTGCCTCGTTGAGGTCAATATAAACAGCGCTCCAGGCAGCAATAGCCCCTGAAGCTGTGCCTGACTCCATATTCTCTGCCCCGTCAGCAGTCTCGGGGCTGTGCTGGTGGGAGGGAGTGAGTGGCCACAGCTTTGTGGGTGGCCCGGTGTGAGTGGGGTTCTTCTGGCCTTTCTGCAGGAGTTGCCAGGCTGCCGCCTGTAAAGAAGAGGTTGTGTCACCCATACCTTCGGCTGGAATTTCTCTCCGGACAGAGGTGAGGATGGAAAAAAGCAGTGGGGGCCGGGACAGGAGGGGTATCTCAGGCAGGGCAATGGAAAGCTTCTGGAAGAGCGCCCGGGGCCAGGACCACCCTGGCTGGCCTGCAGGCCCCATGTTGGCCTGCGTGCTGTCGCTGGTGTGGCACCACGGTCCTTCCTCTAGGCTTTCAAGCCCTTGTACATATTCAGGTGTTTTACCTGGAAAGGGTGGGAACAGTTCAGCAGCAGCTGGCCTGGGGCTCAGCTCACGTTTACTCACAGATGCCTCGGCACGGTCCCCCAGCTTTGCAATGAGGACGCTCCTTGCGTGGGGGGTGGGTTGCTGGCTGTATGGGAGATGATTCCCCACCTCTGACCAATTTCAGAATTGTTTACCACTGGAGCAAGTGCCCTGATAGGGTTTTCCTCTGTATAACTCGTGGGTTCAGGATTTTTTTTTCTTTTATGGTTCAAGTTCGATTTTATTCCTCTTTTATGTATTTATAGATAGAAGCATGGAAATAATTCATTCCTATAAATACATCTGTGTGACGGGAAGAACTTTTTTCTGTTTTATTTTTAAATTTTATTTTTTAAAATTTTGAAATTTTATTTTATTTATTTTCTTTTTTATACAGCATGCTATTATTAGTTATGTATTTTATGCATATACATGTATACAGGTCAATCCCAAACTCCCAACTCATCCCACCACCACCACCCCATGGCTTCCCACACTTGGTGTCCATACGTTTGTTCTCTACCTCTGTGTCTCTATTTCTTCCCTGCAAACCAGTTCATCTGTACCATTTTTAGGCTCCACATATATGCATTAATAGACAATATTTGTTTTCCTCTTTCTGACTTTCTTCATTCTGTATGACAGTCTCTCGATCCATCGATGTCTCTACAAATGACCCAGTTTCATTCCTTTTTATGGCCGAGTAATATTCCATTTTATATATGTACCACATCTTTATCCATTCATCTGTCTGTGGGCATTTAGGTTGCTTCCATTACCTGGCTATTGTAAATAGTGCTGCAACGAACATTGTGGTGAATGTGCCTTTTTGAAATACGGTTTTCTCTGGGTATATGCCCAGAAGTGGGATTGCTGGATCAGATGGTAATTCTATTTCTAGTTTTTTTAAGGAAACTCCATACTGTTCTCCATAGTGACTGTATCAATTTACATTCCCACCAATAGTGGAAGAGGGCCCCTTTTGTCCACACCCTCCCCAGAATTGGTTGTTTGTAGATTTTCTGATGATGCCGATTCTAACAGGTGTGAGGTGATACCTCATTGTAGTTTTGATTTGCATTTCTCTAATAATTAGTGCTGTTGAGCAGCTTTTCATGTGCGTCTTGGCCATCTCTGTGTCTCCTTTGACGAAACGTCTCTTTAGATCTTCTGCCCATTTTTTTTGGGTTGTTTGTTTTTTTAATATTAAGCTGCATGAGCTGTTTATATATATTGGAGATTAAACCTCTGTCCATTGATTCGTCTGCAACGATTTTCGCCCATTCTGAGGGATGCCTTTTTCCATTCCCGTGTTTTTTAACACAAAAGGAAAGAAAGGAAAAGAAGCAGAACACTAATGTGCGTAAAATATGCCTTTTGAAACGGTCGTTTTGAAATATGGCCGTCCTTTGAAATTTTTGGTCGATATGTGACCCCAGGATTTGTTTTCAGGGCAGGTGTCATTTACAGGTCTGCAATGATTTTGAATATCAACTGACCATTAGCGTTGGGATTAAAGCTGCTGTTGTGTGAAACGGCCACAAGGTGGCAGCAGTTCACCCTTACCAAATCTGGTTACTAGGGCAAGAGAGCCTCAGTGGAAGTGGTGTTCTAGATTGGAGTTTAGAATGGAATGTGCCAGGAGAAAGCCCCTCACGTTTGTCTCACTACTTCTTGTTCGTGTTTTTAATTTAAGTTTTTATTTTTTATTACAGCAAGTTTGATTACAATGTTTGGCTTGTTGTAGGTGTGGAAGATGTGGTTCTTTTACACATATACAGATGACTGTTCTTCTTGGGATCCTTTTCCCATGTACGTTATGACAGAATGTTGAGTAGTCCTCTCTTGGTATTCTGTAGGTCTTTGGTGATTATATATGTCACCTGTGTTTGTATATGTCTGTTAACCCCGATATCGTAATGAAACCAATCCTCACACCTTTCCATTGGTGAACCATAAGTTTGTTTAATGAATCTGTGATTGCCCTTCTCCATGGAAATATCTGCCCCGGTATCCATTTTTAGGTAACACCTATAAGTGATATGATATGATATGTGTCTTTCACATTCTGACTTACTACAAGTCACGTGATTACTTCTAGACTCATCTACGGTGCTGCAAATGGCATTGTGTCCTTTTTTCCCTTGGCTTCTCTTCTGCCTTAGCGGGGTCCATTTTCAACAATGTGATTCCCTGAGGGTTGTGGATTAGCTGACCTGGGCAGCCTTACCCTGCAGGCCCGCCCTCCCCAGGTGTGCCTCGTTGAGGTCAATATAAACAGAGCTCCAGGCAGCAATAGCCCCTGAAGCTGTGCCTGACTCCATATTCTCTGCCCCGTCAGCAGTCTCGGGGCTGTGCTGTTGGGAGGGCGTGAGGGGCCACAGCTTTGTGGGTGGCCCGGTGTGAGTGGGGTTCTGCTGGCCTTTCTGCAGGAGTTGCCAGGCTGCCGCCTGTAAAGAAGAGGATGTGTCACCCATACCTTCGGCTGGAATTTCTCTCCGGACAGAGGTGAGGATGGAAAAAAGCAGTGGGGTCCGGGACAGGAGGGGTATCTCAGGCAGGGCAATGGAAAGCTTCTGGAAGATCGCCCGGGGCCAGGACCACGCTGGCTTGCCTGCAGTCACCATGTTGGCCTGCGTGCTGTCGCTGGTGTGGCTCCATGGTCCTTCCTCTAGGCTTTCAAGCCCTTGTACATATTCAGTTGATTTACCTGGAAAGCGTGGCAACAGTTCAGCAGCAGCTGGCCTGGGGCTCAGCTCACGTTTACTCACAGATGCCTCGGCACGGTCCCCCAGCTTTGCAATGAGGACGCTCCTTGCGTGGGGGGTGGGTTGCTGGCTCTATGGGAGATGATTCCCCACCTCTGACCAATTTCAGAATTGTTTACCACTGGAGCAAGTGCCCTGATAGGGTTTTCCTCTGTATAACTCGTGGGTTCAGGTATTTTTTTTCTTTTATGGTTCAAGTTAGATTTTATTCCTCTTTTATGTATTTATAGATATAAGCATGGAAATAATTCATTCCTATAAATACATCTGTGTGACGGGAAGTACTTTTTTTGTTTTATTTTTAAATTTTATTTTTTAAAATTTTGAAATTCTTTTTTATTTATTTTTTTTTATACAGCACGTTATTATTAGTTATGTATTTTATGGATATACATGTATACAGGTTAATCCCAAACTCCCAACTCATCCCACAATAACCACACCATGGCTTCCCACACTTGGTGTCCATACGTTTGTTCTCTACCTCTGTGTCTCTATTTCTTCCCTGCAAACCTGTTCATCTCTACCATTTTTAGGCTCCACTTATATGAGTTAATAGACAATATTTGTTTTACTCTTTCTGACTTACTTCATTCTGTATGACAGTCTCTCGATCCATCGATGTCTCTACAAATGACCCAGTTTCA
This sequence comes from Mesoplodon mirus, assembly GCF_964341445.2. Taxonomy (NCBI): domain Eukaryota; kingdom Metazoa; phylum Chordata; class Mammalia; order Artiodactyla; family Ziphiidae; genus Mesoplodon; species Mesoplodon mirus. The sequence goes on along the minus strand of NW_028295764.1, from coordinate 1,623,421 downwards.
TTCCTTTTTATGGCCGAGTAATATTCCATTTTATATATGTACCACAGCTTTATACATTCAACTGTCTGTGGGCATTTAGGTTGCTTCCATTACCTGGCTATTGTAAATAGTGCTGCAACGAACATTGTGGTGAATGTGCCTTTTTGAAATACGGTTTTCTCTGGGTATATGCCCAGAAGTGGGATTGCTGGATCAGATGGTAATTCTATTTCTAGATTTTTTAAGGAAATTCCATACTGTTCTCCATAGTGACTGTATCAATTTACATTCCCACCAATTGTGGAAAAGGGCTGCTTTTGTCCACACCCTCCCCAGAATTGGTTGTTTGTAGATTTTCTGATGATGCCGATTCTAACAGGTGTGAGGTGATACCTCATTGTAGTTTTGATTTGCATTTCTCTAATAATTAGTGCTGTTGAGCAGCTTTTCATGTGCGTCTTGGCCATCTCTGTGTCTCCTTTGAAGAAACGTCTCTTTAGATCTTCTGCCCATTTTTTGGGGGTTGTTTGTTTTTTTAATATTAAGCTGCATGAGCTGTTTATATATATTGGAGATTAAACCTCTGTCCATTGATTCGTCTGCAACGATTTTCGCCCATTCTGAGGGATGCCTTTTTCCATTCCCGTGTTTTTTAACAAAAAAGGAAAGAAAGGAAAAGAAGCAGAACACTAATGTGCGTAAAATATGCCTTTTGAAACGGTCGTTTTGAAATATGGACGTCCTTTGAATTTTTTGGTCGATATGTGACCCCAGGATTTGTTTTCAGGGCAGGTGTCATTTACAGGCCTGCAATGATTTTGAATATCAACTGACCATTAGCGTTGGGATTAAAGCTGCTGTTGTGTGAAACGGCCACAAGGTGGCAGCAGTTCACCCTTACCAAATCTGGTTACTAGGGCAAGAGAGCCTCAGTGGAAGTGGTGTTCTAGATTGGAGTTTAGAATGGAATGTGCCAGGAGAAAGCCCCTCACGTTTGTCTCACTACTTCTTGTTCGTGTTTTTAATTTAAGTTTTTATTTTTTATTACAGCAAGTTTGATTACAATGTTTGGCTTGCTGTAGGTGTGGAAGATGTGGTTCTTTTACACATATACAGATGACTGTTCTTCCTGGGATCCTTTTCCCATGTACGTTATGACAGAATATTGAGTAGTCCTCTCTTGGTATTCTGTAGGTCTTTGGTGATTATATATGTCACCTGTGTTTGTATATGTCTGTTAACCCCGATATCTTAATGAAACCAATCCTCACACCTTTCCATTGGTGAACCATAAGTTTGTTTAATGAATCTGTGATTGCCCTTCTCCGTGGAAATATCTGCCCTGGTATCCATTTTTAGGTAACACCTATAAGTGATATGATATGATATGTGTCTTTCACTTTCTGACTTACTACAAGTCACGTGATTACTTCTAGACTCATCTACGGTGCTGCAAATGGCATTGTGTCCTTTTTTCCCTTGGCTTCTCTTCTGCCTTAGCGGGGTCCATTTTCAACAATGTGATTCCCTGAGGGTTGTGGATTAGCTGACCTGGGCAGCCTTACCCTGCCGGCCCGCCCTCCCCAGGTGTGACTCGTTGAGGTCAATATAAACAGCGCTCCAGGCAGCAATAGCCCCTGAAGCTGTGCCTGACTCCATATTGTCTGCCCCGTCAGCAGTCTCGGGGCTGTGCTGGTGGGAGGGAGTGAGGGGCCACAGCTTTGTGGGTGGCCCGGTGTGAGTGGGGTTCTGCTGGCCTTTCTGCAGGAGTTGCCAGGCTGCCGCCTGTAAAGAAGAGGTTGTGTCACCCATACCTTCCGCTGGAATTTCTCTCCGTACAGAGGTGAGGAAGGAAAAAAAGCAGTGGGGGCCGGGACAGGAGGGGTATCTCAGGCAGGGCAATGGAAAGCTTCTGGAAGAGAGCCAGGGGCCAGGACCACCCTGGCTGGCCTGCAGGCACCAAGTTGGCCTGCCTGCTGTTGCTGGAGTGGCTCCACTGTCCTTCCTCTAGGCTTTCAAGCCCTTGTACATATTCAGGTGTTTTACCTGGAAAGGGTGGGAACAGTTCAGCAGCAGCTGGCCTGGGGCTCAGCTCACGTTTACTCACAGATGCCTCGGCACGGTCCCCCAGCTTTGCAATGAGGACGCTCCTTGCGTGGGGGGTGGGTTGCTGGCTGTATGGGAGATGATTCCCCACCTCTGACCAATTTCAGAATTGTTTACCACTGGAGCAAGTGCCCTGATAGGGTTTTCGTCTGTATAACTCGTGGGTTCAGGATTTTTTTTCTTTTATGGTTCAAGTTAGATTTTATTCCTCTTTTATGTATTTATAGATAGAAGCATGGAAATAATTCATTCCTATAAATACATCTGTGTGAAGGGAAGAACTTTTTTCTGTTTCATTTTTAAATTTTACTTTTTAAAATTTTGAAATTTTATTTTATTTATTTTCTTTTTTATACAGCACGTTATTTTTAGTTATGTATTTTATGCCTATACATGTATACAGGTCAATCCCAAACTCCCAACTCATCCCACCACCACCACCCCATGGCTTCCCACACTTGGTGTCCATACGTTTGTTCTCTACCTCTGTGTCTCTATTTCTTCCCTGCAAACCAGTTCATCTGTACCATTTTTAGGCTCCACATATATGCGTTAATAGACAATATTTGTTTTCCTCTTTCTGACTTACTTCATTCTGTATGACAGTCTCTCGATCCATCGATGTCTCTACAAATGACCCAGTTTCATTCCTTTTTATGGCCGAGTAATATTCCATTTTATATATGTACCACATCTTTATCCATTCATCTGTCTGTGGGCATTTAGGTTGCTTCCATTACCTGGCTATTGTAAATAGTGCTGCAACGAACATTGTGGTGAATGTACCTTTTTGAAATACGGTTTTCTCTGGGTATATGCCCAGAAGTGGGATTGCTGGATCAGATGGTAATTCTATTTCTAGATTTTTTAAGGAAACTCCATACTGTTCTCCATAGTGACTGTATCAATTTACATTCCCACCAATTGTGGAAAAGGGCTGCTTTTGTCCACACCCTCCCCAGAATTGGTTGTTTGTAGATTTTCTGATGATGCTGATTCTAACAGGTGTGAGGTGATACCTCATTGTAGTTTTGATTTGCATTTCTCTAATAATTAGTGCTGTTGAGCAGCTTTTCATGTGCATCTTGGCCATCTCTGTGTCTCCTTTGAAGAAACGTCTGTTTAGATCTTCTGCCCATTTTTTTTGGTTTGTTTGTTTTTTTTTAATATTAAGCTGCATGAACTGTTTATATATATTGGAGATTAAACCTCTGTCCATTGATTCGTCTGCAACGATTTTCGCCCATTCTGAGGGATGCCTTTTTCCATTCCCGTGTTTTTTAACAAAAAAGGAAAGAAAGGAAAAGAAGCAGAACACTAATGTGCGTAAAATATGCCTTTTGAAACGGTCGTTTTGAAATATGGACGTCCTTTGAATTTTTTGGTCGATATGTGACCCCAGGATTTGTTTTCAGGGCAGGTGTCATTTACAGGCCTGCAATGATTTTGAATATCAACTGACCATTAGCGTTGGGATTAAAGCTGCTGTTGTGTGAAACGGCCACAAGGTGGCAGCAGTTCACCCTTACCAAATCTGGTTACTAGGGCAAGAGAGCCTCAGTGGAAGTGGTGTTCTAGATTGGAGTTTAGAATGGAATGTGCCAGGAGAAAGCCCCTCACGTTTGTCTCACTACTTCTTGTTCGTGTTTTTAATTTAATTTTAAATTTTTTATTACAGCAAGTTTGATTACAATGTTTGGCTTGTTGTAGGTGTGGAAGATGTGGTTCTTTTACACATATACAGATGTCTGTTCTTCCTGGGATCCTTTTCCCATGTACGTTATGACAGAATGTTGAGTAGTCCTCTCTTGGTATTCTGTAGGTCTTTGGTGATTATATATGTCACCTGTGTTTGTATATGTCTGTTAACCCCGATATCGTAATGAAACCAATCCTCACACCTTTCCATTGGTGAACCATAAGTTTGTTTAATGAATCTGTGATTGCCCTTCTCCGTGGAAATATCTGCCCTGGTATCCATTTTTAGGTAACACCTATAAGTGATATGATATGTGTCTTTCACTTTCTGACTTACTACAAGTCACGTGATGACTTCTAGACTCATCTACGGTGCTGCAAATGGCATTGTGTCCTTTTTTCCCTTGGCTTCTCTTCTGCCTTAGCGGGGTCCATTTTCAACAATGTGATTCCCTGAGGGTTGTGGATTAGCTGACCTGGGCAGCCTTACCCTGCCGGCCCGCCCTCCCCAGGTGTGCCTCGTTGAGGTCAATATAAACAGCGCTCCAGGCAGCAATAGCCCGTGAAGCTGTGCCTGACTCCATATTCTCTGCCCCGTCAGCAGTCTCGGGGCTGTGCTGGTGGGAGGGAGTGAGTGGCCACAGCTTTGTGGGTGGCCCGGTGTGAGTGGGGTTCTGCTGGCCTTTCTGCAGGAGTTGCCAGGCTGCCGCCTGTAAAGAAGAGGTTGTGTCACCCATACCTTCGGCTGGAATTTCACTCTGGACAGAGGTGAGGATGGAAAAAAGCAGTGGGGGCCGGGACAGGAGGGGTATCTCAGGCAGGGCAATGGAAAGCTTCTGGAAGAGCCCCCGGGGCCAGGACCACCCTGGCTGGCCTGCAGGCACCAAGTTGGCCTGCGTGCTGTCACTGGTGTGGCACCACGGTCCTTCCTCTAGGCTTTCAAGCCCTTGTACATATTCAGGTGTTTTACCTGGAAAGGGTGGGAACAGTTCAGCAGCAGCTGGCCTGGGGCTCAGCTCACGTTTACTCACAGATGCCTCGGCACGGTCCCCCAGCTTTGCAATGAGGACGCTCCTTGCGTGGGGGGTGGGTTGCTGGCTGTATGGGAGATGATTCCCCACCTCTGACCAATTTCAGAATTGTTTACCACTGGAGCAAGTGCCCTGATAGGGTTTTCCTCTGTATAACTCGTGGGTTCAGGATTTTTTTTTCTTTTATGGTTCAAGTTAGATTTTATTCCTCTTTTATGTATTTATAGATAGAAGCATGGAAATAATTCATTCCTATAAATACATCTGTGTGACGGGAAGAACTTTTTTCTGTTTTATTTTTAAATTTTACTTTTTAAAATTTTGAAATTTTATTTTATTTATTTTCTTTTTTATACAGCATGCTATTATTAGTTATGTATTTTATGCATATACATGTATACAGGTCAATCCCAAACTCCCAACTCATCCCACCACCACCACCCCATGGCTTCCCACACTTGGTGTCCATACGTTTGTTCTCTACCTCTGTGTCTCTATTTCTTCCCTGCAAACCAGTTCATCTGTACCATTTTTAGGCTCCACATATATGCATTAATATACAATATTCGTTTTTCTCTTTCTGACTTACTTCATTCTGTATGACAGTCTCTCGATTTATCGATGTCTCTACAAATGACCCAGTTTCATTCCTTTTTATGGCCGAGTAATATTCCATTTTATATATGTACCACATCTTTATCCATTCATCTGTCTGTGGGCATTTAGGTTGCTTCCATTACCTGGCTATTGTAAATAGTGCTGCAACGAACATTGTGGTGAATGTGCCTTTTTGAAATACGGTTTTCTCTGGGTATATGCCCAGAAGTGGGATTGCTGGATCAGATGGTAATTCTATTTCTAGATTTTTTAAGGAAACTCCATACTGTTCTCCATAGTGACTGTATCAATTTACATTCCCACCAATTGTGGAAAAGGGCTGCTTTTGTCCACACCCTCCCCAGAATTGGTTGTTTGTAGATTTTCTGATGATGCTGATTCTAACAGGTGTGAGGTGATACCTCATTGTAGTTTTGATTTGCATTTCTCTAATAATTAGTGCTGTTGAGCCACTTTTCATGTGCGTCTTGGCCATCTCTGTGTCTCCTTTGAAGAAACGTCTCTTTAGATCTTCTGCCCATTTTTTTTGGGGTTGTTTGTTTTTTTTAATATTAAGCTGCATGAGCTGTTTATATATATTGGAGATTAAACCTCTGTCCATTGATTCGTCTGCAACCATTTTCGCCCATTCTGAGGGATGCCTTTTTCCATTCCCGTGTTTTTTAACAAAAAAGGAAAGAAAGGAAAAGAAGCAGAACACTAATGTGCGTAAAATATGCCTTTTGAAACGGTCGTTTTGAAATATGGACGTCCTTTGAATTTTTTGGTCGATATGTGACCCCAGGATTTGTTTTCAGGGCAGGTGTCATTTACAGGCCTGCAATGATTTTGAATATCAACTGACCATTAGCGTTGGGATTAAAGCTGCTGTTGTGTGAAACGGCCACAAGGTGGCAGCAGTTCACCCTTACCAAATCTGGTTACTAGGGCAAGAGAGCCTCAGTGGAAGTGGTGTTCTAGATTGGAGTTTAGAAAGGAATGTGCCAGGAGAAAGCCCCTCACGTTTGTCTCACTACTTCTTGTTCGGGTTTTTAATTTAAGTTTTTATTTTTTATTACAGCAAGTTTGATTACAATGTTTGGCTTGCTGTAGGTGTGGAAGATGTGGTTCTTTTACACATATACAGATGACTGTTCTTCCTGAGATCCTTTTCCCATGTACGTTATGACAGAATATTGAGTAGTCCTCTCTTGGTATTCTGTAGGTCTTTGGTGATTATATATGTCACCTGTGTTTGTATATGTCTGTTAACCCCGATATCGTAATGAAACCAATCCTCACACCTTTCCATTGGTGAACCATAAGTTTGTTTAATGAATCTGTGATTGCCCTTCTCCGTGGAAATATCTGCCCTGGTATCCATTTTTCGGTAACACCAATAAGTGATATGATATGATATGTGTCTTTCACTTTCTGACTTACTACATGTCACGTGATTACTTCAAGACTCATCTACGGTGCTGCAAATGGCATTGTGTCCTTTTTTCCCTTGGCTTCTCTTCTGCCTTAGAGGGGTCCATTTTCAACAATGTGATTCCCTGAGGTTTGTGGATTAGCTGACCTGGGCAGCCTTACCCTGCCGGCCCGCCCTCCCCAGGTGTGCCTCGTTGAGGTTAATATAAACAGCGCTCCAGGCAGCAATAGCCCCTGAAGCTGTGCCTGACTCCATATTGTCTGCCCCGTCAGCAGTCTCGGGGCTGTGCTGGTGGGAGGGAGTGAGGGGCCACAGCTTTGTGGGTGGCCCGGTGTGAGTGGGGTTCTGCTGGCCTTTCTGCAGGAGTTGCCAGGCTGCCGCCTGTAAAGAAGAGGTTGTGTCACCCATACCTTCCGCTGGAATTTCTCTCCGGACAGAGGTGAGGAAGGAAAAAAAGCAGTGGGGGCCGGGACAGGAGGGGTATCTCAGGCAGGGCAATGGAAAGCTTCTGGAAGAGAGCCAGGGGCCAGGACCACCCTGGCTGGCCTGCAGGCACCAAGTTGGCCTGCCTGCTGTCGCTGGAGTGGCTCCATGGTCCTTCCTCTAGGCTTTCAAGCCCTTGTACATATTCAGGTGTTTTACCTGGAAAGGGTGGGAACAGTTCAGCAGCAGCTGGCCTGGGGCTCAGCTCACGTTTACTCACAGATGCCTCGGCACGGTCCCCCAGCTTTGCAATGAGGACGCTCCTTGCGTGGGGGGTGGGTTGCTGGCTGTATGGGAGATGATTCCCCACCTCTGACCAATTTCAGAATTGTTTACCACTGGAGCAAGTGCCCTGATAGGGTTTTCGTCTGTATAACTCGTGGGTTCAGGATTTTTTTTCTTTTATGGTTCAAGTTAGATTTTATTCCTCTTTTATGTATTTATAGATAGAAGCATGGAAATAATTCATTCCTATAAATACATCTGTGTGACGGGAAGAACATTTTTCTGTTTTATTTTTAAATTTTACTTTTTAAAATTTTGAAATTTTATTTTATTTATTTTCTTTTTTATACAGCACGTTATTATTAGTTATGTATTTTATGCATATACATGTATACAGGTCAATCCCAAACTCCCAACTCATCCCACCACCACCACCCCATGGCTTCCCACACTTGGTGTCCATACGTTTGTTCTCTACCTCTGTGTCTCTATTTCTTCCCTGCCAACCAGTTCATCTGTACCATTTTTAGGCTCCACATATATGCGTTAATAGACAATATTTGTTTTCCTCTTTCTGACTTACTTCATTCTGTATGACAGTCTCTCGATCCATCGATGTCTCTACAAATGACCCAGTTTCATTCCTTTTTATGGCCGAGTAATATTCCATTTTATATATGTACCACATCTTTATCCATTCATCTGTCTGTGGGCATTTAGGTTGCTTCCATTACCTGGCTATTGTAAATAGTGCTGCAACGAACATTGTGGTGAATGTGCCTTTTTGAAATACGGTTTTCTCTGGGTATATGCCCAGAAGTGGGATTGCTGGATCAGATGGTAATTCTATTTCTAGATTTTTTAAGGAAACTCCATACTGTTCTCCATAGTGACTGTATCAATTTACATTCCCACCAATTGTGGAAAAGGGCTGCTTTTGTCCACACCCTCCCCAGAATTGGTTGTTTGTAGATTTTCTGATGATGCTGATTCTAACAGGTGTGAGGTGATACCTCATTGTAGTTTTGATTTGCATTTCTCTAATAATTAGTGCTGTTGAGCAGCTTTTCATGTGCGTCTTGGCCATCTCTGTGTCTCCTTTGAAGAAACGTCTCTTTAGATCTTCTGCCCATTTTTTTGGGTTGTTTGTTTTTTTTAATATTAAGCTGCATGAGCTGTTTATATATATTGGAGATTAAACCTCTGTCCATTGATTCGTCTGCAACGATTTTCGCCCATTCTGAGGGATGCCTTTTTCCATTCCCGTGTTTTTTAACAAAAAAGGAAAGAAAGGAAAAGAAGCAGAACACTAATGTGCGTAAAATATGCCTTTTGAAACGGTCGTTTTGAAATATGGACGTCCTTTGAATTTTTTGGTCGATATGTGACCCCAGGATTTGTTTTCAGGGCAGGTGTCATTTACAGGCCTGCAATGATTTTGAATATCAACTGACCATTAGCGTTGGGATTAAAGCTGCTGTTGTGTGAAACGGCCACAAGGTGGCAGCAGTTCACCCTTACCAAATCTGGTTACTAGGGCAAGAGAGCCTCAGTGGAAGTGGTGTTCTAGATTGGAGTTTAGAATGGAATGTGCCAGGAGAAAGCCCCTCACGTTTGTCTCACTACTTCTTGTTCGTGTTTTTAATTTAATTTTAAATTTTTTATTACAGCAAGTTTGATTACAATGTTTGGCTTGTTGTAGGTGTGGAAGATGTGGTTCTTTTACACATATACAGATGTCTGTTCTTCCTGGGATCCTTTTCCCATGTACGTTATGACAGAATGTTGAGTAGTCCTCTCTTGGTATTCTGTAGGTCTTTGGTGATTATATATGTCACCTGTGTTTGTATATGTCTGTTAACCCCGATATCGTAATGAAACCAATCCTCACACCTTTCCATTGGTGAACCATAAGTTTGTTTAATGAATCTGTGATTGCCTTTCTCCGTGGAAATATCTGCCCTGGTATCCATTTTTAGGTAACACCTATAAGTGATATGATATGTGTCTTTCACTTTCTGACTTACTACAAGTCACGTGATGACTTCTAGACTCATCTACGGTGCTGCAAATGGCATTGTGTCCTTTTTTCCCTTTGCTTCTCTTCTGACTTAGCGGGGTCCATTTTCAACAATGTGATTCCCTGAGGGTTGTGGATTAGCTGACCTGGGCAGCCTTACCCTGCCGGCCCGCCCTCCCCAGGTGTGCCTCGTTGAGGTCAATATAAACAGCGCTCCAGGCAGCAATAGCCCCTGAAGCTGTGCCTGACTCCATATTGTCTGCCCCGTCAGCAGTCTCGGGGCTGTGCTGGTGGGAGGGAGTGAGGGGCCACAGCTTTGTGGGTGGCCCGGTGTGAGTTGGGTTCTGCTGGCCTTTCTGCAGGAGTTGCCAGGCTGCCGCCTGTATAGAAGAGGTTGTGTCACCCATACCTTCGGCTGGAATTTCTCTCCGGACAGAGGTGAGAATGGAAAAAAGCAGTGGGGGCCGGGACAGGAGGGGTATCTCAGGCAGGGCAATGGAAAGCTTCTGGAAGAGCGCCCGGGGCCAGGACCACCCTGGCTGGCCTGCAGGCACCAAGTTGGCCTGCGTGCTGTCGCTGGTGTGGCTCCACGGTCCTTCCTCTAGGCTTTCAAGCCCTTGTACATATTCAGGTGTTTTACCTGGAAAGGGTGGGAACAGTTCAGCAGCAGCTGGCCTGGGGCTCAGCTCACGTTTACTCACAGATGCCTCGGCACGGTCCCCCAGCTTTGCAATGAGGACGCTCCTTGCGTGGGGGGTGGGTTGCTGGCTGTATGGGAGATGATTCCCCACCTCTGACCAATTTCAGAATTGTTTACCACTGGAGCAAGTGCCCTGATAGGGTTTTCCTCTGTATAACTCGTGGGTTCAGGATTTTTTTTCTTTTATGGTTCAAGTTAGATTTTATTCCTCTTTTATGTATTTATAGATAGAAGCATGGAAATAATTCATTCCTATAAATACATCTGTGTGACGGGAAGAACTTTTTTCTGTTTTATTTTTAAAGTTTACTTTTTAAAATTTTGAAATTTTATTTTATTTATTTTCTTTTTTATACAGCATGCTATTATTAGTTATGTATTTTATGCATATACATGTATACAGGTCAATCCCAAACTCCCAACTCATCCCACCACCACCACCCCATGGCTTCCCACACTTGGTGTCCATACGTTTGTTCTCTACCTCTGTGTCTCTATTTCTTCCCTGCCAACCAGTTCATCTGTACCATTTTTAGGCTCCACATATATGCATTAATAGACAATATTTGTTTTCCTCTTTCTGACTTTCTTCATTCTGTATGACAGTCTCTCGATCCATCGATGTCTCTACAAATGACCCAGTTTCATTCCTTTTTATGGCCGAGTAATATTCCATTTTATATATGTACCACATCTTTATCCATTCATCTGTCTGTGGGCATTTAGGTTGCTTCCATTACCTGGCTATTGTAAATAGTGCTGCAACGAACATTGTGGTGAATGTGCCTTTTTGAAATACGGTTTTCTCTGGGTATATGCCCAGAAGTGGGATTGCTGGATCAGATGGTAATTCTATTTCTAGATTTTTTAAGGAAACTCCATACTGTTCTCCATAGTGACTGTATCAATTTACATTCCCACCAATTGTGGAAAAGGGCTGCTTTTGTCCACACCCTCCCCAGAATTGGTTGTTTGTAGATTTTCTGATGATGCTGATTCTAACAGGTGTGAGGTGATACCTCATTGTAGTTTTGATTTGCATTTCTCTAATAATTAGTGCTGTTGAGCCGCTTTTCATGTGCGTCTTGGCCATCTCTGTGTCTCCTTTGAAGAAACGTCTCTTTAGATCTTCTGCCCATTTTTTTGGGGTTGTTTGTTTTTTTTAATATTAAGCTGCATGAGCTGTTTATATATATTGGAGATTAAACCTCTGTCCATTGATTCGTCTGCAACGATTTTCGCCCATTCTGAGGGATGCCTTTTTCCATTCCCGTGTTTTTTAACAAAAAAGGAAAGAAAGGAAAAGAAGCAGAACACTAATGTGCGTAAAATATGCCTTTTGAAACGGTCGTTTTGAAATATGGACGTCCTTTGAATTTTTTGGTCGATATGTGACCCCAGGATTTGTTTTCAGGGCAGGTGTCATTTACAGGCCTGCAATGATTTTGAATATCAACTGACCATTAGCGTTGGGATTAAAGCTGCTGTTGTGTGAAACGGCCACAAGGTGGCAGCAGTTCACCCTTACCAAATCTGGTTACTAGGGCAAGAGAGCCTCAGTGGAAGTGGTGTTCTAGATTGGAGTTTAGAAAGGAATGTGCCAGGAGAAAGCCCCTCACGTTTGTCTCACTACTTCTTGTTCGGGTTTTTAATTTAAGTTTTTATTTTTTATTACAGCAAGTTTGATTACAATGTTTGGCTTGCTGTAGGTGTGGAAGATGTGGTTCTTTTACACATATACAGATGACTGTTCTTCCTGAGATCCTTTTCCCATGTACGTTATGACAGAATATTGAGTAGTCCTCTCTTGGTATTCTGTAGGTCTTTGGTGATTATATATGTCACCTGTGTTTGTATATGTCTGTTAACCCCGATATCGTAATGAAACCAATCCTCACACCTTTCCATTGGTGAACCATAAGTTTGTTTAATGAATCTGTGATTGCCCTTCTCCGTGGAAATATCTGCCCTGGTATCCATTTTTCGGTAACACCAATAAGTGATATGATACGATATGTGTCTTTCACTTTCTGACTTACTACATGTCACGTGATTACTTCTAGACTCATCTACGGTGCTGCAAATGGCATTGTGTCCTTTTTTCCCTTGGCTTCTCTTCTGCCTTAGAGGGGTCCATTTTCAACAATGTGATTCCCTGAGGGTTGTGGATTAGCTGACCTGGGCAGCCTTACCCTGCCGGCCCGCCCTCCCCAGGTGTGCCTCGTTGAGGTTAATATAAACAGAGCTCCAGGCAGCAATAGCCCCTGAAGCTGTGCCTGACTCCATATTGTCTGCCCCGTCAGCAGTCTCGGGGCTGTGCTGGTGGGAGGGAGTGAGTGGCCACAGCTTTGTGGGTGGCCCGGTGTGAGTGGGGTTCTGCTGGCCTTTCTGCAGGAGTTGCCAGGCTGCCGCCTGTAAAGAAGAGGTCGTGTCACCCATACCTTCCGCTGGAATTTCTCTCCGGACAGAGGTGAGGAAGGAAAAAAAGCAGTGGGGGCCGGGACAGGAGGGGTATCTCAGGCAGGGCAATGGAAAGCTTCTGGAAGAGAGCCAGGGGCCAGGACCACCCTGGCTGGCCTGCAGGCACCAAGTTGGCCTGCCTGCTGTCGCTGGAGTGGCTCCACGGTCCTTCCTCTAGGCTTTCAAGCCCTTGTACATATTCAGGTGTTTTACCTGGAAAGGGTGGGAACAGTTCAGCAGCAGCTGGCCTGGGGCTCAGCTCACGTTTACTCACAGATGCCTCGGCACGGTCCCCCAGCTTTGCAATGAGGACGCTCCTTGCGTGGGGGGTGGGTTGCTGGCTGTATGGGAGATGATTCCCCACCTCTGACCAATTTCAGAATTGTTTACCACTGGAGCAAGTGCCCTGATAGGGTTTTCGTCTGTATAACTCGTGGGTTCAGGATTTTTTTTCTTTTATGGTTCAAGTTAGATTTTATTCCTCTTTTATGTATTTATAGATAGAAGCATGGAAATAATTCATTCCTATAAATACATCTGTGTGACGGGAAGAACATTTTTCTGTTTTATTTTTAAATTTTACTTTTTAAAATTTTGAAATTTTATTTTATTTATTTTCTTTTTTATACAGCACGTTATTATTAGTTATGTATTTTATGCATATACATGTATACAGGTCAATCCCAAACTCCCAACTCATCCCACCACCACCACCCCATGGCTTCCCACACTTGGTGTCCATACGTTTGTTCTCTACCTCTGTGTCTCTATTTCTTCCCTGCCAACCAGTTCATCTGTACCATTTTTAGGCTCCACATATATGCGTTAATAGACAATATTTGTTTTCCTCTTTCTGACTTACTTCATTCTGTATGACAGTCTCTCGATCCATCGATGTCTCTACAAATGACCCAGTTTCATTCCTTTTTATGGCCGAGTAATATTCCATTTTATATATGTACCACATCTTTATCCATTCATCTGTCTGTGGGCATTTAGGTTGCTTCCATTACCTGGCTATTGTAAATAGTGCTGCAACGAACATTGTGGTGAATGTGCCTTTTTGAAATACGGTTTTCTCTGGGTATATGCCCAGAAGTGGGATTGCTGGATCAGATGGTAATTCTATTTCTAGATTTTTTAAGGAAACTCCATACTGTTCTCCATAGTGACTGTATCAATTTACATTCCCACCAATTGTGGAAAAGGGCTGCTTTTGTCCACACCCTCCCCAGAATTGGTTGTTTGTAGATTTTCTGATGATGCTGATTCTAACAGGTGTGAGGTGATACCTCATTGTAGTTTTGATTTGCATTTCTCTAATAATTAGTGCTGTTGAGCAGCTTTTCATGTGCGTCTTGGCCATCTCTGTGTCTCCTTTGAAGAAACGTCTCTTTAGATCTTCTGCCCATTTTTTTGGGTTGTTTGTTTTTTTTAATATTAAGCTGCATGAGCTGTTTATATATATTGGAGATTAAACCTCTGTCCATTGATTCGTCTGCAACCATTTTCGCCCATTCTGAGGGGTGCCTTTTTCCATTCCCGTGTTTTTTAACAAAAAAGGAAAGAAAGGAAAAGAAGCAGAACACTAATGTGCGTAAAATATGCCTTTTGAAACGGTCGTTTTGAAATATGGACGTCCTTTGAATTTTTTGGTCGATATGTGACCCCAGGATTTGTTTTCAGGGCAGGTGTCATTTACAGGCCTGCAATTATTTTGAATATCAACTGACCATTAGCGTTGGGATTAAAGCTGCTGTTGTGTGAAACGGCCACAAGGTGGCAGCAGTTCACCCTTACCAAATCTGGTTACTAGGGCAAGAGAGCCTCAGTGGAAGTGGTGTTCTAGATTGGAGTTTAGAATGGAATGTGCCAGGAGAAAGCCCCTCACGTTTGTCTCACTACTTCTTGTTCGTGTTTTTAATTTAATTTTAAATTTTTTATTACAGCAAGTTTGATTACAATGTTTGGCTTGTTGTAGGTGTGGAAGATGTGGTTCTTTTACACATATACAGATGTCTGTTCTTCCTGGGATCCTTTTCCCATGTACGTTATGACAGAATGTTGAGTAGTCCTCTCTTGGTATTCTGTAGGTCTTTGGTGATTATATATGTCACCTGTGTTTGTATATGTCTGTTAACCCCGATATCGTAATGAAACCAATCCTCACACCTTTCCATTGGTGAACCATAAGTTTGTTTAATGAATCTGTGATTGCCCTTCTCCGTGGAAATATCTGCCCTGGTATCCATTTTTAGGTAACACCTATAAGTGATATGATATGTGTCTTTCACTTTCTGACTTACTACAAGTCACGTGATGACTTCTAGACTCATCTACGGTGCTGCAAATGGCATTGTGTCCTTTTTTCCCTTTGCTTCTCTTCTGCCTTAGCGGGGTCCATTTTCAACAATGTGATTCCCTGAGGGTTGTGGATTAGCTGACCTGGGCAGCCTTACCCTGCCGGCCCGCCCTCCCCAGGTGTGCCTCGTTGAGGTCAATATAAACAGCGCTCCAGGAAGCAATAGCCCCTGAAGCTGTGCCTGACTCCATATTGTCTGCCCCGTCAGCAGTCTCGGGGCTGTGCTGGTGGGAGGGAGTGAGGGGCCACAGCTTTGTGGGTGGCCCTGTGTGAGTGGGGTTCTGCTGGCCTTTCTGCAGGAGTTGCCAGGCTGCCGCCTGTATAGAAGAGGTTGTGTCACCCATACCTTCGGCTGGAATTTCTCTCCGGACAGAGGTGAGAATGGAAAAAAGCAGTGGGGGCCGGGACAGGAGGGGTATCTCAGGCAGGGCAATGGAAAGCTTCTGGAAGAGCGCCCGGGGCCAGGACCACCCTGGCTGGCCTGCAGGCACCAAGTTGGCCTGCGTGCTGTCACTGGTGTGGCTCCACGGTCCTTCCTCTAGGCTTTCAAGCCCTTGTACATATTCAGGTGTTTTACCTGGAAAGGGTGGGAACAGTTCAGCAGCAGCTGGCCTGGGGCTCAGCTCACGTTTACTCACAGATGCCTCGGCACGGTCCCCCAGGTTTGCAATGAGGACGCTCCTTGCGTGGGGGGTGGGTTGCTGGCTGTATGGGAGATGATTCCCCACCTCTGACCAATTTCAGAATTGTTTACCACTGGAGCAAGTGCCCTGATAGGGTTTTCCTCTGTATAACTCGTGGGTTCAGGATTTTTTTTTCTTTTATGGTTCAAGTTAGATTTTATTCCTCTTTTATGTATTTATAGATAGAAGCATGGAAATAATTCATTCCTATAAATACATCTGTGTGACGGGAAGAACTTTTTTCTGTTTTATTTTTAAATTTTATTTTTTAAAATTTTGAAATTTTATTTTATTTATTTTTTTTATACAGCACGTTATTATTAGTTATGTATTTTATGCATATACATGTATACAGGTCAATCCCAAACTCCCAACTCATCCCACCACCACCACCCCATGGCTTCCCACACTTGGTGTCCATACGTTTGTTCTCTACCTCTGTGTCTCTATTTCTTCCCTGCAAACCAGTTCATCTGTACCATTTTTAGGCTCCACATATATGCGTTAATAGACAATATTTGTTTTCCTCTTTCTGACTTATTTCATTCTTTATGACAGTCTCTCGATCCATCGATGTCTCTACAAATGACCCAGTTTCATTCCTTTTTATGGCCGAGTAATATTCCATTTTATATATGTACCACATCTTTATCCATTCATCTGTCTGTGGGCATTTAGGTTGCTTCCATTACCTGGCTATTGTAAATAGTGCTGCAACGAACATTGTGGTGAATGTGCCTTTTTGAAATACGGTTTTCTCTGGGTATATGCCCAGATGTGGGATTGCTGGATCAGATGGTAATTCTATTTCTAGATTTTTTAAGGAAACTCCATACTGTTCTCCATAGTGACTGTATCAATTTACATTCCCACCAATTGTGGAAAAGGGCTGCTTTTGTCCACACCCTCCCCAGAATTGGTTGTTTGTAGATTTTCTGATGATGCTGATTCTAACAGGTGTGAGGTGATACCTCATTGTAGTTTTGATTTGCATTTCTCTAATAATTAGTGCTGTTGAGCCGCTTTTCATGTGCGTCTTGGCCATCTCTGTGTCTCCTTTGAAGAAACGTCTCTTTAGATCTTCTGCCCATTTTTTTTGGGTTGTTTGTTTTTTTTAATATTAAGCTGCATGAGCTGTTTATATATATTGGAGATTAAACCTCTGTCCATTGATTCGTCTGCAACCATTTTCGCCCATTCTGAGGGGTGCCTTTTTCCATTCCCGTGTTTTTTAACAAAAAAGGAAAGAAAGGAAAAGAAGCAGAACACTAATGTGCGTAAAATATGCCTTTTGAAACGGTCGTTTGGAAATATGGACGTCCTTTGAATTTTTTGGTCGATATGTGACCCCAGGATTTGTTTTCAGGGCAGGTGTCATTTACAGGCCTGCAATGATTTTGAATATCAACTGACCATTAGCGTTGGGATTAAAGCTGCTGTTGTGTGAAATGGCCACAAGGTGGCAGCAGTTCACCCTTACCAAATCTGGTTACTAGGGCAAGAGAGCCTCAGTGGAAGTGGTGTTCTAGATTGGAGTTTAGAATGGAATGTGCCAGGAGAAAGCCCCTCACGTTTGTCTCACTACTTCTTGTTCGTGTTTTTAATTTAATTTTTTGTTTTTTATTACAGCAAGTTTGATTACAATGTTTGGCTTCCTGTAGGTGTGGAAGATGTGGTTCTTTTACACATATACAGATGTCTGTTCTTCCTGGGATCCTTTTCCCATGTACGTTATGACAGAATGTTGAGTAGTCCTCTCTTGGTATTCTGTAGGTCTTTGGTGATTATATATGTCACCTGTGTTTGTATATGTCTGTTAACCCCGATATCGTAATGAAACCAATCCTCACACCTTTCCATTGGTGAACCATAAGTTTGTTTAATGAATCTGTGATTGCCCTTCTCCGTGGAAATATCTGCCCTGGTATCCATTTTTCGGTAACACCTATAAGTGATATGATATGATATGTGTCTTTCACTTTCTGACTTACTACAAGTCACGTGATTACTTTTAGACTCATCTACGGTGCTGCAAATGGCATTGTGTCCTTTTTTCCCTTGGCTTCTCTTCTGCCTTAGCGGGGTCCATTTTCAACAATGTGATTCCCTGAGGGTTGTGGATTGGCTGACCTTGGCAGCCTTACCCTGCCGGCCCGCCCTCCCCAGGTGTGCCTCGTTGAGGTCAATATAAACAGCGCTCCAGTCAGCAATAGCCACTGAAGCTGTGCCTGACTCCATATTATCTTCCCTGTCAGCTGTCTCCGGGCTGTGCTGGTGGGAGGGAGTGAGGGGCCACAGCTTTGTGGGTGGCCCGGTGTGAGTGGGGTTCTGCTGGCCTTTCTGCAGGAGTTGCCAGGCTGCCGCCTGTAAAGAAGAGGTTGTGTCACCCATACCTTCCGCTGGAATTTCTCTCCGGACAGAGGTGAGGAAGGGAAAAATGCAGTGGGGGCCGGGACAGGAGGGGTATCTCAGGCAGGGCAATGGAAAGCTTCTGGAAGAGCGCCCGGGGCCAGGACCACCCTGGCTGGCCTGCAGGCACCAAGTTGGCCTGCGTGCTGTCGCTGGTGTGGCTCCACGGTCCTTCCTCTAGGCTTTCAAGCCCTTGTACATATTCAGGTGTTTTACCTGGAAAGGGTGGGAACAGTTCAGCAGCAGCTGGCCTGGGGCTCAGCTCACGTTTACTCACAGATGCCTCGGCACGGTCCCCCAGCTTTGCAATGAGGACGCTCCTTGCGTGGGGGGTGGGTTGCTGGCTGTATGGGAGATGATTCCCCACCTCTGACCAATTTCAGAATTGTTTACCACTGGAGCAAGTGCCCTGATAGGGTTTTCCTCTGTATAACTCGTGGGTTCAGGATTTTTTTTTCTTTTATGGTTCAAGTTAGATTTTATTCCTCTTTTATGTATTTATAGATAGAAGCATGGAAATAATTCATTCCTATAAATACATCTGTGTGACGGGAAGAACTTTTTTCTGTTTTATTTTTAAATTTTACTTTTTAAAATTTTGAAATTTTATTTTATTTATTTTCTTTTTTATACAGCATGCTATTATTAGTTATGTATTTTATGCATATACATGTATACAGGTCAATCCCAAACTCCCAACTCATCCCACCACCACCACCCCATGGCTTCCCACACTTGGTGTCCATACGTTTGTTCTCTACCTCTGTGTCTCTATTTCTTCCCTGCCAACCAGTTCATCTGTACCATTTTTAGGCTCCACATATATGCATTAATAGACAATATTTGTTTTCCTCTTTCTGACTTTCTTCATTCTGTATGACAGTCTCTCGATCCATCGATGTCTCTACAAATGACCCAGTTTCATTCCTTTTTATGGCCGAGTAATATTCCATTTTATATATGTACCACATCTTTATCCATTCATCTGTCTGTGGGCATTTAGGTTGCTTCCATTACCTGGCTATTGTAAATAGTGCTGCAACGAACATTGTGGTGAATGTGCCTTTTTGAAATACGGTTTTCTCTGGGTATATGCCCAGAAGTGGGATTGCTGGATCAGATGGTAATTCTATTTCTAGATTTTTTAAGGAAACTCCATACTGTTCTCCATAGTGACTGTATCAATTTACATTCCCACCAATTGTGGAAAAGGGCTGCTTTTGTCCACACCCTCCCCAGAATTGGTTGTTTGTAGATTTTCTGATGATGCTGATTCTAACAGGTGTGAGGTGATACCTCATTGTAGTTTTGATTTGCATTTCTCTAATAATTAGTGCTGTTGAGCAGCTTTTCATGTGCGTCTTGGCCATCTCTGTGTCTCCTTTGAAGAAACGTCTCTTTAGATCTTCTGCCCATTTTTTTGGGTTGTTTGTTTTTTTTAATATTAAGCTGCATGAGCTGTTTATATATATTGGAGATTAAACCTCTGTCCATTGATTCGTCTGCAACCATTTTCGCCCATTCTGAGGGGTGCCTTTTTCCATTCCCGTGTTTTTTAACAAAAAAGGAAAGAAAGGAAAAGAAGCAGAACACTAATGTGCGTAAAATATGCCTTTTGAAACGGTCGTTTGGAAATATGGACGTCCTTTGAATTTTTTGGTCGATATGTGACCCCAGGATTTGTTTTCAGGGCAGGTGTCATTTACAGGCCTGCAATTATTTTGAATATCAACTGACCATTAGCGTTGGGATTAAAGCTGCTGTTGTGTGAAACGGCCACAAGGTGGCAGCAGTTCACCCTTACCAAATCTGGTTACTAGGGCAAGAGAGCCTCAGTGGAAGTGGTGTTCTAGATTGGAGTTTAGAATGGAATGTGCCAGGAGAAAGCCCCTCACGTTTGTCTCACTACTTCTTGTTCGTGTTTTTAATTTAATTTTAAATTTTTTATTACAGCAAGTTTGATTACAATGTTTGGCTTGTTGTAGGTGTGGAAGATGTGGTTCTTTTACACATATACAGATGTCTGTTCTTCCTGGGATCCTTTTCCCATGTACGTTATGACAGAATGTTGAGTAGTCCTCTCTTGGTATTCTGTAGGTCTTTGGTGATTATATATGTCACCTGTGTTTGTATATGTCTGTTAACCCCGATATCGTAATGAAACCAATCCTCACACCTTTCCATTGGTGAACCATAAGTTTGTTTAATGAATCTGTGATTGCCCTTCTCCGTGGAAATATCTGCCCTGGTATCCATTTTTAGGTAACACCTATAAGTGATATGATATGTGTCTTTCACTTTCTGACTTACTACAAGTCACGTGATGACTTCTAGACTCATCTACGGTGCTGCAAATGGCATTGTGTCCTTTTTTCCCTTTGCTTCTCTTCTGACTTAGCGGGGTCCATTTTCAACAATGTGATTCCCTGAGGGTTGTGGATTAGCTGACCTGGGCAGCCTTACCCTGCCGGCCCGCCCTCCCCAGGTGTGCCTCGTTGAGGTCAATATAAACAGCGCTCCAGGAAGCAATAGCCCCTGAAGCTGTGCCTGACTCCATATTGTCTGCCCCGTCAGCAGTCTCGGGGCTGTGCTGGTGGGAGGGAGTGAGGGGCCACAGCTTTGTGGGTGGCCCTGTGTGAGTGGGGTTCTGCTGGCCTTTCTGCAGGAGTTGCCAGGCTGCCGCCTGTATAGAAGAGGTTGTGTCACCCATACCTTCGGCTGGAATTTCTCTCCGGACAGAGGTGAGAATGGAAAAAAGCAGTGGGGGCCGGGACAGGAGGGGTATCTCAGGCAGGGCAATGGAAAGCTTCTGGAAGAGCGCCCGGGGCCAGGACCACCCTGGCTGGCCTGCAGGCACCAAGTTGGCCTGCGTGCTGTCACTGGTGTGGCTCCACGGTCCTTCCTCTAGGCTTTCAAGCCCTTGTACATATTCAGGTGTTTTACCTGGAAAGGGTGGGAACAGTTCAGCAGCAGCTGGCCTGGGGCTCAGCTCACGTTTACTCACAGATGCCTCGGCACGGTCCCCCAGCTTTGCAATGAGGACGCTCCTTGCGTGGGGGGTGGGTTGCTGGCTGTATGGGAGATGATTCCCCACCTCTGACCAATTTCAGAATTGTTTACCACTGGAGCAAGTGCCCTGATAGGGTTTTCCTCTGTATAACTCGTGGGTTCAGGATTTTTTTTTCTTTTATGGTTCAAGTTAGATTTTATTCCTCTTTTATGTATTTATAGATAGAAGCATGGAAATAATTCATTCCTATAAATACATCTGTGTGACGGGAAGAACTTTTTTCTGTTTTATTTTTAAATTTTATTTTTTAAAATTTTGAAATTTTATTTTATTTATTTTTTTTATACAGCACGTTATTATTAGTTATGTATTTTATGCATATACATGTATACAGGTCAATCCCAAACTCCCAACTCATCCCACCACCACCACCCCATGGCTTCCCACACTTGGTGTCCATACGTTTGTTCTCTACCTCTGTGTCTCTATTTCTTCCCTGCAAACCAGTTCATCTGTACCATTTTTAGGCTCCACATATATGCGTTAATAGACAATATTTGTTTTCCTCTTTCTGACTTATTTCATTCTTTATGACAGTCTCTCGATCCATCGATGTCTCTACAAATGACCCAGTTTCATTCCTTTTTATGGCCGAGTAATATTCCATTTTATATATGTACCACATCTTTATCCATTCATCTGTCTGTGGGCATTTAGGTTGCTTCCATTACCTGGCTATTGTAAATAGTGCTGCAACGAACATTGTGGTGAATGTGCCTTTTTGAAATACGGTTTTCTCTGGGTATATGCCCAGATGTGGGATTGCTGGATCAGATGGTAATTCTATTTCTAGATTTTTTAAGGAAACTCCATACTGTTCTCCATAGTGACTGTATCAATTTACATTCCCACCAATTGTGGAAAAGGGCTGCTTTTGTCCACACCCTCCCCAGAATTGGTTGTTTGTAGATTTTCTGATGATGCTGATTCTAACAGGTGTGAGGTGATACCTCATTGTAGTTTTGATTTGCATTTCTCTAATAATTAGTGCTGTTGAGCCGCTTTTCATGTGCGTCTTGGCCATCTCTGTGTCTCCTTTGAAGAAACGTCTCTTTAGATCTTCTGCCCATTTTTTTTGGGTTGTTTGTTTTTTTTAATATTAAGCTGCATGAGCTGTTTATATATATTGGAGATTAAACCTCTGTCCATTGATTCGTCTGCAACCATTTTCGCCCATTCTGAGGGGTGCCTTTTTCCATTCCCGTGTTTTTTAACAAAAAAGGAAAGAAAGGAAAAGAAGCAGAACACTAATGTGCGTAAAATATGCCTTTTGAAACGGTCGTTTGGAAATATGGACGTCCTTTGAATTTTTTGGTCGATATGTGACCCCAGGATTTGTTTTCAGGGCAGGTGTCATTTACAGGCCTGCAATGATTTTGAATATCAACTGACCATTAGCGTTGGGATTAAAGCTGCTGTTGTGTGAAACGGCCACAAGGTGGCAGCAGTTCACCCTTACCAAATCTGGTTACTAGGGCAAGAGAGCCTCAGTGGAAGTGGTGTTCTAGATTGGAGTTTAGAATGGAATGTGCCAGGAGAAAGCCCCTCACGTTTGTCTCACTACTTCTTGTTCGTGTTTTTAATTTAATTTTTTGTTTTTTATTACAGCAAGTTTGATTACAATGTTTGGCTTCCTGTAGGTGTGGAAGATGTGGTTCTTTTACACATATACAGATGTCTGTTCTTCCTGGGATCCTTTTCCCATGTACGTTATGACAGAATGTTGAGTAGTCCTCTCTTGGTATTCTGTAGGTCTTTGGTGATTATATATGTCACCTGTGTTTGTATATGTCTGTTAACCCCGATATCGTAATGAAACCAATCCTCACACCTTTCCATTGGTGAACCATAAGTTTGTTTAATGAATCTGTGATTGCCCTTCTCCGTGGAAATATCTGCCCTGGTATCCATTTTTCGGTAACACCTATAAGTGATATGATATGATATGTGTCTTTCACTTTCTGACTTACTACAAGTCACGTGATTACTTCTAGACTCATCTACGGTGCTGCAAATGGCATTGTGTCCTTTTTTCCCTTGGCTTCTCTTCTGCCTTAGCGGGGTCCATTTTCAACAATGTGATTCCCTGAGGGTTGTGGATTGGCTGACCTGGGCAGCCTTACCCTGCCGGCCCGCCCTCCCCAGGTGTGCCTCGTTGAGGTCAATATAAACAGCGCTCCAGTCAGCAATAGCCACTGAAGCTGTGCCTGACTCCATATTCTCTTCCCTGTCAGCAGTCTCGGGGCTGTGCTGGTGGGAGGGAGTGAGGGGCCACAGCTTTGTGGGTGGCCCGGTGTGAGTGGGGTTCTGCTGGCCTTTCTGCAGGAGTTGCCAGGCTGCCGCCTGTAAAGAAGAGGTTGTGTCACCCATACCTTCCGCTGGAATTTCTCTCCGGACAGAGGTGAGGAAGGGAAAAATGCAGTGGGGGCCGGGACAGGAGGGGTATCTCAGGCAGGGCAATGGAAAGCTTCTGGAAGAGCGCCCGGGGCCAGGACCACCCTGGCTGGCCTGCAGGCACCAAGTTGGCCTGCGTGCTGTCGCTGGTGTGGCTCCACGGTCCTTCCTCTAGGCTTTCAAGCCCTTGTACATATTCAGGTGTTTTACCTGGAAAGGGTGGGAACAGTTCAGCAGCAGCTGGCCTGGGGCTCAGCTCACGTTTACTCACAGATGCCTCGGCACGGTCCCCCAGCTTTGCAATGAGGACGCTCCTTGCGTGGGGGGTGGGTTGCTGGCTGTATGGGAGATGATTCCCCACCTCTGACCAATTTCAGAATTGTTTACCACTGGAGCAAGTGCCCTGATAGGGTTTTCCTCTGTATAACTCGTGGGTTCAGGATTTTTTTTTCTTTTATGGTTCAAGTTAGATTTTATTCCTCTTTTATGTATTTATAGATAGAAGCATGGAAATAATTCATTCCTATAAATACATCTGTGTGACGGGAAGAACATTTTTCTGTTTTATTTTTAAATTTTACTTTTTAAAATTTTGAAATTTTATTTTATTTATTTTCTTTTTTATACAGCACGTTATTATTAGTTATGTATTTTATGCATATACATGTATACAGGTCAATCCCAAACTCCCAACTCATCCCACCACCACCACCCCATGGCTTCCCACACTTGGTGTCCATACGTTTGTTCTCTACCTCTGTGTCTCTATTTCTTCCCTGCCAACCAGTTCATCTGTACCATTTTTAGGCTCCACATATATGCGTTAATAGACAATATTTGTTTTCCTCTTTCTGACTTACTTCATTCTGTATGACAGTCTCTCGATCCATCGATGTCTCTACAAATGACCCAGTTTCATTCCTTTTTATGGCCGAGTAATATTCCATTTTATATATGTACCACATCTTTATCCATTCATCTGTCTGTGGGCATTTAGGTTGCTTCCATTACCTGGCTATTGTAAATAGTGCTGCAACGAACATTGTGGTGAATGTGCCTTTTTGAAATACGGTTTTCTCTGGGTATATGCCCAGAAGTGGGATTGCTGGATCAGATGGTAATTCTATTTCTAGATTTTTTAAGGAAACTCCATACTGTTCTCCATAGTGACTGTATCAATTTACATTCCCACCAATTGTGGAAAAGGGCTGCTTTTGTCCACACCCTCCCCAGAATTGGTTGTTTGTAGATTTTCTGATGATGCTGATTCTAACAGGTGTGAGGTGATACCTCATTGTAGTTTTGATTTGCATTTCTCTAATAATTAGTGCTGTTGAGCAGCTTTTCATGTGCGTCTTGGCCATCTCTGTGTCTCCTTTGAAGAAACGTCTCTTTAGATCTTCTGCCCATTTTTTTGGGTTGTTTGTTTTTTTTAATATTAAGCTGCATGAGCTGTTTATATATATTGGAGATTAAACCTCTGTCCATTGATTCGTCTGCAACCATTTTCGCCCATTCTGAGGGGTGCCTTTTTCCATTCCCGTGTTTTTTAACAAAAAAGGAAAGAAAGGAAAAGAAGCAGAACACTAATGTGCGTAAAATATGCCTTTTGAAACGGTCGTTTTGAAATATGGACGTCCTTTGAATTTTTTGGTCGATATGTGACCCCAGGATTTGTTTTCAGGGCAGGTGTCATTTACAGGCCTGCAATTATTTTGAATATCAACTGACCATTAGCGTTGGGATTAAAGCTGCTGTTGTGTGAAACGGCCACAAGGTGGCAGCAGTTCACCCTTACCAAATCTGGTTACTAGGGCAAGAGAGCCTCAGTGGAAGTGGTGTTCTAGATTGGAGTTTAGAATGGAATGTGCCAGGAGAAAGCCCCTCACGTTTGTCTCACTACTTCTTGTTCGTGTTTTTAATTTAATTTTAAATTTTTTATTACAGCAAGTTTGATTACAATGTTTGGCTTGTTGTAGGTGTGGAAGATGTGGTTCTTTTACACATATACAGATGTCTGTTCTTCCTGGGATCCTTTTCCCATGTACGTTATGACAGAATGTTGAGTAGTCCTCTCTTGGTATTCTGTAGGTCTTTGGTGATTATATATGTCACCTGTGTTTGTATATGTCTGTTAACCCCGATATCGTAATGAAACCAATCCTCACACCTTTCCATTGGTGAACCATAAGTTTGTTTAATGAATCTGTGATTGCCCTTCTCCGTGGAAATATCTGCCCTGGTATCCATTTTTAGGTAACACCTATAAGTGATATGATATGTGTCTTTCACTTTCTGACTTACTACAAGTCACGTGATTACTTCTAGACTCATCTACGGTGCTGCAAATGGCATTGTGTCCTTTTTTCCCTTGGCTTCTCTTCTGCCTTAGCGGGGTCCATTTTCAACAATGTGATTCCCTGAGGGTTGTGGATTGGCTGACCTGGGCAGCCTTACCCTGCCGGCCCGCCCTCCCCAGGTGTGCCTCGTTGAGGTCAATATAAACAGCGCTCCAGTCAGCAATAGCCACTGAAGCTGTGCCTGACTCCATATTCTCTTCCCTGTCAGCAGTCTCCGGGCTGTGCTGGTGGGAGGGAGTGAGGGGCCACAGCTTTGTGGGTGGCCCGGTGTGAGTGGGGTTCTGCTGGCCTTTCTGCAGGAGTTGCCAGGCTGCCGCCTGTAAAGAAGAGGTTGTGTCACCCATACCTTCCGCTGGAATTTCTCTCCGGACAGAGGTGAGGAAGGAAAAAATGCAGTGGGGGCCGGGACAGGAGGGGTATCTCAGGCAGGGCAATGGAAAGCTTCTGGAAGAGCGCCCGGGGCCAGGACCACCCTGGCTGGCCTGCAGGCACCAAGTTGGCCTGCGTGCTGTCGCTGGTGTGGCTCCACGGTCCTTCCTCTAGGCTTTCAAGCCCTTGTACATATTCAGGTGTTTTACCTGGAAAGGGTGGGAACAGTTCAGCAGCAGCTGGCCTGGGGCTCAGCTCACGTTTACTCACAGATACCTCGGCACGGTCCCCAAGCTTTGCAATGAGGACGCTCCTTGCGTGGGGGGTGGGTTGCTGGCTGTATGGGAGATGATTCCCCACCTCTGACCAATTTCAGAATTGTTTACCACTGGAGCAAGTGCCCTGATAGGGTTTTCCTCTGTATAACTCGTGGGTTCAGGATTTTTTTTTCTTTTATGGTTCAAGTTAGATTTTATTCCTCTTTTATGTATTTATAGATAGAAGCATGGAAATAATTCATTCCTATAAATACATCAGTGTGACGGGAAGATCTTTTTTCTGTTTTATTTTTAAATTTTATTTTTTAAAATTTTGAAATTTTATTTTATTTATTTTTTTATACAGCACGTTATTATTAGTTATGTATTTTATGCATATACATGTATACAGGTCAATCCCAAACTCCCAACTCATCCCACCACCACCACCCCATGGCTTCCCACACTTGGTGTCCATACGTTTGTTCTCTACCTCTGTGTCTCTATTTCTTCCCTGCCAACCAGTTCATCTGTACCATTTTTAGGCTCCACATATATGCGTTAATAGACAATATTTGTTTTCCTCTTTCTGACTTACTTCATTCTGTATGACAGTCTCTCGATCCATCGATGTCTCTACAAATGACCCAGTTTCATTCCTTTTTATGGCCGAGTAATATTCCATTTTATATATGTACCACATCTTTATCCATTCATCTGTCTGTGGGCATTTAGGTTGCTTCCATTACCTGGCTATTGTAAATAGTGCTGCAACGAACATTGTGGTGAATGTGCCTTTTTGAAATACGGTTTTCTCTGGGTATATGCCCAGAAGTGGGATTGCTGGATCAGATGGTAATTCTATTTCTAGTTTTTTTAAGGAAACTCCATACTGTTCTCCATAGTGACTGTATCAATTTACATTCCCACCAATAGTGGAAGAGGGCTCCTTTTGTCCACACCCTCCCCAGAATTGGTTGTTTGTAGATTTTCTGATGATGCTGATTCTAACAGGTGTGAGGTGATACCTCATTGTAGTTTTGATTTGCATTTCTCTAATAATTAGTGCTGTTGAGCAGCTTTTCATGTGCGTCTTGGCCATCTCTGTGTCTCCTTTGAAGAAACGTCTCTTTAGATCTTCTGCCCATTTTTTTGGGTTGTTTGTTTTTTTTAATATTAAGCTGCATGAGCTGTTTATATATATTGGAGATTAAACCTCTGTCCATTGATTCGTCTGCAACCATTTTCGCCCATTCTGAGGGGTGCCTTTTTCCATTCCCGTGTTTTTTAACAAAAAAGGAAAGAAAGGAAAAGAAGCAGAACACTAATGTGCGTAAAATATGCCTTTTGAAACGGTCGTTTTGAAATATGGACGTCCTTTGAATTTTTTGGTCGATATGTGACCCCAGGATTTGTTTTCAGGGCAGGTGTCATTTACAGGCCTGCAATTATTTTGAATATCAACTGACCATTAGCGTTGGGATTAAAGCTGCTGTTGTGTGAAACGGCCACAAGGTGGCAGCAGTTCACCCTTACCAAATCTGGTTACTAGGGCAAGAGAGCCTCAGTGGAAGTGGTGTTCTAGATTGGAGTTTAGAATGGAATGTGCCAGGAGAAAGCCCCTCACGTTTGTCTCACTACTTCTTGTTCGTGTTTTTAATTTAATTTTAAATTTTTTATTACAGCAAGTTTGATTACAATGTTTGGCTTGTTGTAGGTGTGGAAGATGTGGTTCTTTTACACATATACAGATGTCTGTTCTTCCTGGGATCCTTTTCCCATGTACGTTATGACAGAATGTTGAGTAGTCCTCTCTTGGTATTCTGTAGGTCTTTGGTGATTATATATGTCACCTGTGTTTGTATATGTCTGTTAACCCCGATATCGTAATGAAACCAATCCTCACACCTTTCCATTGGTGAACCATAAGTTTGTTTAATGAATCTGTGATTGCCCTTCTCCGTGGAAATATCTGCCCTGGTATCCATTTTTAGGTAACACCTATAAGTGATATGATATGTGTCTTTCACTTTCTGACTTACTACAAGTCACGTGATGACTTCTAGACTCATCTACGGTGCTGCAAATGGCATTGTGTCCTTTTTTCCCTTTGCTTCTCTTCTGACTTAGCGGGGTCCATTTTCAACAATGTGATTCCCTGAGGGTTGTGGATTAGCTGACCTGGGCAGCCTTACCCTGCCGGCCCGCCCTCCCCAGGTGTGCCTCGTTGAGGTCAATATAAACAGCGCTCCAGGAAGCAATAGCCCCTGAAGCTGTGCCTGACTCCATATTGTCTGCCCCGTCAGCAGTCTCGGGGCTGTGCTGGTGGGAGGGAGTGAGGGGCCACAGCTTTGTGGGTGGCCCTGTGTGAGTGGGGTTCTGCTGGCCTTTCTGCAGGAGTTGCCAGGCTGCCGCCTGTATAGAAGAGGTTGTGTCACCCATACCTTCGGCTGGAATTTCTCTCCGGACAGAGGTGAGAATGGAAAAAAGCAGTGGGGGCCGGGACAGGAGGGGTATCTCAGGCAGGGCAATGGAAAGCTTCTGGAAGAGCGCCCGGGGCCAGGACCACCCTGGCTGGCCTGCAGGCACCAAGTTGGCCTGCGTGCTGTCACTGGTGTGGCTCCACGGTCCTTCCTCTAGGCTTTCAAGCCCTTGTACATATTCAGGTGTTTTACCTGGAAAGGGTGGGAACAGTTCAGCAGCAGCTGGCCTGGGGCTCAGCTCACGTTTACTCACAGATGCCTCGGCACGGTCCCCCAGCTTTGCAATGAGGACGCTCCTTGCGTGGGGGGTGGGTTGCTGGCTGTATGGGAGATGATTCCCCACCTCTGACCAATTTCAGAATTGTTTACCACTGGAGCAAGTGCCCTGATAGGGTTTTCCTCTGTATAACTCGTGGGTTCAGGATTTTTTTTTCTTTTATGGTTCAAGTTAGATTTTATTCCTCTTTTATGTATTTATAGATAGAAGCATGGAAATAATTCATTCCTATAAATACATCTGTGTGACGGGAAGAACTTTTTTCTGTTTTATTTTTAAATTTTATTTTTTAAAATTTTGAAATTTTATTTTATTTATTTTTTTTATACAGCACGTTATTATTAGTTATGTATTTTATGCATATACATGTATACAGGTCAATCCCAAACTCCCAACTCATCCCACCACCACCACCCCATGGCTTCCCACACTTGGTGTCCATACGTTTGTTCTCTACCTCTGTGTCTCTATTTCTTCCCTGCAAACCAGTTCATCTGTACCATTTTTAGGCTCCACATATATGCGTTAATAGACAATATTTGTTTTCCTCTTTCTGACTTATTTCATTCTTTATGACAGTCTCTCGATCCATCGATGTCTCTACAAATGACCCAGTTTCATTCCTTTTTATGGCCGAGTAATATTCCATTTTATATATGTACCACATCTTTATCCATTCATCTGTCTGTGGGCATTTAGGTTGCTTCCATTACCTGGCTATTGTAAATAGTGCTGCAACGAACATTGTGGTGAATGTGCCTTTTTGAAATACGGTTTTCTCTGGGTATATGCCCAGATGTGGGATTGCTGGATCAGATGGTAATTCTATTTCTAGATTTTTTAAGGAAACTCCATACTGTTCTCCATAGTGACTGTATCAATTTACATTCCCACCAATTGTGGAAAAGGGCTGCTTTTGTCCACACCCTCCCCAGAATTGGTTGTTTGTAGATTTTCTGATGATGCTGATTCTAACAGGTGTGAGGTGATACCTCATTGTAGTTTTGATTTGCATTTCTCTAATAATTAGTGCTGTTGAGCCGCTTTTCATGTGCGTCTTGGCCATCTCTGTGTCTCCTTTGAAGAAACGTCTCTTTAGATCTTCTGCCCATTTTTTTTGGGTTGTTTGTTTTTTTTAATATTAAGCTGCATGAGCTGTTTATATATATTGGAGATTAAACCTCTGTCCATTGATTCGTCTGCAACCATTTTCGCCCATTCTGAGGGGTGCCTTTTTCCATTCCCGTGTTTTTTAACAAAAAAGGAAAGAAAGGAAAAGAAGCAGAACACTAATGTGCGTAAAATATGCCTTTTGAAACGGTCGTTTGGAAATATGGACGTCCTTTGAATTTTTTGGTCGATATGTGACCCCAGGATTTGTTTTCAGGGCAGGTGTCATTTACAGGCCTGCAATGATTTTGAATATCAACTGACCATTAGCGTTGGGATTAAAGCTGCTGTTGTGTGAAACGGCCACAAGGTGGCAGCAGTTCACCCTTACCAAATCTGGTTACTAGGGCAAGAGAGCCTCAGTGGAAGTGGTGTTCTAGATTGGAGTTTAGAATGGAATGTGCCAGGAGAAAGCCCCTCACGTTTGTCTCACTACTTCTTGTTCGTGTTTTTAATTTAATTTTTTGTTTTTTATTACAGCAAGTTTGATTACAATGTTTGGCTTCCTGTAGGTGTGGAAGATGTGGTTCTTTTACACATATACAGATGTCTGTTCTTCCTGGGATCCTTTTCCCATGTACGTTATGACAGAATGTTGAGTAGTCCTCTCTTGGTATTCTGTAGGTCTTTGGTGATTATATATGTCACCTGTGTTTGTATATGTCTGTTAACCCCGATATCGTAATGAAACCAATCCTCACACCTTTCCATTGGTGAACCATAAGTTTGTTTAATGAATCTGTGATTGCCCTTCTCCGTGGAAATATCTGCCCTGGTATCCATTTTTCGGTAACACCTATAAGTGATATGATATGATATGTGTCTTTCACTTTCTGACTTACTACAAGTCACGTGATTACTTCTAGACTCATCTACGGTGCTGCAAATGGCATTGTGTCCTTTTTTCCCTTGGCTTCTCTTCTGCCTTAGCGGGGTCCATTTTCAACAATGTGATTCCCTGAGGGTTGTGGATTGGCTGACCTGGGCAGCCTTACCCTGCCGGCCCGCCCTCCCCAGGTGTGCCTCGTTGAGGTCAATATAAACAGCGCTCCAGTCAGCAATAGCCACTGAAGCTGTGCCTGACTCCATATTCTCTTCCCTGTCAGCAGTCTCGGGGCTGTGCTGGTGGGAGGGAGTGAGGGGCCACAGCTTTGTGGGTGGCCCGGTGTGAGTGGGGTTCTGCTGGCCTTTCTGCAGGAGTTGCCAGGCTGCCGCCTGTAAAGAAGAGGATGTGTCACCCATACCTTCCGCTGGAATTTCTCTCCGGACAGAGGTGAGGAAGGGAAAAATGCAGTGGGGGCCGGGACAGGAGGGGTATCTCAGGCAGGGCAATGGAAAGCTTCTGGAAGAGCGCCCGGGGCCAGGACCACCCTGGCTGGCCTGCAGGCACCAAGTTGGCCTGCGTGCTGTCGCTGGTGTGGCTCCACGGTCCTTCCTCTAGGCTTTCAAGCCCTTGTACATATTCAGGTGTTTTACCTGGAAAGGGTGGGAACAGTTCAGCAGCAGCTGGCCTGGGGCTCAGCTCACGTTTACTCACAGATGCCTCGGCACGGTCCCCCAGCTTTGCAATGAGGACGCTCCTTGCGTGGGGGGTGGGTTGCTGGCTGTATGGGAGATGATTCCCCACCTCTGACCAATTTCAGAATTGTTTACCACTGGAGCAAGTGCCCTGATAGGGTTTTCCTCTGTATAACTCGTGGGTTCAGGATTTTTTTTTCTTTTATGGTTCAAGTTAGATTTTATTCCTCTTTTATGTATTTATAGATAGAAGCATGGAAATAATTCATTCCTATAAATACATCTGTGTGACGGGAAGAACATTTTTCTGTTTTATTTTTAAATTTTACTTTTTAAAATTTTGAAATTTTATTTTATTTATTTTCTTTTTTATACAGCACGTTATTATTAGTTATGTATTTTATGCATATACATGTATACAGGTCAATCCCAAACTCCCAACTCATCCCACCACCACCACCCCATGGCTTCCCACACTTGGTGTCCATACGTTTGTTCTCTACCTCTGTGTCTCTATTTCTTCCCTGCCAACCAGTTCATCTGTACCATTTTTAGGCTCCACATATATGCGTTAATAGACAATATTTGTTTTCCTCTTTCTGACTTACTTCATTCTGTATGACAGTCTCTCGATCCATCGATGTCTCTACAAATGACCCAGTTTCATTCCTTTTTATGGCCGAGTAATATTCCATTTTATATATGTACCACATCTTTATCCATTCATCTGTCTGTGGGCATTTAGGTTGCTTCCATTACCTGGCTATTGTAAATAGTGCTGCAACGAACATTGTGGTGAATGTGCCTTTTTGAAATACGGTTTTCTCTGGGTATATGCCCAGAAGTGGGATTGCTGGATCAGATGGTAATTCTATTTCTAGATTTTTTAAGGAAACTCCATACTGTTCTCCATAGTGACTGTATCAATTTACATTCCCACCAATTGTGGAAAAGGGCTGCTTTTGTCCACACCCTCCCCAGAATTGGTTGTTTGTAGATTTTCTGATGATGCTGATTCTAACAGGTGTGAGGTGATACCTCATTGTAGTTTTGATTTGCATTTCTCTAATAATTAGTGCTGTTGAGCAGCTTTTCATGTGCGTCTTGGCCATCTCTGTGTCTCCTTTGAAGAAACGTCTCTTTAGATCTTCTGCCCATTTTTTTGGGTTGTTTGTTTTTTTTAATATTAAGCTGCATGAGCTGTTTATATATATTGGAGATTAAACCTCTGTCCATTGATTC
The DNA here is from genome assembly GCF_964341445.2 of Mesoplodon mirus. Taxonomy (NCBI): domain Eukaryota; kingdom Metazoa; phylum Chordata; class Mammalia; order Artiodactyla; family Ziphiidae; genus Mesoplodon; species Mesoplodon mirus. The sequence goes on along the minus strand of NW_028295764.1, from coordinate 1,590,093 downwards.
GTCTGCAACCATTTTCGCCCATTCTGAGGGGTGCCTTTTTCCATTCCCGTGTTTTTTAACAAAAAAGGAAAGAAAGGAAAAGAAGCAGAACACTAATGTGCGTAAAATATGCCTTTTGAAACGGTCGTTTTGAAATATGGACGTCCTTTGAATTTTTTGGTCGATATGTGACCCCAGGATTTGTTTTCAGGGCAGGTGTCATTTACAGGCCTGCAATTATTTTGAATATCAACTGACCATTAGCGTTGGGATTAAAGCTGCTGTTGTGTGAAACGGCCACAAGGTGGCAGCAGTTCACCCTTACCAAATCTGGTTACTAGGGCAAGAGAGCCTCAGTGGAAGTGGTGTTCTAGATTGGAGTTTAGAATGGAATGTGCCAGGAGAAAGCCCCTCACGTTTGTCTCACTACTTCTTGTTCGTGTTTTTAATTTAATTTTAAATTTTTTATTACAGCAAGTTTGATTACAATGTTTGACTTGTTGTAGGTGTGGAAGATGTGGTTCTTTTACACATATACAGATGTCTGTTCTTCCTGGGATCCTTTTCCCATGTACGTTATGACAGAATGTTGAGTAGTCCTCTCTTGGTATTCTGTAGGTCTTTGGTGATTATATATGTCACCTGTGTTTGTATATGTCTGTTAACCCCGATATCGTAATGAAACCAATCCTCACACCTTTCCATTGGTGAACCATAAGTTTGTTTAATGAATCTGTGATTGCCCTTCTCCGTGGAAATATCTGCCCTGGTATCCATTTTTAGGTAACACCTATAAGTGATATGATATGTGTCTTTCACTTTCTGACTTACTACAAGTCACGTGATGACTTCTAGACTCATCTACGGTGCTGCAAATGGCATTGTGTCCTTTTTTCCCTTTGCTTCTCTTCTGACTTAGCGGGGTCCATTTTCAACAATGTGATTCCCTGAGGGTTGTGGATTAGCTGACCTGGGCAGCCTTACCCTGCCGGCCCGCCCTCCCCAGGTGTGCCTCGTTGAGGTCAATATAAACAGCGCTCCAGGAAGCAATAGCCCCTGAAGCTGTGCCTGACTCCATATTGTCTGCCCCGTCAGCAGTCTCGGGGCTGTGCTGGTGGGAGGGAGTGAGGGGCCACAGCTTTGTGGGTGGCCCTGTGTGAGTGGGGTTCTGCTGGCCTTTCTGCAGGAGTTGCCAGGCTGCCGCCTGTATAGAAGAGGTTGTGTCACCCATACCTTCGGCTGGAATTTCTCTCCGGACAGAGGTGAGAATGGAAAAAAGCAGTGGGGGCCGGGACAGGAGGGGTATCTCAGGCAGGGCAATGGAAAGCTTCTGGAAGAGCGCCCGGGGCCAGGACCACCCTGGCTGGCCTGCAGGCACCAAGTTGGCCTGCGTGCTGTCACTGGTGTGGCTCCACGGTCCTTCCTCTAGGCTTTCAAGCCCTTGTACATATTCAGGTGTTTTACCTGGAAAGGGTGGGAACAGTTCAGCAGCAGCTGGCCTGGGGCTCAGCTCACGTTTACTCACAGATGCCTCGGCACGGTCCCCCAGCTTTGCAATGAGGACGCTCCTTGCGTGGGGGGTGGGTTGCTGGCTGTATGGGAGATGATTCCCCACCTCTGACCAATTTCAGAATTGTTTACCACTGGAGCAAGTGCCCTGATAGGGTTTTCCTCTGTATAACTCGTGGGTTCAGGATTTTTTTTTCTTTTATGGTTCAAGTTAGATTTTATTCCTCTTTTATGTATTTATAGATAGAAGCATGGAAATAATTCATTCCTATAAATACATCTGTGTGACGGGAAGAACTTTTTTCTGTTTTATTTTTAAATTTTATTTTTTAAAATTTTGAAATTTTATTTTATTTATTTTTTTTATACAGCACGTTATTATTAGTTATGTATTTTATGCATATACATGTATACAGGTCAATCCCAAACTCCCAACTCATCCCACCACCACCACCCCATGGCTTCCCACACTTGGTGTCCATACGTTTGTTCTCTACCTCTGTGTCTCTATTTCTTCCCTGCAAACCAGTTCATCTGTACCATTTTTAGGCTCCACATATATGCGTTAATAGACAATATTTGTTTTCCTCTTTCTGACTTATTTCATTCTTTATGACAGTCTCTCGATCCATCGATGTCTCTACAAATGACCCAGTTTCATTCCTTTTTATGGCCGAGTAATATTCCATTTTATATATGTACCACATCTTTATCCATTCATCTGTCTGTGGGCATTTAGGTTGCTTCCATTACCTGGCTATTGTAAATAGTGCTGCAACGAACATTGTGGTGAATGTGCCTTTTTGAAATACGGTTTTCTCTGGGTATATGCCCAGATGTGGGATTGCTGGATCAGATGGTAATTCTATTTCTAGATTTTTTAAGGAAACTCCATACTGTTCTCCATAGTGACTGTATCAATTTACATTCCCACCAATTGTGGAAAAGGGCTGCTTTTGTCCACACCCTCCCCAGAATTGGTTGTTTGTAGATTTTCTGATGATGCTGATTCTAACAGGTGTGAGGTGATACCTCATTGTAGTTTTGATTTGCATTTCTCTAATAATTAGTGCTGTTGAGCCGCTTTTCATGTGCGTCTTGGCCATCTCTGTGTCTCCTTTGAAGAAACGTCTCTTTAGATCTTCTGCCCATTTTTTTTGGGTTGTTTGTTTTTTTTAATATTAAGCTGCATGAGCTGTTTATATATATTGGAGATTAAACCTCTGTCCATTGATTCGTCTGCAACCATTTTCGCCCATTCTTAGGGGTGCCTTTTTCCATTCCCGTGTTTTTTAACAAAAAAGGAAAGAAAGGAAAAGAAGCAGAACACTAATGTGCGTAAAATATGCCTTTTGAAACGGTCGTTTGGAAATATGGACGTCCTTTAAATTTTTTGGTCGATATGTGACCCCAGGATTTGTTTTCAGGGCAGGTGTCATTTACAGGCCTGCAATGATTTTGAATATCAACTGACCATTAGCATTGGGATTAAAGCTGCTGTTGTGTGAAACGGCCACAAGGTGGCAGCAGTTCACCCTTACCAAATCTGGTTACTAGGGCAAGAGAGCCTCAGTGGAAGTGGTGTTCTAGATTGGAGTTTAGAATGGAATGTGCCAGGAGAAAGCCCCTCACGTTTGTCTCACTACTTCTTGTTCGTGTTTTTAATTTAATTTTAAATTTTTTATTACAGCAAGTTTGATTACAATGTTTGGCTTGTTGTAGGTGTGGAAGATGTGGTTCTTTTACACATATACAGATGTCTGTTCTTCCTGGGATCCTTTTCCCATGTACGTTATGACAGAATGTTGAGTAGTCCTCTCTTGGTATTCTGTAGGTCTTTGGTGATTATATATGTCACCTGTGTTTGTATATGTCTGTTAACCCCGATATCGTAATGAAACCAATCCTCACACCTTTCCATTGGTGAACCATAAGTTTGTTTAATGAATCTGTGATTGCCCTTCTCCGTGGAAATATCTGCCCTGGTATCCATTTTTAGGTAACACCTATAAGTGATATGATATGTGTCTTTCACTTTCTGACTTACTACAAGTCACGTGATGACTTCTAGACTCATCTACGGTGCTGCAAATGGCATTGTGTCCTTTTTTCCCTTTGCTTCTCTTCTGACTTAGCGGGGTCCATTTTCAACAATGTGATTCCCTGAGGGTTGTGGATTAGCTGACCTGGGCAGCCTTACCCTGCCGGCCCGCCCTCCCCAGGTGTGCCTCGTTGAGGTCAATATAAACAGCGCTCCAGGAAGCAATAGCCCCTGAAGCTGTGCCTGACTCCATATTGTCTGCCCCGTCAGCAGTCTCGGGGCTGTGCTGGTGGGAGGGAGTGAGGGGCCACAGCTTTGTGGGTGGCCCTGTGTGAGTGGGGTTCTGCTGGCCTTTCTGCAGGAGTTGCCAGGCTGCCGCCTGTATAGAAGAGGTTGTGTCACCCATACCTTCGGCTGGAATTTCTCTCCGGACAGAGGTGAGAATGGAAAAAAGCAGTGGGGGCCGGGACAGGAGAGGTATCTCAGGCAGGGCAATGGAAAGCTTCTGGAAGAGCGCCCGGGGCCAGGACCACCCTGGCTGGCCTGCAGGCACCAAGTTGGCCTGCGTGCTGTCACTGGTGTGGCTCCACGGTCCTTCCTCTAGGCTTTCAAGCCCTTGTACATATTCAGGTGTTTTACCTGGAAAGGGTGGGAACAGTTCAGCAGCAGCTGGCCTGGGGCTCAGCTCACGTTTACTCACAGATGCCTCGGCACGGTCCCCCAGCTTTGCAATGAGGACGCTCCTTGCGTGGGGGGTGGGTTGCTGGCTGTATGGGAGATGATTCCCCACCTCTGACCAATTTCAGAATTGTTTACCACTGGAGCAAGTGCCCTGATAGGGTTTTCCTCTGTATAACTCGTGGGTTCAGGATTTTTTTTTCTTTTATGGTTCAAGTTAGATTTTATTCCTCTTTTATGTATTTATAGATAGAAGCATGGAAATAATTCATTCCTATAAATACATCTGTGTGACGGGAAGAACTTTTTTCTGTTTTATTTTTAAATTTTATTTTTTAAAATTTTGAAATTTTATTTTATTTATTTTTTTTATACAGCACGTTATTATTAGTTATGTATTTTATGCATATACATGTATACAGGTCAATCCCAAACTCCCAACTCATCCCACCACCACCACCCCATGGCTTCCCACACTTGGTGTCCATACGTTTGTTCTCTACCTCTGTGTCTCTATTTCTTCCCTGCAAACCAGTTCATCTGTACCATTTTTAGGCTCCACATATATGCGTTAATAGACAATATTTGTTTTCCTCTTTCTGACTTATTTCATTCTTTATGACAGTCTCTCGATCCATCGATGTCTCTACAAATGACCCAGTTTCATTCCTTTTTATGGCCGAGTAATATTCCATTTTATATATGTACCACATCTTTATCCATTCATCTGTCTGTGGGCATTTAGGTTGCTTCCATTACCTGGCTATTGTAAATAGTGCTGCAACGAACATTGTGGTGAATGTGCCTTTTTGAAATACGGTTTTCTCTGGGTATATGCCCAGATGTGGGATTGCTGGATCAGATGGTAATTCTATTTCTAGATTTTTTAAGGAAACTCCATACTGTTCTCCATAGTGACTGTATCAATTTACATTCCCACCAATTGTGGAAAAGGGCTGCTTTTGTCCACACCCTCCCCAGAATTGGTTGTTTGTAGATTTTCTGATGATGCTGATTCTAACAGGTGTGAGGTGATACCTCATTGTAGTTTTGATTTGCATTTCTCTAATAATTAGTGCTGTTGAGCCGCTTTTCATGTGCGTCTTGGCCATCTCTGTGTCTCCTTTGAAGAAACGTCTCTTTAGATCTTCTGCCCATTTTTTTTGGGTTGTTTGTTTTTTTTAATATTAAGCTGCATGAGCTGTTTATATATATTGGAGATTAAACCTCTGTCCATTGATTCATCTGCAACCATTTTCGCCCATTCTTAGGGGTGCCTTTTTCCATTCCCGTGTTTTTTAACAAAAAAGGAAAGAAAGGAAAAGAAGCAGAACACTAATGTGCGTAAAATATGCCTTTTGAAACGGTCGTTTGGAAATATGGACGTCCTTTGAATTTTTTGGTCGATATGTGACCCCAGGATTTGTTTTCAGGGCAGGTGTCATTTACAGGCCTGCAATGATTTTGAATATCAACTGACCATTAGCGTTGGGATTAAAGCTGCTGTTGTGTGAAACGGCCACAAGGTGGCAGCAGTTCACCCTTACCAAATCTGGTTACTAGGGCAAGAGAGCCTCAGTGGAAGTGGTGTTCTAGATTGGAGTTTAGAATGGAATGTGCCAGGAGAAAGCCCCTCACGTTTGTCTCACTACTTCTTGTTCGTGTTTTTAATTTAATTTTTTGTTTTTTATTACAGCAAGTTTGATTACAATGTTTGGCTTGCTGTAGGTGTGGAAGATGTGGTTCTTTTACACATATACAGATGTCTGTTCTTCCTGGGATCCTTTTCCCATGTACGTTATGACAGAATGTTGAGTAGTCCTCTCTTGGTATTCTGTAGGTCTTTGGTGATTATATATGTCACCTGTGTTTGTATATGTCTGTTAACCCCGATATCGTAATGAAACCAATCCTCACACCTTTCCATTGGTGAACCATAAGTTTGTTTAATGAATCTGTGATTGCCCTTCTCCGTGGAAATATCTGCCCTGGTATCCATTTTTCGGTAACACCTATAAGTGATATGATATGATATGTGTCTTTCACTTTCTGACTTACTACAAGTCACGTGATTACTTCTAGACTCATCTACGGTGCTGCAAATGGCATTGTGTCCTTTTTTCCCTTGGCTTCTCTTCTGCCTTAGCGGGGTCCATTTTCAACAATGTGATTCCCTGAGGGTTGTGGATTGGCTGACCTGGGCAGCCTTACCCTGCCGGCCCGCCCTCCCCAGGTGTGCCTCGTTGAGGTCAATATAAACAGCGCTCCAGTCAGCAATAGCCACTGAAGCTGTGCCTGACTCCATATTCTCTTCCCTGTCAGCAGTCTCCGGGCTGTGCTGGTGGGAGGGAGTGAGGGGCCACAGCTTTGTGGGTGGCCCGGTGTGAGTGGGGTTCTGCTGGCCTTTCTGCAGGAGTTGCCAGGCTGCCGCCTGTAAAGAAGAGGTTGTGTCACCCATACCTTCCGCTGGAATTTCTCTCCGGACAGAGGTGAGGAAGGAAAAAATGCAGTGGGGGCCGGGACAGGAGGGGTATCTCAGGCAGGGCAATGGAAAGCTTCTGGAAGAGCGCCCGGGGCCAGGACCACCCTGGCTGGCCTGCAGGCACCAAGTTGGCCTGCGTGCTGTCGCTGGTGTGGCTCCACGGTCCTTCCTCTAGGCTTTCAAGCCCTTGTACATATTCAGGTGTTTTACCTGGAAAGGGTGGGAACAGTTCAGCAGCAGCTGGCCTGGGGCTCAGCTCACGTTTACTCACAGATGCCTCGGCACGGTCCCCAAGCTTTGCAATGAGGACGCTCCTTGCGTGGGGGGTGGGTTGCTGGCTGTATGGGAGATGATTCCCCACCTCTGACCAATTTCAGAATTGTTTACCACTGGAGCAAGTGCCCTGATAGGGTTTTCCTCTGTATAACTCGTGGGTTCAGGATTTTTTTTTCTTTTATGGTTCAAGTTAGATTTTATTCCTCTTTTATGTATTTATAGATAGAAGCATGGAAATAATTCATTCCTATAAATACATCAGTGTGACGGGAAGATCTTTTTTCTGTTTTATTTTTAAATTTTATTTTTTAAAATTTTGAAATTTTATTTTATTTATTTTTTTATACAGCACGTTATTATTAGTTATGTATTTTATGCATATACATGTATACAGGTCAATCCCAAACTCCCAACTCATCCCACCACCACCACCCCATGGCTTCCCACACTTGGTGTCCATACGTTTGTTCTCTACCTCTGTGTCTCTATTTCTTCCCTGCCAACCAGTTCATCTGTACCATTTTTAGGCTCCACATATATGCGTTAATAGACAATATTTGTTTTCCTCTTTCTGACTTACTTCATTCTGTATGACAGTCTCTCGATCCATCGATGTCTCTACAAATGACCCAGTTTCATTCCTTTTTATGGCCGAGTAATATTCCATTTTATATATGTACCACATCTTTATCCATTCATCTGTCTGTGGGCATTTAGGTTGCTTCCATTACCTGGCTATTGTAAATAGTGCTGCAACGAACATTGTGGTGAATGTGCCTTTTTGAAATACGGTTTTCTCTGGGTATATGCCCAGAAGTGGGATTGCTGGATCAGATGGAAATTCTATTTCTAGTTTTTTTAAGGAAACTCCATACTGTTCTCCATAGTGACTGTATCAATTTACATTCCCACCAATAGTGGAAGAGGGCTCCTTTTGTCCACACCCTCCCCAGAATTGCTTGTTTGTAGATATTCTGATGATGCCGATTCTAACAGGTGTGAGGTGATACCTCATTGTAGTTTTGATTTGCATTTCTCTAATAATTAGTGCTGTTGAGCAGCTTTTCATGTGCGTCTTGGCCATCTCTGTGTCTCCTTTGAAGAAACGTCTCTTTAGATCTTCTGCCCATTTTTTTTGGTTGTTTGTTTTTTTAATATTAAGCTGCATGAGCTGTTTATATATATTGGAGATTAAAACTCTGTCCATTGATTCGTTTGCCACGATTTTCACCCATTCTGAGGGAGGCCTTTTTCCATTCCCGTTTTTTTAACAAAAAAGGAAAGAAAGGAAAAGAAGCAGAACACTAATGTGCGTAAAATATGCCTTTTGAAACGGTCGTTTTGAAATATGGACGTCCTTTGAATTTTTTGGTCGATATGTGACCCCAGGATTTGTTTTCAGGGCAGGTGTCATTTACAGGCCTGCAATGATTTTGAATATCAACTGACCATTAGCATTGGGATTAAAGCTGCTGTTGTGTGAAACGGCCACAAGGTGGCAGCAGTTCACCCTTACCAAATCTGGTTACTAGGGCAAGAGAGCCTCAGTGGAAGTGGTGTTCTAGATTGGAGTTTAGAATGGAATGTGCCAGGAGAAAGCCCCTCACGTTTGTCTCACTACTTCTTGTTCGTGTTTTTAATTTAATTTTAAATTTTTTATTACAGCAAGTTTGATTACAATGTTTGGCTTGTTGTAGGTGTGGAAGATGTGGTTCTTTTACACATATACAGATGTCTGTTCTTCCTGGGATCCTTTTCCCATGTACGTTATGACAGAATGTTGAGTAGTCCTCTCTTGGTATTCTGTAGGTCTTTGGTGATTATATATGTCACCTGTGTTTGTATATGTCTGTTAACCCCGATATCGTAATGAAACCAATCCTCACACCTTTCCATTGGTGAACAATAAGTTTGTTTAATGAATCTGTGATTGCCCTTCTCCGTGGAAATATCTGCCCTGGTATCCATTTTTCGGTAACACCTATAAGTGAAATGATATGATATGTGTCTTTCACTTTCTGACTTACTACAAGTCACGTGATTACTTCTAGACTCATCTACGGTGCTGCAAATGGCATTGTGTCCTTTTTTCCCTTGGCTTCTCTTCTGCCTTAGCAGGGTCCATTTTCAACAATGTGATTCCCTGAGGGTTGTGGAATAGCTGACCTGGGCAGCCTTACCCTGCCGGCCCGCCCTCCCCAGGTGTGCCTCGTTGAGGTCAATATAAACAGCGCTCCAGGCAGCAATAGCCCCTGAAGCTGTGCCTGCCTCCATATTCTCTGCCCCGTCAGCAGTCTCGGGGCTGTGCTGGTGGGAGGGAGTGAGGGGCCACAGCTTTGTGGTTGGCCTGGTGTGAGTGGGGTTCTGCTGGCCTTTCTGCAGGAGTTGCCAGGCTGCCGCCTGTAAAGGAGAGGTTGTGTCACCCATACCTTCCGCTGGAATTTCTCTCCGGACAGAGGTGAGGATGGAAAAAAGCAGTGGGGGCCGGGACAGGAGGGGTATCTCAGGCAGGGCAATGGAAAGCTTCTGGAAGAGCGCCCGGGGCCAGGACCACCCTGGCTGGCCTGCAGGCACCAAGTTGGCCTGCGTGCTGTCGCTGGTGTGGCTCCACGGTCCTTCCTCTAGGCTTTCAAGCCCTTGTACATATTCAGGTGTTTTACCTGGAAAGGGTGGGAACAGTTCAGCAGCAGCTGGCCTGGGGCTCAGCTCACGTTTACTCACAGATGCCTCGGCACGGTCCCCCAGCTTTGCAATGAGGACGCTCCTTGCATGGGGGGTGGGTTGCTGGCTGTATGGGAGATGATTCCCCACCTCTGACCAATTTCAGAATTGTTTACCACTGGAGCAAGTGCCCTGATAGGGTTTTCCTCTGTATAACTCGTGGGTTCAGGATTTTTTTTTCTTTTATGGTTCAAGTTAGATTTTATTCCTCTTTTATGTATTTATAGATAGAAGCAAGGAAATAATTCATTCCTATAAATACATCTGTGTGACGGGAAGAACTTTTTTCTGTTTTATTTTTAAATTTTATTTTTTAAAATTGTGAAATTTTATTTTATTTATTTTTTTTATACAGCACGTTATTATTAGTTATGTATTTTATGCATATACATGTATACAGGTCAATCCCAAACTCCCAACTCATCCCACCACCACCACCCCATGGCTTCCCACACTTGGTGTCCATACGTTTGTTCTCTACCTCTGTGTCTCTATTTCTTCCCTGCAAACCAGTTCATCTGTACCATTTTTAGGCTCCACATATATGCGTTAATAGACAATATTTGTTTTCCTCTTTCTGACTTACTTCATTCTGTATGACAGTCTCTCGATCCATCGATGTCTCTACAAATGACCCAGTTTCATTCCTTTTTATGGCCGAGTAATATTCCATTTTATATATGTACCACATCTTTATCCATTCATCTGTCTGTGGGCATTTAGGTTGCTTCCATTACCTGGCTATTGTAAATAGTGCTGCAACGAACATTGTGGTGAATGTGCCTTTTTGAAATACGGTTTTCTCTGGGTATATGCCCAGAAGTGGGATTGCTGGATCCGATGGTAATTCTATTTCTAGATTTTTTAAGGAAACTCCATACTGTTCTCCATAGTGACTGTATCAATTTACATTCCCACCAATTGTGGAAAAGGGCTGCTTTTGTCCACACCCTCCCCAGAATTGGTTGTTTGTAGATTTTCTGATGATGCTGATTCTAACAGGTGTGAGGTGATACCTCATTGTAGTTTTGATTTGCATTTCTCTAATAATTAGTGCTGTTGAGCAGCTTTTCATGTGTGTCTTGGCCATCTCTGTGTCTCCTTTGAAGAAACGTCTCTTTAGATCTTCTGCCCATTTTTTTTGGGTTGTTTGTTTTTTTTAATATTAAGCTGCATGAGCTGTTTATATATATTGGAGATTAAACCTCTGTCCATTGATTCGTCTGCAACTATTTTCGCCCATTCTGAGGGATGCCTTTTTCCATTCCCGTGTTTTTTAACAAAAAAGGAAAGAAAGGAAAAGAAGCAGAACACTAATGTGCGTAAAATATGCCTTTTGAAACGGTCGTTTTGAAATATGGACGTCCTTTGAATTTTTTGGTCGATATGTGACCCCAGGATTTGTTTTCAGGGCAGGTGTCATTTACAGGCCTGCAATGATTTTGAATATCAACTGACCATTAGCGTTGGGATTAAAGCTGCTGTTGTGTGAAACGGCCACAAGGTGGCAGCAGTTCACCCTTACCAAATCTGGTTACTAGGGCAAGAGAGCCTCAGTGGAAGTGGTGTTCTAGATTGGAGTTTAGAATGGAATGTGCCAGGAGAAAGCCCCTCACGTTTGTCTCACTACTTCTTGTTCGTGTTTTTAATTTAATTTTTAATTTTTTATTACAGCAAGTTTGATTACAATGTTTGGCTTGTTGTAGGTGTGGAAGATGTGGTTCTTTTACACATATACAGATGTCTGTTCTTCCTGGGATCCTTTTCCCATGTACGTTATGACAGAATGTTGAGTAGTCCTCTCTTGGTATTCTGTAGGTCTTTGGTGATTATATATGTCACCTGTGTTTGTATATGTCTGTTAACCCCGATATCGTAATGAAACCAATCCTCACACCTTTCCATTGGTGAACCATAAGTTTGTTTAATGAATCTGTGATTGCCCTTCTCCGTGGAAATATCTGCCCTGGTATCCATTTTTAGGTAACACCTATAAGTGATATGATATGTGTCTTTCACTTTCTGACTTACTACAAGTCACGTGATGACTTCTAGACTCATCTACGGTGCTGCAAATGGCATTGTGTCCTTTTTTCCCTTGGCTTCTCTTCTGCCTTAGCGGGGTCCATTTTCAACAATGTGATTCCCTGAGGGTTTTGGATTAGCTGACCTGGGCAGCCTTACCTTGCCGGCCCGCCCTCCCCAGGTGTGCCTCGTTGAGGTCAATATAAACAGCGCTCCAGGCAGCAATAGCCCCTGAAGCTGTGCCTGCCTCCATATTCTCTGCCCCGTCAGCAGTCTCGGTGCTGTGCTGGTGGGAGGGAGTGAGGGGCCACAGCTTTGTGGTTGGCCTGGTGTGAGTGGGGTTCTGCTGGCCTTTCTGCAGGAGTTGCCAGGCTGCCGCCTGTAAAGGAGAGGTTGTGTCACCCATACCTTCCGCTGGAATTTCTCTCCGGACAGAGGTGAGGATGGAAAAAAGCAGTGGGTGCCGGGACAGGAGGGATATCTCAGGCAGGGCAATGGAAAGCTTCTGGAAGAGCTCCCGGGGCCAGGACCACCCTGGCTGGCCTGCAGGCACCAAGTTGGCCTGCGTGCTGTCGCTGGTGTGGCTCCACGGTCCTTCCTCTAGGCTTTCAAGCCCTTGTACATATTCAGGTGTTTTACCTGGAAAGGGTGGGAACAGTTCAGCAGCAGCTGGCCTGGGGCTCAGCTCACGTTTACTCACAGATGCCTCGGCACGGTCCCCCAGCTTTGCAATGAGGACGCTCCTTGCGTGGGGGGTGGGTTGCTGGCTGTATGGGAGATGATTCCCCACCTCTGACCAATTTCAGAATTGTTTACCACTGGAGCAAGTGCCCTGATAGGGTTTTCCTCTGTATAACTCGTGGGTTCAGGATTTTTTTTTCTTTTATGGTTCAAGTTAGATTTTATTCCTCTTTTATGTATTTATAGATAGAAGCAAGGAAATAATTCATTCCTATAAATACATCTGTGTGACGGGAAGAACTTTTTTCTGTTTTATTTTTAAATTTTACTTTTTAAAATTGTGAAATTTTATTTTATTTATTTTTTTTATACAGCACGTTATTATTAGTTATGTATTTTATGCATATACATGTATACAGGTCAATCCCAAACTCCCAACTCATCCCACCACCACCACCCCATGGCTTCCCACACTTGGTGTCCATACGTTTGTTCTCTACCTCTGTGTCTCTATTTCTTCCCTGCAAACCAGTTCATCTGTACCATTTTTAGGCTCCACATATATGCGTTAATATACAATATTTGTTTTCCTCTTTCTGACTTACTTCATTCTTTATGACAGTCTCTCGATCCATCGATGTCTCTACAAATGACCCAGTTTCATTCCTTTTTATGGCCGAGTAATATTCCATTTTATATATGTACCACATCTTTATCCATTCATCTGTCTGTGGGCATTTAGGTTGCTTCCATTACCTGGCTATTGTAAATAGTGCTGCAACGAACATTGTGGTGAATGTGCCTTTTTGAAATACGGTTTTCTCTGGGTATATGCCCAGATGTGGGATTGCTGGATCAGATGGTAATTCTATTTCTAGATTTTTTAAGGAAACTCCATACTGTTCTCCGTAGTGACTGTATCAATTTACATTCCCACCAATTGTGGAAAAGGGCTGCTTTTGTCCACACCCTCCCCAGAATTGGTTGTTTGTAGATTTTCTGATGATGCTGATTCTAACAGGTGTGAGGTGATACCTCATAGTAGTTTTGATTTGCATTTCTCTAAAAATTAGTGCTGTTGAGCAGCTTTTCATGTGCGTCTTGGCCATCTCTGTGTCTCCTTTGAAGAAACGTCTCTTTAGATCTTCTGCCCATTTTTTTGGGTTTTTTTTTAATATTAAGCTGCATGAGCTGTTTATATATATTGGAGATTAAACCTCTGTCCATTGATTCGTTTGCCACGATTTTCTCCCATTCTGAGGGATGCCTTTTTCCATTCCCGTCTTTTTTAACAAAAAAGGAAAGAAAGGAAAAGAAGCCGAACACTAATGTGCGTAAAATATGCCTTTTGAAACGGTCGTTTTGAAATAAGGACGTCCTTTGAATTTTTTGGTCGATATGTGACCCCAGGATTTGTTTTCAGGGCAGGTGTCATTTACAGGCCTGCAATGATTTTGAATATCAACTGACCATTAGCGTTGGGATTAAAGCTGCTGTTGTGTGAAACGGCCACAAGGTGGCAGCAGTTCACCCTTACCAAATCTGGTTACTAGGGCAAGAGAGCCTCAGTGGAAGTGGTGTTCTAGATTGGAGTTTAGAATGGAATGTGCCAGGAGAAAGCCCCTCACGTTTGTCTCACTACTTCTTGTTCGTGTTTTTAATTTAATTTTTTGTTTTTTATTACAGCAAGTTTGATTACAATGTTTGGCTTGCTGTAGGTGTGGAAGATGTGGTTCTTTTACACATATACAGATGTCTGTTCTTCCTGGGATCCTTTTCCCATGTACGTTATGACAGAATGTTGAGTAGTCCTCTCTTGGTATTCTGTAGGTCATTGGTGATTATATATGTCACCTGTGTTTGTATATGTCTGTTAACCCCGATATCGTAATGAAACCAATCCTCACACCTTTCCATTGGTGAACCATAAGTTTGTTTAATGAATCTGTTATTGCCCTTCTCCATGGAAATATCTGCCCTGGTATCCATTTTTCGGTAACACCTATAAGTGATATGATATGATATGTGTCTTTCACTTTCTGACTTACTACAAGTCACGTGATTACTTCTAGACTCATCTACGGTGCTGCAAATGGCATTGTGTCCTTTTTTCCCTTGGCTTCTCTTCTGCCTTAGCGGGGTCCATTTTCAACAATGTGATTCCCTGAGGGTTGTGGATTGGCTGACCTGGGCAGCCTTACCCTGCCGGCCCGCCCTCCCCAGGTGTGCCTCGTTGAGGTCAATATAAACAGCGCTCCAGGCAGCAATAGCCACTGAAGCTGTGCCTGACTCCATATTCTCTGCCTTGTCAGCAGTCTCGGGGCTGTGCTGGTGGGAGGGAGTGAGGGGCCACAGCTTTGTGGGTGGCCCGGTGTGAGTGGGGTTCTGCTGGCCTTTCTGCAGGAGTTGCCAGGCTGCCGCCTGTAAAGAAGAGGTTGTGTCACCCATACCTTCCGCTGGAATTTCTCTCCGGACAGAGGTGAGGAAGGGAAAAATGCAGTGGGGGCCGGGACAGGAGGGGTATCTCAGGCAGGGCAATGGAAAGCTTCTGGAAGAGCGCCCGGGGCCAGGACCACCCTGGCTGGCCTGCAGGCACCAAGTTGGCCTGCGTGCTGTCGCTGGTGTGGCTCCACGGTCCTTCCTCTAGGCTTTCAAGCCCTTGTACATATTCAGGTGTTTTACCTGGAAAGGGTGGGAACAGTTCAGCAGCAGCTGGCCTGGGGCTCAGCTCACGTTTACTCACAGATGCCTCGGCACGGTCCCCCAGCTTTGCAATGAGGACGCTCCTTGCGTGGGGGGTGGGTTGCTGGCTGTATGGGAGATGATTCCCCACCTCTGACCAATTTCAGAATTGTTTACCACTGGAGCAAGTGCCCTGATAGGGTTTTCCTCTGTATAACTCGTGGGTTCAGGATTTTTTTTTCTTTTATGGTTCAAGTTAGATTTTATTCCTCTTTTATGTATTTATAGATAGAAGCATGGAAATAATTCATTCCTATAAATACATCAGTGTGACGGGAAGAACTTTTTTCTGTTTTATTTTTAAATTTTATTTTTTAAAATTTTGAAATTTTATTTTATTTATTTTTTTATACAGCACGTTATTATTAGTTATGTATTTTATGCATATACATGTATACAGGTCAATCCCAAACTCCCAACTCATCCCACCACCACCACCCCATGGCTTCCCACACTTGGTGTCCATACGTTTGTTCTCTACCTCTGTGTCTCTATTTCTTCCCTGCCAACCAGTTCATCTGTACCATTTTTAGGCTCCACATATATGCGTTAATAGACAATATTTGTTTTCCTCTTTCTGACTTACTTCATTCTGTATGACAGTCTCTCGATCCATCGATGTCTCTACAAATGACCCAGTTTCATTCCTTTTTATGGCCGAGTAATATTCCATTTTATATATGTACCACATCTTTATCCATTCATCTGTCTGTGGGCATTTAGGTTGCTTCCATTACCTGGCTATTGTAAATAGTGCTGCAACGAACATTGTGGTGAATGTGCCTTTTTGAAATACGGTTTTCTCTGGGTATATGCCCAGAAGTGGGATTGCTGGATCCGATGGTAATTCTATTTCTAGATTTTTTAAGGAAACTCCATACTGTTCTCCATAGTGACTGTATCAATTTACATTCCCACCAATTGTGGAAAAGGGCTGCTTTTGTCCACACCCTCCCCAGAATTGGTTGTTTGTAGATTTTCTGATGATGCTGATTCTAACAGGTGTGAGGTGATACCTCATTGTAGTTTTGATTTGCATTTCTCTAATAATTAGTGCTGTTGAGCCGCTTTTCATGTGCGTCTTGGCCATCTCTGTGTCTCCTTTGAAGAAACGTCTCTTTAGATCTTCTGCCCATTTTTTTTGGGTTGTTTGTTTTTTTTAATATTAAGCTGCATGAGCTGTTTATATATATTGGAGATTAAACCTCTGTCCATTGATTCGTCTGCAACTATTTTCGCCCATTCTGAGGGATGCCTTTTTCCATTCCCGTGTTTTTTAACAAAAAAGGAAAGAAAGGAAAAGAAGCAGAACACTAATGTGCGTAAAATATGCCTTTTGAAACGGTCGTTTTGAAATATGGACGTCCTTTGAATTTTTTGGTCGATATGTGACCCCAGGATTTGTTTTCAGGGCAGGTGTCATTTACAGGCCTGCAATGATTTTGAATATCAACTGACCATTAGCGTTGGGATTAAAGCTGCTGTTGTGTGAAACGGCCACAAGGTGGCAGCAGTTCACCCTTACCAAATCTGGTTACTAGGGCAAGAGAGCCTCAGTGGAAGTGGTGTTCTAGATTGGAGTTTAGAATGGAATGTGCCAGGAGAAAGCCCCTCACGTTTGTCTCACTACTTCTTGTTCGTGTTTTTAATTTAATTTTTTGTTTTTTATTACAGCAAGTTTGATTACAATGTTTGGCTTGCTGTAGGTGTGGAAGATGTGGTTCTTTTACACATATACAGATGTCTGTTCTTCCTGGGATCCTTTTCCCATGTACGTTATGACAGAATGTTGAGTAGTCCTCTCTTGGTATTCTGTAGGTCATTGGTGATTATATATGTCACCTGTGTTTGTATATGTCTGTTAACCCCGATATCGTAATGAAACCAATCCTCACACCTTTCCATTGGTGAACCATAAGTTTGTTTAATGAATCTGTTATTGCCCTTCTCCATGGAAATATCTGCCCTGGTATCCATTTTTCGGTAACACCTATAAGTGATATGATATGATATGTGTCTTTCACTTTCTGACTTACTACAAGTCACGTGATTACTTCTAGACTCATCTACGGTGCTGCAAATGGCATTGTGTCCTTTTTTCCCTTGGCTTCTCTTCTGCCTTAGCGGGGTCCATTTTCAACAATGTGATTCCCTGAGGGTTGTGGATTGGCTGACCTGGGCAGCCTTACCCTGCCGGCCCGCCCTCCCCAGGTGTGCCTCGTTGAGGTCAATATAAACAGCGCTCCAGGCAGCAATAGACACTGAAGCTGTGCCTGACTCCATATTCTCTGCCCTGTCAGCAGTCTCGGGGCTGTGCTGGTGGGAGGGAGTGAGGGGCCACAGCTTTGTGGGTGGCCCGGTGTGAGTGGGGTTCTGCTGGCCTTTCTGCAGGAGTTGCCAGGCTGCCGCCTGTAAAGAAGAGGTTGTGTCACCCATACCTTCTGCTGGAATTTCTCTCCGGACAGTGGTGAGGAAGGAAAAAATGCAGTGGGGGCCGGGGCAGGAGGGATATCTCAGGCAGGGCAATGGAAAGCTTCTGGAAGAGCGCCCGGGGCCAGGACCACCCTGGCTGGCCTGCAGGCACCAAGTTGGCCTGCGTGCTGTCGCTGGTGTGGCTCCACGGTCCTTCCTCTAGGCTTTCAAGCCCTTGTACATATTCAGGTGTTTTACCTGGAAAGGGTGGGAACAGTTCAGCAGCAGCTGGCCTGGGGCTCAGCTCACGTTTACTCACAGATGCCTCGGCACGGTCCCCCAGCTTTGCAATGAGGACGCTCCTTGCGTGGGGGGTGGGTTGCTGGCTGTATGGGAGATGATTCCCCACCTCTGACCAATTTCAGAATTGTTTACCACTGGAGCAAGTGCCCTGATAGGGTTTTCCTCTGTATAACTCGTGGGTTCAGGATTTTTTTTTCTTTTATGGTTCAAGTTAGATTTTATTCCTCTTTTATGTATTTATAGATAGAAGCATGGAAATAATTCATTCCTATAAATACATCAGTGTGACGGGAAGAACTTTTTTCTGTTTTATTTTTAAATTTTATTTTTTAAAATTTTGAAATTTTATTTTATTTATTTTTTTATACAGCACGTTATTATTAGTTATGTATTTTATGCATATACATGTATACAGGTCAATCCCAAACTCCCAACTCATCCCACCACCACCACCCCATGGCTTCCCACACTTGGTGTCCATACGTTTGTTCTCTACCTCTGTGTCTCTATTTCTTCCCTGCCAACCAGTTCATCTGTACCATTTTTAGGCTCCACATATATGCGTTAATAGACAATATTTGTTTTCCTCTTTCTGACTTACTTCATTCTGTATGACAGTCTCTCGATCCATCGATGTCTCTACAAATGACCCAGTTTCATTCCTTTTTATGGCCGAGTAATATTCCATTTTATATATGTACCACATCTTTATCCATTCATCTGTCTGTGGGCATTTAGGTTGCTTCCATTACCTGGCTATTGTAAATAGTGCTGCAACGAACATTGTGGTGAATGTGCCTTTTTGAAATACGGTTTTCTCTGGGTATATGCCCAGAAGTGGGATTGCTGGATCCGATGGTAATTCTATTTCTAGATTTTTTAAGGAAACTCCATACTGTTCTCCATAGTGACTGTATCAATTTACATTCCCACCAATTGTGGAAAAGGGCTGCTTTTGTCCACACCCTCCCCAGAATTGGTTGTTTGTAGATTTTCTGATGATGCTGATTCTAACAGGTGTGAGGTGATATCTCATTGTAGTTTTGATTTGCATTTCTCTAAAAATTAGTGCTGTTGAGCAGCTTTTCATGTGCGTCTTGGCCATCTCTGTGTCTCCTTTGAAGAAACGTCGCTTTAGATCTTCTGCCCATTTTTTTTTGGTTGTTTGTTTTTTTAATATTAAGCTGCATGAGCTGTTTATATATATTGGAGATTAAAACTCTGTCCATTGATTCGTTTGCCACGATTTTCACCCATTCTGAGGGAGGCCTTTTTCCATTCCCGTTTTTTTAACAAAAAAGGAAAGAAAGGAAAAGAAGCAGAACACTAATGTGCGTAAAATATGCCTTTTGAAACGGTCGTTTTGAAATATGGACGTCCTTTGAATTTTTTGGTCGATATGTGACCCCAGGATTTGTTTTCAGGGCAGGTGTCATTTACAGGCCTGCAATGATTTTGAATATCAACTGACCATTAGCATTGGGATTAAAGCTGCTGTTGTGTGAAACGGCCACAAGGTGGCAGCAGTTCACCCTTACCAAATCTGGTTACTAGGGCAAGAGAGCCTCAGTGGAAGTGGTGTTCTAGATTGGAGTTTAGAATGGAATGTGCCAGGAGAAAGCCCCTCACGTTTGTCTCACTACTTCTTGTTCGTGTTTTTAATTTAATTTTTAATTTTTTATTACAGCAAGTTTGATTACAATGTTTGGCTTGTTGTAGGTGTGGAAGATGTGGTTCTTTTACACATATACAGATGTCTGTTCTTCCTGGGATCCTTTTCCCATGTACGTTATGACAGAATGTTGAGTAGTCCTCTCTTGGTATTCTGTAGGTCTTTGGTGATTATATATGTCACCTGTGTTTGTATATGTCTGTTAACCCCGATATCGTAATGAAACCAATCCTCACACCTTTCCATTGGTGAACCATAAGTTTGTTTAATGAATCTGTGATTGCCCTTCTCCGTGGAAATATCTGCCCTGGTATCCATTTTTCGGTAACACCTATAAGTGATATGATATGATATGTGTCTTTCACTTTCTGACTTACTACAAGTCACGTGATTACTTCTAGACTCATCTACGGTGCTGCAAATGGCATTGTGTCCTTTTTTCCCTTGGCTTCTCTTCTGCCTTAGCGGGGTCCATTTTCAACAATGTGATTCCCTGAGGGTTGTGGATTAGCTGACCTGGGCAGCCTTACCCTGCCGGCCCGCCCTCCCCAGGTGTGCCTCGTTGAGGTCAATATAAACAGCGCTCCAGGCAGCAATAGCCCCTGAAGCTGTGCCTGCCTCCATATTCTCTGCCCCGTCAGCAGTCTCGGTGCTGTGCTGGTGGGAGGGAGTGAGGGGCCACAGCTTTGTGGTTGGCCTGGTGTGAGTGGGGTTCTGCTGGCCTTTCTGCAGGAGTTGCCAGGCTGCCGCCTGTAAAGGAGAGGTTGTGTCACCCATACCTTCCGCTGGAATTTCTCTCCGGACAGAGGTGAGGATGGAAAAAAGCAGTGGGGGCCGGGACAGGAGGGGTATCTCAGGCAGGGCAATGGAAAGCTTCTGGAAGAGCGCCCGGGGCCAGGACCACCCTGGCTGGCCTGCAGGCACCAAGTTGGCCTGCGTGCTGTCGCTGGTGTGGCTCCACGGTCCTTCCTCTAGGCTTTCAAGCCCTTGTACATATTCCGGTGTTTTACCTGGAAAGGGTGGGAACAGTTCAGCAGCAGCTGGCCTGGGGCTCAGCTCACGTTTACTCACAGATGCCTCGGCACGGTCCCCCAGCTTTGCAATGAGGACGCTCCTTGCGTGGGGGGTGGGTTGCTGGCTGTATGGGAGATGATTCCCCACCTCTGACCAATTTCAGAATTGTTTACCACTGGAGCAAGTGCCCTGATAGGGTTTTCCTCTGTATAACTCGTGGGTTCAGGATTTTTTTTTCTTTTATGGTTCAAGTTAGATTTTATTCCTCTTTTATGTATTTATAGATAGAAGCAAGGAAATAATTCATTCCTATAAATACATCTGTGTGACGGGAAGAACTTTTTTCTGTTTTATTTTTAAATTTTATTTTTTAAAATTGTGAAATTTTATTTTATTTATTTTTTTTATACAGCACGTTATTATTAGTTATGTATTTTATGCATATACATGTATACAGGTCAATCCCAAACTCCCAACTCATCGCACCACCACCACCCCATGGCTTCCCACACTTGGTGTCCATACGTTTGTTCTCTACCTCTGTGTCTCTATTTCTTCCCTGCAAACCAGTTCATCTGTACCATTTTTAGGCTCCACATATATGCGTTAATATACAATATTTGTTTTCCTCTTTCTGACTTACTTCATTCTTTATGACAGTCTCTCGATCCATCGATGTCTCTACAAATGACCCAGTTTCATTCCTTTTTATGGCCGAGTAATATTCCATTTTATATATGTACCACATCTTTATCCATTCATCTGTCTGTGGGCATTTAGGTTGCTTCCATTACCTGGCTATTTTAAATAGTGCTGCAACGAACATTGTGGTGAATGTGCCTTTTTGAAATACGGTTTTCTCTGGGTATATGCCCAGATGTGGGATTGCTGGATCAGATGGTAATTCTATTTCTAGATTTTTTAAGGAAACTCCATACTGTTCTCCGTAGTGACTGTATCAATTTACATTCCCACCAATTGTGGAAAAGGGCTGCTTTTGTCCACACCCTCCCCAGAATTGGTTGTTTGTAGATTTTCTGATGATGCTGATTCTAACAGGTGTGAGGTGATACCTCATAGTAGTTTTGATTTGCATTTCTCTAAAAATTAGTGCTGTTGAGCAGCTTTTCATGTGCGTCTTGGCCATCTCTGTGTCTCCTTTGAAGAAACGTCTCTTTAGATCTTCTGCCCATTTTTTTGGTTTTTTTTTTTAATATTAAGCTGCAAGAGCTGTTTATATATATTGGAGATTAAACCTCTGTCCATTGATTCGTTTGCCACGATTTTCTCCCATTCTGAGGGATGCCTTTTTCCATTCCCGTCTTTTTTAACAAAAAAGGAAAGAAAGGAAAAGAAGCAGAACACTAATGTGCGTAAAATATGCCTTTTGAAACGGTCGTTTTGAAATAAGGACGTCCTTTGAATTTTTTGGTCGATATGTGACCCCAGGATTTGTTTTCAGGGCAGGTGTCATTTACAGGCCTGCAATGATTTTGAATATCAACTGACCATTAGCGTTGGGATTAAAGCTGCTGTTGTGTGAAACGACCACAAGGTGGCAGCAGTTCACCCTTACCAAATCTGGTTACTAGGGCAAGAGAGCCTCAGTGGAAGTGGTGTTCTAGATTGGAGTTTAGAATGGAATGTGCCAGGAGAAAGCCCCTCACGTTTGTCTCACTACTTCTTGTTCGTGTTTTTAATTTAATTTTTTGTTTTTTATTACAGCAAGTTTGATTACAATGTTTGGCTTGCTGTAGGTGTGGAAGATGTGGTTCTTTTACACATATACAGATGTCTGTTCTTCCTGGGATCCTTTTCCCATGTACGTTATGACAGAATGTTGAGTAGTCCTCTCTTGGTATTCTGTAGGTCATTGGTGATTATATATGTCACCTGTGTTTGTATATGTCTGTTAACCCCGATACCGTAATGAAACCAATCCTCACACCTTTCCATTGGTGAACCATAAGTTTGTTTAATGAATCTGTTATTGCCCTTCTCCATGGAAATATCTGCCCTGGTATCCATTTTTCGGTAACACCTATAAGTGATATGATATGATATGTGTCTTTCACTTTCTGACTTACTACAAGTCACGTGATTACTTCTAGACTCATCTACGGTGCTGCAAATGGCATTGTGTCCTTTTTTCCCTTGGCTTCTCTTCTGCCTTAGCGGGGTCCATTTTCAACAATGTGATTCCCTGAGGGTTGTGGATTGGCTGACCTGGGCAGCCTTACCCTGCCGGCCCGCCCTCCCCAGGTGTGCCTCGTTGAGGTCAATATAAACAGCGCTCCTGGCAGCAATAGCCCCTGAAGCTGTGCCTGACTCCATATTCTCTGCCCTGTCAGCAGTCTCGGGGCTGTGCTGGTGGGAGGGAGTGAGGGGCCACAGCTTTGTGGGTGGCCCGGTGTGAGTGGGGTTCTGCTGGCCTTTCTGCAGGAGTTGCCAGGCTGCCGCCTGTAAAGAAGAGGTTGTGTCACCCATACCTTCTGCTGGAATTTCTCTCCGGACAGTGGTGAGGAAGGAAAAAATGCAGTGGGGGCCGGGAGAGGAGGGATATCTCAGGCAGGGCAATGGAAAGCTTCTGGAAGAGCGCCCGGGGCCAGGACCACCCTGGCTGGCCTGCAGGCACCAAGTTGGCCTGCGTGCTGTCGCTGGTGTGGCTCCACGGTCCTTCCTCTAGGCTTTCAAGCCCTTGTACATATTCAGGTGTTTTACCTGGAAAGGGTGGGAACAGTTCAGCAGCAGGTGGCCTGGGGCTCAGCTCACGTTTACTCACAGATGCCTCGGCACGGTCCCCCAGCTTTGCAATGAGGACGCTCCTTGCGTGGGGGGTGGGTTGCTGGCTGTATGGGAGATGATTCCCCACCTCTGACCAATTTCAGAATTGTTTACCACTGGAGCAAGTGCCCTGATAGGGTTTTCCTCTGTATAACTCGTGGGTTCAGGATTTTTTTTTCTTTTATGGTTCAAGTTAGATTTTATTCCTCTTTTATGTATTTATAGATAGAAGCATGGAAATAATTCATTCCTATAAATACATCAGTGTGACGGGAAGAACTTTTTTCTGTTTTATTTTTAAATTTTATTTTTTAAAATTTTGAAATTTTATTTTATTTATTTTTTTATACAGCACGTTATTATTAGTTATGTATTTTATGCATATACATGTATACAGGTCAATCCCAAACTCCCAACTCATCCCACCACCACCACCCCATGGCTTCCCACACTTGGTGTCCATACGTTTGTTCTCTACCTCTGTGTCTCTATTTCTTCCCTGCCAACCAGTTCATCTGTACCATTTTTAGGCTCCACATATATGCGTTAATAGACAATATTTGTTTTCCTCTTTCTGACTTACTTCATTCTGTATGACAGTCTCTCGATCCATCGATGTCTCTACAAATGACCCAGTTTCATTCCTTTTTATGGCCGAGTAATATTCCATTTTATATATGTACCACATCTTTATCCATTCATCTGTCTGTGGGCATTTAGGTTGCTTCCATTACCTGGCTATTGTAAATAGTGCTGCAACGAACATTGTGGTGAATGTGCCTTTTTGAAATACGGTTTTCTCTGGGTATATGCCCAGAAGTGGGATTGCTGGATCCGATGGTAATTCTATTTCTAGATTTTTTAAGGAAACTCCATACTGTTCTCCATAGTGACTGTATCAATTTACATTCCCACCAATTGTGGAAAAGGGCTGCTTTTGTCCACACCCTCCCCAGAATTGGTTGTTTGTAGATTTTCTGATGATGCTGATTCTAACAGGTGTGAGGTGATACCTCATTGTAGTTTTGATTTGCATTTCTCTAATAATTAGTGCTGTTGAGCAGCTTTTCATGTGCGTCTTGGCCATCTCTGTGTCTCCTTTGAAGAAACGTCTCTTTAGATCTTCTGCCCATTTTTTTTGGGTTGTTTGTTTTTTTTAATATTAAGCTGCATGAACTGTTTATATATATTGGAGATTAAACCTTTGTCCATTGATTCGTCTGCAACTATTTTCGCCCATTCTGAGGGATGCCTTTTTCCATTCCCGTGTTTTTTAACAAAAAAGGAAAGAAAGGAAAAGAAGCAGAACACTAATGTGCGTAAAATATGCCTTTTGAAACGGTCGTTTTGAAATATGGACGTCCTTTGAATTTTTTGGTCGATATGTGACCCCAGGATTTGTTTTCAGGGCAGGTGTCATTTACAGGCCTGCAATGATTTTGAATATCAACTGACCATTAGCGCTGGGATTAAAGCTGCTGTTGTGTGAAATGGCCACAAGGTGGCAGCAGTTCACCCTTACCAAATCTGGTTACTAGGGCAAGAGAGCCTCAGTGGAAGTGGTGTTCTAGATTGGAGTTTAGAATGGAATGTGCCAGGAGAAAGCCCCTCACGTTTGTCTCACTACTTCTTGTTCGTGTTTTTAATTTAATTTTTAATTTTTTATTACAGCAAGTTTGATTACAATGTTTGGCTTGTTGTAGGTGTGGAAGATGTGGTTCTTTTACACATATACAGATGTCTGTTCTTCCTGGGATCCTTTTCCCATGTACGTTATGACAGAATGTTGAGTAGTCCTCTCTTGGTATTCTGTAGGTCTTTGGTGATTATATATGTCACCTGTGTTTGTATATGTCTGTTAACCCCGATATCGTAATGAAACCAATCCTCACACCTTTCCATTGGTGAACCATAAGTTTGTTTAATGAATCTGTGATTGGCCTTCTCCGTGGAAATATCTGCCCTGGTATCCATTTTTAGGTAACACCTATAAGTGATATGATATGTGTCTTTCACTTTCTGACTTACTACAAGTCACGTGATGACTTCTAGACTCATCTACGGTGCTGCAAATGGCATTGTGTCCTTTTTTCCCTTGGCTTCTCTTCTGCCTTAGCGGGGTCCATTTTCAACAATGTGATTCCCTGAGGGTTGTGGATTAGCTGACCTGGGCAGCCTTACCTTGCCGGCCCGCCCTCCCCAGGTGTGCCTCTTTGAGGTCAATATAAACAGCGCTCCAGGCAGCAATAGCCCCTGAAGCTGTGCCTGCCTCCATATTCTCTGCCCCGTCAGCAGTCTCGGGGCTGTGCTGGTGGGAGGGAGTGAGGGGCCACAGCTTTGTGGGTGGCCTGGTGTGAGTGGGGTTCTGCTGGCCTTTCTGCAGGAGTTGCCAGGCTGCCGCCTGTAAAGAAGAGGTTGTGTCACCCATACCTTCCGCTGGAATTTCTCTCAGGACAGAGGTGAGGATGGAAAAAAGCAGTGGGGGCCGGGACAGGAGGGGTATCTCAGGCAGGGCAATGGAAAGCTTCTGGAAGAGCGCCCGGGGCCAGGACCACCCTGGCTGGCCTGCAGGCACCAAGTTGGCCTGCGTGCTGTCGCTGGTGTGGCTCCACGGTCCTTCCTCTAGGCTTTCAAGCCCTTGTACATATTCAGGTGTTTTACCTGGAAAGGGTGGGAACAGTTCAGCAGCAGCTGGCCTGGGGCTCTGCTCACGTTTACTCACAGATGCCTCGGCACGGTCCCCCAGCTTTGCAATGAGGACGCTCCTTGCGTGGGGTGTGGGTTGCTGGCTGTATGGGACATGATTCCCCACCTCTGACCAATTTCAGAATTGTTTACCACTGGAGCAAGTGCCCTGATAGGGTTTTCCTCTGTATAACTCGTGGGTTCAGGATTTTTTTTTCTTTTATGGTTCAAGTTAGATTTTATTCCTCTTTTATGTATTTATAGATAGAAGCATGGAAATAATTCATTCCTATAAATACATCTGTGTGACGGGAAGAAATTTTTTCTGTTTTATTTTTAAATTTTATTTTTTGAAATTTTGAAATTTTATTTTATTTATTTTTTTATACAGCACGTTATTATTAGTTATGTATTTTATGCATATACATGTATACAGGTCAATCCCAAACTCTCAACTCATCCCACCACCACCACCCCATGGCTTCCCACACTTGGTGTCCATACGTTTGTTCTCTACCTCTGTGTCTCTATTTCTTCCCTGCAAACCAGTTCATCTGTACCATTTTTAGGCTCCACATATATGCGTTAATATACAATATTTGTTTTCCTCTTTCTGACTTACTTCATTCTTTATGACAGTCTCTCGATCCATCGATGTCTCTACAAATGACCCAGTTTCATTCCTTTTTATGGCCGAGTAATATTCCATTTTATATATGTACCACATCTTTATCCATTCATCTGTCTGTGGGCATTTAGGTTGCTTCCATTACCTGGCTATTGTAAATAGTGCTGCAACGAACATTGTGGTGAATGTGCCTTTTTGAAATACGGTTTTCTCTGGGTATATGCCCAGATGTGGGATTGCTGGATCAGATGGTAATTCTATTTCTAGATTTTTTAAGGAAACTCCATACTGTTCTCCGTAGTGACTGTATCAATTTACATTCCCACCAATTGTGGAAAAGGGCTGCTTTTGTCCACACCCTCCCCAGAATTGGTTGTTTGTAGATTTTCTGATGATGCTGATTCTAACAGGTGTGAGGTGATATCTCATTGTAGTTTTGATTTGCATTTCTCTAAAAATTAGTGCTGTTGAGCAGCTTTTCATGTGCGTCTTGGCCATCTCTGTGTCTCCTTTGAAGAAACGTCGCTTTAGATCTTCTGCCCATTTTTTTGGGTTTTTTTTTAATATTAAGCTGCATGAGCTGTTTATATATATTGGAGATTAAACCTCTGTCCATTGATTCGTTTGCCACGATTTTCTCCCATTCTGAGGGATGCCTTTTTCCATTCCCGTCTTTTTTAACAAAAAAGGAAAGAAAGGAAAAGAAGCAGAACACTAATGTGCGTAAAATATGCCTTTTGAAACGGTCGTTTTGAAATATGGACGTCCTTTGAATTTTTTGGTCGATATGTGACCCCAGGATTTGTTTTCAGGGCAGGTGTCATTTACAGGCCTGCAATGATTTTGAATATCAACTGACCATTAGCGCTGGGATTAAAGCTGCTGTTGTGTGAAATGGCCACAAGGTGGCAGCAGTTCACCCTTACCAAATCTGGTTACTAGGGCAAGAGAGCCTCAGTGGAAGTGGTGTTCTAGATTGGAGTTTAGAATGGAATGTGCCAGGAGAAAGCCCCTCACGTTTGTCTCACTACTTCTTGTTCGTGTTTTTAATTTAATTTTTAATTTTTTATTACAGCAAGTTTGAATACAATGTTTGGCTTGCTGTAGGTGTGGAAGATGTGGTTCTTTTACACATATACAGATGTCTGTTCTTCCTGGGATCCTTTTCCCATGTACGTTATGACAGAATGTTGAGTAGTCCTCTCTTGGTATTCTGTAGGTCTTTGGTGATTATATATGTCACCTGTGTTTGTATATGTCTGTTAACCCCGATATCGTAATGAAACCAATCCTCACACCTTTCCATTGGTGAACCATAAGTTTGTTTAATGAATCTGTGATTGCCCTTCTCCGTGGAAATATCTGCCCTGGTATCCATTTTTCGGTAACACCTATAAGTGATATGATATGATATGTGTCTTTCACTTTCTGACTTACTACAAGTCACGTGATTACTTCTAGACTCATCTACGGTGCTGCAAATGGCATTGTGTCCTTTTTTCCCTTGGCTTCTCTTCTGCCTTAGCGGGGTCCATTTTCAACAATGTGATTCCCTGAGGGTTGTGGATTAGCTGACCTGGGCAGCCTTACCCTGCCGGCCCGCCCTCTCCAGGTGTGCCTCGTTGAAGTCAATATAAACAGCGCTCCAGGCAGCAATAGCCCCTGAAGCTGTGCCTGCCTCCATATTCTCTGCCCCGTCAGCAGTCTCGGGGCTGTGCTGGTGGGAGGGAGTGAGGGGCCACAGCTTTGTGGGTGGCCTGGTGTGAGTGGGGTTCTGCTGGCCTTTCTGCAGGAGTTG
Source organism: Mesoplodon mirus (assembly GCF_964341445.2). Taxonomy (NCBI): domain Eukaryota; kingdom Metazoa; phylum Chordata; class Mammalia; order Artiodactyla; family Ziphiidae; genus Mesoplodon; species Mesoplodon mirus. Next base: position 1,561,663 of record NW_028295764.1, on the reverse strand, counting down.
CCAGGCTGCCGCCTGTAAAGAAGAGGTTGTGTCACCCATACCTTCCGCTGGAATTTCTCTCCGGACAGAGGTGAGGATGGAAAAAAGCAGTGGGGGCCGGGACAGGAGGGGTATCTCAGGCAGGGCAATGGAAAGCTTCTGGAAGAGCGCCCGGGGCCAGGACCACCCTGGCTGGCCTGCAGGCACCAAGTTGGCCTGCGTGCTGTCGCTGGTGTGGCTCCACGGTCCTTCCTCTAGGCTTTCAAGCCCTTGTACATATTCAGGTGTTTTACCTGGAAAGGGTAGGAACAGTTCAACAGCAGCTGGCCTGGGGCTCAGCTCACGTTTACTCACAGATGCCTCGGCACGGTCCCCCAGCTTTGCAATGAGGACGCTCCTTGCGTGGGGGGTGGGTTGCTGGCTGTATGGGAGATGATTCCCCACCTCTGACCAATTTCAGAATTGTTTACCACTGGAGCAAGTGCCCTGATAGGGTTTTCCTCTGTATAACTCGTGGGTTCAGGATTTTTGTTTCTTTTATGGTTCAAGTTAGATTTTATTCCTCTTTTATGTATTTATAGATAGAAGCATGGAAATAATTCATTCCTATAAATACATCTGTGTGACGGGAAGAACTTTTTTCTGTTTTATTTTTAAATTTTATTTTTTAAAATTTTGAAATTTTATTTTATTTATTTTTTTTATACAGCACGTTATTATTAGTTATGTATTTTATGCATATACATGTATATAGGTCAATCCCAAACTCCCAACTCATCCCACCACCACCACCCCATGGCTTCCCACACTTGGTGTCCATACGTTTGTTCTCTACCTCTGTGTCTCTATTTCTTCCCTGCAAACCAGTTCATCTGTACCATTTTTAGGCTCCACATATATGCGTTAATAGACAATATTTGTTTTCCTCTTTCTGACTTACTTCATTCTTTATGACAGTCTCTCGATCCATCGATGTCTCTACAAATGACCCAGTTTCATTCCTTTTTATGGCCGAGTAATATTCCATTTTATATATGTACCACATCTTTATCCATTCATCTGTCTGTGGGCATTTAGGTTGCTTCCATTACCTGGCTATTGTAAATAGTGCTGCAACGAACATTGTGGTGAATGTGCCTTTTTGAAATACGGTTTTCTCTGGGTATATGCCCAGATGTGGGATTGCTGGATCAGATGGTAATTCTATTTCTAGATTTTTTAAGGAAACTCCATACTGTTCTCCGTAGTGACTGTATCAATTTACATTCCCACCAATTGTGGAAAAGGGCTGCTTTTGTCCACACCCTCCCCAGAATTGGTTGTTTGTAGATTTTCTGATGATGCTGATTCTAACAGGTGTGCGGTGATACCTCATTGTAGTTTTCATTTGCATTTCTCTAAAAATTAGTGCTGTTGAGCAGCTTTTCATGTGCGTCTTGGCCATCTCGGTGTTTCCTTTGAAGAAACGTCTCTTTAGATCTTCTGCCCATTTTTTTGGGTTTTTTTTTTAATATTAAGCTGCATGAGCTGTTTATATATATTGGAGATTAAACCTCTGTCCATTGATTCGTTTGCCACGATTTTCTCCCATTCTGAGGGATGCCTTTTTCCATTCCCGTCTTTTTTAACAAAAAAGGAAAGAAAGGAAAAGAAGCAGAACACTAATGTGCGTAAAATATGCCTTTTGAAACGGTCGTTTTGAAATATGGACGTCCTTTGAATTTTTTGGTCGATATGTGACCCCAGGATTTGTTTTCAGGGCAGGTGTCATTTACAGGCCTGCAATGATTTTGAATATCAACTGACCATTAGCGCTGGGATTAAAGCTGCTGTTGTGTGAAACGGCCACAAGGTGGCAGCAGTTCACCCTTACCAAATCTGGTTACTAGGGCAAGAGAGCCTCAGTGGAAGTGGTGTTCTAGATTGGAGTTTAGAATGGAATGTGCCAGGAGAAAGCCCCTCACGTTTGTCTCACTACTTCTTGTTCGTGTTTTTAATTTAATTTTTTGTTTTTTATTACAGCAAGTTTGATTACAATGTTTGGCTTGCTGTAGGTGTGGAAGATGTGGTTCTTTTACACATATACAGATGTCTGTTCTTCCTGGGATCCTTTTCCCATGTACGTTATGACAGAATGTTGAGTAGTCCTCTCTTGGTATTCTGTAGGTCTTTGGTGATTATATATGTCACCTGTGTTTGTATATGTCTGTTAACCCCGATATCGTAATGAAACCAATCCTCACACCTTTCCATTGGTGAACCATAAGTTTGTTTAATGAATCTGTGATTGGCCTTCTCCGTGGAAATATCTGCCCTGGTATCCATTTTTCGGTAACACCTATAAGTGATATGATATGATATGTGTCTTTCACTTTCTGACTTACTACAAGTCACGTGATTACTTCTAGACTCATCTACGGTGCTGCAAATGGCATTGTGTCCTTTTTTCCCTTGGCTTCTCTTCTGCCTTAGCGGGGTCCATTTTCAACAATGAGATTCCCTGAGGGTTGTGGATTAGCTGACCTGGGCAGCCTTACCCTGCCGGCCCGCCCTCCCCAGGTGTGCCTCGTTGAGGTCAATATAAACAGCGCTCCAGGCAGCAATAGCCCCTGAAGCTGTGCCTGCCTCCATATTCTCTGCCCCGTCAGCAGTCTCGGGGCTGTGCTGGTGGGAGGGAGTGAGGGGCCACAGCTTTGTGGGTGGCCCGGTGTGAGTGGGGTTCTGCTGGCATTTCTGCAGGAGTTGCCAGGCTGCCGCCTGTAAAGAAGAGGTTGTGTCACCCATACCTTCCGCTGGAATTTCTCTCCGGACAGAGGTGAGGATGGAAAAAAGCAGTGGGGGCCGGGACAGGAGGGGTATCTCAGGCAGGGCAATGGAAAGCTTCTAGAAGAGCGCCCGGGGCCAGGACCACCCTGGCTGGCCGGCAGGCACCAAGTTGGCCTGCGTGCTGTCACTAGTGTGGCACCACGGTCCTTCCTCTAGGCTTTCAAGCCCTTGTACATATTCAGGTGTTTTACCTGGAAAGGGTGGGAACAGTTCAGCAGCAGCTGGCCTGGGGCTCAGCTCACGTTTACTCACAGATGCCTTGGCACGGTCCCCCAGCTTTGCAATGAGGACGCTCCTTGCGTGGGGGGTGGGTTGCTGGCTGTATGGGAGATGATTCCCCACCTCTGACCAATTTCAGAATTGTTTACCACTGGAGCAAGTGCCCTGATAGGGTTTTCCTCTGTATAACTCGTGGGTTCAGGATTTTTTTTTCTTTTATGGTTCAAGTTAGATTTTATTCCTCTTTTATGTATTTATAGATAGAAGCATGGAAATAATTCATTCCTATAAATACATCTGTGTGACGGGAAGAACTTTTTTCTGTTTTATTTTAAATTTTATTTTTTAAAATTTTGAAATTTTATTTTATTTATTTTCTTTTTTATACAGCACGTTATTATTAGTTATGTATTTTATGCATATACATGTATACAGGTCAATCCCAAACTCCCAACTCATCCCACCACCACCACCCCATGGCTTCCCACACTTGGTGTCCATACGTTTGTTCTCTACCTCTGTGTCTCTATTTCTTCCCTGCAAACCAGTTCATCTGTACCATTTTTAGGCTCCACATATATGCGTTAATATACAATATTTGTTTTCCTCTTTCTGACTTACTTCATTCTTTATGACAGTCTCTCGATCCATCGATGTCTCTACAAATGACCCAGTTTCATTCCTTTTATTGGCCGAGTAATATTCCATTTTATATATGTACCACATCTTTATCCATTCATCTGTCTGTGGGCATTTAGGTTGCTTCCATTACCTGGCTATTGTAAATAGTGCTGCAACGAACATTGTGGTGAATGTGCCTTTTTGAAATACGGTTTTCTCTGGGTATATGCCCAGATGTGGGATTGCTGGATCAGATGGTAATTCTATTTCTAGATTTTTTAATGAAACTCCATACTGTTCTCCATAGTGACTGTATCAATTTACATTCCCACCAATTGTGGAAAAGGGCTGCTTTTGTCCACACCCTCCCCAGAATTGGTTGTTTGTAGATTTTCTGATGATGCTGATTCTAACAGGTGTGAGTTGATACCTCATTGTAGTTTTGATTTGCATTTCTCTAAAAATTAGTGCTGTTGAGCAGCTTTTCATGTGCGTCTTGGCCATCTCTGTGTCTCCTTTGAAGAAACGTCTCTTTAGATCTTCTGCCCATTTTTTTTGGGTTGTTTGTTTTTTTAATATTAAGCTGCATGAGCTGTTTATATATATTGGAGATTAAACTTCTGTCCATTGATTCGTTTGCCACGATTTTCACCCATTCTGAGGGAGGCCTTTTTCCATTCCCGTTTTTTTTTAACAAAAAAGGAAAGAAAGGAAAAGAAGCAGAACACTAATGTGCGTAAAATATGCCTTTTGAAACGGTCGTTTTGAAATATGGACGTCCTTTGAATTTTTTGGTCGATATGTGAACCCAGGATTTGTTTTCAGGGCAGGTGTCATTTACAGGCCTGCAATGATTTTGAATATCAACTGACCATTAGCATTGGGATTAAAGCTGCTGTTGTGTGAAACGGCCACAAGGTGGCAGCAGTTCACCCTTACCAAATCTGGTGACTAGGGCAAGAGAGCCTCAGTGGAAGTGGTGTTCTAGATTGGAGTTTAGAATGGAATGTGCCAGGAGAAAGCCCCTCACGTTTGTCTCACTACTTCTTGTTCGTGTTTTTAATTTAATTTTTAATTTTTTATTACAGCAAGTTTGATTACAATGTTTGGCTTGCTGTAGGTGTGGAAGATGTGGTTCTTTTACACATATACAGATGTCTGTTCTTCCTGGGATCCTTTTCCCATGTACGTTATGACAGAATGTTGAGTAGTCCTCTCTTGGTATTCTGTAGGTCTTTGGTGATTATATATGTCACCTGTGTTTGTATTTGTCTGTTAACCCCGATATCGTAATGAAACCAATCCTCACACCTTTCCATTGGTGAACCATAAGTTTGTTTAATGAATCTGTGATTGCCCTTCTCCGTGGAAATATCTGCCCTGGTATCCATTTTTCGGTAACACCTATAAGTGATATGATATGATATGTGTCTTTCACTTTCTGACTTACTACAAGTCACGTGATTACTTCTAGACTCATCTACGGTGCTGCAAATGGCATTGTGTCCTTTTTTCCCTTGGCTTCTCTTCTGCCTTAGCGGGGTCCATTTTCAACAATGTGATTCCCTGAGGGTTGTGGATTAGCTGACCTGGGCAGCCTTACCCTGCCGGCCCGCCCTCCCCAGGTGTGCCTCGTTGAGGTCAATATAAACAGCGCTCCAGGCAGCAATAGCCCCTGAAGCTGTGCCTGCCTCCATATTCTCTGCCCCGTCAGCAGTCTCGGGGCTGTGCTGCTGGGAGGGAGTGAGGGGCCACAGCTTTGTGGGTGGCCCGGTGTGAGTGGGGTTCTGCTGGCCTTTCTGCAGGAGTTGCCAGGCTGCCGCCTGTAAAGAAGAGGTTGTGTCACCCATACCTTCCGCTGGAATTTCTCTCCGGACAGAGGTGAGGATGGAAAAAAGCAGTGGAGGCCGGGACAGGAGGGGTATCTCAGGCAGGGCAATGGAAAGCTTCTGGAAGAGCGCCCGGGGCCAGGACCACCCTGGCTGGCCTGCAGGCACCAAGTTGGCCTGTGTGCTGTCGCTGGTGTGGCTCCACGGTCCTTCCTTTAGGCTTTCAAGCCCTTGTACATATTCAGGTGTTTTACCTGGAAAGGGTGGGAACAGTTCAGCAGCAGCTGGCCTGGGGCTCAGCTCACGTTTACTCACAGATGCCTCGGCACGGTCCCCCAGCTTTGCAATGAGGACGCTCCTTGCGTTGGGGGTGGGTTGCTGGCTGTATGGGAGATGATTCCCCACCTCTGACCAATTTCAGAATTGTTTACCACTGGAGCAAGTGCCCTGATAGGGTTTTCCTCTGTATAACTCATGGGTTCAGGATTTTTTTTTTCTTTTATGGTTCAAGTTAGATTTATTCCTCTTTTATGTATTTATAGATAGAAGCATGGAAATAATTCATTCCTATAAATACATCTGTGTGACGGGAAGAACTTTTTTCTCTTTTATTTTTAAATTTTATTTTTAAAAATTTTGAAATTTTATTTTATTTTCTTTTTTATACAGCACGTTATTATTAGTTATGTATTTTATGCATATACATGTATACAGGTCAATCCCAAACTCCCAACTCATCCCACCACCACCACCCCATGGCTTCCCACACTTGGTGTCCATACGTTTGTTCTCTACCTCTGTGTCTCTATTTCTTCCCTGCCAACCAGTTCATCTGTACCATTTTTAGGCTCCACATATATGCGTTAATAGACAATATTTGTTTCCCTCTTTCTGACTTACTTCATTCTGTATGACATTCTCTCGATCCATCGATGTCTCTACAAATGACCCAGTTTCATTCCTTTTTATGGCCGAGTAATATTCCATTTTATATATGTACCACATCTTTATCCATTCATCTGTCTGTGGGCATTTAGGTTGCTTCCATTACCTGGCTATTGTAAATAGTGCTGCAACGAACATTGTGGTGAATGTGCCTTTTTGAAATACGGTTTTCTCTGGGTATATGCCCAGAAGTGGGATTGCTGGATCAGATGGTAATTCTATTTCTAGTTTTTTTAAGGAAACTCCATACTGTTCTCCATAGTGACTGTATCAATTTACATTCCCACCAATAGTGGAAGAGGGCTCCTTTTGTCCACACCCTCCCCAGAATTGGTTGTTTGTAGATTTTCTGATGATGCCGATTCTAACAGGTGTGAGGTGATACCTCATTGTAGTTTTGATTTGCATTTCTCTAAAAATTAGTGCTGTTGAGCAGCTTTTCATGTGCGTCTTGGCCATCTCTGTGTCTCCTTTGAAGAAACGTCTCTTTAGATCTTCTGCCCATTATTTTTGGGTTGTTTGTTTTTTTAATATTAAGCTGCATGAGCTGTTTATATATATTGGAGATTAAACCTCTGTCCATTGATTCGTTTGCCACGATTTTCACCCATTCTGAGGGAGGCCTTTTTCCATTCCCGTTTTTTTTTAACAAAAAAGGAAAGAAAGGAAAAGAAGCAGAACACTAATGTGCGTAAAATATGCCTTTTGAAACGGTCGTTTTGAAATATGGACGTCCTTTGAATTTTTTGGTCGATATGTGACCCCAGGATTTGTTTTCAGGGCAGGTGTCATTTACAGGCCTGCAATGATTTTGAATATCAACTGACCATTAGCGTTGGGATTAAAGCTGCTGTTGTGTGAAACGGCCACAAGGTGGCAGCAGTTCACCCTTACCAAATCTGGTTACTAGGGCAAGAGAGCCTCAGTGGAAGTGGTGTTCTAGATTGGAGTTTAGAATGGAATGTGCCAGGAGAAAGCCCCTCACGTTTGTCTCACTACTTCTTGTTCGTGTTTTTAATTTAATTTTTTATTTTTTATTACAGCAATTTTGATTACAATGTTTGGCTTGCTGTAGGTGTGGAAGATGTGGTTCTTTTACACATATACAGATGTCTGTTCTTCCTGGGATCCTTTTCCCATGTACGTTATGACAGAATGTTGAGTAGTCCTCTCTTGGTATTCTGTAGGTCTTTGGTGATTATATATGTCACCTGTGTTTGTATATGTCTGTTAACCCCGATATCGTAATGAAACCAATCCTCACACCTTTCCATTGGTGAACCATAAGTTTGTTTAATGAATCTGTGATTGGCCTTCTCCGTGGAAATATCTGCCCTGGTATCCATTTTTCGGTAACACCTATAAGTGATATGATATGATATGTGTCTTTCACTTTCTGACTTACTACAAGTCATGTGATTACTTCTAGACTCATCTACGGTGCTGCAAATGGCATTGTGTCCTTTTTTCCCTTGGCTTCTCTTCTGCCTTAGCGGGGTCCATTTTCAACAATGTGATTCCCTGAGGGTTGTGGATTAGCTGACCTGGGCAGCCTTACCCTGCCGGCCCGCCCTCCCCAGGTGTGCCTCGTTGAGGTCAATATAAACAGCGCTCCAGGCAGCAATAGCCCCTGAAGCTGTGCCTGCCTCCATATTCTCTGCCCCGTCAGCAGTCTCGGGGCTGTGCTGGTGGGAGGGAGTGAGGGGCCACAGCTTTGTGGGTGGCCCGGTGTGAGTGGGGTTCTGCTGGCCTTTCTGCAGGAGTTGCCAGGCTGCCGCCTGTAAAGAAGAGGTTGTGTCACCCATACCTTCCGCTGGAATTTCTCTCCGGACAGAGGTGAGGATGGAAAAAAGCAGTGGAGGCCGGGACAGGAGGGGTATCTCAGGCAGGGCAATGGAAAGCTTCTGGAAGAGCGCCCGGGGCCAGGACCACCCTGGCTGGCCTGCAGGCACCAAGTTGGCCTGTGTGCTGTCGCTGGTGTGGCTCCACGGTCCTTCCTTTAGGCTTTCAAGCCCTTGTACATATTCAGGTGTTTTACCTGGAAAGGGTGGGAACAGTTCAGCAGCAGCTGGCCTGGGGCTCAGCTCACGTTTACTCACAGATGCCTCGGCACGGTCCCCCAGCTTTGCAATGAGGACGCTCCTTGCGTGGGGGGTGGGTTGCTGGCTGTATGGGAGATGATTCCCCACCTCTGACCAATTTCAGAATTGTTTACCACTGGAGCAAGTGCCCTGATAGGGTTTTCCTCTGTATAACTCATGGGTTCAGGATTTTTTTTTTCTTTTATGGTTCAAGTTAGATTTATTCCTCTTTTATGTATTTATAGATAGAAGCATGGAAATAATTCATTCCTATAAATACATCTGTGTGACGGGAAGAACTTTTTTCTGTTTTATTTTTAAATTTTATTTTTAAAAATTTTGAAATTTTATTTTATTTTCTTTTTTATACAGCACGTTATTATTAGTTATGTATTTTATGCATATACATGTATACAGGTCAATCCCAAACTCCCAACTCATCCCACCACCACCACCCCATGGCTTCCCACACTTGGTGTCCATACGTTTGTTCTCTACCTCTGTGTCTCTATTTCTTCCCTGCCAACCAGTTCATCTGTACCATTTTTAGGCTCCACATATATGCGTTAATAGACAATATTTGTTTCCCTCTTTCTGACTTACTTCATTCTGTATGACATTCTCTCGATCCATCGATGTCTCTACAAATGACCCAGTTTCATTCCTTTTTATGGCCGAGTAATATTCCATTTTATATATGTACCACATCTTTATCCATTCATCTGTCTGTGGGCATTTAGGTTGCTTCCATTACCTGGCTATTGTAAATAGTGCTGCAACGAACATTGTGGTGAATGTGCCTTTTTGAAATACGGTTTTCTCTGGGTATATGCCCAGAAGTGGGATTGCTGGATCAGATGGTAATTCTATTTCTAGTTTTTTTAAGGAAACTCCATACTGTTCTCCATAGTGACTGTATCAATTTACATTCCCACCAATAGTGGAAGAGGGCTCCTTTTGTCCACACCCTCCCCAGAATTGGTTGTTTGTAGAATTTCTGATGATGCCGATTCTAACAGGTGTGAGGTGATACCTCATTGTAGTTTTGATTTGCATTTCTCTAAAAATTAGTGCTGTTGAGCAGCTTTTCATGTGCGTCTTGGCCATCTCTGTGTCTCCTTTGAAGAAACGTCTCTTTAGATCTTCTGCCCATTATTTTTGGGTTGTTTGTTTTTTTAATATTAAGCTGCATGAGCTGTTTATATATATTGGAGATTAAACCTCTGTCCATTGATTCGTTTGCCACGATTTTCACCCATTCTGAGGGAGGCCTTTTTCCATTCCCGTTTTTTTTTAACAAAAAAGGAAAGAAAGGAAAAGAAGCAGAACACTAATGTGCGTAAAATATGCCTTTTGAAACGGTCGTTTTGAAATATGGACGTCCTTTGAATTTTTTGGTCGATATGTGACCCCAGGATTTGTTTTCAGGGCAGGTGTCATTTACAGGCCTGCAATGATTTTGAATATCAACTGACCATTAGCGTTGGGATTAAAGCTGCTGTTGTGTGAAACGGCCACAAGGTGGCAGCAGTTCACCCTTACCAAATCTGGTTACTAGGGCAAGAGAGCCTCAGTGGAAGTGGTGTTCTAGATTGGAGTTTAGAATGGAATGTGCCAGGAGAAAGCCCCTCACGTTTGTCTCACTACTTCTTGTTCGTGTTTTTAATTTAATTTTTTATTTTTTATTACAGCAATTTTGATTACAATGTTTGGCTTGCTGTAGGTGTGGAAGATGTGGTTCTTTTACACATATACAGATGTCTGTTCTTCCTGGGATCCTTTTCCCATGTACGTTATGACAGAATGTTGAGTAGTCCTCTCTTGGTATTCTGTAGGTCTTTGGTGATTATATATGTCACCTGTGTTTGTATATGTCTGTTAACCCCGATATCGTAATGAAACCAATCCTCACACCTTTCCATTGGTGAACCATAAGTTTGTTTAATGAATCTGTGATTGGCCTTCTCCGTGGAAATATCTGCCCTGGTATCCATTTTTCGGTAACACCTATAAGTGATATGATATGATATGTGTCTTTCACTTTCTGACTTACTACAAGTCACGTGATTACTTCTAGACTCATCTACGGTGCTGCAAATGGCATTGTGTCCTTTTTTCCCTTGGCTTCTCTTCTGCCTTAGCGGGGTCCATTTTCAACAATGTGATTCCCTGAGGGTTGTGGATTAGCTGACCTGGGCAGCCTTACCCTGCCGGCCCGCCCTCCCCAGGTGTGCCTCGTTGAGGTCAATATAAACAGCGCTCCAGGCAGCAATAGCCCCTGAAGCTGTGCCTGCCTCCATATTCTCTGCCCCGTCAGCAGTCTCGGGGCTGTGCTGGTGGGAGGGAGTGAGGGGCCACAGCTTTGTGGGTGGCCCGGTGTGAGTGGGGTTCTGCTGGCCTTTCTGCAGGAGTTGCCAGGCTGCCGCCTGTAAAGAAGAGGTTGTGTCACCCATACCTTCCGCTGGAATTTCTCTCCGGACAGAGGTGAGGATGGAAAAAAGCAGTGGAGGCCGGGACAGGAGGGGTATCTCAGGCAGGGCAATGGAAAGCTTCTGGAAGAGCGCCCGGGGCCAGGACCACCCTGGCTGGCCTGCAGGCACCAAGTTGGCCTGTGTGCTGTCGCTGGTGTGGCTCCACGGTCCTTCCTTTAGGCTTTCAAGCCCTTGTACATATTCAGGTGTTTTACCTGGAAAGGGTGGGAAGAGTTCAGCAGCAGCTGGCCTGGGGCTCAGCTCACGTTTACTCACAGATGCCTCGGCACGGTCCCCCAGCTTTGCAATGAGGACGCTCCTTGCGTGGGGGGTGGGTTGCTGGCTGTATGGGAGATGATTCCCCACCTCTGACCAATTTCAGAATTGTTTACCACTGGAGCAAGTGCCCTGATAGGGTTTTCCTCTGTATAACTCATGGGTTCAGGATTTTTTTTTTCTTTTATGGTTCAAGTTAGATTTATTCCTCTTTTATGTATTTATAGATAGAAGCATGGAAATAATTCATTCCTATAAATACATCTGTGTGACGGGAAGAACTTTTTTCTCTTTTATTTTTAAATTTTATTTTTAAAAATTTTGAAATTTTATTTTATTTTCTTTTTTATACAGCACGTTATTATTAGTTATGTATTTTATGCATATACATGTATACAGGTCAATCCCAAACTCCCAACTCATCCCACCACCACCACCCCATGGCTTCCCACACTTGGTGTCCATACGTTTGTTCTCTACCTCTGTGTCTCTATTTCTTCCCTGCCAACCAGTTCATCTGTACCATTTTTAGGCTCCACATATATGCGTTAATAGACAATATTTGTTTCCCTCTTTCTGACTTACTTCATTCTGTATGACATTCTCTCGATCCATCGATGTCTCTACAAATGACCCAGTTTCATTCCTTTTTATGGCCGAGTAATATTCCATTTTATATATGTACCACATCTTTATCCATTCATCTGTCTGTGGGCATTTAGGTTGCTTCCATTACCTGGCTATTGTAAATAGTGCTGCAACGAACATTGTGGTGAATGTGCCTTTTGGAAATACGGTTTTCTCTGGGTATATGCCCAGAAGTGGGATTGCTGGATCAGATGGTAATTCTATTTCTAGTTTTTTTAAGGAAACTCCATACTGTTCTCCATAGTGACTGTATCAATTTACATTCCCACCAATAGTGGAAGAGGGCTCCTTTTGTCCACACCCTCCCCAGAATTGGTTGTTTGTAGAATTTCTGATGATGCCGATTCTAACAGGTGTGAGGTGATACCTCATTGTAGTTTTGATTTGCATTTCTCTAAAAATTAGTGCTGTTGAGCAGCTTTTCATGTGCGTCTTGGCCATCTCTGTGTCTCCTTTGAAGAAACGTCTCTTTAGATCTTCTGCCCATTATTTTTGGGTTGTTTGTTTTTTTAATATTAAGCTGCATGAGCTGTTTATATATATTGGAGATTAAACCTCTGTCCATTGATTCGTTTGCCACGATTTTCACCCATTCTGAGGGAGGCCTTTTTCCATTCCCGTTTTTTTTTAACAAAAAAGGAAAGAAAGGAAAAGAAGCAGAACACTAATGTGCGTAAAATATGCCTTTTGAAACGGTCGTTTTGAAATATGGACGTCCTTTGAATTTTTTGGTCGATATGTGACCCCAGGATTTGTTTTCAGGGCAGGTGTCATTTACAGGCCTGCAATGATTTTGAATATCAACTGACCATTAGCATTGGGATTAAAGCTGCTGTTGTGTGAAACGGCCACAAGGTGGCAGCAGTTCACCCTTACCAAATCTGGTGACTAGGGCAAGAGAGCCTCAGTGGAAGTGGTGTTCTAGATTGGAGTTTAGAATGGAATGTGCCAGGAGAAAGCCCCTCACGTTTGTCTCACTACTTCTTGTTCGTGTTTTTAATTTAATTTTTTATTTTTTATTACAGCAAGTTTGATTACAATGTTTGGCTTGCTGTAGGTGTGGAAGATGTGGTTCTTTTACACATATACAGATGTCTGTTCTTCCTGGGATCCTTTTCCCATGTACGTTATGACAGAATGTTGAGTAGTCCTCTCTTGGTATTCTGTAGGTCTTTGGTGATTATATATGTCACCTGTGTTTGTATATGTCTGTTAACCCCGATATCGTAATGAAACCAATCCTCACACCTTTCCATTGGTGAACCATAAGTTTGTTTAATGAATCTGTGATTGGCCTTCTCCGTGGAAATATCTGCCCTGGTATCCATTTTTCGGTAACACCTATAAGTGATATGATATGATATGTGTCTTTCACTTTCTGACTTACTACAAGTCACGTGATTACTTCTAGACTCATCTACGGTGCTGCAAATGGCATTGTGTCCTTTTTTCCCTTGGCTTCTCTTCTGCCTTAGCGGGGTCCATTTTCAACAATGTGATTCCCTGAGGGTTGTGGATTAGCTGACCTGGGCAGCCTTACCCTGCCGGCCCGCCCTCCCCAGGTGTGCCTCGTTGAGGTCAATATAAACAGCGCTCCAGGCAGCAATAGCCCCTGAAGCTGTGCCTGCCTCCATATTCTCTGCCCCGTCAGCAGTCTCGGGGCTGTGCTGGTGGGAGGGAGTGAGGGGCCACAGCTTTGTGGGTGGCCCGGTGTGAGTGGGGTTCTGCTGGCCTTTCTGCAGGAGTTGCCAGGCTGCCGCCTGTAAAGAAGAGGTTGTGTCACCCATACCTTCCGCTGGAATTTCTCTCCGGACAGAGGTGAGGATGGAAAAAAGCAGTGGGGGCCGGGACAGGAGGGGTATCTCAGGCAGGGCAATGGAAAGCTTCTGGAAGAGCGCCCGGGGCCAGGACCTCCCTGGCTGGCCTGCAGGCACCAAGTTGGCCTGTGTGCTGTCGCTGGTGTGGCTCCACGGTCCTTCCTTTAGGCTTTCAAGCCCTTGTACATATTCAGGTGTTTTACCTGGAAAGGGTGGGAACAGTTCAGCAGCAGCTGGCCTGGGGCTCAGCTCACATTTACTCACAGATGCCTCGGCACGGTCCCCCAGCTTTGCAATGAGGACGCTCCTTGCGTGGGGGGTGGGTTGCTGGCTGTATGGGAGATGATTCCCCACCTCTGACCAATTTCAGAATTGTTTACCACTGGAGCAAGTGCCCTGATAGGGTTTTCCTCTGTATAACTCATGGGTTCAGGATTTTTTTTTTTCTTTTATGGTTCAAGTTAGATTTATTCCTCTTTTATGTATTTATAGATAGAAGCATGGAAATAATTCATTCCTATAAATACATCTGTGTGACGGGAAGAACTTTTTTCTCTTTTATTTTTAAATTTTATTTTTAAAAATTTTGAAATTTTATTTTATTTTCTTTTTTATACAGCACGTTATTATTAGTTATGTATTTTATGCATATACATGTATACAGGTCAATCCCAAACTCCCAACTCATCCCACCACCACCACCCCATGGCTTCCCACACTTGGTGTCCATACGTTTGTTCTCTACCTCTGTGTCTCTATTTCTTCCCTGCCAACCAGTTCATCTGTACCATTTTTAGGCTCCACATATATGCGTTAATAGACAATATTTGTTTCCCTCTTTCTGACTTACTTCATTCTGTATGACATTCTCTCGATCCATCGATGTCTCTACAAATGACCCAGTTTCATTCCTTTTTATGGCCGAGTAATATTCCATTTTATATATGTACCACATCTTTATCCATTCATCTGTCTGTGGGCATTTAGGTTGCTTCCATTACCTGGCTATTGTAAATAGTGCTGCAACGAACATTGTGGTGAATGTGCCTTTTTGAAATACGGTTTTCTCTGGGTATATGCCCAGAAGTGGGATTGCTGGATCAGACGGTAATTCTATTTCTAGTTTTTTTAAGGAAACTCCATACTGTTCTCCATAGTGACTGTATCAATTTACATTCCCACCAATTGTGGAAGAGGGCTCCTTTTGTCCACACCCTCCCCAGAATTGGTTGTTTGTAGATTTTCTGATGATGCCGATTCTAACAGGTGTGAGGTGATACCTCATTGTAGTTTTGATTTGCATTTCTCTAATAATTAGTGCTGTTGAGCAGCTTTTCATGTGCGTCTTGGCCATCTCTGTGTCTCCTTTGAAGAAACGTCTCTTTAGATCTTCTGCCCATTTTTTTTTGGGTTGTTTGTTTTTTTAATATTAAGCTGCATGAGCTGTTTATATATATTGGAGATTAAACGTCTGTCCATTGATTCGTTTGCCACGATTTTCACCCATTCTGAGGGAGGCCTTTTTCCATTCCCGTTTTTTTTTTTAACAAAAAAGGAAAGAAAGGAAAAGAAGCAGAACACTAATGTGGGTAAAATATGCCTTTTGAAACGGTCGTTTTGAAATATGGACGTCCTTTGAATTTTTTGGTCGATATGTGACCCCAGGATTTGTTTTCAGGGCAGGTGTCATTTACAGGCCTGCAATGATTTTGAATATCAACTGACCATTAGCATTGGGATTAAAGCTGCTGTTGTGTGAAACGGCCACAAGGTGGCAGCAGTTCACCCTTACCAAATCTGGTGACTAGGGCAAGAGAGCCTCAGTGGAAGTGGTGTTCTAGATTGGAGTTTAGAATGGAATGTGCCAGGAGAAAGCCCCTCACGTTTGTCTCACTACTTCTTGTTCGTGTTTTTAATTTAATTTTTAATTTTTTATTACAGCAAGTTTGATTACAATGTTTGGCTTGCTGTAGGTGTGGAAGATGTGGTTCTTTTACACATATACAGATGTCTGTTCTTCCTGGGATCCTTTTCCCATGTACGTTATGACAGAATGTTGAGTAGTCCTCTCTTGGTATTCTGTAGGTCTTTGGTGATTATATATGTCACCTGTGTTTGTATATGTCTGTTAACCCCGATATCGTAATGAAACCAATCCTCACACCTTTCCATTGGTGAACCATAAGTTTGTTTAATGAATCTGTGTTTGCCCTTCTCCGTGGAAATATCTGCCCTGGTATCCATTTTTCGGTAACACCTATAAGTGATATGATAGGATATGTGTCTTTCACTTTCTGACTTACTACAAGTCACGTGATTACTTGTAGACTCATCTACGGTGCTGCAAATGGCATTGTGTCCTTTTTTCCCTTGGCTTCTCTTCTGCCTTAGCGGGGTCCATTTTCAACAATGTGATTCCCTGAGGGTTGTGGATTAGCTGACCTGGGCAGCCTTACCCTGCCGGCCCGCCCTCCCCAGGTGTGCCTCGTTGAGGTCAATATAAACAGCGCTCCAGGCAGCAATAGCCCCTGAAGCTGTGCCTGCCTCCATATTCTCTGCCCCGTCAGCAGTCTCGGGGCTGTGCTGCTGGGAGGGAGTGAGGGGCCACAGCTTTGTGGGTGGCCCGGTGTGAGTGGGGTTCTGCTGGCCTTTCTGCAGGAGTTGCCAGGCTGCCGCCTGTAAAGAAGAGGTTGTGTCACCCATACCTTCCGCTGGAATTTCTCTCCGGACAGAGGTGAGGATGGAAAAAAGCAGTGGGGGCCGGGACAGGAGGGGTATCTCAGGCAGGGCAATGGAAAGCTTCTGGAAGAGCGCCCGGGGCCAGGACCACCCTGGCTGGCCTGCAGGCACCAAGTTGGCCTGTGTGCTGTCGCTGGTGTGGCTCCACGGTCCTTCCTTTAGGCTTTCAAGCCCTTGTACATATTCAGGTGTTTTACCTGGAAAGGGTGGGAAGAGTTCAGCAGCAGCTGGCCTGGGGCTCAGCTCACGTTTACTCACAGATGCCTCGGCACGGTCCCCCAGCTTTGCAATGAGGACGCTCCTTGCGTGGGGGGTGGGTTGCTGGCTGTATGGGAGATGATTCCCCACCTCTGACCAATTTCAGAATTGTTTACCACTGGAGCAAGTGCCCTGATAGGGTTTTCCTCTGTATAACTCATGGGTTCAGGATTTTTTTTTTCTTTTATGGTTCAAGTTAGATTTATTCCTCTTTTATGTATTTATAGATAGAAGCATGGAAATAATTCATTCCTATAAATACATCTGTGTGACGGGAAGAACTTTTTTCTCTTTTATTTTTAAATTTTATTTTTAAAAATTTTGAAATTTTATTTTATTTTCTTTTTTATACAGCACGTTATTATTAGTTATGTATTTTATGCATATACATGTATACAGGTCAATCCCAAACTCCCAACTCATCCCACCACCACCACCCCATGGCTTCCCACACTTGGTGTCCATACGTTTGTTCTCTACCTCTGTGTCTCTATTTCTTCCCTGCAAACCAGTTCATCTGTACCATTTTTAGGCTCCACATATATGCGTTAATAGACAATATTTGTTTTCCTCTTTCTGACTTACTTCATTCTGTATGACAGTCTCTCGATCCATCGATGTCGCTACAAATGACCCAGTTTCATTCCTTTTTATGGCCGAGTAATATTCCATTTTATATATGTACCACATCTTTATCCATTCATCTGTCTGTGGGCATTTAGGTTGCTTCCATTACCTGGCTATTGTAAATAGTGCTGCAACGAACATTGTGGTGAATGTGCCTTTTTGAAATACGGTTTTCTCTGGGTATATGCCCAGAAGTGGGATTGCTGGATCAGATGGTAATTCTATTTCTAGTTTTTTTAAGGAAACTCCATACTGTTCTCCATAGTGACTGTATCAATTTACATTCCCACCAATAGTGGAAGAGGGCTCCTTTTGTCCACACCCTCCCCAGAATTGGTTGTTTGTAGATTTTCTGATGATGCCGATTCTAACAGGTGTGAGGTGATACCTCATTGTAGTTTTGATTTGCATTTCTCTAATAATTAGTGCTGTTGAGCAACTTTTCATGTGCGTCTTGGCCATCTCTGTGTCTCCTTTGAAGAAACGTCTCTTTAGATCTTCTGCCCATTTTTTTTTGGGTTGTTTGTTTTTTTTAATATTAAGCTGCATGAGCTGTTTATATATATTGGAGATTAAACCTCTGTCCATTGATTCGTTTGCCACGATTTTCACCCATTCTGAGGGAGGCCTTTTTCTATTCCCGGTTTTTTTTAACAAAAAAGGAAAGAAAGGAAAAGAAGCAGAACACTAATGTGCGTAAAATATGCCTTTTGAAACGGTCGTTTTGAAATATGGACGTCCTTTGAATTTTTTGGTCGATATGTGACCCCAGGATTTGTTTTCAGGGCAGGTGTCATTTACAGGCCTGCAATGATTTTGAATATCAACTGACCATTAGCGATGGGATTAAAGCTGCTGTTGTGTGAAACGGCCACAAGGTGGCAGCAGTTCACCCTTACCAAATCTGGTTACTAGGGCAAGAGAGCCTCAGTGGAAGTGGTGATCTAGATTGGAGTTTAGAATGGAATGTGCCAGGAGAAAGCCCCTCACGTTTGTCTCACTACTTCTTGTTCGTGTTTTTAATTTAAGTTTTTATTTTTTATTACAGCAAGTTTGATTACAATGTTTGGCTTGCTGTAGGTGTGGAAGATGTGGTTCTTTTACACATATACAGATGACTGTTCTTCCTGGGATCCTTTTCCCATGTACGTTATGACAGAATATTGAGTAGTCCTCTCTTGGTATTCTGTAGGTCTTTGGTGATTATATATGTCACCTGTGTTTGTATATGTCTGTTAACCCCGATATCGTAATGAAACCAATCCTCACACCTTTCCATTGGTGAACCATAAGTTTGTTTAATGAATCTGTGATTGGCCTTCTCCGTGGAAATATCTGCCCTGGTATCCATTTTTCGGTAACACCTATAAGTGATATTATATGATATGTGTCTTTCACTTTCTGACTTACTACAAGTCACGGGATTACTTCTAGACTCCTCTACGGTGCTGCAAATGGCATTGTGTCCTTTTTTCCCTTGGCTTCTCTTCTGCCTTAGCGGGGTCCATTTTCAACAATGTGATTCCCTGAGGGTTGTGGATTAGCTGTCCTGGGCAGCCTTACCTTGCCGGCCCGCCCTCCCCAGGTGTGCCTCGTTGAGGTCAATATAAACAGCGCTCCAGGCAGCAATAGCCCCTGAAGCTGTGCCTGACTCCATATTCTCTGCCCCGTCAGAAGTCTCGGGGCTGTGCTGGTGGGAGGGAGTGAGGGGCCACAGCTTTGTGGGTGGCCCGGTGTGAGTGGGGTTCTGCTGGCCTTTCTGCAGGAGTTGCCAGGCTGCCGCCTGTAAAGAAGAGGTTGTGTCACCCATACCTTCCGCTGGAATTTCTCTCCGGACAGAGGTGAGGAAGGAAAAAAAGCAGTGGGGGCCGGGACAGGAGGGGTATCTCAGGCAGGGCAATGGAAAGCTTCTGGAAGAGCGCCCGGGGCCAGGACCACGCTGGCTGGCCTGCAGGCACCAAGTTGGCCTGCGTGCTGTCGCTGGTGTGGCTCCACGGTCCTTCCTCTAGGCTTTCAAGCCCTTGTACATATTCAGGTGTTTTACCTGGAAAGGGTGGGAACAGTTCAGCAGCAGCTGGCCTGGGGCTCAGCTCACGTTTACTCACAGATGCCTCGGCACGGTCCCCCAGCTTTGCAATGAGGACGCTCCTTGCGTGGGGGGTGGGTTGCTGGCTGTATGGGAGATGATTCCCCACCTCTGACCAATTTCAGAATTGTTTACCACTGGAGCAAGTGCCCTGATAGGGTTTTCCTCTGTATAACTCGTGGGTTCAGGATTTTTTTTTCTTTTATGGTTCAAGTTCGATTTTATTCCTCTTTTATGTATTTATAGATAGAAGCATGGAAATAATTCATTCCTATAAATACATCTGTGTGACGGGAAGAACTTTTTTCTATTTTATTTTTAAATTTTATTTTTTAAAATTTTGAAATTTTATTTTATTTATTTTCTTTTTTATACAGCACGTTATTATTAGTTATGTATTTTATGCATATACATGTATACAGGTCAATCCCAAACTCCCAACTCATCCCACCACCACCACCCCATGGCTTCCCACACTTGGTGTCCATACGTTTGTTCTCTACCTCTGTGTCTCTATTTCTTCACTGCAAACCAGTTCATCTGAACCATTTTTAGGCTCCACATATATGCGTTAATAGACAATATTTGTCTTCCTCTTTCTGTCTTACTTCATTCTGTATGACAGTCTCTCGATCCATCGATGTCTCTACAAATGACCCAGTTTCATTCCTTTTTATGGCCGAGTAATATTCCATTTTATATATGTACCACATCTTTATCCATTCATCTGTCTGTGGGCATTTAGGTTGCTTCCATTACCTGGCTATTGTAAATAGTGCTGCAACGAACATTGTGGTGAATGTGCCTTTTTGAAATACGGTTTTCTCTGGGTATATGCCCAGAAGTGGGATTGCTGGATCAGATGGTAATTCTATTTCTAGATTTTTTAAGGAAACTCCATACTGTTCTCCATAGTGACTGTATCAATTTACATTCCCACCAATTGTGGAAAAGGGCTGCTTTTGTCCACACCCTCCCCAGAATTGGTTGTTTGTAGATTTTCTGATGATGCCGATTCTAACAGGTGTGAGGTGATACCTCATTGTAGTTTTGATTTGCATTTCTCTAATAATTAGTGCTGTTGAGCAGCTTTTCATGTGCGTCTTGGCCATCTCTGTGTCTCCTTTGAAGAAACGTCTCTTTAGATCTTCTGCCCATTTTTTTTGGGTTGTTTGTTTTTTTTAATATTAAGCTGCATGAGCTGTTTATATATATTGGAGATTAAACCTCTGTCCATTGATTCGTCTGCAACGATTTTCGCCCATTCTGAGGGATGCCTTTTTCCATTCCCGTGTTTTTTAACAAAAAAGGAAAGAAAGGAAAAGAAGCAGAACACTAATGTGCATAAAATATGCCTTTTGCAACGTTCGTTTTGAAATATGGACGTCCTTTGAATTTTTTGGTCGATATGTGACCCCAGGATTTGTTTTCAGTGCAGGTGTCATTTACAGGCCTGCAATGATTTTCAATATCAACTGACCATTAGCGTTGGGATTAAAGCTGCTGTTGTGTGAAACGGCCACAAGGTGGCAGCAGTTCACCCTTACCAAATCTGGTTACTAGGGCAAGAGAGCCTCAGTGGAAGTGGTGTTCTAGATTGGAGTTTAGAATGGAATGTGCCAGGAGAAAGCCCCTCACGTTTGTCTCACTACTTCTTGTTCGTGTTTTTAATTTAAGTTTTTATTTTTTATTATAGCAAGTTTGATTACAATGTCTGGCTTCTTGTAGGTGTGGAAGATGTTGTTCTTTTACACATATACAGATGACTGTTCTTCCTGGGAACCTTTTCCCATGTACGTTATGACAGAATGTTGAGTAGTCCTGTCTTGGTATTCTGTAGGTCTTTGGTGATTATATATGTCACCTGTGTTTGTATATGTCTGTTAACCCCGATATCGTAATGAAACCAATCCTCACACCTTTCCATTGGTGAACCATAAGTGTGTTTAATGAATCTGTGATTGCCCTTCTCCGTGGAAATATCTGCCCTGGTATCCATTTTTAGGTAACACCCTTAAGTGATATGATATGATATATGTCTTTCACTTTCTGACTTACTACAAGTCACGTGATTAATTCAAGACTCATCTACGGTGCTGCAAATGGCATTGTGTCCTTTTTTCCCTTGGCTTCTCTTCTGCCTGAGCGGGGTCCATTTTCAACAATGTGATTCCCTGAGGGTTGTGGATTAGCTGACCTGGGCAGCCTTACCCTGCCGGCCCGCCCTCCCCAGGTGTGCCTCGTTGAGGTCAATATAAACAGAGCTCCAGGCAGCAATAGTCCCTGAAGCTGTGCCTGACTCCATATTCTCTGCCCCGTCAGCAGTCTCGGGGCTGTGCTGGTGGGAGGGAGTGAGGGGCCACAGCTTTGTGGGTGGCCCGGTGTGAGTGGGGTTCTGCTGGCCTTTCTGCAGGAGTTGCCAGGCTGCCGCCTGTAAAGAAGAGGATGTGTCACACATACCTTCCACTGGAATTTCTCTCCGGACAGAGGTGAGGAAGGAAAAAAGCAGTGGGGGCCGGGACAGGAGGGGTATCTCAGGCAGGGCAATGGAAAGCTTCTGGAAGAGCTCCCGGGGACAGGACCACCCTGGCTGTCCTACAGGCACGAAGTTGACCTGCGTGCTGTCGCTGGATTGGCTCCACGGTCCTTCCTCTAGGCTTTCAAGCCTTTGTACATATTCAGGTGTTTTACCTGGAAAGGGTGGGAACAGTTCAGCAGCCGCTGGCCTGGGGCTCAGCTCACATTTACTCACAGATGCCTCGGCACAGTCCCCCAGCTTTGCAATGAGGACGCTCCTTGCGTGGGGGGTGGGTTGCTGGCTGTATGGGGGATGGTTCCCCACCTCTGACCAATTTCAGAATTGTTTACCACTGGAGCAAGTGCCCTGATAGGGTTTTCCTCTGTATAACTCGTGGGTTCAGTTTTTCTTTTTCTTTTATCGTTCAAGTTAGATTTTATTCCTCTTTTATGTATTTATAGATATAAGCATGGAAATAATTCATTCCTATAAATACATCTGTGTGACGGGAAGAACATTTTATGTTTTATTTTTAAATTTTATTTTTTTAAATTTTGAAATTAAATTTTATTTATTTTTTTTATACAGCACGTTATTATTAGTTATGTATTTTATGCACATACATGTATACAGGTCAATCCCAAACACCCAACTCATCCCACCACCACCACCCCATGGCTTCCCACTCTTGGTGTCCATACGTTTGTTCTCTACCTCTGTGTGTCTATTTCTTCCCTGCAAACCAGTTCATCTGTACCATTTTTAGGCTCCACATATATGCATTAATATACAATATTTGTTTTCCTCTTTCTGACTTACTTCATTCTGTATGACAGTCTCTCGATCCATTGATGTCTCTACAAATGACCCAGTTTCATTCCTTTTTATGGCCGAGTAATATTCCTTTTTATATATGTACCACAGCTTTATCCATTCATCTGTCTGTGGGCATTTAGGTTGCTTCCATTACCTGGCTATTGTAAATAGTGCTGCAATGAACATTGTGGTGAATGTGCCTTTTTGAAATACGGTTTTCTCTGGGTATATGCCCAGAAGTGGGATTGCTGGATCAGATGGTATTTCTATTTCTATTTTTTTTAAGGAAACTCCATACTGTTCTCCATAGTGACTGTATCAATTTACATTCCCACCAATAGTGGAAGAGGGCTCCTTTTGTCCACACCCTCCCCAGAATTGGTTGTTTGTAGATTTTCTGATGATGCCGATTCTAACAGGTGTGAGGTGATACCTCATTGTAGTTTTGATTTGCATTTCTCTAATAATTAGTGCTGTTGTGCAGCTTTTCATGTGCGTCTTGGCCATCTCTGTGTCTCCTTTGAAGAAACGTCTCTTTAGATCTTCTGTCCATTTTTTGGGGGGTTGTTTGTTTTTTTAATATTAAGCTGCATGAGCTGTTTATATATATTGGAGATTAAACCTCTGTCCATTGATTCGTCTGCAACGATTTTCGCCCATTCTGAGGGATGCCTTTTTCCATTCCCGTGTTTTTTAACAAAAAAGGAAAGAAAGGAAAAGAAGCAGAACACTAATATGCGTAAAATATGCCTTTTGAAACGGTCGTTTTGAAATATGGACGTCCTTTGAATTTTTTGGTCGATATGTGACCCCAGGATTTGTTTTCAGGGCAGGTGTCATTTACAGGCCTGCAATGATTTTGAATATCAACTGACCAATAGCGTTGGGATTAAAGCTGCTGTTGTGTGAAAGGGCCACAAGGTGGCAGCAGTTCACCCTTACCAAATCTGGTTACTAGGGCAAGAGAGCCTCAGTGGAAGTGGTGTTCTAGATTGGAGTTTAGAATGGAATGTGCCAGGAGAAAGCCCCTCACGTTTGTCTCACTACTTCTTGTTCGTGTTTTTAATTTAATTTTTTATTTTTTATTACAGCAAGTTTGATTACAATGTTTGGCTTGTTGTAGGTGTGGAAGATGTGGTTCTTTTACACATACACAGATGACTGTTCTTCCTGGGATCCTTTTCCCATGTACGTTATGACAGAATGTTGAGTAGTCCTCTCTTGGTATTCTGTAGGTCTTTGGTGATTATATATGTCACCTGTGTTTGTATATGTCTGTTAACCCCGATATCGTAATGAAACCAATCCTCACACCTTTCCATTGGTGAACCATAAGTTTGTTTAATGAATCTGTGATTGCCCTTCTCCGTGGAAATATCTGCCCTGGTATCCATTTTTAGGTAACACTTATAAGTGATATGATATGATATGTGTCTTTCACTTTCTGACTTACTGCAAGTCACGTGATTACTTCTAGACTCTTCTACGGTGCTGCAAATGGCATTGTGTCCTTTTTTCCCTTGGCTTCTCTTCTGCCTTAGCGTGGTCCATTTTCAACAATGTGATTCCCTGAGGGTTGTGGATTAGCTGACCTGGGCAGCCTTACCCTGCCGGCCCGCCCTCCCCAGGTGTGCCTCGTTGAGGTCAATATAAACAGCGCTCCAGGCAGCAATAGCCACTGAAGCTGTGCCTTACTCCATATTCTCTGCCCCGTCAGCAGTCTCGGGGCTGTGCGGTGGGAGGGAGTGAGGGGCCACAGCTTTGTGGGTGGCCCAGTGTGAGTGGGGTTCTGCTGGCCTTTCTGCAGGAGTTGCCAGGCTGCCGCCTGTAAAGAAGAGGATGTGTCACCCATACCTTCCGCTGGAATTTCTCTCCGGACAGAGGTGAGGAAGGAAAAAAGCAGTGTGGGCCGGGACAGGAGGGGTATCTCAGGCAGGGCAATGGAAAGCTTCTGGAAGAGCGCCCGGGGCCAGGACCACCCTGGCTGGCCTACAGGCACCAAGTTGGCCTGCGTGCTGTCGCTGGTATGGCTCCACGGTCTTTCCTCTAGGCTTTCAAGCCCTTGTACATATTCAGGTGTTTTACCTGGAAAGGGTGGGAACAGTTCAGCAGCAGCTGGCCTGGGGCTCAGCTCACGTTTACTCACAGATGCCTCGGCAGGGTCCCCCAGCTTTGCAATGAGGACGCTCCTTGCGTGGGGGGTGGGTTGCTGGCAGTATGGGAGATGGTTCCCCACCTCTGACCAATTTCAGAATTGTTTACCACTGTAGCAAGTGCCCTGATAGGGTTTTCCTCTGTATAACTCGTGGGTTCAGGTTTTTATTTCTTTTATGGTTCAAGTTAGATTTTATTCCTCTTTTATGTATTTATAGATATAAGCATGGAAATAATTCATTCCTATAAATACATCTGTGTGACGGGAAGAACTTTTTTCTCTTTTATTTTTAAATTTTATTTTTTAAAATTTTGAAATTTAATTTTATTTATTTTTTTATACAGCACGTTATTATTAGTTATGTATTTTATGCATATATATGTATACAGGTCAATCCCAAACTCCCAACTCATCCCACCACCACCACCCCATGGCTTCCCACGCTTGGTGTCCATACGTTTGTTCTCTACCTCTGTGTCTCTATTTCTTCCCTGCAAACCGGTTCATCTGTACCATTTTTAGGCTCCACATATATGCATTAATATACAATATTTGTTTTCCTCTTTCTGACTTACTTCATTCTGTATGACTGTCTCTCGATCCATTGATGTCTCTACAAATGACCCAGTTTCATTCCTTTTTATGGCCGAGTAATATTCCATTTTATATATGTACCACATCTTTATCCATTCATCTGTCTGTGGGCATTTAGGTTGCTTCCATTACCTGGCTATTGTAAATAGTGCTGCAATGAACATTGTGGTGAATGTGCCTTCTTGATTTACGGTTTTCTCTGGGTATATGCCCAGAAGTGGGATTGCTGGATCAGATGGTATTTCTATTTCTAGTTTTTGTAAGGAAACTCCATACTGTTCTCCATAGTGACTGTATCAATTTACATTCCCACCAATAGTGGAAGAGGGCTCCTTTTGTCCACACCCTCCCCAGAATTGGTTGTTTGTAGATTTTCTGATGATGCCGATTCTAACAGGTGTGAGGTGATACCTCATTGTAGTTTTGATTTGCATTTCTCTAATAATTAGTGCTGGTGAGCAGCTTTTCATGGGCGTCTTGGCCATCTCTGTGTCTCCTTTGAAGAAACGTCTCTTTAGATCTTCTGCCCATTTTTTTTGTTTGTTTGTTTTTTTAATATTAAGCTGCATGAGCTGTTTATATATATTGGAGATTAAACCTCTGTCCATTGATTCGTCTGCAACGATTTTCACCCATTCTGAGGGATGCCTTTTTCCATTCCCGTGTTTTTTAACAAAAAAGAAAGAAAGGAAAAGAAGCAGAACACTAATATGCGTAAAATATGCCTTTTGAAACGGTCGTTTTGAAATATGGACGTCCTTTGAATTTTTTGGTCGATATGTGACCCCAGGATTTGTTTTCAGGGCAGGTGTCATTTACAGGCCTGCAATGATTTTGAATATCAACTGACCATTAGCGTTGGGATTAAAGCTGCTGTTGTGTGAAACGGCCACAAGGTGGCAGCAGTTCACCCTTACCAAATCTGGTTACTAGGGCAAGAGAGCCTCAGTGGAAGTGGTGTTCTAGATTGGAGTTTAGAATGGAATGTGCCAGGAGAAAGCCCCTCACGTTTGTCTCACTACTTCTTGTTCGTGTTTTTAATTTAATTTTTTATTTTTTATTACAGCAAGTTTGATTACAATGTTTGGCTTGTTGTAGGTGTGGAAGATGTGGTTCTTTTACACATATACAGATGTCTGTTCTTCCTGGGACCCTTTTCCCATGTACCTTATGACAGAATGTTGAGTAGTCCTCTCTTGGTATTCTGTAGGTCTTTGGTGATTATATATGTCACCTGTGTTTGTATATGTCTGTTAACCCCGATATCGTAATGAAACCAATCCTCACACCTTTCCATTGGTGAACCATAAGTTTGTTTAATGAATCTGTGATTGCCCTTCTCCGTGGAAATATCTGCCCTGGTATCCATTTTTAGGTAACACCTATAAGTGATATGATATGATATGTGTCTTTCACTTTCTGACTTACTGCAAGTCACGTGATTACTTCTAGACTCATCTACGGTGCTGCAAATGGCATGGTGTCCTTTTTTCCCTTGGCTTCTCTTCTGCCTTAGCGGGGTCCATTTTCAACAATGTGATTCCCTGAGGGTTGTGGATTAGCTGACCTGGGCAGCCTTACCCTTCCGGCCCGCCCTCCCCAGGTGTGCCTCATTGAGGTCAATATATACAGCGCTCCAGGCAGCAATAGCCCCTGAAGCTGTGCCTGACTCCATATTCTCTGCCCCGTCAGCAGTCTCGGGGCTGTGCTGGTGGGAGGGAGTGAGGGGCCACAGCTTTGTGGGTGGCCCGGTGTGAGTGGGGTTCTGTTGCCCTTTCTGCAGGAGTTGCCAGGCTGCCGCCTGTAAAGAAGAGGATGTGTCACACATACCTTCCGCTGGAATTTCTCTCCGGACAGAGGTGAGGAAGGAAAAAAGCAGTGGGGGCCGGGACAGGAGGTGTATCTCAGGCAGGGCAATGGAAAGCTTCTGGAAGAGCGCCCGGGCCCAGGACCACCCTGGCTGGCCTACAGGCACCAAGTTGGCCTGCGTGCTGTCGCTGGTATGGCTCCACGGTCCTTCCTCTAGGATTTCAAGCCCTTGTACATATTCAGGTGTTTTACCTGGAAAGGGTGGGAACAGTTCAGCAGCAGCTGGCCTGGGGCTCAGCTCACGTTTACTCACAGATGCCTCAGCACGGTCCCCCATCTTTGCAATGAGGACGCTCCTTGAAAGGGGGGTTGGTTGCTGGCAGTACGGGAGATGGTTCCCCACCTCTGACCAATTTCAGAATTGTTTACCGCTGGAGCCAGTGCCCTGATAGGGTTTTCCTCTGTATAACTCGTGGGTTCGGTTTTTTTTTTCTTTTATGGTTCAAGTTAGATTTAATTCCTCTTTTATGTATTTATAGATATAAGCATGGAAATAATTCATTCCTATAAATACATCTGTGTGACGGGAAGAACATTTTTCTGTTTTATTTTTAAATTTTATTTTTTAAAATTTTGAAATTTAATTTTATTTATTTTTTTTTATACAGCACGTTATTATTAGTTATGTATTTTATGCATATACATGTATACAGGTCAATCCCAAACTCCCAACTCATCCCACCACCACCACCCCATGGCTTCCCACACTTGGTGTCCATACGTTTGTTCTCTACCTCTGTGTCTCTATTTCTTCCCTGCAAACCAGTTCATCTGTACCATTTTTAGGCTCCACATATATGCATTAATATACAATATTTGTTTTCCTCTTTCTGACTTACTTCATTCAGTATGACAGTCTCTCGATCCATCGATGTCTCTACAAATGACCCAGTTTCATTCCTTTTTATGGCCGAGTAATATTCCATTTTATATATGTACCACATCTTTATCCATTCATCTGTCTGTGGGCATTTAGGTTGCTTCCATTACCTGGCTATTGTAAATAGTGCTGCAACGAACATTGTGGTGAATGTGCCTTTTTGAAATACGGTTTTCTCTGGGTATATGCCCAGATGTGGGATTGCTGGATCAGATGGTAATTCTATTTCTAGATTTTTTAAGGAAACTCCATACTGTTCTCCATAGTGACTGTATCAATTTACATTCCCACCAATAGTGGAAGAGGGCTCCTTTTGTCCACACCCTCCCCAGAATTTGTTGTTTGTAGATTTTCTGATGATGCCGATTCTAACAGGTGTGAGGTGATACCTCATTGTAGTTTTGATTTGCATTTCTCTAATAATTAGTGCTGTTGAGCAGCTTTTCATGGGCGTCTTGGCCATCTCTGTGTCTCCTTTGAAGAAACGTCTCTTTAGATCTTCTGCCCATTTTTTTGGGTTGTTTGTTTTTTTAATATTAAGCTGCATGAGCTGTTAATATATATTGGAGATGAAACCTCTGTCCATTGATTCGTCTGCAACGATTTTCGCCCATTCTGAAGGATGCCTTTTTCCATTCCCGTGTTTTTTAACAAAAAAGGAAAGAAAGGAAAAGAAGCAGAACACTAATGTGCATAAAATATGCCTTTTGCAACGTTCGTTTTGAAATATGGACGTCCTTTGAATTTTTTGGTCGATATGTGACCCCAGGATTTGTTTTCAGTGCAGGTGTCATTTACAGGCCTGCAATGATTTTGAATATCAACTGACCATTAGCGTTGGGATTAAAGTTGCTGTTGTGTGAATCGGCCACAAGGTGGCAGCAGTTCACCCTTACCAAATCTGGTTACTAGGGCAAGAGAGCCTCAGTGGAAGTGGTGTTCTAGATTGGAGTTTAGAATGGAATGTGCCAGGAGAAAGTCCCTCACGTTTGTCTCACTTCTTCTTGTTCGTGTTTTTAATTTAATTTTCTATTTTTTATTACAGCAAGTTTGATTACAATGTTTGGCTTGTTGTAGGTGTGGAAGATGTGGTTCTTTTACACATATACAGATGACTGTTCTTCCTGGGATCCTTTTCCCATGTACGTTATGACAGAATGTTGAGTAGTCCTCTCTTGGTATTCTGTAGGTCTTTGGTGATTATATATGTCACCTGTGTTTGTATATGTCTGTTAACCCCGATATCGTAATGAAACCAATCCTCACACCTTTCCATTGGTGAAACATAAGTGTGTTTAATGAATCTGTGATTGCCCTTCTCCGTGGAAATATCTGCCCTGGTATCCATTTTTAGGTAACACCTATAAGTGATATGATATGATATGAGTCTTTCACTTTCTGACTTACTACAAGTCACGTGATTACTTCTAGACTCATCTACGGTGCTGCAAATGGCATTGTGTCCTTTTTTCCCTTGGCTTCTCTTCTGCCTTAGCGGGGTCCATTTTCAACAATGTGATTCCCTGAGGGTTGTGGATTAGCTGACCTGGGCAGCCTTACCCTGCCGGCCCGCCCTCCCCAGGTGTGCCTCGTTGAGGTCAATATAAACAGCGCTCCAGGCAGCAATAGCCCCTGAAGCTGTGCCTGACTCCATATTCTCTGCCCCGTCAGCAGTCTCGCGGCTGTGCTGGTGGGAGGGAGTGAGGGGCCACAGCATTGTGGGTGGCCCGGTGTGAGTGGTGTTCTGCTGCCCTTTTTGTAGGAGTTGCCAGGCTGCCGCCTGTAAAGAAGAGGTTGTGTCACCCATACCTTCCGCTGGAATTCCTCTCCGGACAGAGGTGAGGAAGGAAAAAAGCAGTGGGGGCCGGGACAGGAGGGGAATCTCAGGCAGGGCAATGGAAAGCTTCTGGAAGAGCGCCCGGGGCCAGGACCACCCTGGCTGGCCTGCAGGCACCAAGTTGGCCTGCGTGCTGTCGCTGGTGTGGCTCCATGGTCCTTCCTCTAGGCTTTCAAGCCCTTGTACATATTCAGGTGTTTTACCTGGAAAGGGTGGGAACAGTTCAGCAGCAGCTGGCCTGGGGCTCAGCTCACGTTTACTCACAGATGCCTCGGCACGGTCCCCCAGCTTTGCAATGAGGACGCTCCTTGCGTGGGGGGTGGGTTGCTGGTTGTATGGGAGATGGTTCCCCACCTCTGACCAATTTCAGAATTGTTTACCGCTGGAGCAAGTGCCCTGAAAGGGTTTTCCTCTGTATAACTCGTGGGTTAAGGTTTTTTTTTCTTTTATGGTTCAAGTTAGATTTAATTCCTCTTTTATGTATTTATAGATATAAGTATGGAAATAATTCATTCCTATAAATACATCTGTGTGACGGGAAGAACTTTTTTCTGTTTTATTTTTAAATTTTATTTTTTAAAATTTTGAAATTTAATTTTATTTATTTTTTTAAACAGCACGTTATTATTAGTTATGTATTTTATGCATATACATGTATACAGGTCAATCCCAAACTCCCAACTCATCCCACCACCACCACCCCATGGCTTCCCACACTTGGTGTCCATACGTTTGTTCTCTACCTCTGTGTCTCTATTTCTTCCCTGCAAACCATTTCATCTGTACCATTTTTAGGCTCCACATATATGCATTAATATACAATATTTGTTTTCCTCTTTCTGACTTACTTCATTCAGTATGACAGTCTCTCGATCCATCGATGTTTCTACAAATGACCCAGTTTCATTCCTTTTTATGGCCGAGTAATATTCCATTTTATATATGTACCACATCTGTATCCATTCATCTGTCTGTGGGCATGTAGGTTGCTTCCATTACCTGGCTATTGTAAATAGTGCTGCAACGAACATTGTGGTGAATGTGCCTTTTTGAAATACGGTTTTCTCTTGGTATATGCCCAGAAGCGGGATTGCTGGATCAGATGGTAATTCTGTTTCTAGATTTTTTAAGGAAACTCCATACTGTTCTCCATAGTGACTGTATCAATTTACATTCCCACCAATAGTGGAAGAGGGCTCCTTTTGTCCACACCCTCCCCAGAATTGGTTGTTTGTAGATTTTCTGATGATGCCGATTCTAACAGGTGTGAGGTGATACCTCATTGTAGTTTTGATTTGCATTTCTCTAATAATTAGTGATGTTGAGCAGCTTTTCATGGGCGTCTTGGCCATCTCTGTGTCTCCTTTGAAGAAACGTCTCTTTAGATCTTCTGCCCATTTTTTTGGGTTGTTTGTTTTTTTAATATTAAGCTGCATGAGCTGTTTATATATATTGGAGATTAAACCTCTGTCCATTGATTCGTCTGCAACGATTTTCGCCCATTCTGAGGGATGCCTTTTTCCATTCCCGTGTTTTTTAACAAAAAAGGAAAGAAAGGAAAAGAAGCAGAACACTAATGTGCATAAAATATGCCTTTTCCAACGTTCGTTTTGAAATATGGACGTCCTTTGAATTTTTTGGTCGATATGTGACCCCAGGATTTGTTTTCAGGGCAGGTGTCATTTACAGGCCTGCAATGATTTTGAATATCAACTGACCATTAGCGTTGGGATTAAAGCTGCTGTTGTGTGAAACGGCCACAAGGTGGCAGCAGTTCACCCTTACCAAATCTGGTTACTAGGGCAAGAGAGCCTCAGTGGAAGTGGTGTTCTAGATTGGAGTTTAGAATGGAATGTGCCAGGAGAAAGCCCCTCACGTTTGTCTCACTACTTCTTGTTCGTGTTTTTAATTTAATTTTTTATTTTTTATTACAGCAAGTTTGATTACAATGTTTGGCTTGTTGTAGGTGTGGAAGATGTGGTTCTTTTACACATATACAGATGACTGTTCTTCCTGGGATCCTTTTCCCATGTACGTTATGACAGAATGTTGAGTAGTCCTCTCTTGGTATTCTGTAGGTCTTTGGTGATTATATATGTCACCTGTGTTTGTATATATCTGTTAACCCCGATATCGTAATGAAACCAATCCTCACACCTTTCCATTGGTGAACCATAAGTGTGTTTAATGAATCTGTGATTGCCCTTCTCCGTGGAAATATCTGCCCTGGTATCCATTTTTAGGTAACACCTATAAGTGATATGATATGATATGAGTCTTTCACTTTCTGACTTACTACAAGTCACGTGATTACTTCTAGACTCATCTACGGTGCTGCAAATGGCATTGTGTCCTTTTTTCCCTTGGCTTCTCTTCTGCCTTAGCGGGGTCCATTTTCAACAATGTGATTCCCTGAGGGTTGTGGATTAGCTGACCTGGGCAGCCTTACCCTGCCGGCCCGCCCTCCCCAGGTGTGCCTCGTTGAGGTCAATATAAACAGCGCTCCAGGCAGCAATAGCCCCTGAAGCTGTGCCTGACTCCATATTGTCTGCCCCGTCAGCAGTCTCGGGGCTGTGCTGGTGGGAGGGAGTGAGGGGCCACAGCTTTGTGGGTGGCCCGGTGTGAGTGGGGTTCTGCTGGCCTTTCTGCAGGAGTTGCCAGGCTGCCGCCTGTAAAGAAGAGGATGTGTCACCCATACCTTCCGCTGGAATTTCTCTCCGGACAGAGGTGAGGAAGGAAAAAAGCAGTGTGGGCCGGGACAGGAGTGGTATCTCAGGCAGGGCAATGGAAAGCTTCTGGAAGAGCGCCCGGGCCCAGGACCACCCTGGCTGGCCTACAGGCACAAAGTTGGCCTGCGTGCTGTCGCTGGTATGGCTCCACGGTCCTTCCTCTAGGCTTTCAAGCCCTTGTACATATTCAGGTGTTTTACCTGGAAAGGGTGGGAACAGTTCAGCAGCAGCTGGCCTGGGGCTCAGCTCACGTTTACTCACAGATGCCTCAGCACGGTCCCCCAGCTTTGCAATGAGGACGCTCCTTGCGTGGGGGGTGGGTTGCTGGTTGTATGGGAGATGGTTCCCCACCTCTGACCAATTTCAGAATTCTTTACCGCTGGAGCAAGTGCCCTGATAGGGTTTTCCTCTGTATAACTCGTGGGTTCAGGTTTTTATTTCTTTTATGGTTCAAGTTAGATTTAATTCCTCTTTTATGTATTTATAGATATAAGCATGGAAATAATTCATTCCTATAAATACATCTGTGTGACGGGAAGAACATTTTTCTGTTTTATTTTTAAATTTTATTTTTTAAAATTTTGAAATTTTATTTTATTTATTTTTTTTTATACAGCACGTTATTATTAGTTATGTATTTTATGCATATACATGTATACAGGTCAATCCCAAACTCCCAACTCATCCCACCACCACCACCCCATGGCTTCCCACACTTGGTGTCCATACGTTTGTTCTCTACCTCTGTGTCTCTATTTCTTCCCTGCAAACCAGTTCATCTGTACCATTTTTAGGCTCCACATATATGTATTAATATACAATATTTGTTTTCCTCTTTCTGACTTACTTCATTCAGTATGACAGTCTCTCGATCCATTGATTTCTCTACAAATGACCCAGTTTCATTCCATTTTATGGCCGAGTAATATTCCATTTTATATATGTACCACATCTTTATCCATTCATCTTTCTGTGGGCATTTAGGTTGCTTCCATTACCTGGCTATTGTAAATAGTGCTGCAACGAACATTGTGGTGAATGTGCCTTTTTGAAATACGGTTTTCTCTGGGTATATGCCCAGAAGTGGGATTGCTGGATCAGATGGTAATTCTATTTCTAGATTTTTTAAGGAAACTCCATACTGTTCTCCATAGTGACTGTATCGATTTACATTCCCACCAATAGTGGAAGAGGGCTCCTTTTGTCCACACCCTCCCCAGAATTGGTTGTTTGTAGATTTTCTGATGATGCCGATTCTAACAGGTGTGAGGTGATACCTCATTGTAGTTTTGATTTGCATTTCTCTAATAATTAGTGCTGGTGAGCAGCTTTTCATGGGCGTCTTGGCCATCTCTGTGTCTCCTTTGAAGAAACGTCTCTTTAGATCTTCTGCCCATTTTTTTTGTTTGTTTGTTTTTTTAATATTAAGCTGCATGAGCTGTTTATATATATTGGAGATTAAACCTCTGTCCATTGATTCGTCTGCAACGATTTTCACCCATTCTGAGGGATGCCTTTTTCCATTCCCGTGTTTTTTAACAAAAAAGAAAGAAAGGAAAAGAAGCAGAACACTAATATGCGTAAAATATGCCTTTTGAAACGGTCGTTTTGAAATATGGACGTCCTTTGAATTTTTTGGTCGATATGTGACCCCAGGATTTGTTTTCAGGGCAGGTGTCATTTACAGGCCTGCAATGATTTTGAATATCAACTGACCATTAGCGTTGGGATTAAAGCTGCTGTTGTGTGAAACGGCCACAAGGTGGCAGCAGTTCACCCTTACCAAATCTGGTTACTAGGGCAAGAGAGCCTCAGTGGAAGTGGTGTTCTAGATTGGAGTTTAGAATGGAATGTGCCAGGAGAAAGCCCCTCACGTTTGTCTCACTACTTCTTGTTCGTGTTTTTAATTTAATTTTTTATTGTTTATTACAGCAAGTTTGATTACAATGTTTGGCTTGTTGTAGGTGTGGAAGATGTGGTTCTTTTACACATATACAGATGTCTGTTCTTCCTGGGACCCTTTTCCCATGTACCTTATGACAGAATGTTGAGTAGTCCTCTCTTGGTATTCTGTAGGTCTTTGGTGATTATATATGTCACCTGTGTTTGTATATGTCTGTTAACCCCGATATCGTAATGAAACCAATCCTCACACCTTTCCATTGGTGAACCATAAGTTTGTTTAATGAATCTGTGATTGCCCTTCTCCGTGGAAATATCTGCCCTGGTATCCATTTTTAGGTAACACCTATAAGTGATATGATATGATATGTGTCTTTCACTTTCTGACTTACTGCAAGTCACGTGATTACTTCTAGACTCATCTACGGTGCTGCAAATGGCATGGTGTCCTTTTTTTCCCTTGGCTTCTCTTCTGCCTTAGCGGGGTCCATTTTCAACAATGTGATTCCCTGAGGGTTGTGGATTAGCTGACCTGGGCAGCCTTACCCTTCCGGCCCGCCCTCCCCAGGTGTGCCTCATTGAGGTCAATATATACAGCGTTCCAGGCAGCAATAGCCCCTGAAGCTGTGCCTGACTCCATATTCTCTGCCCCGTCAGCAGTCTCGGGGCTGTGCTGGTGGGAGGGAGTGAGGGGCCACAGCTTTGTGGGTGGCCCGGTGTGAGTGGGGTTCTGTTGCCCTTTCTGCAGGAGTTGCCAGGCTGCCGCTTGTAAAGAAGAGGATGTGTCACACATACCTTCCGCTGGAATTTCTCTCCGGACAGAGGTGAGGAAGGAAAAAAGCAGTGGGGGCCGGGACAGGAGGTGTATCTCAGGCAGGGCAATGGAAAGCTTCTGGAAGAGCGCCCGGGCCCAGGACCACCCTGGCTGGCCTACAGGCACCAAGTTGGCCTGCGTGCTGTCGCTGGTATGGCTCCACGGTCCTTCCTCTAGGATTTCAAGCCCTTGTACATATTCAGGTGTTTTACCTGGAAAGGGTGGGAACAGTTCAGCAGCAGCTGGCCTGGGGCTCAGCTCACGTTTACTCACAGATGCCTCAGCACGGTCCCCCATCTTTGCAATGAGGACGCTCCTTGAAAGGGGGGTGGGTTGCTGGCAGTACGGGAGATGGTTCCCCACCTCTGACCAATTTCAGAATTGTTTACCGCTGGAGCAAGTGCCCTGATAGGGTTTTCCTCTGTATAACTCGTGGGTTCGGTTTTTTTTTTCTTTTATGGTTCAAGTTAGATTTAATTCCTCTTTTATGTATTTATAGATATAAGCATGGAAATAATTCATTCCTATAAATACATCTGTGTGACGGGAAGAACATTTTTCTGTTTTATTTTTAAATTTTATTTTTTAAAATTTTGAAATTTAATTTTATTTATTTTTTTTTATACAGCACGTTATTATTAGTTATGTATTTTATGCATATACATGTATACAGGTCAATCCCAAACTCCCAACTCATCCCACCACCACCACCCCATGGCTTCCCACACTTGGTGTCCATACGTTTGTTCTCTACCTCTGTGTCTCTATTTCTTCCCTGCAAACCGGTTCATCTGTACCATTTTTAGGCTCCACATATATGCATTAATATACAATATTTGTTTTCCTCTTTCTGACTTACTTCATTCAGTATGACAGTCTCTCGATCCATCGATGTCTCTACAAATGACCCAGTTTCATTCCTTTTTATGGCCGAGTAATATTCCATTTTATATATGTACCACATCTTTATCCATTCATCTGTCTGTGGGCATTTAGGTTGCTTCCATTACCTG
The DNA here is from genome assembly GCF_964341445.2 of Mesoplodon mirus. Classification (NCBI taxonomy): domain Eukaryota; kingdom Metazoa; phylum Chordata; class Mammalia; order Artiodactyla; family Ziphiidae; genus Mesoplodon; species Mesoplodon mirus. The sequence continues at coordinate 1,525,114 of NW_028295764.1, read as the reverse complement.
GCTATTGTAAATAGTGCTGCAACGAACATTGTGGTGAATGTGCCTTTTTGAAATACGGTTTTCTCTGGGTATATGCCCAGATGTGGGATTGCTGGATCAGATGGTAATTCTATTTCTAGATTTTTTAAGGAAACTCCATACTGTTCTCCATAGTGACTGTATCAATTTACATTCCCACCAATAGTGGAAGAGGGCTCCTTTTGTCCACACCCTCCCCAGAATTTGTTGTTTGTAGATTTTCTGATGATGCCGATTCTAACAGGTGTGAGGTGATACCTCATTGTAGTTTTGATTTGCATTTCTCTAATAATTAGTGCTGTTGAGCAGCTTTTCATGGGCGTCTTGGCCATCTCTGTGTCTCCTTTGAAGAAACGTCTCTTTAGATCTTCTGCCCATTTTTTTGGGTTGTTTGTTTTTTTAATATTAAGCTGCATGAGCTGTTTATATATATTGGAGATGAAACCTCTGTCCATTGATTCGTCTGCAACGATTTTCGCCCATTCTGAAGGATGCCTTTTTCCATTCCCGTGTTTTTTAACAAAAAAGGAAAGAAAGGAAAAGAAGCAGAACACTAATGTGCATAAAATATGCCTTTTGAAACGTTCGTTTTGAAATATGGACGTCCTTTGAATTTTTTGGTCGATATGTGACCACAGGATTTGTTTTCAGGGCAGGTGTCATTTACAGGCCTGCAATGATTTTGAATATCAACTGACCATTAGCATTGGGATTAAAGCTGCTGTTGTGTGAAAGGGCCACAAGGTGGCAGCAGTTCACCCTTACCAAATCTGGTTACTAGGGCAAGAGAGCCTCAGTGGAAGTGGTGTTCTAGATTGGAGTTTAGAATGGAATGTGCCAGGAGAAAGTCCCTCACGTTTGTCTCACTTCTTCTTTTTCGTGTTTTTAATTTAATTTTCTATTTTTTATTACAGCAAGTTTGATTACAATGTTTGGCTTGTTGTAGGTGTGGAAGATGTGGTTCTTTTACACATATACAGATGACTGTTCTTCCTGGGATCCTTTTCCCATGTACGTTATGACAGAATGTTGAGTAGTCCTCTCTTGGTATTCTGTAGGTCTTTGGTGATTATATATGTCACCTGTGTTTGTATATGTCTGTTAACCCCGATATCGTAATGAAACCAATCCTCACACCTTTCCATTGGTGAAACATAAGTGTGTTTAATGAATCTGTGATTGCCCTTCTCCATGGAAATATCTGCCCTGGTATCCATTTTTAGGTAACACCTATAAGTGATATGATATGATATGAGTCTTTCACTTTCTGACTTACTACAAGTCACGTGATTACTTCTAGACTCATCTACGGTGCTGCAAATGGCATTGTGTCCTTTTTTCCCTTGGCTTCTCTTCTGCCTTAGCGGGGTCCATTTTCAACAATGTGATTCCCTGAGGGTTGTGGATTAGCTGACCTGGGCAGCCTTACCCTGCCGGCCCGCCCTCCCCAGGTGTGCCTCGTTGAGGTCAATATAAACAGCGCTCCAGGCAGCAATAGCCCCTGAAGCTGTGCCTGACTCCATATTCTCTGCCCCGTCAGCAGTCTCGTGGCTGTGCTGGTGGGAGGGAGTGAGGGGCCACAGCTTTGTGGGTGGCCCGGTGTGAGTGGGGTTCTGCTGGCCTTTCTGCAGGAGTTGCCAGGCTGCCGCCTGTAAAGAAGAGGATGTGTCACACATAACTTCCGCTGGAATTTCTCTCCGGACAGAGGTGAGGAAGGAAAAAAGCAGTGTGGGCCGGGACATGAGTGGTATCTCAGGCAGGGCAATGGAAAGCTTCTGGAAGAGCGCCCGGGCCCAGGACCACCCTGGCTGGCCTACAGGCACAAAGTTGGCCTGCGTGCTGTCGCTGGTATGGCTCCACGGTCCTTCCTCTAGGCTTTCAAGCCCTTGTACATATTCAGGTGTTTTACCTGGAAAGGGTGGGAACAGTTCAGCAGCAGCTGGCCTGGGGCTCAGCTCACGTTTACTCACAGATGCCTCAGCACGGTCCCCCAGCTTTGCAATGAGGACGCTCCTTGCGTGGGGGGTGGGTTGCTGGTTGTATGGGAGATGGTTCCCCACCTCTGACCAATTTCAGAATTGTTTACCGCTGGAGCAAGTGCCCTGATAGGGTTTTCCTCTGTATAACTCGTGGGTTCAGGTTTTTTTTTCTTTTATGGTTCAAGTTAGATTTAATTCCTCTTTTATGTATTTATAGATATAAGCATGGAAATAATTCATTCCTATAAATACATCTGTGTGACAGGAAGAACTTTTTTCTGTTTTATTTTTAAATTTTATTTTTTAAAATTTTGAAATTTAATTTTATTTATTTTTTTTTATACAGCACGTTATTATTAGTTATGTATTTTATGCATATACATGTATACAGGTCAATCCCAAACTCCCAACTCATCCCACCACCACCACCCCATGGCTTCCCACACTTGGTGTCCATACGTTTGTTCTCTACCTCTGTGTCTCTATTCCTTCCCTGCAAACCAGTTCATCTGTACCATTTTTAGGCTCCACATATATGCATTAATATACAATATTTGTTTTCCTCTTTCTGACTTACTTCATTCAGTATGACAGTCTCTCGATCCATCGATGTCTCTACAAATGACCCAGTTTCATTCCTTTTTATGGCCGAGTAATATTCCATTTTATATATGTACCACATCTTTATCCATTCATCTGTCTGTGGGCATTTAGGTTGCTTCCATTACCTGGCTATTGTAAATAGTGCTGCAACGAACATTGTGGTGAATGTGCCTTTTTGAAATACGGATTTCTCTGGGTATATGCCCAGAAGTGGGATTGCTGGATCAGATGGTAATTCTATTTGTAGATTTTATAAGGAAACTCCATACTGTTCTCCATAGTGACTGTATCAATTTACATTCCCACCAATAGTGGAAGAGGTCTCCTTTTGTCCACACCCTCCCCAGAATTGGTTGTTTGTAGATTTTCTGATGATGCCGATTCTAACAGGTGTGAGGTGATACCTCATTGTAGTTTTGATTTGCATTTCTGTAATAATTAGTGCTGTTGAGCAGCTTTTCATGGTCGTCTTGGCCATCTCTGTGTCTCCTTTGAAGAAACGTCTCTTTAGATCTTCTGCCCATTTTTTTGGGTTGTTTGTTTTTTTAATATTAAGCTGCATGAGCTGTTTATATAGATTGGAGATGAAACCTCTGTCCATTGATTCGTCTGCAACGATTTTCGCCCATTCTGAGGGATGCCTTTTTCCATTCCCGTGTTTTTTTAACAAAAAAGGAAAGAAAGGAAAAGAAGCAGAACACTAATGTGCATAAAATATGCCTTTTGCAACGTTCGTTTTGAAATATGGACGTCCTTTGAATTTTTTGGTCGATATGTGACCCCAGGATTTGTTTTCAGGGCAGGTGTCATTTACAGGCCTGCAATGATTTTGAATATCAACTGACCATTAGCATTGGGATTAAGCTGCTGTTGTGTGAAACGGCCACAAGGGGGCAGCAGTTCACCCTTACCAAATCTGGTTACTAGGGCAAGAGAGCCTCAGTGGAAGTGGTGTTCTAGATTGGAGTTTAGAATGGAATGTGCCAGGAGAAAGCCCCTCACGTTTGTCTCACTACTTCTTGTTCGTGTTTTTAATTTAATTTTTAATTTTTTATTATAGCAAGTTTGATTACAATGTTTGGCTTGCTGTAGGTGTGGAAGATGTGGTTCTTTTACACATATACAGATGACTGTACTTCCTGGGATCCTTTTCCCATGTACCTTATGACAGAATGTTGAGTAGTCCTCTCTTGGTATTCTGTAGGTTTTTGGTGATTATATATGTCACCTGTGTTTGTATATGTCTGTTAACCCCGATATCGTAATGAAACCAATCCTCACACCTTTCCATTGGTGAACCATAAGTTTATTTAATGAATCTGTGATTGCCCTTCTCCGTGGAAGTATCTGCCCTGGTATCCATTTTTAGGTAACATCTATAAGTGATATGATATGATATGTGTCTTTCACTTTCTGACTTACTGCAAGTCACGTGATGACTTCTAGACTCATCTACGCTGCTGCAAATGGCATTGTGTCGTTTTTTCCCTTGGCTTCTCTTCTGCCTTAGCGGGGTCCATTTTCAACAATGTGATTCCCTGAGGGTTGTGGATTAGCTGACCTGGGCAGCCTTACCCTGCCGGCCCGCCCTCCCCAGGTGTGCCTCGTTGAGGTCAATATAAACAGAGCTCCAGGCAGCAATAGTCCCTGAAGCTGTGCCTGACTCCATATTCTCTGCCCCGTCAGCAGTCTCGGGGCTGTGCTGGTGGGAGGGAGTGAGGGGCCACAGCTTTGTGGGTGGCCCGGTGTGAGTGGGGTTCTGCTGGCCTTTCTGCAGGAGTTGCCAGGCTGCCGCCTGTAAAGAAGAGGATGTGTCACACATACCTTCCACTGGAATTTCTCTCCGGACAGAGGTGAGGAAGGAAAAAAGCAGTGGGGGCCGGGACAGGAGGGGTATCTCAGGCAGGGCAATGGAAAGCTTCTGGAAGAGCGCCCGGGCCCAGGACCACCCTGGCTGGCCTACAGGCACCAAGTTGGCCTGCGTGCTGTCGCTGGTATGGCTCCACGGTCCTTCCTCTAGGCTTTCAAGCCCTTGTACATATTCAGGTGTTTTACCTGGAAAGGGTGGGAACAGTTCAGCAGCAGCTGGCCTGGGGCTCAGCTCACGTTTACTCACAGATGCCTCGGCACGGTCCCCCAGCTTTGCAATGAGGACGCTCCTTGCGTGGGGGGTGGGTTGCTGGTTGTATGGGAGATGGTTCCCCACCTCTGACCAATTTCAGAATTGTTTACCGCTGGAGCAAGTGCCCTGATAGGGTTTTCCTCTGTATAACTCTTGGGTTCAGTTTTTTTTTCTTTTATGGTTCAAGTTAGATTTAATTCCTCTTTTATGTATTTATAGATATAAGCATGGAAATAATTCATTCCTATAAATACATCTGTGTGACGGGAAGAACTTTTTTCTGTTTTATTTTTAAATTTTATTTTTTAAAATTTTGAAATTTAATTTTATTTATTTATTTTATACAGCACGTTATTATTAGTTATGTATTTTATGCATATACATGTATACAGGTCAATCCCAAACTCCCAACTCATCCCACCACCACCACCCCATGGCTTCCCACACTTGGTGTCCATACGTTTGTTCTCTACCTCTGTGTCTCTATTTCTTCCCTGCAAACCAGTTCATCTGTACCATTTTTAGGCTCCACATATATGCATTAATATACAATATTTGTTTTCCTCTTTCTGACTTACTTCATTCAGTATGACAGTCTCTCGATCCATCGATGTCTCTACAAATGACCCAGTTTCATTCCTTTTTATGGCCGAGTAATATTCCATTTTATATATGTACCACATCTTTATCCATTCATCTGTCTGTGGGCATGTAGGTTGCTTCCATTACCTGGCTATTGTAAATAGTGCTGCAACGAACATTGTGGTGAATGTGCCTTTTTGAAATACGGTTTTCTCTGGGTATATGCCCAGAAGTGGGATTGCTGGATCAGATGGTTATTCTATTTCTAGATTTTTTAAGGAAACTCCATACTGTTCTCCATAGTGACTGTATCAATTTACATTCCCACCAATAGTGGAAGAGGGCTCCTTTTGTCCACACCCTCCCCAGAATTGGTTGTTTGTAGATTTTCTGATGATGCCGATTCTAACAGGTGTGAGGTGATACCTCATTGTAGTTTTGATTTGCATTTCTCTAATAATTAGTGCTGTTGAGCTGCTTTTCATGGGCGTCTTGGCCATCTCTGTGTCTCCTTTGAAGAAACGTCTCTTTAGATCTTCTGCCCATTTTTTTGGGTTGTTTGTTTTTTTAATATTAAGCTGCATGAGTTGTTTATATATATTGGAGATTAAACCTCTGTCCATTGATTCGTCTGCAATGATTTTCGCCCATTCTGAGGGATGCCTTTTTCCATTCCCGTGTTTTTTAACAAAAAAGGAAAGAAAGGAAAAGAAGCAGAACACTAATGTGCATAAAATATGCCTTTTGCAACGTTCGTTTTGAAATATGGACGTCCTTTGAATTTTTTGGTCGATATGTGACCCCAGGATTTGTTTTCAGGGCAGGTGTCATTTACAGGCCTGCAATGATTTTCAATATCAACTGACCATTAGCGTTGGGATTAAAGCTGCTGTTGTGTGAAACGGCCACAAGGTGGCAGCAGTTCACCCTTACCAAATCTGGTTACTAGGGCAAGAGAGCCTCAGTGGAAGTGGTGTTCTAGATTGGAGTTTAGAATGGAATGTGCCAGGAGAAAGCCCCTCACGTTTGTCTCACTACTTCTTGTTCGTGTTTTTAATTTAATTTTTTATTTTTTATTACAGCAAGTTTGATTACAATGTTTGGCTTGTTGTAGGTGTGGAAGATGTGGTTCTTTTACACATATACAGATGACTGTTCTTCCTGGGATCCTTTTCCCATGTACCTTATGACAGAATGTTGAGTAGTCCTCTCTTGGTATTCTGTAGGTCTTTGGTGATTATATATGTCACCTGTGTTTGTATATGTCTGTTAACCCCGATATCGTAATGAAACCAATCCTCACACCTTTCCATTGGTGAACAATAAGTTTGTTTAATGAATCTGTGATTGCCCTTCTCCATGGAAATATCTGCCCTTGTATCCATTTTTAGGTAACACCTATAAGTGATATGATATGATATGTGTCTTTCACTTTCTGACTTACTGCAAGTCACGTGATGACTTCTAGACTCATCTACGGTGCTGCAAATGGCATTGTGTCCTTTTTTCCCTTGGCTTCTCTTCTGCCTTAGCGGGGTCCATTTTCAACAATGTGATTCCCTGAGGGTTGTGGATTAGCTGACCTGGGCAGCCTTACCCTGCCGGCCCGCCCTCCCCGGGTGTGCCTCTTTGAGGTCAATATAAACAGAGCTCCAGGCAGCAATAGCCCCTGAAGCTGTGCCTGACTCCATATTGTCTGCCCCGTCAGCAGTCTCGGGGCTGTGCTGGTGGGAGGGAGTGAGGGGCCACAGCTTTGTGGGTGGCCCGGTGTGAGTGGGGTTCTGCTGGCCTTTCTGCAGGAGTTGCCAGGCTGCCGCCTGTAAAGAAGAGTTTGTGTCACCCATACCTTCCGCTGGAATTTCTCTCCGGACAGAGGTGAGGAAGAAAAAAAGCAGTGGGGGCCGGGACAGGAGGGGTATCTCAGGCAGGGCAATGGAAAGCTTCTGGAAGAGCGCCCGGTGCCAGGACCACACTGGCTGGCCTGCAGGCACCAAGTTGGCCTGCGTGCTGTCACTGGTGTGGCTCCACGGTCCTTCCTCTAGGCATTCAAGCCCTTGTACATATTCAGGTGTTTTACCTGGAAAGGGTGGGAACAGTTTAGCAGCAGCTGGCCTGGGGCTCAGCTCACGTTTACTCACAGATGCCTCGGCACGGTCCCCCAGCTTTGCAATGAGGACGCTCCTTGCGTGGGGGGTAGGTTGCTGGCTGTATGGGAGATGGTTCCCCACATCTGACAAATTTCAGAATTGTTTACCGCTGGAGCAAGTGACCTGATAGGGTTTTTCCTCTGTATAACTCGTGGGTTCAGTTTTTTTTCTTTTATGGTTCAAGTTAGATTTTATTCCTCTTTTATGTATTTATAGATATAAGCATGGAAATAATTCATTCGTATAAATACATCTGTGTGACGGGAAGAACTTTTTTCTGTTTTATTTTTAAATTTTATTTTTTTAAATTTTGAAATTTAATTTTATTTATTTTTTTATACAGCACGTTATTATTAGTTATGTATTTTATGCATATACATGTATACAGGTCAATCCCAAACTCCCAACTCATCCCACCACCACCACCCCATGGCTTCCCACACTTGGTGTCCATACGTTTGTTCTCTACCTCTGTGTCTCTATTTCTTCCCTGCAAACCAGTTCATCTGTACCATTTTTAGGCTCCACATATATGCATTAATATACAATATTTGTTTTCCTCTTTCTGACTTACTTCTTTCTGTATGACAGTCTCTCGATCCATCGATGTCTCTACAAATGACCCAGTTTCATTCCTTTTTATGGCCGAGTAATATTCCATTTTATATATGTACCACATCTGTATCCATTCATCTTTCTGTGGGCATTTAGGTTGCTTCCATTACCTGGCTATTGTAAATAGTGCTGCAACGAACATTGTGGTGAATGTGCCTTTTTGAAATACGGTTTTCTCTGGGTATATGCCCAGAAGTGGGATTGCTGGATCAGATGGTTATTCTATTTCTAGATTTTTTAAGGAAACTCCATACTGTTCTCCATAGTGACTGTATCAATTTACATTCCCACCAATAGTGGAAGAGGGCTCCTTTTGTCCACACCCTCCCCAGAATTGGTTGTTTGTAGATTTTCTGATGATGCCGATTCTAACAGGTGTGAGGTGATACCTCATTGTAGTTTTGATTTGCATTTCTCTAATAATTAGTGCTGTTGAGCAGCTTTTCATGGTCGTCTTGGCCATCTCTGTGTCTCCTTTGAAGAAACGTCTCTTTAGATCTTCTGCCCATTTTTTTGGGTTGTTTGTTTTTTTAATATTAAGCTGCATGAGCTGTTTATATAGATTGGAGATGAAACCTCTGTCCATTGATTCGTCTGCAACGATTTTCGCCCATTCTGAGGGATGCCTTTTTCCATTCCCGTGTTTTTTTAACAAAAAAGGAAAGAAAGGAAAAGAAGCAGAACACTAATGTGCATAAAATATGCCTTTTGCAACGTTCGTTTTGAAATATGGACGTCCTTTGAATTTTTTGGTCGATATGTGACCCCAGGATTTGTTTTCAGGGCAGTTGTCATTTACAGGCCTGCAATGATTTTGAATATCAACTGACCATTAGCATTGGGATTAAGCTGCTGTTGTGTGAAACGGCCACAAGGGGGCAGCAGTTCACCCTTACCAAATCTGGTTACTAGGGCAAGAGAGCCTCAGTGGAAGTGGTGTTCTAGATTGGAGTTTAGAATGGAATGTGCCAGGAGAAAGCCCCTCACGTTTGTCTCACTACTTCTTGTTCGTGTTTTTAATTTAATTTTTAATTTTTTATTATAGCAAGTTTGATTACAATGTTTGGCTTGCTGTAGGTGTGGAAGATGTGGTTCTTTTACACATATACAGATGACTGTACTTCCTGGGATCCTTTTCCCATGTACCTTATGACAGAATGTTGAGTAGTCCTCTCTTGGTATTCTGTAGGTTTTTGGTGATTATATATGTCACCTGTGTTTGTATATGTCTGTTAACCCCGATATCGTAATGAAACCAATCCTCACACCTTTCCATTGGTGAACCATAAGTTTATTTAATGAATCTGTGATTGCCCTTCTCCGTGGAAGTATCTGCCCTGGTATCCATTTTTAGGTAACATCTATAAGTGATATGATATGATATGTGTCTTTCACTTTCTGACTTACTGCAAGTCACGTGATGACTTCTAGACTCATCTACGCTGCTGCAAATGGCATTGTGTCGTTTTTTCCCTTGGCTTCTCTTCTGCCTTAGCGGGGTCCATTTTCAACAATGTGATTCCCTGAGGGTTGTGGATTAGCTGACCTGGGCAGCCTTACCCTGCCGGCCCGCCCTCCCCAGGTGTGCCTCGTTGAGGTCAATATAAACAGAGCTCCAGGCAGCAATAGTCCCTGAAGCTGTGCCTGACTCCATATTCTCTGCCCCGTCAGCAGTCTCGGGGCTGTGCTGGTGGGAGGGAGTGAGGGGCCACAGCTTTGTGGGTGGCCCGGTGTGAGTGGGGTTCTGCTGGCCTTTCTGCAGGAGTTGCCAGGCTGCCGCCTGTAAAGAAGAGGATGTGTCACACATACCTTCCACTGGAATTTCTCTCCGGACAGAGGTGAGGAAGGAAAAAAGCAGTGGGGGCCGGGACAGGAGGGGTATCTCAGGCAGGGCAATGGAAAGCTTCTGGAAGAGCGCCCGGGCCCAGGACCACCCTGGCTGGCCTACAGGCACCAAGTTGGCCTGCGTGCTGTCGCTGGTATGGCTCCACGGTCCTTCCTCTAGGCTTTCAAGCCCTTGTACATATTCAGGTGTTTTACCTGGAAAGGGTGGGAACAGTTCAGCAGCAGCTGGCCTGGGGCTCAGCTCACGTTTACTCACAGATGCCTCGGCACGGTCCCCCAGCTTTGCAATGAGGACGCTCCTTGCGTGGGGGGTGGGTTGCTGGTTGTATGGGAGATGGTTCCCCACCTCTGACCAATTTCAGAATTGTTTACCGCTGGAGCAAGTGCCCTGATAGTGTTTTCCTCTGTATAACTCTTGGGTTCAGTTTTTTTTTCTTTTATGGTTCAAGTTAGATTTAATTCCTCTTTTATGTATTTATAGATATAAGCATGGAAATAATTCATTCCTATAAATACATCTGTGTGACGGGAAGAACTTTTTTCTGTTTTATTTTTAAATTTTATTTTTTAAAATTTTGAAATTTAATTTTATTTATTTATTTTATACAGCACGTTATTATTAGTTATGTATTTTATGCATATACATGTATACAGGTCAATCCCAAACTCCCAACTCATCCCACCACCACCACCCCATGGCTTCCCACACTTGGTGTCCATACGTTTGTTCTCTACCTCTGTGTCTCTATTTCTTCCCAGCAAACCAGTTCATCTGTACCATTTTTAGGCTCCACATATATGCATTAATATACAATATTTGTTTTCCTCTTTCTGACTTACTTCATTCAGTATGACAGTCTCTCGATCCATCGATGTCTCTACAAATGACCCAGTTTCATTCCTTTTTATGGCCGAGTAATATTCCATTTTATATATGTACCACATCTTTATCCATTCATCTGTCTGTGGGCATGTAGGTTGCTTCCATTACCTGGCTATTGTAAATAGTGCTGCAACGAACATTGTGGTGAATGTGCCTTTTTGAAATACGGTTTTCTCTGGGTATATGCCCAGAAGTGGGATTGCTGGATCAGATGGTTATTCTATTTCTAGATTTTTTAAGGAAACTCCATACTGTTCTCCATAGTGACTGTATCAATTTACATTCCCACCAATAGTGGAAGAGGGCTCCTTTTGTCCACACCCTCCCCAGAATTGGTTGTTTGTAGATTTTCTGATGATGCCGATTCTAACAGGTGTGAGGTGATACCTCATTGTAGTTTTGATTTGCATTTCTCTAATAATTAGTGCTGTTGAGCTGCTTTTCATGGGCGTCTTGGCCATCTCTGTGTCTCCTTTGAAGAAACGTCTCTTTAGATCTTCTGCCCATTTTTTTGGGTTGTTTGTTTTTTTAATATTAAGCTGCATGAGTTGTTTATATATATTGGAGATTAAACCTCTGTCCATTGATTCGTCTGCAATGATTTTCGCCCATTCTGAGGGATGCCTTTTTCCATTCCCGTGTTTTTTAACAAAAAAGGAAAGAAAGGAAAAGAAGCAGAACACTAATGTGCATAAAATATGCCTTTTGCAACGTTCGTTTTGAAATATGGACGTCCTTTGAATTTTTTGGTCGATATGTGACCCCAGGATTTGTTTTCAGGGCAGGTGTCATTTACAGGCCTGCAATGATTTTGAATATCAACTGACCATTAGCGTTGGGATTAAAGCTGCTGTTGTGTGAAACGGCCACAAGGTGGCAGCAGTTCACCCTTACCAAATCTGGTTACTAGGGCAAGAGAGCCTCAGTGGAAGTGGTGTTCTAGATTGGAGTTTAGAATGGAATGTGCCAGGAGAAAGCCCCTCACGTTTGTCTCACTACTTCTTGTTCGTGTTTTTAATTTAATTTTTTATTTTTTATTACAGCAAGTTTGATTACAATGTTTGGCTTGTTGTAGGTGTGGAAGATGTGGTTCTTTTACACATATACAGATGACTGTTCTTCCTGGGATCCTTTTCCCATGTACCTTATGACAGAATGTTGAGTAGTCCTCTCTTGGTATTCTGTAGGTCTTTGGTGATTATATATGTCACCTGTGTTTGTATATGTCTGTTAACCCCGATATCGTAATGAAACCAATCCTCACACCTTTCCATTGGTGAACCATAAGTTTGTTTAATGAATCTGTGATTGCCCTTCTCCATGGAAATATCTGCCCTTGTATCCATTTTTAGGTAACACCTATAAGTGATATGATATGATATGTGTCTTTCACTTTCTGACTTACTGCAAGTCACGTGATGACTTCTAGACTCATCTACGGTGCTGCAAATGGCATTGTGTCCTTTTTTCCCTTGGCTTCTCTTCTGCCTTAGCGGGGTCCATTTTCAACAATGTGATTCCCTGAGGGTTGTGGATTAGCTGACCTGGGCAGCCTTACCCTGCCGGCCCGCCCTCCCCGGGTGTGCCTCTTTGAGGTCAATATAAACAGAGCTCCAGGCAGCAATAGCCCCTGAAGCTGTGCCTGACTCCATATTGTCTGCCCCGTCAGCAGTCTCGGGGCTGTGCTGGTGGGAGGGAGTGAGGGGCCACAGCTTTGTGGGTGGCCCGGTGTGAGTGGGGTTCTGCTGGCCTTTCTGCAGGAGTTGCCAGGCTGCCGCCTGTAAAGAAGAGGTTGTGTCACCCATACCTTCCGCTGGAATTTCTCTCCGGACAGAGGTGAGGAAGAAAAAAAGCAGTGGGGGCCGGGACAGGAGGGGTATCTCAGGCAGGGCAATGGAAAGCTTCTGGAAGAGCGCCCGGTGCCAGGACCACACTGGCTGGCCTGCAGGCACCAAGTTGGCCTGCGTGCTGTCACTGGTGTGGCTCCACGGTCCTTCCTCTAGGCATTCAAGCCCTTGTACATATTCAGGTGTTTTACCTGGAAAGGGTGGGAACAGTTTAGCAGCAGCTGGCCTGGGGCTCAGCTCACGTTTACTCACAGATGCCTCGGCACGGTCCACCAGCTTTGCAATGAGGACGCTCCTTGCGTGGGGGGTAGGTTGCTGGCTGTATGGGAGATGGTTCCCCACATCTGACAAATTTCAGAATTGTTTACCGCTGGAGCAAGTGACCTGATAGGGTTTTTCCTCTGTATAACTCGTGGGTTCAGTTTTTTTTCTTTTATGGTTCAAGTTAGATTTTATTCCTCTTTTATGTATTTATAGATATAAGCATGGAAATAATTCATTCGTATAAATACATCTGTGTGACGGGAAGAACTTTTTTCTGTTTTATTTTTAAATTTTATTTTTTTAAATTTTGAAATTTAATTTTATTTATTTTTTTATACAGCACGTTATTATTAGTTATGTATTTTATGCATATACATGTATACAGGTCAATCCCAAACTCCCAACTCATCCCACCACCACCACCCCATGGCTTCCCACACTTGGTGTCCATACGTTTGTTCTCTACCTCTGTGTCTCTATTTCTTCCCTGCAAACCAGTTCATCTGTACCATTTTTAGGCTCCACATATATGCATTAATATACAATATTTGTTTTCCTCTTTCTGACTTACTTCTTTCTGTATGACAGTCTCTCGATCCATCGATGTCTCTACAAATGACCCAGTTTCATTCCTTTTTATGGCCGAGTAATATTCCATTTTATATATGTACCACATCTGTATCCATTCATCTTTCTGTGGGCATTTAGGTTGCTTCCATTACCTGGCTATTGTAAATAGTGCTGCAACGAACATTGTGGTGAATGTGCCTTTTTGAAATACGGTTTTCTCTGGGTATATGCCCAGAAGTGGGATTGCTGGATCAGATGGTTATTCTATTTCTAGATTTTTTAAGGAAACTCCATACTGTTCTCCATAGTGACTGTATCAATTTACATTCCCACCAATAGTGGAAGAGGGCTCCTTTTGTCCACACCCTCCCCAGAATTGGTTGTTTGTAGATTTTCTGATGATGCCGATTCTAACAGGTGTGAGGTGATACCTCATTGTAGTTTTGATTTGCATTTCTCTAATAATTAGTGCTGTTGAGCAGCTTTTCATGGGCGTCTTGGCCATCTCTGTGTCTCCTTTGAAGAAACGTCTCTTTAGATCTTCTGCCCATTTTTTTGGGTTGTTTGTTTTTTTAATATTAAGCTGCATGAGTTGTTTATATATATTGGAGATTAAACCTCTGTCCATTGATTCGTCTGCAATGATTTTCGCCCATTCTGAGGGATGCCTTTTTCCATTCCCGTGTTTTTTAACAAAAAAGGAAAGAAAGGAAAAGAAGCAGAACACTAATGTGCATAAAATATGCCTTTTGCAACGTTCGTTTTGAAATATGGACGTCCTTTGAATTTTTTGGTCGATATGTGACCCCAGGATTTGTTTTCAGGGCAGGTGTCATTTACAGGCCTGCAATGATTTTGAATATCAACTGACCATTAGCGTTGGGATTAAAGCTGCTGTTGTGTGAAACGGCCACAAGGTGGCAGCAGTTCACCCTTACCAAATCTGGTTACTAGGGCAAGAGAGCCTCAGTGGAAGTGGTGTTCTAGATTGGAGTTTAGAATGGAATGTGCCAGGAGAAAGCCCCTCACGTTTGTCTCTCTACTTCTTGTTCGTGTTTTTAATTTAATTTTTTATTTTTTATTACAGCAAGTTTGATTACAATGTTTGGCTTGTTGTAGGTGTGGAAGATGTGGTTCTTTTACACATATACAGATGACTGTTCTTCCTGGGATCCTTTTCCCATGTACCTTATGACAGAATGTTGAGTAGTCCTCTCTTGGTATTCTGTAGGTCTTTGGTGATTATATATGTCACCTGTGTTTGTATATGTCTGTTAACCCCGATATCGTAATGAAACCAATCCTCACAACTTTCCATTGGTGAACCATAAGTTTGTTTAATGAATCTGTGATTGCCCTTCTCCGTGGAAATATCTGCCCTGGTATCCATTTTTAGGTAACACCTATAAGTGATATTATATGATATGTGTCTTTCACTTTCTGACTTACTGCAAGTCACGTGATGACTTCTAGACTCATCTACGGTGCTGTAAATGGCATTGTGTCCTTTTTTCCCTTGGCTTCTCTTCTGCCTTAGCGGGGTCCATTTTCAACAATGTGATTCCCTGAGGGTTGTGGATTAGCTGACCTGGGCACCCTTACCCTGCCGGCCCGCCCTCCCCGGGTGTGCCTCTTTGAGGTCAATATAAACAGAGCTCCAGGCAGCAATAGCCCCTGAAGCTGTGCCTGACTCCATATTCTCTGCCCCGTCAGCAGTCTCGGGGCTGTGCTGGTGGGAGGGAGTGAGGGGCCACAGCTCTGTGGGTGGCCCGGTGTGAGTGGGGTTCTCCTGGCCTTTCTGCAGGAGTTGCCAGGCTGCCGCCTGTAAAGAAGTGGATGTGTCACCCATACCTTCCGCTGGAATTTCTCTCCGGACAGAGGTGAGGAAGGAAAAAAGCAGTGTGGGCCGGGACAGGAGGGGTATCTCAGGCAGGGCAATGGAAAGCTTCTGGAAGAGCGCCCGGGGCCAGGACCACCCTGGCTGGCCTACAGGCACCAAGTTGGCCTGCGTGCTGTCGCTGGTATGGCTCCACGGTCCTTCCTCTAGGCTTTCAAGCCCTTGTACATATTCAGGTGTTTTACCTGGAAAGGGTGGGAACAGTTCAGCAGCAGCTGGCCTGGGGCTCAGCTCACGTTTACTCACAGATGCCTCAGCACGGTCCCCCAGCTTTGCAATGAGGACGCTCCTTGCGTGGGGGGTGGGTTCCTGGTTGTATGGGAGATGGTTCCCCACCTCTGACCAATTTCAGAATTGTTTACCGCTGGAGCAAGTGCCCTGATAGGGTTTTCCTCTGTATAACTCGTGGGTTAAGGTTTTTTTCTTTTATGGTTCAAGTTAGATTTTATTCCTCTTTTATGTATTTATAGATATAAGCATGGAAACAATTCATTCGTATAAATACATCTGTGTGACGGGAAGAACTTTTTTCTGTTTTATTTTTAAATTTTATTTTTTTAAATTTTGAAATTTAATTTTATTTATTTTTTTATACAGCACGTTATTATTAGTTATGTATTTTATGCATATACATGTATACAGGTCAATCCCAAACTCCCAACTCATCCCACCACCACCACCCCATGGCTTCCCACACTTGGTGTCCATACATTTGATCTCTACCTCTGTGTCTCTATTTCTTCCCTGCAAACCAGTTCATCTGTACCATTTTTAGGCTCCACATATATGCATTAATATACAATATTTGATTTCCTCTTTCTGACTTACTTCTTTCTGTATGACAGTCTCTCGATCCATCGATGTCTCTACAAATGACCCAGTTTCATTCCTTTTTATGGCCGAGTAATATTCCATTTTATATATGTACCACATCTGTACCCATTCATCTTTCTGTGGGCATTTAGGTTGCTTCCATTACCTGGCTATTGTAAATAGTGCTGCAACGAACATTGTGGTGAATGTGCCTTTTTGAAATACGGTTTTCTCTGGGTATATGCCCAGAAGTGGGATTGCTGGATCAGATGGTAATTCTATTTCTAATTTTTTTAAGGAAACTCCATACTGTTCTCCATAGTGACTGTATCAATTTACATTCCCACCAATAGTGGAA
Source organism: Mesoplodon mirus (assembly GCF_964341445.2). Classification (NCBI taxonomy): domain Eukaryota; kingdom Metazoa; phylum Chordata; class Mammalia; order Artiodactyla; family Ziphiidae; genus Mesoplodon; species Mesoplodon mirus. Next base: position 1,508,571 of record NW_028295764.1, on the reverse strand, counting down.
GAGGGCTCCTTTTGTCCACACCCTCCCCAGAATTGGTTGTCTGTAGATTTTCTGATGATGCCGATTCTAACAGGTGTGAGGTGATACCTCATTGTAGTTTTGATTTGCATTTCTCTAATAATTAGTGCTGTTGAGCAGCTTTTCATGTGCGTCTTGGCCATCTCTGGTCTCCTTTGAAGAAACGTCTCTTTAGATCTTCTGCCCATTTTTTTGGGTTGTTTGTTTTTTTAATATTAAGCTGCATGAGCTGTTTATATAGATTGGAGATTAAACCTCTGTCCATTGATTCGTTTGCAACGATTTTCACCCATTCTGAGGGATGCCTTTTTCCATTCCCGTGGTTTTTAACAAAAAAGGAAAGAAAGGAAAAGAAGCAGAACACTAATGTGCGTAAAATATGCCTTTTGAAACGGTCGTTTTGAAATATGGACGTCCTTTGAATTTTTTGGTCAATATGTGACCCCAGGATTTGTTTTCAGGGCAGGTGTCATTTACAGGCCTGCAATGATTTTGAATATCAACTGACCATTAGCGTTGGGATAAAAGCTGCTGTTGTGTGAAACGGCCACAAGGTGGCAGCAGTTCAACCTTACCAAATCTGGTTACTAGGGCAAGAGAGCCTCAGTGGAAGTGGTGTTCTAGATTGGAGTTTAGAATGGAATGTGCCAGGAGAAAGCCCCTCACGTTTGTCTCACTACTTCTTGTTCGTGTTTTTAATTTAATTTTTTATTTCTTATTACAGCAAGTTTGATTACAATGTTTGGCTTGTTGTAGGTGTGGAAGATGTGGTTCTTTTACACATATACAGATGACTGTTCTTCCTGGGATCCTTTTCCCATGTACCTTATGACAGAATGTTGAGTAGTCCTCTCTTGGTATTCTGTAGGTCTTTGGTGATTATATATGTCACCTGTGTTTGTATATGTCTGTTAACCCCGATATCGTAATGAAACCAATCCTCACACCTTTCCATTGGTGAACCATAAGTTTGTTTAATGAATCTGTGATTGCCCTTCTCCGTGGAAATATCTGCCCTGGTATCCATTTTTAGGTAACACCTATAAGTGATATGATATGATATGTGTCTTTCACTTTCTGACTTACTGCAAGTCACGTGATGACTTCTAGACTCATCTACGGTGCTGCAAATGGCATTGTGTCCTTTTTTCCCTTGGCTTCTCTTCTGCCTTAGCGGGGTCCATTTTCAACAATGTGATTCCCTGAGGGTTGTGGATTAGCTGACCTGGGCACCCTTACCCTGCCGGCCCGCCCTCCCCGGGTGTGCCTCTTTGAGGTCAATATAAACAGAGCTCCAGGCAGCAATAGCCCCTGAAGCTGTGCCTGACTCCATATTCTCTGCCCCGTCAGCAGTCTCGGGGCTGTGCTGGTGGGAGGGAGTGAGGGGCCACAGCTTTGTGGGTGGCCCGGTGTGAGTGGGGTTCTCCTGGCCTTTCTGCAGGAGTTGCCAGGCTGCCGCCTGTAAAGAAGTGGATGTGTCACCCATACCTTCCGCTGGAATTTCTCTCCGGACAGAGGTGAGGAAGGAAAAAAGCAGTGTGGGCCGGGACAGGAGGGGTATCTCAGGCAGGGCAATGGAAAGCTTCTGGAAGAGCGCCCGGGGCCAGGACCACCCTGGCTGGCCTACAGGCACCAAGTTGGCCTGCCTGCTGTCGCTGGTATGGCTCCACGGTCCTTCCTCTAGGCTTTCAAGCCCTTGTACATATTCAGGTGTTTTACCTGGAAAGGGTGGGAACAGTTCAGCAGCAGCTGGCCTGGGGCTCAGCTCACGTTTACTCACAGATGCCTCAGCACGGTCCCCCAGCTTTGCAATGAGGACGCTCCTTGCGTGGGGGGTGGGTTGCTGGTTGTATGGGAGATGGTTCCCCACCTCTGACCAATTTCAGAATTGTTTACCGCTGGAGCAAGTGCCCTGATAGGGTTTTCCTCTGTATAACTCGTGGGTTAAGGTTTTTTTCTTTTATGGTTCAAGTTAGATTTTATTCCTCTTTTATGTATTTATAGATATAAGCATGGAAACAATTCATTCGTATAAATACATCTGTGTGACGGGAAGAACTTTTTTCTGTTTTATTTTTAAATTTTATTTTTTTAAATTTTGAAATTTAATTTTATTTATTTTTTTATACAGCACGTTATTATTAGTTATGTATTTTATGCATATACATGTATACAGGTCAATCCCAAACTCCCAACTCATCCCACCACCACCACCCCATGGCTTCCCACACTTGGTGTCCATACATTTGATCTCTACCTCTGTGTCTCTATTTCTTCCCTGCAAACCAGTTCATCTGTACCATTTTTAGGCTCCACATATATGCATTAATATACAATATTTGATTTCCTCTTTCTGACTTACTTCTTTCTGTATGACAGTCTCTCGATCCATCGATGTCTCTACAAATGACCCAGTTTCATTCCTTTTTATGGCCGAGTAATATTCCATTTTATATATGTACCACATCTGTACCCATTCATCTTTCTGTGGGCATTTAGGTTGCTTCCATTACCTGGCTATTGTAAATAGTGCTGCAACGAACATTGTGGTGAATGTGCCTTTTTGAAATACGGTTTTCTCTGGGTATATGCCCAGAAGTGGGATTGCTGGATCAGATGGTAATTCTATTTCTAATTTTTTTAAGGAAACTCCATACTGTTCTCCATAGTGACTGTATCAATTTACATTCCCACCAATAGTGGAAGAGGGCTCCTTTTGTCCACACCCTCCCCAGAATTGGTTGTCTGTAGATTTTCTGATGATGCCGATTCTAACAGGTGTGAGGTGATACCTCATTGTAGTTTTGATTTGCATTTCTCTAATAATTAGTGCTGTTGAGCAGCTTTTCATGTGCGTCTTGGCCATCTCTGGTCTCCTTTGAAGAAACGTCTCTTTAGATCTTCTGCCCATTTTTTTGGGTTGTTTGTTTTTTTAATATTAAGCTGCATGAGCTGTTTATATAGATTGGAGATTAAACCTCTGTCCATTGATTCGTTTGCAACGATTTTCACCCATTCTGAGGGATGCCTTTTTCCATTCCCGTGTTTTTTAACAAAAAAGGAAAGAAAGGAAAAGAAGCAGAACACTAATGTGCGTAAAATATGCCTTTTGAAACGGTCGTTTTGAAATATGGACGTCCTTTGAATTTTTTGGTCAATATGTGACCCCAGGATTTGTTTTCAGGGCAGGTGTCATTTACAGGCCTGCAATGATTTTGAATATCAACTGACCATTAGCGTTGGGATAAAAGCTGCTGTTGTGTGAAACGGCCACAAGGTGGCAGCAGTTCACCCTTACCAAATCTGGTTACTAGGGCTATAGAGCCTCAGTGGAAGTGGTGTTCTAGATTGGAGTTTAGAATGGAATGTGCCAGGAGAAAGCCCCTCACGTTTGTCTCACTACTTCTTGTTCGTGTTTTTAATTTAATTTTTTATTTCTTATTACAGCAAGTTTGATTACAATGTTTGGCTTGTTGTAGATGTGGAAGATGTGGTTCTTTTACACGTATACAGATGTCTGTTCTTCCTGGGATCCTTTTCCCATGTACGTTATGACAGAATGTTGAGTAGTCCTCTCTTGGTATTCTGTAGGTCTTTGGTGATTATATATATCACCTGTGTTTGTATATGTCTGTTAACCCCGATATCGTAATGAAACCAATCCTCACACCTTTCCATTGGTGAACCATAAGTTTGTTTAATGAATCTGTGATTGCCCTTCTCCGTGGAAATATCTGCCCTGGTATCCATTTTTAGGTAACACCTATAAGTGATATGATATGATATGTGTCTTTCACTTTCTGACTTACTACAAGTCACGTGATTACTTCTAGACTCATCTACGGTGCTGCAAATGGCATTGTGTCCTTTTTTCCCTTGGCGTCTCTTCTGCCTTAGCGGGGTCCATTTTCAACAATGTGATTCCCTGAGGGTTGTGGATTAGCTGACCTGGGCAGCCTTACCCTGCCGGCCCGCCCTCCCCAGGTCTGCCTCGTTGAGGTCAATATAAACAGCGCTCCAGGCAGCAATAGCCCCTGAAGCTGTGCCTGACTCCATATTGTCTGCCCCGTCAGCAGTCTCGGGGCTGTGCTGGTGGGAGGGAGTGAGGGGCCACAGCATTGTGGGTGGCCCGGTGTGAGTGGGGTTCTGCTGGCCTTTCTGCAGGAGTTGCCAGGCTGCCGCCTGTAAAGAAGAGGTTGTGTCACCCATACCTTCCGCTGGAATTTCTCTCCGGACAGAGGTGAGGAAGAAAAAAAGCAGTGGGGGCCGGGACAGGAGGGGTATCTCAGGCAGGGCAATGGAAAGCTTCTGGAAGAGCGCCCGGTGCCAGGACCACACTGGCTGGCCTGCAGGCACCAAGTTGGCCTGCGTGCTGTCACTGGTGTGGCTCCACGGTCCTTCCTCTAGGCATTCAAGCCCTTGTACATATTCAGGTGTTTTACCTGGAAAGGGTGGGAACAGTTTAGCAGCAGCTGGCCTGGGGCTCAGCTCACGTTTACTCACAGATGCCTCGGCACGGTCCCCCAGCTTTGCAATGAGGACGCTCCTTGCGTGGGGGGTAGGTTGCTGGCTGTATGGGAGATGGTTCCCCACATCTGACAAATTTCAGAATTGTTTACCGCTGGAGCAAGTGACCTGATAGGGTTTTTCCTCTGTATAACTCGTGGGTTCAGTTTTTTTTCTTTTATGGTTCAAGTTAGATTTTATTCCTCTTTTATGTATTTATAGATATAAGCATGGAAATAATTCATTCGTATAAATACATCTGTGTGACGGGAAGAACTTTTTTCTGTTTTATTTTTAAATTTTATTTTTTTAAATTTTGAAATTTAATTTTATTTATTTTTTTATACAGCACGTTATTATTAGTTATGTATTTTATGCATATACATGTATACAGGTCAATCCCAAACTCCCAACTCATCCCACCACCACCACCCCATGGCTTCCCACACTTGGTGTCCATACGTTTGTTCTCTACCTCTGTGTCTCTATTTCTTCCCTGCAAACCAGTTCATCTGTACCATTTTTAGGCTCCACATATATGCATTAATATACAATATTTGTTTTCCTCTTTCTGACTTACTTCTTTCTGTATGACAGTCTCTCGATCCATCGATGTCTCTACAAATGACCCAGTTTCATTCCTTTTTATGGCCGAGTAATATTCCATTTTATATATGTACCACATCTGTATCCATTCATCTTTCTGTGGGCATTTAGGTTGCTTCCATTACCTGGCTATTGTAAATAGTGCTGCAACGAACATTGTGGTGAATGTGCCTTTTTGAAATACGGTTTTCTCTGGGTATATGCCCAGAAGTGGGATTGCTGGATCAGATGGTAATTCTATTTCTAATTTTTTTAAGGAAACTCCATACTGTTCTCCATAGTGACTGTATCAATTTACATTCCCACCAATAGTGGAAGAGGGCTCCTTTTGTCCACACCCTCCCCAGAATTGGTTGTCTGTAGATTTTCTGATGATGCCGATTCTAACAGGTGTGAGGTGATACCTCATTGTAGTTTTGATTTGCATTTCTCTAATAATTAGTGCTGTTGAGCAGCTTTTCATGGGCGTCTTGGCCATCTCTGTGTCTCCTTTGAAGAAACGTCTCTTTAGATCTTCTGCCCATTTGTTTTGGGTTGTTTGTTTTTTTAATATTAAGCTGCATGAGCTGTTTATATAGATTGTAGATTAAACGTCTGTCCATTGATTCGTTTGCAACGATTTTCACCCATTCTGAGGGATGCCTTTTTCCATTCCCGTTTTTTCTAACAAAAAAGGAAAGAAAGGAAAAGAAGCAGAACACTAATGTGCGTAAAATATGCCTTTTGAAACGGTCGTTTTGAAATATGGACGTCCTTTGAATTTTTTGGTCAATATGTGACCCCAGGATTTGTTTTCAGGGCAGGTGTCATTTACAGGCCTGCAATGATTTTGAATATCAACTGACCATTAGCGTTGGGATTAAAGCTGCTGTTGTGTGAAACGGCCACAAGGTGGCAGCAGTTCACCCTTACCAAATCTGGTTACTAGGGCAAGAGAGCCTCAGTGGAAGTGGTGTTCTAGATTGGAGTTTAGAATGGAATGTGCCAGGAGAAAGCCCCTCACGTTTGTCTCACTACTTCTTGTTCGTGTTTTTAATTTAATTTTTTATTTCATATTACAGCAAGTTTGATTACAATGTTTGGCTTGTTGTAGATGTGGAAGATGTGGTTCTTTTACACGTATACAGATGTCTGTTCTTCCTGGGATCCTTTTCCCATGTACGTTATGACAGAATGTTGAGTAGTCCTCTCTTGGTATTCTGTAGGTCTTTGGTGATTATATATGTCACCTGTGTTTGTATATGTCTGTTAACCCCGATATCGTAATGAAACCAATCCTCACACCTTTCCATTGGTGAACCATAAGTTTGTTTAATGAATCTGTGATTGCCCTTCTCCGTGGAAATATCTGCCCTGGTATCCATTTTTAGGTAACACCTATAAGTGATATGATATGATATGTGTCTTTCACTTTCTGACTTACTACAAGTCACGTGATTACTTCTAGACTCATCTACGGTGCTGCAAATGGCATTGTGTCCTTTTTTCCCTTGGCGTCTCTTCTGCCTTAGCGGGGTCCATTTTCAACAATGTGATTCCCTGAGGGTTGTGGATTAGCTGACCTGGGCAGCCTTACCCTGACGGCCCGCCCTCCCCAGGTCTGCCTCGTTGAGGTCAATATAAACAGCGCTCCAGGCAGCAATAGCCCCTGAAGCTGTGCCTGACTCCATATTGTCTGCCCCATCAGCAGTCTCGGGGCTGTGCTGGTGGGAGGGAGTGAGGGGCCACAGCATTGTGGGTGGCCCGGTGTGAGTGGGGTTCTGCTGGCCTTTCTGCAGGAGTTGCCAGGCTGCCGCCTGTAAAGAAGAGGTTGTGTCACACATACCTTCTGCTGGAATTTCTCTCCGGACAGAGGTGAGGAAGGAAAAAAAGCAGTGGGGGCCGGGACAGGAGGGGTATCTCAGGCAGGGCAATGGAAAGCTTCTGGAAGAGTGCCGGGTGCCAGGACCACACTGGCTGGCCTGCAGGCACCAAGTTGGCCTGCGTGCTGTCACTGGTGTGGATCCACGGTCCTTCCTCTAGGCTTTCAAGCCCTTGTACATATTCAGGTGTTTTACCTGGAAAGGGTGGGAACAGTTCAGCAGCAGCTGGCCTGGGGCTCAGCTCACGTTTACTCACAGATGCCTCGGCACGGTCCCCCAGCTTTGCAATGAGGACGCTCCTTGCGTGGGGGGTGGGTTGCTGGCTGTATGGGAGATGGTTCCCCACCTCTGACCAATTTCAGAATTGTTTACCGCTGGAGCAAGTGACCTGATAGGGTTTTTCCTCTGTATAACTCGTGGGTTCAGTTTTTTTTCTTTTATGGTTCAAGTTAGATTTTATTCCTCTTTTATGTATTTATAGATATAAGCATGGAAATAATTCATTCGTATAAATACATCTGTGTGACGGGAAGAACTTTTTTCTGTTTTATTTTTAAATTTTATTTTTTTAAATTTTGAAATTTAATTTTATTTATTTTTTTATACAGCACGTTATTATTAGTTATGTATTTTATGCATATACATGTATACAGGTCAATCCCAAACTCCCAACTCATCCCACCACCACCACCCCATGGCTTCCCACACTTGGTGTCCATACGTTTGTTCTCTACCTCTGTGTCTCTATTTCTTCCCTGCAAACCAGTTCATCTGTACCATTTTTAGGCTCCACATATATGCATTAATATACAATATTTGTTTTCCTCTTTCTGACTTACTTCTTTCTGTATGACAGTCTCTCGATCCATCGATGTCTCTACAAATGACCCAGTTTCATTCCTTTTTATGGCCGAGTAATATTCCATTTTATATATGTACCACATCTGTATCCATTCATCTTTCTGTGGGCATTTAGGTTGCTTCCATTACCTGGCTATTGTAAATAGTGCTGCAACGAACATTGTGGTGAATGTGCCTTTTTGAAATACGGTTTTCTCTGGGTATATGCCCAGAAGTGGGATTGCTGGATCAGATGGTAATTCTATTTCTAATTTTTTTAAGGAAACTCCATACTGTTCTCCATAGTGACTGTATCAATTTACATTCCCACCAATAGTGGAAGAGGGCTCCTTTTGTCCACACCCTCCCCAGAATTGGTTGTCTGTAGATTTTCTGATGATGCCGATTCTAACAGGTGTGAGGTGATACCTCATTGTAGTTTTGATTTGCATTTCTCTAATAATTAGTGCTGTTGAGCAGCTTTTCATGTGCGTCTTGGCCATCTCTGGTCTCCTTTGAAGAAACGTCTCTTTAGATCTTCTGCCCATTTGTTTTGGGTTGTTTGTTTTTTTAATATTAAGCTGCATGAGCTGTTTATATAGATTGGAGATTAAACCTCTGTCCATTGATTCGTTTGCAACGATTTTCCCCCATTCTGAGGGATGCCTTTTTCCATTCCCGTGGTTTTTAACAAAAAAGGAAAGAAAGGAAAAGAAGCAGAACACTAATGTGCGTAAAATATGCCTTTTGAAATGGTCGTTTTGAAATATGGACGTCCTTTGAATTTTTTGGTCAATATGTGACCCCAGGATTTGTTTTCAGGGCAGGTGTCATTTACAGGCCTGCAATGATTTTGAATATCAACTGACCATTAGCGTTGGGATTAAAGCTGCTGTTGTGTGAAACGGCCACAAGGTGGCAGCAGTTCACCCTTACCAAATCTGGTTACTAGGGCAAGAGAGCCTCAGTGGAAGTGGTGTTCTAGATTGGAGTTTAGAATGGAATGTGCCAGGAGAAAGCCCCTCACGTTTGTCTCACTACTTCTTGTTCGTGTTTTTAATTTAATTTTTTATTTCATATTACAGCAAGTTTGATTACAATGTTTGGCTTGTTGTAGATGTGGAAGATGTGGTTCTTTTACACGTATACAGATGTCTGTTCTTCCTGGGATCCTTTTCCCATGTACGTTATGACAGAATGTTGAGTAGTCCTCTCTTGGTATTCTGTATGTCTTTGGTGATTATATATGTCACCTGTGTTTGTATATGTCTGTTAACCCCGATATCGTAATGAAACCAATCCTCACACCTTTCCATTGGTGAACCATAAGTTTGTTTAATGAATCTGTGATTGCCCTTCTCCGTGGAAATATCTGCCCTGGTATCCATTTTTAGGTAACACCTATAAGTGATATGATATGATATGTGTCTTTCACTTTCTGACTTACTACAAGTCACGTGATTACTTCTAGACTCATCTACGGTGCTGCAAATGGCATTGTGTCCTTTTTTCCCTTGGCGTCTCTTCTGCCTTAGCGGGGTCCATTTTCAACAATGTGATTCCCTGAGGGTTGTGGATTAGCTGACCTGGGCAGCCTTACCCTGCCGGCCCGCCCTCCCCAGGTGTGCCTCGTTGAGGTCAATATAAACAGCGCTCCAGGCAGCAATAGCCCCTGAAGCTGTGCCTGACTCCATATTGTCTGCCCCGTCAGCAGTCTCGGGGCTGTGCTGGTGGGAGGGAGTGAGGGGCCACAGCTTTGTGGGTGGCCCGGTGTGAGTGGGGTTCTGCTGGCCTTTCTGCAGGAGTTGCCAGGCTGCCGCCTGTAAAGAAGAGGTTGTGTCACCCATACCTTCTGCTGGAATTTCTCTCCGGACAGAGGTGAGGAAGAAAAAAAGCAGTGGGGGCCGGGACAGGAGGGGTATCTCAGGCAGGGCAATGTAAAGCTTCTGGAAGAGCGCCCGGTGCCAGGACCACACTGGCTGGCCTGCAGGCACCAAGTTGGCCTGCGTGCTGTCACTGGTGTGGCTCCACGGTCCTTCCTCTAGGCATTCAAGCCCTTGTACATATTCAGGTGTTTTACCTGGAAAGGGTGGGAACAGTTCAGCAGCAGCTGGCCTGGGGCTCAGCTCACGTTTACTCACAGATGCCTCGGCACGGTCCCCCAGCTTTGCAATGAGGACGCTCCTTGCGTGGGGGGTGGGTTGCTGGCTGTATGGGAGATGGTTCCCCACCTCTGACCAATTTCAGAATTGTTTACCGCTGGAGCAAGTGACCTGATAGGGTTTTTCCTCTGTATAACTCGTGGGTTCAGTTTTTTTTCTTTTATGGTTCAAGTTAGATTTTATTCCTCTTTTATGTATTTATAGATATAAGCATGGAAATAATTCATTCGTATAAATACATCTGTGTGACGGGAAGAACTTTTTTCTGTTTTATTTTTAAATTTTATTTTTTTAAATTTTGAAATTTAATTTTATTTATTTTTTTATACAGCACGTTATTATTAGTTATGTATTTTATGCATATACATGTATACAGGTCAATCCCAAACTCCCAACTCATCCCACCACCACCACCCCATGGCTTCCCACACTTGGTGTCCATACGTTTGTTCTCTACCTCTGTGTCTCTATTTCTTCCCTGCAAACCAGTTCATCTGTACCATTTTTAGGCTCCACATATATGCATTAATATACAATATTTGTTTTCCTCTTTCTGACTTACTTCTTTCTGTATGACAGTCTCTCGATCCATCGATGTCTCTACAAATGACCCAGTTTCATTCCTTTTTATGGCCGAGTAATATTCCATTTTATATATGTACCACATCTGTATCCATTCATCTTTCTGTGGGCATTTAGGTTGCTTCCATTACCTGGCTATTGTAAATAGTGCTGCAACGAACATTGTGGTGAACGTGCCTTTTTGATTTATGGTTTTCTCTGGGTATATGCCCAGAAGTGGGATTGCTGGATCAGATGGTAATTCTATTTCTAATTTTTTTAAGGAAACTCCATACTGTTCTCCATAGTGACTGTATCAATTTACATTCCCACCAATAGTGGAAGAGGGCTCCTTTTGTCCACACCCTCCCCAGAATTGGTTGTCTGTAGATTTTCTGATGATGCCGATTCTAACAGGTGTGAGGTGATACCTCATTGTAGTTTTGATTTGCATTTCTCTAATAATTAGTGCTGTTGAGCAGCTTTTCATGGGCGTCTTGGCCATCTCTGTGTCTCCTTTGAAGAAACGTCTCTTTAGATCTTCTGCCCATTTGTTTTGGGTTGTTTGTTTTTTTAATATTAAGCTGCATGAGCTGTTTATATAGATTGGAGATTAAACCTCTGTCCATTGATTCGTTTGCAACGATTTTCCCCCATTCTGAGGGATGCCTTTTTCCATTCACGTGGTTTTTAACAAAAAAGGAAAGAAAGGAAAAGAAGCAGAACACTAATGTGCGTAAAATATGCCTTTTGAAACGGTCGTTTTGAAATATGGACGTCCTTTGAATTTTTTGGTCGATATGTGACCACAGGATTTGTTTTCAGGGCAGGTGTCATTTACAGGCCTGCAATGATTTTGAATATCAACTGACCATTAGCGTTGGGATTAAAGCTGCTGTTGTGTGAAACGGCCACCAGGTGGCAGCAGTTCACCCTTACCAAATCTGGTTACTAGGGCAAGAGAGCCTCAGTGGAAGTGGTGTTCTAGATTGGAGTTTAGAATGGAATGTGCCAGGAGAAAGCCCCTCACGTTTGTCTCACTACTTCTTGTTCGTGTTTTTAATTTAATTTTTTATTTCTTATTACAGCAAGTTTGATTACAATGTTTGGCTTGTTGTAGATGTGGAAGATGTGGTTCTTTTACACGTATACAGATGTCTGTTCTTCCTGGGATCCTTTTCCCATGTACGTTATGACAGAATGTTGAGTAGTCCTCTCTTGGTATTCTGTAGGTCTTTGGTGATTATATATGTCACCTGTGTTTGTATATGTCTGTTAACCCCGATATCGTAATGAAACCAATCCTCACACCTTTCCATTGGTGAACCATAAGTTTGTTTAATGAATCTGTGATTGCCCTTCTCCGTGGAAATATCTGCCCTGGTATCCATTTTTAGGTAACACCTATAAGTGATATGATATGATATGTGTCTTTCACTTTCTGACTTACTACAAGTCACGTGATTACTTCTAGACTCATCTACGGTGCTGCAAATGGCATTGTGTCCTTTTTTCCCTTGGCGTCTCTTCTGCCTTAGCGGGGTCCATTTTCAACAATGTGATTCCCTGAGGGTTGTGGATTAGCTGACCTGGGCAGCCTTACCCTGACGGCCCGCCCTCCCCAGGTCTGCCTCGTTGAGGTCAATATAAACAGCGCTCCAGGCAGCAATAGCCCCTGAAGCTGTGCCTGACTCCATATTGTCTGCCCCGTCAGCAGTCTCGGGGCTGTGCTGGTGGGAGGGAGTGAGGGGCCACAGCTTTGTGGGTGGCCCGGTGTGAGTGGGGTTCTGCTGGCCTTTCTGCAGGAGTTGCCAGGCTGCCGCCTGTAAAGAAGAGGTTGTGTCACCCATACCTTCTGCTGGAATTTCTCTCCGGACAGAGGTGAGGAAGAAAAAAAGCAGTGGGGGCCGGGACAGGAGGGGTATCTCAGGCAGGGCAATGGAAAGCTTCTGGAAGAGCGCCCGGTGCCAGGACCACACTGGCTGGCCTGCAGGCACCAAGTTGGCCTGCGTGCTGTCACTGGTGTGGCTCCACGGTCCTTCCTCTAGGCATTCAAGCCCTTGTACATATTCAGGTGTTTTACCTGGAAAGGGTGGGAACAGTTCAGCAGCAGCTGGCCTGGGGCTCAGCTCACGTTTACTCACAGATGCCTCGGCACGGTCCCCCAGCTTTGCAATGAGGACGCTCCTTGCGTGGGGGGTGGGTTGCTGGCTGTATGGGAGATGGTTCCCCACCTCTGACCAATTTCAGAATTGTTTACTGCTGGAGCAAGTGACCTGATAGGGTTTTTCCTCTGTATAACTCGTGGGTTCAGTTTTTTTTTCTTTTATGGTTCAAGTTAGATTTTATTCCTCTTTTATGTATTTATAGATATAAGCATGGAAATAATTCATTCGTATAAATACATCTGTGTGACGGGAAGAACTTTTTTCTGTTTTATTTTTAAATTTTATTTTTTTAAATTTTGAAATTTAATTTTATTTATTTTTTTATACAGCACGTTATTATTAGTTATGTATTTTATGCATATACATGTATACAGGTCAATCCCAAACTCCCAACTCATCCCACCACCACCACCCCATGGCTTCCCACACTTGGTGTCCATACGTTTGTTCTCTACCTCTGTGTCTCTATTTCTTCCCTGCAAACCAGTTCATCTGTACCATTTTTAGGCTCCACATATATGCATTAATATACAATATTTGTTTTCCTCTTTCTGACTTACTTCTTTCTGTATGACAGTCTCTCGATCCATCGATGTCTCTACAAATGACCCAGTTTCATTCCTTTTTATGGCCGAGTAATATTCCATTTTATATATGTACCACATCTGTATCCATTCATCTTTCTGTGGGCATTTAGGTTGCTTCCATTACCTGGCTATTGTAAATAGTGCTGCAACGAACATTGTGGTGAATGTGCCTTTTTGAAATACGGTTTTCTCTGGGTATATGCCCAGAAGTGGGATTGCTGGATCAGATGGTAATTCTATTTCTAATTTTTTTAAGGAAACTCCATACTGTTCTCCATAGTGACTGTATCAATTTACATTCCCACCAATAGTGGAAGAGGGCTCCTTTTGTCCACACCCTCCCCAGAATTGGTTGTCTGTAGATTTTCTGATGATGCCGATTCTAACAGGTGTGAGGTGATACCTCATTGTAGTTTTGATTTGCATTTCTCTAATAATTAGTGCTGTTGAGTAGCTTTTCATGGGCGTCTTGGCCATCTCTGTGTCTCCTTTGAAGAAACGTCTCTTTAGATCTTCTGCCCATTTGTTTTGGGTTGTTTGTTTTTTTAATATTAAGCTGCATGAGCTGTTTATATAGATTGGAGATTAAACCTCTGTCCATTGATTCGTTTGCAACGATTTTCACCCATTCTGAGGGATGCCTTTTTCCATTCCCGTGTTTTTTAACAAAAAAGGAAAGAAAGGAAAAGAAGCAGAACACTAATGTGCGTAAAATATGCCTTTTGAAACGGTCGTTTTGAAATATGGACGTCCTTTGAATTTTTTGGTCAATATGTGACCCCAGGATTTGTTTTCAGGGCAGGTGTCATTTACAGGCCTGCAATGATTTTGAATATCAACTGACCATTAGCGTTGGGATTAAAGCTGCTGTTGTGTGAAACGGCCACAAGGTGGCAGCAGTTCACCCTTACCAAATCTGGTTACTAGGGCAAGAGAGCCTCAGTGGAAGTGGTGTTCTAGATTGGAGTTTAGAATGGAATGTGCCAGGAGAAAGCCCCTCACGTTTGTCTCACTACTTCTTGTTCGTGTTTTTAATTTAATTTTTTATTTCATATTACAGCAAGTTTGATTACAATGTTTGGCTTGTTGTAGATGTGGAAGATGTGGTTCTTTTACACGTATACAGATGTCTGTTCTTCCTGGGATCCTTTTCCCATGTACGTTATGACAGAATGTTGAGTAGTCCTCTCTTGGTATTCTGTAGGTCTTTGGTGATTATATATGTCACCTGTGTTTGTATATGTCTGTTAACCCCGATATCGTAATGAAACCAATCCTCACACCTTTCCATTGGTGAACCATAAGTTTGTTTAATGAATCTGTGATTGCCCTTCTCCGTGGAAATATCTGCCCTGGTATCCATTTTTAGGTAACACCTATAAGTGATATGATATGATATGTGTCTTTCACTTTCTGACTTACTACAAGTCACGTGATTACTTCTAGACTCATCTACGGTGCTGCAAATGGCATTGTGTCCTTTTTTCCCTTGGCGTCTCTTCTGCCTTAGCGGGGTCCATTTTCAACAATGTGATTCCCTGAGGGTTGTGGATTAGCTGACCTGGGCAGCCTTACCCTGACGGCCCGCCCTCCCCAGGTGTGCCTCGTTGAGGTCAATATAAACAGCGCTCCAGGCAGCAATAGCCCCTGAAGCTGTGCCTGACTCCATATTGTCTGCCCCGTCAGCAGTCTCGGGGCTGTGCTGGTGGGAGGGAGTGAGGGGCCACAGCTTTGTGGGTGGCCCGGTGTGAGTGGGGTTCTGCTGGCCTTTCTGCAGGAGTTGCCAGGCTGCCGCCTGTAAAGAAGAGGTTGTGTCACCCATACCTTCTGCTGGAATTTCTCTCCGGACAGAGGTGAGGAAGAAAAAAAGCAGTGGGGGCCGGGACAGGAGGGGTATCTCAGGCAGGGCAATGGAAAGCTTCTGGAAGAGCGCCCGGTGCCAGGACCACACTGGCTGGCCTGCAGGCACCAAGTTGGCCTGCGTGCTGTCACTGGTGTGGCTCCACGGTCCTTCCTCTAGGCATTCAAGCCCTTGTACATATTCAGGTGTTTTACCTGGAAAGGGTGGGAACAGTTCAGCAGCAGCTGGCCTGGGGCTCAGCTCACGTTTACTCACAGATGCCTCGGCACGGTCCCCCAGCTTTGCAATGAGGACGCTCCTTGCGTGGGGGGTGGGTTGCTGGCTGTATGGGAGATGGTTCCCCACCTCTGACCAATTTCAGAATTGTTTACCGCTGGAGCAAGTGACCTGATAGGGTTTTTCCTCTGTATAACTCGTGGGTTCAGTTTTTTTTCTTTTATGGTTCAATTTAGATTTTATTCCTCTTTTATGTATTTATAGATATAAGCATGGAAATAATTCATTCGTATAAATACATCTGTGTGACGGGAAGAACTTTTTTCTGTTTTATTTTTAAATTTTATTTTTTTAAATTTTGAAATTTAATTTTATTTATTGTTTTATACAGCACGTTATTATTAGTTATGTATTTTATGCATATACATGTATACAGGTCAATCCCAAACTCCCAACTCATCCCACCACCACCACCCCATGGCTTCCCACACTTGGTGTCCATACGTTTGTTCTCTACCTCTGTGTCTCTATTTCTTCCCTGCAAACCAGTTCATCTGTACCATTTTTAGGCTCCACATATATGCATTAATATACAATATTTGTTTTCCTCTTTCTGACTTACTTCTTTCTGTATGACAGTCTCTCGATCCATCGATGTCTCTACAAATGACCCAGTTTCATTCCTTTTTATGGCCGAGTAATATTCCATTTTATATATGTACCACATCTGTATCCATTCATCTTTCTGTGGGCATTTAGGTTGCTTCCATTACCTGGCTATTGTAAATAGTGCTGCAGCGAACATTGTGGTGAATGTCCCTTTTTGAAATACGGTTTTCTCTGGGTATATGCCCAGAAGTGGGATTGCTGGATCAGATGGTAATTCTAATTTTTTTAAGGAAACTCCATACTGTTCTCCATAGTGACTGTATCAATTTACATTCCCACCAATAGTGGAAGAGGGCTCCTTTTGTCCACACCCTCCCCAGAATTGGTTGTCTGTAGATTTTCTGATGATGCCGATTCTAACAGGTGTGAGGTGATACCTCATTGTAGTTTTGATTTGCATTTCTCTAATAATTAGTGCTGTTGAGCAGCTTTTCATGGGCGTCTTGGCCATCTCTGTGTCTCCTTTGAAGAAACGTCTCTTTAGATCTTCTGCCCATTTGTTTTGGGTTGTTTGTTTTTTTAATATTAAGCTGCATGAGCTGTTTATATAGATTGGACATTAAACCTCTGTCCATTGATTCGTTTGCAATGATTTTCACCCATTCTGAGGGATGCCTTTTTCCATTCCCGTGGTTTTTAACAAAAAAGGAAAGAAAGGAAAAGAAGCAGAACACTAATGTGCGTAAAATATGCCTTTTGAAACGGTCGTTTTGAAATATGGACGTCCTTTGAATTTTTTGGTCGATATGTGACCCCAGGATTTGTTTTCAGGGCAGGTGTCATTTACAGGCCTGCAATGATTTTGAATATCAACTGACCATTAGCGTTGGGATTAAAGCTGCTGTTGTGTGAAACGGCCACCAGGTGGCAGCAGTTCACCCTTACCAAATCTGGTTACTAGGGCAAGAGAGCCTCAGTGGAAGTGGTGTTCTAGATTGGAGTTTAGAATGGAATGTGCCAGGAGAAAGCCCCTCACGTTTGTCTCACTACTTCTTGTTCGTGTTTTTAATTTAATTTTTTATTTCTTATTACAGCAAGTTTGATTACAATGTTTGGCTTGTTGTAGATGTGGAAGATGTGGTTCTTTTACACGTATACAGATGTCTGTTCTTCCTGGGATCCTTTTCCCATGTACGTTATGACAGAATGTTGAGTAGTCCTCTCTTGGTATTCTGTAGGTCTTTGGTGATTATATATGTCACCTGTGTTTGTATATGTCTGTTAACCCCGATATCGTAATGAAACCAATCCTCACACCTTTCCATTGGTGAACCATAAGTTTGTTTAATGAATCTGTGATTGCCCTTCTCCGTGGAAATATCTGCCCTGGTATCCATTTTTAGGTAACACCTATAAGTGATATGATATGATATGTGTCTTTCACTTTCTGACTTACTACAAGTCACGTGATTACTTCTAGACTCATCTACGGTGCTGCAAATGGCATTGTGTCCTTTTTTCCCTTGGCGTCTCTTCTGCCTTAGCGGGGTCCATTTTCAACAATGTGATTCCCTGAGGGTTGTGGATTAGCTGACCTGGGCAGCCTTACCCTGACGGCCCGCCCTCCCCAGGTGTGCCTCGTTGAGGTCAATATAAACAGCGCTCCAGGCAGCAATAGCCCCTGAAGCTGTGCCTGACTCCATATTGTCTGCCCCGTCAGCAGTCTCGGGGCTGTGCTGGTGGGAGGGAGTGAGGGGCCACAGCTTTGTGGGTGGCCCGGTGTGAGTGGGGTTCTGCTGGCCTTTCTGCAGGAGTTGCCAGGCTGCCGCCTGTAAAGAAGAGGTTGTGTCACCCATACCTTCTGCTGGAATTTCTCTCCGGACAGAGGTGAGGAAGAAAAAAAGCAGTGGGGGCCGGGACAGGAGGGGTATCTCAGGCAGGGCAATGGAAAGCTTCTGGAAGAGCGCCCGGTGCCAGGACCACACTGGCTGGCCTGCAGGCACCAAGTTGGCCTGCGTGCTGTCACTGGTGTGGCTCCACGGTCCTTCCTCTAGGCATTCAAGCCCTTGTACATATTCAGGTGTTTTACCTGGAAAGGGTGGGAACAGTTCAGCAGCAGCTGGCCTGGGACTCAGCTCACGTTTACTCAGAGATGCCTCGGCACGGTCCCCCAGCTTTGCAATGAGGACGCTCCTTGCGTGGGGGGTGGGTTGCTGGCTGTATGGGAGATGGTTCCCCACCTCTGACCAATTTCAGAATTGTTTACCACTGGAGCAAGTGACCTGATAGGGTTTTTCCTCTGTATAACTCGTGGGTTCAGTTTTTTTTTCTTTTATGGTTCAAGTTAGATTTTATTCCTCTTTTATGTATTTATAGATATAAGCATGGAAATAATTCATTCCTATAAATACATCTGTGTGACGGGAAGAACTTTTTTCTGTTTTATTTTTAAATTTTATTTTTTTAAATTTTGAAATTTAATTTTATTTATTTTTTTATACAGCACGTTATTATTAGTTATGTATTTTATGCATATACATGTATACAGGTCAATCCCAAACTCCCAACTCATCCCACCACCACCACCCCATGGCTTCCCACACTTGGTGTCCATACGTTTGTTCTCTACCTCTGTGTCTCTATTTCTTCCCTGAAAACCAGTTCATCTGTACCATTTTTAGGCTCCACATATATGCATTAATATACAATATTTGTTTTCCTCTTTCTGACTTACTTCTTTCTGTATGACAGTCTCTCGATGCATCGATGTCTCTACAAATGACCCAGTTTCATTCCTTTTTATGGCCGAGTAATATTCCATTTTATATATGTACCACATCTGTATCCATTCATCTTTCTGTGGGCATTTAGGTTGCTTCCATTACCTGGCTATTGTAAATAGTGCTGCAACGAACATTGTGGTGAATGTGCCTTTTTGAAATACGGTTTTCTCTGGGTATATGCCCAGAAGTGGGATTGCTGGATCAGATGGTAATTCTATTTCTAATTTTTTTAAGGAAACTCCATACTGTTCTCCATAGTGACTGTATCAATTTACATTCCCACCAATAGTGGAAGAGGGCTCCTTTTGTCCACACCCTCCCCAGAATTGGTTGTCTGTAGATTTTCTGATGATGCCGATTCTAACAGGTGTGAGGTGATACCTCATTGTAGTTTTGATTTGCATTTCTCTAATAATTAGTGCTGTTGAGCAGCTTTTCATGTGCGTCTTGGCCATCTCTGGTCTCCTTTGAAGAAACGTCTCTTTAGATCTTCTGCCCATTTGTTTTGGGTTGTTTGTTTTTTTAATATTAAGCTGCATGAGCTGTTTATATAGATTGGAGATTAAACCTCTGTCCATTGATTCGTTTGCAACGATATTCACCCATTCTGAGGGATGCCTTTTTCCATTCCCGTGTTTTTTAACAAAAAAGGAAAGAAAGGAAAAGAAGCAGAACACTAATGTGCGTAAAATATGCCTTTTGAAACGGTCGTTTTGAAATATGGACGTCCTTTGAATTTTTTGGTCAATATGTGACCCCAGGATTTGTTTTCAGGGCAGGTGTCATTTACAGGCCTGCAATGATTTTGAATATCAACTGACCATTAGCGTTGGGATTAAAGCTGCTGTTGTGTGAAACGGCCACAAGGTGGCAGCAGTTCACCCTTACCAAATCTGGTTACTAGGGCAAGAGAGCCTCAGTGGAAGTGGTGTTCTAGATTGGAGTTTAGAATGGAATGTGCCAGGAGAAAGCCCCTCACGTTTGTCTCACTACTTCTTGTTCGTGTTTTTAATTTAATTTTTTATTTCATATTACAGCAAGTTTGATTACAATGTTTGGCTTGTTGTAGATGTGGAAGATGTGGTTCTTTTACACGTATACAGATGTCTGTTCTTCCTGGGATCCTTTTCCCATGTACGTTATGACAGAATGTTGAGTAGTCCTCTCTTGGTATTCTGTAGGTCTTTGGTGATTATATATGTCACCTGTGTTTGTATATGTCTGTTAACTCCGATATCGTAATGAAACCAATCCTCACACCTTTCCATTGGTGAACCATAAGTTTGTTTAATGAATCTGTGATTGCCCTTCTCCGTGGAAATATCTGCCCTGGTATCCATTTTTAGGTAACACCTATAAGTGATATGATATGATATGTGTCTTTCACTTTCTGACTTACTACAAGTCACGTGATTACTTCTAGACTCATCTACGGTGCTGCAAATGGCATTGTGTCCTTTTTTCCCTTGGCGTCTCTTCTGCCTTAGCGGGGTCCATTTTCAACAATGTGATTCCCTGAGGGTTGTGGATTAGCTGACCTGGGCAGCCTTACCCTGCCGGCCCGCCCTCCCCAGGTGTGCCTCGTTGAGGTCAATATAAACAGCGCTCCAGGCAGCAATAGCCCCTGAAGCTGTGCCTGACTCCATATTGTCTGCCCCGTCAGCAGTCTCGGGGCTGTGCTGGTGGGAGGGAGTGAGGGGCCACAGCTTTGTGGGTGGCCCGGTGTGAGTGGGGTTCTGCTGGCCTTTCTGCAGGAGTTGCCAGGCTGCCGCCTGTAAAGAAGAGGTTGTGTCACCCATACCTTCTCCTGGAATTTCTCTCCGGACAGAGGTGAGGAAGAAAAAAAGCAGTGGGGGCCGGGACAGGAGGGGTATCTCAGGCAGGGCAATGGAAAGCTTCTGGAAGAGCGCCCGGTGCCAGGACCACACTGGCTGGTCTGCAGGCACCAAGTTGGCCTGCGTGCTGTCACTGGTGTGGCTCCACGGTCCTTCCTCTAGGCTTTCAAGCCCTTGTACATATTCAGGTGTTTTACCTGGAAAGGGTGGGAACAGTTCAGCAGCAGCTGGCCTGGGGCTCAGCTCACGTTTACTCACAGATGCCTCGGCACGGTCCCCCAGCTTTGCAATGAGGACGCTCCTTGCGTGGGGGGTGGGTTGCTGGCTGTATGGGAGATGGTTCCCCACCTCTGACCAATTTCAGAATTGTTTACCGCTGGAGCAAGTGACCTGATAGGGTTTTTCCTCTGTATAACTCGTGGGTTCAGTTTTTTTTCTTTTATGGTTCAAGTTAGATTTTATTCCTCTTTTATGTATTTATAGATATAAGCATGGAAATAATTCATTCGTATAAATACATCTGTGTGACGGGAAGAACTTTTTTCTGTTTTATTTTTAAATTTTATTTTTTTAAATTTTGAAATTTAATTTTATTTATTTTTTATACAGCACGTTATTATTAGTTATGTATTTTATGCATATACATGTATACAGGTCAATCCCAAACTCCCAACTCATCCCACCACCACCACCCCATGGCTTCCCACACTTGGTGTCCATACGTTTGTTCTCTACCTCTGTGTCTCTATTTCTTCCCTGCAAACCAGTTCATCTGTACCATTTTTAGGCTCCACATATATGCATTAATATACAATATTTGTTTTCCTCTTTCTGACTTACTTCTTTCTGTACGACAGTCTCTCGATCCATCGATGTCTCTACAAATGACCCAGTTTCATTCCTTTTTATGGCCGAGTAATATTCCATTTTATATATGTACCACATCTGTATCCATTCATCTTTCTGTGGGCATTTAGGTTGCTTCCATTACCTGGCTATTGTAAATAGTGCTGCAGCGAACATTGTGGTGAATGTCCCTTTTTGAAATACGGTTTTCTCTGGGTATATGCCCAGAAGTGGGATTGCTGGATCAGATGGTAATTCTAATTTTTTTAAGGAAACTCCATACTGTTCTCCATAGTGACTGTATCAATTTACATTCCCACCAATAGTGGAAGAGGGCTCCTTTTGTCCACACCCTCCCCAGAATTGGTTGTCTGTAGATTTTCTGATGATGCCGATTCTAACAGGTGTGAGGTGATACCTCATTGTAGTTTTGATTTGCATTTCTCTAATAATTAGTGCTGTTGAGCAGCTTTTCATGTGCGTCTTGGCCATCTCTGTGTCTCCTTTGAAGAAACGTCTCTTTAGATCTTCTGCCCATTTGTTTTGGGTTGTTTGTTTTTTTAATATTAAGCTGCATGAGCTGTTTATATAGATTGGAGATTAAACCTCTGTCCATTGATTCGTTTGCAACGATTTTCACCCATTCTGAGGGATGCCTTTTTCCATTCCCGTGGTTTTTAACAAAAAAGGAAAGAAAGGAAAAGAAGCAGAACACTAATGTGCGTAAAATATGCCTTTTGAAACGGTCGTTTTGAAATATGGACGTCCTTTGAATTTTTTGGTCGATATGTGACCCCAGGATTTGTTTTCAGGGCAGGTGTCATTTACAGGCCTGCAATGATTTTGAATATCAACTGACCATTAGCGTTGGGATTAAAGCTGCTGTTGTGTGAAACGGCCACCAGGTGGCAGCAGTTCACCCTTACCGAATCTGGTTACTAGGGCAAGAGAGCCTCAGTGGAAGTGGTGTTCTAGATTGGAGTTTAGAATGGAATGTGCCAGGAGAAAGCCCCTCACGTTTGTCTCACTACTTCTTGTTCGTGTTTTTAATTTAATTTTTTATTTCATATTACAGCAAGTTTGATTACAATGTTTGGCTTGTTGTAGATGTGGAAGATGTGGTTCTTTTACACGTATACAGATGTCTGTTCTTCCTGGGATCCTTTTCCCATGTACGTTATGACAGAATGTTGAGTAGTCCTCTCTTGGTATTCTGTAGGTCTTTGGTGATTATATATGTCACCTGTGTTTGTATATGTCTGTTAACCCCGATATCGTAATGAAACCAATCCTCACACCTTTCCATTGGTGAACCATAAGTTTGTTTAATGAATCTGTGATTGCCCTTCTCCGTGGAAATATCTGCCCTGGTATCCATTTTTAGGTAACACCTATAAGTGATATGATATGATATGTGTCTTTCACTTTCTGACTTACTACAAGTCACGTGATTACTTCTAGACTCATCTACGGTGCTGCAAATGGCATTGTGTCCTTTTTTCCCTTGGCGTCTCTTCTGCCTTAGCGGGGTCCATTTTCAACAATGTGATTCCCTGAGGGTTGTGGATTAGCTGACCTGGGCAGCCTTACCCTGACGGCCCGCCCTCCCCAGGTCTGCCTCGTTGAGGTCAATATAAACAGCGCTCCAGGCAGCAATAGCCCCTGAAGCTGTGCCTGACTCCATATTGTCTGCCCCGTCAGCAGTCTCGGGGCTGTGCTGCTGGGAGGGAGTGAGGGGCCACAGCTTTGTGGGTGGCCCGGTGTGAGTGGGGTTCTGCTGGCCTTTCTGCAGGAGTTGCCAGGCTGCCGCCTGTAAAGAAGAGGTTGTGTCACCCATACCTTCTGCTGGAATTTCTCTCCGGACAGAGGTGAGGAAGAAAAAAAGCAGTGGGGGCCGGGACAGGAGGGGTATCTCAGGCAGGGCAATGGAAAGCTTCTGGAAGAGCGCCCGGTGCCAGGACCACACTGGCTGGCCTGCAGGCACCAAGTTGGCCTGCGTGCTGTCACTGGTGTGGCTCCACGGTCCTTCCTCTAGGCATTCAAGCCCTTGTACATATTCAGGTGTTTTACCTGGAAAGGGTGGGAACAGTTCAGCAGCAGCTGGCCTGGGGCTCAGCTCACGTTTACTCACAGATGCCTCGGCACGGTCCCACAGCTTTGCAATGAGGACGCTCCTTGCGTGGGGGGTGGGTTGCTGGCTGTATGGGAGATGGTTCCCCACCTCTGACCAATTTCAGAATTGTTTACCGCTGGAGCAAGTGACCTGATAGGGTTTTTCCTCTGTATAACTCGTGGGTTCAGTTTTTTTTCTTTTATGGTTCAAGTTAGATTTTATTCCTCTTTTATGTATTTATAGATATAAGCATGGAAATAATTCATTCGTATAAATACATCTGTGTGACGGGAAGAACTTTTTTCTGTTTTATTTTTAAATTTTATTTTTTTAAATTTTGAAATTTAATTTTATTTATTTTTTATACAGCACGTTATTATTAGTTATGTATTTTATGCATATACATGTATACAGGTCAATCCCAAACTCCCAACTCATCCCACCACCACCACCCCATGGCTTCCCACACTTGGTGTCCATACGTTTGTTCTCTACCTCTGTGTCTCTATTTCTTCCCTGCAAACCAGTTCATCTGTACCATTTTTAGGCTCTACATATATGCATTAATATACAATATTTGTTTTCCTCTTTCTGACTTACTTCTTTCTGTATGACAGTCTCTCGATCCATCGATGTCTCTACAAATGACCCAGTTTCATTCCTTTTTATGGCCGAGTAATATTCCATTTTATATATGTACCACATCTGTATCCATTCATCTTTCTGTGGGCATTTAGGTTGCTTCCATTACCTGGCTATTGTAAATAGTGCTGCAACGAACATTGTGGTGAATGTGCCTTTTTGAAATACGGTTTTCTCTGGGTATATGCCCAGAAGTGGGATTGCTGGATCAGATGGTAATTCTATTTCTAATTTTTTTAAGGAAACTCCATACTGTTCTCCATAGTGACTGTATCAATTTACATTCCCACCAATAGTGGAAGAGGGCTCCTTTTGTCCACACCCTCCCCAGAATTGGTTGTCTGTAGATTTTCTGATGATGCCGATTCTAACAGGTGTGAGGTGATACCTCATTGTAGTTTTGATTTGCATTTCTCTAATAATTAGTGCTGTTGAGCAGCTTTTCATGTGCGTCTTGGCCATCTCTGGTCTCCTTTGAAGAAACGTCTCTTTAGATCTTCTGCCCATTTGTTTTGGGTTGTTTGTTTTTTTAATATTAAGCTGCATGAGCTGTTTATATAGATTGGAGATTAAACCTCTGTCCATTGATTCGTTTGCAACGATATTCACCCATTCTGAGGGATGCCTTTTTCCATTCCCGTGTTTTTTAACAAAAAAGGAAAGAAAGGAAAAGAAGCAGAACACTAATGTGCGTAAAATATGCCTTTTGAAACGGTCGTTTTGAAATATGGACGTCCTTTGAATTTTTTGGTCAATATGTGACCCCAGGATTTGTTTTCAGGGCAGGTGTCATTTACAGGCC
Source organism: Mesoplodon mirus (assembly GCF_964341445.2). Classification (NCBI taxonomy): domain Eukaryota; kingdom Metazoa; phylum Chordata; class Mammalia; order Artiodactyla; family Ziphiidae; genus Mesoplodon; species Mesoplodon mirus. Next base: position 1,483,554 of record NW_028295764.1, on the reverse strand, counting down.
TGCAATGATTTTGAATATCAACTGACCATTAGCGTTGGGATTAAAGCTGCTGTTGTGTGAAACGGCCACAAGGTGGCAGCAGTTCACCCTTACCAAATCTGGTTACTAGGGCAAGAGAGCCTCAGTGGAAGTGGTGTTCTAGATTGGAGTTTAGAATGGAATGTGCCAGGAGAAAGCCCCTCACGTTTGTCTCACTACTTCTTGTTCGTGTTTTTAATTTAATTTTTTATTTCATATTACAGCAAGTTTGATTACAATGTTTGGCTTGTTGTAGATGTGGAAGATGTGGTTCTTTTACACGTATACAGATGTCTGTTCTTCCTGGGATCCTTTTCCCATGTACGTTATGACAGAATGTTGAGTAGTCCTCTCTTGGTATTCTGTAGGTCTTTGGTGATTATATATGTCACCTGTGTTTGTATATGTCTGTTAACCCCGATATCGTAATGAAACCAATCCTCACACCTTTCCATTGGTGAACCATAAGTTTGTTTAATGAATCTGTGATTGCCCTTCTCCGTGGAAATATCTGCCCTGGTATCCATTTTTAGGTAACACCTATAAGTGATATGATATGATATGTGTCTTTCACTTTCTGACTTACTACAAGTCACGTGATTACTTCTAGACTCATCTACGGTGCTGCAAATGGCATTGTGTCCTTTTTTCCCTTGGCGTCTCTTCTGCCTTAGCGGGGTCCATTTTCAACAATGTGATTCCCTGAGGGTTGTGGATTAGCTGACCTGGGCAGCCTTACCCTGACGGCCCGCCCTCCCCAGGTCTGCCTCGTTGAGGTCAATATAAACAGCGCTCCAGGCAGCAATAGCCCCTGAAGCTGTGCCTGACTCCATATTGTCTGCCCCGTCAGCAGTCTCGGGGCTGTGCTGGTGGGAGGGAGTGAGGGGCCACAGCTTTGTGGGTGGCCCGGTGTGAGTGGGGTTCTGCTGGCCTTTCTGCAGGAGTTGCCAGGCTGCCGCCTGTAAAGAAGAGGTTGTGTCACCCATACCTTCTCCTGGAATTTCTCTCCGAACAGAGGTGAGGAAGAAAAAAAGCAGTGGGGGCCGGGACAGGAGGGGTATCTCAGGCAGGGCAATGGAAAGCTTCTGGAAGAGCGCCCGGTGCCAGGACCACACTGGCTGGTCTGCAGGCACCAAGTTGGCCTGCGTGCTGTCACTGGTGTGGCTCCACGGTCCTTCCTCTAGGCATTCAAGCCCTTGTACATATTCAGGTGTTTTACCTGGAAAGGGTGGGAACAGTTCAGCAGCAGCTGGCCTGGGGCTCAGCTCACGTTTACTCACAGATGCCTCGGCACGGTCCCCCAGCTTTGCAATGAGGACGCTCCTTGCGTGGGGGGTGGGTTGCTGGCTGTATGGGAGATGGTTCCCCACCTCTGACCAATTTCAGAATTGTTTACCGCTGGAGCAAGTGACCTGATAGGGTTTTTCCTCTGTATAACTCGTGGGTTCAGTTTTTTTTCTTTTATGGTTCAAGTTAGATTTTATTCCTCTTTTATGTATTTATAGATATAAGCATGGAAATAATTCATTCGTATAAATACATCTGTGTGACGGGAAGAACTTTTTTCTGTTTTATTTTTAAATTTTATTTTTTTAAATTTTGAAATTTAATTTTATTTATTGTTTTATACAGCACGTTATTATTAGTTATGTATTTTATGCATATACATGTATACAGGTCAATCCCAAACTCCCAACTCATCCCACCACCACCACCCCATGGCTTCCCACACTTGGTGTCCATACGTTTGTTCTCTACCTCTGTGTCTCTATTTCTTCCCTGCAAACCAGTTCATCTGTACCATTTTTAGGCTCCACATATATGCATTAATATACAATATTTGTTTTCCTCTTTCTGACTTACTTCTTTCTGTATGACAGTCTCTCGATCCATCGATGTCTCTACAAATGACCCAGTTTCATTCCTTTTTATGGCCGAGTAATATTCCATTTTATATATGTACCACATCTGTACCCATTCATCTTTCTGTGGGCATTTAGGTTGCTTCCATTACCTGGCTATTGTAAATAGTGCTGCAGCGAACATTGTGGTGAATGTCCCTTTTTGAAATACGGTTTTCTCTGGGTATATGCCCAGAAGTGGGATTGCTGGATCAGATGGTAATTCTAATTTTTTTAAGGAAACTCCATACTGTTCTCCATAGTGACTGTATCAATTTACATTCCCACCAATAGTGGAAGAGGGCTCCTTTTGTCCACACCCTCCCCAGAATTGGTTGTCTGTAGATTTTCTGATGATGCCGATTCTAACAGGTGTGAGGTGATACCTCATTGTAGTTTTGATTTGCATTTCTCTAATAATTAGTGCTGTTGAGCAGCTTTTCATGGGCGTCTTGGCCATCTCTGTGTCTCCTTTGAAGAAACGTCTCTTTAGATCTTCTGCCCATTTGTTTTGGGTTGTTTGTTTTTTTAATATTAAGCTGCATGAGCTGTTTATATAGATTGGAGATTAAACCTCTGTCCATTGATTCGTTTGCAACGATTTTCACCCATTCTGAGGGATGCCTTTTTCCATTCCCGTGTTTTTTAATAAAAAAGGAAAGAAAGGAAAAGAAGCAGAACACTAATGTGCGTAAAATATGCCTTTTGAAACGGTCGTTTTGAAATATGGACGTCCTTTGAATTTTTTGGTCAATATGTGACCCCAGGATTTGTTTTCAGGGCAGGTGTCATTTACAGGCCTGCAATGATTTTGAATATCAACTGACCATTAGCGTTGGGATTAAAGCTGCTGTTGTGTGAAACGGCCACAAGGTGGCAGCAGTTCACCCTTACCAAATCTGGTTACTAGGGCAAGAGAGCCTCAGTGGAAGTGGTGTTCTAGATTGGAGTTTAGAATGGAATGTGCCAGGAGAAAGCCCCTCACGTTTGTCTCACTACTTCTTGTTCGTGTTTTTAATTTAATTTTTTATTTCATATTACAGCAAGTTTGATTACAATGTTTGGCTTGTTGTAGATGTGGAAGATGTGGTTCTTTTACACGTATACAGATGTCTGTTCTTCCTGGGATCCTTTTCCCATGTACGTTATGACAGAATGTTGAGTAGTCCTCTCTTGGTATTCTGTAGGTCTTTGGTGATTATATATGTCACCTGTGTTTGTATATGTCTGTTAACCCCGATATCGTAATGAAACCAATCCTCACACCTTTCCATTGGTGAACCATAAGTTTGTTTAATGAATCTGTGATTGCCCTTCTCCGTGGAAATATCTGCCCTGGTATCCATTTTTAGGTAACACCTATAAGTGATATGATATGATATGTGTCTTTCACTTTCTGACTTACTACAAGTCACGTGATTACTTCTAGACTCATCTACGGTGCTGCAAATGGCATTGTGTCCTTTTTTCCCTTGGCGTCTCTTCTGCCTTAGCGGGGTCCATTTTCAACAATGTGATTCCCTGAGGGTTGTGGATTAGCTGACCTGGGCAGCCTTACCCTGACGGCCCGCCCTCCCCAGGTCTGCCTCGTTGAGGTCAATATAAACAGCGCTCCAGGCAGCAATATCCCCTGAAGCTGTGCCTGACTCCATATTGTCTGCCCCGTCAGCAGTCTCGGGGCTGTGCTGCTGGGAGGGAGTGAGGGGCCACAGCTTTGTGGGTGGCCCGGTGTGAGTGGGGTTCTGCTGGCCTTTCTGCAGGAGTTGCCAGGCTGCCGCCTGTAAAGAAGAGGTTGTGTCACCCATACCTTCTGCTGGAATTTCTCTCCGGACAGAGGTGAGGAAGGAAAAAAGTAGTGGGGGCCGGACAGGAGGGGAATCTCAGGAAGGGCAATGGAAAGCTTCTGGAAGAGCGCCCGGGGCCAGGACCACACTGGCTGGCCTGCAGGCACCAAGTTGGCCTGCGTGCTGTCACTGGTGTGGCTCCACTGTCCTTCCTCTAGGCTTTCAAGCCCTTGTACATATTCAGGTGTTTTACCTGGGAAGGGTGGGAACAGTTCAGCAGCAGCTGGCCTGGGGCTCAGCTCACGTTTACTCACAGATGCCTCGGCACGGTCCCCCAGCTTTGCAATGAGGACGCTCCTTGCGTGGGGTGTGGGTTGCTGGCTGTATGGGAGATGGTTCCCCACCTCTGACCAATTTCAGAATTGTTTACCACTGGAGCAAGTGCCCTGATAGGGTTATCCTCTGTATAACTCGTGGGTTCAGGTTTTTTTTTTATGGTTCAAGTTAGATTTTATTCCTCTTTTATGTATTTATAGGTATAAGCATGGAAATAATTCATTCCTATAAATACATCTGTGTGACGGGAAGAACTTTTTTCTGTTTTATTTTTAAATTTTATTTTTTAAAATATTGAAATTTAATTTTATTTATTTTTTTATACAGCACGTTATTATTAGTTATGTATTTTATGCATATACATGTATACAGGTCAATCCCAAACTCCCAACTCATCCCACCACCACCACCCCATGGCTTCCCACACTTGGTGTCCATACGTTTGTTCTCTACCTCTGTGTCTCTATTTCTTCCCTGCAAACCAGTTCATCTGTACCATTTTTAGGCTCCACATATATGCATTAATATACAATATTTGTTTTCCTCTTTCTGACTTACTTCTTTCTGTATGACAGTCTCTCGATCCATCGATGTCTCTACAAATGACCCAGTTTCATTCCTTTTTATGGCCGAGTAATATTCCATTTTATATATGTACCACATCTGTACCCATTCATCTTTCTGTGGGCATTTAGGTTGCTTCCATTACCTGGCTATTGTAAATAGTGCTGCAGCGAACATTGTGGTGAATGTCCCTTTTTGAAATACGGTTTTCTCTGGGTATATGCCCAGAAGTGGGATTGCTGGATCAGATGGTAATTCTAATTTTTTTAAGGAAACTCCATACTGTTCTCCATAGTGACTGTATCAATTTACATTCCCACCAATAGTGGAAGAGGGCTCCTTTTGTCCACACCCTCCCCAGAATTGGTTGTCTGTAGATTTTCTGATGATGCCGATTCTAACAGGTGTGAGGTGATACCTCATTGTAGTTTTGATTTGCATTTCTCTAATAATTAGTGCTGTTGAGCAGCTTTTCATGGGCGTCTTGGCCATCTCTGTGTCTCCTTTGAAGAAACGTCTCTTTAGATCTTCTGCCCATTTGTTTTGGGTTGTTTGTTTTTTTAATATTAAGCTGCATGAGCTGTTTATATAGATTGGAGATTAAACCTCTGTCCATTGATTCGTTTGCAACGATTTTCACCCATTCTGAGGGATGCCTTTTTCCATTCCCGTGTTTTTTAATAAAAAAGGAAAGAAAGGAAAAGAAGCAGAACACTAATGTGCGTAAAATATGCCTTTTGAAACGGTCGTTTTGAAATATGGACGTCCTTTGAATTTTTTGGTCAATATGTGACCCCAGGATTTGTTTTCAGGGCAGGTGTCATTTACAGGCCTGCAATGATTTTGAATATCAACTGACCATTAGCGTTGGGATTAAAGCTGCTGTTGTGTGAAACGGCCACAAGGTGGCAGCAGTTCACCCTTACCAAATCTGGTTACTAGGGCAAGAGAGCCTCAGTGGAAGTGGTGTTCTAGATTGGAGTTTAGAATGGAATGTGCCAGGAGAAAGCCCCTCACGTTTGTCTCACTACTTCTTGTTCGTGTTTTTAATTTAATTTTTTATTTCATATTACAGCAAGTTTGATTACAATGTTTGGCTTGTTGTAGATGTGGAAGATGTGGTTCTTTTACACGTATACAGATGTCTGTTCTTCCTGGGATCCTTTTCCCATGTACGTTATGACAGAATGTTGAGTAGTCCTCTCTTGGTATTCTGTAGGTCTTTGGTGATTATATATGTCACCTGTGTTTGTATATGTCTGTTAACCCCGATATCGTAATGAAACCAATCCTCACACCTTTCCATTGGTGAACCATAAGTTTGTTTAATGAATCTGTGATTGCCCTTCTCCGTGGAAATATCTGCCCTGGTATCCATTTTTAGGTAACACCTATAAGTGATATGATATGATATGTGTCTTTCACTTTCTGACTTACTACAAGTCACGTGATTACTTCTAGACTCATCTACGGTGCTGCAAATGGCATTGTGTCCTTTTTTCCCTTGGCGTCTCTTCTGCCTTAGCGGGGTCCATTTTCAACAATGTGATTCCCTGAGGGTTGTGGATTAGCTGACCTGGGCAGCCTTACCCTGACGGCCCGCCCTCCCCAGGTCTGCCTCGTTGAGGTCAATATAAACAGCGCTCCAGGCAGCAATATCCCCTGAAGCTGTGCCTGACTCCATATTGTCTGCCCCGTCAGCAGTCTCGGGGCTGTGCTGCTGGGAGGGAGTGAGGGGCCACAGCTTTGTGGGTGGCCCGGTGTGAGTGGGGTTCTGCTGGCCTTTCTGCAGGAGTTGCCAGGCTGCCGCCTGTAAAGAAGAGGTTGTGTCACCCATACCTTCTGCTGGAATTTCTCTCCGGACAGAGGTGAGGAAGGAAAAAAGTAGTGGGGGCCGGACAGGAGGGGAATCTCAGGAAGGGCAATGGAAAGCTTCTGGAAGAGCGCCCGGGGCCAGGACCACACTGGCTGGCCTGCAGGCACCAAGTTGGCCTGCGTGCTGTCACTGGTGTGGCTCCACTGTCCTTCCTCTAGGCTTTCAAGCCCTTGTACATATTCAGGTGTTTTACCTGGGAAGGGTGGGAACAGTTCAGCAGCAGCTGGCCTGGGGCTCAGCTCACGTTTACTCACAGATGCCTCGGCACGGTCCCCCAGCTTTGCAATGAGGACGCTCCTTGCGTGGGGTGTGGGTTGCTGGCTGTATGGGAGATGGTTCCCCACCTCTGACCAATTTCAGAATTGTTTACCACTGGAGCAAGTGCCCTGATAGGGTTATCCTCTGTATAACTCGTGGGTTCAGGTTTTTTTTTTATGGTTCAAGTTAGATTTTATTCCTCTTTTATGTATTTATAGGTATAAGCATGGAAATAATTCATTCCTATAAATACATCTGTGTGACGGGAAGAACTTTTTTCTGTTTTATTTTTAAATTTTATTTTTTAAAATATTGAAATTTAATTTTATTTATTTTTTTATACAGCACGTTATTATTAGTTATGTATTTTATGCATATACATGTATACAGGTCAATCCCAAACTCCCAACTCATCCCACCACCACCACCCCATGGCTTCCCACACTTGGTGTCCATACGTTTGTTCTCTACCTCTGTGTCTCTATTTCTTCCCTGCAAACCAGTTCATCTGTACCATTTTTAGGCTCCACATATATGCATTAATATACAATATTTGTTTTCCTCTTTCTGACTTACTTCTTTCTGTATGACAGTCTCTCGATCCATCGATGTCTCTACAAATGACCCAGTTTCATTCCTTTTTATGGCCGAGTAATATTCCATTTTATATATGTACCACATCTCTATCCATTCATCTGTCTGTGGGCATTTAGGTTACTTCCATTACCTGGCTATTGTAAATAGTGCTGCAACGAACATTGTGGTGAATGTGCCTTTTTGAAATACGGTTTTCTCTGGGTATATGCCCAGAAGTGGGATTGCTGGATCAGATGGAAATTCTATTTCTAATTTTTTTAAGGAAACTCCATACTGTTCTCCATAGTGACTGTATCAATTTACATTCCCACCAATAGTGGAAGAGGGCTCCTTTTGTCCACACCCTCCCCAGAATTGGTTGTTTGTAGATTTTCTGATGATGCCGATTCTAACAGGTGTGAGGTGATACCTCATTGTAGTTTTGATTTGCATTTCTCTAATAATTAGTGCTGTTGAGCAGCTTTTCATGTGCGTCTTGGCCATCTCTGTGTCTCCTTTGAAGAAACGTCTCTTTAGATCTTCTGCCCATTTTTTTGGGGTTGTTTGTTTTTTTAATATTAAGCTGCATGAGCTGTTTATATAGATTGGAGATTAAACCTCTGTCCATTGATTCGTTTGCAACGATTTTCCCCCATTCTGAGGGATGCCTTTTTCCATTCCCGTGTTTTTTAACAAAAAAGGAAAGAAAGGAAAAGAAGCAGAACACTAATGTGCGTAAAATATGCCTTTTGAAACGGTCGTTTTGAAATATGGACGTCCTTTGAATTTTTTGGTCGATATGTGACCCCAGGATTTGTTTTCAGGGCAGGTGTCATTTACAGGCCTGCAATGATTTTGAATATCAACTGACCATTAGCGTTGGGATTAAAGCTGCTGTTGTGTGAAACGGCCACCAGGTGGCAGCAGTTCACCCTTACCAAATCTGGTTACTAGGGCAAGAGAGCCTCAGTGGAAGTGGTGTTCTAGATTGGAGTTTAGAATGGAATGTGCCAGGAGAAAGCCCCTCACGTTTGTCTCACTACTTCTTGTTCGTGTTTTTAATTTAATTTTTTATTTCTTATTACAGCAAGTTTGATTACAATGTTTGGCTTGTTGTAGATGTGGAAGATGTGGTTCTTTTACACGTATACAGATGTCTGTTCTTCCTGGGATCCTTTTCCCATGTACGTTATGACAGAATGTTGAGTAGTCCTCTCTTGGTATTCTGTAGGTCTTTGGTGATTATATATGTCACCTGTGTTTGTATATGTCTGTTAACCCCGATATCGTAATGAAACCAATCCTCACACCTTTCCTTTGGTGAACCATAAGTTTGTTTAATGAATCTGTGATTGCCCTTCTCCGTGGAAATATCTGCCCTGGTATCCATTTTTAGGTAACACCTATAAGTGATATGATATGATATGTGTCTTTCACTTTCTGACTTACTACAAGTCACGTGATTACTTCTAGACTCATCTACGGTGCTGCAAATGGCATTGTGTCCTTTTTTCCCTTGGCGTCTCTTCTGCCTTAGCGGGGTCCATTTTCAACAATGTGATTCCCTGAGGGTTGTGGATTAGCTGACCTGGGCAGCCTTACCCTGACGGCCCGCCCTCCCCAGGTGTGCCTCGTTGAGGTCAATATAAACAGCGCTCCAGGCAGCAATAGCCCCTGAAGCTGTGCCTGACTCCATATTGTCTGCCCCGTCAGCAGTCTCGGGGCTGTGCTGGTGGGAGGGAGTGAGGGGCCACAGCTTTGTGGGTGGCCCGGTGTGAGTGGGGTTCTGCTGGCCTTTCTGCAGGAGTTGCCAGGCTGCCGCCTGTAAAGAAGAGGTTGTGTCACCCATACCTTCTGCTGGAATTTCTCTCCGGACAGAGGTGAGGAAGGAAAAAAGCAGTGGGGGCCGGGACAGGAGGGGAATCTCAGGCAGGGCAATGGAAAGCTTCTGGAAGAGCGCCCGGTGCCAGGACCACACTGGCTGGCCTACAGGCACAAAGTTGGCCTGCGTGCTGTCACTGGTGTGGCTCCACGGTCCTTCCTCTAGGCTTTCAAGCCCTTGTACATATTCAGGTGTTTTACCTGGAAAGGGTGGGAACAGTTCAGCAGCAGCTGGCCTGGGGCTCAGCTCACGTTTACTCACAGATGCCTCGGCACGGTCCCCCAGCTTTGCAATGAGGACGCTCCTTGCGTGGGGGGTGGGTTGCTGGCTGTATGGGAGATGGTTCCCCACCTCTGACCAATTTCAGAATTGTTTACCGCTGGAGCAAGTGACCTGATAGGGTTTTTCCTCTGTATAACTCGTGGGTTCAGTTTTTTTTCTTTTATGGTTCAAGTTAGATTTTATTCCTCTTTTATGTATTTATAGATATAAGCATGGAAATAATTCATTCGTATAAATACATCTGTGTGACGGGAAGAACTTTTTTCTGTTTTATTTTTAAATTTTATTTTTTTAAATTTTGAAATTTAATTTTATTTATTTTTTTATACAGCACGTTATTATTAGTTATGTATTTTATGCATATACATGTATACAGGTCAATCCCAAACTCCCAACTCATCCCACCACCACCACCCCATGGCTTCCCACACTTGGTGTCCATACGTTTGTTCTCTACCTCTGTGTCTCTATTTCTTCCCTGCAAACCAGTTCATCTGTACCATTTTTAGGCTCCACATATATGCATTAATATACAATATTTGTTTTCCTCTTTCTGACTTACTTCTTTCTGTATGACAGTCTCTCGATCCATCGATGTCTCTACAAATGACCCAGTTTCATTCCTTTTTATGGCCGAGTAATATTCCATTTTATATATGTACCACATCTGTATCCATTCATCTTTCTGTGGGCATTTAGGTTGCTTCCATTACCTGGCTATTGTAAATAGTGCTGCAACGAACATTGTGGTGAATGTGCCTTTTTGAAATACGGTTTTCTCTGGGTATATGCCCAGAAGTGGGATTGCTGGATCAGATGGTAATTCTATTTCTAGTTTTTTTAAGGAAACTCCATACTGTTCTCCATAGTGACTGTATCAATTTACATTCCCACCAATAGTGGAAGAGGGCTCCTTTTGTCCACACCCTCCCCAGAATTGGTTGTTTGTAGATTTTCTGATGATGCCGATTCTAACAGGTGTGAGGTGATACCTCATTGTAGTTTTGATTTGCATTTCTCTAATAATTAGTGCTGTTGAGCAGCTTTTCATGTGCGTCTTGGCCATCTCTGTGTCTCCTTTGAAGAAACGTCTCTTTAGATCTTCTGCCCATTTGTTTTGGGTTGTTTGTTTTTTTAATATTAAGCTGCATGAGCTGTTTATATAGATTGGAGATTAAACCTCTGTCCATTGATTCGTTTGCAACGATTTTCACCCATTCTGAGGGATGCCTTTTTCCATTCCCGTGGTTTTTAACATAAAAGGAAAGAAAGGAAAAGAAGCAGAACACTAATGTGCGTAAAATATGCCTTTTGAAACGGTCGTTTTGAAATATGGACGTCCTTTGAATTTTTTGGTCGATATGTGACCCCAGGATTTGTTTTCAGGGCAGGTGTCATTTACAGGCCTGCAATGATTTTGAATATCAACTGACCATTAGCGTTGGGATTAAAGCTGCTGTTGTGTGAAACGGCCACAAGGTGGCAGCAGTTCACCCTTACCAAATCTGGTTACTAGGGCAAGAGAGCCTCAGTGGAAGTGGTGTTCTAGATTGGAGTTTAGAATGGAATGTGCCAGGAGAAAGCCCCTCACGTTTGTCTCACTACTTCTTGTTCGTGTTTTTAATTTAATTTTTTATTTCTTATTACCGCAAGTTTGATTACAATGTTTGGCTTGTTGTAGATGTGGAAGATGTGGTTCTTTTACACGTATACAGATGTCTGTTCTTCCTGGGATCCTTTTCCCATGTACGTTATGACAGAATGTTGAGTAGTCCTCTCTTGGTATTCTGTAGGTCTTTGGTGATTATATATGTCACCTGTGTTTGTATATGTCTGTTAACCCCGATATCGTAATGAAACCAATCCTCACACCTTTCCATTGGTGAACCATAAGTTTGCTTAATGAATCTGTGATTGCCCTTCTCCGTGGAAATATCTGCCCTGGTATCCATTTTTAGGTAACACCTATAAGTGATATGATATGATATGTCTCTTTCACTTTCTGACTTACTACAAGTCACGTGATTACTTCTAGACTCATCTACGGTGCTGCAAATGGCATTGTGTCCTTTTTTCCCTTGGCGTCTCTTCTGCCTTAGCGGGGTCCATTTTCAACAATGTGATTCCCTGAGGGTTGTGGATTAGCTGACCTGGGCAGCCTTACCCTGACGGCCCGCCCTCCCCAGGTGTGCCTCGTTGAGGTCAATATAAACAGCGCTCCAGGCAGCAATAGCCCCTGAAGCTGTGCCTGACTCCATATTGTCTGCCCCGTCAGCAGTCTCGGGGCTGTGCTGGTGGGAGGGAGTGAGGGGCCACAGCTTTGTGGGTGGCCCGGTGTGAGTGGGGTTCTGCTGGCCTTTCTGCAGGAGTTTCCAGGCTGCCGCCTGTAAAGAAGAGGTTGTGTCACCCATACCTTCTGCTGGAATTTCTCTCCGGACAGAGGTGAGGAAGGAAAAAAGTAGTGGGGGCCGGGACAGGAGGGGAATCTCAGGCAGGGCAATGGAAAGCTTCTGGAAGAGCGCCCGGTGCCAGGACCACACTGGCTGGCCTGCAGGCACCAAGTTGGCCTGCGTGCTGTCACTGGTGTGGCTCTACTGTCCTTCCTCTAGGCTTTCAAGCCCTTGTACATATTCAGGTGTTTTACCTGGAAAGGGTGGGAACAGTTCAGCAGCAGCTGGCCTGGGGCTCAGCTCACGTTTACTCACAGATGCCTCGGCACGGTCCCCCAGCTTTGCAATGAGGACGCTCCTTGCGTGGGGTGTGGGTTGCTGGCTGTATGGGAGATGGTTCCCCACCTCTGACCAATTTCAGAATTGTTTACCACTGGAGCAAGTGCCCTGATAGGGTTATCCTCTGTATAACTCGTGGGTTCAGGTTTTTTTTTTATGGTTCAAGTTAGATTTTATTCCTCTTTTATGTATTTAGAGATATAAGCATGGAAATAATTCATTCCTATAAATACATCTGTGTGATGGGAAGAACTTTTTTCTGTTTTATTTTTAAATTTTATTTTTTAAAATTTTGAAATTTAATTTTATTTATTTTTTTATACAGCACGTTATTATTAGTTATGTATTTTATGCATATACATGTATACAGGTCAATCCCAAACTCCCAACTCATCCCACCACCACCACCCCATGGCTTCCCACACTTGGTGTCCATACGTTTGTTCTCTACCTCTGTGTCTCTATTTCTTCCCTGCAAACCAGTTCATCTGTACCATTTTTAGGCTCCACATATATGCATTAATATACAATATTTGTTTTCCTCTTTCTGACTTACTTCTTTCTGTATGACAGTCTCTCGATCCATCGATGTCTCTACAAATGACCCAGTTTCATTCCTTTTTATGGCCGAGTAATATTCCATTTTATATATGTACCACATCTGTATCCATTCATCTTTCTGTGGGCATTTAGGTTGCTTCCATTACCTGGCTATTGTAAATAGTGCTGCAACGAACATTGTGGTGAATGTGCCTTTTTGAAATACGGTTTTCTCTGGGTATATGCCCAGAAGTGGGATTGCTGGATCAGATGGTAATTCTATTTCTAGTTTTTTTAAGGAAACTCCATACTGTTCTCCATAGTGACTGTATCAATTTACATTCCCACCAATAGTGGAAGAGGGCTCCTTTTGTCCACACCCTCCCCAGAATTGGTTGTTTGTAGATTTTCTGATGATGCCGATTCTAACAGGTGTGAGGTGATACCTCATTGTAGTTTTGATTTGCATTTCTCTAATAATTAGTGCTGTTGAGCAGCTTTTCATGTGCGTCTTGGCCATCTCTGTGTCTCCTTTGAAGAAACGTCTCTTTAGATCTTCTGCCCATTTGTTTTGGGTTGTTTGTTTTTTTAATATTAAGCTGCATGAGCTGTTTATATAGATTGGAGATTAAACCTCTGTCCATTGATTCGTTTGCAACGATTTTCCCCCATTCTGAGGGATGCCTTTTTCCATTCCCGTGGTTTTTAACATAAAAGGAAAGAAAGGAAAAGAAGCAGAACACTAATGTGCGTAAAATATGCCTTTTGAAACGGTCGTTTTGAAATATGGACGTCCTTTGAATTTTTTGGTCGATATGTGACCCCAGGATTTGTTTTCAGGGCAGGTGTCATTTACAGGCCTGCAATGATTTTGAATATCAACTGACCATTAGCGTTGGGATTAAAGCTGCTGTTGTGTGAAACGGCCACAAGGTGGCAGCAGTTCACCCTTACCAAATCTGGTTACTAGGGCAAGAGAGCCTCAGTGGAAGTGGTGTTCTAGATTGGAGTTTAGAATGGAATGTGCCAGGAGAAAGCCCCTCACGTTTGTCTCACTACTTCTTGTTCGTGTTTTTAATTTAATTTTTTATTTCTTATTACAGCAAGTTTGATTACAATGTTTGGCTTGTTGTAGATGTGGAAGATGTGGTTCTTTTACACGTATACAGATGTCTGTTCTTCCTGGGATCCTTTTCCCATGTACGTTATGACAGAATGTTGAGTAGTCCTCTCTTGGTATTCTGTAGGTCTTTGGTGATTATATATGTCACCTGTGTTTGTATATGTCTGTTAACCCCGATATCGTAATGAAACCAATCCTCACACCTTTCCATTGGTGAACCATAAGTTTGCTTAATGAATCTGTGATTGCCCTTCTCCGTGGAAATATCTGCCCTGGTATCCATTTTTAGGTAACACCTATAAGTGATATGATATGATATGTGTCTTTCACTTTCTGACTTACTACAAGTCACGTGATTACTTCTAGACTCATCTACGGTGCTGCAAATGGCATTGTGTCCTTTTTTCCCTTGGCGTCTCTTCTGCCTTAGCGGGGTCCATTTTCAACAATGTGATTCCCTGAGGGTTGTGGATTAGCTGACCTGGGCAGCCTTACCCTGACGGCCCGCCCTCCCCAGGTGTGCCTCGTTGAGGTCAATATAAACAGCGCTCCAGGCAGCAATAGCCCCTGAAGCTGTGCCTGACTCCATATTGTCTGCCCCGTCAGCAGTCTCGGGGCTGTGCTGGTGGGAGGGAGTGAGGGGCCACAGCTTTGTGGGTGGCCCGGTGTGAGTGGGGTTCTGCTGGCCTTTCTGCAGGAGTTTCCAGGCTGCCGCCTGTAAAGAAGAGGTTGTGTCACCCATACCTTCTGCTGGAATTTCTCTCCGGACAGAGGTGAGGAAGGAAAAAAGTAGTGGGGGCCGGGACAGGAGGGGAATCTCAGGCAGGGCAATGGAAAGCTTCTGGAAGAGCGCCCGGTGCCAGGACCACACTGGCTGGCCTGCAGGCACCAAGTTGGCCTGCGTGCTGTCACTGGTGTGGCTCCACTGTCCTTCCTCTAGGCTTTCAAGCCCTTGTACATATTCAGGTGTTTTACCTGGAAAGGGTGGGAACAGTTCAGCAGCAGCTGGCCTGGGGCTCAGCTCACGTTTACTCACAGATGCCTCGGCACGGTCCCCCAGCTTTGCAATGAGGACGCTCCTTGCGTGGGGTGTGGGTTGCTGGCTGTATGGGAGATGGTTCCCCACCTCTGACCAATTTCAGAATTGTTTACCACTGGAGCAAGTGCCCTGATAGGGTTATCCTCTGTATAACTCGTGGGTTCAGGTTTTTTTTTTTATGGTTCAAGTTAGATTTTATTCCTCTTTTATGTATTTATAGATATAAGCATGGAAATAATTCATTCCTATAAATATATCTGTGAGACGGGAAGAACTTTTTTCTGTTTTATTTTTAAATTTTATTTTTTAAAATTTTGAAATTTAATTTTATTTATTTTTTTATACAGCACGTTATTATTAGTTATGTATTTTATGCATATACATGTATACAGGTCAATCCCAAACTCCCAACTCATCCCACCACCACCACCCCATGGCTTCCCACACTTGGTGTCCATACGTTTGTTCTCTACCTCTGTGTCTCTATTTCTTCCCTGGAAACCAGTTAATCTGTACCATTTTTAGGCTCCACATATATGCATTAATATACAATATTTGTTTTCCTCTTTCTGACTTACTTCTTTCTGTATGACAGTCTCTCGATCCATCGATGTCTCTACAAATGACCCAGTTTCATTCCTTTTAATGGCCGAGTAATATTTCATTTTATATATGTACCACATCTTTATCCATTCATCTGTCTGTGGGCATTTAGGTTGCTTCCATTACCTGGCTATTGTAAATAGTGCTGCAACGAACATTGTGGTGAATGTGCCTTTTTGAAATACGGTTTTCTCTGGGTATATGCCCAGAAGTGGGATTGCTGGATCAGATGGTAATTCTATTTCTAATTTTTTTAAGGAAACTCCATACTGTTCTCCATAGTGACTGTATCAATTTACATTCCCACCAATAGTGGAAGAGGGCTCCTTTTGTCCACACCCTCCCCAGAATTGGTTGTTTGTAGATTTTCTGATGATGCCGATTCTAACAGGTGTGAGGTGATACCTCATTGTAGTTTTGATTTGCATTTCTCTAATAATTAGTGCTGTTGAGCAGCTTTTCATGTGCGTCTTGGCCATCTCTGTGTCTCCTTTGAAGAAACGTCTCTTTAGATCTTCTGCCCATTTTTTTGGGGTTGTTTGTTTTTTTAATCTTAAGCTGCATGAGCTGTTTATATAGATTGGAGATTAAACCTCTGTCCATTGATTCGTTTGCAACGATTTTCCCCCATTCTGAGGGATGCCTTTTTCCATTCCCGTGTTTTTTAACAAAAAAGGAAAGAAAGGAAAAGAAGCAGAACACTAATGTGCGTAAAATATGCCTTTTGAAACGGTCGTTTTGAAATATGGACGTCCTTTGAATTTTTTGGTCGATATGTGACCCCAGGATTTGTTTTCAGGGCAGGTGTCATTTACAGGCCTGCAATGATTTTGAATATAAACTGACCATTAGCGTTGGGATTA
Organism: Mesoplodon mirus; assembly: GCF_964341445.2. Taxonomy (NCBI): domain Eukaryota; kingdom Metazoa; phylum Chordata; class Mammalia; order Artiodactyla; family Ziphiidae; genus Mesoplodon; species Mesoplodon mirus. Next base: position 1,467,180 of record NW_028295764.1, on the reverse strand, counting down.
AAGCTGCTGTTGTGTGAAACGGCCACAAGGTGGCAGCAGTTCACCCTTACCAAATCTGGTTACTAGGGCAAGAGAGCCTCAGTGGAAGTGGTGTTCTAGATTGGAGTTTAGAATGGAATGTGCCAGGAGAAAGCCCCTCACGTTTGTCTCACTACTTCTTGTTTGTGTTTTTAATTTAATTTTTTATTTCTTATTACAGCAAGTTTGATTACAATGTTTGGCTTGTTGTAGATGTGGAAGATGTGGTTCTTTTACACGTATACAGATGTCTGTTCTTCCTGGGATCCTTTTCCCATGTACGTTATGACAGAATGTTGAGTAGTCCTCTCTTGGTATTCTGTAGGTCTTTGGTGATTATATATGTCACCTGTGTTTGTATATGTCTGTTAACCCCGATATCGTAATGAAACCAATCCTCACACCTTTCCATTGGTGAACCATAAGTTTGTTTAATGAATCTGTGATTGCCCTTCTCCGTGGAAATATCTGCCCTGGTATCCATTTTTAGGTAACACCTATAAGTGATATATGATATGTGTCTTTCACTTTCTGACTTACTACAAGTCACGTGATTACTTCTAGACTCATCTACGGTGCTGCAAATGGCATTGTGTCCTTTTTTCCCTTGGCGTCTCTTCTGCCTTAGCGGGGTCCATTTTCAACAATGTGATTCCCTGAGGGTTGTGGATTAGCTGACCTGGGCAGACTTACCCTGACGGCCCGCCCTCCCCAGGTGTGCCTCGTTGTGGTCAATATAAACAGCGCTCCAGGCAGCAATAGCCCCTGAAGCTGTGCCTGACTCCATATTGTCTGCCCCGTCAGCAGTCTCGGGGCTGTGCTGGTGGGAGGGAGTGAGGGGCCACAGCTTTGTGGGTGGCCCGGTGTGAGTGGGGTTCTGCTGGCCTTTCTGCAGGAGTTGCCAGGCTGCCGCCTGTAAAGAAGAGGTTGTGTCACCCATACCTTCTGCTGGAATTTCTCTCCGGACAGAGGTGAGGAAGGAAAAAAGTAGTGGGGGCCGGGACAGGAGGGGAATCTCAGGAAGGGCAATGGAAAGCTTCTGGAAGAGCGCCTGGGGCCAGGACCACACTGGCTGGCCTGCAGGCACCAAGTTGGCCTGCGTGCTGTCACTGGTGTGGCTCCACTGTCCTTCCTCTAGGCTTTCAAGCCCTTGTACATATTCAGGTGTTTTACCTGGAAAGGGTGGGAACAGTTCAGCAGCAGTTGGCCTGGGGCTCAGCTCACGTTTACTCACAGATGCCTCGGCACGGTCCCCCAGCTTTGCAATGAGGACGCTCCTTGCGTGGGGTGTGGGTTGCTGGCTGTATGGGAGATGGTTCCCCACCTCTGACCAATTTCAGAATTGTTTACCACTGGAGCAAGTGCCCTGATAGGGTTATCCTCTGTATAACTCGTGGGTTCAGGTTTTTTTTTTTTTATGGTTCAAGTTAGATTTTATTCCTCTTTTATGTATTTATAGATATAAGCATGGAAATAATTCATTCCTATAAATACATCTGTGTGACGGGAAGAACTTTTTTCTGTTTTATTTTTAAATTTTATTTTTTAAAATTTTGAAATTTAATTTTATTTATTTTTTTTATACAGCACGTTATTATTAGTTATGTATTTTATGCATATACATGTATACAGGTCAATCCCAAACTCCCAACTCATCCCACCACCACCACCCCATGGCTTCCCACACTTGGTGTCCATACGTTTGTTCTCTACCTCTGTGTCTCTATTTCTTCCCTGCAAACCAGTTCATCTGTACCATTTTTAGGCTCCACATATATGCATTAATATACAATATTTGTTTTCCTCTTTCTGACTTACTTCTTTCTGTATGACAGTCTCTCGATCCATCGATGTCTCTACAAATGACCCAGTTTCATTCCTTTTAATGGCCGAGTAATATTCCATTTTATATATGTACCACATCTTTATCCATTCATCTGTCTGTGGGCATTTAGGTTGCTTCCATTACCTGGGTATTGTAAATAGTGCTGCAACGAACATTGTGGTGAATGTGCCTTTTTGAAATACGGTTTTCTCTGGGTATATGCCCAGAAGTGGGATTGCTGGATCAGATGGAAATTCTATTTCTAATTTTTTTAAGGAAACTCCATACTGTTCTCCATAGTGACTGTATCAATTTACATTCCCACCAATAGTGGAAGAGGGCTCCTTTTGTCCACACCCTCCCCAGAATTGGTTGTTTGTAGATTTTCTGATGATGCCGATTCTAACAGGTGTGAGGTGATACCTCATTGTAGTTTTGATTTGCATTTCTCTAATAATTAGTGCTGTTGAGCAGCTTTTCATGTGCGTCTTGGCCATCTCTGTGTCTCCTTTGAAGAAACGTCTCTTTAGATCTTCTGCCCATTTGTTTTGGGTTGTTTGTTTTTTTAATATTAAGCTGCATGAGCTGTTTATATAGATTGGAGATTAAACCTCTGTCCATTGATTCATTTGCAACGATTTTCACCCATTCTGAGGGATGCCTTTTTCCATTCCCGTGGTTTTTAACATAAAAGGAAAGAAAGGAAAAGAAGCAGAACACTAATGTGCGTAAAATATGCCTTTTGAAACGGTCGTTTTGAAATATGGACGTCCTTTGAATTTTTTGGTCGATATGTGACCCCAGGATTTGTTTTCAGGGCAGGTGTCATTTACAGGCCTGCAATGATTTTGAATATCAACTGACCATTAGCGTTGGGATTAAAGCTGCTGTTGTGTGAAACGGCCACAAGGTGGCAGCAGTTCACCCTTACCAAATCTGGTTACTAGGGCAAGAGAGCCTCAGTGGAAGTGGTGTTCTAGATTGGAGTTTAGAATGGAATGTGCCAGGAGAAAGCCCCTCACGTTTGTCTCACTACTTCTTGTTCGTGTTTTTAATTTAATTTTTTATTTCATATTACAGCAAGTTTGATTACAATGTTTGGCTTGTTGTAGATGTGGAAGATGTGGTTCTTTTACACGTATACAGATGTCTGTTCTTCCTGGGATCCTTTTCCCATGTACGTTATGACAGAATGTTGAGTAGTCCTCTCTTGGTATTCTGTAGGTCTTTGGTGATTATATATGTCACCTGTGTTTGTATATGTCTGTTAACCCCGATATCGTAATGAAACCAATCCTCACACCTTTCCATTGGTGAACCATAAGTTTGCTTAATGAATCTGTGATTGCCCTTCTCCGTGGAAATATCTGCCCTGGTATCCATTTTTAGGTAACACCTATAAGTGATATGATATGATATGTGTCTTTCACTTTCTGACTTACTACAAGTCACGTGATTACTTCTAGACTCATCTACGGTGCTGCAAATGGCATTGTGTCCTTTTTTCCCTTGGCGTCTCTTCTGCCTTAGCGGGGTCCATTTTCAACAATGTGATTCCCTGAGGGTTGTGGATTAGCTGACCTGGGCAGCCTTACCCTGACGGCCCGCCCTCCCCAGGTGTGCCTCGTTGAGGTCAATATAAACAGCGCTCCAGGCAGCAATAGCCCCTGAAGCTGTGCCTGACTCCATATTGTCTGCCCCGTCAGCAGTCTCGGGGCTGTGCTGGTGGGAGGGAGTGAGGGGCCACAGCTTTGTGGGTGGCCCGGTGTGAGTGGGGTTCTGCTGGCCTTTCTGCAGGAGTTTCCAGGCTGCCGCCTGTAAAGAAGAGGTTGTGTCACCCATACCTTCTGCTGGAATTTCTCTCCGGACAGAGGTGAGGAAGGAAAAAAGTAGTGGGGGCCGGGACAGGAGGGGAATCTCAGGCAGGGCAATGGAAAGCTTCTGGAAGAGCGCCCGGTGCCAGGACCACACTGGCTGGCCTGCAGGCACCAAGTTGGCCTGCGTGCTGTCACTGGTGTGGCTCCACTGTCCTTCCTCTAGGCTTTCAAGCCCTTGTACATATTCAGGTGTTTTACCTGGAAAGGGTGGGAACAGTTCAGCAGCAGCTGGCCTGGGGCTCAGCTCACGTTTACTCACAGATGCCTCGGCACGGTCCCCCAGCTTTGCAATGAGGACGCTCCTTGCGTGGGGTGTGGGTTGCTGGCTGTATGGGAGATGGTTCCCCACCTCTGACCAATTTCAGAATTGTTTACCACTGGAGCAAGTGCCCTGATAGGGTTATCCTCTGTATAACTCGTGGGTTCAGGTTTTTTTTTTTATGGTTCAAGTTAGATTTTATTCCTCTTTTATGTATTTATAGATATAAGCATGGAAATAATTCATTCCTATAAATACATCTGTGTGATGGGAAGAACTTTTTTCTGTTTTATTTTTAAATTTTATTTTTTAAAATTTTGAAATTTAATTTTATTTATTTTTTTATACAGCACGTTATTATTAGTTATGTATTTTATGCATATACATGTATACAGGTCAATCCCAAACTCCCAACTCATCCCACCACCACCACCCCATGGCTTCCCACACTTGGTGTCCATACGTTTGTTCTCTACCTCTGTGTCTCTATTTCTTCCCTGGAAACCAGTTAATCTGTACCATTTTTAGGCTCCACATATATGCATTAATATACAATATTTGTTTTCCTCTTTCTGACTTACTTCTTTCTGTATGACAGTCTCTCGATCCATCGATGTCTCTACAAATGACCCAGTTTCATTCCTTTTAATGGCCGAGTAATATTCCATTTTATATATGTACCACATCTTTATCCATTCATCTGTCTGTGGGCATTTAGGTTGCTTCCATTACCTGGCTATTGTAAATAGTGCTGCAACGAACATTGTGGTGAATGTGCCTTTTTGAAATACGGTTTTCTCTGGGTATATGCCCAGAAGTGGGATTGCTGGATCAGATGGTAATTCTATTTCTAATTTTTTTAAGGAAACTCCATACTGTTCTCCATAGTGACTGTATCAATTTACATTCCCACCAATAGTGGAAGAGGGCTCCTTTTGTCCACACCCTCCCCAGAATTGGTTGTTTGTAGATTTTCTGATGATGCCGATTCTAACAGGTGTGAGGTGATACCTCATTGTAGTTTTGATTTGCATTTCTCTAATAATTAGTGCTGTTGAGCAGCTTTTCATGTGCGTCTTGGCCATCTCTGTGTCTCCTTTGAAGAAACGTCTCTTTAGATCTTCTGCCCATTTTTTTGGGGTTGTTTGTTTTTTTAATCTTAAGCTGCATGAGCTGTTTATATAGATTGGAGATTAAACCTCTGTCCATTGATTCGTTTGCAACGATTTTCCCCCATTCTGAGGGATGCCTTTTTCCATTCCCGTGTTTTTTAACAAAAAAGGAAAGAAAGGAAAAGAAGCAGAACACTAATGTGCGTAAAATATGCCTTTTGAAACGGTCGTTTTGAAATATGGACGTCCTTTGAATTTTTTGGTCGATATGTGACCCCAGGATTTGTTTTCAGGGCAGGTGTCATTTACAGGCCTGCAATGATTTTGAATATAAACTGACCATTAGCGTTGGGATTAAAGCTGCTGTTGTGTGAAACGGCCACAAGGTGGCAGCAGTTCACCCTTACCAAATCTGGTTACTAGGGCAAGAGAGCCTCAGTGGAAGTGGTGTTCTAGATTGGAGTTTAGAATGGAATGTGCCAGGAGAAAGCCCCTCACGTTTGTCTCACTACTTCTTGTTTGTGTTTTTAATTTAATTTTTTATTTCTTATTACAGCAAGTTTGATTACAATGTTTGGCTTGTTGTAGATGTGGAAGATGTGGTTCTTTTACACGTATACAGATGTCTGTTCTTCCTGGGATCCTTTTCCCATGTACGTTATGACAGAATGTTGAGTAGTCCTCTCTTGGTATTCTGTAGGTCTTTGGTGATTATATATGTCACCTGTGTTTGTATATGTCTGTTAACCCCGATATCGTAATGAAACCAATCCTCACACCTTTCCATTGGTGAACCATAAGTTTGTTTAATGAATCTGTGATTGCCCTTCTCCGTGGAAATATCTGCCCTGGTATCCATTTTTAGGTAACACCTATAAGTGATATATGATATGTGTCTTTCACTTTCTGACTTACTACAAGTCACGTGATTACTTCTAGACTCATCTACGGTGCTGCAAATGGCATTGTGTCCTTTTTTCCCTTGGCGTCTCTTCTGCCTTAGCGGGGTCCATTTTCAACAATGTGATTCCCTGAGGGTTGTGGATTAGCTGACCTGGGCAGACTTACCCTGACGGCCCGCCCTCCCCAGGTGTGCCTCGTTGAGGTCAATATAAACAGCGCTCCAGGCAGCAATAGCCCCTGAAGCTGTGCCTGACTCCATATTGTCTGCCCCGTCAGCAGTCTCGGGGCTGTGCTGGTGGGAGGGAGTGAGGGGCCACAGCTTTGTGGGTGGCCCGGTGTGAGTGGGGTTCTGCTGGCCTTTCTGCAGGAGTTGCCAGGCTGCCGCCTGTAAAGAAGAGGTTGTGTCACCCATACCTTCTGCTGGAATTTCTCTCCGGACAGAGGTGAGGAAGGAAAAAAGTAGTGGGGGCCGGGACAGGAGGGGAATCTCAGGAAGGGCAATGGAAAGCTTCTGGAAGAGCGCCTGGGGCCAGGACCACACTGGCTGGCCTGCAGGCACCAAGTTGGCCTGCGTGCTGTCACTGGTGTGGCTCCACGGTCCTTCCTCTAGGCTTTCAAGCCCTTGTACATATTCAGGTGTTTTACCTGGAAAGGGTGGGAACAGTTCAGCAGCAGCTGGCCTGGGGCTCAGCTCACGTTTACTCACAGATGCCTCGGCACGGTCCCCCAGCTTTGCAATGAGGACGCTCCTTGCGTGGGGTGTGGGTTGCTGGCTGTATGGGAGATGGTTCCCCACCTCTGACCAATTTCAGAATTGTTTACCACTGGAGCAAGTGCCCTGATAGGGTTATCCTCTGTATAACTCGTGGGTTCAGGTTTTTTTTTTTTTATGGTTCAAGTTAGATTTTATTCCTCTTTTATGTATTTATAGATATAAGCATGGAAATAATTCATTCCTATAAATACATCTGTGTGACGGGAAGAACTTTTTTCTGTTTTATTTTTAAATTTTATTTTTTAAAATTTTGAAATTTAATTTTATTTATTTTTTTTATACAGCACGTTATTATTAGTTATGTATTTTATGCATATACATGTATACAGGTCAATCCCAAACTCCCAACTCATCCCACCACCACCACCCCATGGCTTCCCACACTTGGTGTCCATACGTTTGTTCTCTACCTCTGTGTCTCTATTTCTTCCCTGCAAACCAGTTCATCTGTACCATTTTTAGGCTCCACATATATGCATTAATATACAATATTTGTTTTCCTCTTTCTGACTTACTTCTTTCTGTATGACAGTCTCTCGATCCATCGATGTCTCTACAAATGACCCAGTTTCATTCCTTTTAATGGCCGAGTAATATTCCATTTTATATATGTACCACATCTTTATCCATTCATCTGTCTGTGGGCATTTAGGTTGCTTCCATTACCTGGGTATTGTAAATAGTGCTGCAACGAACATTGTGGTGAATGTGCCTTTTTGAAATACGGTTTTCTCTGGGTATATGCCCAGAAGTGGGATTGCTGGATCAGATGGTAATTCTATTTCTAATTTTTTTAAGGAAACTCCATACTGTTCTCCATAGTGACTGTATCAATTTACATTCCCACCAATAGTGGAAGAGGGCTCCTTTTGTCCACACCCTCCCCAGAATTGGTTGTTTGTAGATTTTCTGATGATGCCGATTCTAACAGGTGTGAGGTGATACCTCATTGTAGTTTTGATTTGCATTTCTCTAATAATTAGTGCTGTTGAGCAGCTTTTCATGTGCGTCTTGGCCATCTCTGTGTCTCCTTTGAAGAAACGTCTCTTTAGATCTTCTGCCCATTTTTTTGGGGTTGTTTGTTTTTTTAATATTAAGCTGCATGAGCTGTTTATATAGATTGGAGATTAAACCTCTGTCCATTGATTCGTTTGCAACGATTTTCCCCCATTCTGAGGGATGCCTTTTTCCATTCCCGTGTTTTTTAACAAAAAAGGAAAGAAAGGAAAAGAAGCAGAACACTAATGTGCGTAAAATATGCCTTTTGAAACGGTCGTTTTGAAATATGGACGTCCTTTGAATTTTTTGGTCGATATGTGACCCCAGGATTTGTTTTCAGGGCAGGTGTCATTTACAGGCCTGCAATGATTTTGAATATAAACTGACCATTAGCGTTGGGATTAAAGCTGCTGTTGTGTGAAACGGCCACAAGGTGGCAGCAGTTCACCCTTACCAAATCTGGTTACTATGGCAAGAGAACCTCAGTGGAAGTGGTGTTCTAGATTGGAGTTTAGAATGGAATGTGCCAGGAGAAAGCCCCTCACGTTTGTCTCACTACTTCTTGTTCGTGTTTTTAATTTAATTTTTTATTTCTTATTACAGCAAGTTTGATTACAATGTTTGGCTTGTTGTAGATGTGGAAGATGTGGTTCTTTTACACGTATACAGATGTCTGTTCTTCCTGGGATCCTTTTCCCATGTACGTTATGACAGAATGTTGAGTAGTCCTCTCTTGGTATTCTGTAGGTCTTTGGTGATTATATATGTCACCTGGGTTTGTATATGTCTGTTAACCCCGATATCGTAATGAAACCAATCCTCACACCTTTCCATTGGTGAACCATAAGTTTGTTTAATGAATCTGTGATTGCCCTTCTCCGTGGAAATATCTGCCCTGGTATCCATTTTTAGGTAACACCTATAAGTGATATGATATGATATGTGTCTTTCACTTTCTGACTTACTACAAGTCACGTGATTACTTCTAGACTCATCTACGGTGCTGCAAATTGCATTGTGTCCTTTTTTCCCTTGGCGTCTCTTCTGCCTTAGCGGGGTCCATTTTCAACAATGTGATTCCCTGAGGGTTGTGGATTAGCTGACCTGGGCAGCCTTACCCTGACGGCCCACCCTCCCCAGGTCTGCCTCGTTGAGGTCAATATAAACAGCGCTCCAGGCAGCAATAGCCCCTGAAGCTGTGCCTGACTCCATATTGTCTGCCCCGTCAGCAGTCTCGGGGCTGTGCTGGTGGGAGGGAGTGAGGGGCCACAGCTTTGTGGGTGGCCCGGTGTGAGTGGGGTTCTGCTGGCCTTTCTGCAGGAGTTGCCAGGCTGCCGCCTGTAAAGAAGAGGTTGTGTCACCCATACCTTCTGCTGGAATTTCTCTCCGGACAGAGGTGAGGAAGGAAAAAAGCAGTGGGGGCCGGGACAGGAGGGGTATCTCAGGCAGGGCAATGGAAAGCTTCTGGAAGAGCGCCCGGTGCCAGGACCACACTGGCTGGCCTGCAGGCACCAAGTTGGCCTGCGTGCTGTCACTGGTGTGGCTCCACGGTCCTTCCTCTAGGCTTTCAAGCCCTTGTACATATTCAGGTGTTTTACCTGGAAAGGGTGGGAACAGTTCAGCAGCAGCTGGCCTGGGGCTCAGCTCACGTTTACTCACAGATGCCTCGGCACGGTCCCCCAGCTTTGCAATGAGGACGCTCCTTGCGTGGGGGGTGGGTTGCTGGCTGTATGGGAGATGGTTCCCCACCTCTGACCAATTTCAGAATTGTTTACCACTGGAGCAAGTGCCCTGATAGGGTTTTCCTCTGTATAACTCGTGGGTTCAGGTTTTTTTTTTATGGTTCAAGTTAGATTTTATTCCTCTTTTATGTATTTATAGATATAAGCATGGAAATAATTCATTCCTATAAATACATCTGTGTGACAGGAAGAACTTTTTTCTGTTTTATTTTTAAATTTTATTTTTTAAAATTTTGAAATTTAATTTTATTTATTTTTTATACAGCACGTTATTATTAGTTATGTATTTTATGCATATACATGTATACAGGTCAATCCCAAACTCCCAACTCATCCCACCACCACCACCCCATGGCTTCCCACACTTGGTGTCCATACGTTTGTTCTCTACCTCTGTGTCTCTATTTCTTCCCTGCAAACCAGTTCATCTGTACCATTTTTAGGCTCCACATATATGCATTAATATACAATATTTGTTTTCCTCTTTCTGACTTACTTCTTTCTGTATGACAGTCTCTCGATCCATCGATGTCTCTACAAATGACCCAGTTTCATTCCTTTTAATGGCCGAGTAATATTCCATTTTATATATGTACCACATCTTTATCCATTCATCTGTCTGTGGGCATTTAGGTTGCTTCCATTACCTGGCTATTGTAAATAGTGCTGCAACGAACATTGTGGTGAATGTGCCTTTTTGAAATACGGTTTTCTCTGGGTATATGCCCAGAAGTGGGATTGCTGGATCAGATGGAAATTCTATTTCTAATTTTTTTAAGGAAACTCCATACTGTTCTCCATAGTGACTGTATCAATTTACATTCCCACCAATAGTGGAAGAGGGCTCCTTTTGTCCACACCCTCCCCAGAATTGGTTGTCTGTAGATTTTCTGATGATGCCGATTCTAACAGGTGTGAGGTGATACCTCATTGTAGTTTTGATTTGCATTTCTCTAATAATTAGTGCTGTTGAGCAGCTTTTCATGTGCGTCTTGGCCATCTCTGGTCTCCTTTGAAGAAACGTCTCTTTAGATCTTCTGCCCATTTGTTTTGGGTTGTTTGTTTTTTTAATATTAAGCTGCATGAGCTGTTTATATAGATTGGAGATTAAACCTCTGTCCATTGATTCGTTTGCAACGATTTTCCCCCATTCTGAGGGATGCCTTTTTCCATTCCCGTGTTTTTTAACAAAAAAGGAAAGAAAGGAAAAGAAGCAGAACACTAATGTGCGTAAAATATGCCTTTTGAAACGGTCGTTTTGAAATATGGACGTCCTTTGAATTTTTTGGTCGATATGTGACCCCAGGATTTGTTTTCAGGGCAGGTGTCATTTACAGGCCTGCAATGATTTTGAATATAAACTGACCATTAGCGTTGGGATTAAAGCTGCTGTTGTGTGAAACGGCCACAAGGTGGCAGCAGTTCACCCTTACCAAATCTGGTTACTAGGGCAAGAGAGCCTCAGTGGAAGTGGTGTTCTAGATTGGAGTTTAGAATGGAATGTGCCAGGAGAAAGCCCCTCACGTTTGTCTCACTACTTCTTGTTTGTGTTTTTAATTTAATTTTTTATTTCTTATTACAGCAAGTTTGATTACAATGTTTGGCTTGTTGTAGATGTGGAAGATGTGGTTCTTTTACACGTATACAGATGTCTGTTCTTCCTGGGATCCTTTTCCCATGTACGTTATGACAGAATGTTGAGTAGTCCTCTCTTGGTATTCTGTAGGTCTTTGGTGATTATATATGTCACCTGTGTTTGTATATGTCTGTTAACCCCGATATCGTAATGAAACCAATCCTCACACCTTTCCATTGGTGAACCATAAGTTTGTTTAATGAATCTGTGATTGCCCTTCTCCGTGGAAATATCTGCCCTGGTATCCATTTTTAGGTAACACCTATAAGTGATATGATATGATATGTGTCTTTCACTTTCTGACTTACTACAAGTCACGTGATTACTTCTAGACTCATCTACGGTGCTGCAAATTGCATTGTGTCCTTTTTTCCCTTGGCGTCTCTTCTGCCTTAGCGGGGTCCATTTTCAACAATGTGATTCCCTGAGGGTTGTGGATTAGCTGACCTGGGCAGCCTTACCCTGACGGCCCACCCTCCCCAGGTCTGCCTCGTTGAGGTCAATATAAACAGCGCTCCAGGCAGCAATAGCCCCTGAAGCTGTGCCTGACTCCATATTGTCTGCCCCGTCAGCAGTCTCGGGGCTGTGCTGGTGGGAGGGAGTGAGGGGCCACAGCTTTGTGGGTGGCCCGGTGTGAGTGGGGTTCTGCTGGCCTTTCTGCAGGAGTTGCCAGGCTGCCGCCTGTAAAGAAGAGGTTGTGTCACCCATACCTTCTGCTGGAATTTCTCTCCGGACAGAGGTGAGGAAGGAAAAAAGCAGTGGGGGCCGGGACAGGAGGGGTATCTCAGGCAGGGCAATGGAAAGCTTCTGGAAGAGCGCCCGGTGCCAGGACCACACTGGCTGGCCTGCAGGCACCAAGTTGGCCTGCGTGCTGTCACTGGTGTGGCTCCACGGTCCTTCCTCTAGGCTTTCAAGCCCTTGTACATATTCAGGTGTTTTACCTGGAAAGGGTGGGAACAGTTCAGCAGCAGCTGGCCTGGGGCTCAGCTCACGTTTACTCACAGATGCCTCGGCACGGTCCCCCAGCTTTGCAATGAGGACGCTCCTTGCGTGGGGGGTGGGTTGCTGGCTGTATGGGAGATGGTTCCCCACCTCTGACCAATTTCAGAATTGTTTACCACTGGAGCAAGTGCCCTGATAGGGTTTTCCTCTGTATAACTCGTGGGTTCAGGTTTTTTTTTTATGGTTCAAGTTAGATTTTATTCCTCTTTTATGTATTTATAGATATAAGCATGGAAATAATTCATTCCTATAAATACATCTGTGTGACAGGAAGAACTTTTTTCTGTTTTATTTTTAAATTTTATTTTTTAAAATTTTGAAATTTAATTTTATTTATTTTTTATACAGCACGTTATTATTAGTTATGTATTTTATGCATATACATGTATACAGGTCAATCCCAAACTCCCAACTCATCCCACCACCACCACCCCATGGCTTCCCACACTTGGTGTCCATACGTTTGTTCTCTACCTCTGTGTCTCTATTTCTTCCCTGCAAACCAGTTCATCTGTACCATTTTTAGGCTCCACATATATGCATTAATATACAATATTTGTTTTCCTCTTTCTGACTTACTTCTTTCTGTATGACAGTCTCTCGATCCATCGATGTCTCTACAAATGACCCAGTTTCATTCCTTTTAATGGCCGAGTAATATTCCATTTTATATATGTACCACATCTTTATCCATTCATCTGTCTGTGGGCATTTAGGTTGCTTCCATTACCTGGCTATTGTAAATAGTGCTGCAACGAACATTGTGGTGAATGTGCCTTTTTGAAATACGGTTTTCTCTGGGTATATGCCCAGAAGTGGGATTGCTGGATCAGATGGAAATTCTATTTCTAATTTTTTTAAGGAAACTCCATACTGTTCTCCATAGTGACTGTATCAATTTACATTCCCACCAATAGTGGAAGAGGGCTCCTTTGGTCCACACCCTCCCCAGAATTGGTTGTCTGTAGATTTTCTGATGATGCCGATTCTAACAGGTGTGAGGTGATACCTCATTGTAGTTTTGATTTGCATTTCTCTAATAATTAGTGCTGTTGAGCAGCTTTTCATGTGCGTCTTGGCCATCTCTGGTCTCCTTTGAAGAAACGTCTCTTTAGATCTTCTGCCCATTTGTTTTGGGTTGTTTGTTTTTTTAATATTAAGCTGCATGAGCTGTTTATATAGATTGGAGATTAAACCTCTGTCCATTGATTCGTTTGCAACGATTTTCCCCCATTCTGAGGGATGCCTTTTTCCATTCCCGTGTTTTTTAACAAAAAAGGAAAGAAAGGAAAAGAAGCAGAACACTAATGTGCGTAAAATATGCCTTTTGAAACGGTCGTTTTGAAATATGGACGTCCTTTGAATTTTTTGGTCGATATGTGACCCCAGGATTTGTTTTCAGGGCAGGTGTCATTTACAGGCCTGCAATGATTTTGAATATAAACTGACCATTAGCGTTGGGATTAAAGCTGCTGTTGTGTGAAACGGCCACAAGGTGGCAGCAGTTCACCCTTACCAAATCTGGTTACTAGGGCAAGAGAGCCTCAGTGGAAGTGGTGTTCTAGATTGGAGTTTAGAATGGAATGTGCCAGGAGAAAGCCCCTCACGTTTGTCTCACTACTTCTTGTTTGTGTTTTTAATTTAATTTTTTATTTCTTATTACAGCAAGTTTGATTACAATGTTTGGCTTGTTGTAGATGTGGAAGATGTGGTTCTTTTACACGTATACAGATGTCTGTTCTTCCTGGGATCCTTTTCCCATGTACGTTATGACAGAATGTTGAGTAGTCCTCTCTTGGTATTCTGTAGGTCTTTGGTGATTATATATGTCACCTGTGTTTGTATATGTCTGTTAACCCCGATATCGTAATGAAACCAATCCTCACACCTTTCCATTGGTGAACCATAAGTTTGTTTAATGAATCTGTGATTGCCCTTCTCCGTGGAAATATCTGCCCTGGTATCCATTTTTAGGTAACACCTATAAGTGATATATGATATGTGTCTTTCACTTTCTGACTTACTACAAGTCACGTGATTACTTCTAGACTCATCTACGGTGCTGCAAATGGCATTGTGTCCTTTTTTCCCTTGGCGTCTCTTCTGCCTTAGCGGGGTCCATTTTCAACAATGTGATTCCCTGAGGGTTGTGGATTAGCTGACCTGGGCAGACTTACCCTGACGGCCCGCCCTCCCCAGGTGTGCCTCGTTGAGGTCAATATAAACAGCGCTCCAGGCAGCAATAGCCCCTGAAGCTGTGCCTGACTCCATATTGTCTGCCCCGTCAGCAGTCTCGGGGCTGTGCTGGTGGGAGGGAGTGAGGGGCCACAGCTTTGTGGGTGGCCCGGTGTGAGTGGGGTTCTGCTGGCCTTTCTGCAGGAGTTGCCAGGCTGCCGCCTGTAAAGAAGAGGTTGTGTCACCCATACCTTCTGCTGGAATTTCTCTCCGGACAGAGGTGAGGAAGGAAAAAAGTAGTGGGGGCCGGGACAGGAGGGGAATCTCAGGAAGGGCAATGGAAAGCTTCTGGAAGAGCGCCTGGGGCCAGGACCACACTGGCTGGCCTGCAGGCACCAAGTTGGCCTGCGTGCTGTCACTGGTGTGGCTCCACTGTCCTTCCTCTAGGCTTTCAAGCCCTTGTACATATTCAGGTGTTTTACCTGGAAAGGGTGGGAACAGTTCAGCAGCAGCTGGCCTGGGGCTCAGCTCACGTTTACTCACAGATGCCTCGGCACGGTCCCCCAGCTTTGCAATGAGGACGCTCCTTGCGTGGGGTGTGGGTTGCTGGCTGTATGGGAGATGGTTCCCCACCTCTGACCAATTTCAGAATTGTTTACCACTGGAGCAAGTGCCCTGATAGGGTTATCCTCTGTATAACTCGTGGGTTCAGGTTTTTTTTTTTTATGGTTCAAGTTAGATTTTATTCCTCTTTTATGTATTTATAGATATAAGCATGGAAATAATTCATTCCTATAAATACATCTGTGTGACGGGAAGAACTTTTTTCTGTTTTATTTTTAAATTTTATTTTTTAAAATTTTGAAATTTAATTTTATTTATTTTTTTTATACAGCACGTTATTATTAGTTATGTATTTTATGCATATACATGTATACAGGTCAATCCCAAACTCCCAACTCATCCCACCACCACCACCCCATGGCTTCCCACACTTGGTGTCCATACGTTTGTTCTCTACCTCTGTGTCTCTATTTCTTCCCTGCAAACCAGTTCATCTGTACCATTTTTAGGCTCCACATATATGCATTAATATACAATATTTGTTTTCCTCTTTCTGACTTACTTCTTTCTGTATGACAGTCTCTCGATCCATCGATGTCTCTACAAATGACCCAGTTTCATTCCTTTTAATGGCCGAGTAATATTCCATTTTATATATGTACCACATCTTTATCCATTCATCTGTCTGTGGGCATTTAGGTTGCTTCCATTACCTGGGTATTGTAAATAGTGCTGCAACGAACATTGTGGTGAATGTGCCTTTTTGAAATACGGTTTTCTCTGGGTATATGCCCAGAAGTGGGATTGCTGGATCAGATGGAAATTCTATTTCTAATTTTTTTAAGGAAACTCCATACTGTTCTCCATAGTGACTGTATCAATTTACATTCCCACCAATAGTGGAAGAGGGCTCCTTTTGTCCACACCCTCCCCAGAATTGGTTGTTTGTAGATTTTCTGATGATGCCGATTCTAACAGGTGTGAGGTGATACCTCATTGTAGTTTTGATTTGCATTTCTCTAATAATTAGTGCTGTTGAGCAGCTTTTCATGTGCGTCTTGGCCATCTCTGTGTCTCCTTTGAAGAAACGTCTCTTTAGATCTTCTGCCCATTTTTTTGGGGTTGTTTGTTTTTTTAATATTAAGCTGCATGAGCTGTTTATATAGATTGGAGATTAAACCTCTGTCCATTGATTCGTTTGCAACGATTTTCCCCCATTCTGAGGGATGCCTTTTTCCATTCCCGTGTTTTTTAACAAAAAAGGAAAGAAAGGAAAAGAAGCAGAACACTAATGTGCGTAAAATATGCCTTTTGAAACGGTCGTTTTGAAATATGGACGTCCTTTGAATTTTTTGGTCGATATGTGACCCCAGGATTTGTTTTCAGGGCAGGTGTCATTTACAGGCCTGCAATGATTTTGAATATAAACTGACCATTAGCGTTGGGATTAAAGCTGCTGTTGTGTGAAACGGCCACAAGGTGGCAGCAGTTCACCCTTACCAAATCTGGTTACTAGGGCAAGAGAACCTCAGTGGAAGTGGTGTTCTAGATTGGAGTTTAGAATGGAATGTGCCAGGAGAAAGCCCCTCACGTTTGTCTCACTACTTCTTGTTCGTGTTTTTAATTTAATTTTTTATTTCTTATTACAGCAAGTTTGATTACAATGTTTGGCTTGTTGTAGATGTGGAAGATGTGGTTCTTTTACACGTATACAGATGTCTGTTCTTCCTGGGATCCTTTTCCCATGTACGTTATGACAGAATGTTGAGTAGTCCTCTCTTGGTATTCTGTAGGTCTTTGGTGATTATATATGTCACCTGTGTTTGTATATGTCTGTTAACCCCGATATCGTAATGAAACCAATCCTCACACCTTTCCATTGGTGAACCATAAGTTTGTTTAATGAATCTGTGATTGCCCTTCTCCGTGGAAATATCTGCCCTGGTATCCATTTTTAGGTAACACCTATAAGTGATATGATATGATATGTGTCTTTCACTTTCTGACTTACTACAAGTCACGTGATTACTTCTAGACTCATCTACGGTGCTGCAAATTGCATTGTGTCCTTTTTTCCCTTGGCGTCTCTTCTGCCTTAGCGGGGTCCATTTTCAACAATGTGATTCCCTGAGGGTTGTGGATTAGCTGACCTGGGCAGCCTTACCCTGACGGCCCACCCTCCCCAGGTCTGCCTCGTTGAGGTCAATATAAACAGCGCTCCAGGCAGCAATAGCCCCTGAAGCTGTGCCTGACTCCATATTGTCTGCCCCGTCAGCAGTCTCGGGGCTGTGCTGGTGGGAGGGAGTGAGGGGCCACAGCTTTGTGGGTGGCCCGGTGTGAGTGGGGTTCTGCTGGCCTTTCTGCAGGAGTTGCCAGGCTGCCGCCTGTAAAGAAGAGGTTGTGTCACCCATACCTTCTGCTGGAATTTCTCTCCGGACAGAGGTGAGGAAGGAAAAAAGCAGTGGGGGCCGGGACAGGAGGGGTATCTCAGGCAGGGCAATGGAAAGCTTCTGGAAGAGCGCCCGGTGCCAGGACCACACTGGCTGGCCTGCAGGCACCAAGTTGGCCTGCGTGCTGTCACTGGTGTGGCTCCACGGTCCTTCCTCTAGGCTTTCAAGCCCTTGTACATATTCAGGTGTTTTACCTGGAAAGGGTGGGAACAGTTCAGCAGCAGCTGGCCTGGGGCTCAGCTCACGTTTACTCACAGATGCCTCGGCACGGTCCCCCAGCTTTGCAATGAGGACGCTCCTTGCGTGGGGGGTGGGTTGCTGGCTGTATGGGAGATGGTTCCCCACCTCTGACCAATTTCAGAATTGTTTACCACTGGAGCAAGTGCCCTGATAGGGTTTTCCTCTGTATAACTCGTGGGTTCAGGTTTTTTTTTTATGGTTCAAGTTAGATTTTATTCCTCTTTTATGTATTTATAGATATAAGCATGGAAATAATTCATTCCTATAAATACATCTGTGTGACAGGAAGAACTTTTTTCTGTTTTATTTTTAAATTTTATTTTTTAAAATTTTGAAATTTAATTTTATTTATTTTTTATACAGCACGTTATTATTAGTTATGTATTTTATGCATATACATGTATACAGGTCAATCCCAAACTCCCAACTCATCCCACCACCACCACCCCATGGCTTCCCACACTTGGTGTCCATACGTTTGTTCTCTACCTCTGTGTCTCTATTTCTTCCCTGCAAACCAGTTCATCTGTACCATTTTTAGGCTCCACATATATGCATTAATATACAATATTTGTTTTCCTCTTTCTGACTTACTTCTTTCTGTATGACAGTCTCTCGATCCATCGATGTCTCTACAAATGACCCAGTTTCATTCCTTTTAATGGCCGAGTAATATTCCATTTTATATATGTACCACATCTTTATCCATTCATCTGTCTGTGGGCATTTAGGTTGCTTCCATTACCTGGCTATTGTAAATAGTGCTGCAACGAACATTGTGGTGAATGTGCCTTTTTGAAATACGGTTTTCTCTGGGTATATGCCCAGAAGTGGGATTGCTGGATCAGATGGAAATTCTATTTCTAATTTTTTTAAGGAAACTCCATACTGTTCTCCATAGTGACTGTATCAATTTACATTCCCACCAATAGTGGAAGAGGGCTCCTTTGGTCCACACCCTCCCCAGAATTGGTTGTCTGTAGATTTTCTGATGATGCCGATTCTAACAGGTGTGAGGTGATACCTCATTGTAGTTTTGATTTGCATTTCTCTAATAATTAGTGCTGTTGAGCAGCTTTTCATGTGCGTCTTGGCCATCTCTGGTCTCCTTTGAAGAAACGTCTCTTTAGATCTTCTGCCCATTTGTTTTGGGTTGTTTGTTTTTTTAATATTAAGCTGCATGAGCTGTTTATATAGATTGGAGATTAAACCTCTGTCCATTGATTCGTTTGCAACGATTTTCCCCCATTCTGAGGGATGCCTTTTTCCATTCCCGTGTTTTTTAACAAAAAAGGAAAGAAAGGAAAAGAAGCAGAACACTAATGTGCGTAAAATATGCCTTTTGAAACGGTCGTTTTGAAATATGGACGTCCTTTGAATTTTTTGGTCGATATGTGACCCCAGGATTTGTTTTCAGGGCAGGTGTCATTTACAGGCCTGCAATGATTTTGAATATAAACTGACCATTAGCGTTGGGATTAAAGCTGCTGTTGTGTGAAACGGCCACAAGGTGGCAGCAGTTCACCCTTACCAAATCTGGTTACTAGGGCAAGAGAGCCTCAGTGGAAGTGGTGTTCTAGATTGGAGTTTAGAATGGAATGTGCCAGGAGAAAGCCCCTCACGTTTGTCTCACTACTTCTTGTTTGTGTTTTTAATTTAATTTTTTATTTCTTATTACAGCAAGTTTGATTACAATGTTTGGCTTGTTGTAGATGTGGAAGATGTGGTTCTTTTACACGTATACAGATGTCTGTTCTTCCTGGGATCCTTTTCCCATGTACGTTATGACAGAATGTTGAGTAGTCCTCTCTTGGTATTCTGTAGGTCTTTGGTGATTATATATGTCACCTGTGTTTGTATATGTCTGTTAACCCCGATATCGTAATGAAACCAATCCTCACACCTTTCCATTGGTGAACCATAAGTTTGTTTAATGAATCTGTGATTGCCCTTCTCCGTGGAAATATCTGCCCTGGTATCCATTTTTAGGTAACACCTATAAGTGATATATGATATGTGTCTTTCACTTTCTGACTTACTACAAGTCACGTGATTACTTCTAGACTCATCTACGGTGCTGCAAATGGCATTGTGTCCTTTTTTCCCTTGGCGTCTCTTCTGCCTTAGCGGGGTCCATTTTCAACAATGTGATTCCCTGAGGGTTGTGGATTAGCTGACCTGGGCAGACTTACCCTGACGGCCCGCCCTCCCCAGGTGTGCCTCGTTGAGGTCAATATAAACAGCGCTCCAGGCAGCAATAGCCCCTGAAGCTGTGCCTGACTCCATATTGTCTGCCCCGTCAGCAGTCTCGGGGCTGTGCTGGTGGGAGGGAGTGAGGGGCCACAGCTTTGTGGGTGGCCCGGTGTGAGTGGGGTTCTGCTGGCCTTTCTGCAGGAGTTGCCAGGCTGCCGCCTGTAAAGAAGAGGTTGTGTCACCCATACCTTCTGCTGGAATTTCTCTCCGGACAGAGGTGAGGAAGGAAAAAAGTAGTGGGGGCCGGGACAGGAGGGGAATCTCAGGAAGGGCAATGGAAAGCTTCTGGAAGAGCGCCTGGGGCCAGGACCACACTGGCTGGCCTGCAGGCACCAAGTTGGCCTGCGTGCTGTCACTGGTGTGGCTCCACTGTCCTTCCTCTAGGCTTTCAAGCCCTTGTACATATTCAGGTGTTTTACCTGGAAAGGGTGGGAACAGTTCAGCAGCAGCTGGCCTGGGGCTCAGCTCACGTTTACTCACAGATGCCTCGGCACGGTCCCCCAGCTTTGCAATGAGGACGCTCCTTGCGTGGGGTGTGGGTTGCTGGCTGTATGGGAGATGGTTCCCCACCTCTGACCAATTTCAGAATTGTTTACCACTGGAGCAAGTGCCCTGATAGGGTTATCCTCTGTATAACTCGTGGGTTCAGGTTTTTTTTTTTTATGGTTCAAGTTAGATTTTATTCCTCTTTTATGTATTTATAGATATAAGCATGGAAATAATTCATTCCTATAAATACATCTGTGTGACGGGAAGAACTTTTTTCTGTTTTATTTTTAAATTTTATTTTTTAAAATTTTGAAATTTAATTTTATTTATTTTTTTTATACAGCACGTTATTATTAGTTATGTATTTTATGCATATACATGTATACAGGTCAATCCCAAACTCCCAACTCATCCCACCACCACCACCCCATGGCTTCCCACACTTGGTGTCCATACGTTTGTTCTCTACCTCTGTGTCTCTATTTCTTCCCTGCAAACCAGTTCATCTGTACCATTTTTAGGCTCCACATATATGCATTAATATACAATATTTGTTTTCCTCTTTCTGACTTACTTCTTTCTGTATGACAGTCTCTCGATCCATCGATGTCTCTACAAATGACCCAGTTTCATTCCTTTTAATGGCCGAGTAATATTCCATTTTATATATGTACCACATCTTTATCCATTCATCTGTCTGTGGGCATTTAGGTTGCTTCCATTACCTGGCTATTGTAAATAGTGCTGCAACGAACATTGTGGTGAATGTGCCTTTTTGAAATACGGTTTTCTCTGGGTATATGCCCAGAAGTGGGATTGCTGGATCAGATGGAAATTCTATTTCTAATTTTTTTAAGGAAACTCCATACTGTTCTCCATAGTGACTGTATCAATTTACATTCCCACCAATAGTGGAAGAGGGCTCCTTTTGTCCACACCCTCCCCAGAATTGGTTGTTTGTAGATTTTCTGATGATGCCGATTCTAACAGGTGTGAGGTGATACCTCATTGTAGTTTTGATTTGCATTTCTCTAATAATTAGTGCTGTTGAGCAGCTTTTCATGTGCGTCTTGGCCATCTCTGTGTCTCCTTTGAAGAAACGTCTCTTTAGATCTTCTGCCCATTTTTTTTGGGTTGTTTGTTTTTTTAATATTAAGCTGCATGAGCTGTTTATATAGATTGGAGATTAAACCTCTGTCCATTGATTCGTTTGCAACGATTTTCCCCCATTCTGAGGGATGCCTTTTTCCATTCCCGTGTTTTTTAACAAAAAAGGAAAGAAAGGAAAAGAAGCAGAACACTAATGTGCGTAAAATATGCCTTTTGAAACGGTCGTTTTGAAATATGGACGTCCTTTGAATTTTTTGGTCGATATGTGACCCCAGGATTTGTTTTCAGGGCAGGTGTCATTTACAGGCCTGCAATGATTTTGAATATAAACTGACCATTAGCGTTGGGATTAAAGCTGCTGTTGTGTGAAACGGCCACAAGGTGGCAGCAGTTCACCCTTACCAAATCTGGTTACTAGGGCAAGAGAACCTCAGTGGAAGTGGTGTTCTAGATTGGAGTTTAGAATGGAATGTGCCAGGAGAAAGCCCCTCACGTTTGTCTCACTACTTCTTGTTCGTGTTTTTAATTTAATTTTTTATTTCTTATTACAGCAAGTTTGATTACAATGTTTGGCTTGTTGTAGATGTGGAAGATGTGGTTCTTTTACACGTATACAGATGTCTGTTCTTCCTGGGATCCTTTTCCCATGTACGTTATGACAGAATGTTGAGTAGTCCTCTCTTGGTATTCTGTAGGTCTTTGGTGATTATATATGTCACCTGTGTTTGTATATGTCTGTTAACCCCGATATCGTAATGAAACCAATCCTCACACCTTTCCATTGGTGAACCATAAGTTTGTTTAATGAATCTGTGATTGCCCTTCTCCGTGGAAATATCTGCCCTGGTATCCATTTTTAGGTAACACCTATAAGTGATATGATATGATATGTGTCTTTCACTTTCTGACTTACTACAAGTCACGTGATTACTTCTAGACTCATCTACGGTGCTGCAAATGGCATTGTGTCCTTTTTTCCCTTGGCGTCTCTTCTGCCTTAGCGGGGTCCATTTTCAACAATGTGATTCCCTGAGGGTTGTGGATTAGCTGACCTGGGCAGCCTTACCCTGACGGCCCGCCCTCCCCAGGTCTGCCTCGTTGAGGTCAATATAAACAGCGCTCCAGGCAGCAATAGCCCCTGAAGCTGTGCCTGACTCCATATTGTCTGCCCCGTCAGCAGTCTCGGGGCTGTGCTGGTGGGAGGGAGTGAGGGGCCACAGCTTTGTGGGTGGCCCGGTGTGAGTGGGGTTCCGCTGGCCTTTCTGCAGGAGTTGCCAGGCTGCCGCCTGTAAAGAAGAGTTTGTGTCACCCATACCTTCTGCTGGAATTTCTCTCCGGACAGAGGTGAGGAAGGAAAAAAGTAGTGGGGGCCGGACAGGAGGGGAATCTCAGGAAGGGCAATGGAAAGCTTCTGGAAGAGCGCCCGGGGCCAGGACCACACTGGCTGGCCTGCAGGCACCAAGTTGGCCTGCGTGCTGTCACTGGTGTGGCTCCACGGTCCTTCCTCTAGGCTTTCAAGCCCTTGTACATATTCAGGTGTTTTACCTGGAAAGGGTGGGAACAGTTCAGCAGCAGCTGGCCTGGGGCTCAGCTCACGTTTACTCACAGATGCCTCGGCACGGTCCCCCAGCTTTGCAATGAGGACGCTCCTTGCGTGGGGGGTGGGTTGCTGGCTGTATGGGAGATGGTTCCCCACCTCTGACCAATTTCAGAATTGTTTACCACTGGAGCAAGTGCCCTGATAGGGTTATCCTCTGTATAACTCGTGGGTTCAGGTTTATTTTTTTATGGTTCAAGTTAGATTTTATTCCTCTGTTATGTATTTATAGATATAAGCATGGAAATAATTCATTCCTATAAATACATCTGTGTGACGGGAAGAACTTTTTTCTGTTTTATTTTTAAATTTTATTTTTTAAAATTTTGAAATTTAATTTTATTTATTTTTTTATACAGCACGTTATTATTAGTTATGTATTTTATGCATATACATGTATACAGGTCAATCCCAAACTCCCAACTCATCCCACCACCACCACCCCATGGCTTCCCACACTTGGTGTCCATACGTTTGTTCTCTACCTCTGTGTCTCTATTTCTTCCCTGCAAACCAGTTCATCTGTACCATTTTTAGGCTCCACATATATGCATTAATATACAATATTTGTTTTCCTCTTTCTGACTTACTTCTTTCTGTATGACAGTCTCTCGATCCATCGATGTCTCTACAAATGACCCAGTTTCATTCCTTTTAATGGCCGAGTAATATTCCATTTTATATATGTACCACATCTTTATCCATTCATCTGTCTGTGGGCATTTAGGTTGCTTCCATTACCTGGCTATTGTAAATAGTGCTGCAACGAACATTGTGGTGAATGTGCCTTTTTGAAATACGGTTTTCTCTGGGTATATGCCCAGAAGTGGGATTGCTGGATCAGATGGAAATTCTATTTCTAATTTTTTTAAGGAAACTCCATACTGTTCTCCATAGTGACGGTATCAATTTACATTCCCACCAATAGTGGAAGAGGGCTCCTTTTGTCCACACCCTCCCCAGAATTGGTTGTTTGTAGATTTTCTGATGATGCCGATTCTAACAGGTGTGAGGTGATACCTCATTGTAGTTTTGATTTGCATTTCTCTAATAATTAGTGCTGTTGAGCAGCTTTTCATGTGCGTCTTGGCCATCTCTGTGTCTCCTTTGAAGAAACGTCTCTTTAGATCTTCTGCCCATTTTTTTGGGGTTGTTTGTTTTTTTAATATTAAGCTGCATGAGCTGTTTATATAGATTGGAGATTAAACCTCTGTCCATTGATTCGTTTGCAATGATTTTCCCCCATTCTGAGGGATGCCTTTTTCCATTCCCGTGTTTTTTAACAAAAAAGGAAAGAAAGGAAAAGAAGCAGAACACTAATGTGCGTAAAATATGCCTTTTGAAACGGTCGTTTTGAAATATGGACGTCCTTTGAATTTTTTGGTTGATATGTGACCCCAGGATTTGTTTTCAGGGCAGGTGTCATTTACAGGCCTGCAATGATTTTGAATATCAACTGACCATTAGCGTTGGGATTAAAGCTGCTGTTGTGTGAAACGGCCACAAGGTGGCAGCAGTTCACCCTTACCAAATCTGGTTACTAGGGCAAGAGAGCCTCAGTGGAAGTGGTGTTCTAGATTGGAGTTTAGAATGGAATGTGCCAGGAGAAAGCCCCTCACGTTTGTCTCACTACTTCTTGTTCGTGTTTTTAATTTAATTTTTTATTTCTTATTACAGCAAGTTTGATTACAATGTTTGGCTTGTTGTAGATGTGGAAGATGTGGTTCTTTTACACGTATACAGATGTCTGTTCTTCCTGGGATCCTTTTCCCATGTACGTTATGACAGAATGTTGAGTAGTCCTCTCTTGGTATTCTGTAGGTCTTTGGTGATTATATATGTCACCTGTGTTTGTATATGTCTGTTAACCCCGATATCGTAATGAAACCAATCCTCACACCTTTCCATTGGTGAACCATAAGTTTGTTTAATGAATCTGTGATTGCCCTTCTCCGTGGAAATATCTGCCCTGGTATCCATTTTTAGGTAACACCTATAAGTGATATGATATGATATGTGTCTTTCACTTTCTGACTTACTACAAGTCACGTGATTACTTCTAGACTCATCTACGGTGCTGCAAATGGCATTGTGTCCTTTTTTCCCTTGGCGTCTCTTCTGCCTTAGCGGGGTCCATTTTCAACAATGTGATTCCCTGAGGGTTGTGGATTAGCTGACCTGGGCAGCCTTACACTGACGGCCCGCCCTCCCCAGGTCTGCCTCGTTGAGGTCAATATAAACAGCGCTCCAGGCAGCAATAGCCCCTGAAGCTGTGCCTGACTCCATATTGTCTGCCCCGTCAGCAGTCTCGGGGCTGTGCTGGTGGGAGGGAGTGAGGGGCCACAGCTTTGTGGGTGGCCCGGTGTGAGTGGGGTTCTGCTGGCCTTTCTGCAGGAGTTGCCAGGCTGCCGCCTGTAAAGAAGAGGTTGTGTCACCCATACCTTCTGCTGGAATTTCTCTCCGGACAGAGGTGAGGAAGGAAAAAAGCAGTGGGGGCCGGGACAGGAGGGGTATCTCAGGCAGGGCAATGGAAAGCTTCTGGAAGAGCGCCCGGTGCCAGGACCACACTGGCTGGCCTGCAGGCACCAAGTTGGCCTGCGTGCTGTCACTGGTGTGGCTCCACGGTCCTTCCTCTAGGCTTTCAAGCCCTTGTACATATTCAGGTGTTTTACCTGGAAAGGGTGGGAACAGTTCAGCAGCAGCTGGCCTGGGGCTCAGCTCACGTTTACTCACAGATGCCTCGGCACGGTCCCCCAGCTTTGCAATGAGGACGCTCCTTGCGTGGGGGGTGGGTTGCTGGCTGTATGGGAGATGGTTCCCCACCTCTGACCAATTTCAGAATTGTTTACCACTGGAGCAAGTGCCCTGATAGGGTTTTCCTCTGTATAACTCGTGGGTTCAGGTTTTTTTTTTATGGTTCAAGTTAGATTTTATTCCTCTTTTATGTATTTATAGATATAAGCATGGAAATAATTCATTCCTATAAATACATCTGTGTGACAGGAAGAACTTTTTTCTGTTTTATTTTTAAATTTTATTTTTTAAAATTTTGAAATTTAATTTTATTTATTTTTTATACAGCACGTTATTATTAGTTATGTATTTTATGCATATACATGTATACAGGTCAATCCCAAACTCCCAACTCATCCCACCACCACCACCCCATGGCTTCCCACACTTGGTGTCCATACGTTTGTTCTCTACCTCTGTGTCTCTATTTCTTCCCTGCAAACCAGTTCATCTGTACCATTTTTAGGCTCCACATATATGCATTAATATACAATATTTGTTTTCCTCTTTCTGACTTACTTCTTTCTGTATGACAGTCTCTCGATCCATCGATGTCTCTACAAATGACCCAGTTTCATTCCTTTTAATGGCCGAGTAATATTCCATTTTATATATGTACCACATCTTTATCCATTCATCTGTCTGTGGGCATTTAGGTTGCTTCCATTACCTGGCTATTGTAAATAGTGCTGCAACGAACATTGTGGTGAATGTGCCTTTTTGAAATACGGTTTTCTCTGGGTATATGCCCAGAAGTGGGATTGCTGGATCAGATGGAAATTCTATTTCTAATTTTTTTAAGGAAACTCCATACTGTTCTCCATAGTGACTGTATCAATTTACATTCCCACCAATAGTGGAAGAGGGCTCCTTTTGTCCACACCCTCCCCAGAATTGGTTGTCTGTAGATTTTCTGATGATGCCGATTCTAACAGGTGTGAGGTGATACCTCATTGTAGTTTTGATTTGCATTTCTCTAATAATTAGTGCTGTTGAGCAGCTTTTCATGTGCGTCTTGGCCATCTCTGGTCTCCTTTGAAGAAACGTCTCTTTAGATCTTCTGCCCATTTGTTTTGGGTTGTTTGTTTTTTTAATATTAAGCTGCATGAGCTGTTTATATAGATTGGAGATTAAACCTCTGTCCATTGATTCGTTTGCAACGATTTTCCCCCATTCTGAGGGATGCCTTTTTCCATTCCCGTGTTTTTTAACAAAAAAGGAAAGAAAGGAAAAGAAGCAGAACACTAATGTGCGTAAAATATGCCTTTTGAAACGGTCGTTTTGAAATATGGACGTCCTTTGAAATTTTTGGTCGATATGTGACCCCAGGATTTGTTTTCAGGGCAGGTGTCATTTACAGGCCTGCAATGATTTTGAATATCAACTGACCATTAGCGTTGGGATTAAAGCTGCTGTTGTGTGAAACGGCCACAAGGTGGCAGCAGTTCACCCTTACCAAATCTGGTTACTAGGGCAAGAGAGCCTCAGTGGAAGTGGTGTTCTAGATTGGAGTTTAGAATAGAATGTGCCAGGAGAAAGCCCCTCACGTTTGTCTCACTACTTCTTGTTCGTGTTTTTAATTTAATTTTTTATTTCATATTACAGCAAGTTTGATTACAATGTTTGGCTTGTTGTAGATGTGGAAGATGTGGTTCTTTTACACGTATACAGATGTCTGTTCTTCCTGGGATCCTTTTCCCATGTACGTTATGACAGAATGTTGAGTAGTCCTCTCTTGGTATTCTGTAGGTCTTTGGTGATTATATATGTCACCTGTGTTTGTATATGTCTGTTAACCCCGATATCGTAATGAAACCAATCCTCACACCTTTCCATTGGTGAACCATAAGTTTGTTTAATGAATCTGTGATTGCCCTTCTCCGTGGAAATATCTGCCCTGGTATCCATTTTTAGGTAACACCTATAAGTGATATGATATGATATGTGTCTTTCACTTTCTGACTTACTACAAGTCACGTGATTACTTCTAGACTCATCTACGGTGCTGCAAATGGCATTGTGTCCTTTTTTCCCTTGGCGTCTCTTCTGCCTTAGCGGGGTCCATTTTCAACAATGTGATTCCCTGAGGGTTGTGGATTAGCTGACCTGGGCAGCCTTACCCTGACGGCCCGCCCTCCCCAGGTCTGCCTCGTTGAGGTCAATATAAACAGCGCTCCAGGCAGCAATAGCCCCTGAAGCTGTGCCTGACTCCATATTGTCTGCCCCGTCAGCAGTCTCGGGGCTGTGCTGGTGGGAGGGAGTGAGGGGCCACAGCTTTGTGGGTGGCCCGGTGTGAGTGGGGTTCTGCTGGCCTTTCTGCAGGAGTTGCCAGGCGGCCGCCTGTAAAGAAGAGTTTGTGTCACCCATACCTTCTGCTGGAATTTCTCTCCGGACAGAGGTGAGGAAGGAAAAAAGTAGTGGGGGCCGGACAGGAGGGGAATCTCAGGAAGGGCAATGGAAAGCTTCTGGAAGAGCGCCCGGGGCCAGGACCACACTGGCTGGCCTGCAGGCACCAAGTTGGCCTGCGTGCTGTCACTGGTGTGGCTCCACGGTCCTTCCTCTAGGCTTTCAAGCCCTTGTACATATTCAGGTGTTTTACCTGGAAAGGGTGGGAACAGTTCAGCAGCAGCTGGCCTGGGGCTCAGCTCACGTTTACTCACAGATGCCTCGGCACGGTCCCCCAGCTTTGCAATGAGGACGCTCCTTGCGTGGGGTGTGGGTTGCTGGCTGTATGGGAGATGGTTCCCCACCTCTGACCAATTTCAGAATTGTTTACCACTGGAGCAAGTGCCCTGATAGGGTTATCCTCTGTATAACTCGTGGGTTCAGGTTTATTTTTTTATGGTTCAAGTTAGATTTTATTCCTCTGTTATGTATTTATAGATATAAGCATGGAAATAATTCATTCCTATAAATACATCTGTGTGACGGGAAGAACTTTTTTCTGTTTTATTTTTAAATTTTATTTTTTAAAATTTTGAAATTTAATTTTATTTATTTTTTTATACAGCACGTTATTATTAGTTATGTATTTTATGCATATACATGTATACAGGTCAATCCCAAACTCCCAACTCATCCCACCACCACCACCCCATGGCTTCCCACACTTGGTGTCCATACGTTTGTTCTCTACCTCTGTGTCTCTATTTCTTCCCTGCAAACCAGTTCATCTGTACCATTTTTAGGCTCCACATATATGCATTAATATACAATATTTGTTTTCCTCTTTCTGACTTACTTCTTTCTGTATGACAGTCTCTCGATCCATCGATGTCTCTACAAATGACCCAGTTTCATTCCTTTTAATGGCCGAGTAATATTCCATTTTATATATGTACCACATCTTTATCCATTCATCTGTCTGTGGGCATTTAGGTTGCTTCCATTACCTGGCTATTGTAAATAGTGCTGCAACGAACATTGTGGTGAATGTGCCTTTTTGAAATACGGTTTTCTCTGGGTATATGCCCAGAAGTGGGATTGCTGGATCAGATGGAAATTCTATTTCTAATTTTTTTAAGGAAACTCCATACTGTTCTCCATAGTGACGGTATCAATTTACATTCCCACCAATAGTGGAAGAGGGCTCCTTTTGTCCACACCCTCCCCAGAATTGGTTGTTTGTAGATTTTCTGATGATGCCGATTCTAACAGGTGTGAGGTGATACCTCATTGTAGTTTTGATTTGCATTTCTCTAATAATTAGTGCTGTTGAGCAGCTTTTCATGTGCGTCTTGGCCATCTCTGTGTCTCCTTTGAAGAAACGTCTCTTTAGATCTTCTGCCCATTTTTTTGGGGTTGTTTGTTTTTTTAATATTAAGCTGCATGAGCTGTTTATATAGATTGGAGATTAAACCTCTGTCCATTGATTCGTTTGCAACGATTTTCCCCCATTCTGAGGGATGCCTTTTTCCATTCCCGTGTTTTTTAACAAAAAAGGAAAGAAAGGAAAAGAAGCAGAACACTAATGTGCATAAAATATGCCTTTTGAAACGGTCGTTTTGAAATATGGACGTCCTTTGAATTTTTTGGTTGATATGTGACCCCAGGATTTGTTTTCAGGGCAGGTGTCATTTACAGGCCTGCAATGATTTTGAATATCAACTGACCATTAGCGTTGGGATTAAAGCTGCTGTTGTGTGAAACGGCCACAAGGTGGCAGCAGTTCACCCTTACCAAATCTGGTTACTAGGGCAAGAGAGCCTCAGTGGAAGTGGTGTTCTAGATTGGAGTTTAGAATGGAATGTGCCAGGAGAAAGCCCCTCACGTTTGTCTCACTACTTCTTGTTCGTGTTTTTAATTTAATTTTTTATTTCTTATTACAGCAAGTTTGATTACAATGTTTGGCTTGTTGTAGATGTGGAAGATGTGGTTCTTTTACACGTATACAGATGTCTGTTCTTCCTGGGATCCTTTTCCCATGTACGTTATGACAGAATGTTGAGTAGTCCTCTCTTGGTATTCTGTAGGTCTTTGGTGATTATATATGTCACCTGTGTTTGTATATGTCTGTTAACCCCGATATCGTAATGAAACCAATCCTCACACCTTTCCATTGGTGAACCATAAGTTTGTTTAATGAATCTGTGATTGCCCTTCTCCGTGGAAATATCTGCCCTGGTATCCATTTTTAGGTAACACCTATAAGTGATATGATATGATATGTGTCTTTCACTTTCTGACTTACTACAAGTCACGTGATTACTTCTAGACTCATCTACGGTGCTGCAAATGGCATTGTGTCCTTTTTTCCCTTGGCGTCTCTTCTGCCTTAGCGGGGTCCATTTTCAACAATGTGATTCCCTGAGGGTTGTGGATTAGCTGACCTGGGCAGCCTTACCCTGACGGCCCGCCCTCCCCAGGTCTGCCTCGTTGAGGTCAATATAAACAGCGCTCCAGGCAGCAATAGCCCCTGAAGCTGTGCCTGACTCCATATTGTCTGCCCCGTCAGCAGTCTCGGGGCTGTGCTGGTGGGAGGGAGTGAGGGGCCACAGCTTTGTGGGTGGCCCGGTGTGAGTGGGGTTCTGCTGGCCTTTCTGCAGGAGTTTCCAGGCTGCCGCCTGTAAAGAAGAGGTTGTGTCACCCATACCTTCTGCTGGAATTTCTCTCCGGACAGAGGTGAGGAAGGAAAAAAGCAGTGGGGGCCGGGACAGGAGGGGTATCTCAGGCAGGGCAATGGAAAGCTTCTGGAAGAGCGCCCGGTGCCAGGACCACACTGGCTGGCCTACAGGCACCAAGTTGGCCTGCGTGCTGTCACTGGTGTGGCTCCACGGTCCTTCCTCTAGGCTTTCAAGCCCTTGTACATATTCAGGTGTTTTACCTGGAAAGGGTGGGAACAGTTCAGCAGCAGCTGGCCTGGGGCTCAGCTCACGTTTACTCACAGATGCCTCGGCACGGTCCCCCAGCTTTGCAATGAGGACGCTCCTTGCGTGGGGGGTGGGTTGCTGGCTGTATGGGAGATGGTTCCCCACCTCTGACCAATTTCAGAATTGTTTACCGCTGGAGCAAGTGACCTGATAGGGTTTTTCCTCTGTATAACTCGTGGGTTCAGTTTTTTTTCTTTTATGGTTCAAGTTAGATTTTATTCCTCTTTTATGTATTTATAGATATAAGCATGGAAATAATTCATTCGTATAAATACATCTGTGTGACGGGAAGAACTTTTTTCTGTTTTATTTTTAAATTTTATTTTTTTAAATTTTGAAATTTAATTTTATTTATTTTTTTATACAGCACGTTATTATTAGTTATGTATTTTATGCATATACATGTATACAGGTCAATCCCAAACTCCCAACTCATCCCACCACCACCACCCCATGGCTTCCCACACTTGGTGTCCATACGTTTGTTCTCTACCTCTGTGTCTCTATTTCTTCCCTGCAAACCAGTTCATCTGTACCATTTTTAGGCTCCACATATATGCATTAATATACAATATTTGTTTTCCTCTTTCTGACTTACTTCTTTCTGTATGACAGTCTCTCGATCCATCGATGTCTCTACAAATGACCCAGTTTCATTCCTTTTTATGGCCGAGTAATATTCCATTTTATATATGTACCACATCTGTATCCATTCATCTTTCTGTGGGCATTTAGGTTGCTTCCATTACCTGTCTATTGTAAATAGTGCTGCAACGAACATTGTGGTGAATGTGCCTTTTTGAAATACGGTTTTCTCTGGGTATATGCCCAGAAGTGGGATTGCTGGATCAGATGGTAATTCTATTTCTAGTTTTTTTAAGGAAACTCCATACTGTTCTCCATAGTGACTGTATCAATTTACATTCCCACCAATAGTGGAAGAGGGCTCCTTTTGTCCACACCCTCCCCAGAATTGGTTGTTTGTAGATTTTCTGATGATGCCGATTCTAACAGGTGTGAGGTGATACCTCATTGTAGTTTTGATTTGCATTTCTCTAATAATTAGTGCTGTTGAGCAGCTTTTCATGTGCGTCTTGGCCATCTCTGTGTCTCCTTTGAAGAAACGTCTCTTTAGATCTTCTGCCCATTTGTTTTGGGTTGTTTGTTTTTTTAATATTAAGCTGCATGAGCTGTTTATATAGATTGGAGATTAAACCTCTGTCCATTGATTCGTTTGCAACGATTTTCACCCATTCTGAGGGATGCCTTTTTCCATTCCCGTGGTTTTTAACATAAAAGGAAAGAAAGGAAAAGAAGCAGAACACTAATGTGCGTAAAATATGCCTTTTGAAACGGTCGTTTTGAAATATGGACGTCCTTTGAATTTTTTGGTCGATATGTGACCCCAGGATTTCTTTTCAGGGCAGGTGTCATTTACAGGCCTGCAATGATTTTGAATATCAACTGACCATTAGCGTTGGGATTAAAGCTGCTGTTGTGTGAAACGGCCACAAGGTGGCAGCAGTTCACCCTTACCAAATCTGGTTACTAGGGCAAGAGAGCCTCAGTGGAAGTGGTGTTCTAGATTGGAGTTTAGAATGGAATGTGCCAGGAGAAAGCCCCTCACGTTTGTCTCACTACTTCTTGTTCGTGTTTTTAATTTAATTTTTTATTTCTTATTACAGCAAGTTTGATTACAATGTTTGGCTTGTTGTAGATGTGGAAGATGTGGTTCTTTTACACGTATACAGATGTCTGTTCTTCCTGGGATCCTTTTCCCATGTACGTTATGACAGAATGTTGAGTAGTCCTCTCTTGGTATTCTGTAGGTCTTTGGTGATTTTATATGTCACCTGTGTTTGTATATGTCTGTTAACCCCGATATCGTAATGAAACCAATCCTCACACCTTTCCATTGGTGAACCATAAGTTTGCTTAATGAATCTGTGATTGCCCTTCTCCGTGGAAATATCTGCCCTGGTATCCATTTTTAGGTAACACCTATAAGTGATATGATATGATATGTGTCTTTCACTTTCTGACTTACTACAAGTCATGTGATTACTTCTAGACTCATCTACGGTGCTGCAAATGGCATTGTGTCCTTTTTTCCCTTGGCGTCTCTTCTGCCTTAGCGGGGTCCATTTTCAACAATGTGATTCCCTGAGGGTTGTGGATTAGCTGACCTGGGCAGCCTTACCCTGACGGCCCGCCCTCCCCAGGTCTGCCTCGTTGAGGTCAATATAAACAGCGCTCCAGGCAGCAATAGCCCCTGAAGCTGTGCCTGACTCCATATTGTCTGCCCCGTCAGCAGTCTCGGGGCTGTGCTGGTGGGAGGGAGTGAGGGGCCACAGCTTTGTGGGTGGCCCGGTGTGAGTGGGGTTCTGCTGGCCTTTCTGCAGGAGTTTCCAGGCTGCCGCCTGTAAAGAAGAGGTTGTGTCACCCATACCTTCTGCTGGAATTTCTCTCCGGACAGAGGTGAGGAAGGAAAAAAGTAGTGGGGGCCGGGACAGGAGGGGAATCTCAGGCAGGGCAATGGAAAGCTTCTGGAAGAGCGCCCGGTGCCAGGACCACACTGGCTGGCCTGCAGGCACCAAGTTGGCCTGCGTGCTGTCACTGGTGTGGCTCCACTGTCCTTCCTCTAGGCTTTCAAGCCCTTGTACATATTCAGGTGTTTTACCTGGAAAGGGTGGGAACAGTTCAGCAGCAGCTGGCCTGGGGCTCAGCTCACGTTTACTCACAGATGCCTCGGCACGGTCCCCCAGCTTTGCAATGAGGACGCTCCTTGCGTGGGGGGTGGGTTGCTGGCTGTATGGGAGATGGTTCCCCACCTCTGACCAATTTCAGAATTGTTTACCACTGGAGCAAGTGCCCTGATAGGGTTATCCTCTGTATAACTCGTGGGTTCAGGTTTTTTTTTTTATGGTTCAAGTTAGATTTTATTCCTCTGTTATGTATTTATAGATATAAGCATGGAAATAATTCATTCCTATAAATACATCTGTGTGATGGGAAGATCTTTTTTCTGTTTTATTTTTAAATTTTATTTTTTAAAATTTTGAAATTTAATTTTATTTATTTTTTTATACAGCACGTTATTATTAGTTATGTATTTTATGCATATACATGTATACAGGTCAATCCCAAACTCCCAACTCATCCCACCACCACCACCCCATGGCTTCCCACACTTGGTGTCCATACGTTTGTTCTCTACCTCTGTGTCTCTATTTCTTCCCTGGAAACCAGTTCATCTGTACCATTTTTAGGCTCCACATATATGCATTAATATACAATATTTGTTTTCCTCTTTCTGACTTACTTCTTTCTGTATGACAGTCTCTCGATCCATCGATGTCTCTACAAATGACCCAGTTTCTTTCCTTTTAATGGCCGAGTAATATTCCATTTTATATATGTACCACATCTTTATCCATTCATCTGTCTGTGGGCATTTAGGTTGCTTCCATTACCTGGCTATTGTAAATAGTGCTGCAACGAACATTGTGGTGAATGTGCCTTTTTGAAATACGGTTTTCTCTGGGTATATGCCCAGAAGTGGGATTGCTGGATCAGATGGTAATTCTATTTCTAGTTTTTTTAAGGAAACTCCATACTGTTCTCCATAGTGACTGTATCAATTTACATTCCCACCAATAGTGGAAGAGGGCTCCTTTTGTCCACACCCTCCCCAGAATTGGTTGTTTGTAGATTTTCTGATGATGCCGATTCTAACAGGTGTGAGGTGATACCTCATTGTAGTTTTGATTTGCATTTCTCTAATAATTAGTGCTGTTGAGCAGCTTTTCATGTGCGTCTTGGCCATCTCTGTGTCTCCTTTGAAGAAACGTCTCTTTAGATCTTCTGCCCATTTTTTTGGGGTTGTTTGTTTTTTTAATATTAAGCTGCATGAGCTGTTTATATAGATTGGAGATTAAACCTCTGTCCATTGATTCGTTTGCAACGATTTTCCCCCATTCTGAGGGATGCCTTTTTCCATTCCCGTGTTTTTTAACAAAAAAGGAAAGAAAGGAAAAGAAGCAGAACACTAATGTGCGTAAAATATGCCTTTTGAAACGGTCGTTTTGAAATATGGACGTCCTTTGAATTTTTTGGTCGATATGTGACCCCAGGATTTGTTTTCAGGGCAGGTGTCATTTACAGGCCTGCAATGATTTTGAATATCAACTGACCATTAGCGTTGGGATTAAAGCTGCTGTTGTGTGAAACGGCCACAAGGTGGCAGCAGTTCACCCTTACCAAATCTGGTTACTAGGGCAAGAGAGCCTCAGTGGAAGTGGTGTTCTAGATTGGAGTTTAGAATGGAATGTGCCAGGAGAAAGCCCCTCACGTTTGTCTCACTACTTCTTGTTCGTGTTTTTAATTTAATTTTTTATTTCTTATTACAGCAAGTTTGATTACAATGTTTGGCTTGTTGTAGATGTGGAAGATGTGGTTCTTTTACACGTATACAGATGTCTGTTCTTCCTGGGATCCTTTTCCCATGTACGTTATGACAGAATGTTGAGTAGTCCTCTCTTGGTATTCTGTAGGTCTTTGGTGATTATATATGTCACCTGTGTTTGTATATGTCTGTTAACCCCGATATCGTAATGAAACCAATCCTCACACCTTTCCATTGGTGAACCATAAGTTTGTTTAATGAATCTGTGATTGCCCTTCTCTGTGGAAATATCTGCCCTGGTATCCATTTTTAGGTAACACCTATAAGTGATATGATATGATATGTGTCTTTCACTTTCTGACTTACTACAAGTCACGTGATTACTTCTAGACTCATCTACGGTGCTGCAAATGGCATTGTGTCCTTTTTTCCCTTGGCGTCTCTTCTGCCTTAGCGGGGTCCATTTTCAACAATGTGATTCCCTGAGGGTTGTGGATTAGCTGACCTGGGCAGCCTTACCCTGACGGCCCGCCCTCCCCAGGTCTGCCTCGTTGAGGTCAATATAAACAGCGCTCCAGGCAGCAATAGCCCCTGAAGCTGTGCCTGACTCCATATTGTCTGCCCCGTCAGCAGTCTCGGGGCTGTGCTGGTGGGAGGGAGTGAGGGGCCACAGCTTTGTGGGTGGCCCGGTGTGAGTGGGGTTCTGCTGGCCTTTCTGCAGGAGTTGCCAGGCTGCCGCCTGTAAAGAAGAGGTTGTGTCACCCATACCTTCTGCTGGAATTTCTCTCCGGACAGAGGTGAGGAAGGAAAAAAGCAGTGGGGGCCGGGACAGGAGGGGTATCTCAGGCAGGGCAATGGAAAGCTTCTGGAAGAGCGCCCGGTGCCAGGACCACACTGGCTGGCCTGCAGGCACCAAGTTGGCCTGCGTGCTGTCACTGGTGTGGCTCCACGGTCCTTCCTCTAGGCTTTCAAGCCCTTGTACATATTCAGGTGTTTTACCTGGAAAGGGTGGGAACAGTTCAGCAGCAGCTGGCCTGGGGCTCAGCTCACGTTTACTCACAGATGCCTCGGCACGGTCCCCCAGCTTTGCAATGAGGACGCTCCTTGCGTGGGGGGTGGGTTGCTGGCTGTATGGGAGATGGTTCCCCACCTCTGACCAATTTCAGAATTGTTTACCACTGGAGCAAGTGCTCTGATAGGGTTTTCCTCTGTATAACTCGTGGGTTCAGGTTTTTTTTTTATGGTTCAAGTTAGATTTTATTCCTCTTTTATGTATTTATAGATATAAGCATGGAAATAATTCATTCCTATAAATACATCTGTGTGACAGGAAGAACTTTTTTCTGTTTTATTTTTAAATTTTATTTTTTAAAATTTTGAAATTTAATTTTATTTATTTTTTATACAGCACGTTATTATTAGTTATGTATTTTATGCATATACATGTATACAGGTCAATCCCAAACTCCCAACTCATCCCACCACCACCACCCCATGGCTTCCCACACTTGGTGTCCATACGTTTGTTCTCTACCTCTGTGTCTCTATTTCTTCCCTGCAAACCAGTTCATCTGTACCATTTTTAGGCTCCACATATATGCATTAATATACAATATTTGTTTTCCTCTTTCTGACTTACTTCTTTCTGTATGACAGTCTCTCGATCCATCGATGTCTCTACAAATGACCCAGTTTCATTCCTTTTAATGGCCGAGTAATATTCCATTTTATATATGTACCACATCTTTATCCATTCATCTGTCTGTGGGCATTTAGGTTGCTTCCATTACCTGGCTATTGTAAATAGTGCTGCAACGAACATTGTGGTGAATGTGCCTTTTTGAAATACGGTTTTCTCTGGGTATATGCCCAGAAGTGGGATTGCTGGATCAGATGGAAATTCTATTTCTAATTTTTTTAAGGAAACTCCATACTGTTCTCCATAGTGACGGTATCAATTTACATTCCCACCAATAGTGGAAGAGGGCTCCTTTTGTCCACACCCTCCCCAGAATTGGTTGTCTGTAGATTTTCTGATGATGCCGATTCTAACAGGTGTGAGGTGATACCTCATTGTAGTTTTGATTTGCATTTCTCTAATAATTAGTGCTGTTGAGCAGCTTTTCATGTGTGTCTTGGCCATCTCTGTGTCTCCTTTGAAGAAACGTCTCTTTAGATCTTCTGCCCATTTTTTTGGGGTTGTTTGTTTTTTTAATATTAAGCTGCATGAGCTGTTTATATAGATTGGAGATTAAACCTCTGTCCATTGATTCGTTTGCAACGATTTTCCCCCATTCTGAGGGATGCCTTTTTCCATTCCCGTGTTTTTTAACAAAAAAGGAAAGAAAGGAAAAGAAGCAGAACACTAATGTGCGTAAAATATGCCTTTTGAAACGGTCGTTTTGAAATATGGACGTCCTTTGAATTTTTTGGTCGATATGTGACCCCAGGATTTGTTTTCAGGGCAGGTGTCATTTACAGGCCTGCAATGATTTTGAATATCAACTGACCATTAGCGTTGGGATTAAAGCTGCTGTTGTGTGAAACGGCCACAAGGTGGCAGCAGTTCACCCTTACCAAATCTGGTTACTAGGGCAAGAGAACCTCAGTGGAAGTGGTGTTCTAGATTGGAGTTTAGAATGGAATGTGCCAGGAGAAAGCCCCTCACGTTTGTCTCACTACTTCTTGTTCGTGTTTTTAATTTAATTTTTTATTTCTTATTACAGCAAGTTTGATTACAATGTTTGGCTTGTTGTAGATGTGGAAGATGTGGTTCTTTTACACGTATACAGATGTCTGTTCTTCCTGGGATCCTTTTCCCATGTACGTTATGACAGAATGTTGAGTAGTCCTCTCTTGGTATTCTGTAGGTCTTTGGTGATTATATATGTCACCTGTGTTTGTATATGTCTGTTAACCCCGATATCGTAATGAAACCAATCCTCACACCTTTCCATTGGTGAACCATAAGTTTGTTTAATGAATCTGTGATTGCCCTTCTCCGTGGAAATATCTGCCCTGGTATCCATTTTTAGGTAACACCTATAAGTGATATGATATGATATGTGTCTTTCACTTTCTGACTTACTACAAGTCACGTGATTACTTCTAGACTCATCTACGGTGCTGCAAATGGCATTGTGTCCTTTTTTCCCTTGGCGTCTCTTCTGCCTTAGCGGGGTCCATTTTCAACAATGTGATTCCCTGAGGGTTGTGGATTAGCTGACCTGGGCAGCCTTACCCTGACGGCCCGCCCTCCCCAGGTCTGCCTCGTTGAGGTCAATATAAACAGCGCTCCAGGCAGCAATAGCCCCTGAAGCTGTGCCTGACTCCATATTGTCTGCCCCATCAGCAGTCTCGGGGCTGTGCTGGTGGGAGGGAGTGAGGGGCCACAGCTTTGTGGGTGGCCCGGTGTGAGTGGGGTTCTGCTGGCCTTTCTGCAGGAGTTGCCAGGCTGCCGCCTGTAAAGAAGAGGTTGTGTCACCCATACCTTCTGCTGGAATTTCTCTCCAGACAGAGGTGAGGAAGGAAAAAAAGCAGTGGGGGCCGGGACAGGAGGGGTATCTCAGGCAGGGCAATGGAAAGCTTCTGGAAGAGTGCCCGGTGCCAGGACCACACTTGCTGGCCTGCAGGCACCAAGTTGGCCTGCGTGCTGTCACTGGTGTGGATCCACGGTCCTTCCTCTAGGCTTTCAAGCCCTTGTACATATTCAGGTGTTTTACCTGGAAAGGGTGGGAACAGTTCAGCAGCAGCTGGCCTGGGGCTCAGCTCACGTTTACTCACAGATGCCTCGGCACGGTCCCCCAGCTTTGCAATGAGGACGCTCCTTGCGTGGGGTGTGGGTTGCTGGCTGTATGGGAGATGGTTCCCCACCTCTGACCAATTTCAGAATTGTTTACCACTGGAGCAAGTGCCCTGATAGGGTTATCCTCTGTATAACTCGTGTGTTCAGGTTTTTTTTTTTATGGTTCCAGTTAGATTTTATTCCTCTTTTATGTATTTATAGATATAAGCATGGAAATAATTCATTCCTATAAATACATCTGTGTGACGGGAAGAACTTTTTTCTGTTTTATTTTTAAATTTTATTTTTTAAAATTTTGAAATTTAATTTTATTTATTTTTTTTATACAGCACGTTATTATTAGTTATGTATTTTATGCATATACATGTATACAGGTCAATCCCAAACTCCCAACTCATCCCACCACCACCACCCCATGGCTTCCCACACTTGGTGTCCATACGTTTGTTCTCTACCTCTGTGTCTCTATTTCTTCCCTGCAAACCAGTTCATCTGTACCATTTTTAGGCTCCACATATATGCATTAATATACAATATTTGTTTTCCTCTTTCTGACTTACTTCTTTCTGTATGACAGTCTCTCGATCCATCGATGTCTCTACAAATGAGCCAGTTTCATTCCTTTTCATGGCCGAGTAATATTCCATTTTATATATGTACCACATCTTTATCCATTCATCTGTCTGTGGGCATTTAGGTTGCTTCCATTACCTGGCTATTGTAAATAGTGCTGCAACGAACATTGTGGTGAATGTGCCTTTTTGAAATACGGTTTTCTCTGGGTATATGCCCAGAAGTGGGATTGCTGGATCAGATGGAAATTCTATTTCTAATTTTTTTAAGGAAACTCCATACTGTTCTCCATAGTGACTGTATCAATTTACATTCCCACCAATAGTGGAAGAGGGCTCCTTTTGTCCACACCCTCCCCAGAATTGGTTGTCTGTAGATTTTCTGATGATGCCGATTCTAACAGGTGTGAGGTGATACCTCATTGTAGTTTTGATTTGCATTTCTCTAATAATTAGTGCTGTTGAGCAGCTTTTCATGTGCGTCTTGGCCATCTCTGGTCTCCTTTGAAGAAACGTCTCTTTAGATCTTCTGCCCATTTGTTTTGGGTTGTTTGTTTTTTTAATATTAAGCTGCATGAGCTGTTTATATAGATTGGAGATTAAACCTCTGTCCATTGATTCGTTTGCAACGATTTTCCCCCATTCTGAGGGATGCCTTTTTCCATTCCCGTGTTTTTTAACAAAAAAGGAAAGAAAGGAAAAGAAGCAGAACACTAATGTGCGTAAAATATGCCTTTTGAAACGGTCGTTTTGAAATATGGACGTCCTTTGAAATTTTTGGTCGATATGTGACCCCAGGATTTGTTTTCAGGGCAGGTGTCATTTACAGGCCTGCAATGATTTTGAATATCAACTGACCATTAGCGTTGGGATTAAAGCTGCTGTTGTGTGAAACGGCCACAAGGTGGCAGCAGTTCACCCTTACCAAATCTGGTTACTAGGGCAAGAGAGCCTCAGTGGAAGTGGTGTTCTAGATTGGAGTTTAGAATGGAATGTGCCAGGAGAAAGCCCCTCACGTTTGTCTCACTACTTCTTGTTCGTGTTTTTAATTTAATTTTTTATTTCATATTACAGCAAGTTTGATTACAATGTTT
This sequence comes from Mesoplodon mirus, assembly GCF_964341445.2. Taxonomy (NCBI): domain Eukaryota; kingdom Metazoa; phylum Chordata; class Mammalia; order Artiodactyla; family Ziphiidae; genus Mesoplodon; species Mesoplodon mirus. Next base: position 1,426,116 of record NW_028295764.1, on the reverse strand, counting down.
GGCTTGTTGTAGATGTGGAAGATGTGGTTCTTTTACACGTATACAGATGTCTGTTCTTCCTGGGATCCTTTTCCCATGTACGTTATGACAGAATGTTGAGTAGTCCTCTCTTGGTATTCTGTAGGTCTTTGGTGATTATATATGTCACCTGTGTTTGTATATGTCTGTTAACCCCGATATCGTAATGAAACCAATCCTCACACCTTTCCATTGGTGAACCATAAGTTTGTTTAATGAATCTGTGATTGCCCTTCTCCGTGGAAATATCTGCCCTGGTATCCATTTTTAGGTAACACCTATAAGTGATATGATATGATATGTGTCTTTCACTTTCTGACTTACTACAAGTCACGTGATTACTTCTAGACTCATCTACGGTGCTGCAAATGGCATTGTGTCCTTTTTTCCCTTGGCGTCTCTTCTGCCTTAGCGGGGTCCATTTTCAACAATGTGATTCCCTGAGGGTTGTGGATTAGCTGACCTGGGCAGCCTTACCCTGACGGCCCGCCCTCCCCAGGTCTGCCTCGTTGAGGTCAATATAAACAGCGCTCCAGGCAGCAATAGCCCCTGAAGCTGTGCCTGACTCCATATTGTCTGCCCCGTCAGCAGTCTCGGGGCTGTGCTGGTGGGAGGGAGTGAGGGGCCACAGCTTTGTGGGTGGCCCGGTGTGAGTGGGGTTCTGCTGGCTTTTCTGCAGGAGTTGCCAGGCTGCCGCCTGTAAAGAAGAGGTTGTGTCACCCATACCTTCTGCTGGAATTTCTCTCCGGACAGAGGTGAGGAAGGAAAAAAGTAGTGGGGGCCGGGACAGGAGGGGAATCTCAGGAAGGGCAATGGAAAGCTTCTGGAAAAGCGCCCGGGGCCAGGACCACACTGGCTGGCCTGCAGGCACCAAGTTGGCCTGCGTGCTGTCACTGGTGTGGCTCCACGGTCCTTCCTCTAGGCTTTCAAGCCCTTGTACATATTCAGGTGTTTTACCTGGAAAGGGTGGGAACAGTTCAGCAGCAGCTGGCCTGGGGCTCAGCTCACGTTTACTCACAGATGCCTCGGCATGGTCCCCCAGCTTTGCAATGAGGACGCTCCTTGCGTGGGGTGTGGGTTGCTGGCTGTATGGGAGAGGGTTCCCCACCTCTGACCAATTTCAGAATTGTTTACCACTGGAGCAAGTGCCCTGATAGCGTTATCCTCTGTATAACTCGTGGGTTCAGGTTTTTTTTTTATGGTTCAAGTTAGATTTTATTCCTCTTTTATGTATTTATAGATTTAAGCATGGAAATAATTCATTCCTATAAATACATCTGTGTGACGGGAAGAACTTTTTTCTGTTTTATTTTTAAATTTTATTTTTTAAAATTTTGAAATTTAATTTTATTTATTTTTTTATACAGCACGTTATTATTAGTTATGTATTTTATGCATATACATGTATACAGGTCAATCCCAAACTCCCAACTCATCCCACCACCACCACCCCATGGCTTCCCACACTTGGTGTCCATACGTTTGTTCTCTACCTCTGTGTCTCTATTTCTTCCCTGCAAACCAGTTCATCTGTACCATTTTTAGGCTCCACGTATATGCATTAATATACAATATTTGTTTTCCTCTTTCTGACTTACTTCTTTCTGTATGACAGTCTCTCGATCCATCGATGTCTCTACAAATGACCCAGTTTCATTCCTTTTAATGGCCGAGTAATATTCCATTTTATATATGTACCACATCTTTATCCATTCATCTGTCTGTGGGCATTTAGGTTGCTTCCATTACCTGGCTATTGTAAATAGTGCTGCAACGAATATTGTGGTGAATGTGCCTTTTTGAAATACGGTTTTCTCTGGGTATATGCCCAGAAGTGGGATTGCTGGATCAGATGGAAATTCTATTTCTAATTTTTTTAAGGAAACTCCATACTGTTCTCCATAGTGACTGTATCAATTTACATTCCCACCAATAGTGGAAGAGGGCTCCTTTTGTCCACACCCTCCCCAGAATTGGTTGTTTGTAGATTTTCTGATGATGCCGATTCTAACAGGTGTGAGGTGATACCTCATTGTAGTTTTGATTTGCATTTCTCTAATAATTAGTGCTGTTGAGCAGCTTTTCATGTGCGTCTTGGCCATCTCTGTGTCTCCTTTGAAGAAACGTCTCTTTAGATCTTCTGCCCATTTTTTTGGGGTTGTTTGTTTTTTTTAATATTAAGCTGCATGAGCTGTTTATATAGATTGGAGATTAAACCTCTGTCCATTGATTCGTTTGCAACGATTTTCCCCCATTCTGAGGGATGCCTTTTTCCATTCCCGTGTTTTTTAACAAAAAAGGAAAGAAAGGAAAAGAAGCAGAACACTAATGTGCGTAAAATATGCCTTTTGAAACGGTCGTTTTGAAATATGGACGTCCTTTGAATTTTTTGGTCGATATGTGACCCCAGGATTTGTTTTCAGGGCAGGTGTCATTTACAGGCCTGCAATGATTTTGAATATCAACTGACCATTAGCGTTGGGATTAAAGCTGCTGTTGTGTGAAACGGCCACAAGGTGGCAGCAGTTCACCCTTACCAAATCTGGTTACTAGGGCAAGAGAACCTCAGTGGAAGTGGTGTTCTAGATTGGAGTTTAGAATGGAATGTGCCAGGAGAAAGCCCCTCACGTTTGTCTCACTACTTCTTGTTCGTGTTTTTAATTTAATTTTTTATTTCTTATTACAGCAAGTTTGATTACAATGTTTGGCTTGTTGTAGATGTGGAAGATGTGGTTCTTTTACACGTATACAGATGTCTGTTCTTCCTGGGATCCTTTTCCCATGTACGTTATGACAGAATGTTGAGTAGTCCTCTCTTGGTATTCTGTAGGTCTTTGGTGATTATATATGTCACCTGTGTTTGTATATGTCTGTTAACCCCGATATCGTAATGAAACGAATCCTCACACCTTTCCATTGGTGAACCATAAGTTTGTTTAATGAATCTGTGATTGCCCTTCTCCGTGGAAATATCTGCCCTGGTATCCATTTTTAGGTAACACCTATAAGTGATATGATATGATATGTGTCTTTCACTTTCTGACTTACTACAAGTCACGTGATTACTTCTAGACTCATCTACGGTGCTGCAAATGGCATTGTGTCCTTTTTTCCCTTGGCGTCTCTTCTGCCTTAGCGGGGTCCATTTTCAACAATGTGATTCCCTGAGGGTTGTGGATTAGCTGACCTGGGCAGCCTTACCCTGACGGCCCGCCCTCCCCAGGTCTGCCTCGTTGAGGTCAATATAAACAGCGCTCCAGGCAGCAATAGCCCCTGAAGCTGTGCCTGACTCCATATTGTCTGCCCCGTCAGCAGTCTCGGGGCTGTGCTGGTGGGAGGGAGTGAGGGGCCACAGCTTTGTGGGTGGCCCGGTGTGAGTGGGGTTCTGCTGGCCTTTCTGCAGGAGTTTCCAGGCTGCCGCCTGTAAAGAAGAGGTTGTGTCACCCATACCTTCTGCTGGAATTTCTCTCCGGACAGAGGTGAGGAAGGAAAAAAGTAGTGGGGGCCGGGACAGGAGGGGAATCACAGGAAGGGCAATGGAAAGCTTCTGGAAGAGCGCCTGGGGCCAGGACCACACTGGCTGGCCTGCAGGCACCAAGTTGGCCTGCGTGCTGTCACTGGTGTGGCTCCACTGTCCTTCCTCTAGGCTTTCAAGCCCTTGTACATATTCAGGTGTTTTACCTGGAAAGGGTGGGAACAGTTCAGCAGCAGCTGGCCTGGGGCTCAGCTCACGTTTACTCACAGATGCCTCGGCACGGTCCCCCAGCTTTGCAATGAGGACGCTCCTTGCGTGGGGTGTGGGTTGCTGGCTGTATGGGAGATGGTTCCCCACCTCTGACCAATTTCAGAATTGTTTACCACTGGAGCAAGTGCCCTGATAGGGTTATCCTCTGTATAACTCGTGTGTTCAGGTTTTTTTTTTATGGTTCCAGTTAGATTTTATTCCTCTTTTATGTATTTATAGATATAAGCATGGAAATAATTCATTCCTATAAATACATCTGTGTGACGGGAAGAACTTTTTTCTCTTTTATTTTTAAATTTTATTTTTTAAAATTTTGAAATTTAATTTTATTTATTTTTTTTATACAGCACGTTATTATTAGTTATGTATTTTATGCATATACATGTATACAGGTCAATCCCAAACTCCCAACTCATCCCACCACCACCACCCCATGGCTTCCCACACTTGGTGTCCATAAGTTTGTTCTCTACCTCTGTGTCTCTATTTCTTCCCTGCAAACCAGTTCATCTGTACCATTTTTAGGCTCCACATATATGCATTAATATACAATATTTGTTTTCCTCTTTCTGACTTACTTCTTTCTGTATGACAGTCTCTCGATCCATCGATGTCTCTACAAATGACCCAGTTTCATTCCTTTTAATGGCCGAGTAATATTCCATTTTATATATGTACCACATCTTTATCCATTCATCTGTCTGTGGGCATTTAGGTTGCTTCCATTACCTGGCTATTGTAAATAGTGCTGCAACGAACATTGTGGTGAATGTGCCTTTTTGAAATACGGTTTTCTCTGGGTATATGCCCAGAAGTGGGATTGCTGGATCAGATGGAAATTCTATTTCTAATTTTTTTAAGGAAACTCCATACTGTTCTCCATAGTGACTGTATCAATTTACATTCCCACCAATAGTGGAAGAGGGCTCCTTTTGTCCACACCCTCCCCAGAATTGGTTGTTTGTAGATTTTCTGATGATGCCGATTCTAACAGGTGTGAGGTGATACCTCATTGTAGTTTTGATTTGCATTTCTCTAATAATTAGTGCTGTTGAGCAGCTTTTCATGTGCGTCTTGGCCATCTCTGTGTCTCCTTTGAAGAAACGTCTCTTTAGATCTTCTGCCCATTTTTTTGGGGTTGTTTGTTTTTTTAATATTAAGCTGCATGAGCTGTTTATATAGATTGGAGATTAAACCTCTGTCCATTGATTCGTTTGCAACGATTTTCCCCCATTCTGAGGGATGCCTTTTTCCATTCCCGTGTTTTTTAACAAAAAAGGAAAGAAAGGAAAAGAAGCAGAACACTAATGTGCGTAAAATATGCCTTTTGAAACGGTCGTTTTGAAATATGGACGTCCTTTGAATTTTTTGGTCGATATGTGACCCCAGGATTTGTTTTCAGGGCAGGTGTCATTTACAGGCCTGCAATGATTTTGAATATAAACTGACCATTAGCGTTGGGATTAAAGCTGCTGTTGTGTGAAACGGCCACAAGGTGGCAGCAGTTCACCCTTACCAAATCTGGTTACTAGGGCAAGAGAACCTCAGTGGAAGTGGTGTTCTAGATTGGAGTTTAGAATGGAATGTGCCAGGAGAAAGCCCCTCACGTTTGTCTCACTACTTCTTGTTCGTGTTTTTAATTTAATTTTTTATTTCTTATTACAGCAAGTTTGATTACAATGTTTGGCTTGTTGTAGATGTGGAAGATGTGGTTCTTTTACACGTATACAGATGTCTGTTCTTCCTGGGATCCTTTTCCCATGTACGTTATGACAGAATGTTGAGTAGTCCTCTCTTGGTATTCTGTAGGTCTTTGGTGATTATATATGTCACCTGTGTTTGTATATGTCTGTTAACCCCGATATCGTAATGAAACCAATCCTCACACCTTTCCATTGGTGAACCATAAGTTTGTTTAATGAATCTGTGATTGCCCTTCTCCGTGGAAATATCTGCCCTGGTATCCATTTTTAGGTAACACCTATAAGTGATATGATATGATATGTGTCTTTCACTTTCTGACTTACTACAAGTCACGTGATGACTTCTAGACTCATCTACGGTGCTGCAAATGGCATTGTGTCCTTTTTTCCCTTGGCTTCTCTTCTGCCTTAGCGGGGTCCATTTTCAACAATGTGATTCCCTGAGGGTTGTGGATTAGCTGACCTGGGCAGCCTTACCCTGACGGCCCGCCCTCCCCAGGTCTGCCTCGTTGAGGTCAATATAAACAGCGCTCCAGGCAGCAATAGCCCCTGAAGCTGTGCCTGACTCCATATTGTCTGCCCCATCAGCAGTCTCGGGGCTGTGCTGGTGGGAGGGAGTGAGGGGCCACAGCTTTGTGGGTGGCCCGGTGTGAGTGGGGTTCTGCTGGCCTTTCTGCAGGAGTTGCCAGGCTGCCGCCTGTAAAGAAGAGGTTGTGTCACCCATACCTTCTGCTGGAATTTCTCTCCGGACAGAGGTGAGGAAGGAAAAAAAGCAGTGGGGGCCGGGACAGGAGGGGTATCTCAGGCAGGGCAATGGAAAGCTTCTGGAAGAGTGCCCGGTGCCAGGACCACACTGGCTGGCCTGCAGGCACCAAGTTGGCCTGCGTGCTGTCACTGGTGTGGATCCACGGTCCTTCCTCTAGGCTTTCAAGCCCTTGTACATATTCAGGTGTTTTACCTGGAAAGGGTGGGAACAGTTCAGCAGCAGCTGGCCTGGGGCTCAGCTCACGTTTACTCACAGATGCCTCGGCACGGTCCCCCAGCTTTGCAATGAGGACGCTCCTTGCGTGGGGTGTGGGTTGCTGGCTGTATGGGAGATGGTTCCCCACCTCTGACCAATTTCAGAATTGTTTACCACTGGAGCAAGTGCCCTGATAGGGTTATCCTCTGTATAACTCGTGGGTTCAGGTTTTTTTTTTTTTATGGTTCAAGTTAGATTTTATTCCTCTTTTATGTATTTATAGATATAAGCATGGAAATAATTCATTCCTATAAATACATCTGTGTGACGGGAAGAACTTTTTTCTGTTTTATTTTTAAATTTTATTTTTTAAAATTTTGAAATTTAATTTTATTTATTTTTTTTATACAGCACGTTATTATTAGTTATGTATTTTATGCATATACATGTATACAGGTCAATCCCAAACTCCCAACTCATCCCACCACCACCACCCCATGGCTTCCCACACTTGGTGTCCATACGTTTGTTCTCTACCTCTGTGTCTCTATTTCTGCCCTGCAAACCAGTTCATCTGTACCATTTTTAGGCTCCACATATATGCATTAATATACAATATTTGTTTTCCTCTTTCTGACTTACTTCTTTCTGTATGACAGTCTCTCGATCCATCGATGTCTCTACAAATGACCCAGTTTCATTCCTTTTAATGGCCGAGTAATATTCCATTTTATATATGTACCACATCTTTATCCATTCATCTGTCTGTGGGCATTTAGGTTGCTTCCATTACCTGGGTATTGTAAATAGTGCTGCAACGAACATTGTGGTGAATGTGCCTTTTTGAAATACGGTTTTCTCTGGGTATATGCCCAGAAGTGGGATTGCTGGATCAGATGGAAATTCTATTTCTAATTTTTTTAAGGAAACTCCATACTGTTCTCCATAGTGACTGTATCAATTTACATTCCCACCAATAGTGGAAGAGGGCTCCTTTTGTCCACACCCTCCCCAGAATTGGTTGTCTGTAGATTTTCTGATGATGCCGATTCTAACAGGTGTGAGGTGATACCTCATTGTAGTTTTGATTTGCATTTCTCTAATAATTAGTGCTGTTGAGCAGCTTTTCATGTGCGTCTTGGCCATCTCTGGTCTCCTTTGAAGAAACGTCTCTTTAGATCTTCTGCCCATTTGTTTTGGGTTGTTTGTTTTTTTAATATTAAGCTGCATGAGCTGTTTATATATATTGGAGATTAAACCTCTGTCCATTGATTCGTTTGCAACGATTTTCCCCCATTCTGAGGGATGCCTTTTTCCATTCCCGTGGTTTTTAACAAAAAAGGAAAGAAAGGAAAAGAAGCAGAACACTAATGTGCGTAAAATATGCCTTTTGAAACGGTCGTTTTGAAATATGGACGTCCTTTGAATTTTTTGGTCGATATGTGACCCCAGGATTTCTTTTCAGGGCAGGTGTCATTTACAGGCCTGCAATGATTTTGAATATCAACTGACCATTAGCGTTGGGATTAAAGCTGCTGTTGTGTGAAACGGCCACCAGGTGGCAGCAGTTCACCCTTACCAAATCTGGTTACTAGGGCAAGAGAGCCTCAGTGGAAGTGGTGTTCTAGATTGGAGTTTAGAATGGAATGTGCCAGGAGAAAGCCCCTCACGTTTGTCTCACTACTTCTTGTTCGTGTTTTTAATTTAATTTTTTATTTCATATTACAGCAAGTTTGATTACAATGTTTGGCTTGTTGTAGATGTGGAAGATGTGGTTCTTTTACACGTATACAGATGTCTGTTCTTCCTGGGATCCTTTTCCCATGTACGTTATGACAGAATGTTGAGTAGTCCTCTCTTGGTATTCTGTAGGTCTTTGGTGATTATATATGTCACCTGTGTTTGTATATGTCTGTTAACCCCGATATCGTAAGGAAACCAATCCTCACACCTTTCCATTGGTGAACCATAAGTTTGTTTAATGAATCTGTGATTGCCCTTCTCCGTGGAAATATCTGCCCTGGTATCCATTTTTAGGTAACACCTATAAGTGATATGATATGATATGTGTCTTTCACTTTCTGACTTACTACAAGTCACGTGATTACTTCTAGACTCATCTACGGTGCTGCAAATGGCATTGTGTCCTTTTTTCCCTTGGCGTCTCTTCTGCCTTAGCGGGGTCCATTTTCAACAATGTGATTCCCTGAGGGTTGTGGATTAGCTGACCTGGGCAGCCTTACCCTGACGGCCCGCCCTCCCCAGGTCTGCCTCGTTGAGGTCAATATAAACAGCGCTCCAGGCAGCAATAGCCCCTGAAGCTGTGCCTGACTCCATATTGTCTGCCCCGTCAGCAGTCTCGGGGCTGTGCTGGTGGGAGGGAGTGAGGGGCCACAGCTTTGTGGGTGGCCCGGTGTGAGTGGGGTTCTGCTGGCCTTTCTGCAGGAGTTGCCAGGCTGCCGCCTGTAAAGAAGAGGTTGTGTCACCCATACCTTCTGCTGGAATTTCTCTCCGGACAGAGGTGAGGAAGAAAAAAAGCAGTGGGGGCCGGGACAGGAGGGGTATCTCAGGCAGGGCAATGGAAAGCTTCTGGAAGAGCGCCCGGTGCCAGGACCACACTGGCTGGCCTGCAGGCACCAAGTTGGCCTGCGTGCTGTCACTGGTGTGGCTCCACGGTCCTTCCTCTAGGCATTCAAGCCCTTGTACATATTCAGGTGTTTTACCTGGAAAGGGTGGGAACAGTTCAGCAGCAGCTGGCCTGGGGCTCAGCTCACGTTTACTCACAGATGCCTCGGCACGGTCCCCCAGCTTTGCAATGAGGACGCTCCTTGCGTGGGGTGTGGGTTGCTGGCTGTATGGGAGATGGTTCCCCACCTCTGACCAATTTCAGAATTGTTTACCGCTGGAGCAAGTGACCTGATAGGGTTTTTCCTCTGTATAACTCGTGGGTTCAGTTTTTTTTCTTTTATGGTTCAAGTTAGATTTTATTCCTCTTTTATGTATTTATAGATATAAGCATGGAAATAATTCATTCGTATAAATACATCTGTGTGACGGGAAGAACTTTTTTCTGTTTTATTTTTAAATTTTATTTTTTTAAATTTTGAAATTTAATTTTATTTATTGTTTTATACAGCACGTTATTATTAGTTATGTATTTTATGCATATACATGTATACAGGTCAATCCCAAACTCCCAACTCATCCCACCACCACCACCCCATGGCTTCCCACACTTGGTGTCCATACGTTTGTTCTCTACCTCTGTGTCTCTATTTCTTCCCTGCAAACCAGTTCATCTGTACCATTTTTAGGCTCCACATATATGCATTAATATACAATATTTGTTTTCCTCTTTCTGACTTACTTCTTTCTGTATGACAGTCTCTCGATCCATCGATGTCTCTACAAATGACCCAGTTTCATTCCTTTTTATGGCCGAGTAATATTCCATTTTATATATGTACCACATCTGTATCCATTCATCTTTCTGTGGGCATTTAGGTTGCTTCCATTACCTGGCTATTGTAAATAGTGCTGCAGCGAACATTGTGGTGAATGTCCCTTTTTGAAATACGGTTTTCTCTGGGTATATGCCCAGAAGTGGGATTGCTGGATCAGATGGTAATTCTAATTTTTTTAAGGAAACTCCATACTGTTCTCCATAGTGACTGTATCAATTTACATTCCCACCAATAGTGGAAGAGTGCTCCTTTTGTCCACACCCTCCCCAGAATTGGTTGTCTGTAGATTTTCTGATGATGCCGATTCTAACAGGTGTGAGGTGATACCTCATTGTACTTTTGATTTGCATTTCTCTAATAATTAGTGCTGTTGAGCAGCTTTTCATGTGCGTCTTGGCCATCTCTGTGTCTCCTTTGAAGAAACGTCTCTTTAGATCTTCTGCCCATTTGTTTTGGGTTGTTTGTTTTTTTAATATTAAGCTGCATGAGCTGTTTATATAGATTGGAGATTAAACCTCTGTCCATTGATTCATTTGCAACGATTTTCACCCATTCTGAGGGATGCCTTTTTCCATTCCCGTGTATTTTAACAAAAAACGAAAGAAAGGAAAAGAAGCAGAACACTAATGTGCGTAAAATATGCCTTTTGAAACGGTCATTTTGAAATATGGACGTCCTTTGAATTTTTTGGTCGATATGTGACCCCAGGATTTGTTTTCAGGGCAGGTGTCATTTACAGGCCTGCAATGATTTTGAATATCAACTGACCATTAGCGTTGGGATTAAAGCTGCTGTTGTGTGAAACGGCCACCAGGTGGCAGCAGTTCACCCTTACCAAATCTGGTTACTAGGGCAAGAGAGCCTCAGTGGAAGTGGTGTTCTAGATTGGAGTTTAGAATGGAATGTGCCAGGAGAAAGCCCCTCACGTTTGTCTCACTACTTCTTGTTCGTGTTTTTAATTTAATTTTTTATTTCATATTACAGCAAGTTTGATTACAATGTTTGGCTTGTTGTAGATGTGGAAAATGTGGTTCTTTTACACGTATACAGATGTCTGTTCTTCCTGGGATCCTTTTCCCATGTACGTTATGACAGAATGTTGAGTAGTCCTCTCTTGGTATTCTGTAGGTCTTTGGTGATTATATATGTCACCTGTGTTTGTATATGTCTGTTAACCCCGATATCGTAATGAAACCAATCCTCACACCTTTCCATTGGTGAACCATAAGTTTGTTTAATGAATCTGTGATTGCCCTTCTCCGTGGAAATATCTGCCCTGGTATCCATTTTTAGGTAACACCTATAAGTGATATGATATGATATGTGTCTTTCACTTTCTGACTTACTACAAGTCACGTGATTACTTCTAGACTCATCTACGGTGCTGCAAATGGCATTGTGTCCTTTTTTCCCTTGGCGTCTCTTCTGCCTTAGCGGGGTCCATTTTCAACAATGTGATTCCCTGAGGGTTGTGGATTAGCTGACCTGGGCAGCCTTACCCTGACGGCCCGCCCTCCCCAGGTCTGCCTCGTTGAGGTCAATATAAACAGCGCTCCAGGCAGCAATAGCCCCTGAAGCTGTGCCTGACTCCATATTGTCTGCCCCGTCAGCAGTCTCGGGGCTGTGCTGGTGGGAGGGAGTGAGGGGCCACAGCTTTGTGGGTGGCCCGGTGTGAGTGGGGTTCTGCTGGCCTTTCTGCAGGAGTTGCCAGGCTGCCGCCTGTAAAGAAGAGGTTGTGTCACCCATACCTTCTGCTGGAATTTCTCTCCGGACAGAGGTGAGGAAGAAAAAAAGCAGTGGGGGCCAGGACAGGAGGGGTATCTCAGGCAGGGCAATGGAAAGCTTCTGGAAGAGCGCCCGGTGCCAGGACCACACTGGCTGGCCTGCAGGCACCAAGTTGGCCTGCGTGCTGTCACTGGTGTGGCTCCACGGTCCTTCCTCTAGGCATTCAAGCCCTTGTACATATTCAGGTGTTTTACCTGGAAAGGGTGGGAACAGTTCAGCAGCAGCTGGCCTGGGGCTCAGCTCACGTTTACTCACAGATGCCTCGGCACGGTCCCCCAGCTTTGCAATGAGGACGCTCCTTGCGTGTGGGGTGGGTTGCTGGCTGTATGGGAGATGGTTCCCCACCTCTGACCAATTTCAGAATTGTTTACCGCTGGAGCAAGTGCCCTGATAGGGTTTTTCCTCTGTATAACTCGTGGGTTCAGTTTTTTTTCTTTTATGGTTCAAGTTAGATTTTATTCCTCTTTTATGTATTTATAGATATAAGCATGGAAATAATTCATTCGTATAAATACATCTGTGTGACGGGAAGAACTTTTTTCTGTTTTATTTTTAAATTTTATTTTTTTAAATTTTGAAATTTAATTTTATTTATTTTTTTATACAGCACGTTATTATTAGTTATGTATTTTATGCATATACATGTATACAGGTCAATCCCAAACTCCCAACTCATCCCACCACCACCACCCCATGGCTTCCCACACTTGGTGTCCATACGTTTGTTCTCTACCTCTGTGTCTCTATTTCTTCCCTGCAAACCAGTTCATCTGTACCATTTTTAGGCTCCACATATATGCATTAATATACAATATTTGTTTTCCTCTTTCTGACTTACTTCTTTCTGTATGACAGTCTCTCGATCCATCGATGTCTCTACAAATGACCCAGTTTCATTCCTTTTTATGGCCGAGTAATATTCCATTTTATATATGTACCACATCTGTATCCATTCATCTTTCTGTGGGCATTTAGGTTGCTTCCATTACCTGGCTATTGTAAATAGTGCTGCAACGAACATTGTGGTGAATGTGCCTTTTTGAAATACGGTTTTCTCTGGGTATATGCCCAGAAGTGGGATTGCTGGATCAGATGGTAATTCTAATTTTTTTAAGGAAACTCCATACTGTTCTCCATAGTGACTGTATCAATTTACATTCCCACCAATAGTGGAAGAGGGCTCCTTTTGTCCACACCCTCCCCAGAATTGGTTGTCTGTAGATTTTCTGATGATGCCGATTCTAACAGGTGTGAGGTGATACCTCATTGTAGTTTTGATTTGCATTTCTCTAATAATTAGTGCTGTTGAGCAGCTTTTCTTGTGCGTCTTGGCCATCTCTGTGTCTCCTTTGAAGAAACGTCTCTTTAGATCTTCTGCCCATTTGTTTTGGGTTGTTTGTTTTTTTTAATATTAAGCTGCATGAGCTGTTTATATAGATTGGAGATTAAACCTCTGTCCATTGATTCGTTTGCAACGATTTTCCCCCATTCTGAGGGATGCCTTTTTCCATTCCCGTGTATTTTAACAAAAAAGGAAAGAAAGGAAAAGAAGCAGAACACTAATGTGCGTAAAATATGCCTTTTGAAACGGTCGTTTTGAAATATGGACGTCCTTTGAATTTTTTGGTCGATATGTGACCCCAGGATTTGTTTTCAGGGCAGGTGTCATTTACAGGCCTGCAATGATTTTGAATATCAACTGACCATTAGCGTTGGGATTAAAGCTGCTGTTGTGTGAAACGGCCACCAGGTGGCAGCAGTTCACCCTTACCATATCTGGTTACTAGGGCAAGAGAGCCTCAGTGGAAGTGGTGTTCTAGATTGGAGTTTAGAATGGAATGTGCCAGGAGAAAGCCCCTCACGTTTGTCTCACTACTTCTTGTTCGTGTTTTTAATTTAATTTTTTATTTCATATTACAGCAAGTTTGATTACAATGTTTGGCTTGTTGTAGATGTGGAAGATGTGGTTCTTTTACACGTATACAGATGTCTGTTCTTCCTGGGATCCTTTTCCCATGTACGTTATGACAGAATGTTGAGTAGTCCTCTCTTGGTATTCTGTAGGTCTTTGGTGATTATATATGTCACCTGTGTTTGTATATGTCTGTTAACCCCGATATCGTAATGAAACCAATCCTCACACCTTTCCATTGGTGAACCATAAGTTTGTTTAATGAATCTGTGATTGCCCTTCTCCGTGGAAATATCTGCCCTGGTATCCATTTTTAGGTAACACCTATAAGTGATATGATATGATATGTGTCTTTCACTTTCTGACTTACTACAAGTCACGTGATTACTTCTAGACTCATCTACGGTGCTGCAAATGGCATTGTGTCCTTTTTTCCCTTGGCGTCTCTTCTGCCTTAGCGGGGTCCATTTTCAACAATGTGATTCCCTGAGGGTTGTGGATTAGCTGACCTGGGCAGCCTTACCCTGACGGCCCGCCCTCCCCAGGTCTGCCTCGTTGAGGTCAATATAAACAGCGCTCCAGGCAGCAATAGCCCCTGAAGCTGTGCCTGACTCCATATTGTCTGCCCCGTCAGCAGTCTCGGGGCTGTGCTGGTGGGAGGGAGTGAGGGGCCACAGCTTTGTGGGTGGCCCGGTGTGAGTGGGGTTCTGCTGGCCTTTCTGCAGGAGTTGCCAGGCTGCCGCCTGTAAAGAAGAGGTTGTGTCACCCATAACTTCTGCTGGAATTTCTCTCCGGACAGAGGTGAGGAAGGAAAAAAGTAGTGGGGGCCGGGACAGGAGGGGAATCTCAGGCAGGGCAATGGAAAGCTTCTGGAAGAGCGCCCGGGGCCAGGACCACACTGGCTGGCCTGCAGGCACCAAGTTGGCCTGCGTGCTGTCACTGGTGTGGCTCCACTGTCCTTCCTCTAGGCTTTCAAGCCCTTGTACATATTCAGGTGTTTTACCTGGAAAGGGTGGGAACAGTTCAGCAGCAGCTGGCCTGGGGCTCAGCTCACGTTTACTCACAGATGCCTCGGCACGGTCCCCCAGCTTTGCAATGAGGACGCTCCTTGCGTGGGGTGTGGGTTGCTGGCTGTATGGGAGATGGTTCCCCACCTCTGACCAATTTCAGAATAGTTTACCACTGGAGCAAGTGCCCTGTTAGGGTTATCCTCTGTATAACTCGTGGGTTCAGGTTTTTTTTTTATGGTTCAAGTTAGATTTTATTCCTCTTTTATGTATTTATAGATATAAGCATGGAAATAATTCATTCCTATAAATACATCTGTGTGACGGGAAGAACTTTTTTCTGTTTTATTTTTAAATTTTATTTTTTAAAATTTTGAAATTTAATTTTATTTATTTTTTTATACAGCACGTTATTATTAGTTATGTATTTTATGCATATACATGTATACAGGTCAATCCCAAACTCCCAACTCATCCCACCACCACCACCCCATGGCTTCCCACACTTGGTGTCCATACGTTTGTTCTCTACCTCTGTGTCTCTATTTCTTCCCTGCAAACCAGTTCATCTGTACCATTTTTAGGCTCCACATATATGCATTAATATACAATATTTGTTTTCCTCTTTCTGACTTACTTCTTTCTGTATGACAGTCTCTCGATCCATCGATGTCTCTACAAATGACCCAGTTTCATTCCTTTTAATGGCCGAGTAATATTCCATTTTATATATGTACCACATCTTTATCCATTCATCTGTCTGTGGGCATTTAGGTTGCTTCCATTACCTGGCTATTGTAAATAGTGCTGCAACGAACATTGTGGTGAATGTGCCTTTTTGAAATACGGTTTTCTCTGGGTATATGCCCAGAAGTGGGATTGCTGGATCAGATGGTAATTCTATTTCTAATTTTTTTAAGGAAACTCCATACTGTTCTCCATAGTGACTGTATCAATTTACATTCCCACCAATAGTGGAAGAGGGCTCCTTTTGTCCACACCCTCCCCAGAATTGGTTGTTTGTAGATTTTCTGATGATGCCGATTCTAACAGGTGTGAGGTGATACCTCATTGTAGTTTTGATTTGCATTTCTCTAATAATTAGTGCTGTTGAGCAGCTTTTCATGTGCGTCTTGGCCATCTCTGTGTCTCCTTTGAAGAAACGTCTCTTTAGATCTTCTGCCCATTTTTTTGGGGTTGTTTGTTTTTTTAATATTAAGCTGCATGAGCTGTTTATATAGATTGGAGATTAAACCTCTGTCCATTGATTCGTTTGCAACGATTTTCGCCCATTCTGAGGGATGCCTTTTTCCATTCCCGTGTTTTTTAACAAAAAAGGAAAGAAAGGAAAAGAAGCAGAACACTAATGTGCGTAAAATATGCCTTTTGAAACGGTCGTTTTGAAATATGGACGTCCTTTGAATTTTTTGGTCGATATGTGACCCCAGGATTTGTTTTCAGGGCAGGTGTCATTTACAGGCCTGCAATGATTTTGAATATCAACTGACCATTAGCGTTGGGATTAAAGCTGCTGTTGTGTGAAACGGCCACAAGGTGGCAGCAGTTCACCCTTACCAAATCTGGTTACTAGGGCAAGAGAGCCTCAGTGGAAGTGGTGTTCTAGATTGGAGTTTAGAATGGAATGTGCCAGGAGAAAGCCCCTCACGTTTGTCTCACTACTTCTTGTTCGTGTTTTTAATTTAATTTTTTATTTCTTATTACAGCAAGTTTGATTACAATGTTTGGCTTGTTGTAGATGTGGAAGATGTGGTTCTTTTACACGTATACAGATGTCTGTTCTTCCTGGGATCCTTTTCCCATGTACGTTATGACAGAATGTTGAGTAGTCCTCTCTTGGTATTCTGTAGGTCTTTGGTGATTATATATGTCACCTGTGTTTGTATATGTCTGTTAACCCCGATATCGTAATGAAACCAATCCTCACACCTTTCCATTGGTGAACCATAAGTTTGTTTAATGAATCTGTGATTGCCCTTCTCCGTGGAAATATCTGCCCTGGTATCCATTTTTAGGTAACACCTATAAGTGATATGATATGATATGTGTCTTTCACTTTCTGACTTACTACAAGTCACGTGATTACTTCTAGACTCATCTACGGTGCTGCAAATGGCATTGTGTCCTTTTTTCCCTTGGCGTCTCTTCTGCCTTAGCGGGGTCCATTTTCAACAATGTGATTCCCTGAGGGTTGTGGATTAGCTGACCTGGGCAGCCTTACCCTGACGGCCCGCCCTCCCCAGGTCTGCCTCGTTGAGGTCAATATAAACAGCGCTCCAGGCAGCAATAGCCCCTGAAGCTGTGCCTGACTCCATATTGTCTGCCCCGTCAGCAGTCTCGGGGCTGTGCTGGTGGGAGGGAGTGAGGGGCCACAGCTTTGTGGGTGGCCCGGTGTGAGTGGGGTTCTGCTGGCCTTTCTGCAGGAGTTGCCAGGCTGCCGCCTGTAAAGAAGAGGTTGTGTCACCCATACCTTCTGCTGGAATTTCTCTCCGGACAGAGGTGAGGAAGGAAAAAAGCAGTGGGGGCCGGGACAGGAGGGGTATCTCAGGCAGGGCAATGGAAAGCTTCTGGAAGAGCGCCCGGTGCCAGGACCACACTGGCTGGCCTGCAGGCACCAAGTTGGCCTGCGTGCTGTCACTGGTGTGGCTCCACGGTCCTTCCTCTAGGCTTTCAAGCCCTTGTACATATTCAGGTGTTTTACCTGGAAAGGGTGGGAACAGTTCAGCAGCAGCTGGCCTGGGGCTCAGCTCACGTTTACTCACAGATGCCTCGGCACGGTCCCCCAGCTTTGCAATGAGGACGCTCCTTGCGTGGGGGGTGGGTTGCTGGCTGTATGGGAGATGGTTCCCCACTTCTGACCAATTTCAGAATTGTTTACCACTGGAGCAAGTGCCCTGATAGTGTTATCCTCTGTATAACTCGTGGGTTCAGGTTTTTTTTTTATGGTTCAAGTTAGATTTTATTCCTCTTTTATGTATTTATAGATATAAGCATGGAAATAATTCATTCCTATAAATACATCTGTGTGACGGGAAGAACTTTTTTCTGTTTTATTTTTAAATTTTATTTTTTAAAATTTTGAAATTTAATTTTATTTATTTTTTTATACAGCACGTTATTATTAGTTATGTATTTTATGCATATACATGTATACAGGTCAATCCCAAACTCCCAACTCATCCCACCACCACCACCCCATGGCTTCCCACACTTGGTGTCCATACGTTTGTTCTCTACCTCTGTGTCTCTATTTCTTCCCTGCAAACCAGTTCATCTGTACCATTTTTAGGCTCCACATATATGCATTAATATACAATATTTGTTTTCCTCTTTCTGACTTACTTCTTTCTGTATGACAGTCTCTCGATCCATCGATGTCTCTACAAATGACCCAGTTTCATTCCTTTTAATGGCCGAGTAATATTCCATTTTATATATGTACCACATCTTTATCCATTCATCTGTCTGTGGGCATTTAGGTTGCTTCCATTACCTGGCTATTGTAAATAGTGCTGCAACGAACATTGTGGTGAATGTGCCTTTTTGAAATACGGTTTTCTCTGGGTATATGCCCAGAAGTGGGATTGCTGGATCAGATGGTTATTCTATTTCTAGATTTTTTAAGGAAACTCCATACTGTTCTCCATAGTGACTGTATCAATTTACATTCCCACCAATAGTGGAAGAGGGCTCCTTTTGTCCACACCCTCCCCAGAATTGGTTGTTTGTAGATTTTCGGATGATGCCGATTCTAACAGGTGTGAGGTGATACCTCATTGTAGTTTTGATTTGCATTTCTCTAATAATTAGTGCTGTTGAGCAGCTTTTCATGTGCGTCTTGGCCATCTCTGTGTCTCCTTTGAAGAAACGTCTCTTTAGATCTTCTGCCCATTTTTTTGGGGTTGTTTGTTTTTTTAATATTAAGCTGCATGAGCTGTTTATATAGATTGGAGATTAAACCTCTGTCCATTGATTCGTTTGCAACGATTTTCCCCCATTCTGAGGGATGCCTTTTTCCATTCCCGTGTTTTTTAACAAAAAAGGAAAGAAAGGAAAAGAAGCAGAACACTAATGTGCGTAAAATATGCCTTTTGAAACGGTCGTTTTGAAATATGGACGTCCTTTGAATTTTTTGGTTGATATGTGACCCCAGGATTTGTTTTCAGGGCAGGTGTCATTTACAGGCCTGCAATGATTTTGAATATCAACTGACCATTAGCGTTGGGATTAAAGCTGCTGTTGTGTGAAACGGCCACAAGGTGGCAGCAGTTCACCCTTACCAAATCTGGTTACTAGGGCAAGAGAGCCTCAGTGGAAGTGGTGTTCTAGATTGGAGTTTAGAATGGAATGTGCCAGGAGAAAGCCCCTCACGTTTGTCTCACTACTTCTTGTTCGTGTTTTTAATTTAATTTTTTATTTCTTATTACAGCAAGTTTGATTACAATGTTTGGCTTGTTGTAGATGTGGAAGATGTGGTTCTTTTACACGTATACAGATGTCTGTTCTTCCTGGGATCCTTTTCCCATGTACGTTATGACAGAATGTTGAGTAGTCCTCTCTTGGTATTCTGTAGGTCTTTGGTGATTATATATGTCACCTGTGTTTGTATATGTCTGTTAACCCCGATATCGTAATGAAACCAATCCTCACACCTTTCCATTGGTGAACCATAAGTTTGTTTAATGAATCTGTGATTGCCCTTCTCCGTGGAAATATCTGCCCTGGTATCCATTTTTAGGTAACACCTATAAGTGATATGATATGATATGTGTCTTTCACTTTCTGACTTACTACAAGTCACGTGATTACTTCTAGACTCATCTACGGTGCTGCAAATGGCATTGTGTCCTTTTTTCCCTTGGCGTCTCTTCTGCCTTAGCGGGGTCCATTTTCAACAATGTGATTCCCTGAGGGTTGTGGATTAGCTGACCTGGGCAGCCTTACCCTGACGGCCCGCCCTCCCCAGGTGTGCCTCGTTGAGGTCAATATAAACAGCGCTCCAGGCAGCAATAGCCCCTGAAGCTGTGCCTGACTCCATATTGTCTGCCCCGTCAGCAGTCTCGGGGCTGTGCTGGTGGGAGGGAGTGAGGGGCCACAGCTTTGTGGGTGGCCCGGTGTGAGTGGGGTTCTGCTGGCCTTTCTGCAGGAGTTGCCAGGCTGCCGCCTGTAAAGAAGAGGTTGTGTCACCCATACCTTCTGCTGGAATTTCTCTCCGGACAGAGGTGAGGAAGGAAAAAAGCAGTGGGGGCCGGGACAGGAGGGGTATCTCAGGCAGGGCAATGGAAAGCTTCTGGAAGAGCGCCCGGTGCCAGGACCACACTGGCTGGCCTGCAGGCACCAAGTTGGCCTGCGTGCTGTCACTGGTGTGGCTCCACGGTCCTTCCTCTAGGCTTTCAAGCCCTTGTACATATTCAGGTGTTTTACCTGGAAAGGGTGGGAACAGTTCAGCAGCAGCTGGCCTGGGGCTCAGCTCACGTTTACTCACAGATGCCTCGGCACGGTCCCCCAGCTTTGCAATGAGGACGCTCCTTGCGTGGGGGGTGGGTTGCTGGCTGTATGGGAGATGGTTCCCCACCTCTGACCAATTTCAGAATTGTTTACCGCTGGAGCAAGTGACCTGATAGGGTTTTTCCTCTGTATAACTCGTGGGTTCAGTTTTTTTTCTTTTATGGTTCAAGTTAGATTTTATTCCTCTTTTATGTATTTATAGATATAAGCATGGAAATAATTCATTCGTATAAATACATCTGTGTGACGGGAAGAACTTTTTTCTGTTTTATTTTTAAATTTTATTTTTTTAAATTTTGAAATTTAATTTTATTTATTTTTTTATACAGCACGTTATTATTAGTTATGTATTTTATGCATATACATGTATACAGGTCAATCCCAAACTCCCAACTCATCCCACCACCACCACCCCATGGCTTCCCACACTTGGTGTCCATACGTTTGTTCTCTACCTCTGTGTCTCTATTTCTTCCCTGCAAACCAGTTCATCTGTACCATTTTTAGGCTCCACATATATGCATTAATATACAATATTTGTTTTCCTCTTTCTGACTTACTTCTTTCTGTATGACAGTCTCTCGATCCATCGATGTCTCTACAAATGACCCAGTTTCATTCCTTTTTATGGCCGAGTAATATTCCATTTTATATATGTACCACATCTGTATCCATTCATCTTTCTGTGGGCATTTAGGTTGCTTCCATTACCTGGCTATTGTAAATAGTGCTGCAACGAACATTGTGGTGAATGTGCCTTTTTGAAATACGGTTTTCTCTGGGTATATGCCCAGAAGTGGGATTGCTGGATCAGATGGTAATTCTATTTCTAATTTTTTTAAGGAAACTCCATACTGTTCTCCATAGTGACTGTATCAATTTACATTCCCACCAATAGTGGAAGAGGGCTCCTTTTGTCCACACCCTCCCCAGAATTGGTTGTCTGTAGATTTTCTGATGATGCCGATTCTAACAGGTGTTAGGTGATACCTCATTGTAGTTTTGATTTGCATTTCTCTAATAATTAGTGCTGTTGAGCAGCTTTTCATGGGCGTCTTGGCCATCTCTGTGTCTCCTTTGAAGAAACGTCTCTTTAGATCTTCTGCCCATTTGTTTTGGGTTGTTTGTTTTTTTAATATTAAGCTGCATGAGCTGTTTATATAGATTGGAGATTAAACCTCTGTCCATTGATTCGTTTGCAACGATTTTCCCCCATTCTGAGGGATGCCTTTTTCTATTCCCGTGTTTTTTAACAAGAAAGGAAAGAAAGGAAAAGAAGCAGAACACTAATGTGCGTAAAATATGCCTTTTGAAACGGTCGTTTTGAAATATGGACGTCCTTTGAATTTTTTGGTCAATATGTGACCCCAGGATTTGTTTTCAGGGCAGGTGTCATTTACAGGCCTGCAATGATTTTGAATATCAACTGACCATTAGCGTTGGGATTAAAGCTGCTGTTGTGTGAAACGGCCACAAGGTGGCAGCAGTTCACCCTTACCAAATCTGGTTACTAGGGCAAGAGAGCCTCAGTGGAAGTGGTGTTCTAGATTGGAGTTTAGAATGGAATGTGCCAGGAGAAAGCCCCTCACGTTTGTCTCACTACTTCTTGTTCGTGTTTTTAATTTAATTTTTTATTTCATATTACAGCAAGTTTGATTACAATGTTTGGCTTGTTGTAGATGTGGAAGATGTGGTTCTTTTACACGTATACAGATGTCTGTTCTTCCTGGGATCCTTTTCCCATGTACGTTATGACAGAATGTTGAGTAGTCCTCTCTTGGTATTCTGTAGGTCTTTGGTGATTATATATGTCACCTGTGTTTGTATATGTCTGTTAACCCCGATATCGTAATGAAACCAATCCTCACACCTTTCCATTGGTGAACCATAAGTTTGTTTAATGAATCTGTGATTGCCCTTCTCCGTGGAAATATCTGCCCTGGTATCCATTTTTAGGTAACACCTATAAGTGATATGATATGATATGTGTCTTTCACTTTCTGACTTACTACAAGTCACGTGATTACTTCTAGACTCATCTACGGTGCTGCAAATGGCATTGTGTCCTTTTTTCCCTTGGCGTCTCTTCTGCCTTAGCGGGGTCCATTTTCAACAATGTGATTCCCTGAGGGTTGTGGATTAGCTGACCTGGGCAGCCTTACCCTGACGGCCCGCCCTCCCCAGGTGTGCCTCGTTGAGGTCAATATAAACAGCGCTCCAGGCAGCAATAGCCCCTGAAGCTGTGCCTGACTCCATATTGTCTGCCCCGTCAGCAGTCTCGGGGCTGTGCTGGTGGGAGGGAGTGAGGGGCCACAGCTTTGTGGGTGGCCCGGTGTGAGTGGGGTTCTGCTGGCCTTTCTGCAGGAGTTGCCAGGCTGCCGCCTGTAAAGAAGAGGTTGTGTCACCCATACCTTCTGCTGGAATTTCTCTCCGGACAGAGGTGAGGAAGGAAAAAAGTAGTGGGGGCCGGACAGGAGGGGAATCTCAGGAAGGGCAATGGAAAGCTTCTGGAAGAGCGCCCGGGGCCAGGACCACACTGGCTGGCCTGCAGGCACCAAGTTGGCCTGCGTGCTGTCACTGGTGTGGCTCCACTGTCCTTCCTCTAGGCTTTCAAGCCCTTGTACATATTCAGGTGTTTTACCTGGAAAGGGTGGGAACAGTTCAGCAGCAGCTGGCCTGGGGCTCAGCTCACGTTTACTCACAGATGCCTCGGCACGGTCCCCCAGCTTTGCAATGAGGACGCTCCTTGCGTGGGGTGTGGGTTGCTGGCTGTATGGGAGATGGTTCCCCACCTCTGACCAATTTCAGAATTGTTTACCACTGGAGCAAGTGCCCTGATAGGGTTATCCTCTGTATAACTCGTGGGTTCAGGTTTTTTTTTTATGGTTCAAGTTAGATTTTATTCCTCTTTTATGTATTTATAGATATAAGCATGGAAATAATTCATTCCTATAAATACATCTGTGTGACGGGAAGAACTTTTTTCTGTTTTATTTTTAAATTTTATTTTTTAAAATTTTGAAATTTAATTTTATTTATTTTTTTATACAGCACGTTATTATTAGTTATGTATTTTATGCATATACATGTATACAGGTCAATCCCAAACTCCCAACTCATCCCACCACCACCACCCCATGGCTTCCCACACTTGGTGTCCATACGTTTGTTCTCTACCTCTGTGTCTCTATTTCTTCCCTGCAAACCAGTTCATCTGTACCATTTTTAGGCTCCACATATATGCATTAATATACAATATTTGTTTTCCTCTTTCTGACTTACTTCTTTCTGTATGACAGTCTCTCGATCCATCGATGTCTCTACAAATGACCCAGTTTCATTCCTTTTAATGGCCGAGTAATATTTCATTTTATATATGTACCACATCTTTATCCATTCATCTGTCTGTGGGCATTTAGGTTGCTTCCATTACCTGGCTATTGTAAATAGTGCTGCAACGAACATTGTGGTGAATGTGCCTTTTTGAAATACGGTTTTCTCTGGGTATATGCCCAGAAGTGGGATTGCTGGATCAGATGGTTATTCTATTTCTAGATTTTTTAAGGAAACTCCATACTGTTCTCCATAGTGACTGTATCAATTTACATTCCCACCAATAGTGGAAGAGGGCTCCTTTTGTCCACACCCTCCCCAGAATTGGTTGTTTGTAGATTTTCGGATGATGCCGATTCTAACAGGTGTGAGGTGATACCTCATTGTAGTTTTGATTTGCATTTCTCTAATAATTAGTGCTGTTGAGCAGCTTTTCATGTGCGTCTTGGCCGTCTCTGTGTCTCCTTTGAAGAAACGTCTCTTTAGATCTTCTGCCCATTTTTTTGGGGTTGTTTGTTTTTTTAATATTAAGCTGCATGAGCTGTTTATATAGATTGGAGATTAAACCTCTGTCCATTGATTCGTTTGCAACGATTTTCCCCCATTCTGAGGGATGCCTTTTTCCATTCCCGTGTTTTTTAACAAAAAAGGAAAGAAAGGAAAAGAAGCAGAACACTAATGTGCGTAAAATATGCCTTTTGAAACGGTCGTTTTGAAATATGGACGTCCTTTGAATTTTTTGGTTGATATGTGACCCCAGGATTTGTTTTCAGGGCAGGTGTCATTTACAGGCCTGCAATGATTTTGAATATCAACTGACCATTAGCGTTGGGATTAAAGCTGCTGTTGTGTGAAACGGCCACAAGGTGGCAGCAGTTCACCCTTACCAAATCTGGTTACTAGGGCAAGAGAGCCTCAGTGGAAGTGGTGTTCTAGATTGGAGTTTAGAATGGAATGTGCCAGGAGAAAGCCCCTCACGTTTGTCTCACTACTTCTTGTTCGTGTTTTTAATTTAATTTTTTATTTCTTATTACAGCAAGTTTGATTACAATGTTTGGCTTGTTGTAGATGTGGAAGATGTGGTTCTTTTACACGTATACAGATGTCTGTTCTTCCTGGGATCCTTTTCCCATGTACGTTATGACAGAATGTTGAGTAGTCCTCTCTTGGTATTCTGTAGGTCTTTGGTGATTATATATGTCACCTGTGTTTGTATATGTCTGTTAACCCCGATATCGTAATGAAACCAATCCTCACACCTTTCCATTGGTGAACCATAAGTTTGTTTAATGAATCTGTGATTGCCCTTCTCCGTGGAAATATCTGCCCTGGTATCCATTTTTAGGTAACACCTATAAGTGATATGATATGATATGTGTCTTTCACTTTCTGACTTACTACAAGTCACGTGATTACTTCTAGACTCATCTACGGTGCTGCAAATGGCATTGTGTCCTTTTTTCCCTTGGCGTCTCTTCTGCCTTAGCGGGGTCCATTTTCAACAATGTGATTCCCTGAGGGTTGTGGATTAGCTGACCTGGGCAGCCTTACCCTGACGGCCCGCCCTCCCCAGGTGTGCCTCGTTGAGGTCAATATAAACAGCGCTCCAGGCAGCAATAGCCCCTGAAGCTGTGCCTGACTCCATATTGTCTGCCGCGTCAGCAGTCTCGGGGCTGTGCTGGTGGGAGGGAGTGAGGGGCCACAGCTTTGTGGGTGGCCCGGTGTGAGTGGGGTTCTGCTGGCCTTTCTGCAGGAGTTTCCAGGCTGCCGCCTGTAAAGAAGAGGTTGTGTCACCCATACCTTCTGCTGGAATTTCTCTCCGGACAGAGGTGAGGAAGGAAAAAAGCAGTGGGGGCCGGGACAGGAGGGGTATCTCAGGCAGGGCAATGGAAAGCTTCTGGAAGAGCGCCCGGTGCCAGGACCACACTGGCTGGCCTGCAGGCACCAAGTTGGCCTGCGTGCTGTCACTGGTGTGGCTCCACGGTCCTTCCTCTAGGCTTTCAAGCCCTTGTACATATTCAGGTGTTTTACCTGGAAAGGGTGGGAACAGTTCAGCAGCAGCTGGCCTGGGGCTCAGCTCACGTTTACTCACAGATGCCTCGGCACGGTCCCCCAGCTTTGCAATGAGGACGCTCCTTGCGTGGGGGGTGGGTTGCTGGCTGTATGGGAGATGGTTCCCCACCTCTGACCAATTTCAGAATTGTTTACCGCTGGAGCAAGTGACCTGATAGGGTTTTTCCTCTGTATAACTCGTGGGTTCAGTTTTTTTTCTTTTATGGTTCAAGTTAGATTTTATTCCTCTTTTATGTATTTATAGATATAAGCATGGAAATAATTCATTCGTATAAATACATCTGTGTGACGGGAAGAACTTTTTTCTGTTTTATTTTTAAATTTTATTTTTTTAAATTTTGAAATTTAATTTTATTTATTTTTTTATACAGCACGTTATTATTAGTTATGTATTTTATGCATATACATGTATACAGGTCAATCCCAAACTCCCAACTCATCCCACCACCACCACCCCATGGCTTCCCACACTTGGTGTCCATACGTTTGTTCTCTACCTCTGTGTCTCTATTTCTTCCCTGCAAACCAGTTCATCTGTACCATTTTTAGGCTCCACATATATGCATTAATATACAATATTTGTTTTCCTCTTTCTGACTTACTTCTTTCTGTATGACAGTCTCTCGATCCATCGATGTCTCTACAAATGACCCAGTTTCATTCCTTTTTATGGCCGAGTAATATTCCATTTTATATATGTACCACATCTGTATCCATTCATCTTTCTGTGGGCATTTAGGTTGCTTCCATTACCTGGCTATTGTAAATAGTGCTGCAACGAACATTGTGGTGAATGTGCCTTTTTGAAATACGGTTTTCTCTGGGTATATGCCCAGAAGTGGGATTGCTGGATCAGATGGTAATTCTATTTCTAATTTTTTTAAGGAAACTCCATACTGTTCTCCATAGTGACTGTATCAATTTACATTCCCACCAATAGTGGAAGAGGGCTCCTTTTGTCCACACCCTCCCCAGAATTGGTTGTCTGTAGATTTTCTGATGATGCCGATTCTAACAGGTGTGAGGTGATACCTCATTGTAGTTTTGATTTGCATTTCTCTAATAATTAGTGCTGTTGAGCAGCTTTTCATGGGCGTCTTGGCCATCTCTGTGTCTCCTTTGAAGAAACGTCTCTTTAGATCTTCTGCCCATTTGTTTTGGGTTGTTTGTTTTTTTAATATTAAGCTGCATGAGCTGTTTATATAGATTGGAGATTAAACCTCTGTCCATTGATTCGTTTGCAACGATTTTCACCCATTCTGAGGGATGCCTTTTTGCATTCCCGTGTTTTTTAACAAAAAAGGAAAGAAAGGAAAAGAAGCAGAACACTAATGTGCGTAAAATATGCCTTTTGAAACGGTCGTTTTGAAATATGGACGTCCTTTGAATTTTTTGGTCAATATGTGACCCCAGGATTTGTTTTCAGGGCAGGTGTCATTTACAGGCCTGCAATGATTTTGAATATCAACTGACCATTAGCGTTGGGATTAAAGCTGCTGTTGTGTGAAACGGCCACAAGGTGGCAGCAGTTCACCCTTACCAAATCTGGTTACTAGGGCAAGAGAGCCTCAGTGGAAGTGGTGTTCTAGATTGGAGTTTAGAATGGAATGTGCCAGGAGAAAGCCCCTCACGTTTGTCTCACTACTTCTTGTTCGTGTTTTTAATTTAATTTTTTATTTCATATTACAGCAAGTTTGATTACAATGTTTGGCTTCTTGTAGATGTGGAAGATGTGGTTCTTTTACACGTATACAGATGTCTGTTCTTCCTGGGATCCTTTTCCCATGTACGTTATGACAGAATGTTGAGTAGTCCTCTCTTGGTATTCTGTAGGTCTTTGGTGATTATATATGTCACCTGTGTTTGTATATGTCTGTTAACCCCGATATCGTAATGAAACCAATCCTCACACCTTTCCATTGGTGAACCATAAGTTTGTTTAATGAATCTGTGATTGCCCTTCTCCGTGGAAATATCTGCCCTGGTATCCATTTTTAGGTAACACCTATAAGTGATATGATATGATATGTGTCTTTCACTTTCTGACTTACTACAAGTCACGTGATTACTTCTAGACTCATCTACGGTGCTGCAAATGGCATTGTGTCCTTTTTTCCCTTGGCGTCTCTTCTGCCTTAGCGGGGTCCATTTTCAACAATGTGATTCCCTGAGGGTTGTGGATTAGCTGACCTGGGCAGCCTTACCCTGACGGCCCGCCCTCCCCAGGTCTGCCTCGTTGAGGTCAATATAAACAGCGCTCCAGGCAGCAATAGCCCCTGAAGCTGTGCCTGACTCCATATTGTCTGCCCCGTCAGCAGTCTCGGGGCTGTGCTGGTGGGAGGGAGTGAGGGGCCACAGCTTTGTGGGTGGCCCGGTGTGAGTGGGGTTCTGCTGGCCTTTCTGCAGGAGTTGCCAGGCTGCCGCCTGTAAAGAAGAGGTTGTGTCACCCATACCTTCTGCTGGAATTTCTCTCCGGACAGAGGTGAGGAAGGAAAAAAGTAGTGGGGGCCGGACAGGAGGGGAATCTCAGGAAGGGCAATGGAAAGCTTCTGGAAGAGCGCCCGGGGCCAGGACCACACTGGCTGGCCTGCAGGCACCAAGTTGGCCTGCGTGCTGTCACTGGTGTGGCTCCACTGTCCTTCCTCTAGGCTTTCAAGCCCTTGTACATATTCAGGTGTTTTACCTGGAAAGGGTGGGAACAGTTCAGCAGCAGCTGGCCTGGGGCTCAGCTCACGTTTACTCACAGATGCCTCGGCACGGTCCCCCAGCTTTGCAATGAGGACGCTCCTTGCGTGGGGTGTGGGTTGCTGGCTGTATGGGAGATGGTTCCCCACCTCTGACCAATTTCAGAATTGTTTACCACTGGAGCAAGTGCCCTGATAGGGTTATCCTCTGTATAACTCGTGGGCTCAGGTTTTTTTTTTATGGTTCAAGTTAGATTTTATTCCTCTTTTATGTATTTATAGATATAAGCATGGAAATAATTCATTCGTATAAATACATCTGTGTGACGGGAAGAACTTTTTTCTGTTTTATTTTTAAATTTTATTTTTTAAAATTTT
This sequence comes from Mesoplodon mirus, assembly GCF_964341445.2. Lineage (NCBI taxonomy): Eukaryota > Metazoa > Chordata > Mammalia > Artiodactyla > Ziphiidae > Mesoplodon > Mesoplodon mirus. The sequence continues at coordinate 1,397,527 of NW_028295764.1, read as the reverse complement.
GAAATTTAATTTTATTTATTTTTTTATACAGCACGTTATTATTAGTTATGTATTTTATGCATATACATGTATACAGGTCAATCCCAAACTCCCAACTCATCCCACCACCACCACCCCATGGCTTCCCACACTTGGTGTCCATACGTTTGTTCTCTACCTCTGTGTCTCTATTTCTTCCCTGCAAACCAGTTCATCTGTACCATTTTTAGGCTCCACATATATGCATTAATATACAATATTTGTTTTCCTCTTTCTGACTTACTTCTTTCTGTATGACAGTCTCTCGATCCATCGATGTCTCTACAAATGACCCAGTTTCATTCCTTTTTATGGCCGAGTAATATTCCATTTTATATATGTACCACATCTCTATCCATTCATCTGTCTGTGGGCATTTAGGTTGCTTCCATTACCTGGCTATTGTAAATAGTGCTGCAACGAACATTGTGGTGAATGTGCCTTTTTGAAATACGGTTTTCTCTGGGTATATGCCCAGAAGTGGGATTGCTGGATCAGATGGAAATTCTATTTCTAATTTTTTTAAGGAAACTCCATACTGTTCTCCATAGTGACTGTATCAATTTACATTCCCACCAATAGTGGAAGAGGGCTCCTTTTGTCCACACCCTCCCCAGAATTGGTTGTTTGTAGATTTTCTGATGATGCCGATTCTAACAGGTGTGAGGTGATACCTCATTGTAGTTTTGATTTGCATTGCTCTAATAATTAGTGCTGTTGAGCAGCTTTTCATGTGCGTCTTGGCCATCTCTGTGTCTCCTTTGAAGAAACGTCTCTTTAGATCTTCTGCCCATTTTTTTGGGGTTGTTTGTTTTTTTAATATGAAGCTGCATGAGCTGTTTATATAGATTGGAGATTAAACCTCTGTCCATTGATTCGTTTGCAACGATTTTCCCCCATTCTGAGGGATGCCTTTTTCCATTCCCGTGTTTTTTAACAAAAAAGGAAAGAAAGGAAAAGAAGCAGAACACTAATGTGCGTAAAATATGCCTTTTGAAACGGTCGTTTTGAAATATGGACGTCCTTTGAATTTTTTGGTTGATATGTGACCCCAGGATTTGTTTTCAGGGCAGGTGTCATTTACAGGCCTGCAATGATTTTGAATATCAACTGACCATTAGCGTTGGGATTAAAGCTGCTGTTGTGTGAAACGGCCACAAGGTGGCAGCAGTTCACCCTTACCAAATCTGGTTACTAGGGCAAGAGAGCCTCAGTGGAAGTGGTGTTCTAGATTGGAGTTTAGAATGGAATGTGCCAGGAGAAAGCCCCTCACGTTTGTCTCACTACTTCTTGTTCGTGTTTTTAATTTAATTTTTTATTTCATATTACAGCAAGTTTGATTACAATGTTTGGCTTGTTGTAGATGTGGAAGATGTGGTTCTTTTACACGTATACAGATGTCTGTTCTTCCTGGGATCCTTTTCCCATGTACGTTATGACAGAATGTTGAGTAGTCCTCTCTTGGTATTCTGTAGGTCTTTGGTGATTATATATGTCACCTGTGTTTGTATATGTCTGTTAACCCCGATATCGTAATGAAACCAATCCTCACACCTTTCCATTGGTGAACCATAAGTTTGTTTAATGAATCTGTGATTGCCCTTCTCCGTGGAAATATCTGCCCTGGTATCCATTTTTAGGTAACACCTATAAGTGATATGATATGATATGTGTCTTTCACTTTCTGACTTACTACAAGTCACGTGATTACTTCTAGACTCATCTACGGTGCTGCAAATGGCATTGTGTCCTTTTTTCCCTTGGCGTCTCTTCTGCCTTAGCGGGGTCCATTTTCAACAATGTGATTCCCTGAGGGTTGTGGATTAGCTGACCTGGGCAGCCTTACCCTGACGGCCCGCCCTCCCCAGGTCTGCCTCGTTGAGGTCAATATAAACAGCGCTCCAGGCAGCAATAGCCCCTGAAGCTGTGCCTGACTCCATATTGTCTGCCCCGTCAGCAGTCTCGGGGCTGTGCTGGTGGGAGGGAGTGAGGGGCCACAGCTTTGTGGGTGGCCCGGTGTGAGTGGGGTTCTGCTGGCCTTTCTGCAGGAGTTGCCAGGCTGCCGCCTGTAAAGAAGAGGTTGTGTCACCCATACCTTCTGCTGGAATTTCTCTCCGGACAGAGGTGAGGAAGGAAAAAAGCAGTGGGGGCCGGGACAGGAGGGGAATCTCAGGCAGGGCAATGGAAAGCTTCTGGAAGAGCGCCCGGTGCCAGGACCACACTGGCTGGCCTACAGGCACCAAGTTGGCCTGCGTGCTGTCACTGGTGTGGCTCCACGGTCCTTCCTCTAGGCTTTCAAGCCCTTGTACATATTCAGGTGTTTTACCTGGAAAGGGTGGGAACAGTTCAGCAGCAGCTGGCCTGGGGCTCAGCTCACGTTTACTCACAGATGCCTCGGCACGGTCCCCCAGCTTTGCAATGAGGACGCTCCTTGCGTGGGGGGTGGGTTGCTGGCTGTATGGGAGATGGTTCCCCACCTCTGACCAATTTCAGAATTGTTTACCGCTGGAGCAAGTGACCTGATAGGGTTTTTCCTCTGTATAACTCGTGGGTTCAGTTTTTTTTCTTTTATGGTTCAAGTTAGATTTTATTCCTCTTTTATGTATTTATAGATATAAGCATGGAAATAATTCATTCGTATAAATACATCTGTGTGACGGGAAGAACTTTTTTCTGTTTTATTTTTAAATTTTATTTTTTTAAATTTTGAAATTTAATTTTATTTATTTTTTTATACAGCACGTTATTATTAGTTATGTATTTTATGCATATACATGTATACAGGTCAATCCCAAACTCCCAACTCATCCCACCACCACCACCCCATGGCTTCCCACACTTGGTGTCCATACGTTTGTTCTCTACCTCTGTGTCTCTATTTCTTCCCTGCAAACCAGTTCATCTGTACCATTTTTAGGCTCCACATATATGCATTAATATACAATATTTGTTTTCCTCTTTCTGACTTACTTCTTTCTGTATGACAGTCTCTCGATCCATCGATGTCTCTACAAATGACCCAGTTTCATTCCTTTTTATGGCCGAGTAATATTCCATTTTATATATGTACCACATCTGTATCCATTCATCTTTCTGTGGGCATTTAGGTTGCTTCCATTACCTGGCTATTGTAAATAGTGCTGCAACGAACATTGTGGTGAATGTGCCTTTTTGAAATACGGTTTTCTCTGGGTATATGCCCAGAAGTGGGATTGCTGGATCAGATGGTAATTCTATTTCTAGTTTTTTTAAGGAAACTCCATACTGTTCTCCATAGTGACTGTATCAATTTACATTCCCACCAATAGTGGAAGAGGGCTCCTTTTGTCCACACCCTCCCCAGAATTGGTTGTTTGTAGATTTTCTGATGATGCCGATTCTAACAGGTGTGAGGTGATACCTCATTGTAGTTTTGATTTGCATTTCTCTAATAATTAGTGCTGTTGAGCAGCTTTTCATGTGCGTCTTGGCCATCTCTGTGTCTCCTTTGAAGAAACGTCTCTTTAGATCTTCTGCCCATTTGTTTTGGGTTGTTTGTTTTTTTAATATTAAGCTGCATGAGCTGTTTATATAGATTGGAGATTAAACCTCTGTCCATTGATTCGTTTGCAACGATTTTCACCCATTCTGAGGGATGCCTTTTTCCATTCCCGTGTTTTTTAACAAAAAAGGAAAGAAAGGAAAAGAAGCAGAACACTAATGTGCGTAAAATATGCCTTTTGAAACGGTCGTTTTGAAATATGGACGTCCTTTGAATTTTTTGGTCGATATGTGACCCCAGGATTTGTTTTCAGGGCAGGTGTCATTTACAGGCCTGCAATGATTTTGAATATCAACTGACCATTAGCGTTGGGATTAAAGCTGCTGTTGTGTGAAACGGCCACAAGGTGGCAGCAGTTCACCCTTACCAAATCTGGTTACTAGGGCAAGAGAGCCTCAGTGGAAGTGGTGTTCTAGATTGGAGTTTAGAATGGAATGTGCCAGGAGAAAGCCCCTCACGTTTGTCTCACTACTTCTTGTTCGTGTTTTTAATTTAATTTTTTATTTCTTATTACAGCAAGTTTGATTACAATGTTTGGCTTGTTGTAGATGTGGAAGATGTGGTTCTTTTACACGTATACAGATGTCTGTTCTTCCTGGGATCCTTTTCCCATGTACGTTATGACAGAATGTTGAGTAGTCCTCTCTTGGTATTCTGTAGGTCTTTGGTGATTATATATGTCACCTGTGTTTGTATATGTCTGTTAACCCCGATATCGTAATGAAACCAATCCTCACACCTTTCCATTGGTGAACCATAAGTTTGCTTAATGAATCTGTGATTGCCCTTCTCCGTGGAAATATCTGCCCTGGTATCCATTTTTAGGTAACACCTATAAGTGATATGATATGATATGTGTCTTTCACTTTCTGACTTACTACAAGTCACGTGATTACTTCTAGACTCATCTACGGTGCTGCAAATGGCATTGTGTCCTTTTTTCCCTTGGCGTCTCTTCTGCCTTAGCGGGGTCCATTTTCAACAATGTGATTCCCTGAGGGTTGTGGATTAGCTGACCTGGGCAGCCTTACCCTGACGGCCCGCCCTCCCCAGGTGTGCCTCGTTGAGGTCAATATAAACAGCGCTCCAGGCAGCAATAGCCCCTGAAGCTGTGCCTGACTCCATATTGTCTGCCCCGTCAGCAGTCTCGGGGCTGTGCTGGTGGGAGGGAGTGAGGGGCCACAGCTTTGTGGGTGGCCCGGTGTGAGTGGGGTTCTGCTGGCCTTTCTGCAGGAGTTTCCAGGCTGCCGCCTGTAAAGAAGAGGTTGTGTCACCCATACCTTCTGCTGGAATTTCTCTCCGGACAGAGGTGAGGAAGGAAAAAAGTAGTGGGGGCCGGGACAGGAGGGGAATCTCAGGCAGGGCAATGGAAAGCTTCTGGAAGAGCGCCCGGTGCCAGGACCACACTGGCTGGCCTGCAGGCACCAAGTTGGCCTGCGTGCTGTCACTGGTGTGGATCCACTGTCCTTCCTCTAGGCTTTCAAGCCCTTGTACATATTCAGGTGTTTTACCTGGAAAGGGTGGGAACAGTTCAGCAGCAGCTGGCCTGGGGCTCAGCTCACGTTTACTCACAGATGCCTCGGCACGGTCCCCCAGCTTTGCAATGAGGACGCTCCTTGCGTGGGGTGTGGGTTGCTGGCTGTATGGGAGATGGTTCCCCACCTCTGACCAATTTCAGAATTGTTTACCACTGGAGCAAATGCCCTGATAGGGTTTTCCTCTGTATAACTCGTGGGTTCAGGTTTTTTTTTTTATGGTTCAAGTTAGATTTTATTCCTCTTTTATGTATTTATAGATATAAGCATGGAAATAATTCATTCCTATAAATACATCTGTGTGACGGGAAGAACTTTTTTCTGTTTTATTTTTAAATTTTATTTTTTAAAATTTTGAAATTTAATTTTATTTATTTTTTTATACAGCACGTTATTATTAGTTATGTATTTTATGCATATACATGTATACAGGTCAATCCCAAACTCCCAACTCATCCCACCACCACCACCCCATGGCTTCCCACACTTGGTGTCCATACGTTTGTTCTCTACCTCTGTGTCTCTATTTCTTCCCTGGAAACCAGTTAATCTGTACCATTTTTAGGCTCCACATATATGCATTAATATACAATATTTGTTTTCCTCTTTCTGACTTACTTCTTTCTGTATGACAGTCTCTCGATCCATCGATGTCTCTACAAATGACCCAGTTTCATTCCTTTTAATGGCCGAGTAATATTCCATTTTATATATGTACCACATCTTTATCCATTCATCTGTCTGTGGGCATTTAGGTTGCTTCCATTACCTGGCTATTGTAAATAGTGCTGCAACGAACATTGTGGTGAATGTGCCTTTTTGAAATACGGTTTTCTCTGGGTATATGCCCAGAAGTGGGATTGCTGGATCAGATGGTAATTCTATTTCTAATTTTTTTAAGGAAACTCCATACTGTTCTCCATAGTGACTGTATCAATTTACATTCCCACCAATAGTGGAAGAGGGCTCCTTTTGTCCACACCCTCCCCAGAATTGGTTGTTTGTAGATTTTCTGATGATGCCGATTCTAACAGGTGTGAGGTGATACCTCATTGTAGTTTTGATTTGCATTTCTCTAATAATTAGTGCTGTTGAGCAGCTTTTCATGTGCGTCTTGGCCATCTCTGTGTCTCCTTTGAAGAAACGTCTCTTTAGATCTTCTGCCCATTTTTTTGGGGTTGTTTGTTTTTTTAATATTAAGCTGCATGAGCTGTTTATATAGATTGGAGATTAAACCTCTGTCCATTGATTCGTTTGCAACGATTTTCCCCCATTCTGAGGGATGCCTTTTTCCATTCCCGTGTTTTTTAACAAAAAAGGAAAGAAAGGAAAAGAAGCAGAACACTAATGTGCGTAAAATATGCCTTTTGAAACGGTCGTTTTGAAATATGGACGTCCTTTGAATTTTTTGGTCGATATGTGACCCCAGGATTTGTTTTCAGGGCAGGTGTCATTTACAGGCCTGCAATGATTTTGAATATAAACTGACCATTAGCGTTGGGATTAAAGCTGCTGTTGTGTGAAACGGCCACAAGGTGGCAGCAGTTCACCCTTACCAAATCTGGTTACTAGGGCAAGAGAGCCTCAGTGGAAGTGGTGTTCTAGATTGGAGTTTAGAATGGAATGTGCCAGGAGAAAGCCCCTCACGTTTGTCTCACTACTTCTTGTTCGTGTTTTTAATTTAATTTTTTATTTCTTATTACAGCAAGTTTGATTACAATGTTTGGCTTGTTGTAGATGTGGAAGATGTGGTTCTTTTACACGTATACAGATGTCTGTTCTTCCTGGGATCCTTTTCCCATGTACGTTATGACAGAATGTTGAGTAGTCCTCTCTTGGTATTCTGTAGGTCTTTGGTGATTATATATGTCACCTGTGTTTGTATATGTCTGTTAACCCCGATATCGTAATGAAACCAATCCTCACACCTTTCCATTGGTGAACCATAAGTTTGTTTAATGAATCTGTGATTGCCCTTCTCCGTGGAAATATCTGCCCTGGTATCCATTTTTAGGTAACACCTATAAGTGATATGATATGATATGTGTCTTTCACTTTCTGACTTACTACAAGTCACGTGATTACTTCTAGACTCATCTACGGTGCTGCAAATGGCATTGTGTCCTTTTTTCCCTTGGCGTCTCTTCTGCCTTAGCGGGGTCCATTTTCAACAATGTGATTCCCTGAGGGTTGTGGATTAGCTGACCTGGGCAGACTTACCCTGACGGCCCGCCCTCCACAGGTGTGCCTCGTTGAGGTCAATATAAACAGCGCTCCAGGCAGCAATAGCCCCTGAAGCTGTGCCTGACTCCATATTGTCTGCCCCGTCAGCAGTCTCGGGGCTGTGCTGGTGGGAGGGAGTGAGGGGCCACAGCTTTGTGGGTGGCCCGGTGTGAGTGGGGTTCTGCTGGCCTTTCTGCAGGAGTTGCCAGGCTGCCGCCTGTAAAGAAGAGGTTGTGTCACCCATACCTTCTGCTGGAATTTCTCTCCGGACAGAGGTGAGGAAGGAAAAAAGTAGTGGGGGCCGGGACAGGAGGGGAATCTCAGGAAGGGCAATGGAAAGCTTCTGGAAGAGCGCCTGGGGCCAGGACCACACTGGCTGGCCTGCAGGCACCAAGTTGGCCTGCGTGCTGTCACTGGTGTGGCTCCACTGTCCTTCCTCTAGGCTTTCAAGCCCTTGTACATATTCAGGTGTTTTACCTGGAAAGGGTGGGAACAGTTCAGCAGCAGCTGGCCTGGGGCTCAGCTCACGTTTACTCACAGATGCCTCGGCACGGTCCCCCAGCTTTGCAATGAGGACGCTCCTTGCGTGGGGTGTGGGTTGCTGGCTGTATGGGAGATGGTTCCCCACCTCTGACCAATTTCAGAATTGTTTACCACTGGAGCAAGTGCCCTGATAGGGTTATCCTCTGTATAACTCGTGGGTTCAGGTTTTTTTTTTTTTATGGTTCAAGTTAGACTTTATTCCTCTTTTATGTATTTATAGATATAAGCATGGAAATAATTCATTCCTATAAATACATCTGTGTGACGGGAAGAACTTTTTTCTGTTTTATTTTTAAATTTTATTTTTTAAAATTTTGAAATTTAATTTTATTTATTTTTTTTATACAGCACGTTATTATTAGTTATGTATTTTATGCATATACATGTATACAGGTCAATCCCAAACTCCCAACTCATCCCACCACCACCACCCCATGGCTTCCCACACTTGGTGTCCATACGTTTGTTCTCTACCTCTGTGTCTCTATTTCTTCCCTGCAAACCAGTTCATCTGTACCATTTTTAGGCTCCACATATATGCATTAATATACAATATTTGTTTTCCTCTTTCTGACTTACTTCTTTCTGTATGACAGTCTCTCGATCCATCGATGTCTCTACAAATGACCCAGTTTCATTCCTTTTAATGGCCGAGTAATATTCCATTTTATATATGTACCACATCTTTATCCATTCATCTGTCTGTGGGCATTTAGGTTGCTTCCATTACCTGGGTATTGTAAATAGTGCTGCAACGAACATTGTGGTGAATGTGCCTTTTTGAAATACGGTTTTCTCTGGGTATATGCCCAGAAGTGGGATTGCTGGATCAGATGGAAATTCTATTTCTAATTTTTTTAAGGAAACTCCATACTGTTCTCCATAGTGACTGTATCAATTTACATTCCCACCAATAGTGGAAGAGGGCTCCTTTTGTCCACACCCTCCCCAGAATTGGTTGTTTGTAGATTTTCTGATGATGCCGATTCTAACAGGTGTGAGGTGATACCTCATTGTAGTTTTGATTTGCATTTCTCTAATAATTAGTGCTGTTGAGCAGCTTTTCATGTGCGTCTTGGCCATCTCTGTGTCTCCTTTGAAGAAACGTCTCTTTAGATCTTCTGCCCATTTTTTTGGGGTTGTTTGTTTTTTTAATATTAAGCTGCATGAGCTGTTTATATAGATTGGAGATTAAACCTCTGTCCATTGATTCGTTTGCAACGATTTTCCCCCATTCTGAGGGATGCCTTTTTCCATTCCCGTGTTTTTTAACAAAAAAGGAAAGAAAGGAAAAGAAGCAGAACACTAATGTGCGTAAAATATGCCTTTTGAAACGGTCGTTTTGAAATATGGACGTCCTTTGAATTTTTTGGTCGATATGTGACCCCAGGATTTGTTTTCAGGGCAGGTGTCATTTACAGGCCTGCAATGATTTTGAATATAAACTGACCATTAGCGTTGGGATTAAAGCTGCTGTTGTGTGAAACGGCCACAAGGTGGCAGCAGTTCACCCTTACCAAATCTGGTTACTAGGGCAAGAGAGCCTCAGTGGAAGTGGTGTTCTAGATTGGAGTTTAGAATGGAATGTGCCAGGAGAAAGCCCCTCACGTTTGTCTCACTACTTCTTGTTCGTGTTTTTAATTTAATTTTTTATTTCTTATTACAGCAAGTTTGATTACAATGTTTGGCTTGTTGTAGATGTGGAAGATGTGGTTCTTTTACACGTATACAGATGTCTGTTCTTCCTGGGATCCTTTTCCCATGTACGTTATGACAGAATGTTGAGTAGTCCTCTCTTGGTATTCTGTAGGTCTTTGGTGATTATATATGTCACCTGTGTTTGTATATGTCTGTTAACCCCGATATCGTAATGAAACCAATCCTCACACCTTTCCATTGGTGAACCATAAGTTTGTTTAATGAATCTGTGATTGCCCTTCTCCGTGGAAATATCTGCCCTGGTATCCATTTTTAGGTAACACCTATAAGTGATATGATATGATATGTGTCTTTCACTTTCTGACTTACTACAAGTCACGTGATTACTTCTAGACTCATCTACGGTGCTGCAAATTGCATTGTGTCCTTTTTTCCATTGGCGTCTCTTCTGCCTTAGCGGGGTCCATTTTCAACAATGTGATTCCCTGAGGGTTGTGGATTAGCTGACCTGGGCAGCCTTACCCTGACGGCCCACCCTCCCCAGGTCTGCCTCGTTGAGGTCAATATAAACAGCGCTCCAGGCAGCAATAGCCCCTGAAGCTGTGCCTGACTCCATATTGTCTGCCCCGTCAGCAGTCTCGGGGCTGTGCTGGTGGGAGGGAGTGAGGGGCCACAGCTTTGTGGGTGGCCCGGTGTGAGTGGGGTTCTGCTGGCCTTTCTGCAGGAGTTGCCAGGCTGCCGCCTGTAAAGAAGAGGTTGTGTCACCCATACCTTCTGCTGGAATTTCTCTCCGGACAGAGGTGAGGAAGGAAAAAAGCAGTGGGGGCCAGGACAGGAGGGGTATCTCAGGCAGGGCAATGGAAAGCTTCTGGAAGAGCGCCCGGTGCCAGGACCACACTGGCTGGCCTGCAGGCACCAAGTTGGCCTGCGTGCTGTCACTGGTGTGGCTCCACGGTCCTTCCTCTAGGCTTTCAAGCCCTTGTACATATTCAGGTGTTTTACCTGGAAAGGGTGGGAACAGTTCAGCAGCAGCTGGCCTGGGGCTCAGCTCACGTTTACTCACAGATGCCTCGGCACGGTCCCCCAGCTTTGCAATGAGGACGCTCCTTGCGTGGGGGGTGGGTTGCTGGCTGTATGGGAGATGGTTCCCCACCTCTGACCAATTTCAGAATTGTTTACCACTGGAGCAAGTGCCCTGATAGGGTTTTCCTCTGTATAACTCGTGGGTTCAGGTTTTTTTTTTATGGTTCAAGTTAGATTTTATTCCTCTTTTATGTATTTATAGATATAAGCATGGAAATAATTCATTCCTATAAATACATCTGTGTGACAGGAAGAACTTTTTTCTGTTTTATTTTTAAATTTTATTTTTTAAAATTTTGAAATTTAATTTTATTTATTTTTTATACAGCACGTTATTATTAGTTATGTATTTTATGCATATACATGTATACAGGTCAATCCCAAACTCCCAACTCATCCCACCACCACCACCCCATGGCTTCCCACACTTGGTGTCCATACGTTTGTTCTCTACCTCTGTGTCTCTATTTCTTCCCTGCAAACCAGTTCATCTGTACCATTTTTAGGCTCCACATATATGCATTAATATACAATATTTGTTTTCCTCTTTCTGACTTACTTCTTTCTGTATGACAGTCTCTCGATCCATCGATGTCTCTACAAATGACCCAGTTTCATTCCTTTTAATGGCCGAGTAATATTCCATTTTATATATGTACCACATCTTTATCCATTCATCTGTCTGTGGGCATTTAGGTTGCTTCCATTACCTGGCTATTGTAAATAGTGCTGCAACGAACATTGTGGTGAATGTGCCTTTTTGAAATACGGTTTTCTCTGGGTATATGCCCAGAAGTGGGATTGCTGGATCAGATGGAAATTCTATTTCTAATTTTTTTAAGGAAACTCCATACTGTTCTCCATAGTGACTGTATCAATTTACATTCCCACCAATAGTGGAAGAGGGCTCCTTTTGTCCACACCCTCCCCAGAATTGGTTGTTTGTAGATTTTCTGATGATGCCGATTCTAACAGGTGTGAGGTGATACCTCATTGTAGTTTTGATTTGCATTTCTCTAATAATTAGTGCTGTTGAGCAGCTTTTCATGTGCGTCTTGGCCATCTCTGTGTCTCCTTTGAAGAAACGTCTCTTTAGATCTTCTGCCCATTTGTTTTGGGTTGTTTGTTTTTTTAATATTAAGCTGCATGAGCTGTTTATATAGATTGGAGATTAAACCTCTGTCCATTGATTCGTTTGCAACGATTTTCCCCCATTCTGAGGGATGCCTTTTTCCATTCCCGTGTTTTTTAACAAAAAAGGAAAGAAAGGAAAAGAAGCAGAACACTAATGTGCGTAAAATATGCCTTTTGAAACGGTCGTTTTGAAATATGGACGTCCTTTGAAATTTTTGGTAGATATGTGACCCCAGGATTTGTTTTCAGGGCAGGTGTCATTTACAGGCCTGCAATGATTTTGAATATCAACTGACCATTAGCGTTGGGATTAAAGCTGCTGTTGTGTGAAACGGCCACAAGGTGGCAGCAGTTCACCCTTACCAAATCTGGTTACTAGGGCAAGAGAGCCTCAGTGGAAGTGGTGTTCTAGATTGGAGTTTAGAATGGAATGTGCCAGGAGAAAGCCCCTCACGTTTGTCTCACTACTTCTTGTTCGTGTTTTTAATTTAATTTTTTATTTCATATTACAGCAAGTTTGATTACAATGTTTGGCTTGTTGTAGATGTGGAAGATGTGGTTCTTTTACACGTATACAGATGTCTGTTCTTCCTGGGATCCTTTTCCCATGTACGTTATGACAGAATGTTGAGTAGTCCTCTCTTGGTATTCTGTAGGTCTTTGGTGATTATATATGTCACCTGTGTTTGTATATGTCTGTTAACCCCGATATCGTAATGAAACCAATCCTCACACCTTTCCATTGGTGAACCATAAGTTTGTTTAATGAATCTGTGATTGCCCTTCTCCGTGGAAATATCTGCCCTGGTATCCATTTTTAGGTAACACCTATAAGTGATATGATATGATATGTGTCTTTCACTTTCTGACTTACTACAAGTCACGTGATTACTTCTAGACTCATCTACGGTGCTGCAAATGGCATTGTGTCCTTTTTTCCCTTGGCGTCTCTTCTGCCTTAGCGGGGTCCATTTTCAACAATGTGATTCCCTGAGGGTTGTGGATTAGCTGACCTGGGCAGCCTTACCCTGACGGCCCGCCCTCCCCAGGTGTGCCTCGTTGAGGTCAATATAAACAGCGCTCCAGGCAGCAATAGCCCCTGAAGCTGTGCCTGACTCCATATTGTCTGCCCCGTCAGCAGTCTCGGGGCTGTGCTGGTGGGAGGGAGTGAGGGGCCACAGCTTTGTGGGTGGCCCGGTGTGAGTGGGGTTCTGCTGGCCTTTCTGCAGGAGTTGCCAGGCTGCCGCCTGTAAAGAAGAGGTTGTGTCACCCATACCTTCTGCTGGAATTTCTCTCCGGACAGAGGTGAGGAAGGAAAAAAGTAGTGGGGGCCGGACAGGAGGGGAATCTCAGGAAGGGCAATGGAAAGCTTCTGGAAGAGCGCCCGGGGCCAGGACCACACTGGCTGGCCTGCAGGCACCAAGTTGGCCTGCGTGCTGTCACTGGTGTGGCTCCACGGTCCTTCCTCTAGGCTTTCAAGCCCTTGTACATATTCAGGTGTTTTACCTGGAAAGGGTGGGAACAGTTCAGCAGCAGCTGGCCTGGGGCTCAGCTCACGTTTACTCACAGATGCCTCGGCACGGTCCCCCAGCTTTGCAATGAGGACGCTCCTTGCGTGGGGTGTGGGTTGCTGGCTGTATGGGAGATGGTTCCCCACCTCTGACCAATTTCAGAATTGTTTACCACTGGAGCAAGTGCCCTGATAGGGTTATCCTCTGTATAACTCGTGGGTTCAGGTTTATTTTTTTATGGTTCAAGTTAGATTTTATTCCTCTGTTATGTATTTATAGATATAAGCATGGAAATAATTCATTCCTATAAATACATCTGTGTGACGGGAAGAACTTTTTTCTGTTTTATTTTTAAATTTTATTTTTTAAAATTTTGAAATTTAATTTTATTTATTTTTTTATACAGCACGTTATTATTAGTTATGTATTTTATGCATATACATGTATACAGGTCAATCCCAAACTCCCAACTCATCCCACCACCACCACCCCATGGCTTCCCACACTTGGTGTCCATACGTTTGTTCTCTACCTCTGTGTCTCTATTTCTTCCCTGCAAACCAGTTCATCTGTACCATTTTTAGGCTCCACATATATGCATTAATATACAATATTTGTTTTCCTCTTTCTGACTTACTTCTTTCTGTATGACAGTCTCTCGATCCATCGATGTCTCTACAAATGACCCAGTTTCATTCCTTTTTATGGCCGAGTAATATTCCATTTTATATATGTACCACATCTGTATCCATTCATCTTTCTGTGGGCATTTAGGTTGCTTCCATTACCTGGCTATTGTAAATAGTGCTGCAACGAACATTGTGGTGAATGTGCCTTTTTGAAATACGGTTTTCTCTGGGTATATGCCCAGAAGTGGGATTGCTGGATCAGATGGTAATTCTATTTCTAGTTTTTTTAAGGAAACTCCATACTGTTCTCCATAGTGACTGTATCAATTTACATTCCCACCAATAGTGGAAGAGGGCTCCTTTTGTCCACACCCTCCCCAGAATTGGTTGTTTGTAGATTTTCTGATGATGCCGATTCTAACAGGTGTGAGGTGATACCTCATTGTAGTTTTGATTTGCATTTCTCTAATAATTAGTGCTGTTGAGCAGCTTTTCATGTGCGTCTTGGCCATCTCTGTGTCTCCTTTGAAGAAACGTCTCTTTAGATCTTCTGCCCATTTGTTTTGGGTTGTTTGTTTTTTTTAATATTAAGCTGCATGAGCTGTTTATATAGATTGGAGATTAAACCTCTGTCCATTGATTCGTTTGCAACGATTTTCACCCATTCTGAGGGATGCCTTTTTCCATTCCCGTGGTTTTTAACATAAAAGGAAAGAAAGGAAAAGAAGCAGAACACTAATGTGCGTAAAATATGCCTTTTGAAACGGTCGTTTTGAAATATGGACGTCCTTTGAATTTTTTGGTCGATATGTGACCACAGGATTTCTTTTCAGGGCAGGTGTCATTTACAGGCCTGCAATGATTTTGAATATCAACTGACCATTAGCGTTGGGATTAAAGCTGCTGTTGTGTGAAACGGCCACAAGGTGGCAGCAGTTCACCCTTACCAAATCTGGTTACTAGGGCAAGAGAGCCTCAGTGGAAGTGGTGTTCTAGATTGGAGTTTAGAATGGAATGTGCCAGGAGAAAGCCCCTCACGTTTGTCTCACTACTTCTTGTTCGTGTTTTTAATTTAATTTTTTATTTCTTATTACAGCAAGTTTGATTACAATGTTTGGCTTGTTGTAGATGTGGAAGATGTGGTTCTTTTACACGTATACAGATGTCTGTTCTTCCTGGGATCCTTTTCCCATGTACGTTATGACAGAATGTTGAGTAGTCCTCTCTTGGTATTCTGTAGGTCTTTGGTGATTATATATGTCACCTGTGTTTGTATATGTCTGTTAACCCCGATATCGTAATGAAACCAATCCTCACACCTTTCCATTGGTGAACCATAAGTTTGCTTAATGAATCTGTGATTGCCCTTCTCCGTGGAAATATCTGCCCTGGTATCCATTTTTAGGTAACACCTATAAGTGATATGATATGATATGTGTCTTTCACTTTCTGACTTACTACAAGTCACGTGATTACTTCTAGACTCATCTACGGTGCTGCAAATGGCATTGTGTCCTTTTTTCCCTTGGCGTCTCTTCTGCCTTAGCGGGGTCCATTTTCAACAATGTGATTCCCTGAGGGTTGTGGATTAGCTGACCTGGGAAGCCTTACCCTGACGGCCCGCCCTCCCCAGGTGTGCCTCGTTGAGGTCAATATAAACAGCGCTCCAGGCAGCAATAGCCCCTGAAGCTGTGCCTGACTCCATATTGTCTGCCCCGTCAGCAGTCTCGGGGCTGTGCTGGTGGGAGGGAGTGAGGGGCCACAGCTTTGTGGGTGGCCCGGTGTGAGTGGGGTTCTGCTGGCCTTTCTGCAGGAGTTTCCAGGCTGCCGCCTGTAAAGAAGAGGTTGTGTCACCCATACCTTCTGCTGGAATTTCTCTCCGGACAGAGGTGAGGAAGGAAAAAAGTAGTGGGGGCCGGGACAGGAGGGGAATCTCAGGCAGGGCAATGGAAAGCTTCTGGAAGAGCGCCCGGTGCCAGGACCACACTGGCTGGCCTGCAGGCACCAAGTTGGCCTGCGTGCTGTCACTGGTGTGGCTCCACTGTCCTTCCTCTAGGCTTTCAAGCCCTTGTACATATTCAGGTGTTTTACCTGGAAAGGGTGGGAACAGTTCAGCAGCAGCTGGCCTGGGGCTCAGCTCACGTTTACTCACAGATGCCTCGGCACGGTCCCCCAGCTTTGCAATGAGGACGCTCCTTGCGTGGGGTGTGGGTTGCTGGCTGTATGGGAGATGGTTCCCCACCTCTGACCAATTTCAGAATTGTTTACCACTGGAGCAAGTGCCCTGATAGGGTTATCCTCTGTATAACTCGTGGGTTCAGGTTTTTTTTTTATGGTTCAAGTTAGATTTTATTCCTCTTTTATGTATTTATAGATATAAGCATGGAAATAATTCATTCCTATAAATACATCTGTGTGATGGGAAGAACTTTTTTCTGTTTTATTTTTAAATTTTATTTTTTAAAATTTTGAAATTTAATTTTATTTATTTTTTTATACAGCACGTTATTATTAGTTATGTATTTTATGCATATACATGTATACAGGTCAATCCCAAACTCCCAACTCATCCCACCACCACCACCCCATGGCTTCCCACACTTGGTGTCCATACGTTTGTTCTCTACCTCTGTGTCTCTATTTCTTCCCTGGAAACCAGTTCATCTGTACCATTTTTAGGCTCCACATATATGCATTAATATACAATATTTGTTTTCCTCTTTCTGACTTACTTCTTTCTGTATGACAGTCTCTCGATCCATCGATGTCTCTACAAATGACCCAGTTTCATTCCTTTTAATGGCCGAGTAATATTCCATTTTATATATGTACCACATCTTTATCCATTCATCTGTCTGTGGGCATTTAGGTTGCTTCCATTACCTGGCTATTGTAAATAGTGCTGCAACGAACATTGTGGTGAATGTGCCTTTTTGAAATACGGTTTTCTCTGGGTATATGCCCAGAAGTGGGATTGCTGGATCAGATGGTAATTCTATTTCTAATTTTTTTAAGGAAACTCCATACTGTTCTCCATAGTGACTGTATCAATTTACATTCCCACCAATAGTGGAAGAGGGCTCCTTTTGTCCACACCCTCCCCAGAATTGGTTGTTTGTAGATTTTCTGATGATGCCGATTCTAACAGGTGTGAGGTGATACCTCATTGTAGTTTTGATTTGCATTTCTCTAATAATTAGTGCTGTTGAGCAGCTTTTCATGTGCGTCTTGGCCATCTCTGTGTCTCCTTTGAAGAAACGTCTCTTTAGATCTTCTGCCCATTTTTTTGGGGTTGTTTGTTTTTTTAATATTAAGCTGCATGAGCTGTTTATATAGATTGGAGATTAAACCTCTGTCCATTGATTCGTTTGCAACGATTTTCCCCCATTCTGAGGGATGCCTTTTTCCATTCCCGTGTTTTTTAACAAAAAAGGAAAGAAAGGAAAAGAAGCAGAACACTAATGTGCGTAAAATATGCCTTTTGAAACGGTCGTTTTGAAATATGGACGTCCTTTGAATTTTTTGGTCGATATGTGACCCCAGGATTTGTTTTCAGGGCAGGTGTCATTTACAGGCCTGCAATGATTTTGAATATCAACTGACCATTAGCGTTGGGATTAAAGCTGCTGTTGTGTGAAACGGCCACAAGGTGGCAGCAGTTCACCCTTACCAAATCTGGTTACTAGGGCAAGAGAGCCTCAGTGGAAGTGGTGTTCTAGATTGGAGTTTAGAATGGAATGTGCCAGGAGAAAGCCCCTCACGTTTGTCTCACTACTTCTTGTTCGTGTTTTTAATTTAATTTTTTATTTCTTATTACAGCAAGTTTGATTACAATGTTTGGCTTGTTGTAGATGTGGAAGATGTGGTTCTTTTACACGTATACAGATGTCTGTTCTTCCTGGGATCCTTTTCCCATGTACGTTATGACAGAATGTTGAGTAGTCCTCTCTTGGTATTCTGTAGGTCTTTGGTGATTATATATGTCACCTGTGTTTGTATATGTCTGTTAACCCCGATATCGTAATGAAACCAATCCTCACACCTTTCCATTGGTGAACCATAAGTTTGCTTAATGAATCTGTGATTGCCCTTCTCCGTGGAAATATCTGCCCTGGTATCCATTTTTAGGTAACACCTATAAGTGATATGATATGATATGTGTCTTTCACTTTCTGACTTACTACAAGTCACGTGATTACTTCTAGACTCATCTACGGTGCTGCAAATGGCATTGTGTCCTTTTTTCCCTTGGCGTCTCTTCTGCCTTAGCGGGGTCCATTTTCAACAATGTGATTCCCTGAGGGTTGTGGATTAGCTGACCTGGGAAGCCTTACCCTGACGGCCCGCCCTCCCCAGGTGTGCCTCGTTGAGGTCAATATAAACAGCGCTCCAGGCAGCAATAGCCCCTGAAGCTGTGCCTGACTCCATATTGTCTGCCCCGTCAGCAGTCTCGGGGCTGTGCTGGTGGGAGGGAGTGAGGGGCCACAGCTTTGTGGGTGGCCCGGTGTGAGTGGGGTTCTGCTGGCCTTTCTGCAGGAGTTTCCAGGCTGCCGCCTGTAAAGAAGAGGTTGTGTCACCCATACCTTCTGCTGGAATTTCTCTCCGGACAGAGGTGAGGAAGGAAAAAAGTAGTGGGGGCCGGGACAGGAGGGGAATCTCAGGCAGGGCAATGGAAAGCTTCTGGAAGAGCGCCCGGTGCCAGGACCACACTGGCTGGCCTGCAGGCACCAAGTTGGCCTGCGTGCTGTCACTGGTGTGGCTCCACTGTCCTTCCTCTAGGCTTTCAAGCCCTTGTACATATTCAGGTGTTTTACCTGGAAAGGGTGGGAACAGTTCAGCAGCAGCTGGCTTGGGGCTCAGCTCACGTTTACTCACAGATGCCTCGGCACGGTCCCCCAGCTTTGCAATGAGGACGCTCCTTGCGTGGGGTGTGGGTTGCTGGCTGTATGGGAGATGGTTCCCCACCTCTGACCAATTTCAGAATTGTTTACCACTGGAGCAAGTGCCCTGATAGGGTTATCCTCTGTATAACTCGTGGGTTCAGGTTTTTTTTTTATGGTTCAAGTTAGATTTTATTCCTCTTTTATGTATTTATAGATATAAGCATGGAAATAATTCATTCCTATAAATACATCTGTGTGATGGGAAGAACTTTTTTCTGTTTTATTTTTAAATTTTATTTTTTAAAATTTTGAAATTTAATTTTATTTATTTTTTTATACAGCACGTTATTATTAGTTATGTATTTTATGCATATACATGTATACAGGTCAATCCCAAACTCCCAACTCATCCCACCACCACCACCCCATGGCTTCCCACACTTGGTGTCCATACGTTTGTTCTCTACCTCTGTGTCTCTATTTCTTCCCTGGAAACCAGTTCATCTGTACCATTTTTAGGCTCCACATATATGCATTAATATACAATATTTGTTTTCCTCTTTCTGACTTACTTCTTTCTGTATGACAGTCTCTCGATCCATCGATGTCTCTACAAATGACCCAGTTTCATTCCTTTTAATGGCCGAGTAATATTCCATTTTATATATGTACCACATCTTTATCCATTCATCTGTCTGTGGGCATTTAGGTTGCTTCCATTACCTGGCTATTGTAAATAGTGCTGCAACGAACATTGTGGTGAATGTGCCTTTTTGAAATACGGTTTTCTCTGGGTATATGCCCAGAAGTGGGATTGCTGGATCAGATGGTAATTCTATTTCTAATTTTTTTAAGGAAACTCCATACTGTTCTCCATAGTGACTGTATCAATTTACATTCCCACCAATAGTGGAAGAGGGCTCCTTTTGTCCACACCCTCCCCAGAATTGGTTGTTTGTAGATTTTCTGATGATGCCGATTCTAACAGGTGTGAGGTGATACCTCATTGTAGTTTTGATTTGCATTTCTCTAATAATTAGTGCTGTTGAGCAGCTTTTCATGTGCGTCTTGGCCATCTCTGTGTCTCCTTTGAAGAAACGTCTCTTTAGATCTTCTGCCCATTTTTTTGGGGTTGTTTGTTTTTTTAATATTAAGCTGCATGAGCTGTTTATATAGATTGGAGATTAAACCTCTGTCCATTGATTCGTTTGCAACGATTTTCCCCCATTCTGAGGGATGCCTTTTTCCATTCCCGTGTTTTTTAACAAAAAAGGAAAGAAAGGAAAAGAAGCAGAACACTAATGTGCGTAAAATATGCCTTTTGAGACGGTCGTTTTGAAATATGGACGTCCTTTGAATTTTTTGGTCGATATGTGACCCCAGGATTTGTTTTCAGGGCAGGTGTCATTTACAGGCCTGCAATGATTTTGAATATGAACTGACCATTAGCGTTGGGATTAAAGCTGCTGTTGTGTGAAACGGCCACAAGGTGGCAGCAGTTCACCCTTACCAAATCTGGTTACTAGGGCAAGAGAGCCTCAGTGGAAGTGGTGTTCTAGATTGGAGTTTAGAATGGAATGTGCCAGGAGAAAGCCCCTCACGTTTGTCTCACTACTTCTTGTTCGTGTTTTTAATTTAATTTTTTATTTCTTATTACAGCAAGTTTGATTACAATGTTTGGCTTGTTGTAGATGTGGAAGATGTGGTTCTTTTACACGTATACAGATGTCTGTTCTTCCTGGGATCCTTTTCCCATGTACGTTATGACAGAATGTTGAGTAGTCCTCTCTTGGTATTCTGTAGGTCTTTGGTGATTATATATGTCACCTGTGTTTGTATATGTCTGTTAACCCCGATATCGTAATGAAACCAATCCTCACACCTTTCCATTGGTGAACCATAAGTTTGTTTAATGAATCTGTGATTGCCCTTCTCCGTGGAAATATCTGCCCTGGTATCCATTTTTAGGTAACACCTATAAGTGATATGATATGATATGTGTCTTTCACTTTCTGACTTACTACAAGTCACGTGATTACTTCTAGACTCATCTACGGTGCTGCAAATGGCATTGTGTCCTTTTTTCCCTTGGCGTCTCTTCTGCCTTAGCGGGGTCCATTTTCAACAATGTGATTCCCTGAGGGTTGTGGATTAGCTGACCTGGGAAGCCTTACCCTGACGGCCCGCCCTCCCCAGGTGTGCCTCGTTGAGGTCAATATAAACAGCGCTCCAGGCAGCAATAGCCCCTGAAGCTGTGCCTGACTCCATATTGTCTGCCCCGTCAGCAGTCTCGGGGCTGTGCTGGTGGGAGGGAGTGAGGGGCCACAGCTTTGTGGGTGGCCCGGTGTGAGTGGGGTTCTGCTGGCCTTTCTGCAGGAGTTGCCAGGCTGCCGCCTGTAAAGAAGAGGTTGTGTCACCCATACCTTCTGCTGGAATTTCTCTCCGGACAGAGGTGAGGAAGGAAAAAAGCAGTGGGGGCCGGGACAGGAGGGGTATCTCAGGCAGGGCAATGGAAAGCTTCTGGAAGAGCGCCCGGTGCCAGGACCACACTGGCTGGCCTGCAGGCACCAAGTTGGCCTGCGTGCTGTCACTGGTGTGGCTCCACGGTCCTTCCTCTAGGCTTTCAAGCCCTTGTACATATTCAGGTGTTTTACCTGGAAAGGGTGGGAACAGTTCAGCAGCAGCTGGCCTGGGGCTCAGCTCACGTTTACTCACAGATGCCTCGGCACGGTCCCCCAGCTTTGCAATGAGGACGCTCCTTGCGTGGGGTGTGGGTTGCTGGCTGTATGGGAGATGGTTCCCCACCTCTGACCAATTTCAGAATTGTTTACCACTGGAGCAAGTGCCCTGATAGGCTTTTCCTCTGTATAACTCGTTGGTTCAGGTTTTTTTTTTATGGTTCAAGTTAGATTTTATTCCTCTTTTATGTATTTATAGATATAAGCATGGAAATAATTCATTCCTATAAATACATCTGTGTGACAGGAAGAACTTTTTTCTGTTTTATTTTTAAATTTTATTTTTTAAAATTTTGAAATTTAATTTTATTTATTTTTTATACAGCACGTTATTATTAGTTATGTATTTTATGCATATACATGTATACAGGTCAATCCCAAACTCCCAACTCATCCCACCACCACCACCCCATGGCTTCCCACACTTGGTGTCCATACGTTTGTTCTCTACCTCTGTGTCTCTATTTCTTCCCTGCAAACCAGTTCATCTGTACCATTTTTAGGCTCCACATATATGCATTAATATACAATATTTGTTTTCCTCTTTCTGACTTACTTCTTTCTGTATGACAGTCTCTCGATCCATCGATGTCTCTACAAATGACCCAGTTTCATTCCTTTTAATGGCCGAGTAATATTCCATTTTATATATGTACCACATCTTTATCCATTCATCTGTCTGTGGGCATTTAGGTTGCTTCCATTACCTGGCTATTGTAAATAGTGCTGCAACGAACATTGTGGTGAATGTGCCTTTTTGAAATACGGTTTTCTCTGGGTATATGCCCAGAAGTGGGATTGCTGGATCAGATGGTAATTCTATTTCTAAATTTTTTAAGGAAACTCCATACTGTTCTCCATAGTGACTGTATCAATTTACATTCCCACCAATAGTGGAAGAGGGCTCCTTTTGTCCACACCCTCCCCAGAATTGGTTGTTTGTAGATTTTCTGATGATGCCGATTCTAACAGGTGTGAGGTGATACCTCATTGTAGTTTTGATTTGCATTTCTCTAATAATTAGTGCTGTTGAGCAGCTTTTCATGTGCGTCTTGGCCATCTCTGTGTCTCCTTTGAAGAAACGTCTCTTTAGATCTTCTGCCCATTTTTTTGGGGTTGTTTGTTTTTTTTAATATTAAGCTGCATGAGCTGTTTATATAGATTGGAGATTAAACCTCTGTCCATTGATTCGTTTGCAACGATTTTCCCCCATTCTGAGGGATGCCTTTTTCCATTCCCGTGTTTTTTAACAAAAAAGGAAAGAAAGGAAAAGAAGCAGAACACTAATGTGCGTAAAATATGCCTTTTGAAACGGTCGTTTTGAAATATGGACGTCCTTTGAATTTTTTGGTCGATATGTGACCCCAGGATTTGTTTTCAGGGCAGGTGTCATTTACAGGCCTGCAATGATTTTGAATATCAACTGACCATTAGCGTTGGGATTAAAGCTGCTGTTGTGTGAAACGGCCACAAGGTGGCAGCAGTTCACCCTTACCAAATCTGGTGACTAGGGCAAGAGAACCTCAGTGGAAGTGGTGTTCTAGATTGGAGTTTAGAATGGAATGTGCCAGGAGAAAGCCCCTCACGTTTGTCTCACTACTTCTTGTTCGTGTTTTTAATTTAATTTTTTATTTCTTATTACAGCAAGTTTGATTACAATGTTTGGCTTGTTGTAGATGTGGAAGATGTGGTTCTTTTACACGTATACAGATGTCTGTTCTTCCTGGGATCCTTTTCCCATGTACGTTATGACAGAATGTTGAGTAGTCCTCTCTTGGTATTCTGTAGGTCTTTGGTGATTATATATGTCACCTGTGTTTGTATATGTCTGTTAACCCCGATATCGTAATGAAACCAATCCTCACACCTTTCCATTGGTGAACCATAAGTTTGTTTAATGAATCTGTGATTGCCCTTCTCCGTGGAAATATCTGCCCTGGTATCCATTTTTAGGTAACACCTATAAGTGATATGATATGATATGTGTCTTTCACTTTCTGACTTACTACAAGTCACGTGATTACTTCTAGACTCATCTACGGTGCTGCAAATGGCATTGTGTCCTTTTTTCCCTTGGCGTCTCTTCTGCCTTAGCGGGGTCCATTTTCAACAATGTGATTCCCTGAGGGTTGTGGATTAGCTGACCTGGGCAGCCTTACCCTGACGGCCCGCCCTCCCCAGGTGTGCCTCGTTGAGGTCAATATAAACAGCGCTCCAGGCAGCAATAGCCCCTGAAGCTGTGCCTGACTCCATATTGTCTGCCCCGTCAGCAGTCTCGGGGCTGTGCTGGTGGGAGGGAGTGAGGGGCCACAGCTTTGTGGGTGGCCCGGTGTGAGTGGGGTTCTGCTGGCCTTTCTGCAGGAGTTGCCAGGCTGCCGCCTGTAAAGAAGAGGTTGTGTCACCCATACCTTCTGCTGGAATTTCTCTCCGGACAGAGGTGAGGAAGGAAAAAAGTAGTGGGGGCCGGGACAGGAGGGGAATCTCAGGAAGGGCAATGGAAAGCTTCTGGAAGAGCGCCTGGGGCCAGGACCACACTGGCTGGCCTGCAGGCACCAAGTTGGCCTGCGTGCTGTCACTGGTGTGGCTCCACTGTCCTTCCTCTAGGCTTTCAAGCCCTTGTACATATTCAGGTGTTTTACCTGGAAAGGGTGGGAACAGTTCAGCAGCAGCTGGCCTGGGGCTCAGCTCACGTTTACTCACAGATGCCTCGGCACGGTCCCCCAGCTTTGCAATGAGGACGCTCCTTGCGTGGGGTGTGGGTTGCTGGCTGTATGGGAGATGGTTCCCCACCTCTGACCAATTTCAGAATTGTTTACCACTGGAGCAAGTGCCCTGATAGGGTTATCCTCTGTATAACTCGTGGGTTCAGGTTTTTTTTTTTTTATGGTTCAAGTTAGATTTTATTCCTCTTTTATGTATTTATAGATATAAGCATGGAAATAATTCATTCCTATAAATACATCTGTGTGACGGGAAGAACTTTTTTCTGTTTTATTTTTAAATTTTATTTTTTAAAATTTTGAAATTTAATTTTATTTATTTTTTTATACAGCACGTTATTATTAGTTATGTATTTTATGCATATACATGTATACAGGTCAATCCCAAACTCCCAACTCATCCCACCACCACCACCCCATGGCTTCCCACACTTGGTGTCCATACGTTTGTTCTCTACCTCTGTGTCTCTATTTCTTCCCTGGAAACCAGTTCATCTGTACCATTTTTAGGCTCCACATATATGCATTAATATACAATATTTGTTTTCCTCTTTCTGACTTACTTCTTTCTGTATGACAGTCTCTCGATCCATCGATGTCTCTACAAATGACCCAGTTTCATTCCTTTTAATGGCCGAGTAATATTCCATTTTATATATGTACCACATCTTTATCCATTCATCTGTCTGTGGGCATTTAGGTTGCTTCCATTACCTGGCTATTGTAAATAGTGCTGCAACGAACATTGTGGTGAATGTGCCTTTTTGAAATACGGTTTTCTCTGGGTATATGCCCAGAAGTGGGATTGCTGGATCAGATGGTAATTCTATTTCTAATTTTTTTAAGGAAACTCCATACTGTTCTCCATAGTGACTGTATCAATTTACATTCCCACCAATAGTGGAAGAGGGCTCCTTTTGTCCACACCCTCCCCAGAATTGGTTGTTTGTAGATTTTCTGATGATGCCGATTCTAACAGGTGTGAGGTGATACCTCATTGTAGTTTTGATTTGCATTTCTCTAATAATTAGTGCTGTTGAGCAGCTTTTCATGTGCGTCTTGGCCATCTCTGTGTCTCCTTTGAAGAAACGTCTCTTTAGATCTTCTGCCCATTTTTTTGGGGTTGTTTGTTTTTTTAATATTAAGCTGCATGAGCTGTTTATATAGATTGGAGATTAAACCTCTGTCCATTGATTCGTTTGCAACGATTTTCCCCCATTCTGAGGGATGCCTTTTTCCATTCCCGTGTTTTTTAACAAAAAAGGAAAGAAAGGAAAAGAAGCAGAACACTAATGTGCGTAAAATATGCCTTTTGAAACGGTCGTTTTGAAATATGGACGTCCTTTGAATTTTTTGGTCGATATGTGACCCCAGGATTTGTTTTCAGGGCAGGTGTCATTTACAGGCCTGCAATGATTTTGAATATCAACTGACCATTAGCGTTGGGATTAAAGCTGCTGTTGTGTGAAACGGCCACAAGGTGGCAGCAGTTCACCCTTACCAAATCTGGTTACTAGGGCAAGAGAGCCTCAGTGGAAGTGGTGTTCTAGATTGGAGTTTAGAATGGAATGTGCCAGGAGAAAGCCCCTCACGTTTGTCTCACTACTTCTTGTTCGTGTTTTTAATTTAATTTTTTATTTCTTATTACAGCAAGTTTGATTACAATGTTTGGCTTGTTGTAGATGTGGAAGATGTGGTTCTTTTACACGTATACAGATGTCTGTTCTTCCTGGGATCCTTTTCCCATGTACGTTATGACAGAATGTTGAGTAGTCCTCTCTTGGTATTCTGTAGGTCTTTGGTGATTATATATGTCACCTGTGTTTGTATATGTCTGTTAACCCCGATATCGTAATGAAACCAATCCTCACACCTTTCCATTGGTGAACCATAAGTTTGCTTAATGAATCTGTGATTGCCCTTCTCCGTGGAAATATCTGCCCTGGTATCCATTTTTAGGTAACACCTATAAGTGATATGATATGATATGTGTCTTTCACTTTCTGACTTACTACAAGTCACGTGATTACTTCTAGACTCATCTACGGTGCTGCAAATGGCATTGTGTCCTTTTTTCCCTTGGCGTCTCTTCTGCCTTAGCGGGGTCCATTTTCAACAATGTGATTCCCTGAGGGTTGTGGATTAGCTGACCTGGGAAGCCTTACCCTGACGGCCCGCCCTCCCCAGGTGTGCCTCGTTGAGGTCAATATAAACAGCGCTCCAGGCAGCAATAGCCCCTGAAGCTGTGCCTGACTCCATATTGTCTGCCCCGTCAGCAGTCTCGGGGCTGTGCTGGTGGGAGGGAGTGAGGGGCCACAGCTTTGTGGGTGGCCCGGTGTGAGTGGGGTTCTGCTGGCCTTTCTGCAGGAGTTTCCAGGCTGCCGCCTGTAAAGAAGAGGTTGTGTCACCCATACCTTCTGCTGGAATTTCTCTCCGGACAGAGGTGAGGAAGGAAAAAAGTAGTGGGGGCCGGGACAGGAGGGGAATCTCAGGCAGGGCAATGGAAAGCTTCTGGAAGAGCGCCCGGTGCCAGGACCACACTGGCTGGCCTGCAGGCACCAAGTTGGCCTGCGTGCTGTCACTGGTGTGGCTCCACTGTCCTTCCTCTAGGCTTTCAAGCCCTTGTACATATTCAGGTGTTTTACCTGGAAAGGGTGGGAACAGTTCAGCAGCAGCTGGCTTGGGGCTCAGCTCACGTTTACTCACAGATGCCTCGGCACGGTCCCCCAGCTTTGCAATGAGGACGCTCCTTGCGTGGGGTGTGGGTTGCTGGCTGTATGGGAGATGGTTCCCCACCTCTGACCAATTTCAGAATTGTTTACCACTGGAGCAAGTGCCCTGATAGGGTTATCCTCTGTATAACTCGTGGGTTCAGGTTTTTTTTTTATGGTTCAAGTTAGATTTTATTCCTCTTTTATGTATTTATAGATATAAGCATGGAAATAATTCATTCCTATAAATACATCTGTGTGATGGGAAGAACTTTTTTCTGTTTTATTTTTAAATTTTATTTTTTAAAATTTTGAAATTTAATTTTATTTATTTTTTTATACAGCACGTTATTATTAGTTATGTATTTTATGCATATACATGTATACAGGTCAATCCCAAACTCCCAACTCATCCCACCACCACCACCCCATGGCTTCCCACACTTGGTGTCCATACGTTTGTTCTCTACCTCTGTGTCTCTATTTCTTCCCTGGAAACCAGTTCATCTGTACCATTTTTAGGCTCCACATATATGCATTAATATACAATATTTGTTTTCCTCTTTCTGACTTACTTCTTTCTGTATGACAGTCTCTCGATCCATCGATGTCTCTACAAATGACCCAGTTTCATTCCTTTTAATGGCCGAGTAATATTCCATTTTATATATGTACCACATCTTTATCCATTCATCTGTCTGTGGGCATTTAGGTTGCTTCCATTACCTGGCTATTGTAAATAGTGCTGCAACGAACATTGTGGTGAATGTGCCTTTTTGAAATACGGTTTTCTCTGGGTATATGCCCAGAAGTGGGATTGCTGGATCAGATGGTAATTCTATTTCTAATTTTTTTAAGGAAACTCCATACTGTTCTCCATAGTGACTGTATCAATTTACATTCCCACCAATAGTGGAAGAGGGCTCCTTTTGTCCACACCCTCCCCAGAATTGGTTGTTTGTAGATTTTCTGATGATGCCGATTCTAACAGGTGTGAGGTGATACCTCATTGTAGTTTTGATTTGCATTTCTCTAATAATTAGTGCTGTTGAGCAGCTTTTCATGTGCGTCTTGGCCATCTCTGTGTCTCCTTTGAAGAAACGTCTCTTTAGATCTTCTGCCCATTTTTTTGGGGTTGTTTGTTTTTTTAATATTAAGCTGCATGAGCTGTTTATATAGATTGGAGATTAAACCTCTGTCCATTGATTCGTTTGCAACGATTTTCCCCCATTCTGAGGGATGCCTTTTTCCATTCCCGTGTTTTTTAACAAAAAAGGAAAGAAAGGAAAAGAAGCAGAACACTAATGTGCGTAAAATATGCCTTTTGAGACGGTCGTTTTGAAATATGGACGTCCTTTGAATTTTTTGGTCGATATGTGACCCCAGGATTTGTTTTCAGGGCAGGTGTCATTTACAGGCCTGCAATGATTTTGAATATGAACTGACCATTAGCGTTGGGATTAAAGCTGCTGTTGTGTGAAACGGCCACAAGGTGGCAGCAGTTCACCCTTACCAAATCTGGTTACTAGGGCAAGAGAGCCTCAGTGGAAGTGGTGTTCTAGATTGGAGTTTAGAATGGAATGTGCCAGGAGAAAGCCCCTCACGTTTGTCTCACTACTTCTTGTTCGTGTTTTTAATTTAATTTTTTATTTCTTATTACAGCAAGTTTGATTACAATGTTTGGCTTGTTGTAGATGTGGAAGATGTGGTTCTTTTACACGTATACAGATGTCTGTTCTTCCTGGGATCCTTTTCCCATGTACGTTATGACAGAATGTTGAGTAGTCCTCTCTTGGTATTCTGTAGGTCTTTGGTGATTATATATGTCACCTGTGTTTGTATATGTCTGTTAACCCCGATATCGTAATGAAACCAATCCTCACACCTTTCCATTGGTGAACCATAAGTTTGTTTAATGAATCTGTGATTGCCCTTCTCCGTGGAAATATCTGCCCTGGTATCCATTTTTAGGTAACACCTATAAGTGATATGATATGATATGTGTCTTTCACTTTCTGACTTACTACAAGTCACGTGATTACTTCTAGACTCATCTACGGTGCTGCAAATGGCATTGTGTCCTTTTTTCCCTTGGCGTCTCTTCTGCCTTAGCGGGGTCCATTTTCAACAATGTGATTCCCTGAGGGTTGTGGATTAGCTGACCTGGGCAGCCTTACCCTGACGGCCCGCCCTCCCCAGGTGTGCCTCGTTGAGGTCAATATAAACAGCGCTCCAGGCAGCAATAGCCCCTGAAGCTGTGCCTGACTCCATATTGTCTGCCCCGTCAGCAGTCTCGGGGCTGTGCTGGTGGGAGGGAGTGAGGGGCCACAGCTTTGTGGGTGGCCCGGTGTGAGTGGGGTTCTGCTGGCCTTTCTGCAGGAGTTGCCAGGCTGCCGCCTGTAAAGAAGAGGTTGTGTCACCCATACCTTCTGCTGGAATTTCTCTCCGGACAGAGGTGAGGAAGGAAAAAAGCAGTGGGGGCCGGGACAGGAGGGGTATCTCAGGCAGGGCAATGGAAAGCTTCTGGAAGAGCGCCCGGTGCCAGGACCACACTGGCTGGCCTGCAGGCACCAAGTTGGCCTGCGTGCTGTCACTGGTGTGGCTCCACGGTCCTTCCTCTAGGCTTTCAAGCCCTTGTACATATTCAGGTGTTTTACCTGGAAAGGGTGGGAACAGTTCAGCAGCAGCTGGCCTGGGGCTCAGCTCACGTTTACTCACAGATGCCTCGGCACGGTCCCCCAGCTTTGCAATGAGGACGCTCCTTGCGTGGGGTGTGGGTTGCTGGCTGTATGGGAGATGGTTCCCCACCTCTGACCAATTTCAGAATTGTTTACCACTGGAGCAAGTGCCCTGATAGGCTTTTCCTCTGTATAACTCGTTGGTTCAGGTTTTTTTTTTATGGTTCAAGTTAGATTTTATTCCTCTTTTATGTATTTATAGATATAAGCATGGAAATAATTCATTCCTATAAATACATCTGTGTGACAGGAAGAACTTTTTTCTGTTTTATTTTTAAATTTTATTTTTTAAAATTTTGAAATTTAATTTTATTTATTTTTTATACAGCACGTTATTATTAGTTATGTATTTTATGCATATACATGTATACAGGTCAATCCCAAACTCCCAACTCATCCCACCACCACCACCCCATGGCTTCCCACACTTGGTGTCCATACGTTTGTTCTCTACCTCTGTGTCTCTATTTCTTCCCTGCAAACCAGTTCATCTGTACCATTTTTAGGCTCCACATATATGCATTAATATACAATATTTGTTTTCCTCTTTCTGACTTACTTCTTTCTGTATGACAGTCTCTCGATCCATCGATGTCTCTACAAATGACCCAGTTTCATTCCTTTTAATGGCCGAGTAATATTCCATTTTATATATGTACCACATCTTTATCCATTCATCTGTCTGTGGGCATTTAGGTTGCTTCCATTACCTGGCTATTGTAAATAGTGCTGCAACGAACATTGTGGTGAATGTGCCTTTTTGAAATACGGTTTTCTCTGGGTATATGCCCAGAAGTGGGATTGCTGGATCAGATGGTAATTCTATTTCTAAATTTTTTAAGGAAACTCCATACTGTTCTCCATAGTGACTGTATCAATTTACATTCCCACCAATAGTGGAAGAGGGCTCCTTTTGTCCACACCCTCCCCAGAATTGGTTGTTTGTAGATTTTCTGATGATGCCGATTCTAACAGGTGTGAGGTGATACCTCATTGTAGTTTTGATTTGCATTTCTCTAATAATTAGTGCTGTTGAGCAGCTTTTCATGTGCGTCTTGGCCATCTCTGTGTCTCCTTTGAAGAAACGTCTCTTTAGATCTTCTGCCCATTTTTTTGGGGTTGTTTGTTTTTTTTAATATTAAGCTGCATGAGCTGTTTATATAGATTGGAGATTAAACCTCTGTCCATTGATTCGTTTGCAACGATTTTCCCCCATTCTGAGGGATGCCTTTTTCCATTCCCGTGTTTTTTAACAAAAAAGGAAAGAAAGGAAAAGAAGCAGAACACTAATGTGCGTAAAATATGCCTTTTGAAACGGTCGTTTTGAAATATGGACGTCCTTTGAATTTTTTGGTCGATATGTGACCCCAGGATTTGTTTTCAGGGCAGGTGTCATTTACAGGCCTGCAATGATTTTGAATATCAACTGACCATTAGCGTTGGGATTAAAGCTGCTGTTGTGTGAAACGGCCACAAGGTGGCAGCAGTTCACCCTTACCAAATCTGGTGACTAGGGCAAGAGAACCTCAGTGGAAGTGGTGTTCTAGATTGGAGTTTAGAATGGAATGTGCCAGGAGAAAGCCCCTCACGTTTGTCTCACTACTTCTTGTTCGTGTTTTTAATTTAATTTTTTATTTCTTATTACAGCAAGTTTGATTACAATGTTTGGCTTGTTGTAGATGTGGAAGATGTGGTTCTTTTACACGTATACAGATGTCTGTTCTTCCTGGGATCCTTTTCCCATGTACGTTATGACAGAATGTTGAGTAGTCCTCTCTTGGTATTCTGTAGGTCTTTGGTGATTATATATGTCACCTGTGTTTGTATATGTCTGTTAACCCCGATATCGTAATGAAACCAATCCTCACACCTTTCCATTGGTGAACCATAAGTTTGTTTAATGAATCTGTGATTGCCCTTCTCCGTGGAAATATCTGCCCTGGTATCCATTTTTAGGTAACACCTATAAGTGATATGATATGATATGTGTCTTTCACTTTCTGACTTACTACAAGTCACGTGATTACTTCTAGACTCATCTACGGTGCTGCAAATGGCATTGTGTCCTTTTTTCCCTTGGCGTCTCTTCTGCCTTAGCGGGGTCCATTTTCAACAATGTGATTCCCTGAGGGTTGTGGATTAGCTGACCTGGGCAGCCTTACCCTGACGGCCCGCCCTCCCCAGGTGTGCCTCGTTGAGGTCAATATAAACAGCGCTCCAGGCAGCAATAGCCCCTGAAGCTGTGCCTGACTCCATATTGTCTGCCCCGTCAGCAGTCTCGGGGCTGTGCTGGTGGGAGGGAGTGAGGGGCCACAGCTTTGTGGGTGGCCCGGTGTGAGTGGGGTTCTGCTGGCCTTTCTGCAGGAGTTGCCAGGCTGCCGCCTGTAAAGAAGAGGTTGTGTCACCCATACCTTCTGCTGGAATTTCTCTCCGGACAGAGGTGAGGAAGGAAAAAAGTAGTGGGGGCCGGGACAGGAGGGGAATCTCAGGAAGGGCAATGGAAAGCTTCTGGAAGAGCGCCTGGGGCCAGGACCACACTGGCTGGCCTGCAGGCACCAAGTTGGCCTGCGTGCTGTCACTGGTGTGGCTCCACTGTCCTTCCTCTAGGCTTTCAAGCCCTTGTACATATTCAGGTGTTTTACCTGGAAAGGGTGGGAACAGTTCAGCAGCAGCTGGCCTGGGGCTCAGCTCACGTTTACTCACAGATGCCTCGGCACGGTCCCCCAGCTTTGCAATGAGGACGCTCCTTGCGTGGGGTGTGGGTTGCTGGCTGTATGGGAGATGGTTCCCCACCTCTGACCAATTTCAGAATTGTTTACCACTGGAGCAAGTGCCCTGATAGGGTTATCCTCTGTATAACTCGTGGGTTCAGGTTTTTTTTTTTTTATGGTTCAAGTTAGATTTTATTCCTCTTTTATGTATTTATAGATATAAGCATGGAAATAATTCATTCCTATAAATACATCTGTGTGACGGGAAGAACTTTTTTCTGTTTTATTTTTAAATTTTATTTTTTAAAATTTTGAAATTTAATTTTATTTATTTTTTTTATACAGCACGTTATTATTAGTTATGTATTTTATGCATATACATGTATACAGGTCAATCCCAAACTCCCAACTCATCCCACCACCACCACCCCATGGCTTCCCACACTTGGTGTCCATACGTTTGTTCTCTACCTCTGTGTCTCTATTTCTTCCCTGCAAACCAGTTCATCTGTACCATTTTTAGGCTCCACATATATGCATTAATATACAATATTTGTTTTCCTCTTTCTGACTTACTTCTTTCTGTATGACAGTCTCTCGATCCATCGATGTCTCTACAAATGACCCAGTTTCATTCCTTTTAATGGCCGAGTAATATTCCATTTTATATATGTACCACATCTTTATCCATTCATCTGTCTGTGGGCATTTAGGTTGCTTCCATTACCTGGGTATTGTAAATAGTGCTGCAACGAACATTGTGGTGAATGTGCCTTTTTGAAATACGGTTTTCTCTGGGTATATGCCCAGAAGTGGGATTGCTGGATCAGATGGAAATTCTATTTCTAATTTTTTTAAGGAAACTCCATACTGTTCTCCATAGTGACTGTATCAATTTACATTCCCACCAATAGTGGAAGAGGGCTCCTTTTGTCCACACCCTCCCCAGAATTGGTTGTTTGTAGATTTTCTGATGATGCCGATTCTAACAGGTGTGAGGTGATACCTCATTGTAGTTTTGATTTGCATTTCTCTAATAATTAGTGCTGTTGAGCAGCTTTTCATGTGCGTCTTGGCCATCTCTGTGTCTCCTTTGAAGAAACGTCTCTTTAGATCTTCTGCCCATTTTTTTGGGGTTGTTTGTTTTTTTAATATTAAGCTGCATGAGCTGTTTATATAGATTGGAGATTAAACCTCTGTCCATTGATTCGTTTGCAACGATTTTCCCCCATTCTGAGGGATGCCTTTTTCCATTCCCGTGTTTTTTAACAAAAAAGGAAAGAAAGGAAAAGAAGCAGAACACTAATGTGCGTAAAATATGCCTTTTGAAACGGTCGTTTTGAAATATGGACGTCCTTTGAATTTTTTGGTCGATATGTGACCCCAGGATTTGTTTTCAGGGCAGGTGTCATTTACAGGCCTGCAATGATTTTGAATATAAACTGACCATTAGCGTTGGGATTAAAGCTGCTGTTGTGTGAAACGGCCACAAGGTGGCAGCAGTTCACCCTTACCAAATCTGGTTACTAGGGCAAGAGAACCTCAGTGGAAGTGGTGTTCTAGATTGGAGTTTAGAATGGAATGTGCCAGGAGAAAGCCCCTCACGTTTGTCTCACTACTTCTTGTTCGTGTTTTTAATTTAATTTTTTATTTCTTATTACAGCAAGTTTGATTACAATGTTTGGCTTGTTGTAGATGTGGAAGATGTGGTTCTTTTACACGTATACAGATGTCTGTTCTTCCTGGGATCCTTTTCCCATGTACGTTATGACAGAATGTTGAGTAGTCCTCTCTTGGTATTCTGTAGGTCTTTGGTGATTATATATGTCACCTGTGTTTGTATATGTCTGTTAACCCCGATATCGTAATGAAACCAATCCTCACACCTTTCCATTGGTGAACCATAAGTTTGTTTAATGAATCTGTGATTGCCCTTCTCCGTGGAAATATCTGCCCTGGTATCCATTTTTAGGTAACACCTATAAGTGATATGATATGATATGTGTCTTTCACTTTCTGACTTACTACAAGTCACGTGATTACTTCTAGACTCATCTACGGTGCTGCAAATGGCATTGTGTCCTTTTTTCCCTTGGCGTCTCTTCTGCCTTAGCGGGGTCCATTTTCAACAATGTGACTCCCTGAGGGTTGTGGATTAGCTGACCTGGGCAGACTTACCCTGACGGCCCGCCCTCCCCAGGTGTGCCTCGTTGAGGTCAATATAAACAGCGCTCCAGGCAGCAATAGCCCCTGAAGCTGTGCCTGACTCCATATTGTCTGCCCCGTCAGCAGTCTCGGGGCTGTGCTGGTGGGAGGGAGTGAGGGGCCACAGCTTTGTGGGTGGCCCGGTGTGAGTGGGGTTCTGCTGGCCTTTCTGCAGGAGTTGCCAGGCTGCCGCCTGTAAAGAAGAGGTTGTGTCACCCATACCTTCTGCTGGAATTTCTCTCCGGACAGAGGTGAGGAAGGAAAAAAGTAGTGGGGGCCGGGACAGGAGGGGAATCTCAGGAAGGGCAATGGAAAGCTTCTGGAAGAGCGCCTGGGGCCAGGACCACACTGGCTGGCCTGCAGGCACCAAGTTGGCCTGCGTGCTGTCACTGGTGTGGCTCCACTGTCCTTCCTCTAGGCTTTCAAGCCCTTGTACATATTCAGGTGTTTTACCTGGAAAGGGTGGGAACAGTTCAGCAGCAGCTGGCCTGGGGCTCAGCTCACGTTTACTCACAGATGCCTCGGCACGGTCCCCCAGCTTTGCAATGAGGACGCTCCTTGCGTGGGGTGTGGGTTGCTGGCTGTATGGGAGATGGTTCCCCACCTCTGACCAATTTCAGAATTGTTTACCACTGGAGCAAGTGCCCTGATAGGGTTATCCTCTGTATAACTCGTGGGTTCAGGTTTTTTTTTTTTTATGGTTCAAGTTAGATTTTATTCCTCTTTTATGTATTTATAGATATAAGCATGGAAATAATTCATTCCTATAAATACATCTGTGTGACGGGAAGAACTTTTTTCTGTTTTATTTTTAAATTTTATTTTTTAAAATTTTGAAATTTAATTTTATTTATTTTTTTTATACAGCACGTTATTATTAGTTATGTATTTTATGCATATACATGTATACAGGTCAATCCCAAACTCCCAACTCATCCCACCACCACCACCCCATGGCTTCCCACACTTGGTGTCCATACGTTTGTTCTCTACCTCTGTGTCTCTATTTCTTCCCTGCAAACCAGTTAATCTGTACCATTTTTAGGCTCCACATATATGCATTAATATACAATATTTGTTTTCCTCTTTCTGACTTACTTCTTTCTGTATGACAGTCTCTCGATCCATCGATGTCTCTACAAATGACCCAGTTTCATTCCTTTTAATGGCCGAGTAATATTCCATTTTATATATGTACCACATCTTTATCCATTCATCTGTCTGTGGGCATTTAGGTTGCTTCCATTACCTGGCTATTGTAAATAGTGCTGCAACGAACATTGTGGTGAATGTGCCTTTTTGAAATACGGTTTTCTCTGGGTATATGCCCAGAAGTGGGATTGCTGGATCAGATGGAAATTCTATTTCTAATTTTTTTAAGGAAACTCCATACTGTTCTCCATAGTGACTGTATCAATTTACATTCCCACCAATAGTGGAAGAGGGCTCCTTTTGTCCACACCCTCCCCAGAATTGGTTGTTTGTAGATTTTCTGATGATGCCGATTCTAACAGGTGTGAGGTGATACCTCATTGTAGTTTTGATTTGCATTTCTCTAATAATTAGTGCTGTTGAGCAGCTTTTCATGTGCGTCTTGGCCATCTCTGTGTCTCCTTTGAAGAAACGTCTCTTTAGATCTTCTGCCCATTTTTTTGGGGTTGTTTGTTTTTTTAATATTAAGCTGCATGAGCTGTTTATATAGATTGGAGATTAAACCTCTGTCCATTGATTCGTTTGCAACGATTTTCCCCCATTCTGAGGGATGCCTTTTTCCATTCCCGTGTTTTTTAACAAAAAAGGAAAGAAAGGAAAAGAAGCAGAACACTAATGTGCGTAAAATATGCCTTTTGAAACGGTCGTTTTGAAATATGGACGTCCTTTGAATTTTTTGGTCGATATGTGACCCCAGGATTTGTTTTCAGGGCAGGTGTCATTTACAGGCCTGCAATGATTTTGAATATAAACTGACCATTAGCGTTGGGATTAAAGCTGCTGTTGTGTGAAACGGCCACAAGGTGGCAGCAGTTCACCCTTACCAAATCTGGTTACTAGGGCAAGAGAGCCTCAGTGGAAGTGGTGTTCTAGATTGGAGTTTAGAATGGAATGTGCCAGGAGAAAGCCCCTCACGTTTGTCTCACTACTTCTTGTTCGTGTTTTTAATTTAATTTTTTATTTCTTATTACAGCAAGTTTGATTACAATGTTTGGCTTGTTGTAGATGTGGAAGATGTGGTTCTTTTACACGTATACAGATGTCTGTTCTTCCTGGGATCCTTTTCCCATGTACGTTATGACAGAATGTTGAGTAGTCCTCTCTTGGTATTCTGTAGGTCTTTGGTGATTATATATGTCACCTGTGTTTGTATATGTCTGTTAACCCCGATATCGTAATGAAACCAATCCTCACACCTTTCCATTGGTGAACCATAAGTTTGTTTAATGAATCTGTGATTGCCCTTCTCCGTGGAAATATCTGCCCTGGTATCCATTTTTAGGTAACACCTATAAGTGATATGATATGATATGTGTCTTTCACTTTCTGACTTACTACAAGTCACGTGATTACTTCTAGACTCATCTACGGTGCTGCAAATGGCATTGTGTCCTTTTTTCCCTTGGCGTCTCTTCTGCCTTAGCGGGGTCCATTTTCAACAATGTGATTCCCTGAGGGTTGTGGATTAGCTGACCTGGGCAGCCTTACCCTGACGGCCCACCCTCCCCAGGTGTGCCTCGTTGAGGTCAATATAAACAGCGCTCCAGGCAGCAATAGCCCCTGAAGCTGTGCCTGACTCCATATTGTCTGCCCCGTCAGCAGTCTCGGGGCTGTGCTGGTGGGAGGGAGTGAGGGGCCACAGCTTTGTGGGTGGCCCGGTGTGAGTGGGGTTCTGCTGGCCTTTCTGCAGGAGTTGCCAGGCTGCCGCCTGTAAAGAAGAGGTTGTGTCACCCATACCTTCTGCTGGAATTTCTCTCCGGACAGAGGTGAGGAAGGAAAAAAGCAGTGGGGGCCGGGACAGGAGGGGTATCTCAGGCAGGGCAATGGAAAGCTTCTGGAAGAGCGCCCGGTGCCAGGACCACACTGGCTGGCCTGCAGGCACCAAGTTGGCCTGCGTGCTGTCACTGGTGTGGCTCCACGGTCCTTCCTCTAGGCTTTCAAGCCCTTGTACATATTCAGGTGTTTTACCTGGAAAGGGTGGGAACAGTTCAGCAGCAGCTGGCCTGGGGCTCAGCTCACGTTTACTCACAGATGCCTCGGCACGGTCCCCCAGCTTTGCAATGAGGACGCTCCTTGCGTGGGGGGTG
Organism: Mesoplodon mirus; assembly: GCF_964341445.2. NCBI lineage: Eukaryota > Metazoa > Chordata > Mammalia > Artiodactyla > Ziphiidae > Mesoplodon > Mesoplodon mirus. Next base: position 1,359,646 of record NW_028295764.1, on the reverse strand, counting down.
GGTTGCTGGCTGTATGGGAGATGGTTCCCCACCTCTGACCAATTTCAGAATTGTTTACCACTGGAGCAAGTGCCCTGATAGGGTTTTCCTCTGTATAACTCGTGGGTTCAGGTTTTTTTTTTATGGTTCAAGTTAGATTTTATTCCTCTTTTATGTATTTATAGATATAAGCATGGAAATAATTCATTCCTATAAATACATCTGTGTGACAGGAAGATCTTTTTTCTGTTTTATTTTTAAATTTTATTTTTTAAAATTTTGAAATTTAATTTTATTTATTTTTTATACAGCACGTTATTATTAGTTATGTATTTTATGCATATACATGTATACAGGTCAATCCCAAACTCCCAACTCATCCCACCACCACCACCCCATGGCTTCCCACACTTGGTGTCCATACGTTTGTTCTCTACCTCTGTGTCTCTATTTCTTCCCTGCAAACCAGTTCATCTGTACCATTTTTAGGCTCCACATATATGCATTAATATACAATATTTGTTTTCCTCTTTCTGACTTACTTCTTTCTGTATGACAGTCTCTCGATCCATCGATGTCTCTACAAATGACCCAGTTTCATTCCTTTTAATGGCCGAGTAATATTCCATTTTATATATGTACCACATCTTTATCCATTCATCTGTCTGTGGGCATTTAGGTTGCTTCCATTACCTGGCTATTGTAAATAGTGCTGCAACGAACATTGTGGTGAATGTGCCTTTTTGAAATACGGTTTTCTCTGGGTATATGCCCAGAAGTGGGATTGCTGGATCAGATGGAAATTCTATTTCTAATTTTTTTAAGGAAACTCCATACTGTTCTCCATAGTGACTGTATCAATTTACATTCCCACCAATAGTGGAAGAGGGCTCCTTTTGTCCACACCCTCCCCAGTATTGGTTGTCTGTAGATTTTCTGATGATGCCGATTCTAACAGGTGTGAGGTGATACCTCATTGTAGTTTTGATTTGCATTTCTCTAATAATTAGTGCTGTTGAGCAGCTTTTCATGTGCGTCTTGGCCATCTCTGGTCTCCTTTGAAGAAACGTCTCTTTAGATCTTCTGCCCATTTGTTTTGGGTTGTTTGTTTTTTTAATATTAAGCTGCATGAGCTGTTTATATAGATTGGAGATTAAACCTCTGTCCATTGATTCGTTTGCAACGATTTTCCCCCATTCTGAGGGATGCCTTTTTCCATTCCCGTGTTTTTTAACAAAAAAGGAAAGAAAGGAAAAGAAGCAGAACACTAATGTGCGTAAAATATGCCTTTTGAAACGGTCGTTTTGAAATATGGACGTCCTTTGAAATTTTTGGTAGATATGTGACCCCAGGATTTGTTTTCAGGGCAGGTGTCATTTACAGGCCTGCAATGATTTTGAATATCAACTGACCATTAGCGTTGGGATTAAAGCTGCTGTTGTGTGAAACGGCCACAAGGTGGCAGCAGTTCACCCTTACCAAATCTGGTTACTAGGGCAAGAGAGCCTCAGTGGAAGTGGTGTTCTAGATTGGAGTTTAGAATGGAATGTGCCAGGAGAAAGCCCCTCACGTTTGTCTCACTACTTCTTGTTCGTGTTTTTAATTTAATTTTTTATTTCATATTACAGCAAGTTTGATTACAATGTTTGGCTTGTTGTAGATGTGGAAGATGTGGTTCTTTTACACGTATACAGATGTCTGTTCTTCCTGGGATCCTTTTCCCATGTACGTTATGACAGAATGTTGAGTAGTCCTCTCTTGGTATTCTGTAGGTCTTTGGTGATTATATATGTCACCTGTGTTTGTATATGTCTGTTAACCCCGATATCGTAATGAAACCAATCCTCACACCTTTCCATTGGTGAACCATAAGTTTGTTTAATGAATCTGTGATTGCCCTTCTCCGTGGAAATATCTGCCCTGGTATCCATTTTTAGGTAACACCTATAAGTGATATGATATGATATGTGTCTTTCACTTTCTGACTTACTACAAGTCACGTGATTACTTCTAGACTCATCTACGGTGCTGCAAATGGCATTGTGTCCTTTTTTCCCTTGGCGTCTCTTCTGCCTTAGCGGGGTCCATTTTCAACAATGTGATTCCCTGAGGGTTGTGGATTAGCTGACCTGGGCAGCCTTACCCTGACGGCCCGCCCTCCCCAGGTGTGCCTCGTTGAGGTCAATATAAACAGCGCTCCAGGCAGCAATAGCCCCTGAAGCTGTGCCTGACTCCATATTGTCTGCCCCGTCAGCAGTCTCGGGGCTGTGCTGGTGGGAGGGAGTGAGGGGCCACAGCTTTGTGGGTGGCCCGGTGTGAGTGGGGTTCTGCTGGCCTTTCTGCAGGAGTTGCCAGGCTGCCGCCTGTAAAGAAGAGGTTGTGTCACCCATACCTTCTGCTGGAATTTCTCTCCGGACAGAGGTGAGGAAGGAAAAAAGTAGTGGGGGCCGGACAGGAGGGGAATCTCAGGAAGGGCAATGGAAAGCTTCTGGAAGAGCGCCCGGGGCCAGGACCACACTGGCTGGCCTGCAGGCACCAAGTTGGCCTGCGTGCTGTCACTGGTGTGGCTCCACGGTCCTTCCTCTAGGCTTTCAAGCCCTTGTACATATTCAGGTGTTTTACCTGGAAAGGGTGGGAACAGTTCAGCAGCAGCTGGCCTGGGGCTCAGCTCACGTTTACTCACAGATGCCTCGGCACGGTCCCCCAGCTTTGCAATGAGGACGCTCCTTGCGTGGGGTGTGGGTTGCTGGCTGTATGGGAGATGGTTCCCCACCTCTGACCAATTTCAGAATTGTTTACCACTGGAGCAAGTGCCCTGATAGGGTTATCCTCTGTATAACTCGTGGGTTCAGGTTTTTTTTTTATGGTTCAAGTTAGATTTTATTCCTCTTTTATGTATTTATAGATATAAGCATGGAAATAATTCATTCCTATAAATACATCTGTGTGACGGGAAGAACTTTTTTCTGTTTTATTTTTAAATTTTATTTTTTAAAATTTTGAAATTTAATTTTATTTATTTTTTTATACAGCACGTTATTATTAGTTATGTATTTTATGCATATACATGTATACAGGTCAATCCCAAACTCCCAACTCATCCCACCACCACCACCCCATGGCTTCCCACACTTGGTGTCCATACGTTTGTTCTCTACCTCTGTGTCTCTATTTCTTCCCTGCAAACCAGTTCATCTGTACCATTTTTAGGCTCCACATATATGCATTAATATACAATATTTGTTTTCCTCTTTCTGACTTACTTCTTTCTGTATGACAGTCTCTCGATCCATCGATGTCTCTACAAATGACCCAGTTTCATTCCTTTTAATGGCCGAGTAATATTCCATTTTATATATGTACCACATCTTTATCCATTCATCTGTCTGTGGGCACTTAGGTTGCTTCCATTACCTGGCTATTGTAAATAGTGCTGCAACGAACATTGTGGTGAATGTGCCTTTTTGAAATACGGTTTTCTCTGGGTATATGCCCAGAAGTGGGATTGCTGGATCAGATGGAAATTCTATTTCTAATTTTTTTAAGGAAACTCCATACTGTTCTCCATAGTGACGGTATCAATTTACATTCCCACCAATAGTGGAAGAGGGCTCCTTTTGTCCACACCCTCCCCAGAATTGGTTGTTTGTAGATTTTCTGATGATGCCGATTCTAACAGGTGTGAGGTGATACCTCATTGTAGTTTTGATTTGCATTTCTCTAATAATTAGTGCTGTTGAGCAGCTTTTCATGTGCGTCTTGGCCATCTCTGTGTCTCCTTTGAAGAAACGTCTCTTTAGATCTTCTGCCCATTTTTTGGGGGTTGTTTGTTTTTTTAATATTAAGCTGCATGAGCTGTTTATATAGATTGGAGATTAAACCTCTGTCCATTGATTCGTTTGCAACGATTTTCCCCCATTCTGAGGGATGCCTTTTTCCATTCCCGTGTTTTTTAACAAAAAAGGAAAGAAAGGAAAAGAAGCAGAACACTAATGTGCGTAAAATATGCCTTTTGAAACGGTCGTTTTGAAATATGGACGTCCTTTGAATTTTTTGGTTGATATGTGACCCCAGGATTTGTTTTCAGGGCAGGTGTCATTTACAGGCCTGCAATGATTTTGAATATCAACTGACCATTAGCGTTGGGATTAAAGCTGCTGTTGTGTGAAACGGCCACAAGGTGGCAGCAGTTCACCCTTACCAAATCTGGTTACTAGGGCAAGAGAGCCTCAGTGGAAGTGGTGTTCTAGATTGGAGTTTAGAATGGAATGTGCCAGGAGAAAGCCCCTCACGTTTGTCTCACTACTTCTTGTTCGTGTTTTTAATTTAATTTTTTATTTCTTATTACAGCAAGTTTGATTACAATGTTTGGCTTGTTGTAGATGTGGAAGATGTGGTTCTTTTACACGTATACAGATGTCTGTTCTTCCTGGGATCCTTTTCCCATGTACGTTATGACAGAATGTTGAGTAGTCCTCTCTTGGTATTCTGTAGGTCTTTGGTGATTATATATGTCACCTGTGTTTGTATATGTCTGTTAACCCCGATATCGTAATGAAACCAATCCTCACACCTTTCCATTGGTGAACCATAAGTTTGTTTAATGAATCTGTGATTGCCCTTCTCCGTGGAAATATCTGCCCTGGTATCCATTTTTAGGTAACACCTATAAGTGATATGATATGATATGTGTCTTTCACTTTCTGACTTACTACAAGTCACGTGATTACTTCTAGACTCATCTACGGTGCTGCAAATGGCATTGTGTCCTTTTTTCCCTTGGCGTCTCTTCTGCCTTAGCGGGGTCCAATTTCAACAATGTGATTCCCTGAGGGTTGTGGATTAGCTGACCTGGGCAGCCTTACCCTGACGGCCCGCCCTCCCCAGGTCTGCCTCGTTGAGGTCAATATAAACAGCGCTCCAGGCAGCAATAGCCCCTGAAGCTGTGCCTGACTCCATATTGTCTGCCCCGTCAGCAGTCTCGGGGCTGTGCTGGTGGGAGGGAGTGAGGGGCCACAGCTTTGTGGGTGGCCCGGTGTGAGTGGGGTTCTGCTGGCCTTTCTGCAGGAGTTGCCAGGCTGCCGCCTGTAAAGAAGAGGTTGTGTCACCCATACCTTCTGCTGGAATTTCTCTCCGGACAGAGGTGAGGAAGGAAAAAAGCAGTGGGGGCCGGGACAGGAGGGGTATCTCAGGCAGGGCAATGGAAAGCTTCTGGAAGAGCGCCCGGTGCCAGGACCACACTGGCTGGCCTACAGGCACCAAGTTGGCCTGCGTGCTGTCACTGGTGTGGCTCCACGGTCCTTCCTCTAGGCTTTCAAGCCCTTGTACATATTCAGGTGTTTTACCTGGAAAGGGTGGGAACAGTTCAGCAGCAGCTGGCCTGGGGCTCAGCTCACGTTTACTCACAGATGCCTCGGCACGGTCCCCCAGCTTTGCAATGAGGACGCTCCTTGCGTGGGGGGTGGGTTGCTGGCTGTATGGGAGATGGTTCCCCACCTCTGACCAATTTCAGAATTGTTTACCGCTGGAGCAAGTGACCTGATAGGGTTTTTCCTCTGTATAACTCGTGGGTTCAGTTTTTTTTCTTTTATGGTTCAAGTTAGATTTTATTCCTCTTTTATGTATTTATAGATATAAGCATGGAAATAATTCATTCGTATAAATACATCTGTGTGACGGGAAGAACTTTTTTCTGTTTTATTTTTAAATTTTATTTTTTTAAATTTTGAAATTTAATTTTATTTATTTTTTTATACAGCACGTTATTATTAGTTATGTATTTTATGCATATACATGTATACAGGTCAATCCCAAACTCCCAACTCATCCCACCACCACCACCCCATGGCTTCCCACACTTGGTGTCCATACGTTTGTTCTCTACCTCTGTGTCTCTATTTCTTCCCTGCAAACCAGTTCATCTGTACCATTTTTAGGCTCCACATATATGCATTAATATACAATATTTGTTTTCCTCTTTCTGACTTACTTCTTTCTGTATGACAGTCTCTCGATCCATCGATGTCTCTACAAATGACCCAGTTTCATTCCTTTTTATGGCCGAGTAATATTCCATTTTATATATGTACCACATCTGTATCCATTCATCTTTCTGTGGGCATTTAGGTTGCTTCCATTACCTGGCTATTGTAAATAGTGCTGCAACGAACATTGTGGTGAATGTGCCTTTTTGAAATACGGTTTTCTCTGGGTATATGCCCAGAAGTGGGATTGCTGGATCAGATGGTAATTCTATTTCTAGTTTTTTTAAGGAAACTCCATACTGTTCTCCATAGTGACTGTATCAATTTACATTCCCACCAATAGTGGAAGAGGGCTCCTTTTGTCCACACCCTCCCCAGAATTGGTTGTTTGTAGATTTTCTGATGATGCCGATTCTAACAGGTGTGAGGTGATACCTCATTGTAGTTTTGATTTGCATTTCTCTAATAATTAGTGCTGTTGAGCAGCTTTTCATGTGCGTCTTGGCCATCTCTGTGTCTCCTTTGAAGAAACGTCTCTTTAGATCTTCTGCCCATTTGTTTTGGGTTGTTTGTTTTTTTAATATTAAGCTGCATGAGCTGTTTATATAGATTGGAGATTAAACCTCTGTCCATTGATTCGTTTGCAACGATTTTCACCCATTCTGAGGGATGCCTTTTTCCATTCCCGTGGTTTTTAACATAAAAGGAAAGAAAGGAAAAGAAGCAGAACACTAATGTGCGTAAAATATGCCTTTTGAAACGGTCGTTTTGAAATATGGACGTCCTTTGAATTTTTTGGTCGATATGTGACCCCAGGATTTCTTTTCAGGGCAGGTGTCATTTACAGGCCTGCAATGATTTTGAATATCAACTGACCATTAGCGTTGGGATTAAAGCTGCTGTTGTGTGAAACGGCCACAAGGTGGCAGCAGTTCACCCTTACCAAATCTGGTTACTAGGGCAAGAGAGCCTCAGTGGAAGTGGTGTTCTAGATTGGAGTTTAGAATGGAATGTGCCAGGAGAAAGCCCCTCACGTTTGTCTCACTACTTCTTGTTCGTGTTTTTAATTTAATTTTTTATTTCTTATTACAGCAAGTTTGATTACAATGTTTGGCTTGTTGTAGATGTGGAAGATGTGGTTCTTTTACACGTATACAGATGTCTGTTCTTCCTGGGATCCTTTTCCCATGTACGTTATGACAGAATGTTGAGTAGTCCTCTCTTGGTATTCTGTAGGTCTTTGGTGATTATATATGTCACCTGTGTTTGTATATGTCTGTTAACCCCGATATCGTAATGAAACCAATCCTCACACCTTTCCATTGGTGAACCATAAGTTTGCTTAATGAATCTGTGATTGCCCTTCTCCGTGGAAATATCTGCCCTGGTATCCATTTTTAGGTAACACCTATAAGTGATATGATATGATATGTGTCTTTCACTTTCTGACTTACTACAAGTCACGTGATTACTTCTAGACTCATCTACGGTGCTGCAAATGGCATTGTGTCCTTTTTTCCCTTGGCGTCTCTTCTGCCTTAGCGGGGTCCATTTTCAACAATGTGATTCCCTGAGGGTTGTGGATTAGCTGACCTGGGCAGCCTTACCCTGACGGCCCGCCCTCCCCAGGTGTGCCTCGTTGAGGTCAATATAAACAGCGCTCCAGGCAGCAATAGCCCCTGAAGCTGTGCCTGACTCCATATTGTCTGCCCCGTCAGCAGTCTCGGGGCTGTGCTGGTGGGAGGGAGTGAGGGGCCACAGCTTTGTGGGTGGCCCGGTGTGAGTGGGGTTCTGCTGGCCTTTCTGCAGGAGTTTCCAGGCTGCCGCCTGTAAAGAAGAGGTTGTGTCACCCATACCTTCTGCTGGAATTTCTCTCCGGACAGAGGTGAGGAAGGAAAAAAGTAGTGGGGGCCGGGACAGGAGGGGAATCTCAGGCAGGGCAATGGAAAGCTTCTGGAAGAGCGCCCGGTGCCAGGACCACACTGGCTGGCCTGCAGGCACCAAGTTGGCCTGCGTGCTGTCACTGGTGTGGCTCCACTGTCCTTCCTCTAGGCTTTCAAGCCCTTGTACATATTCAGGTGTTTTACCTGGAAAGGGTGGGAACAGTTCAGCAGCAGCTGGCCTGGGGCTCAGCTCACGTTTACTCACAGATGCCTCGGCACGGTCCCCCAGCTTTGCAATGAGGACGCTCCTTGCGTGGGGTGTGGGTTGCTGGCTGTATGGGAGATGGTTCCCCACCTCTGACCAATTTCAGAATTGTTTACCACTGGAGCAAGTGCCCTGATAGGGTTATCCTCTGTATAACTCGTGGGTTCAGGTTTTTTTTTTTATGGTTCAAGTTAGATTTTATTCCTCTTTTATGTATTTATAGATATAAGCATGGAAATAATTCATTCCTATAAATACATCTGTGTGATGGGAAGAACTTTTTTCTGTTTTATTTTTAAATTTTATTTTTTAAAATTTTGAAATTTAATTTTATTTATTTTTTTATACAGCACGTTATTATTAGTTATGTATTTTATGCATATACATGTATACAGGTCAATCCCAAACTCCCAACTCATCCCACCACCACCACCCCATGGCTTCCCACACTTGGTGTCCATACGTTTGTTCTCTACCTCTGTGTCTCTATTTCTTCCCTGGAAACCAGTTCATCTGTACCATTTTTAGGCTCCACATATATGCATTAATATACAATATTTGTTTTCCTCTTTCTGACTTATTTCTTTCTGTATGACAGTCTCTCGATCCATCGATGTCTCTACAAATGACCCAGTTTCATTCCTTTTAATGGCCGAGTAATATTCCATTTTATATATGTACCACATCTTTATCCATTCATCTGTCTGTGGGCATTTAGGTTGCTTCCATTACCTGGCTATTGTAAATAGTGCTGCAATGAACATTGTGGTGAATGTGCCGTTTTGAAATACGGTTTTCTCTGGGTATATGCCCAGAAGTGGGATTGCTGGATCAGATGGTAATTCTATTTCTAATTTTTTTAAGGAAACTCCATACTGTTCTCCATAGTGACTGTATCAATTTACATTCCCACCAATAGTGGAAGAGGGCTCCTTTTGTCCACACCCTCCCCAGAATTGGTTGTTTGTAGATTTTCTGATGATGCCGATTCTAACAGGTGTGAGGTGATACCTCATTGTAGTTTTGATTTGCATTTCTCTAATAATTAGTGCTGTTGAGCAGCTTTTCATGTGCGTCTTGGCCATCTCTGTGTCTCCTTTGAAGAAACGTCTCTTTAGATCTTCTGCCCATTTTTTTGGGGTTGTTTGTTTTTTTAATATTAAGCTGCATGAGCTGTTTATATAGATTGGAGATTAAACCTCTGTCCATTGATTCGTTTGCAACGATTTTCCCCCATTCTGAGGGATGCCTTTTTCCATTCCCGTGTTTTTTAACAAAAAAGGAAAGAAAGGAAAAGAAGCAGAACACTAATGTGCGTAAAATATGCCTTTTGAAACGGTCGTTTTGAAATATGGACGTCCTTTGAATTTTTTGGTCGATATGTGACCCCAGGATTTGTTTTCAGGGCAGGTGTCATTTACAGGCCTGCAATGATTTTGAATATAAACTGACCATTAGCGTTGGGATTAAAGCTGCTGTTGTGTGAAACGGCCACAAGGTGGCAGCAGTTCACCCTTACCAAATCTGGTTACTAGGGCAAGAGAACCTCAGTGGAAGTGGTGTTCTAGATTGGAGTTTAGAATGGAATGTGCCAGGAGAAAGCCCCTCACGTTTGTCTCACTACTTCTTGTTCGTGTTTTTAATTTAATTTTTTATTTCTTATTACAGCAAGTTTGATTACAATGTTTGGCTTGTTGTAGATGTGGAAGATGTGGTTCTTTTACACGTATACAGATGTCTGTTCTTCCTGGGATCCTTTTCCCATGTACGTTATGACAGAATGTTGAGTAGTCCTCTCTTGGTATTCTGTAGGTCTTTGGTGATTATATATGTCACCTGTGTTTGTATATGTCTGTTAACCCCGATATCGTAATGAAACCAATCCTCACACCTTTCCATTGGTGAACCATAAGTTTGTTTAATGAATCTGTGATTGCCCTTCTCCGTGGAAATATCTGCCCTGGTATCCATTTTTAGGTAACACCTATAAGTGATATGATATGATATGTGTCTTTCACTTTCTGACTTACTACAAGTCACGTGATTACTTCTAGACTCATCTACGGTGCTGCAAATGGCATTGTGTCCTTTTTTCCCTTGGCGTCTCTTCTGCCTTAGCGGGGTCCATTTTCAACAATGTGATTCCCTGAGGGTTGTGGATTAGCTGACCTGGGCAGCCTTACCCTGACGGCCCGCCCTCCCCAGGTGTGCCTCGTTGAGGTCAATATAAACAGCGCTCCAGGCAGCAATAGCCCCTGAAGCTGTGCCTGACTCCATATTGTCTGCCCCGTCAGCAGTCTCGGGGCTGTGCTGGTGGGAGGGAGTGAGGGGCCACAGCTTTGTGGGTGGCCCGGTGTGAGTGGGGTTCTGCTGGCCTTTCTGCAGGAGTTGCCAGGCTGCCGCCTGTAAAGAAGAGGTTGTGTCACCCATACCTTCTGCTGGAATTTCTCTCCGGACAGAGGTGAGGAAGGAAAAAAGTAGTGGGGGCCGGACAGGAGGGGAATCTCAGGAAGGGCAATGGAAAGCTTCTGGAAGAGCGCCCGGGGCCAGGACCACACTGGCTGGCCTGCAGGCACCAAGTTGGCCTGCGTGCTGTCACTGGTGTGGCTCCACGGTCCTTCCTCTAGGCTTTCAAGCCCTTGTACATATTCAGGTGTTTTACCTGGAAAGGGTGGGAACAGTTCAGCAGCAGCTGGCCTGGGGCTCAGCTCACGTTTACTCACAGATGCCTCGGCACGGTCCCCCAGCTTTGCAATGAGGACGCTCCTTGCGTGGGGTGTGGGTTGCTGGCTGTATGGGAGATGGTTCCCCACCTCTGACCAATTTCAGAATTGTTTACCACTGGAGCAAGTGCCCTGATAGGGTTATCCTCTGTATAACTCGTGGGTTCAGGTTTTTTTTTTATGGTTCAAGTTAGATTTTATTCCTCTTTTATGTATTTATAGATATAAGCATGGAAATAATTCATTCCTATAAATACATCTGTGTGACGGGAAGAACTTTTTTCTGTTTTATTTTTAAATTTTATTTTTTAAAATTTTGAAATTTAATTTTATTTATTTTTTTATACAGCACGTTATTATTAGTTATGTATTTTATGCATATACATGTATACAGGTCAATCCCAAACTCCCAACTCATCCCACCACCACCACCCCATGGCTTCCCACACTTGGTGTCCATACGTTTGTTCTCTACCTCTGTGTCTCTATTTCTTCCCTGCAAACCAGTTCATCTGTACCATTTTTAGGCTCCACATATATGCATTAATATACAATATTTGTTTTCCTCTTTCTGACTTACTTCTTTCTGTATGACAGTCTCTCGATCCATCGATGTCTCTACAAATGACCCAGTTTCATTCCTTTTAATGGCCGAGTAATATTCCATTTTATATATGTACCACATCTTTATCCATTCATCTGTCTGTGGGCATTTAGGTTGCTTCCATTACCTGGCTATTGTAAATAGTGCTGCAACGAACATTGTGGTGAATGTGCCTTTTTGAAATACGGTTTTCTCTGGGTATATGCCCAGAAGTGGGATTGCTGGATCAGATGGAAATTCTATTTCTAATTTTTTTAAGGAAACTCCATACTGTTCTCCATAGTGACGGTATCAATTTACATTCCCACCAATAGTGGAAGAGGGCTCCTTTTGTCCACACCCTCCCCAGAATTGGTTGTTTGTAGATTTTCTGATGATGCCGATTCTAACAGGTGTGAGGTGATACCTCATTGTAGTTTTGATTTGCATTTCTCTAATAATTAGTGCTGTTGAGCAGCTTTTCATGTGCGTCTTGGCCATCTCTGTGTCTCCTTTGAAGAAACGTCTCTTTAGATCTTCTGCCCATTTTTTTGGGGTTGTTTGTTTTTTTAATATTAAGCTGCATGAGCTGTTTATATAGATTGGAGATTAAACCTCTGTCCATTGATTCGTTTGCAACGATTTTCCCCCATTCTGAGGGATGCCTTTTTCCATTCCCGTGTTTTTTAACAAAAAAGGAAAGAAAGGAAAAGAAGCAGAACACTAATGTGCGTAAAATATGCCTTTTGAAACGGTCGTTTTGAAATATGGACGTCCTTTGAATTTTTTGGTTGATATGTGACCCCAGGATTTGTTTTCAGGGCAGGTGTCATTTACAGGCCTGCAATGATTTTGAATATCAACTGACCATTAGCGTTGGGATTAAAGCTGCTGTTGTGTGAAACGGCCACAAGGTGGCAGCAGTTCACCCTTACCAAATCTGGTTACTAGGGCAAGAGAGCCTCAGTGGAAGTGGTGTTCTAGATTGGAGTTTAGAATGGAATGTGCCAGGAGAAAGCCCCTCACGTTTGTCTCACTACTTCTTGTTCGTGTTTTTAATTTAATTTTTTATTTCTTATTACAGCAAGTTTGATTACAATGTTTGGCTTGTTGTAGATGTGGAAGATGTGGTTCTTTTACACGTATACAGATGTCTGTTCTTCCTGGGATCCTTTTCCCATGTACGTTATGACAGAATGTTGAGTAGTCCTCTCTTGGTATTCTGTAGGTCTTTGGTGATTATATATGTCACCTGTGTTTGTATATGTCTGTTAACCCCGATATCGTAATGAAACCAATCCTCACACCTTTCCATTGGTGAACCATAAGTTTGTTTAATGAATCTGTGATTGCCCTTCTCCGTGGAAATATCTGCCCTGGTATCCATTTTTAGGTAACACCTATAAGTGATATGATATGATATGTGTCTTTCACTTTCTGACTTACTACAAGTCACGTGATTACTTCTAGACTCATCTACGGTGCTGCAAATGGCATTGTGTCCTTTTTTCCCTTGGCGTCTCTTCTGCCTTAGCGGGGTCCAATTTCAACAATGTGATTCCCTGAGGGTTGTGGATTAGCTGACCTGGGCAGCCTTACCCTGACGGCCCGCCCTCCCCAGGTCTGCCTCGTTGAGGTCAATATAAACAGCGCTCCAGGCAGCAATAGCCCCTGAAGCTGTGCCTGACTCCATATTGTCTGCCCCGTCAGCAGTCTCGGGGCTGTGCTGGTGGGAGGGAGTGAGGGGCCACAGCTTTGTGGGTGGCCCGGTGTGAGTGGGGTTCTGCTGGCCTTTCTGCAGGAGTTGCCAGGCTGCCGCCTGTAAAGAAGAGGTTGTGTCACCCATACCTTCTGCTGGAATTTCTCTCCGGACAGAGGTGAGGAAGGAAAAAAGCAGTGGGGGCCGGGACAGGAGGGGTATCTCAGGCAGGGCAATGGAAAGCTTCTGGAAGAGCGCCCGGTGCCAGGACCACACTGGCTGGCCTACAGGCACCAAGTTGGCCTGCGTGCTGTCACTGGTGTGGCTCCACGGTCCTTCCTCTAGGCTTTCAAGCCCTTGTACATATTCAGGTGTTTTACCTGGAAAGGGTGGGAACAGTTCAGCAGCAGCTGGCCTGGGGCTCAGCTCACGTTTACTCACAGATGCCTCGGCACGGTCCCCCAGCTTTGCAATGAGGACGCTCCTTGCGTGGGGGGTGGGTTGCTGGCTGTATGGGAGATGGTTCCCCACCTCTGACCAATTTCAGAATTGTTTACCGCTGGAGCAAGTGACCTGATAGGGTTTTTCCTCTGTATAACTCGTGGGTTCAGTTTTTTTTCTTTTATGGTTCAAGTTAGATTTTATTCCTCTTTTATGTATTTATAGATATAAGCATGGAAATAATTCATTCGTATAAATACATCTGTGTGACGGGAAGAACTTTTTTCTGTTTTATTTTTAAATTTTATTTTTTTAAATTTTGAAATTTAATTTTATTTATTTTTTTATACAGCACGTTATTATTAGTTATGTATTTTATGCATATACATGTATACAGGTCAATCCCAAACTCCCAACTCATCCCACCACCACCACCCCATGGCTTCCCACACTTGGTGTCCATACGTTTGTTCTCTACCTCTGTGTCTCTATTTCTTCCCTGCAAACCAGTTCATCTGTACCATTTTTAGGCTCCACATATATGCATTAATATACAATATTTGTTTTCCTCTTTCTGACTTACTTCTTTCTGTATGACAGTCTCTCGATCCATCGATGTCTCTACAAATGACCCAGTTTCATTCCTTTTTATGGCCGAGTAATATTCCATTTTATATATGTACCACATCTGTATCCATTCATCTTTCTGTGGGCATTTAGGTTGCTTCCATTACCTGGCTATTGTAAATAGTGCTGCAACGAACATTGTGGTGAATGTGCCTTTTTGAAATACGGTTTTCTCTGGGTATATGCCCAGAAGTGGGATTGCTGGATCAGATGGTAATTCTATTTCTAGTTTTTTTAAGGAAACTCCATACTGTTCTCCATAGTGACTGTATCAATTTACATTCCCACCAATAGTGGAAGAGGGCTCCTTTTGTCCACACCCTCCCCAGAATTGGTTGTTTGTAGATTTTCTGATGATGCCGATTCTAACAGGTGTGAGGTGATACCTCATTGTAGTTTTGATTTGCATTTCTCTAATAATTAGTGCTGTTGAGCAGCTTTTCATGTGCGTCTTGGCCATCTCTGTGTCTCCTTTGAAGAAACGTCTCTTTAGATCTTCTGCCCATTTGTTTTGGGTTGTTTGTTTTTTTAATATTAAGCTGCATGAGCTGTTTATATAGATTGGAGATTAAACCTCTGTCCATTGATTCGTTTGCAACGATTTTCACCCATTCTGAGGGATGCCTTTTTCCATTCCCGTGGTTTTTAACATAAAAGGAAAGAAAGGAAAAGAAGCAGAACACTAATGTGCGTAAAATATGCCTTTTGAAACGGTCGTTTTGAAATATGGACGTCCTTTGAATTTTTTGGTCGATATGTGACCCCAGGATTTCTTTTCAGGGCAGGTGTCATTTACAGGCCTGCAATGATTTTGAATATCAACTGACCATTAGCGTTGGGATTAAAGCTGCTGTTGTGTGAAACGGCCACAAGGTGGCAGCAGTTCACCCTTACCAAATCTGGTTACTAGGGCAAGAGAGCCTCAGTGGAAGTGGTGTTCTAGATTGGAGTTTAGAATGGAATGTGCCAGGAGAAAGCCCCTCACGTTTGTCTCACTACTTCTTGTTCGTGTTTTTAATTTAATTTTTTATTTCTTATTACAGCAAGTTTGATTACAATGTTTGGCTTGTTGTAGATGTGGAAGATGTGGTTCTTTTACACGTATACAGATGTCTGTTCTTCCTGGGATCCTTTTCCCATGTACGTTATGACAGAATGTTGAGTAGTCCTCTCTTGGTATTCTGTAGGTCTTTGGTGATTATATATGTCACCTGTGTTTGTATATGTCTGTTAACCCCGATATCGTAATGAAACCAATCCTCACACCTTTCCATTGGTGAACCATAAGTTTGCTTAATGAATCTGTGATTGCCCTTCTCCGTGGAAATATCTGCCCTGGTATCCATTTTTAGGTAACACCTATAAGTGATATGATATGATATGTGTCTTTCACTTTCTGACTTACTACAAGTCACGTGATTACTTCTAGACTCATCTACGGTGCTGCAAATGGCATTGTGTCCTTTTTTCCCTTGGCGTCTCTTCTGCCTTAGCGGGGTCCATTTTCAACAATGTGATTCCCTGAGGGTTGTGGATTAGCTGGCCTGGGCAGCCTTACCCTGACGGCCCGCCCTCCCCAGGTGTGCCTCGTTGAGGTCAATATAAACAGCGCTCCAGGCAGCAATAGCCCCTGAAGCTGTGCCTGACTCCATATTGTCTGCCCCGTCAGCAGTCTCGGGGCTGTGCTGGTGGGAGGGAGTGAGGGGCCACAGCTTTGTGGGTGGCCCGGTGTGAGTGGGGTTCTGCTGGCCTTTCTGCAGGAGTTTCCAGGCTGCCGCCTGTAAAGAAGAGGTTGTGTCACCCATACCTTCTGCTGGAATTTCTCTCCGGACAGAGGTGAGGAAGGAAAAAAGTAGTGGGGGCCGGGACAGGAGGGGAATCTCAGGCAGGGCAATGGAAAGCTTCTGGAAGAGCGCCCGGTGCCAGGACCACACTGGCTGGCCTGCAGGCACCAAGTTGGCCTGCGTGCTGTCACTGGTGTGGCTCCACTGTCCTTCCTCTAGGCTTTCAAGCCCTTGTACATATTCAGGTGTTTTACCTGGAAAGGGTGGGAACAGTTCAGCAGCAGCTGGCCTGGGGCTCAGCTCACGTTTACTCACAGATGCCTCGGCACGGTCCCCCAGCTTTGCAATGAGGACGCTCCTTGCGTGGGGTGTGGGTTGCTGGCTGTATGGGAGATGGTTCCCCACCTCTGACCAATTTCAGAATTGTTTACCACTGGAGCAAGTGCCCTGATAGGGTTATCCTCTGTATAACTCGTGGGTTCAGGTTTTTTTTTTTTATGGTTCAAGTTAGATTTTATTCCTCTTTTATGTATTTATAGATATAAGCATGGAAATAATTCATTCCTATAAATACATCTGTGTGATGGGAAGAACTTTTTTCTGTTTTATTTTTAAATTTTATTTTTTAAAATTTTGAAATTTAATTTTATTTATTTTTTTATACAGCACGTTATTATTAGTTATGTATTTTATGCATATACATGTATACAGGTCAATCCCAAACTCCCAACTCATCCCACCACCACCACCCCATGGCTTCCCACACTTGGTGTCCATACGTTTGTTCTCTACCTCTGTGTCTCTATTTCTTCCCTGGAAACCAGTTCATCTGTACCATTTTTAGGCTCCACATATATGCATTAATATACAATATTTGTTTTCCTCTTTCTGACTTATTTCTTTCTGTATGACAGTCTCTCGATCCATCGATGTCTCTACAAATGACCCAGTTTCATTCCTTTTAATGGCCGAGTAATATTCCATTTTATATATGTACCACATCTTTATCCATTCATCTGTCTGTGGGCATTTAGGTTGCTTCCATTACCTGGCTATTGTAAATAGTGCTGCAATGAACATTGTGGTGAATGTGCCTTTTTGAAATACGGTTTTCTCTGGGTATATGCCCAGAAGTGGGATTGCTGGATCAGATGGTAATTCTATTTCTAATTTTTTTAAGGAAACTCCATACTGTTCTCCATAGTGACGGTATCAATTTACATTCCCACCAATAGTGGAAGAGGGCTCCTTTTGTCCACACCCTCCCCAGAATTGGTTGTTTGTAGATTTTCTGATGATGCCGATTCTAACAGGTGTGAGGTGATACCTCATTGTAGTTTTGATTTGCATTTCTCTAATAATTAGTGCTGTTGAGCAGCTTTTCATGTGCGTCTTGGCCATCTCTGTGTCTCCTTTGAAGAAACGTCTCTTTAGATCTTCTGCCCATTTTTTTGGGGTTGTTTGTTTTTTTAATATTAAGCTGCATGAGCTGTTTATATAGATTGGAGATTAAACCTCTGTCCATTGATTCGTTTGCAACGATTTTCCCCCATTCTGAGGGATGCCTTTTTCCATTCCCGTGTTTTTTAACAAAAAAGGAAAGAAAGGAAAAGAAGCAGAACACTAATGTGCGTAAAATATGCCTTTTGAAACGGTCGTTTTGAAATATGGACGTCCTTTGAATTTTTTGGTCGATATGTGACCCCAGGATTTGTTTTCAGGGCAGGTGTCATTTACAGGCCTGCAATGATTTTGAATATAAACTGACCATTAGCGTTGGGATTAAAGCTGCTGTTGTGTGAAACGGCCACAAGGTGGCAGCAGTTCACCCTTACCAAATCTGGTTACTAGGGCAAGAGAACCTCAGTGGAAGTGGTGTTCTAGATTGGAGTTTAGAATGGAATGTGCCAGGAGAAAGCCCCTCACGTTTGTCTCACTACTTCTTGTTCGTGTTTTTAATTTAATTTTTTATTTCTTATTACAGCAAGTTTGATTACAATGTTTGGCTTGTTGTAGATGTGGAAGATGTGGTTCTTTTACACGTATACAGATGTCTGTTCTTCCTGGGATCCTTTTCCCATGTACGTTATGACAGAATGTTGAGTAGTCCTCTCTTGGTATTCTGTAGGTCTTTGGTGATTATATATGTCACCTGTGTTTGTATATGTCTGTTAACCCCGATATCGTAATGAAACCAATCCTCACACCTTTCCATTGGTGAACCATAAGTTTGTTTAATGAATCTGTGATTGCCCTTCTCCGTGGAAATATCTGCCCTGGTATCCATTTTTAGGTAACACCTATAAGTGATATGATATGATATGTGTCTTTCACTTTCTGACTTACTACAAGTCACGTGATTACTTCTAGACTCATCTACGGTGCTGCAAATGGCATTGTGTCCTTTTTTCCCTTGGCGTCTCTTCTGCCTTAGCGGGGTCCATTTTCAACAATGTGATTCCCTGAGGGTTGTGGATTAGCTGACCTGGGCAGACTTACCCTGACGGCCCGCCCTCCCCAGGTGTGCCTCGTTGAGGTCAATATAAACAGCGCTCCAGGCAGCAATAGCCCCTGAAGCTGTGCCTGACTCCATATTGTCTGCCCCGTCAGCAGTCTCGGGGCTGTGCTGGTGGGAGGGAGTGAGGGGCCACAGCTTTGTGGGTGGCCCGGTGTGAGTGGGGTTCTGCTGGCCTTTCTGCAGGAGTTGCCAGGCTGCCGCCTGTAAAGAAGAGGTTGTGTCACCCATACCTTCTGCTGGAATTTCTCTCCGGACAGAGGTGAGGAAGGAAAAAAGTAGTGGGGGCCGGGACAGGAGGGGAATCTCAGGAAGGGCAATGGAAAGCTTCTGGAAGAGCGCCTGGGGCCAGGACCACACTGGCTGGCCTGCAGGCACCAAGTTGGCCTGCGTGCTGTCACTGGTGTGGCTCCACTGTCCTTCCTCTAGGCTTTCAAGCCCTTGTACATATTCAGGTGTTTTACCTGGAAAGGGTGGGAACAGTTCAGCAGCAGCTGGCCTGGGGCTCAGCTCACGTTTACTCACAGATGCCTCGGCACGGTCCCCCAGCTTTGCAATGAGGACGCTCCTTGCGTGGGGTGTGGGTTGCTGGCTGTATGGGAGATGGTTCCCCACCTCTGACCAATTTCAGAATTGTTTACCACTGGAGCAAGTGCCCTGATAGGGTTATCCTCTGTATAACTCGTGGGTTCAGGTTTTTTTTTTTTATGGTTCAAGTTAGATTTTATTCCTCTTTTATGTATTTATAGATATAAGCATGGAAATAATTCATTCCTATAAATACATCTGTGTGACGGGAAGAACTTTTTTCTGTTTTATTTTTAAATTTTATTTTTTAAAATTTTGAAATTTAATTTTATTTATTTTTTTTATACAGCACGTTATTATTAGTTATGTATTTTATGCATATACATGTATACAGGTCAATCCCAAACTCCCAACTCATCCCACCACCACCACCCCATGGCTTCCCACACTTGGTGTCCATACGTTTGTTCTCTACCTCTGTGTCTCTATTTCTTCCCTGCAAACCAGTTCATCTGTACCATTTTTAGGCTCCACATATATGCATTAATATACAATATTTGTTTTCCTCTTTCTGACTTACTTCTTTCTGTATGACAGTCTCTCGATCCATCGATGTCTCTACAAATGACCCAGTTTCATTCCTTTTTATGGCCGAGTAATATTCCATTTTATATATGTACCACATCTGTATCCATTCATCTTTCTGTGGGCATTTAGGTTGCTTCCATTACCTGGCTATTGTAAATAGTGCTGCAACGAACATTGTGGTGAATGTGCCTTTTTGAAATACGGTTTTCTCTGGGTATATGCCCAGAAGTGGGATTGCTGGATCAGATGGTAATTCTATTTCTAGTTTTTTTAAGGAAACTCCATACTGTTCTCCATAGTGACTGTATCAATTTACATTCCCACCAATAGTGGAAGAGGGCTCCTTTTGTCCACACCCTCCCCAGAATTGGTTGTTTGTAGATTTTCTGATGATGCCGATTCTAACAGGTGTGAGGTGATACCTCATTGTAGTTTTGATTTGCATTTCTCTAATAATTAGTGCTGTTGAGCAGCTTTTCATGTGCGTCTTGGCCATCTCTGTGTCTCCTTTGAAGAAACGTCTCTTTAGATCTTCTGCCCATTTGTTTTGGGTTGTTTGTTTTTTTAATATTAAGCTGCATGAGCTGTTTATATAGATTGGAGATTAAACCTCTGTCCATTGATTCGTTTGCAATGATTTTCACCCATTCTGTGGGATGCCTTTTTCCATTCCCGTGGTTTTTAACATAAAAGGAAAGAAAGGAAAAGAAGCAGAACACTAATGTGCGTAAAATATGCCTTTTGAAACGGTCGTTTTGAAATATGGACGTCCTTTGAATTTTTTGGTCGATATGTGACCCCAGGATTTGTTTTCAGGGCAGGTGTCATTTACAGGCCTGCAATGATTTTGAATATCAACTGACCATTAGCGTTGGGATTAAAGCTGCTGTTGTGTGAAACGGCCACAAGGTGGCAGCAGTTCACCCTTACCAAATCTGGTTACTAGGGCAAGAGAGCCTCAGTGGAAGTGGTGTTCTAGATTGGAGTTTAGAATGGAATGTGCCAGGAGAAAGCCCCTCACGTTTGTCTCACTACTTCTTGTTCGTGTTTTTAATTTAATTTTTTATTTCTTATTACAGCAAGTTTGATTACAATGTTTGGCTTGTTGTAGATGTGGAAGATGTGGTTCTTTTACACGTATACAGATGTCTGTTCTTCCTGGGATCCTTTTCCCATGTACGTTATGACAGAATGTTGAGTAGTCCTCTCTTGGTATTCTGTAGGTCTTTGGTGATTATATATGTCACCTGTGTTTGTATATGTCTGTTAACCCCGATATCGTAATGAAACCAATCCTCACACCTTTCCATTGGTGAACCATAAGTTTGCTTAATGAATCTGTGATTGCCCTTCTCCGTGGAAATATCTGCCCTGGTATCCATTTTTAGGTAACACCTATAAGTGATATGATATGATATGTGTCTTTCACTTTCTGACTTACTACAAGTCACGTGATTACTTCTAGACTCATCTACGGTGCTGCAAATGGCATTGTGTCCTTTTTTCCCTTGGCGTCTCTTCTGCCTTAGCGGGGTCCATTTTCACCAATGTGATTCCCTGAGGGTTGTGGATTAGCTGACCTGGGCAGCCTTACCCTGCCGGCCCGCCCTCCCCAGGTGTGCCTCGTTGAGGTCAATATAAACAGCGCTCCAGGCAGCAATAGCCCCTGAAGCTGTGCCTGACTCCATATTGTCTGCCCCGTCAGCAGTCTCGGGGCTGTGCTGGTGGGAGGGAGTGAGGGGCCACAGCTTTGTGGGTGGCCCGGTGTGAGTGGGGTTCTGCTGGCCTTTCTGCAGGAGTTTCCAGGCTGCCGCCTGTAAAGAAGAGGTTGTGTCACCCATACCTTCTGCTGGAATTTCTCTCCGGACAGAGGTGAGGAAGGAAAAAAGTAGTGGGGGCCGGGACAGGAGGGGAATCTCAGGCAGGGCAATGGAAAGCTTCTGGAAGAGCGCCCGGTGCCAGGACCACACTGGCTGGCCTGCAGGCACCAAGTTGGCCTGCGTGCTGTCACTGGTGTGGCTCCACTGTCCTTCCTCTAGGCTTTCAAGCCCTTGTACATATTCAGGTGTTTTACCTGGAAAGGGTGGGAACAGTTCAGCAGCAGCTGGCCTGGGGCTCAGCTCACGTTTACTCACAGATGCCTCGGCACGGTCCCCCAGCTTTGCAATGAGGACGCTCCTTGCGTGGGGTGTGGGTTGCTGGCTGTATGGGAGATGGTTCCCCACCTCTGACCAATTTCAGAATTGTTTACCACTGGAGCAAGTGCCCTGATAGGGTTATCCTCTGTATAACTCGTGGGTTCAGGTTTTTTTTTTTATGGTTCAAGTTAGATTTTATTCCTCTTTTATGTATTTATAGATATAAGCATGGAAATAATTCATTCCTATAAATACATCTGTGTGATGGGAAGAACTTTTTTCTGTTTTATTTTTAAATTTTATTTTTTAAAATTTTGAAATTTAATTTTATTTATTTTTTTATACAGCACGTTATTATTAGTTATGTATTTTATGCATATACATGTATACAGGTCAATCCCAAACTCCCAACTCATCCCACCAACACCACCCCATGGCTTCCCACACTTGGTGTCCATACGTTTGTTCTCTACCTCTGTGTCTCTATTTCTTCCCTGCAAACCAGTTCATCTGTACCATTTTTAGGCTCCACATATATGCATTAATATACAATATTTGTTTTCCTCTTTCTGACTTATTTCTTTCTGTATGACAGTCTCTCGATCCATCGATGTCTCTACAAATGACCCAGTTTCATTCCTTTTAATGGCCGAGTAATATTCCATTTTATATATGTACCACATCTTTATCCATTCATCTGTCTGTGGGCATTTAGGTTGCTTCCATTACCTGGCTATTGTAAATAGTGCTGCAACGAACATTGTGGTGAATGTGCCTTTTTGAAATACGGTTTTCTCTGGGTATATGCCCAGAAGTGGGATTGCTGGATCAGATGGTAATTCTATTTCTAATTTTTTTAAGGAAACTCCATACTGTTCTCCATAGTGACTGTATCAATTTACATTCCCACCAATAGTGGAAGAGGGCTCCTTTTGTCCACACCCTCCCCAGAATTGGTTGTTTGTAGATTTTCTGATGATGCCGATTCTAACAGGTGTGAGGTGATACCTCATTGTAGTTTTGATTTGCATTTCTCTAATAATTAGTGCTGTTGAGCAGCTTTTCATGTGCGTCTTGGCCATCTCTGTGTCTCCTTTGAAGAAACGTCTCTTTAGATCTTCTGCCCATTTTTTTGGGGTTGTTTGTTTTTTTAATATTAAGCTGCATGAGCTGTTTATATAGATTGGAGATTAAACCTCTGTCCATTGATTCGTTTGCAACGATTTTCCCCCATTCTGAGGGATGCCTTTTTCCATTCCCGTGTTTTTTAACAAAAAAGGAAAGAAAGGAAAAGAAGCAGAACACTAATGTGCGTAAAATATGCCTTTTGAAACGGTCGTTTTGAAATATGGACGTCCTTTGAATTTTTTGGTCGATATGTGACCCCAGGATTTGTTTTCAGGGCAGGTGTCATTTACAGGCCTGCAATGATTTTGAATATAAACTGACCATTAGCGTTGGGATTAAAGCTGCTGTTGTGTGAAACGGCCACAAGGTGGCAGCAGTTCACCCTTACCAAATCTGGTTACTAGGGCAAGAGAGCCTCAGTGGAAGTGGTGTTCTAGATTGGAGTTTAGAATGGAATGTGCCAGGAGAAAGCCCCTCACGTTTGTCTCACTACTTCTTGTTCGTGTTTTTAATTTAATTTTTTATTTCTTATTACAGCAAGTTTGATTACAATGTTTGGCTTGTTGTAGATGTGGAAGATGTGGTTCTTTTACACGTATACAGATGTCTGTTCTTCCTGGGATCCTTTTCCCATGTACGTTATGACAGAATGTTGAGTAGTCCTCTCTTGGTATTCTGTAGGTCTTTGGTGATTATATATGTCACCTGTGTTTGTATATGTCTGTTAACCCCGATATCGTAATGAAACCAATCCTCACACCTTTCCATTGGTGAACCATAAGTTTGTTTAATGAATCTGTGATTGCCCTTCTCCGTGGAAATATCTGCCCTGGTATCCATTTTTAGGTAACACCTATAAGTGATATGATATGATATGTGTCTTTCACTTTCTGACTTACTACAAGTCACGTGATTACTTCTAGACTCATCTACGGTGCTGCAAATGGCATTGTGTCCTTTTTTCCCTTGGCGTCTCTTCTGCCTTAGCGGGGTCCATTTTCAACAATGTGATTCCCTGAGGGTTGTGGATTAGCTGACCTGGGCAGACTTACCCTGACGGCCCGCCCTCCCCAGGTGTGCCTCGTTGAGGTCAATATAAACAGCGCTCCAGGCAGCAATAGCCCCTGAAGCTGTGCCTGACTCCATATTGTCTGCCCCGTCAGCAGTCTCGGGGCTGTGCTGGTGGGAGGGAGTGAGGGGCCACAGCTTTGTGGGTGGCCCGGTGTGAGTGGGGTTCTGCTGGCCTTTCTGCAGGAGTTTCCAGGCTGCCGCCTGTAAAGAAGAGGTTGTGTCACCCATACCTTCTGCTGGAATTTCTCTCCGGACAGAGGTGAGGAAGGAAAAAAGTAGTGGGGGCCGGGAAAGGAGGGGAATCTCAGGAAGGGCAATGGAAAGCTTCTGGAAGAGCGCCTGGGGCCAGGACCACACTGGCTGGCCTGCAGGCACCAAGTTGGCCTGCGTGCTGTCACTGGTGTGGCTCCACTGTCCTTCCTCTAGGCTTTCAAGCCCTTGTACATATTCAGGTGTTTTACCTGGAAAGGGTGGGAACAGTTCAGCAGCAGCTGGCCTGGGGCTCAGCTCACGTTTACTCACAGATGCCTCGGCACGGTCCCCCAGCTTTGCAATGAGGACGCTCCTTGCGTGGGGTGTGGGTTGCTGGCTGTATGGGAGATGGTTCCCCACCTCTGACCAATTTCAGAATTGTTTACCACTGGAGCAAGTGCCCTGATAGGGTTATCCTCTGTATAACTCGTGGGTTCAAGTTTTTTTTTTTATGGTTCAAGTTAGATTTTATTCCTCTTTTATGTATTTATAGATATAAGCATGGAAATAATTCATTCCTATAAATACATCTGTGTGACGGGAAGAACTTTTTTCTGTTTTATTTTTAAATTTTATTTTTTTAAATTTTGAAATTTAATTTTATTTATTTTTTTTATACAGCACGTTATTATTAGTTATGTATTTTATGCATATACATGTATACAGGTCAATCCCAAACTCCCAACTCATCCCACCACCACCACCCCATGGCTTCCCACACTTGGTGTCCATACGTTTGTTCTCTACCTCTGTGTCTCTATTTCTTCCCTGCAAACCAGTTCATCTGTACCATTTTTAGGCTCCACATATATGCATTAATATACAATATTTGTTTTCCTCTTTCTGACTTACTTCTTTCTGTATGACAGTCTCTCGATCCATCGATGTCTCTACAAATGACCCAGTTTCATTCCTTTTAATGGCCGAGTAATATTCCATTTTATATATGTACCACATCTTTATCCATTCATCTGTCTGTGGGCATTTAGGTTGCTTCCATTACCTGGGTATTGTAAATAGTGCTGCAACGAACATTGTGGTGAATGTGCCTTTTTGAAATACGGTTTTCTCTGGGTATATGCCCAGAAGTGGGATTGCTGGATCAGATGGAAATTCTATTTCTAATTTTTTTAAGGAAACTCCATACTGTTCTCCATAGTGACTGTATCAATTTACATTCCCACCAATAGTGGAAGAGGGCTCCTTTTGTCCACACCCTCCCCAGAATTGGTTGTTTGTAGATTTTCTGATGATGCCGATTCTAACAGGTGTGAGGTGATACCTCATTGTAGTTTTGATTTGCATTTCTCTAATAATTAGTGCTGTTGAGCAGCTTTTCATGTGCGTCTTGGCCATCTCTGTGTCTCCTTTGAAGAAACGTCTCTTTAGATCTTCTGCCCATTTTTTTGGGGTTGTTTGTTTTTTTTAATATTAAGCTGCATGAGCTGTTTATATAGATTGGAGATTAAACCTCTGTCCATTGATTCGTTTGCAACGATTTTCCCCCATTCTGAGGGATGCCTTTTTCCATTCCCGTGTTTTTTAACAAAAAAGGAAAGAAAGGAAAAGAAGCAGAACACTAATGTGCGTAAAATATGCCTTTTGAAACGGTCGTTTTGAAATATGGACGTCCTTTGAATTTTTTGGTCGATATGTGACCCCAGGATTTGTTTTCAGGGCAGGTGTCATTTACAGGCCTGCAATGATTTTGAATATCAACTGACCATTAGCGTTGGGATTAAAGCTGCTGTTGTGTGAAACGGCCACAAGGTGGCAGCAGTTCACCCTTACCAAATCTGGTTACTAGGGCAAGAGAACCTCAGTGGAAGTGGTGTTCTAGATTGGAGTTTAGAATGGAATGTGCCAGGAGAAAGCCCCTCACGTTTGTCTCACTACTTCTTGTTCGTGTTTTTAATTTAATTTTTTATTTCTTATTACAGCAAGTTTGATTACAATGTTTGGCTTGTTGTAGATGTGGAAGATGTGGTTCTTTTACACGTATACAGATGTCTGTTCTTCCTGGGATCCTTTTCCCATGTACGTTATGACAGAATGTTGAGTAGTCCTCTCTTGGTATTCTGTAGGTCTTTGGTGATTATATATGTCACCTGTGTTTGTATATGTCTGTTAACCCCGATATCGTAATGAAACCAATCCTCACACCTTTCCATTGGTGAACCATAAGTTTGTTTAATGAATCTGTGATTGCCCTTCTCCGTGGAAATATCTGCCCTGGTATCCATTTTTAGGTAACACCTATAAGTGATATGATATGATATGTGTCTTTCACTTTCTGACTTACTACAAGTCACGTGATTACTTCTAGACTCATCTACGGTGCTGCAAATGGCATTGTGTCCTTTTTTCCCTTGGCGTCTCTTCTGCCTTAGCGGGGTCCATTTTCAACAATGTGATTCCCTGAGGGTTGTGGATTAACTGACCTGGGCAGCCTTACCCTGACGGCCCGCCCTCCCCAGGTCTGCCTCGTTGAGGTCAATATAAACAGCGCTCCAGGCAGCAATAGCCCCTGAAGCTGTGCCTGACTCCATATTGTCTGCCCCATCAGCAGTCTCGGGGCTGTGCTGGTGGGAGGGAGTGAGGGGCCACAGCTTTGTGGGTGGCCCGGTGTGAGTGGGGTTCTGCTGGCCTTTCTGCAGGAGTTGCCAGGCTGCCGCCTGTAAAGAAGAGGTTGTGTCACCCATACCTTCTGCTGGAATTTCTCTCCGGACAGAGGTGAGGAAGGAAAAAAAGCAGTGGGGGCCGGGACAGGAGGGGTATCTCAGGCAGGGCAATGGAAAGCTTCTGGAAGAGTGCCCGGTGCCAGGACCACACTGGCTGGCCTGCAGGCACCAAGTTGGCCTGCGTGCTGTCACTGGTGTGGATCCACGGTCCTTCCTCTAGGCTTTCAAGCCCTTGTACATATTCAGGTGTTTTACCTGGAAAGGGTGGGAACAGTTCAGCAGCAGCTGGCCTGGGGCTCAGCTCACGTTTACTCACAGATGCCTCGGCACGGTCCCCCAGCTTTGCAATGAGGACGCTCCTTGCGTGGGGTGTGGGTTGCTGGCTGTATGGGAGATGGTTCCCCACCTCTGACCAATTTCAGAATTGTTTACCACTGGAGCAAGTGCCCTGATAGGGTTATCCTCTGTATAACTCGTGTGTTCAGGTTTTTTTTTTTTTATGGTTCCAGTTAGATTTTATTCCTCTTTTATGTATTTATAGATATAAGCATGGAAATAATTCATTCCTATAAATACATCTGTGTGACGGGAAGAACTTTTTTCTGTTTTATTTTTAAATTTTATTTTTTAAAATTTTGAAATTTAATTTTATTTATTTTTTTTATACAGCATGTTATTATTAGTTATGTATTTTATGCATATACATGTATACAGGTCAATCCCAAACTCCCAACTCATCCCACCACCACCACCCCATGGCTTCCCACACTTGGTGTCCATACGTTTGTTCTCTACCTCTGTGTCTCTATTTCTTCCCTGCAAACCAGTTCATCTGTACCATTTTTAGGCTCCACATATATGCATTAATATACAATATTTGTTTTCCTCTTTCTGACTTACTTCTTTCTGTATGACAGTCTCTCGATCCATCGATGTCTCTACAAATGACCCAGTTTCATTCCTTTTAATGGCCGAGTAATATTCCATTTTATATATGTACCACATCTTTATCCATTCATCTGTCTGTGGGCATTTAGGTTGCTTCCATTACCTGGCTATTGTAAATAGTGCTGCAACGAACATTGTGGTGAATGTGCCTTTTTGAAATACGGTTTTCTCTGGGTATATGCCCAGAAGTGGGATTGCTGGATCAGATGGAAATTCTATTTCTAATTTTTTTAAGGAAACTCCATACTGTTCTCCATAGTGACTGTATCAATTTACATTCCCACCAATAGTGGAAGAGGGCTCCTTTTGTCCACACCCTCCCCAGAATTGGTTGTTTGTAGATTTTCTGATGATGCCGATTCTAACAGGTGTGAGGTGATACCTCATTGTAGTTTTGATTTGCATTTCTCTAATAATTAGTGCTGTTGAGCAGCTTTTCATGTGCGTCTTGGCCATCTCTGTGTCTCCTTTGAAGAAACGTCTCTTTAGATCTTCTGCCCATTTTTTTGGGGTTGTTTGTTTTTTTAATATTAAGCTGCATGAGCTGTTTATATAGATTGGAGATTAAACCTCTGTCCATTGATTCGTTTGCAACGATTTTCCCCCATTCTGAGGGATGCCTTTTTCCATTCCCGTGTTTTTTAACAAAAAAGGAAAGAAAGGAAAAGAAGCAGAACACTAATGTGCGTAAAATATGCCTTTTGAAACGGTCGTTTTGAAATATGGACGTCCTTTGAATTTTTTGGTCGATATGTGACCCCAGGATTTGTTTTCAGGGCAGGTGTCATTTACAGGCCTGCAATGATTTTGAATATCAACTGACCATTAGCGTTGGGATTAAAGCTGCTGTTGTGTGAAACGGCCACAAGGTGGCAGCAGTTCACCCTTACCAAATCTGGTTACTAGGGCAAGAGAACCTCAGTGGAAGTGGTGTTCTAGATTGGAGTTTAGAATGGAATGTGCCAGGAGAAAGCCCCTCACGTTTGTCTCACTACTTCTTGTTCGTGTTTTTAATTTAATTTTTTATTTCTTATTACAGCAAGTTTGATTACAATGTTTGGCTTGTTGTAGATGTGGAAGATGTGGTTCTTTTACACGTATACAGATGTCTGTTCTTCCTGGGATCCTTTTCCCATGTACGTTATGACAGAATGTTGAGTAGTCCTCTCTTGGTATTCTGTAGGTCTTTGGTGATTATATATGTCACCTGTGTTTGTATATGTCTGTTAACCCCGATATCGTAATGAAACCAATCCTCACACCTTTCCATTGGTGAACCATAAGTTTGTTTAATGAATCTGTGATTGCCCTTCTCCGTGGAAATATCTGCCCTGGTATCCATTTTTAGGTAACACCTATAAGTGATATGATATGATATGTGTCTTTCACTTTCTGACTTACTACAAGTCACGTGATTACTTCTAGACTCATCTACGGTGCTGCAAATGGCATTGTGTCCTTTTTTCCCTTGGCGTCTCTTCTGCCTTAGCGGGGTCCATTTTCAACAATGTGATTCCCTGAGGGTTGTGGATTAGCTGACCTGGGCAGCCTTACCCTGACGGCCCGCCCTCCCCAGGTGTGCCTCGTTGAGGTCAATATAAACAGCGCTCCAGGCAGCAATAGCCCCTGAAGCTGTGCCTGACTCCATATTGTCTGCCCCGTCAGCAGTCTCGGGGCTGTGCTGGTGGGAGGGAGTGAGGGGCCACAGCTTTGTGGGTGGCCCGGTGTGAGTGGGGTTCTGCTGGCCTTTCTGCAGGAGTTTCCAGGCTGCCGCCTGTAAAGAAGAGGTTGTGTCACCCATACCTTCTGCTGGAATTTCTCTCCGGACAGAGGTGAGGAAGGAAAAAAGTAGTGGGGGCCGGGAAAGGAGGGGAATCTCAGGAAGGGCAATGGAAAGCTTCTGGAAGAGCGCCTGGGGCCAGGACCACACTGGCTGGCCTGCAGGCACCAAGTTGGCCTGCGTGCTGTCACTGGTGTGGCTCCACTGTCCTTCCTCTAGGCTTTCAAGCCCTTGTACATATTCAGGTGTTTTACCTGGAAAGGGTGGGAACAGTTCAGCAGCAGCTGGCCTGGGGCTCAGCTCACGTTTACTCACAGATGCCTCGGCACGGTCCCCCAGCTTTGCAATGAGGACGCTCCTTGTGTTGGGTGTGGGTTGCTGGCTGTATGGGAGATGGTTCCCCACCTCTGACCAATTTCAGAATTGTTTACCACTGGAGCAAGTGCCCTGATAGGGTTATCCTCTGTATAACTCGTGGGTTCAAGTTTTTTTTTTTATGGTTCAAGTTAGATTTTATTCCTCTTTTATGTATTTATAGATATAAGCATGGAAATAATTCATTCCTATAAATACATCTGTGTGACGGGAAGAACTTTTTTCTGTTTTATTTTTAAATTTTATTTTTTAAAATTTTGAAATTTAATTTTATTTATTTTTTTTATACAGCACGTTATTATTAGTTATGTATTTTATGCATATACATGTATACAGGTCAATCCCAAACTCCCAACTCATCCCACCACCACCACCCCATGGCTTCCCACACTTGGTGTCCATACGTTTGTTCTCTACCTCTGTGTCTCTATTTCTTCCCTGCAAACCAGTTCATCTGTACCATTTTTAGGCTCCACATATATGCATTAATATACAATATTTGTTTTCCTCTTTCTGACTTACTTCTTTCTGTATGACAGTCTCTTGATCCATCGATGTCTCTACAAATGACCCAGTTTCATTCCTTTTAATGGCCGAGTAATATTCCATTTTATATATGTACCACATCTTTATCCATTCATCTGTCTGTGGGCATTTAGGTTGCTTCCATTACCTGGGTATTGTAAATAGTGCTGCAACGAACATTGTGGTGAATGTGCCTTTTTGAAATACGGTTTTCTCTGGGTATATGCCCAGAAGTGGGATTGCTGGATCAGATGGAAATTCTATTTCTAATTTTTTTAAGGAAACTCCATACTGTTCTCCATAGTGACTGTATCAATTTACATTCCCACCAATAGTGGAAGAGGGCTCCTTTTGTCCACACCCTCCCCAGAATTGGTTGTTTGTAGATTTTCTGATGATGCCGATTCTAACAGGTGTGAGGTGATACCTCATTGTAGTTTTGATTTGCATTTCTCTAATAATTAGTGCTGTTGAGCAGCTTTTCATGTGCGTCTTGGCCATCTCTGTGTCTCCTTTGAAGAAACGTCTCTTTAGATCTTCTGCCCATTTTTTTGGGGTTGTTTGTTTTTTTTAATATTAAGCTGCATGAGCTGTTTATATAGATTGGAGATTAAACCTCTGTCCATTGATTCGTTTGCAACGATTTTCCCCCATTCTGAGGGATGCCTTTTTCCATTCCCGTGTTTTTTAACAAAAAAGGAAAGAAAGGAAAAGAAGCAGAACACTAATGTGCGTAAAATATGCCTTTTGAAACGGTCGTTTTGAAATATGGACGTCCTTTGAATTTTTTGGTCGATATGTGACCCCAGGATTTGTTTTCAGGGCAGGTGTCATTTACAGGCCTGCAATGATTTTGAATATCAACTGACCATTAGCGTTGGGATTAAAGCTGCTGTTGTGTGAAACGGCCACAAGGTGGCAGCAGTTCACCCTTACCAAATCTGGTTACTAGGGCAAGAGAACCTCAGTGGAAGTGGTGTTCTAGATTGGAGTTTAGAATGGAATGTGCCAGGAGAAAGCCCCTCACGTTTGTCTCACTACTTCTTGTTCGTGTTTTTAATTTAATTTTTTATTTCTTATTACAGCAAGTTTGATTACAATGTTTGGCTTGTTGTAGATGTGGAAGATGTGGTTCTTTTACACGTATACAGATGTCTGTTCTTCCTGGGATCCTTTTCCCATGTACGTTATGACAGAATGTTGAGTAGTCCTCTCTTGGTATTCTGTAGGTCTTTGGTGATTATATATGTCACCTGTGTTTGTATATGTCTGTTAACCCCGATATCGTAATGAAACCAATCCTCACACCTTTCCATTGGTGAACCATAAGTTTGTTTAATGAATCTGTGATTGCCCTTCTCCGTGGAAATATCTGCCCTGGTATCCATTTTTAGGTAACACCTATAAGTGATATGATATGATATGTGTCTTTCACTTTCTGACTTACTACAAGTCACGTGATTACTTCTAGACTCATCTACGGTGCTGCAAATGGCATTGTGTCCTTTTTTCCCTTGGCGTCTCTTCTGCCTTAGCGGGGTCCATTTTCAACAATGTGATTCCCTGAGGGTTGTGGATTAACTGACCTGGGCAGCCTTACCCTGACGGCCCGCCCTCCCCAGGTCTGCCTCGTTGAGGTCAATATAAACAGCGCTCCAGGCAGCAATAGCCCCTGAAGCTGTGCCTGACTCCATATTGTCTGCCCCATCAGCAGTCTCGGGGCTGTGCTGGTGGGAGGGAGTGAGGGGCCACAGCTTTGTGGGTGGCCCGGTGTGAGTGGGGTTCTGCTGGCCTTTCTGCAGGAGTTGCCAGGCTGCCGCCTGTAAAGAAGAGGTTGTGTCACCCATACCTTCTGCTGGAATTTCTCTCCGGACAGAGGTGAGGAAGGAAAAAAAGCAGTGGGGGCCGGGACAGGAGGGGTATCTCAGGCAGGGCAATGGAAAGCTTCTGGAAGAGTGCCCGGTGCCAGGACCACACTGGCTGGCCTGCAGGCACCAAGTTGGCCTGCGTGCTGTCACTGGTGTGGATCCACGGTCCTTCCTCTAGGCTTTCAAGCCCTTGTACATATTCAGGTGTTTTACCTGGAAAGGGTGGGAACAGTTCAGCAGCAGCTGGCCTGGGGCTCAGCTCACGTTTACTCACAGATGCCTCGGCACGGTCCCCCAGCTTTGCAATGAGGACGCTCCTTGCGTGGGGTGTGGGTTGCTGGCTGTATGGGAGATGGTTCCCCACCTCTGACCAATTTCAGAATTGTTTACCACTGGAGCAAGTGCCCTGATAGGGTTATCCTCTGTATAACTCGTGTGTTCAGGTTTTTTTTTTTTTATGGTTCCAGTTAGATTTTATTCCTCTTTTATGTATTTATAGATATAAGCATGGAAATAATTCATTCCTATAAATACATCTGTGTGACGGGAAGAACTTTTTTCTGTTTTATTTTTAAATTTTATTTTTTAAAATTTTGAAATTTAATTTTATTTATTTTTTTTATACAGCATGTTATTATTAGTTATGTATTTTATGCATATACATGTATACAGGTCAATCCCAAACTCCCAACTCATCCCACCACCACCACCCCATGGCTTCCCACACTTGGTGTCCATACGTTTGTTCTCTACCTCTGTGTCTCTATTTCTTCCCTGCAAACCAGTTCATCTGTACCATTTTTAGGCTCCACATATATGCATTAATATACAATATTTGTTTTCCTCTTTCTGACTTACTTCTTTCTGTATGACAGTCTCTCGATCCATCGATGTCTCTACAAATGACCCAGTTTCATTCCTTTTAATGGCCGAGTAATATTCCATTTTATATATGTACCACATCTTTATCCATTCATCTGTCTGTGGGCATTTAGGTTGCTTCCATTACCTGGCTATTGTAAATAGTGCTGCAACGAACATTGTGGTGAATGTGCCTTTTTGAAATACGGTTTTCTCTGGGTATATGCCCAGAAGTGGGATTGCTGGATCAGATGGAAATTCTATTTCTAATTTTTTTAAGGAAACTCCATACTGTTCTCCATAGTGACTGTATCAATTTACATTCCCACCAATAGTGGAAGAGGGCTCCTTTTGTCCACACCCTCCCCAGAATTGGTTGTTTGTAGATTTTCTGATGATGCCGATTCTAACAGGTGTGAGGTGATACCTCATTGTAGTTTTGATTTGCATTTCTCTAATAATTAGTGCTGTTGAGCAGCTTTTCATGTGCGTCTTGGCCATCTCTGTGTCTCCTTTGAAGAAACGTCTCTTTAGATCTTCTGCCCATTTTTTTGGGGTTGTTTGTTTTTTTAATATTAAGCTGCATGAGCTGTTTATATAGATTGGAGATTAAACCTCTGTCCATTGATTCGTTTGCAACGATTTTCCCCCATTCTGAGGGATGCCTTTTTCCATTCCCGTGTTTTTTAACAAAAAAGGAAAGAAAGGAAAAGAAGCAGAACACTAATGTGCGTAAAATATGCCTTTTGAAACGGTCGTTTTGAAATATGGACGTCCTTTGAATTTTTTGGTCGATATGTGACCCCAGGATTTGTTTTCAGGGCAGGTGTCATTTACAGGCCTGCAATGATTTTGAATATCAACTGACCATTAGCGTTGGGATTAAAGCTGCTGTTGTGTGAAACGGCCACAAGGTGGCAGCAGTTCACCCTTACCAAATCTGGTTACTAGGGCAAGAGAACCTCAGTGGAAGTGGTGTTCTAGATTGGAGTTTAGAATGGAATGTGCCAGGAGAAAGCCCCTCACGTTTGTCTCACTACTTCTTGTTCGTGTTTTTAATTTAATTTTTTATTTCTTATTACAGCAAGTTTGATTACAATGTTTGGCTTGTTGTAGATGTGGAAGATGTGGTTCTTTTACACGTATACAGATGTCTGTTCTTCCTGGGATCCTTTTCCCATGTACGTTATGACAGAATGTTGAGTAGTCCTCTCTTGGTATTCTGTAGGTCTTTGGTGATTATATATGTCACCTGTGTTTGTATATGTCTGTTAACCCCGATATCGTAATGAAACCAATCCTCACACCTTTCCATTGGTGAACCATAAGTTTGTTTAATGAATCTGTGATTGCCCTTCTCCGTGGAAATATCTGCCCTGGTATCCATTTTTAGGTAACACCTATAAGTGATATGATATGATATGTGTCTTTCACTTTCTGACTTACTACAAGTCACGTGATTACTTCTAGACTCATCTACGGTGCTGCAAATGGCATTGTGTCCTTTTTTCCCTTGGCGTCTCTTCTGCCTTAGCGGGGTCCATTTTCAACAATGTGATTCCCTGAGGGTTGTGGATTAGCTGACCTGGGCAGCCTTACCCTGACGGCCCGCCCTCCCCAGGTCTGCCTCGTTGAGGTCAATATAAACAGCGCTCCAGGCAGCAATAGCCCCTGAAGCTGTGCCTGACTCCATATTGTCTGCCCCATCAGCAGTCTCGGGGCTGTGCTGGTGGGAGGGAGTGAGGGGCCACAGCTTTGTGGGTGGCCCGGTGTGAGTGGGGTTCTGCTGGCCTTTCTGCAGGAGTTGCCAGGCTGCCGCCTGTAAAGAAGAGGTTGTGTCACCCATACCTTCTGCTGGAATTTCTCTCCGGACAGAGGTGAGGAAGGAAAAAAAGCAGTGGGGGCCGGGACAGGAGGGGTATCTCAGGCAGGGCAATGGAAAGCTTCTGGAAGAGTGCCCGGTGCCAGGACCACACTGGCTGGCCTGCAGGCACCAAGTTGGCCTGCGTGCTGTCACTGGTGTGGCTCCACGGTCCTTCCTCTAGGCTTTCAAGCCCTTGTACATATTCAGGTGTTTTACCTGGAAAGGGTGGGAACAGTTCAGCAGCAGCTGGCCTGGGGCTCAGCTCACGTTTACTCACAGATGCCTCGGCACGGTCCCCCAGCTTTGCAATGAGGACGCTCCTTGCGTGGGGTGTGGGTTGCTGGCTGTATGGGAGATGGTTCCCCACCTCTGACCAATTTCAGAATTGTTTACCACTGGAGCAAGTGCCCTGATAGGGTTATCCTCTGTATAACTCGTGGGTTCAGGTTTTTTTTTTATGGTTCAAGTTAGATTTTATTCCTCTTTTATGTATTTATAGATATAAGCATGGAAATAATTCATTCCTATAAATACATCTGTGTGACGGGAAGAACTTTTTTCTGTTTTATTTTTAAATTTTATTTTTTAAAATTTTGAAATTTAATTTTATTTATTTTTTTATACAGCACGTTATTATTAGTTATGTATTTTATGCATATACATGTATACAGGTCAATCCCAAACTCCCAACTCATCCCACCACCACCACCCCATGGCTTCCCACACTTGGTGTCCATACGTTTGTTCTCTACCTCTGTTTCTCTATTTCTTCCCTGCAAACCAGTTCATCTGTACCATTTTTAGGCTCCACATATGTGCATTAATATACAATATTTGTTTTCCTCTTTCTGACTTACTTCTTTCTGTATGACAGTCTCTCGATCCATCGATGTCTCTACAAATGACCCAGTTTCATTCCTTTTAATGGCCGAGTAATATTCCATTTTATATATGTACCACATCTTTATCCATTCATCTGTCTGTGGGCATTTAGGTTGCTTCCATTACCTGGCTATTGTAAATAGTGCTGCAACGAACATTGTGGTGAATGTGCCTTTTTGAAATACGGTTTTCTCTGGGTATATGCCCAGAAGTGGGATTGCTGGATCAGATGGAAATTCTATTTCTAATTTTTTTAAGGAAACTCCATACTGTTCTCCATAGTGACTGTATCAATTTACATTCCCACCAATAGTGGAAGAGGGCTCCTTTTGTCCACACCCTCCCCAGAATTGGTTGTTTGTAGATTTTCTGATGATGCCGATTCTAACAGGTGTGAGGTGATACCTCATTGTAGTTTTGATTTGCATTTCTCTAATAATTAGTGCTGTTGAGCAGCTTTTCATGTGCGTCTTGGCCATCTCTGTGTCTCCTTTGAAGAAACGTCTCTTTAGATCTTCTGCCCATTTTTTTGGGGTTGTTTGTTTTTTTTAATATTAAGCTGCATGAGCTGTTTATATAGATTGGAGATTAAACCTCTGTCCATTGATTCGTTTGCAACGATTTTCCCCCATTCTGAGGGATGCCTTTTTCCATTCCCGTGTTTTTTAACAAAAAAGGAAAGAAAGGAAAAGAAGCAGAACACTAATGTGCGTAAAATATGCCTTTTGAAACGGTCGTTTTGAAATATGGACGTCCTTTGAATTTTTTGGTCGATATGTGACCCCAGGATTTGTTTTCAGGGCAGGTGTCATTTACAGGCCTGCAATGATTTTGAATATCAACTGACCATTAGCGTTGGGATTAAAGCTGCTGTTGTGTGAAACGGCCACAAGGTGGCAGCAGTTCACCCTTACCAAATCTGGTTACTAGGGCAAGAGAACCTCAGTGGAAGTGGTGTTCTAGATTGGAGTTTAGAATGGAATGTGCCAGGAGAAAGCCCCTCACGTTTGTCTCACTACTTCTTGTTCGTGTTTTTAATTTAATTTTTTATTTCTTATTACAGCAAGTTTGATTACAATGTTTGGCTTGTTGTAGATGTGGAAGATGTGGTTCTTTTACACGTATACAGATGTCTGTTCTTCCTGGGATCCTTTTCCCATGTACGTTATGACAGAATGTTGAGTAGTCCTCTCTTGGTATTCTGTAGGTCTTTGGTGATTATATATGTCACCTGTGTTTGTATATGTCTGTTAACCCCGATATCGTAATGAAACCAATCCTCACACCTTTCCATTGGTGAACCATAAGTTTGTTTAATGAATCTGTGATTGCCCTTCTCCGTGGAAATATCTGCCCTGGTATCCATTTTTAGGTAACACCTATAAGTGATATGATATGATATGTGTCTTTCACTTTCTGACTTACTACAAGTCATGTGATTACTTCTAGACTCATCTACGGTGCTGCAAATGGCATTGTGTCCTTTTTTCCCTTGGCGTCTCTTCTGCCTTAGCGGGGTCCATTTTCAACAATGTGATTCCCTGAGGGTTGTGGATTAGCTGACCTGGGCAGCCTTACCCTGACGGCCCGCCCTCCCCAGGTCTGCCTCGTTGAGGTCAATATAAACAGCGCTCCAGGCAGCAATAGCCCCTGAAGCTGTGCCTGACTCCATATTGTCTGCCCCGTCAGCAGTCTCGGGGCTGTGCTGCTGGGAGGGAGTGAGGGGCCACAGCTTTGTGGGTGGCCCGGTGTGAGTGGGGTTCTGCTGGCCTTTCTGCAGGAGTTTCCAGGCTGCCGCCTGTAAAGAAGAGGTTGTGTCACCCATACCTTCTGCTGGAATTTCTCTCCGGACAGAGGTGAGGAAGGAAAAAAGTAGTGGGGGCCGGGACAGGAGGGGAATCTCAGGAAGGGCAATGGAAAGCTTCTGGAAGAGCGCCTGGGGCCAGGACCACACTGGCTGGCCTGCAGGCACCAAGTTGGCCTGCGTGCTGTCACTGGTGTGGCTCCACTGTCCTTCCTCTAGGCTTTCAAGCCCTTGTACATATTCAGGTGTTTTACCTGGAAAGGGTGGGAACAGTTCAGCAGCAGCTGGCCTGGGGCTCAGCTCACGTTTACTCACAGATGCCTCGGCACGGTCCCCCAGCTTTGCAATGAGGACGCTCCTTGCGTGGGGTGTGGGTTGCTGGCTGTATGGGAGATGGTTCCCCACCTCTGACCAATTTCAGAATTGTTTACCACTGGAGCAAGTGCCCTGATAGGGTTATCCTCTGTATAACTCGTGTGTTCAGGTTTTTTTTTTTTATGGTTCCAGTTAGATTTTATTCCTCTTTTATGTATTTATAGATATAAGCATGGAAATAATTCATTCCTATAAATACATCTGTGTGACGGGAAGAACTTTTTTCTGTTTTATTTTTAAATTTTATTTTTTAAAATTTTGAAATTTAATTTTATTTATTTTTTTTATACAGCACGTTATTATTAGTTATGTATTTTATGCATATACATGTATACAGGTCAATCCCAAACTCCCAACTCATCCCACCACCACCACCCCATGGCTTCCCACACTTGGTGTCCATACGTTTGTTCTCTACCTCTGTGTCTCTATTTCTTCCCTGCAAACCAGTTCATCTGTACCATTTTTAGGCTCCACATATATGCATTAATATACAATATTTGTTTTCCTCTTTCTGACTTACTTCTTTCTGTATGACAGTCTCTCGATCCATCGATGTCTCTACAAATGACCCAGTTTCATTCCTTTTAATGGCCGAGTAATATTCCATTTTATATATGTACCACATCTTTATCCATTCATCTGTCTGTGGGCATTTAGGTTGCTTCCATTACCTGGCTATTGTAAATAGTGCTGCAACGAACATTGTGGTGAATGTGCCTTTTTGAAATACGGTTTTCTCTGGGTATATGCCCAGAAGTGGGATTGCTGGATCAGATGGAAATTCTATTTCTAATTTTTTTAAGGAAACTCCATACTGTTCTCCATAGTGACTGTATCAATTTACATTCCCACCAATAGTGGAAGAGGGCTCCTTTTGTCCACACCCTCCCCAGAATTGGTTGTTTGTAGATTTTCTGATGATGCCGATTCTAACAGGTGTGAGGTGATACCTCATTGTAGTTTTGATTTGCATTTCTCTAATAATTAGTGCTGTTGAGCAGCTTTTCATGTGCGTCTTGGCCATCTCTGTGTCTCCTTTGAAGAAACGTCTCTTTAGATCTTCTGCCCATTTTTTTGGGGTTGTTTGTTTTTTTAATATTAAGCTGCATGAGCTGTTTATATAGATTGGAGATTAAACCTCTGTCCATTGATTCGTTTGCAACGATTTTCCCCCATTCTGAGGGATGCCTTTTTCCATTCCCGTGTTTTTTAACAAAAAAGGAAAGAAAGGAAAAGAAGCAGAACACTAATGTGCGTAAAATATGCCTTTTGAAACGGTCGTTTTGAAATATGGACGTCCTTTGAATTTTTTGGTCGATATGTGACCCCAGGATTTGTTTTCAGGGCAGGTGTCATTTACAGGCCTGCAATGATTTTGAATATAAACTGACCATTAGCGTTGGGATTAAAGCTGCTGTTGTGTGAAACGGCCACAAGGTGGCAGCAGTTCACCCTTACCAAATCTGGTTACTAGGGCAAGAGAACCTCAGTGGAAGTGGTGTTCTAGATTGGAGTTTAGAATGGAATGTGCCAGGAGAAAGCCCCTCACGTTTGTCTCACTACTTCTTGTTCGTGTTTTTAATTTAATTTTTTATTTTTTATTACAGCAAGTTTGATTACAATGTTTGGCTTGTTGTAGATGTGGAAGATGTGGTTCTTTTACACGTATACAGATGTCTGTTCTTCCTGGGATCCTTTTCCCATGTACGTTATGACAGAATGTTGAGTAGTCCTCTCTTGGTATTCTGTAGGTCTTTGGTGATTATATATGTCACCTGTGTTTGTATATGTCTGTTAACCCCGATATCGTAATGAAACCAATCCTCACACCTTTCCATTGGTGAACCATAAGTTTGTTTAATGAATCTGTGATTGCCCTTCTCCGTGGAAATATCTGCCCTGGTATGCATTTTTAGGTAACACCTATAAGTGATATGATATGATATGTGTCTTTCACTTTCTGACTTACTACAAGTCACGTGATTACTTCTAGACTCATCTACGGTGCTGCAAATGGCATTGT
This sequence comes from Mesoplodon mirus, assembly GCF_964341445.2. Taxonomy (NCBI): domain Eukaryota; kingdom Metazoa; phylum Chordata; class Mammalia; order Artiodactyla; family Ziphiidae; genus Mesoplodon; species Mesoplodon mirus. Next base: position 1,319,469 of record NW_028295764.1, on the reverse strand, counting down.
GTTCTTTTTTCCCTTGGCGTCTCTTCTGCCTTAGCGGGGTCCATTTTCAACAATGTGATTCCCTGAGGGTTGTGGATTAGCTGACCTGGGCAGCCTTACCCTGACGGCCCGCCCTCCCCAGGTCTGCCTCGTTGAGGTCAATATAAACAGCGCTCCAGGCAGCAATAGCCCCTGAAGCTGTGCCTGACTCCATATTGTCTGCCCCATCAGCAGTCTCGGGGCTGTGCTGGTGGGAGGGAGTGAGGGGCCACAGCTTTGTGGGTGGCCCGGTGTGAGTGGGGTTCTGCTGGCCTTTCTGCAGGAGTTGCCAGGCTGCCGCCTGTAAAGAAGAGGTTGTGTCACACATACCTTCTGCTGGAATTTCTCTCCGGACAGAGGTGAGGAAGGAAAAAAAGCAGTGGGGGCCGGGACAGGAGGGGTATCTCAGGCAGGGCAATGGAAAGCTTCTGGAAGAGTGCCCGGTGCCAGGATCACACTGGCTGGCCTGCAGGCACCAAGTTGGCCTGCGTGCTGTCACTGGTGTGGATCCACGGTCCTTCCTCTAGGCTTTCAAGCCCTTGTACATATTCAGGTGTTTTACCTGGAAAGGGTGGGAACAGTTCAGCAGCAGCTGGCCTGGGGCTCAGCTCACGTTTACTCACAGATGCCTCGGCACGGTCCCCCAGCTTTGCAATGAGGACGCTCCTTGCGTGGGGTGTGGGTTGCTGGCTGTATGGGAGATGGTTCCCCACCTCTGACCAATTTCAGAATTGTTTACCACTGGAGCAAGTGCCCTGATAGGGTTATCCTCTGTATAACTCGTGGGTTCAGGTTTTTTTTTTTTTATGGTTCAAGTTAGATTTTATTCCTCTTTTATGTATTTATAGATATAAGCATGGAAATAATTCATTCCTATAAATACATCTGTGTGACGGGAAGAACTTTTTTCTGTTTTATTTTTAAATTTTATTTTTTAAAATTTTGAAATTTAATTTTATTTATTTTTTTTATACAGCACGTTATTATTAGTTATGTATTTTATGCATATACATGTATACAGGTCAATCCCAAACTCCCAACTCATCCCACCACCACCACCCCATGGCTTCCCACACTTGGTGTCCATACGTTTGTTCTCTACCTCTGTGTCTCTATTTCTTCCCTGCAAACCAGTTCATCTGTACCATTTTTAGGCTCCACATATATGCATTAATATACAATATTTGTTTTCCTCTTTCTGACTTACTTCTTTCTGTATGACAGTCTCTCGATCCATCGATGTCTCTACAAATGACCCAGTTTCATTCCTTTTAATGGCCGAGTAATATTCCATTTTATATATGTACCACATCTTTATCCATTCATCTGTCTGTGGGCATTTAGGTTGCTTCCATTACCTGGCTATTGTAAATAGTGCTGCAACGAACATTGTGGTGAATGTGCCTTTTTGAAATACGGTTTTCTCTGGGTATATGCCCAGAAGTGGGATTGCTGGATCAGATGGAAATTCTATTTCTAATTTTTTTAAGGAAACTCCATACTGTTCTCCATAGTGACTGTATCAATTTACATTCCCACCAATAGTGGAAGAGGGCTCCTTTTGTCCACACCCTCCCCAGAATTGGTTGTCTGTAGATTTTCTGATGATGCCGATTCTAACAGGTGTGAGGTGATACCTCATTGTAGTTTTGATTTGCATTTCTCTAATAATTAGTGCTGTTGAGCAGCTTTTCATGTGCGTCTTGGCCATCTCTGGTCTCCTTTGAAGAAACGTCTCTTTAGATCTTCTGCCCATTTGTTTTGGGTTGTTTGTTTTTTTAATATTAAGCTGCATGAGCTGTTTATATATATTGGAGATTAAACCTCTGTCCATTGATTCGTTTGCAACGATTTTCCCCCATTCTGAGGGATGCCTTTTTCCATTCCCGTGTTTTTTAACAAAAAAGGAAAGAAAGGAAAAGAAGCAGAACACTAATGTGCGTAAAATATGCCTTTTGAAACGGTCGTTTTGAAATATGGACGTCCTTTGAAATTTTTGGTCGATATGTGACCCCAGGATTTGTTTTCAGGGCAGGTGTCATTTACAGGCCTGCAATGATTTTGAATATCAACTGACCATTAGCGTTGGGATTAAAGCTGCTGTTGTGTGAAACGGCCACAAGGTGGCAGCAGTTCACCCTTACCAAATCTGGTTACTAGGGCAAGAGAGCCTCAGTGGAAGTGGTGTTCTAGATTGGAGTTTAGAATGGAATGTGCCAGGAGAAAGCCCCTCACGTTTGTCTCACTACTTCTTGTTCGTGTTTTTAATTTAATTTTTTATTTCATATTACAGCAAGTTTGATTACAATGTTTGGCTTGTTGTAGATGTGGAAGATGTGGTTCTTTTACATGTATACAGATGTCTGTTCTTCCTGGGATCCTTTTCCCATGTACGTTATGACAGAATGTTGAGTAGTCCTCTCTTGGTATTCTGTAGGTCTTTGGTGATTATATATGTCACCTGTGTTTGTATATGTCTGTTAACCCCGATATCGTAATGAAACCAATCCTCACACCTTTCCATTGGTGAACCATAAGTTTGTTTAATGAATCTGTGATTGCCCTTCTCCGTGGAAATATCTGCCCTGGTATCCATTTTTAGGTAACACCTATAAGTGATATGATATGATATGTGTCTTTCACTTTCTGACTTACTACAAGTCACGTGATTACTTCTAGACTCATCTACGGTGCTGCAAATGGCATTGTGTCCTTTTTTCCCTTGGCGTCTCTTCTGCCTTAGCGGGGTCCATTTTCAACAATGTGATTCCCTGAGGGTTGTGGATTAGCTGACCTGGGCAGCCTTACCCTGACGGCCCGCCCTCCCCAGGTCTGCCTCATTGAGGTCAATATAAACAGCGCTCCAGGCAGCAATAGCCCCTGAAGCTGTGCCTGACTCCATATTGTCTGCCCCGTCAGCAGTCTCGGGGCTGTGCTGGTGGGAGGGAGTGAGGGGCCACAGCTTTGTGGGTGGCCCGGTGTGAGTGGGGTTCTGCTGGCTTTTCTGCAGGAGTTGCCAGGCTGCCGCCTGTAAAGAAGAGGTTGTGTCACCCATACCTTCTGCTGGAATTTCTCTCCGGACAGAGGTGAGGAAGGAAAAAAGTAGTGGGGGCCGGGACAGGAGGGGAATCTCAGGCAGGGCAATGGAAAGCTTCTGGAAGAGCGCGCGGGGCCAGGACCACACTGGCTGGCCTGCAGGCACCAAGTTGGCCTGCGTGCTGTCACTGGTGTGGCTCCACGGTCCTTCCTCTAGGCTTTCAAGCCCTTGTACATATTCAGGTGTTTTACCTGGAAAGGGTGGGAACAGTTCAGCAGCAGCTGGCCTGGGGCTCAGCTCACGTTTACTCACAGATGCCTCGGCACGGTCCCCCAGCTTTGCAATGAGGACGCTCCTTGCGTGGGGTGTGGGTTGCTGGCTGTATGGGAGAGGGTTCCCCACCTCTGACCAATTTCAGAATTGTTTACCACTGGAGCAAGTGCCCTGATAGGGTTATCCTCTGTATAACTCGTGGGTTCAGGTTTTTTTTTTATGGTTCAAGTTAGATTTTATTCCTCTTTTATGTATTTATAGATTTAAGCATGGAAATAATTCATTCCTATAAATACATCTGTGTGACGGGAAGAACCTTTTTCTGTTTTATTTTTAAATTTTATTTTTTAAAATTTTGAAATTTAATTTTATTTATTTTTTTATACAGCACGTTATTATTAGTTATGTATTTTATGCATATACATGTATACAGGTCAATCCCAAACTCCCAACTCATCCCACCACCACCACCCCATGGCTTCCCACACTTGGTGTCCATACGTTTGTTCTCTACCTCTGTGTCTCTATTTCTTCCCTGCAAACCAGTTCATCTGTACCATTTTTAGGCTCCACATATATGCATTAATATACAATATTTGTTTTCCTCTTTCTGACTTACTTCTTTCTGTATGACAGTCTCTCGATCCATCGATGTCTCTACAAATGACCCAGTTTCATTCCTTTTAATGGCCGAGTAATATTCCATTTTATATATGTACCACATCTTTATCCATTCATCTGTCTGTGGGCATTTAGGTTGCTTCCATTACCTGGCTATTGTAAATAGTGCTGCAACGAACATTGTGGTGAATGTGCCTTTTTGAAATACGGTTTTCTCTGGGTATATGCCCAGAAGTGGGATTGCTGGATCAGATGGAAATTCTATTTCTAATTTTTTTAAGGAAACTCCATACTGTTCTCCATAGTGACTGTATCAATTTACATTCCCACCAATAGTGGAAGAGGGCTCCTTTTGTCCACACCCTCCCCAGAATTGGTTGTTTGTAGATTTTCTGATGATGCCGATTCTAACAGGTGTGAGGTGATACCTCATTGTAGTTTTGATTTGCATTTCTCTAATAATTAGTGCTGTTGAGCAGCTTTTCATGTGCGTCTTGGCCATCTCTGTGTCTCCTTTGAAGAAACGTCTCTTTAGATCTTCTGCCCATTTTTTTGGGGTTGTTTGTTTTTTTTAATATTAAGCTGCATGAGCTGTTTATATAGATTGGAGATTAAACCTCTGTCCATTGATTCGTTTGCAACGATTTTCCCCCATTCTGAGGGATGCCTTTTTCCATTCCCGTGTTTTTTAACAAAAAAGGAAAGAAAGGAAAAGAAGCAGAACACTAATGTGCGTAAAATATGCCTTTTGAAACGGTCGTTTTGAAATATGGACGTCCTTTGAATTTTTTGGTCGATATGTGACCCCAGGATTTGTTTTCAGGGCAGGTGTCATTTACAGGCCTGCAATGATTTTGAATATCAACTGACCATTAGCGTTGGGATTAATGCTGCTGTTGTGTGAAACGGCCACAAGGTGGCAGCAGTTCACCCTTACCAAATCTGGTTACTAGGGCAAGAGAACCTCAGTGGAAGTGGTGTTCTAGATTGGAGTTTAGAATGGAATGTGCCAGGAGAAAGCCCCTCACGTTTGTCTCACTACTTCTTGTTCGTGTTTTTAATTTAATTTTTTATTTCTTATTACAGCAAGTTTGATTACAATGTTTGGCTTGTTGTAGATGTGGAAGATGTGGTTCTTTTACACGTATACAGATGTCTGTTCTTCCTGGGATCCTTTTCCCATGTACGTTATGACAGAATGTTGAGTAGTCCTCTCTTGGTATTCTGTAGGTCTTTGGTGATTATATATGTCACCTGTGTTTGTATATGTCTGTTAACCCCGATATCGTAATGAAACCAATCCTCACACCTTTCCATTGGTGAACCATAAGTTTGTTTAATGAATCTGTGATTGCCCTTCTCCGTGGAAATATCTGCCCTGGTATCCATTTTTAGGTAACACCTATAAGTGATATGATATGATATGTGTCTTTCACTTTCTGACTTACTACAAGTCACGTGATTACTTCTAGACTCATCTACGGTGCTGCAAATGGCATTGTGTCCTTTTTTCCCTTGGCGTCTCTTCTGCCTTAGCGGGGTCCATTTTCAACAATGTGATTCCCTGAGGGTTGTGGATTAGCTGACCTGGGCAGCCTTACCCTGACGGCCCGCCCTCCCCAGGTCTGCCTCGTTGAGGTCAATATAAACAGCGCTCCAGGCAGCAATAGCCCCTGAAGCTGTGCCTGACTCCATATTGTCTGCCCCGTCAGCAGTCTCGGGGCTGTGCTGCTGGGAGGGAGTGAGGGTCCACAGCTTTGTGGGTGGCCCGGTGTGAGTGGGGTTCTGCTGGCCTTTCTGCAGGAGTTGCCAGGCTGCCGCCTGTAAAGAAGAGGTTGTGTCACCCATACCTTCTGCTGGAATTTCTCTCCGGACAGAGGTGAGGAAGGAAAAAAAGCAGTGGGGGCCGGGACAGGAGGGGTATCTCAGGCAGGGCAATGGAAAGCTTCTGGAAGAGCGCTCGGAGCCAGGACCACACTGGCTGGCCTGCAGGCACCAAGTTGGCCTGCGTGCTGTCACTGGTGTGGCTCCACGGTCCTTCCTCTAGGCTTTCAAGCCCTTGTACATATTCAGGTGTTTTAACTGGAAAGGGTGGGAACAGTTCAGCAGCAGCTGGCCTGGGGCTCAGCTCACGTTTACTCACAGATGCCTCGGCACGGTCCCCCAGCTTTGCAATGAGGACGCTCCTTGCGTGGGGTGTGGGTTGCTGGCTGTATGGGAGATGGTTCCCCACCTCTGACCAATTTCAGAATTGTTTACCACTGGAGCAAGTGCCCTGATAGGGTTATCCTCTGTATAACTCGTGGGTTCAGGTTTTTTTTTTTTATGGTTCAAGTTAGATTTTATTCCTCTTTTATGTATTTATAGATATAAGCATGGAAATAATTCATTCCTATAAATACATCTGTGTGACGGGAAGAACTTTTTTCTGTTTTATTTTTAAATTTTATTTTTTAAAATTTTGAAATTTAATTTTATTTATTTTTTTTATACAGCACGTTATTATTAGTTATGTATTTTATGCATATACATGTATACAGGTCAATCCCAAACTCCCAACTCATCCCACCACCACCACCCCATGGCTTCCCACACTTGGTGTCCATACGTTTGTTCTCTACCTCTGTGTCTCTATTTATTTCCTGCAAACCAGTTCATCTGTACCATTTTTTAGGTTCCACATATATGCATTAATATACAGTATTTGGTTTCATCTTTCTGACTTACTTCATTCTGTATGACAGTCTCTCGTTCCATCGAAGTCTCTACAAATGACCCAGTTTCATTCCTTTTTATGGCCGAGTAATATTTCATTTTATATATGTACCACATCTTTATCCATTCATCTGTCTGTGGGCATTTAGGTTGCTTCCATTACCTGGCTATTGTAAATAGTGCTGCAATGAACATTGTGGTGAATGTGCCTTTTTGATTTACGGTTTTCTCTGGGTATATGCCCAGAAGTGGGATTGCTGGATCAGATGGTAATTCTATTTCTAGTTTTTTTAAGGAAACTCCATACTGTTCTCCATAGTGACTGTATCAAGTTACATTCCCACCAATAGTGGAAGAGGGCTCCTTTTGTCCACACCTTACCCAGAATTGGTTGTTTGTAGATTTTCTGATGATGCCGATTCTAACAGGTGTGAGGTGATACCTCATTGTAGTTTTGATTTGCATTTCTCTAATAATTAGTGCTGTTGAGCAGCTTTTCATGTGCGTCTTGGCCACCTCTGTGTCTTCTTTGCAGAAACGTCTCTTTAGATCTTCTGCCCATTTTTGTATTGGGTTGTTTGTTTTTTTAATATTAAGCTGCATGAGCTGTTTATATATATTGGAGATTAAACCTCTGTCCATTGATTCGTTTGCAACGATTGTCGCCCATTCTGAGGGATGCCTTTTTCCATTCCCGTTTTTTTTAACAAAAAAGGTAAGAAAGGAAAAGAAGCAGAACACTAATGTGCGTAAAATATGCCTTTTGAAACGGTCGTTTTGAAATATGGACGTCCTTTGAATTTTTTGTTCGATATGTGACCCCAGGATTTGTTTTCAGGGCAGGTGTCATTTACAGGCCTGCAATGATTTTGAATATCAACTGACCATTAGTGCTGGGATTAAAGCTGCTGTTGTGTGAAATGGCCACAAGCTGGCAGCAGTTCTCCCATACCAAATTGGTTACTAAGGCAAGAGAGCCTCAGTGGAAGTGGTGTTCTAGATTGGAATTTAGAATGGAATGTGCCAGGAGAAAGCCCCTCAAGTTTGTCTCACTACTTCTTGTTCGTGTTTTTAATTTAATTTTTTATTTTTTATTACAGCAAGTTTGATTACAATGTTTGGCTTGTTGTAGGTGTGGAAGATGTGGTTCTTTTCCACATATACAGATGTCTGTTCTTCCTGGGATCCTTTTCCCATGTACGTTATGACAGAATGTTGAGTAGTCCTCTCTTGGTATTCTGTAGGTCTTTGGTGATTATATATGTCACCTGTGTTTGTATATGTCTGTTAATCCATATATCGTAATGAAACCAATCCTCACACCTTTCCATTCGTGAACCATAAGTTTGTTTAATGAATCTGTGATTGCCCTTCTCCGTGGAAATATCTGCCCTGGTATCCATTTTTAGGTAACACCTATAAGTGATATGATATGGTATGTGTCTTTCACTTTCTGACTTACTACAAGTCACATGATTACTTCTAGACTCATTTACGGTGCTGCAAATGACATTTTGTCCTTTTTTTCCTTGGCTTCTCTTCTGCCTTAGCGAGGTCCATTTTCAACAATGTGATTCCCTGAGGGTTGTGGATTAGCTGACCTGGGCAGCCTTACCCTGCCGGCCCGCCCTCCCCAGGTGTGCCTCGTTGAGGTCAATATAAACAGCGCTCCAGGCAGCAATAGCCCCTGAAGCTGTGCCTGACTCCATATTCTCTGCCCCGTCAGCAGTCTCGGGGCTCTGCTGGTGGGTGGGAGTGAGGGGCCACAGCTTTGTGGGTGGCCCGGTGTGAGTGGGGCTCTGCTGGCCTTTCTGCAGGAGTTGCCAGGCTGCCGCCTGTAAAGAAGAGGATGTGTCACCCATACCTTCCGCTGGAATTTCTCTCCGGACAGAGGTGAGGAAGGAAAAAAGCAGTGGGGGCCGGGACAGGAGGGGTATCTCAGGCAGGGCAATGGAAAGCTTCCGGAAGAGCGCCCGGGGCAAAGACCACCCTGGCTGGCCTGCAGGCACCAACTTGGCCTGCGTGCTGTCTCTGGTGTGGCTCGACGGCCCTTCCTCTAGGCTTTCAAGCCCTTGTACATATTCAGGTGTTTTACCTGGGAAGGGTGGGAACAGTTCAGCAGCAGCTGGCCTGGGGCTCAGCTCACGTTTACTCACAGATGCCTCGGCACGGTCCCCCAGCTTTGCAATGAGGACGCTCCTTGCGTGGTGTGTGGGTTGCTGGCTGTATGGGAGATGGTTTCCCACCTCTGACCAATTTCAGAATTGTTTACCGCTGGAGCAAGTGCGCTGATAGTGTTTTCCTCTGTATAACTCATGGGTTCAGGTGTTTTTTTCTTTTATGTTTCAAGTTAGATTTTATTCCTCTTTTATATATTTATAGATATAAGCATGGAAATAATTCATTCCTATAAATACATCTGTGTGACGGGAAGAACTTTTTTCTCTTTTATTTTTAAATTTTATTTTTTAAAATTTTGAAATTTAATTTTATTTTTTTATACAGCACGTTATTATTAGTTATGTATTTTATGCATATACATGTATACAGGTCAATCCCAATCTCCCAACTCATCCCACCACCACCACCCCATGGCTTCCCACCCTTGGTGTCCATACGTTTGTTCTCTACCTCTGTGTCTCTATTTCTTCCCTGCAAACCAGTTCATCTGTACCATTTTTTAGGTTCAACATATATGCATTAATATACAGTATTTGGTTTCCTCTTTCTGACTTACTTTATTCTGTATGACAGTCTCTCGATCCATCGATGTCTCTACAAATGACCCAGTTTCATTCCTTTTTATTGCAGAGTAATATTCCATTTTATATATGTACCACATCTTTATCCATTCATCTGTCTGTGGGCATTTAGTTTGCTTCCATTACCTGGCTATTGTAAATAGTGCTGCAATGAACATTGTGGTGAATGTGCCTTTTTGATTTACGGTTTTCTCTGGGTATATGCCCAGAAGTGGGATTGCTGGATCAGATGGTAATTCTATTTCTAGTTTTTTTAAGGAAACTCCATACTGTTCTCCATAGTGACTGTATCAATTTACATTCCCACCAATAGTGGAAGAGGGCTCCTTTTGTCCACACCCTCCCCAGAATTGGTTGTTTGTAGATTTTCTGATGATGCCGATTCTAACAGGTGTGAGGTGATACCTCATTGTAGTTTTGATTTGCATTTCTCTAATAATTAGTGCTGTTGAGCAGCTTTTCATGTGCGTCTTGGCCATCTCTGTGTCTTCTTTGAAGAAACGTTTCTTTAGATCTTCTGCCCATTTTTGTATTGGGTTGTTTGTTTTTTTAATATTAAGCTGCATGAGCTGTTTATATATATTGGAGATTAAACCTCTGTCCATTGATTCGTTTGCAACCATTTTTGCCCATTCTGAGGGATGCCTTTTTCCATTCCCGTTTTTTCTAACAAAAAAGGAAAGAAAGGAAAAGAAGCAGAACACTAATGTGCGTAAAATATGCCTTTTGAAACGGTCGTTTTGAAATATGGACGTCCTTTGAATTTTTTGGTCGATATGTGACCCCAGGATTTGTTTTCAGGGCAGGTGTCATTTACAGGCCTGCAATGATTTTGAATATCAACTGACCATTAGCGCTGGGATTAAAGCTGCTGTTGTGTGAAACGGCCACAAGGTGGCAGCAGTTCTCCCTTACCAAATCTGGTTACTAGGGCAAGAGAGCCTCAGTGGAAGTGGTGTTCTAGATTGGAATTTAGAATAGAATGTGCCAGGAGAAAGCCCCTCACGTTTGTCTCACTACTTCTTGTTCGTGTTTTTAATTTAATGTTTTTTATTTTTTATTACAGCAAGTTTGATTACAAAGTTTAGCTTGTTGTAGGTGTGGAAGATGTGGTTCTTTTACACATATACAGATGTCTGTTCTTCCTGGGATCCTTTTCCCACGTACGTTATGACAGAATGTTGAGTAGTCCTCTCTTGGTATTCTGTAGGTCTTTGGTGATTATATATGTCACCTGTGTTTGTATATGTCTGTTAACCCCGATATTGTAATGAAACCAATCCTCACACCATTCCATTGGTGAACCATAAGTTTGTTTAATGAATCTGTGATTGCCCTTCTCCGTGGAAATATCTGCCCTGGTATCCATTTTTAGGTAACACCTATAAGTGATATGATATGATATGTGTCTTTCACTTTCTGACTTACTACATGTCACGTGATTATTTCTAGACTCATTTACGGTGCTGCAAATGGCATTGTGTCCTTTTTTTCCTTGGCTTCTCTTCTGCCTTAGCGAGGTCCATTTTCACCAATGTGATTCCCTGAGGGTTGTGGATTAGCTGACCTGGGCAGCCTTACCCTGCCGGCCCGCCCTCCCCAGGTGTGCCTCGTTGAGGTCAATATAAACAGCGCTCCAGGCAGCAATAGCCCCTGAAGCTGTGCCTGACTCCATATTGTCTGCCCCGTCAGCAGTCTCGGGGCTGTGCTGGTGGGAGGGAGTGAGGGGCCACAGCTTTGTGGGTGGCCCGGTGTGAGTGGGACTCTGCTGGCCTTTCTGCAGGAGTTGCCAGGCTGCCACCTGTAAAGAAGAGAATGTGTCACCCATACCTTCCGCTGGAATTTCTCTCCGGACAGAGGTGAGGAAGGAAAAAAGCAGTGGGGGCCGGGACAGGAGGGGTATCTCAGACGGGGCAATGGAAAGCTTCCGGAAGAGCGCCCGGGGCCAAGACCATCCTGGCTGGCCTGCAGGCACCAAGTTGGCCTGCGTGTTGTCGCTGGTGTGGCTCGACGGCCCTTCCTCTAGGCTTTCAAGCCCTTGTACATATTCAGGTGTTTTACCTGGGAAGGGTGGGAACAGTTCAGCAGCAGCTGGCCTGGGGCTCAGCTCACGTTTACTCACAGATGCCTTGGCACGGTCCCCCAGCTTTGCAATGAGGACGCTCCTTGCGTGGGGGGTGGGTTGCTGGCTGTATGGGAGATGGTTTCCCACCTCTGACCAAGTTCAGAATTGTTTACCGCTGGAGCAAGTGCCCTGATAGGGTTTTCCTCTGTATAACTCGTGGGTCCAGGTTTTTTTTTTTCTTTTATGGTTCAAGTTAGATTTTATTCCTCTTTTATATATTTATAGATATAAGCATGGAAATAATTCATTCCTATAAATACATCTGTGGGACGGGAAGAACTTTTTTCTCTTTTATTTTTAAATTTTATTTTTTAAAATTTTGAAATTTAATTTTATTTTTTTTATACAGCACGTTATTATTAGTTATGTATTTTATGCATATACATGTATACAGGTCCATCCCAATCTCCTAACTCATCCCAGAACCACCACCCCATGGCTTCCCACACTTGGTGTCCATACGTTTGTTCTCTACCTCTGTGTCTCTCTTTCTTCCCTGCCAACCAGTTCATCTGTACCATTTTTTAGGCTCCACATATATGCATTAATATACAATATTTGTTTTCCTCTTTCTGACTTACTTCATTCTGTATGACAGTCTCTCGATCCATCCATGTCTCTACAAATGACCCAGTTTCATTCCTTTTTATGGCCGAGTAATATTCCATTTTATATATGTACCACATCTTTATCCATTCATCTGTCTGTGGGCATTTAGGTTGCTTCCATTACCTGGCTATTGTAAATAGTGCTGCAACGAACATTGTGGTGAATGTGCCTTTTTGATTTACCGTTTTCTCTGGGTATATGCCCAGAAGTGGGATTGCTGGATCAGATGGTAATTCTATTTCTAGTTTTTTTAAGGAAACTCCATACTGTTCTCCATAGTGACTGTATCAATTTACATTCCCACCAATAGTGGAAGAGGGCTACTTTTGTCCACACCCTCCACAGAATTGGTTGTTTGTAGATTTTCTGATGATGCCGATTCTAACAGGTGTGAGGTGATACCTCATTGTAGTTTTGATTTGCATTTCTCTAAAAATTAGTGCTGTTGAGCAGCTTTTCATGTGCCTCTTGGCCATCTCTGTGTCTTCTTTGAAGAAACGTCTCTTTAGATCTTCTGCCCATTTTTGTATTGGGTTGTTTGTTTTTTTTAATATTAAGCTGCATGAGCTGTTTATATATATTAGAGATTAAACCTCTGTCCATTGATTCGTTTGCAACGATTTTCGCCCATTCTGAGGGATGCCTTTTTCCATTCCCGTGTTTTTTAACAAAAAAGGAAAGAAAGGAAAAGAAGCAGAACACTAATGTGCGTAAAATATGCCTTTTGAAACGGTCGTTTTGAAATATGGACGTCCTTTGAATTTTTTGGTCGATATGTGACCCCAGGATTTGTTTTCAGGGCAGGTGTCATTTACAGGCCTGCAATGATTTTGAATATCAACTGACCATTAGCGCTGGGATTAAAGCTGCTGTTGTGTGAAACGGCCACAAGGTGGCAGCAGTTCTCCCTTACCAAATCTGGTTACTAGGGCAAGAGAGCCTCAGTGGAAGTGGTGTTCTAGATTGGAATTTAGAATGGAATGTGCCAGAAGAAAGCCCCTCAAGTTTGTCTCACTACTTCTTGTTCGTGTTTTTAATTTAATGTTTTTTATTTTTTATTACAGCAAGTTTGATTACAATGTTTGGCTTGTTGTAGGTGTGGAAGATGTGGTTCTTTTACACATATACAGATGACTGTTCTTCCTGGGATCCATTTCCCATGTACGTTATGACAGAATGTTGAGTAGTCCTCTCTTGGTATTCTGTAGGTCTTTGGTGATTATATATGTCACCTGTGTTTGTATATGTCTGTTAACCCCGATATCGTAATGAAACCAATCCTCACACCTTTCCATTGGTGAACCATAAGTTTGTTTAATGAATCTGTGATTGCCCTTCTCCGTGGAAATATCTGCCCTGGTATGCATTTTTAGGTAACACCTATAAGTGATATGATATGATATGTGTCTTTCACTTTCTGACTTACTACAAGTCACGTGATTACTTCTAGACTCATTTACGGTGCTGCAAATGGCATTGTGTCCTTTTTTTCCTTGGCTTCTATTCTGCCTTAGTGAGGTCCATTTTCAACAATGTGATTCCCTGAGGGTTGTGGATTAGCTGACCTGGGCAGCCTTACCCTGACGGCCCGCCCTCCCCAGGTGTGACTCGTTGAGGTCAATATAAACAGCGCTCCAGGCAGCAATAGCCCCTGAAGCTGTGCATGACTCCATATACTCTGCCCCGTCAGCAGTCTCGGGTCTGTGCTGGTGGGAGGGAGTGAGGGGCCACAGCTTTGTGGGTGGCCTGGTGTGAGTGGGGTTCTGCTGGCCTTTCTGCAGGAGTTGCCAGGCTGCCGCCTGTAAAGAAGAGGATGTGTCACCCATACCTTCCGCTGGAATTTCTCTCCGGACAGAGGTGAGGAAGGAAAAAAGCAGTGGGGGCCGGGACAGGAGGTGTATCTCAGGCAGGGCAATGGAAAGCTTCTGGAAGAGCGCCCGGTGCCAGGACCACACTGGCTGGCCTGCAGGCACCAAGTTGGCCTGCGTGCTGTCCCTGGTGTGGCTCGACGGCACTTCCTCTAGGCTTTCAAGCCCTTGTACATATTCAGGTGTTTTACCTGGGAAGGGTGGGAACAGTTCAGCAGCAGCTGGCCTGGGGCTCAGCTCACGTTTACTCACAGATGCCTCGGCACGGTCCCCCAGCTTTGCAATGAGGACGCTCCTTGCGTGGGGCGTGGGTTGCTGGCTGTATGGGAGATGGTTTCCCACCTCTGACCAATTTCAGAATTGTTTACCGCTGGAGCAAGTGCGCTGATAGGGTATTCCTCTGTATAACTCATGGGTGCAGGTGATTTTTTCTTTTATGGTTCAAGTTAGATTTTATTCCTCTTTTATATATTTATAGATATAAGCATGGAAATAATTCATTCCTATAAATACATCTGTGTGACGGGAAGAACTTTTTTCTCTTTTATTTTTAAATTTTATTTTTTAAAATTTTGAAATTTAATTTTATTTTTTTTATACAGCACGTTATTATTAGTTATGTATTTTATGCATATACATGTATACAGGTCAATCCCAATCTCCCAACTCAACCCACAACCACCACCCCATGGCTTCCCACACTTGGTGTCCATACGTTTGTTCTCTACCTCTGTGTCTCTATTTCTTCCCTGCCAACCAGTTCATCTGTACCATTTTTTTAGGTTCCACATATATGCATTAATATACAGTATTTGTTTTCCTCTTTCAGACTTACTTCATTCTGTATGACAGCCTCTCGATCCATCGATGTCTCTACAAATGACCCAGTTTCATTCCTGTTTATGGCCGAGTAATATTTCATTTTATATATGTACCACATCTTTATCAATTCATCTATCTGTGGGCATTTAGGTTGCTTCCATTACCTGGCTATTGTAAATAGTGCTGCAACGAACATTGTGGTGAATGTGCCTTTTTGATTTACCGTTTTCTCTGGGTATATGCCCAGAAGTGGGATTGCTGGATCAGATGGTAATTCTATTTCTAGTTTTTTTAAGGAAACTCCATACTGTTCTCCATAGTGACTGTATCAATTTACATTCCCACCAATAGTGGAAGAGGGCTCCTTTTGTCCACACCCTCCCCAGAATTGGTTGTTTGTAGATTTTCTGATGATGCCGATTCTAACAGGTGTGAGGTGATACCTCATTGTAGTTTTGATTTGCATTTCTCTAATAATTAGTGCTGTTGAGCAGCTTTTCATGTGCGTCTTGGCCATCTCTGTGTCTTCTTTGAAGAAACGTTTCTTTAGATCTTCTGCCCATTTTTGTATTGGGTTGTTTGTTTTTTTAATATTAAGCTGCATGAGCTGTTTATATATATTGGAGATTAAACCTCTGTCCATTGATTCGTTTGCAACGATTTTTGCCCATTCTGAGGGATGCCTTTTTCCATTCCCGTTTTTTCTAACAAAAAAGGAAAGAAAGGAAAAGAAGCAGAACACTAATGTGCGTAAAATATGCCTTTTGAAACGGTCGTTTTGAAATATGGACGTCCTTTGAATTTTTTGGTCGATATGTGACCCCAGGATTTGTTTTCAGGGCAGGTGTCATTTACAGGCCTGCAATGATTTTGAATATCAACTGACCATTAGCGCTGGGATTAAAGCTGCTGTTGTGTGAAACGGCCACAAGGTGGCAGCAGTTCTCCCTTACCAAATCTGGTTACTAGGGCAAGAGAGCCTCAGTGGAAGTGGTGTTCTAGATTGGAATTTAGAATAGAATGTGCCAGGAGAAAGCCCCTCACGTTTGTCTCACTACTTCTTGTTCGTGTTTTTAATTTAATGTTTTTTATTTTTTATTACAGCAAGTTTGATTACAAAGTTTGGCTTGTTGTAGGTGTGGAAGATGTGGTTCTTTTACACATATACAGATGTCTGTTCTTCCTGGGATCCTTTTCCCACGTACGTTATGACAGAATGTTGAGTAGTCCTCTCTTGGTATTCTGTAGGTCTTTGGTGATTATATATGTCACCTGTGTTTGTATATGTCTGTTAACCCAGATATTGTAATGAAACCAATCCTCACACCATTCCATTGGTGAACCATAAGTTTGTTTAATGAATCTGTGATTGCCCTTCTCCGTGGAAATATCTGCCCTGGTATCCATTTTTAGGTAACACCTATAAGTGATATGATATGATATGTGTCTTTCACTTTCTGACTTACTACATGTCACGTGATTATTTCTAGACTCATTTACGGTGCTGCAAATGGCATTGTGTCCTTTTTTTCCTTGGCTTCTCTTCTGCCTTAGCGAGGTCCATTTTCACCAATGTGATTCCCTGAGGGTTGTGGATTAGCTGACCTGGGCAGCCTTAACCTGCCGGCCCGCCCTCCCCAGGTGTGCCTCGTTGAGGTCAATATAAACAGCGCTCCAGGCAGCAATAGCCCCTGAAGCTGTGCCTGACTCCATATTGTCTGCCCCGTCAGCAGTCTCGGGGCTGTGCTGGTGGGAGGGAGTGAGGGGCCACAGCTTTGTGGGTGGCCCGGTGTGAGTGGGACTCTGCTGGCCTTTCTGCAGGAGTTGCCAGGCTGCCACCTGTAAAGAAGAGAATGTGTCACCCATACCTTCCGCTGGAATTTCTCTCCGGACAGAGGTGAGGAAGGAAAAAAGCAGTGGGGGCCGGGACAGGAGGGGTATCTCAGACGGGGCAATGGAAAGCTTCCGGAAGAGCGCCCGGGGCCAAGACCATCCTGGCTGGCCTGCAGGCACCAAGTTGGCCTGCGTGTTGTCGCTGGTGTGGCTCGACGGCCCTTCCTCTAGGATTTCAAGCCCTTGTACATATTCAGGTGTTTTACCTGGGAAGGGTGGGAACAGTTCAGCAGCAGCTGGCCTGGGGCTCAGCTCACGTTTACTCACAGATGCCTTGGCACGGTCCCCTAGCTTTGCAATGAGGACGCTCCTTGCGTGGGGGGTGGGTTGCTGGCTGTATGGGAGATGGTTTCCCACCTCTGACCAAGTTCAGAATTGTTTACCGCTGGAGCAAGTGCCCTGATAGGGTTTTCCTCTGTATAACTCGTGGGTCCAGGTTTTTTTTTTTCTTTTATGGTTCAAGTTAGATTTTATTCCTCTTTTATATATTTATAGATATAAGCATGGAAATAATTCATTCCTATAAATACATCTGTGGGACGGGAAGAACTTTTTTCTCTTTTATTTTTAAATTTTATTTTTTAAAATTTTGAAATTTAATTTTATTTTTTTATACAGCACGTTATTATTAGTTATGTATTTTATGCATATACATGTATACAGGTCAATCCCAATCTCCTAACTCATCCCAGAACCACCACCCCATGGCTTCCCACACTTGGTGTCCATACGTTTGTTCTCTACTTCTGTGTCTCTCTTTCTTCCCTGCCAACCAGTTCATCTGTACCATTTTTTAGGCTCCACATATATGCATTAATATACAATATTTGTTTTCCTCTTTCTGACTTACTTCATTCTGTATGACAGTCTCTCGATCCATCCATGTCTCTACAAATGACCCAGTTTCATTCCTTTTTATGGCCGAGTAATATTCCATTTTATATATGTACCACATCTTTATCCATTCATCTGTCTGTGGGCATTTAGGTTGCTTCCATTACCTGGCTATTGTAAATAGTGCTGCAACGAACATTGTGGTGAATGTGCCTTTTTGATTTACCGTTTTCTCTGGGTATATGCCCAGAAGTGGGATTGCTGGATCAGATGGTAATTCTATTTCTAGTTTTTTTAAGGAAACTCCATACTGTTCTCCATAGTGACTGTATCAATTTACATTCCCACCAATAGTGGAAGAGGGCTACTTTTGTCCACACCCTCCACAGAATTGGTTGTTTGTAGATTTTCTGATGATGCCGATTCTAACAGGTGTGAGGTGATACCTCATTGTAGTTTTGATTTGCATTTCTCTAATAATTAGTGCTGTTGAGCAGCTTTTCATGTGCGTCTTGGCCATCTCTGTGTCTTCTTTGAAGAAACGTCTCTTTAGATCTTCTGCCCATTTTTGTATTGGGTTGTTTGTTTTTTTTAATATTAAGCTGCATGAGCTGTTTATATATATTAGAGATTAAACCTCTGTCCATTGATTCGTTTGCAACGATTTTCGCCCATTCTGAGGGATGCCTTTTTCCATTCCCGTGTTTTTTAACAAAAAAGGAAAGAAAGGAAAAGAAGCAGAACACTAATGTGCGTAAAATATGCCTTTTGAAACGGTCGTTTTGAAATATGGACGTCCTTTGAATTTTTTGGTCGATATGTGACCCCAGGATTTGTTTTCAGGGAAGGTGTCATTTACAGGCCTGCAATGATTTTGAATATCAACTGACCATTAGCGCTGGGATTAAAGCTGCTGTTGTGTGAAACGGCCACAAGGTGGCAGCAGTTCTCCCTTACCAAATCTGGTTACTAGGGCAAGAGAGCCTCAGTGGAAGTGGTGTTCTAGATTGGAATTTAGAATGGAATGTGCCACAAGAAAGCCCCTCAAGTTTGTCTCACTACTTCTTGTTCGTGTTTTTAATTTAATGTTTTTTATTTTTTATTACAGCAAGTTTGATTACAATGTTTGGCTTGTTGTAGGTGTGGAAGATGTGGTTCTTTTACACATATACAGATGTCTGTTCTTCCTGGGATCCATTTCCCATGTACGTTATGACAGAATGTTGAGTAGTCCTCTCTTGGTATTCTGTAGGTCTTTGGTGATTATATATGTCACCTGTGTTTGTATATGTCTGTTAACCCCGATATCGTAATGAAACCAATCCTCACACCTTTCCATTGGTGAACCATAAGTTTGTTTAATGAATCTGTGATTGCCCTTCTCCGTGGAAATATCTGCCCTGGTATGCATTTTTAGGTAACACCTATAAGTGATATGATATGATATGTGTCTTTCACTTTCTGACTTACTACAAGTCACGTGATTTCTTCTAGACTCATTTACGGTGCTGCAAATGGCATTGTGTCCTTTTTTTCCTTGGCTACTATTCTGCCTTAGTGAGGTCCATTTTCAACAATGTGATTCCCTGAGGGTTGTGGATTAGCTGACCTGGGCAGCCTTACACTGCCGGCCCGCCCTCCCCAGGTGTGACTCGTTGAGGTCAATATAAACAGCGCTCCAGGCAGCAATAGCCCCTGAAGCTGTGCATGACTCCATATTCTCTGCCCCGTCAGCAGTCTCGGGTCTGTGCTGGTGGGAGGGAGTGAGGGGCCACAGCTTTGTGGGTGGCCTGGTGTGAGTGGGGCTCTGCTGGCCTTTCTGCAGGAGTTGCCAGGCTGCCGCCTGTAAAGAAGAGGATGTGTCACCCATACCTTCCGCTGGAATTTCTCTCCGGACAGAGGTGAGGAAGGAAAAAAGCAGTGGGGGCCGGGACAGGAGGTGTATCTCAGGCAGGGCAATGGAAAGCTTCTGGAAGAGCGCCCGGTGCCAGGACCACACTGGCTGGCCTGCAGGCACCAAGTTGGCCTGCGTGCTGTCCCTGGTGTGGCTCGATGGAACTTCCTCTAGGCTTTCAAGCCCTTGTACATATTCAGGTGTTTTACCTGGGAAGGGTGGGAACAGTTCAGCAGCAGCTGGCCTGGGGCTCAGCTCACGTTTACTCACAGATGCCTCGGCACGGTCCCCCAGCTTTGCAATGAGGACGCTCCTTGCGTGGGGCGTGGGTTGCTGGCTGTATGGGAGATGGTTTCCCACCTCTGACCAATTTCAGAATTGTTTACCGCCTGAGCAAGTGCGCTGATAGGGTATTCCTCTGTATAACTCATGGGTGCAGGTGATTTTTTCTTTTATGGTTCAAGTTAGATTTTATTCCTCTTTTATATATTTATAGATATAAGCATGGAAATAATTCATTCCTATAAATACATCTGTGTGACGGGAAGAACTTTTTTCTCTTTTATTTTTAAATTTTATTTTTTAAAATTTTGAAATTTAATTTTATTTTTTTTATACAGCACGTTATTATTAGTTATGTATTTTATGCATATACATGTATACAGGTCAATCCCAATCTCCCAACTCAACCCACAACCACCACCCCATGGCTTCCCACACTTGGTGTCCATACGTTTGTTCTCTACCTCTGTGTCTCTATTTCTTCCCTGCCAACCAGTTCATCTGTACCATTTTTTTAGGTTCCACATATATGCATTAATATACAATATTTGTTTTCCTCTTTCAGACTTACTTCATTCTGTATGACAGCCTCTCGATCCATCGATGTCTCTACAAATGACCCAGTTTCATTCCTGTTTATGGCCGAGTAATATTTCATTTTATATATGTACCACATCTTTATCCATTCATCTATCTGTGGGCATTTAGGTTGCTTCCATTACCTGGCTATTGTAAATAGTGCTGCAACGAACATTGTGGTGAATGTGCCTTTTTGATTTACCGTTTTCTCTGGGTATATGCCCAGAAGTGGGATTGCTGGATCAGATGGTAATTCTATTTCTAGTTTTTTTAAGGAAACTCCATACTGTTCTCCATAGTGACTGTATCAATTTACATTCCCACCAATAGTGGAAGAGGGCTCCTTTTGTCCACACCCTCCCCAGAATTGGTTGTTTGTAGATTTTCTGATGATGCCGATTCTAACAGGTGTGAGGTGATACCTCATTGTAGTTTTGATTTGCATTTCTCTAATAATTAGTGCTGTTGAGCAGCTTTTCATGTGCGTCTTGGCCATCTCTGTGTCTTCTTTGAAGAAACGTCTCTTTAGATCTTCTGCCCATTTTTGTATTGGGTTGTTTGTTTTTTTAATATTAAGCTGCATGAGCTGTTTATATATATTGGAGTTTAAACCTCTGTCCATTGATTCGTTTGCAACGATTTTCGCCCATTCTGAGGGATGCCTTTTTCCATTCCCGTGTTTTTTAACAAAAAAGGAAAGAAAGGAAAAGAAGCAGAACACTAATGTGCGTAAAATATGCCTTTTGAAACGGTCGTTTTGAAATATGGACATCCTTTGAATTTTTTGGTCGATATGTGACCCCAGGATTTGTTTTCAGGGAAGGTGTCATTTACAGGCCTGCAATGATTTTGAATATCAACTGACCATTAGCGCTGGGATTAAAGCTGCTGTTGTGTGAAACGGCCACAAGGTGGCAGCAGTTCTCCCTTACCAAATCTGGTTACTAGGGCAAGAGAGCCTCAGTGGAAGTGGTGTTCTAGATTGGAAATTAGAATGGAATGTGCCAGGAGAAAGCCCCTCAAGTTTGTCTCACTACTTCTTGTTCGTGTTTTTAATTTAATGTTTTTTATTTTTTATTACAGCAAGTTTGATTACAATGTTTGGCTTGTTGTAGGTGTGGAAGATGTGGTTCTTTTACACATATACAGATGTCTGTTCTTCCTGGGATCCATTTCCCATGTACGTTATGACAGAATGTTGAGTAGTCCTCTCTTGGTATTCTGTAGGTGTTTGGTGATTATATATGTCACCTGTGTTTGTATATGTCTGTTAACCCCGATATCGTAATGAAACCAATCCTCACACCTTTCCATTGGTGAACCATAAGTTTGTTTAATGAATCTGTGATTGCCCTTCTCCGTGGAAATATCTGCCCTGGTATGCATTTTTAGGTAACACCTATAAGTGATATGATATGATATGTGTCTTTCACTTTCTGACTTACTACAAGTCACGTGATTACTTCTAGACTCATTTACGGTGCTGCAAATGGCATTGTGTCCTTTTTTTCCTTGGCTTCTATTCTGCCTTAGTGAGGTCCATTTTCAACAATGTGATTCCCTGAGGGTTGTGGATTAGCTGACCTGGGCAGCCTTACACTGCCGGCCCGCCCTCCCCAGGTGTGACTCGTTGAGGTCAATATAAACAGCGCTCCAGGCAGCAATAGCCCCTGAAGCTGTGCATGACTCCATATTCTCTGCCCCGTCAGCAGTCTCGGGTCTGTGCTGGTGGGAGGGAGTGAGGGGCCACAGCTTTGTGGGTGGCCTGGTGTGAGTGGGGCTCTGCTGGCCTTTCTGCAGGAGTTGCCAGGCTGCCGCCTGTAAAGAAGAGGATGTGTCACCCATACCTTCCGCTGGAATTTCTCTCCGGACAGAGGTGAGGAAGGAAAAAAGCAGTGGGGGCCGGGACAGGAGGTGTATCTCAGGCAGGGCAATGGAAAGCTTCTGGAAGAGCGCCCGGTGCCAGGACCACACTGGCTGGCCTGCAGGCACCAAGTTGGCCTGCGTGCTGTCCCTGGTGTGGCTCGACGGCACTTCCTCTAGGCTTTCAAGCCCTTGTACATATTCAGGTGTTTTACCTGGGAAGGGTGGGAACAGTTCAGCAGCAGCTGGCCTGGGGCTCAGCTCACGTTTACTCACAGATGCCTCGGCACGGTCCCCCAGCTTTGCAATGAGGACGCTCCTTGTGTGGGGCGTGGGTTGCTGGCTGTATGGGAGATGGTTTCCCACCTCTGACCAATTTCAGAATTGTTTACCGCCTGAGCAAGTGCGCTGATAGGGTATTCCTCTGTATAACTCATGGGTGCAGGTGATTTTTTCTTTTATGGT
The DNA here is from genome assembly GCF_964341445.2 of Mesoplodon mirus. Taxonomy (NCBI): domain Eukaryota; kingdom Metazoa; phylum Chordata; class Mammalia; order Artiodactyla; family Ziphiidae; genus Mesoplodon; species Mesoplodon mirus. The sequence goes on along the minus strand of NW_028295764.1, from coordinate 1,296,809 downwards.
TCAAGTTAGATTTTATTCCTCTTTTATATATTTATAGATATAAGCATGGAAATAATTCATTCCTATAAATACATCTGTGTGACGGGAAGAACTTTTTTCTCTTTTATTTTTAAATTTTATTTTTTAAAATTTTGAAATTTAATTTTATTTTTTTTATACAGCACGTTATTATTAGTTATGTATTTTATGCATATACATGTATACAGGTCAATCCCAATCTCCCAACTCAACCCACAACCACCACCCCATGGCTTCCCACACTTGGTGTCCATACGTTTGTTCTCTACCTCTGTGTCTCTATTTCTTCCCTGCCAACCAGTTCATCTGTACCATTTTTTTAGGTTCCACATATATGCATTAATATACAGTATTTGTTTTCCTCTTTCAGACTTACTTCATTCTGTATGACAGCCTCTCGATCCATCGATGTCTCTACAAATGACCCAGTTTCATTCCTGTTTATGGCCGAGTAATATTTCATTTTATATATGTACCACATCTTTATCCATTCATCTGTCTGTGGGCATTTAGGTTGCTTCCATTACCTGGCTATTGTAAATAGTGCTGCAACGAACATTGTGGTGAATGTGCCTTTTTGATTTACCGTTTTCTCTGGGTATATGCCCAGAAGTGGGATTGCTGGATCAGATGGTAATTCTATTTCTAGTTTTTTTAAGGAAACTCCATACTGTTCTCCATAGTGACTGTATCAATTTACATTCCCACCAATAGTGGAAGAGGGCTCCTTTTGTCCACACCCTCCCCAGAATTGGTTGTTTGTAGATTTTCTGATGATGCCGATTCTAACAGGTGTGAGGTGATACCTCATTGTAGTTTTGATTTGCATTTCTCTAATAATTAGTGCTGTTGAGCAGCTTTTCATGTGCGTCTTGGCCATCTCTGTGTCTTCTTTGAAGAAAAGTCTCTTTAGATCTTCTGCCCATTTTTGTATTGGGTTGTTTGTTTTTTTAATATTAAGCTGCATGAGCTGTTTATATATATTGGAGTTTAAACCTCTGTCCATTGATTCGTTTGCAACGATTTTTGCCCATTCTGAGGGATGCCTTTTTCCATTCCCGTTTTTTCTAACAAAAAAGGAAAGAAAGGAAAAGAAGCAGAACACTAATGTGCGTAAAATATGCCTTTTGAAACGGTCGTTTTGAAATATGGACGTCCTTTGAATTTTTTGGTCGATATGTGACCCCAGGTTTTGTGTTCAGGGCAGGTGTCATTTACAGGCCTGCAATGATTTTGAATATCAACTGACCATTAGCGCTGGGATTAAAGCTGCTGTTGTGTGAAACGGCCACAAGGTGGCAGCAGTTCACCCTTACCAAATCTGGTGACTAGGGCAAGAGAGCCTCAGTGGAAGTGGAGTTCTAGATTGGAATTTAGAATGGAATGTGCCAGGAGAAAGCCCCTCACGTTTGTCTCACTACTTCTTGTTCGTGTTTTTAATTTAATTTTTTTTTATTTTTTATTACAGCAAGTTTGATTACAATGTTTGGCTTGTTGTAGATGTGGAAGATGTGGTTCTTTTACACATATACAGATGTCTGTTCTTCCTGGGATCCTTTTCCCATGTACGTTATGACAGAATGTTGAGTAGTCCTCTCTTGGTATTCTGTAGGTCTTTGGTGATTATATATGTCACCTGTGTTTGTATATGTCTGTTAACCTCGATATCGTAATGAAACCAATCCTCACACCTTTCCATTGGTGAACGATAAGTTTGTTTAATGAATCTGTGATTGCCCTTCTCCGTGGAAATATCTGCCCTGGTATCCATTTTTAGGTAACACCTATAAGTGATATGATATGATATGTGTCTTTCACTTTCTGACTTACTACATGTCACGTGATTACTTCTAGACTCATCTACGGTGCTGCAAATGGCATTGTGTCCTTTTTTTCCTTGGCGTCTCTTCTGCCTTAGTGAGGTCCATTTTCACCAATGTGATTCCCTGAGGGTTGTGGATTAGCTGACTTGGGCAGCCTTACCCTGCCGGCCTGCCCTCCCCAGGTGTGCCTTGTTGAGGTCAATATAAACAGCGCTCCAGGCAGCAATAGCCCCTGAAGCTGTGCCTCACTCCATATTCTCTGCCCGATCAGCAGTCTCGGGGCTGTGCTGGTGGGAGGGAGTGAGGCGCCAGAGCTTTGTGGGTGGCCTGGTGTGAGTGGGGCTCGGCTGGCCTTTCTGCAGGAGTTGCCAGGCTGCCGCCTGTAAAGAAGAGGATGTGTCACCCATACCTTCCGCTGGAATTTCTCTCCGGACAGAGGTGAGGAAGGAAAAAAGCAGTGGGGGCCGGGACAGGAGGTGTATCTCAGGCAGGGCAATGGAAAGCTTCTGGAAGAGCGCCCGGGGTCAAGACCACCCTGGATGGCTGCAGGCACCAAGTTGGCATGCGTGCTATCCCTGGTGTGGCTCGACGGCCCTTCCTCTAGGCTTTCAAGCCCTTGTACATATTCAGGTGTTTTACCTGGGAAGGGTGGGAACAGTTCAGCAGCAGCTGGCCTTGGGCTCAGCTCACTTTTACTCACAGATGCCTCGGCAAGGTCCCCCAGCTTTGCAATGAGGACGCTCCTTGCATGGGGCGTGGGTTGCTGGCTGTATGGGAGATGGTTTCCCACCACTGACCAATTTCAGAATTGTTTACCGCTGGAGCAAGTGCGCTGATAGGGTTCTCCTCTGTATAACTCATGGGTGCAGGTGATTTTTTCTTTTATGGTTCAAGTTAGATTTTATTCCTCTTGTATATATTTATAGATAGAAGCATGGAAATAATTCATTCCTATAAATACATCTGTGTGACGGGAAGAACATTTTTCTCTTTTATTTTTAAATTTTATTTTTTAAAATTTTGAAATTCAATTTTATTTTTTTTATACAGCACGTTATTATTAGTTATGTATTTTATGCATATACATGTATACAGGTCAATCCCAATCTCCCAACTCATCCCACCACCACCACCCCATGGCTTCCCACACTTGGTGTCCATACGTTTGTTCTCTACCTCTGTGTCTCTATTTCTTCCCTGCAAACCAGTTCATCTGTACCATTTTTTTAGGTTCCACATATATGCATTAATATACAGTATTTGGTTTCCTCTTTCTGACTTACTTCATTCTGTATGACAGCCTCTCGATCCATCGATGTCTCTACAAATGACCCAGTTTCATTCCTGTTTATGGCCGAGTAATATTTCATTTTATATATGTACCACATCTTTATCCATTCATCTGTCTGTGGGCATTTAGGTTGCTTCCATTACCTGGCTATTGTAAATAGTGCTGCAACGAACATTGTGGTGAATGTGCCTTTTTGATTTACGGTTTTCTCTGGGTATATGCCCAGAAGTGGGATTGCTGGATCAGATGGTAATTCTATTTCTAGTTTTTTTAAGGAAACTCCATACTGTTCTCCATAGTGACTGTATCAATTTACATTCCCACCAATAGTGGAAGAGGGCTCCTTTTGTCCACACCCTCCCCAGAATTGGTTGTTTGTAGATTTTCTGATGATGCCGATTCTAACAGGTGTGAGGTGATAGCTCATTGTAGTTTTGATTTGCTTTTCTCTAATAATTAGTGCTGTTGAGCAGCTTTTCATGTGCGTCTTGGCCATCTCTGTGTCTTCTTTGAAGAAACGTTTCTTTAGATCTTCTGCCCATTTTTGTATTGGGTTGTTTGTTTTTTTTAATATTAAGCTGCATGAGCTGTTTATATATATTGGAGATTAAACCTCTGTCCATTGATTCGTTTGCAACGATTTTTGCCCATTCTGAGGGATGCCTTTTTCCATTCCCGTTTTTTCTAACAAAAAAGGAAAGAAAGGAAAAGAAGCAGAACACTAATGTGCGTAAAATATGCCTTTTGAAACGGTCGTTTTGAAATATGGACGTCCTTTGAATTTTTTGGTCGATATGTGACCCCAGGATTTGTTTTCAGGGCAGGTGTCATTTACAGGCCTGCAATGATTTTGAATATCAACTGACCATTAGCGCTGGGATTAAAGCTGCTGTTGTGTGAAACGGCCACAAGGTGGCAGCAGTTCACCCTTACCAAATCTGGTTACTAGGGCAAGAGAGCCTCAGTGGAAGTGGTGTTCTAGATTGGAATTTAGAATGGAATGTGCCAGGAGAATGCCCCTCAAGTTTGTCTCACTACTTCTTGTTTGTGTTTTTAATTTAATTTTTTTATTTTTTATTACAGCAAGTTTGGTTACAATGTTTGGCTTGTTGTAGGTGTGGAAGTTGTGGTTCTTTTACACATATACAGATGTCTGTTCTTCCTGGGATCCTTTTCCCACGTACGTTATGACAGAATGTTGAGTAGTCCTCTCTTGGTATTCTGTAGGTCTTTGGTGATTATATATGTCACCTGTGTTTGTATATGTCTGTTAACCCCGATATTGTAATGAAACCAATCCTCACACCATTCCATTGGTGAACCATAAGTTTGTTTAATGAATCTGTGATTGCCCTTCTCCGTGGAAATATCTGCCCTGGTATCCATTTTTAGGTAACACCTATAAATGATATGATATGATATGTGTCTTTCACTTTCTGACTTACTACATGTCACGTGATTATTTCTAGACTCATTTACGGTGCTGCAAATGGCATTGTTTCCTTTTTTTCCTTGGCTTCTCTTCTGCCTTAGCGAGGTCCATTTTCACCAATGTGATTCCCTGAGGTTTGTGGATTAGCTGACCTGGGCAGCCTTAACCTGCCGGCCCGCCCTCCCCAGGTGTGCCTCGTTGAGGTCAATATAAACAGCGCTCCAGGCAGCAATAGCCCCTGAAGCTGTGCCTGACTCCATATTCTCTGCCCCGTCAGCAGTCTCGGGGCTGTGCTGGTGGGAGGGAGTGAGGGGCCACAGCTTTGTGGGTGGCCCGGTGTGAGTGGGGTTCTGCTGGCCTTTCTGCAGGAGTTGACAGGCTGCCGCCTGTAAAGAAGAGGATGTGTCACCCATACCTTCGGCTGGAATTTCTCTTCGGACAGAGGTGAGGAAGGAAAAAAGCAGTGGGGGCCGGGACAGGAGGGGTATCTCAGGCAGGGCAATGGAAAGATTCTGGAAGAGCGCCAGGGTCCAGGACCACGCTGGCTGGCCTGCAGGCACCAAGTTGGCCTGCGTGCTGTCGCTGGTGTGGCTCCACGGTCCTTCCTCTAGGCTTTCAAGCCCTTGTACATATTCAGGTGTTTTACCTGGAAAGGGTGGGAACAGTTCAGCAGCAGCTGGCCTGGGGCTCAGCTCACGTTTACTCACAGATGCCTCGGCACGGTCCCCCAGCTTTGCAATGAGGACGCTCCTTGCGTGGGGGGTGGGTTGCTGGCTGTATGGGAGATGGTTCCCCACCTCTGACCAATTTCAGAATTGTTTACCACTGGAGCAAGTGCCCTGATAGGGTTTTCCTCTGTATAACTCGTGGGTTCAGGTATTTTTTTTCTTTTATGCTTCAAGTTCGATTTTATTCCTCTTTTATGTATTTATAGATAGAAGCATGGAAATAATTCATTCCTATAAATACATCTGTGTGACGGGAAGAACTTTTTTCTCTTTTATTTTTAAATTTTATTTTTTAAAATTTTGAAATTTAATTTTATTTATTTTTTTTATACAGCACGTTATTATTAGTTATATATTTTATGCATATACATGTATACAGGTTAATCCCAAACTCCCAACTCATCCCACAATCACCACCCCATGGCTTCCCACACTTGGTGTCCATACGTTTGTTCTCTACCTCTGTGTCTCTATTTCTTCCCTGCAAACCAGTTCATCTGTACCATTTTTAGGCTCCACATATATGCATTAATATACAATATTTGTTTTCCTCTTTCTGACTTACTTCATTCTGTATGACAGTCTCTCGATCCATCGATGTCTCTACAAATGACCCAGTTTCATTCCTTTTTATGGCCGAGTAATATTCCATTTTATATATGTACCACATCTTTATCCATTCATCTGTCTGTGGGCATTTAGGTTGCTTCCATTACCTGGCTATTGTAAATAGTGCTGCAACGAACATTGTGGTGAATGTGCCTTTTTGAAATACGATTTTCTCTGGGTATATGCCCAGAAGTGGGATTGCTGGATCAGATGGTAATTCTATTTCTAATTTTTTTAAGGAAACTCCATACTGTTCTCCATAGTGACTGTATCAATTTACATTCCCACCAATAGTGGAAGAGGGCTCCTTTTGTCCACACCCTCCCCAGAATTGGTTGTTTGTAGATTTTCTGATGATGCCGATTCTAACAGGTGTGAGGTGATACCTCATTGTAGTTTTGATTTGCATTTCTCTAATAATTAGTGCTGTTGAGCAGCTTTTCATGTGAGTCTTGGCCATCTCTGTGTCTCCTTTGAAGAAACGTCTCTTTAGATCTTCTGCCCATTTTTTTGGGTTGTTTGTTTTTTTAATATTAAGCTGCATGAGCTGTTTATATATATTGGAGATTAAACCTCTGTCCATTGATTCGTCTGCAACGATTTTCGCCCATTCTGAGGGATGCCTTTTTCCATTCCCGTGTTTTTTAACAAAAAAGGAAAGAAAGGAAAAGAAGCAGAACACTAATGTGCGTAAAATATGCCTTTTGAAACGGTCGTTTTGAAATATGGACGTCCTTTGAAATTTTTGGTCGATATGTGACCCCAGGATTTGTTTTCACGGCAGGTGTCATTTACAGGCCTGCAATGATTTTGAATATCAACTGACTATTAGCGTTGGGATTAAAGCTGCTGTTGTGTGAAACGGCCACAAGGTGGCAGCAGTTCACCCTTACCAAGTTTGGTTACTAGGGCAAGAGAGCCTCAGTGGAAGTGGTGTTCTAGATTGGAGTTTAGAATGGAATGTGCCAGGAGAAAGCCCCTCACGTTTGTCTCACTACTTCTTGTTCGTGTTTTTAATTTAAGTTTTTATTTTTTATTACAGCAAGTTTGATTACAATGTTTGGCTTGTTGTAGGTGTGGAAGATGTGGTTCTTTTACACATATACAGATGACTGTTCTTCTTGGGATCCTTTTCCCATGTACGTTATGACAGAATGTTGAGTAGTCCTCTCTTGGTATTCTGTAGGTCTTTGGTGATTATATATGTCACCTGTGTTTGTATATGTCTGTTAACCCCGATATCGTAATGAAACCAATCCTCACACCTTTCCATTGGTGAACCATAAGTTTGTTTAATGAATCTGTGATTGCCCTTCTCCGTGGAAATATCTGCCCTGGTATCCATTTTTAGGTAACACCTATAAGTGATATGATATGATATGTGTCTTTCACTTTCTGACTTACTACAAGTCACGTGATGACTTCTAGACTCATCTACGGTGCTGCAAATGGCATTGTGTCCTTTTTTCCCTTGGCTTCTCTTCTGCCTTAGCGGGGTCCATTTTCACCAATGTGATTCCCTGAGGGTTGTGGATTAGCTGACCTGGGCAGCCTTACCCTGCCGGCCCGCCCTCCCCATGTGTGCCTCGTTGAGGTCAATATAAACAGAGCTCCAGGCAGCAATAGCCCCTGAAGCTGTGCCTGACTCCATATTCTCTGCCCCGTCAGCAGTCTCGGGGCTGTGCTGGTGGGAGGGAGTGAGGGGCCACAGCTTTGTGGGTGGCCCGGTGTGAGTGGGGTTCTGCTGGCCTTTCTGCAGGAGTTGCCAGGCTGCCGCCTGTAAAGAAGAGGATGTGTCACCCATACCTTCCGCTGGAATTTCTCTCCGGACAGAGGTGAGGAAGGAAAAAAGCAGTGGGGGCCGGGACAGGAGGGGTATCTCAGGCAGGGCAATGGAAAGATTCTGGAAGAGCGCCAGGGTCCAGGACCACGCTGGCTGGCCTGCAGGCACCAAGTTGGCCTGCGTGCTGTCGCTGGTGTGGCTCCACGGTCCTTCCTCTAGGCTTTCAAGCCCTTGTACATATTCAGGTGTTTTACCTGGAAAGGGTGGGAACAGTTCAGCAGCAGCTGGCCTGGGGCTCAGCTCACGTTTACTCACAGATGCCTCGGCACGGTCCCCCAGCTTTGCAATGAGGACGCTCCTTGCATGGGGGTTGGGTTGCTGGCTGTATGGGAGATGGTTCCCCACCTCTGACCAATTTCAGAATTGTTTACCACTGGAGCAAGTGCTGTGATAGGGTTTTCCTCTGTATAACTCGTGGGTTCAGGTATTTTTTTTCTTTTATTGTTCAAGTTAGATGTTATTCCTCTTTTATGTATTTATAGATATAAGCATGGAAATAATTCATTCCTATAAATACATCTGTGTGACGGGAAGAACTTTTTTCTGTTTTATTTTTAAATTTTATTTTTTAAAATTTTGAAATTTTATTTATTTTTTTATACAGCACGTTATTATTAGTTATGTATTTTATGCATATACATGTATACAGGTCAATCCCAAACTCCCAACTCATCCCACCACCACCACCCCATGGCTTCCCACACTTGGTGTCCATACGTTTGTTCTCTACCTCTGTGTCTCTATTTCTTCCCTGCAAACCAGTTCATCTGTACCATTTTTAGGCTCCGCATATATGCATTAATATACAATATTTCTTTTCCTCTTTCTGACTTACTTCATTCTGTATGACAGTCTCTCGATCCATCGATGTCTCTACAAATGACCCAGTTTCATTCCTTTTTATGGCCGAGTCATATTCCATTTTATATATGTACCACATCTTTATCCATTCATCTGTCTCTGGGCATTTAGGTTGCTTCCATTACCTGGCTATTGTAAATAGTGCTGCAACGAACATTGTGGTGAATGTGCCTTTTTGAAATACGGTTTTCTCTGGCTATATGCCCAGAAGTGGGATTGCTGGATCAGATGGTAATTCTATTTCTAGTTTTTTTAAGGAAATTCCATACTGTTCTCCATAGTGACTGTATCAATTTACATTCCCACCAATAGTGGAAGAGGGCTCCTTTTGTCCACACCCTCCCCAGAATTGGTTGTTTGTAGATTTTCTGATGATGCCGATTCTAACAGGTGTGAGGTGATACCTCATTGTAGTTTTGATTTGCATTTCTCTAATAATTAGTGCTGTTGAGCAGCTTTTCATGTGCGTCTTGGCCATCTCTGTGTCTCCTTTGAAGAGACGTCTCTTTAGATCTTCTGCCCATTTTTTTTGGGTTGTTTGTTTTTTTAATATTAAGCTGCATGAGCTGTTTATATATATTGGAGATTAAACCTCTGTCCATTGATTCGTCTGCAACGATTTTCGCCCATTCTGAGGGATGCCTTTTTCCATTCCCGTGTTTTTTAACAAAAAAGGAAAGAAAGGAAAAGAAGCAGAACACTAATGTGCGTAAAATATGCCTTTTGAAACGGTCGTTTTGAAATATGGACGTCCTTTGAAATTTTTGGTCGATATGTGACCCCAGGATTTGTTTTCAGGGCAGGTGTCATTTACAGGCCTGCAATGATTTTGAATATCAACTGACCATTAGCGCTGGGATTAAAGCTGCTGTTGTGTGAAACGGCCACAAGGTGGCAGCAGTTCACCCTTACCAAATCTGGTTACTAGGGCAAGAGAGCCTCAGTGGAAGTGGTGTTCTAGATTGGAGTTTAGAATGGAATGTGCCAGGAGAAAGCCCCTCACGTTTGTCTCACTACTTCTTGTTCGTGTTTTTAATTTAAGTTTTTATTTTTTATTACAGCAAGTTTGATTACAATGTTTGGCTTGTTGTAGGTGTGGAAGATGTGGTTCTTTTACACTTATACAGATGACTGTTCTTCTTGGGATCCTTTTCCCATGTACGTTATGACAGAATGTTGAGTAGTCCTCTCTTGGTATTCTGTAGGTCTTTGGTGATTATATATGTCACCTTTGTTTGTATATGTCTGTTAACCCCGATATCGTAATGAAACCAATCCTCACACCTTTCCATTGGTGAACCATAAGTTTGTTTAATGAATCTGTGATTGCCCTTCTCCGTGGAAATATCTGCCCCGGTATCCATTTTTAGGTAACACCTATAAGTGATATGATATGATATGTGTCTTTCACTTTCTGACTTACTACAAGTCACGTGATGACTTCTAGACTCATCTACGGTGCTGCAAATGGCATCGTGTCCTTTTTTCCCTTGGCTTCTCTTCTGCCTTAGCGGGGTCCATTTTCACCAATGTGATTCCCTGAGGGTTGTGGATTAGCTGACCTGGGCAGCCTTACCCTGCCGGCCCGCCCTCCCCAGGTGTGCCTCGTTGAGGTCAATATAAACAGAGCTCCAGGCAGCAATAGCCCCTGAAGCTGTGCCTGACTCCATATTCTCTGCCCCGTCAGCAGTCTCGGGGCTGTGCTGGTGGGAGGGAGTGAGGGGCCACAGCTTTGTGGGTGGCCCGGTGTGAGTGGGGTTCTGCTGGCCTTTCTGCAGGAGTTGCCAGGCTGCCGCCTGTAAAGAAGAGGATGTGTCACCCATACCTTCGGCTGGAATTTCTCTCCGGACAGAGGTGAGGATGGAAAAAAGCAGTGGGGTCCGGGACAGGAGGGGTATCTCAGGCAGGGCAATGGAAAGCTTCTGGAAGAGCACCCGGGGCCAGGACCATGCTGGCTGGCCTGCAGGCACCAAGTTGGCCTGCGTGCTGTCGCTGGTGTGGCTCCATGGTCCTTCCTCTAGGCTTTCAAGCCCTTGTACATATTCAGTTGATTTACCTGGAAAGGGTGGGAACAGTTCAGCAGCAGCTGGCCTGGGGCTCAGCTCACGTTTACTCACAGATGCCTCGGCACGGTCCCCCAGCTTTGCAATGAGGACGCTCCTTGCGTGGGGGGTGGGTTGCTGGCTGTATGGGAGATGATTCCCCACCTCTGACCAATTTCAGAATTGTTTACCACTGGAGCAAGTGCCCTGATAGGGTTATCCTCTGTATAACTCGTGGGTTCAGGTATTTTTTTTATTTTATGGTTCAAGTTAGATTTTATTCCTCTTTTATGTATTTATAGATAGAAGCATGGAAATAATTCATTCCTATAAATACATCTGTGTGACGGGAAGTACTTTTTTTTGTTTTATTTTTAAATTTTATTTTTTAAATTTTTGAAATTTTATTTTATTTATTTTTTTTTATACAGCACGTTATTATTAGTTATATATTTTATGCATATACATGTATACAGGTTAATCCCAAACTCCCAACTCATCCCACAATCACCACCCCATGGCTTCCCACACTTGGTGTCCATACGTTTGTTCTCTACCTCTGTGTCTCTATTTCTTCCCTGCAAACCAGTTCATCTGTACCATTTTTAGGCTCCACATATATGCATTAATATACAATATTTGTTTTCCTCTTTCTGACTTACTTCATTCTGTATGACAGTCTCTCGATCCATCGATGTCTCTACAAATGACCCAGTTTCATTCCTTTTTATGGCCGAGTCATATTCCATTTTATATATGTACCACATCTTTATCCATTCATCTGTCTGTGGGCATTTAGGTTGCTTCCATTACCTGGCTATTGTAAATAGTGCTGCAACGAACATTGTGGTGAATGTGCCTTTTTGAAATACGATTTTCTCTGGGTATATGCCCAGAAGTGGGATTGCTGGATCAGATGGTAATTCTATTTCTAATTTTTTTAAGGAAACTCCATACTGTTCTCCATAGTGACTGTATCAATTTACATTCCCACCAATAGTGGAAGAGGGCTCCTTTTGTCCACACCCTCCCCAGAATTGGTTGTTTGTAGATTTTCTGATGATGCCGATTCTAACAGGTGTGAGGTGATACCTCATTGTCGTTTTGATTTGCATTTCTCTAATAATTAGTGCTGTTGAGCAGCTTTTCATGTGCATCTTGGCCATCTCTGTGTCTCCTTTGAAGAAACGTCTCTTTAGATCTTCTGCCCATTTTTTTTGGGTTGTTTGTTTTTTTAATATTAAGCTGCATGAGCTGTTTATATATATTGGAGATTAAACCTCTGTCCATTGATTCGTCTGCAACGATTTTCGCCCATTCTGAGGGATGCCTTTTTCCATTCCCGTGTTTTTTAACAAAAAAGGAAAGAAAGGAAAAGAAGCAGAACACTAATGTGCGTAAAATATGCCTTTTGAAACGGTCGTTTTGAAATATGGACGTCCTTTGAAATTTTTGGTCGATATGTGACCCCAGGATTTGTTTTCACGGCAGGTGTCATTTACAGGCCTGCAATGATTTTGAATATCAACTGACCATTAGCGTTGGGATTAAAGCTGCTGTTGTGTGAAACGGCCACAAGGTGGCAGCAGTTCACCCTTACCAAATCTGGTTACTAGGGCAAGAGAGCCTCAGTGGAAGTGGTGTTCTAGATTGGAGTTTAGAATGGAATGTACCAGGAGAAAGCCCCTCACGTTTGTCTCACTACATCTTGTTCGTGTTTTTAATTTAAGTTTTTATTTTTTATTACAGCAAGTTTGATTACAATGTTTGGCTTGTTGTAGGTGTGGAAGATGTGGTTCTTTTACACATATACAGATGACTGTTCTTCTTGGGATCCTTTTCCCATGTACGTTATGACAGAATGTTGAGTAGTCCTCTCTTGGTATTCTGTAGGTCTTTGGTGATTATATATGTCACCTTTGTTTGTATATGTCTGTTAACCCCGATATCATAATGAAACCAATCCTCACACCTTTCCATTGGTGAACCATAAGTTTGTTTAATGAATCTGTGATTGCCCTTCTCCGTGGAAATATCTGCCCCGGTATCCATTTTTAGGTAACACCTATAAGTGATATGATATGATATGTGTCTTTCACTTTCTGACTTACTACAAGTCACGTGATGACTTCTAGACTCATCTACGGTGCTGCAAATGGCATTGTGTCCTTTTTTCCCTTGGCTTCTCTTCTGCCTTAGCGGGGTCCATTTTCACCAATGTGATTCCCTGAGGGTTGTGGATTAGCTGACCTGGGCAGCCTTACCCTGCCGGCCCGCCCTCCCCAGGTGTGCCTCGTTGAGGTCAATATAAACAGAGCTCCAGGCAGCAATAGCCCCTGAAGCTGTGCCTGACTCCATATTCTCTGCCCCGTCAGCAGTCTCGGGGCTGTGCTGGTGGGAGGGAGTGAGGGGCCACAGCTTTGTGGGTGGCCCGGTGTGAGTGGGGTTCTGCTGGCCTTTCTGCAGGAGTTGCCAGGCTGCCGCCTGTAAAGAAGAGGATGTGTCACCCATACCTTCGGCTGGAATTTCTCTCCGGACAGAGGTGAGGAAGGAAAAAAGCAGTGGGGGCCGGGACAGGAGGGGTATCTCAGGCAGGGCAATGGAAAGCTTCTGGAAGAGCGCCAGGGTCCAGGACCACGCTGGCTGGCCTGCAGGCACCAAGTTGGCCTGCGTGCTGTCGCTGGTGTGGCTCCACGGTCCTTCCTCTAGGCTTTCAAGCCCTTGTACATATTCAGGTGTTTTACCTGGAAAGGGTGGGAAAAGTTCAGCAGCAGCTGACCTGGGGCTCAGCTCACGTTTACTCACAGATGCCTCGGCACGGTCCCCCAGCTTTGCAATGAGGACGCTCCTTGCGTGGGGGGTGGGTTGCTGGCTGTATGGGAGATGGTTCCCCACCTCTGACCAATTTCAGAATTGTTTACCGCTGGAGCAAGTGACCTGATAGGGTTTTTCCTCTGTATAACTCGTGGGTTCAGTTTTTTTTCTTTTATGGTTCAAGTTAGATTTTATTCCTCTTTTATGTATTTATAGATATAAGCATGGAAATAATTCATTCGTATAAATACATCTGTGTGACGGGAAGAACTTTTTTCTGTTTTATTTTTAAATTTTATTTTTTTAAATTTTGAAATTTAATTTTATTTATTTTTTTATACAGCACGTTATTATTAGTTATGTATTTTATGCATATACATGTATACAGGTCAATCCCAAACTCCCAACTCATCCCACCACCACCACCCCATGGCTTCCCACACTTGGTGTCCATACGTTTGTTCTCTACCTCTGTGTCTCTATTTCTTCCCTGCAAACCAGTTCATCTGTACCATTTTTAGGCTCCACATATATGCATTAATATACAATATTTGTTTTCCTCTTTCTGACTTACTTCTTTCTGTATGACAGTCTCTCGATCCATCGATGTCTCTACAAATGACCCAGTTTCATTCCTTTTTATGGCCGAGTAATATTCCATTTTATATATGTACCACATCTGTATCCATTCATCTTTCTGTGGGCATTTAGGTTGCTTCCATTACCTGGCTATTGTAAATAGTGCTGCAACGAACATTGTGGTGAATGTGCCTTTTTGAAATACGGTTTTCTCTGGGTATATGCCCAGAAGTGGGATTGCTGGATCAGATGGTAATTCTATTTCTAGTTTTTTTAAGGAAACTCCATACTGTTCTCCATAGTGACTGTATCAATTTACATTCCCACCAATAGTGGAAGAGGGCTCCTTTTGTCCACACCCTCCCCAGAATTGGTTGTCTGTAGATTTTCTGATGATGCCGATTCTAACAGGTGTGAGGTGATACCTCATTGTAGTTTTGATTTGCATTTCTCTAATAATTAGTGCTGTTGAGCAGCTTTTCATGTGCGTCTTGGCCATCTCTGGTCTCCTTTGAAGAAACGTCTCTTTAGATCTTCTGCCCATTTGTTTTGGGTTGTTTGTTTTTTTAATATTAAGCTGCATGAGCTGTTTATATAGATTGGAGATTAAACCTCTGTCCATTGATTCGTTTGCAACGATTTTCACCCATTCTGAGGGATGCCTTTTTCCATTCCCGTGGTTTTTAACAAAAAAGGAAAGAAAGGAAAAGAAGCAGAACACTAATGTGCGTAAAATATGCCTTTTGAAACGGTCGTTTTGAAATATGGACGTCCTTTGAATTTTTTGGTCAATATGTGACCCCAGGATTTGTTTTCAGGGCAGGTGTCATTTACAGGCCTGCAATGATTTTGAATATCAACTGACCATTAGCGTTGGGATTAAAGCTGCTGTTGTGTGAAACGGCCACAAGGTGGCAGCAGTTCACCCTTACCAAATCTGGTTACTAGGGCAAGAGAGCCTCAGTGGAAGTGGTGTTCTAGATTGGAGTTTAGAATGGAATGTGCCTGGAGAAAGCCCCTCACGTTTGTCTCACTACTTCTTGTTCGTGTTTTTAATTTAATTTTTTATTTCTTATTACAGCAAGTTTGATTACAATGTTTGGCTTGTTGTGGATGTGGAAGATGTGGTTCTTTTACACGTATACAGATGTCTGTTCTTCCTGGGATCCTTTTCCCATGTACGTTATGACAGAATGTTGAGTAGTCCTCTCTTGGTATTCTGTAGGTCTTTGGTGATTATATATGTCACCTGTGTTTGTATATGTCTGTTAACCCCGATATCGTAATGAAACCAATCCTCACACCTTTCCATTGGTGAACCATAAGTTTGTTTAATGAATCTGTGATTGCCCTTCTCCGTGGAAATATCTGCCCTGGTATCCATTTTTAGGTAACACCTATAAGTGATATGATATGATATGTGTCTTTCACTTTCTGACTTACTACAAGTCACGTGATTACTTCTAGACTCATCTACGGTGCTGCAAATGGCATTGTGTCCTTTTTTCCCTTGGCGTCTCTTCTGCCTTAGCGGGGTCCATTTTCAACAATGTGATTCCCTGAGGGTTGTGGATTAGCTGACCTGGGCAGCCTTACCCTGCCGGCCCGCCCTCCCCAGGTGTGCCTCGTTGAGGTCAATATAAACAGCGCTCCAGGCAGCAATAGCCCCTGAAGCTGTGCCTGACTCCATATTGTCTGCCCCGTCAGCAGTCTCGGGGCTGTGCTGGTGGGAGGGAGTGAGGGGCCACAGCTTTGTGGGTGGCCCGGTGTGAGTGGGGTTCTGCTGGCCTTTCTGCAGGAGTTGCCAGGCTGCCGCCTGTAAAGAAGAGGTTGTGTCACCCATACCTTCTGCTGGAATTTCTCTCCGGACAGAGGTGAGGAAGAAAAAAAGCAGTGGGGGCCGGGACAGGAGGGGTATCTCAGGCAGGGCAATGGAAAGCTTCTGGAAGAGCGCCCGGTGCCAGGACCACACTGGCTGGCCTGCAGGCACCAAGTTGGCCTGCGTGCTGTCACTGGTGTGGCTCCACGGTCCTTCCTCTAGGCATTCAAGCCCTTGTACATATTCAGGTGTTTTACCTGGAAAGGGTGGGAACAGTTCAGCAGCAGCTGGCCTGGGGCTCAGCTCACGTTTACTCACAGATGCCTCGGCACGGTCCCCCAGCTTTGCAATGAGGACGCTCCTTGCGTGGGGGGTGGGTTGCTGGCTGTATGGGAGATGGTTCCCCACCTCTGACCAATTTCAGAATTGTTTACCGCTGGAGCAAGTGACCTGATAGGGTTTTTCCTCTGTATAACTCGTGGGTTCAGTTTTTTTTCTTTTATGGTTCAAGTTAGATTTTATTCCTCTTTTATGTATTTATAGATATAAGCATGGAAATAATTCATTCGTATAAATACATCTGTGTGACGGGAAGAACTTTTTTCTGTTTTATTTTTAAATTTTATTTTTTTAAATTTTGAAATTTAATTTTATTTATTTTTTTATACAGCACGTTATTATTAGTTATGTATTTTATGCATATACATGTATACAGGTCAATCCCAAACTCCCAACTCATCCCACCACCACCACCCCATGGCTTCCCACACTTGGTGTCCATACGTTTGTTCTCTACCTCTGTGTCTCTATTTCTTCCCTGCAAACCAGTTCATCTGTACCATTTTTAGGCTCCACATATATGCATTAATATACAATATTTGTTTTCCTCTTTCTGACTTACTTCTTTCTGTATGACAGTCTCTCGATCCATCGATGTCTCTACAAATGACCCAGTTTCATTCCTTTTTATGGCCGAGTAATATTCCATTTTATATATGTACCACATCTGTATCCATTCATCTTTCTGTGGGCATTTAGGTTGCTTCCATTACCTGGCTATTGTAAATAGTGCTGCAACGAACATTGTGGTGAATGTGCCTTTTTGAAATACGGTTTTCTCTGGGTATATGCCCAGAAGTGGGATTGCTGGATCAGATGGTAATTCTATTTCTAATTTTTTTAAGGAAACTCCATACTGTTCTCCATAGTGACTGTATCAATTTACATTCCCACCAATAGTGGAAGAGGGCTCCTTTTGTCCACACCCTCCCCAGAATTGGTTGTCTGTAGATTTTCTGATGATGCCGATTCTAACAGGTGTGAGGTGATACCTCATTGTAGTTTTGATTTGCATTTCTCTAATAATTAGTGCTGTTGAGCAGCTTTTCATGTGCGTCTTGGCCATCTCTGGTCTCCTTTGAAGAAACGTCTCTTTAGATCTTCTGCCCATTTGTTTTGGGTTGTTTGTTTTTTTAATATTAAGCTGCATGAGCTGTTTATATAGATTGGAGATTAAACCTCTGTCCATTGATTCGTTTGCAACGATTTTCACCCATTCTGAGGGATGCCTTTTTCCATTCCCGTGGTTTTTAACAAAAAAGGAAAGAAAGGAAAAGAAGCAGAACACTAATGTGCGTAAAATATGCCTTTTGAAACGGTCGTTTTGAAATATGGACGTCCTTTGAATTTTTTGGTCGATATGTGACCCCAGGATTTGTTTTCAGGGCAGGTGTCATTTACAGGCCTGCAATGATTTTGAATATCAACTGACCATTAGCGTTGGGATTAAAGCTGCTGTTGTGTGAAACGGCCACAAGGTGGCAGCAGTTCACCCTTACCAAATCTGGTTACTAGGGCAAGAGAGCCTCAGTGGAAGTGGTGTTGTAGATTGGAGTTTAGAATGGAATGTGCCAGGAGAAAGCCCCTCACGTTTGTCTCACTACTTCTTGTTCGTGTTTTTAATTTAATTTTTTATTTCTTATTACAGCAAGTTTGATTACAATGTTTGGCTTGTTGTAGATGTGGAAGATGTGGTTCTTTTACACGTATACAGATGTCTGTTCTTCCTGGGATCCTTTTCCCATGTACGTTATGACAGAATGTTGAGTAGTCCTCTCTTGGTATTCTGTAGGTCTTTGGTGATTATATATGTCACCTGTGTTTGTATATGTCTGTTAACCCCGATATCGTAATGAAACCAATCCTCACACATTTCCATTGGTGAACCATAAGTTTGTTTAATGAATCTGTGATTGCCCTTCTCCGTGGAAATATCTGCCCTGGTATCCATTTTTAGGTAACACCTATAAGTGATATGATATGATATGTGTCTTTCACTTTCTGACTTACTACAAGTCACGTGATTACTTCTAGACTCATCTACGGTGCTGCAAATGGCATTGTGTCCTTTTTTCCCTTGGCGTCTCTTCTGCCTTAGCGGGGTCCATTTTCAACAATGTGATTCCCTGAGGGTTGTGGATTAGCTGACCTGGGCAGCCTTACCCTGCCGGCCTGCCCTCCCCAGGTGTGCCTCGTTGAGGTCAATATAAACAGCGCTCCAGGCAGCAATAGCCCCTGAAGCTGTGCCTGACTCCATATTGTCTGCCCCGTCAGCAGTCTCGGGGCTGTGCTGGTGGGAGGGAGTGAGGGGCCACAGCTTTGTGGGTGGCCCGGTGTGAGTGGGGTTCTGCTGGCCTTTCTGCAGGAGTTGCCAGGCTGCCACCTGTAAAGAAGAGGTTGTGTCACCCATACCTTCTGCTGGAATTTCTCTCCGGACAGAGGTGAGGAAGAAAAAAAGCAGTGGGGGCCGGGACAGGAGGGGTATCTCAGGCAGGGCAATGGAAAGCTTCTGGAAGAGCGCCCGGTGCCAGGACCACACTGGCTGGCCTGCAGGCACCAAGTTGGCCTGCGTGCTGTCACTGGTGTGGCTCCACGGTCCTTCCTCTAGGCATTCAAGCCCTTGTACATATTCAGGTGTTTTACCTGGAAAGGGTGGGAACAGTTCAGCAGCAGCTGGCCTGGGGCTCAGCTCACGTTTACTCACAGATGCCTCGGCACGGTCCCCCAGCTTTGCAATGAGGACGCTCCTTGCTTGGGGGGTGGGTTGCTGGCTGTATGGGAGATGGTTCCCCACCTCTGACCAATTTCAGAATTGTTTACCACTGGAGCAAGTGCCCTGATAGGGTTATCCTCTGTATAACTCGTGGGTTCAGGTTTTTTTTTTTTTATGGTTCAATTTAGATTTTATTCCTCTTTTATGTATTTATAGATATAAGCATGGAAATAATTCATTCGTATAAATACATCTGTGTGACGGGAAGAACTTTTTTCTGTTTTATTTTTAAATTTTATTTTTTTAAATTTTGAAATTTAATTTTATTTATTTTTTTATACAGCACGTTATTATTAGTTATGTATGTTATGCATATACATGTATACAGGTCAATCCCAAACTCCCAACTCATCCCACCACCACCACCCCATGGCTTCCCACACTTGGTGTCCATACGTTTGTTCTCTACCTCTGTGTCTCTATTTCTTCCCTGCAAACCAGTTCATCTGTACCATTTTTAGGCTCCACATATATGCATTAATATACAATATTTGTTTTCCTCTTTCTGACTTACTTCTTTCTGTATGACAGTCTCTCGATCCATCGATGTCTCTACAAATGACCCAGTTTCATTCCTTTTTATGGCCGAGTAATATTCCATTTTATATATGTACCACATCTGTATCCATTCATCTTTCTGTGGGCATTTAGGTTGCTTCCATTACCTGGCTATTGTAAATAGTGCTGCAACGAACATTGTGGTGAATGTGCCTTTTTGAAATACGGTTTTCTCTGGGTATATGCCCAGAAGTGGGATTGCTGGATCAGATGGTAATTCTATTTCTAATTTTTTTAAGGAAACTCCATACTGTTCTCCATAGTGACTGTATCAATTTACATTCCCACCAATAGTGGAAGAGGGCTCCTTTTGTCCACACCCTCCCCAGAATTGGTTGTCTGTAGATTTTCTGATGATGCCGATTCTAACAGGTGTGAGGTGATACCTCATTGTAGTTTTGATTTGCATTTCTCTAATAATTAGTGCTGTTGAGCAGCTTTTCATGTGCGTCTTGGCCATCTCTGGTCTCCTTTGAAGAAACGTCTCTTTAGATCTTCTGCCCATTTGTTTTGGGTTGTTTGTTTTTTTAATATTAAGCTGCATGAGCTGTTTATATAGATTGGAGATTAAACCTCTGTCCATTGATTCGTTTGCAACGATTTTCACCCATTCTGAGGGATGCCTTTTTCCATTCCCGTGGTTTTTAACAAAAAAGGAAAGAAAGGAAAAGAAGCAGAACACTAATGTGCGTAAAATATGCCTTTTGAAACGGTCGTTTTGAAATATGGACGTCCTTTGAATTTTTTGGTCAATATGTGACCCCAGGATTTGTTTTCAGGGCAGGTGTCATTTACAGGCCTGCAATGATTTTGAATATCAACTGACCATTAGCGTTGGGATTAAAGCTGCTGTTGTGTGAAACGGCCACAAGGTGGCAGCAGTTCACCCTTACCAAATCTGGTTACTAGGGCAAGAGAGCCTCAGTGGAAGTGGTGTTCTAGATTGGAGTTTAGAATGGAATGTGCCTGGAGAAAGCCCCTCACGTTTGTCTCACTACTTCTTGTTCGTGTTTTTAATTTAATTTTTTATTTCTTATTACAGCAAGTTTGATTACAATGTTTGGCTTGTTGTGGATGTGGAAGATGTGGTTCTTTTACACGTATACAGATGTCTGTTCTTCCTGGGATCCTTTTCCCATGTACGTTATGACAGAATGTTGAGTAGTCCTCTCTTGGTATTCTGTAGGTCTTTGGTGATTATATATGTCACCTGTGTTTGTATATGTCTGTTAACCCCGATATCGTAATGAAACCAATCCTCACACCTTTCCATTGGTGAACCATAAGTTTGTTTAATGAATCTGTGATTGCCCTTCTCCGTGGAAATATCTGCCCTGGTATCCATTTTTAGGTAACACCTATAAGTGATATGATATGATATGTGTCTTTCACTTTCTGACTTACTACAAGTCACGTGATTACTTCTAGACTCATCTACGGTGCTGCAAATGGCATTGTGTCCTTTTTTCCCTTGGCGTCTCTTCTGCCTTAGCGGGGTCCATTTTCAACAATGTGATTCCCTGAGGGTTGTGGATTAGCTGACCTGGGCAGCCTTACCCTGCCGGCCCGCCCTCCCCAGGTGTGCCTCGTTGAGGTCAATATAAACAGCGCTCCAGGCAGCAATAGCCCCTGAAGCTGTGCCTGACTCCATATTGTCTGCCCCGTCAGCAGTCTCGGGGCTGTGCTGGTGGGAGGGAGTGAGGGGCCACAGCTTTGTGGGTGGCCCGGTGTGAGTGGGGTTCTGCTGGCCTTTCTGCAGGAGTTGCCAGGCTGCCGCCTGTAAAGAAGAGGTTGTGTCACCCATACCTTCTGCTGGAATTTCTCTCCGGACAGAGGTGAGGAAGAAAAAAAGCAGTGGGGGCCGGGACAGGAGGGGTATCTCAGGCAGGGCAATGGAAAGCTTCTGGAAGAGCGCCCGGTGCCAGGACCACACTGGCTGGCCTGCAGGCACCAAGTTGGCCTGCGTGCTGTCACTGGTGTGGCTCCACGGTCCTTCCTCTAGGCATTCAAGCCCTTGTACATATTCAGGTGTTTTACCTGGAAAGGGTGGGAACAGTTCAGCAGCAGCTGGCCTGGGGCTCAGCTCACGTTTACTCACAGATGCCTCGGCACGGTCCCCCAGCTTTGCAATGAGGACGCTCCTTGCGTGGGGGGTGGGTTGCTGGCTGTATGGGAGATGGTTCCCCACCTCTGACCAATTTCAGAATTGTTTACCGCTGGAGCAAGTGACCTGATAGGGTTTTTCCTCTGTATAACTCGTGGGTTCAGTTTTTTTTCTTTTATGGTTCAAGTTAGATTTTATTCCTCTTTTATGTATTTATAGATATAAGCATGGAAATAATTCATTCGTATAAATACATCTGTGTGACGGGAAGAACTTTTTTCTGTTTTATTTTTAAATTTTATTTTTTTAAATTTTGAAATTTAATTTTATTTATTTTTTTATACAGCACGTTATTATTAGTTATGTATTTTATGCATATACATGTATACAGGTCAATCCCAAACTCCCAACTCATCCCACCACCACCACCCCATGGCTTCCCACACTTGGTGTCCATACGTTTGTTCTCTACCTCTGTGTCTCTATTTCTTCCCTGCAAACCAGTTCATCTGTACCATTTTTAGGCTCCACATATATGCATTAATATACAATATTTGTTTTCCTCTTTCTGACTTACTTCTTTCTGTATGACAGTCTCTCGATCCATCGATGTCTCTACAAATGACCCAGTTTCATTCCTTTTTATGGCCGAGTAATATTCCATTTTATATATGTACCACATCTGTATCCATTCATCTTTCTGTGGGCATTTAGGTTGCTTCCATTACCTGGCTATTGTAAATAGTGCTGCAACGAACATTGTGGTGAATGTGCCTTTTTGAAATACGGTTTTCTCTGGGTATATGCCCAGAAGTGGGATTGCTGGATCAGATGGTAATTCTATTTCTAATTTTTTTAAGGAAACTCCATACTGTTCTCCATAGTGACTGTATCAATTTACATTCCCACCAATAGTGGAAGAGGGCTCCTTTTGTCCACACCCTCCCCAGAATTGGTTGTCTGTAGATTTTCTGATGATGCCGATTCTAACAGGTGTGAGGTGATACCTCATTGTAGTTTTGATTTGCATTTCTCTAATAATTAGTGCTGTTGAGCAGCTTTTCATGTGCGTCTTGGCCATCTCTGGTCTCCTTTGAAGAAACGTCTCTTTAGATCTTCTGCCCATTTGTTTTGGGTTGTTTGTTTTTTTAATATTAAGCTGCATGAGCTGTTTATATAGATTGGAGATTAAACCTCTGTCCATTGATTCGTTTGCAACGATTTTCACCCATTCTGAGGGATGCCTTTTTCCATTCCCGTGGTTTTTAACAAAAAAGGAAAGAAAGGAAAAGAAGCAGAACACTAATGTGCGTAAAATATGCCTTTTGAAACGGTCGTTTTGAAATATGGACGTCCTTTGAATTTTTTGGTCGATATGTGACCCCAGGATTTGTTTTCAGGGCAGGTGTCATTTACAGGCCTGCAATGATTTTGAATATCAACTGACCATTAGCGTTGGGATTAAAGCTGCTGTTGTGTGAAACGGCCACAAGGTGGCAGCAGTTCACCCTTACCAAATCTGGTTACTAGGGCAAGAGAGCCTCAGTGGAAGTGGTGTTCTAGATTGGAGTTTAGAATGGAATGTGCCAGGAGAAAGCCCCTCACGTTTGTCTCACTACTTCTTGTTCGTGTTTTTAATTTAATTTTTTATTTCTTATTACAGCAAGTTTGATTACAATGTTTGGCTTGTTGTAGATGTGGAAGATGTGGTTCTTTTACACGTATACAGATGTCTGTTCTTCCTGGGATCCTTTTCCCATGTACGTTATGACAGAATGTTGAGTAGTCCTCTCTTGGTATTCTGTAGGTCTTTGGTGATTATATATGTCACCTGTGTTTGTATATGTCTGTTAACCCCGATATCGTAATGAAACCAATCCTCACACCTTTCCATTGGTGAACCATAAGTTTGTTTAATGAATCTGTGATTGCCCTTCTCCGTGGAAATATCTGCCCTGGTATCCATTTTTAGGTAACACCTATAAGTGATATGATATGATATGTGTCTTTCACTTTCTGACTTACTACAAGTCACGTGATTACTTCTAGACTCATCTACGGTGCTGCAAATGGCATTGTGTCCTTTTTTCCCTTGGCGTCTCTTCTGCCTTAGCGGGGTCCATTTTCAACAATGTGATTCCCTGAGGGTTGTGGATTAGCTGACCTGGGCAGCCTTACCCTGCCGGCCTGCCCTCCCCAGGTGTGCCTCGTTGAGGTCAATATAAACAGCGCTCCAGGCAGCAATAGCCCCTGAAGCTGTGCCTGACTCCATATTGTCTGCCCCGTCAGCAGTCTCGGGGCTGTGCTGGTGGGAGGGAGTGAGGGGCCACAGCTTTGTGGGTGGCCCGGTGTGAGTGGGGTTCTGCTGGCCTTTCTGCAGGAGTTGCCAGGCTGCCACCTGTAAAGAAGAGGTTGTGTCACCCATACCTTCTGCTGGAATTTCTCTCCGGAC